>NW_027040920.1:4295000-6695000 GCF_037179485.1 Ochlerotatus camptorhynchus
ATGACTTCATCAAGGATAAGAGCAACGTCCACAAGGCAATAAAGGAAATGGTGACGGGCATCAAATCCGCCATTATTGCTGCCGAACGTGAACAGGATGCGCTGAGGACGAGGTCCGTAACTGCCGAAAGGGCACTGATCGAGGCCAAGGAGAAAGCAGCAGCTGAAATACAGGAGACGCCAAAGGGACCTCGAAATCCACGCTCGGAGAAGAGGAAAAGGGAAACTCCAGGAGAGGAAGAGGAGTTGAAAAAAGTCAAGAACGACAAAGAAGACAACAAGGAGGAAGGCTGGCGTACCGTCGAGAAGCCAAAGGAGAAGTGGAAAAAACGGAAGGAAAAAGACATGAAGAAGAAAGCTGAACAGAAGAAGGTGATACCCAGGACTCGTCGGGAGCGAAGTAAGGGCGATGCTCTGATCGTCGAAGCTAAGGACAAAACGTCGTATGCAGCACTCCTCCGGAAGGTACGAGAGGATCCGGAGTTGAAGCAACTAGGAGAGAACGTGGTGAAAACCAGGCGAACCCAGAAAGGCGAGATCCTCTTTGAGCTGAAGAAGGATCCTGCTATCAAGAGCTCAGCCTTCAAGGAGCTCGTCGAAAAGTCTCTTGGCGAAGGGGCGAGCGTAAGAGCTCTATCCCAGGAGACAGTGGTCGAGTGCAGGGACCTGGACGAGATCACCACAGAAGAGGAGCTAAGAAGTGCGTTGAGAGTGCACTGCGATCTGGGAGATGTCCCGATGTCAATCCGCATGAGGAAGGCGTACGGCGGCATGCAAACGGCGGTTATACGGCTTTCGACAGCTGCAGCGAATAAGCTGTTGGAGACGGGCAAGGTCAAGGTTGGCTGGTCATTGTGCTCGCTGAAAGCCACTCCTCGGGTTACCAAGCAATTGGAGCGATGCTTCAAGTGCATGGGATTCGGTCACCAGGCGAGGAACTGCAATGGCCCTGACAGATCTGATCTGTGCAGGAAATGCGGAGAGAAAGGCCATATTGCAAGAGGCTGCACGAAGCATCCGAGGTGTATGCTCTGCAAAAAAGAGGACGGTAACGATCATACGACGGGAGGCTTCAAATGCCTAGCATACAAAAAGGCGATGGCAGGCCAACAGTAATGGAGGTAACCCAAATAAACCTCAATCATTGCGACATTGCTCAGCAACTGTTGTGGCAGTCGACAACAGAAACAAAGTGCGACGTTGCAATCATTGCGGAACCGTATCGAGTCCCTCCCGATAACGGTAACTGGGTTGCGGATAGAGCTGGGATGGCAGCTATACAAGTTATGGGCAGATACCCCATTCAAGAAGTGGTTGCGAGCTCATACGAAGGCTTCGTCATCGCCAAAATCAACGGAATCTTCATGTGTAGTTGTTACGCACCCCCCAGATGGACGATTGAGAAGTTCCACGAGATGCTTGATGGACTTACCGAAGAGCTGGTCGGACGACGACCGGTAGTCATCGGAGGAGACTTCAATGCTTGGGCAGTGGAGTGGGGAAGCAGGTGTTCCAATGCAAGAGGGCACAGTCTGCTGGAAGCTCTGGCAAAACTGGAAGTTATGCTGGCCAATAAAGGCACCAGCAGCACTTTTCGCAGAGATGGCCGAGAATCCATTATCGACGTTACTTTCTGCAGTCCGTCGCTGATGGCAAACATGGATTGGAGAGTGTGCGAAGGATATACCCATAGCGACCATCAGGCGATACGATATGGCATCGGTCAACGGAATACTGTGGCAGTACGGAGGACGAGAACTTGTGACCGAAAGTGGAAGACGAAAGCTTTCGACAAGGATTTGTTCGTTGAGGCACTTCGTGTGGACGGGAGTCCCGTAGATCTAAATGCGGACGAGCTGACAGAAACGTTAGTGAGAGCATGTGACACGACCATGCCGAGGAAACTGGAGCCAAATAACAGACGGCGTCCAGTCTACTGGTGGAACGAGGCACTTAGTACTCTCCGCGCTAGTTGTCTCAGAGCCAGAAGACGTGTTCAGAGAGCAAGAACGGAAGCAGACAGAGAGGAACGAAGAGAAGTGTTTCGAGCGGCCAGGGCCGCTTTTAAACGAGTGATTAAGCAGAGCAAGTCGAACTGTTTTAAGGAGCTGTGTCAAGACGCTGATGCCAACCCCTGGGGCGACGCATACCGAGTCGTGATGGCGAAGATCAGAGGTCCAACGATGCCCGCTGAAATGTGCCCAGAGAAGCTGAAAGTCATCGTGGAAGGACTTTTCCCGAAGCACGACCCAACAACCTGGCCACCTACACCGTACGGAGAAAGAGAGGGAGATAACGTCGAAATCACCAACGAGGAGCTCGTAGTAGTGGCGAAAGGATTGAAGGTGAAGAAAGCTCCCGGTCCAGATGGAATCCCCAACGTAGCGTTGAAAGCGGCGATCCAGTCATCCCCGGACATGTTCAGGATGGTGCTGCAGAAATGCCTGAACGAGGGTCACTTCCCTGACAGGTGGAAGATACAGAAGCTAGTGTTGCTGCCGAAACCAGGAAAACCGCCGGGGGATCCAGCATCATACAGGCCTATATGCCTGCTGGATACACTCGGAAAACTCTTGGAGAGGATCATCCTAAACAGGCTGACGAAATACACGGAGAGTGAGCACGGATTGTCGGAGAGGCAGTTCGGATTCCGGAAAGGGAGATCGACGGTGGATGCAATTCGGACAGTGGTCGAGAGAGCTGAAAAGGCGTCCAAACAGAAGCGGAGAGGAGATCGATATTGCGCCGTCATAACGATCGACGTCAAGAATGCGTTCAACAGCGCCAGCTGGGAGGCCATCGCCGAAGCACTGCATAGAATGAGGGTCCCTGACTACCTGTGCAGGATCCTGAGGAGTTATTTCCAGAACCGGGTTCTGGTCTACGAGACAGACATGGGACAGAGATCGATTAGGATCACAGCGGGAGTTCCACAAGGCTCCATCCTTGGTCCAACGCTCTGGAACGGGATGTACAACGGCGTGCTAACGCTGAAACTGCCCAAAGGAGTTGAGATCGTTGGCTTTGCGGACGACGTCGTCTTGACGGTAACAGGCGAGACGCTGGAAGAGGTGGAAGTGTTGTCAACCGAGGCAATCGACATGATTGGTAACTGGATGAAAGGAGCGAAGCTGCAAATAGCCGACCACAAAACGGAAGTGTTATTGGTCAGTAACTGTAAAGCGGTACAGCGGGCGGAAATCACCGTCGGGGAGCACACCATAGCCTCGAAGCGTGTGTTAAAATACCTGGGAGTGATGATCGATGACCGGCTAAACTTCAACAGCCACGTCGAATATGCCTGTGAGAAGGCTTCGAAGGCCATCAACGCGATAGCTAGAATCATGCCGAACAACGCTGGTCCCAGCAGTAGCAAGAGGCGTCTTCTGGCCAGCGTGTCATCATCGATACTGAGATATGGAGGTCCAGCCTGGGTTCCAGCGCTGGAAACGAAGCAGAACCAAAGGAAACTGAGCAGTACGTTCCGGCTCATGGCCATGCGAGTCGTGAGTGCGTACAGAACCATCTCGTCGGAAGCAGTATGCGTTATCGCCGGTATGATCCCTATCGGCATCACCCTGGCGGAGGACAGTGAGTGCTACAGGCAGAGAGAAGCCGGAAGAGTACGGAAAGTTGTGAGAGTGGAGTCATTGGCTAAGTGGCAACAGGAGTGGAACACGACGGAGAACGGTAGATGGACACATAGACTAATACCGATTCTTTCGACCTGGGTGAACAGAAAACACGGAGAAGTCAATTTCCACCTAACGCAGTTCCTGTCTGGCCACGGCTGCTTCAGGAAATACCTGCATCGGTTCGGACACGCAGCGTCACCCCTCTGTCCGGAGTGTGGCAACGTCGATGAAACGCCGGAGCATGTGGTCTTTGACTGTCCAAGGTTCGAGGCAGTGCGAACGGAGATGCCCGTCCTTAACGTGGAGAATGTCGTTGATGAAATGTGTCGAGAGGAGGACTCTTGGAATGCCGTCAGCAGGGCAGTCACACAGATTATGTCAGAGCTGCAGCGTAAATGGAGAGAAGAGCAGCGATCTAGCAACGCCAGCTAGCGCTGAGAGTACGACAAGTGCATGAGCACAGCCACCCCCCGAAGTAGTCGCTTCACAGTGGTCCCGGGGGGATCCAGGCAGAGGAGAGAGTAAGGAATGGGTTTTAGTGGAGCTGCACTAGGCAACTAGTGGATACCACACCGTGCCACCTTCACTACAGGCCAGGCTTCTTGAAGCTTTCCTAAACCTTACTATAAAAAAAAAAAAAAAAAAAAAAAAAAAACACACACACACACACACACACACACACACACACACACACACACACACACACACACACACACACACACACACACACACAGACATGTTCCGATCTCGTCAAGCTGAGTCGCATGGTATATGACACTCGGATCGATAGTCGGTTTTTCAAGTGATATCTATACCCTTCTTTGTAAGAAGGGTAAAAATACCTATATCAGAAAACCTCCGTCAAATAGGTTGAAACTTTCACAGCGTTATATTAGCTTACGCATACACACACTTGAATTGTTTTTATTGTTTTACAAATACACGCGTTTCCAACATGAAATACTCTCATTTTGGACATATTTTTAGTATTTCATTTTCATAAAGGAGTTCTTGCGATAACGTATAGATTATATTGCCGAATAATTATTAATACCGTTTTCAATTATCGATCATAATCATAAAGGAATTATGAAGAAGAATACGTTTAAGATAGTCAACGCCTTGTGTGTGTGTGTGCGAGAATATTTTGGAACACGTTAGACCAGTTCTTTTCCAAATAGGATAAAAATTAGAAATTGAAGACTTGATCTTCTCTTATTTGCTTCAAACTTTGCATAATAATATGTGTCATTCATATTCTTGCAAAAATACGCCCAATTTGAATTTTTTTTTTCTTCAAAATGGTATATTTGACATTTTTTAATAAAACTTAGAACTAATACGTCACTTCTGATCAACGTCATTTCGATCAAAAGTGACGTTTTTGTGTTACAATTGATTCAAAATTACAAAGATGCTATTCTGAAATAAATTACAACATCCAAAATGGACGATTTTTTTTTTAATGTGAATGATTGCCCATAACAGACAATTCCCAACAAAAAAAATTTGAACTGATTAAAAGCTGAGTAAGCTAAAAAAATTACCGAAGAAGCTAAATTTTTCATGAACAAGCTCTTATGCAGCTTTCAATGTTTGTTGGGTTATGCAAAGTATGCAAATCGTAGAGGGTCGAGTTTTTCCCATTTATCATTCGGCGTGGAACTGCTCTTTAGTAGTCACATGGCCTAACGTGATTGGGCTTCGTTATCCGAAACCCTTACAATCCATTAATTTGAATAACATTTCAAGTTATATTCTAAATTTCGAGGTTGATACGGTGATTTACCATAATTAATCATTCATGAATGCATCCAGTCACAATCAGATGAGACAACCCACCCTCACCAGGCAGGGCGTATTCCGTCACAAGAACCGGTCGTTATCAATCATTTTCCACCATTGTACACGCTCCTTGATCTCGTAACTGTCTTTAACTGATTACATCAGTTGATTCCCGCGAGACATACTGCACGCGCCCATATTCAAGTTTTGCAAGCACCCACAAAGTGGACGTGTGATGCTTTATCATAAAACGTGTCTTACCTTTGGAGACCTGAGCATTGCTACAGCTTCTGCTTTGTTTGACATTCAAATTCAACCTATTATGGGTTGAGAAAATCGACTCGCAAACAATAGGTATGTAATATTCTGTTGAAACCGTAAACTCGTCGCGTAATTTCCCACTTTCACGTACCGTTCGTGATCTTGGTGCTCCCCGGCGCATGTACTACATATATGACACAGAAAATTACAGCTGAATGTGGTTCTGCTCTCACTGCCGTGAGGCATGTTAATTGGACGTGTTGTTATTGAATAATTCATCCGAATTGATAAATGTTTAATCGGCAGCGTCTGCTGTTTTGCTCTGGGTTGTTGGAAAGCTTAGGCTTAGTACATTTTTGCCAACACCTAGGCTGTAGAAGTTAGCAGCTTTGACGTTAGTGAAATACACTTGTTGACAAACTGCTGATGGATTTGATTTATATAATCAGTTTGAAAACGAACGAATGGAAATGTTTTTCCCACTGGGAATGATACTGAACTTGGCCTATTTTTCCTCCCGGACTAAACTGTATATGTCTTACCCTTGACCGAGAAACCTGTTTTGAGCATTGTAGCTATGTAAGCCTGGATTTGTGACTGTTTGGACAGCTAACGGGTTTGCGTAAATAGTTGTCTGACACATGCCACCGGTGCGTGATTGTAACCGTAAACAGCAGTCAGCGTTCACCGACAACGGCTTGAAGATAATTGTTATTCCTATAAATGGTCCACATACGAATTGTTTGCATAAAATTGTTCTCTTAGAACTACGCCGGTGGCTAGACTGGTAGGCACAAGACAATCCCTTTGAGTGGAAGTGACTTGACGAACGCATGCGAACCTTTATGCCGAATGCAAATGTTTGATTGACTATATAAAACAACGATTTGCAACTAGATGCTTTGATCAGGCCGAACATCAATGAGCTTGCTTCCGTGTAAAGTTCATTGTTCGCCGAACGCATCATCATCGCCGGTTTCCGTGTGGTAGACGATAGATGCGTGATTGCAATTCAACGGTACCTTCTTACCTATACAATCCGATCCGGTGCATGCTAAAATGTGAAATTTGTTTTGTTTGTGTTTATTTGTTATGGATTGGCAATGCAAGCCGTTCGTTCCGAGAACTATTCGTCATTGGCGCCCACTTGGAAACAATCGTGATCGACATCTATTTTTGGTTGATTTGAATTAGCCAGCGGTGGAAGGTTTCCATGAATTGGTGTTTCCAATGTAGGCCCTTCTCATTTCAATACACTTATAGATCTAGATTTTGGCAATACGTAAACTGTGGTTCCACATTGAACGGACAAACTTTAAATTTCTGTAAAGATATAAATCTAAAGCACACTTTAACATATGTATTTCAAATGATTTTCTGTCCGTATCTGTTCGTCCACATAGGAGCTTAGCATATTTGTATGCATAAAAAAGATAAATAATCATCTTACACAAAAAAGAAATGATAAAAATTTAAAATTCAATGTCCAAAGTTGATCGGACAAGAGGTAAAAACCACGGAAAACATAAAAATACAACAAGAACACAACCAATGAGAATAGCTTAAAATTGAGTCGAATTTTACTCAAAATTGTAGTTTGTAATGTGGGGTTGTAGGGGAAATGCAGGTAATGTCGGCCTAAGTGTCCCTAATTTGGGCCCATACATAAATTCAGCAATCAACTAAATTTTCAATAGCAACCAAAAATATCCATTAGTAACGTCCCAATAACGCGTTCATCTAGATAACATTGATAAATAGCAGACTTTTAGCGATGGGCCCAAATTAGGGACATGTAGGCCGACATAACCTACATTTCCCCTAAATAAGAAAAAAAAAATCCTTAATTTTCCAGGAAAAACTTTTTCAATTTGAGGAAAATCTAGAGATATTACACTCAGCTAAAATGTTGGTAAATTTTCCTCTGTTCAAGCAGCTTCAATCACTTCTTTATTTGATCTTTGTTGGAAATATTTTTTTTATTGTTCTGTTCATTCTGTCCCAAAGATGCGCAATTATGGGATCTGAGGAGGATAATTCAGTTAGAGGAAGACTCAAAGGACATTCTGAATTCGGACACGAAACATACCTAAGCATTACGCCTGGTAAGTAACTTTATCTTTATGCACGATAATGATCCCAAACATAAATCAAGGCTGGTTATAGAGTATTGAAATAGCCCGAACAGATTAATAGAAGCACATTTTGAACAGAAACCAGTTACATACGGTACATCAAATCATGGCAGAATTCGATAACAAGATCAATGATACTCATATCGAGTGTCCTGGTTCACATTGACTACATCCCGGGGAAGTGACCAGCTTTTGATTAGGATTAAAACCCATCTCACGACATCTCAAATCACATGAGAATAAAAAAAAACAAGTTTAATGGTAATCATATCGAGTGCCCAGGAGAACACTGACTACATCCGCATATGTTCCGGGTACGCCTGGGGGTCATGCCAGTTTCTGCTAGTGTCTCACTCAAATCACATGAAACTAAAAAACAAGTTCAATGGTAGCCATATCGAGTTTTATGGACCACCGTAGCTAGATCCGGACATGTTATGGGAGCCACCGGGAACAACCCAAGTAACCAACAAACACGCTAATCGTCCTTTTTGCATTATAAGGCTGATGTACGACTGATGTAAAGTTTGTTGAAAGAAAACACATCCTTTATCTAAGGTAATGATTAATCCCAAATTACTACCTCACAGTATCAGATGGAGGTGTGTCTTCTTCTTAACAACAGATTAGAGCTCGTACCAACTACGCATTTGTGCAACTCGATCTATGATATGCTATGCTATGTACGACTGATGTAACGTTCGGAAATCTTATATTTACCTTATATCGCAAAAAGGGCGATTAACGGGTAGTTAGCGGGCTTGGTGGTTACTTGGGCAGTATCTGACATAAACCAAAACCTCTCATAAACACGTTAAATCACTTAAGAGTCAAAGAATAAGAATTATGATAGTAACATTGAGCACTCAGGCTCATTTTGGCCACTCCCGGATATACTGCGGATAACTTTGGATAAGCCATGACCGGACGTGACCAGCTCTATCATGTGAGTAATCACATCACATGAGAATTTAAAATTCACATTCCCAACCACGTCTTAGAAACCCTTCAGGAAGTGATCCGGATTTGACGAGCCAAAACTTATCATTAGGGTTGTCAGAAAAGGACCCTTTTTGTGAGTACCGGTGTTTCAGTAGAATGTATAAGTTACTGGTACAAAGAGATTGAAGAAAATAGATGAATATATAGAGAGAGTTTGCCAATCACATTTTTTAGGAGAAATCTAAGAAATTTGAGAAGAGAAATGCAAATAAGTTCTTAGGAAAGTTTCAATGAATTCCAAGGGAAAAGTGAGATTTAAAAGGAATCTGAAATGAATTCAATGAAAATTCTAGGAATCTTTCCAAAGGGTTCCTTACTGAGAAAAATTCATGGTAATCCCGAGGAGAACTGAATTCAGAGAATAGTTCAAACGAAAATTTTACGATTAATTCAATGGTATTCTGAGAAATATTCCAACCATATTCTGGTGATATTTTTTAGAGAATTCAGAGAAGCGTGAATATAGAATATAGAGTTTCGGGAGAATATAAAATGAATGCTGAGGAGAGCTCCAAGTGAATTTTCATGAGAAATCTCCGTTGAATAAGGAATTAACTGTTTTGAGCTCTTCAGAAATAGAACAGAAAGTTCCCAAAATTTTCTCGAAGTTAATACATGGAAGTTCTTTTGTAGTTTGAGAAACTATCCTGGTGCTCACAATACTTCTGATAACAATTTTAAACTTCTCTGAACTTTTTCTTAAGTTTCCTCAATTTCCCTTAAGTTTATTAAGTTTCCTCTTGTCTAAACCTTTAACAATTCGCTGAAATTCTCGAAACTTCTTTAAAATGTATGTATTTTCCCTAATGTTAACCGAACTGCTCTAAAGTTTTTGCAGTTCTCATGAAGTTTGTTGTACTACCATGCGTTTTATTGAAAAGTCCTTAAAAATTTAAGCATCATTGAACATCTAAACTTATGTGAAGACCTCAATAATTCTCTGAAAAGCTGAGAACTTCTAAAAAATTTCCACTAATCTTCAGATCTCCCCGTGAAATATTTTTGGAGCTTACTAAACTTATTTTAAATGCTCCTTTTGCTAATGGGTTTTGCCCGCCAACTTACTTACTTAACGATCCTGCGCACCTCCAGGGGTGCAAAGGGTCTTTGTGAAAGATTTCCATCCTGGGCGATTACTAGCTTTGGCCTTGACCTGTGCTCAAGTCAGATTTCGGTCAACGTTCTTAATTTCACTGTTTAGGCTCCGCCGCCACGAGCCTCTGGGTCTGCCTCTGTTGCGATGTCCTGGACTGGAATCCAGCTCCAGTGTTTGCTTGCAGATTTCGTTTCCGCTCCGTCGTAGTGTGTGGCCGACCCACCTCCACTTCCGTTCACGAATTTCTGTCTCTATCGGCTTCTGATGGCAAAAACGATGAAGCTCGGAATGTGAGATCCAATTGAGGGGCCACCAGGTACGAATTATGTACCGCAGGCATCGGTTGATAAACACCTGCAGCTTCGGAGTGTTCTCCGCTGATACACACCATTTTCACGTTCGAGTTAAAAATTCGGATTTTGGTGCGTCGACTGATCTGATTCGCTCCATCCATACATTTCGCAAACTAGCAAAAGCAGCCCTCGCCTTCTTAATCCGTGCAGCTATGTCGCTCTTGGTGCCGCCGTCCGACGCTATCTGGCTGCCAAGATATTGGAAGCTTTCGACTTTCTCCACTGCCTGCCCAGCTACCGTGAAATTAGAATGGTTTTCCGTGTTGACATCCAACGATTTGGTCTTATTGACGTTGATGGTTAGACCTGCTTTAGAGGAGCGTTCCACAAGGTCGTCGAGCTTACTCTGCATGTCGAAGTCGTTGAGATGCTCGATGGTAATAGGCTGCCACAGCAACCCACGGTCAACGGCTCCAACCATGTTCTCGTCGATTACGATGAGGAACAGTAGCGGTGATAATATACATCCTTGCCTCACACCCGCGATTACCCGAATCGGGTCAGATAAAGCTCCGTTGTGCAACACTCTGCATGAGAAAGCCTTGTACTGCGCTTCGATGAGATTGACGATCTTATCAGGGACTCCCTTGCGTCTCAGAGCGCCCCACAAGTTTTCGTAGTTTAGTCGGTCGAAAGCTTTTTCGTAGTCAATGAATACCAAGTACAGGGACCCTTGGAACTCATTGACCTGCTCCAAGATGATGCGGAACGTGACAATATGGTCCACACAGGATCTTCCAGCACGGAATCCTGTCTGCTGCCGTCGGAGAGTCGCGTCGATCTTCTCCTGTATCCGATTGAGGATAACTTAACACAGAACTTTGAGAACAATACACAGTAACATGATACCTCGCCAGTTGTCGCATACAGTTGGATCCTCCTTCTTGGGGACTTTTACCAAGACGCCCTGCATCCAGTCGGCCGGAAAAGTCGCGGGGTCCCAGATATTGACGAATAGTTGATGCAACAGCTTTGAGCATCTCTGATGATATGCGATCAACCTCCGGGGCTTTGTTGGACTTCGTACTTCGGATGGCTGCTTCTATCTCCTGCAATGATGGAGCTTCAGTGTTGACGCAAGTAACGCGCCTCACCCTTGGCGGATCATGCCGAGATGTTGATGGTTGGTTGACCGTTGAAACTTCGAGAAGTTGTTCAAAGTGCTCAAACCAACGTTTCAACTGGTCAGTGGGGTAGGTGAGCAACTGTCCAGTCGCGTGTTTCACAGGCATCCTTGGGTTCATCCTTGCCCCGCTCAGGCGTCGTGAAACATCATAGAGGAGGCGGATATCGCCAGTTGCTGTGGCTTTCTCCCCTTCATCAGTCAGGGAGTCCACCCACGCTCGCTTGTCCCGTATACAGGAGTGCTTAACTTCCCTCTCTAGAGCCGAATACCGCTGACGGACCTCGTTCTTGGCTCCTCGGGTTCTTGCTCGCTCTATCGCGGCTTTTACTTCTCTCCGCTCCTCGATCTTCCTCCAGGTTTCATCGGTGATCCACTCCTTCCTCTGAGTGCGCAGCTCACCCAGGTTGCTCTCGCTTGTTTCAATAAAGACATTCTTGATGCTCGTCCACTGTTATTCTACACTGCCACCTTTCGGAATATTACCTGCGCGAGCCTCGAGTTCTTCGTGTTGAATCACCGCCCGAGTCTCTCCTCCCGCCGTTGAACCCGCGCAATGCGTAGGCGGATCTCACCGACCAGGAGAGGCGCTGCGTTTATTCCGAATATAAAGAAGGCTCCGCCTCCATTTTTGGCTGATGCAGATGTGGTAAATGTGGTTCTCTATATATCCATCACGGGAGACCCACGTGACCTTATGCACTGGGCGAGGGGGAAGAGCGAACTCCCGATCACCATGTCGTTGTTGCCACAAAACTCTGCACGCAGCTCGCCGTTCTCGCTCATATCTCCGAGACCATGGCGTTTCCCATAATGCCATCATAGTCCGAGTTGTCAGAGCCGATCTTCGCATTGAAGTCGCCTGTGTAGATTTTTCTGAAATTGATGGGACTGCCAAACAAATTTCCACACTAATTAATAACTTCTTCAGTAGTCTAGACTTTCAAGATGTTATTAAAACTGCCCAAAAGAGTTCTGACTTTCCTCAAAGTTCTTTATACCGCCTTGAATTTCCCATTATTGTAGTTTTTATAAAAAAATCCTCAATACAAAATCTTACTGGAATTTAATGAATTGATTTGAAGTTTCAATTAAATCCCTTAAGTTATACACTTTATAAACGCTCTCGGAACTGATTTCCTTAAATTTATCTAACCTGTCTTACCTGAAGTTTTCTATGCTAACCTGAAGCTCTCTAAATATTAAACAAATTACGAATTTCTATAAAATTTCAACAATTGATCTGAAGTGTGTGAAGAATGTAATTTTGTTTCCATAATTCATCTTTGAAAATGATCTACATTTTGACCTTGTACATACTGCAAGAAATTTAATATTTTGAGTCAGTGATAATCTTCAACATTTAATGGTTTATACTGAAAAGCTTTTCTTTAAACTAATTGTCACGTCTTAAAAACGTTTGCGTTAATTTCGGTTGTTGTTTTACAAAAAAGGCATATTTTTAACGCATTTTCAAAAATTAAATTCTTATTATAAACTTGGAAATTATTCGTTGAAGTTCTGAAAAACCCTGTATAACTAAGATAATTTGATTTAGTCAAATGAGTAGACACCCTGTAGATAGAGAAAGACCATTAAACGTCAAAAAGCTCTATAGAAGCACGACACCTTCGATTTTTTCGAAAAATATAACAAAATGTAGGCATCGATTGGACTATCAGATCCAACACACTGCAGAAGAATGATCAACTTTGAAATAAATTCACGCTTAAAAAGATGAAGTGACTGAGTGATGAATACGCATGAACTGTTTTCGATGTGGTGCACGAAAGCTGTTACAAACACCATCAATTTTGAATCGCACATATATGTGAATTTTGGAAGTGCGTGATCTAACATGTTCCGACAAAAGTCGGCTTATTTTGAAACCTCGCCGTTTTTCGTGGCAACGACTGATGTTTGAAGCTTCCAGTAAATATATGTCCAGTCTAGTCTAAATCCTAACTTACACAGTTCAAGAGAATAACTTAACTCACCTCCCAATCTAGTAGTTAACGATGTCAACGTTAAAGTGACTTGAAATCGAATACAAAAAGTTGGACACCTATCAACATTATGTACGTTCAGATCGCAGATAAGTTAGTTGAATGCCGAGTTGAACCGTCTAAACCGGGTTTAACTGAACCGAGGATTTTTTTCAAATGGAACAAGTAAGTTGTCAATTGTCATGCACAATTCCAACTATTTCATACAAAACAGTAAACTACTGTATCTGATTCTAATAATAATTTTGCTCTATTTTTAAAAGGTACAATGAGCTTCACATTAAATAAAAAGCAAATTATCAGCACACAGTCATCCGTAACGGAAATCGTCTAATGGATTTATAATAGATTACTGAATTCCACTCAAATAATGTCTGCAAGCATATCACTCGTATTTTGTAGAAACAGATATTCTGCATTACATCTACCATCAACCCTAGTGTGGCATGAATTTTGAGTTCTTCACAGCAGCACGTGCTTTTGAGTAACCGCCCGTTTCACAACTACATACCGAAACGATTCATCCTCAACAAGTAGATCTTTCTAGTTTGGGTTGGGCCCTCTTCTTTGCACTGTCTTCGCGTTGCATCCGTCTGGTTGGGCTTGTCTGTCTGTCTGTCTGGCTGCCATAGGCGATCGAGTTGCGTCCTCACCCGTCCGCTGCCATACCGTCCGTGCTTTCCCGCACGTTTTCCATCCACCCAAAGTCAATTGAAACGATCGGTCATCTGACATTCACAAACGCCGACCATTGCCCTCACTCACTTGGAACGAAGGAAAAGTCTTCCAAAGGCGAAACTCGGCAATCGTGCTCGGCGAAGGTTTGGTAGGTCGGAAGCTTTATTCCATGGGTAACGAAACTGAATACAGTTCGATTGACTTGCATCGAGACTGATAACGGTTTAGCTTGATTATTACGAAATTGTGCTGATAAGGTTTACTGTCTGGGTACTAAAACCAGCGCGTATTAATTTCCTATGAAGTAGCAATCTCATCGAGTAAACTTACCAAAATTCAAACAATGATCAGTAGTTGCCAGTTTCGTAGCAAGGCTTGCTTGCGTTTAAGGATGCAACCTCAGCGATCACAGGGTGCACAACTTTGAAAATCTGCGATTCAAATGATCACCGCTAAAACACGAATTCACTTTCACGACAAACTATTTCCGCCTCTGGCACTTTTACAAAACGATCAACACTCTTTCGCTTTCCTACTCTCACGCTGTACTGATACTGAATCGCAACTTGAGCTTGCTACCCGAGAGAATTTCAATGACACCGAAAATTAACACTTTTTCTACATGTGAAAACATAGGAAATTAACACCAAAGTATTGAGAAATACTTGCAAAATGGACGCATCGGGAGAAACCAGAAAACTTGTGGTTACGGTAAATGATTCACTCGATGTTACGGAGACATTGAAGATGTAAATGATATTAATGCTCAATTCCAAACGCCGCGTGGACGTTTTTCTACAGCTCGAAAGCGCACGGTCTTTAAAAATGCGACCGTCAGTGACGAGAACTGGGACATTAATGAACATCATACGAAGTCGGGCGCTGGGAAACGGGGACGATCGTTTTCATTGGGTGGTTCAAAAACAGGTTTCACAGTGTATTGGTGGGGTGAAGTATGAATTAGTGTGTGTTGTTATGAATGAACCTCACAAATTTTGGTATTAATGTACGTGTGATAGGAAATAAGAATGTCCACAGTTTCGATGAATGTATACAAGGCGCGAACAGCTGGTCACATGAATGCTTACTACGGGTGTAAACATTGGACGCGATCGACGATGGACAGCGGTAATATGGTAGGGTTGATCAAAAAATGCTAGTGAATCTTGTTACGATATATATCTAAGTGTTTTTACATTGTTCCTGCCTAGGCTAATCAGTATTTTAAACAGGTTTTCTAAACCTGTATGTCAGTTTAACAATTGTCATCTTAAAACTATAAACTAAAACTAAATCTTATCTAAGTATAAAGGGAATTAATTGAAGATTGCATCGATTTTCTCCTGAAATGAATAATTATTTTGTTAAACATTTGTTCTAAATTCTCAACATTCGAAATTTGATGTACCTCGGTATTACTGTACCAGGGAGGCAACTTTAAAATCATCTTCAGAACATTGTTCTGAATCCTTTGAAGTGCTTTTTTCCTGGTAGTGCAACAACTAGACCATATTGGCGCAGCACAAAGCATGGCCGGTCTAAAGACTTGTTTAAATATTTGAAGTTTATTCTTCAGGCAAAGTTTGGATTTTATGTTTATAAAAAGATACAAACATTTTATATATTTGTTACATTTGGCTTGAATGACCTCAATGTTATCTTTACAAGTAAATTTTTTGTCAAGCACTACCCAACAAACATTGATAGTTGTATAAGAGCTTATTGAGACAAAAATAAGCTTCTTCAAATAAAAAATGGCTTGTTCAGCTATTACTCAGCTCAAATTGTTTGTTGGGTAATCTATTATATTTCACTTGACTTGACCAAAAAATTGGAACTCCTAGCAAAAACTAGTCGTTCATTGAGACTATGGGATGGTCCATTAATTATGTCACGCAAATTGCTATAATAATCCGAAGGATGGAAGAGGAATTTTCCAAGTCGATGGCCAAGCAGGATTATCCCGGGTAGGATCCAAACAAGGATCAAAGAGGAATAAGAGTCAGCCAATGTAGTAGTGCTGTTTAAATTTGTTGTAGCTTTAGGTAGCAGCAACGCCTCCTTCAGCAAGAAGCAAATAGATGCTGATATTTGTTTTTCTTTCATTCAAAGTGTTTTTATGTTACTCCATATGCGAAGTTTGCGATTTTCAGATTTGGTTGGAAATGCTATCTAACATGAAGCTGTGATAATTTATTAGCTAGAGAATAGTCTTAGAAGAGTTTTGTTTGTTTTGTCCCGCCATCTCGATGAGTCACATCATCGCCCACTGGTTACCACACTCGCTCGAATTCCAGACGAAGTTGAATCTAGATCCGCACTACCGTTCATATACTGGTGACAACGCTCTTATGAGACAACAAAACCCCACCCCCAAGTTCCTTCCCTGACCCGTTCCTTCGACAATGTACCCCTCTAACACCGGGTAAACTCAAGAGGTAACCAACTCTGCACATTGTGCCAAAACACGTCGTGGCACACTGATCGGCGGGTCATGGCACACGATGACATTGGATTGTATTGGTCAGTGCCATTTCCAGCAAAATTTTTGACATTTTGCCAATCGTTTACTTCTTCGTTTACTTCTTCGTTTACTTCAAAGTAAGAGATTTTTTGTCAATGCCATTTTCCAGCGAAATTGTCCCCAATCATAATAAGAGATTGTATAATTGACGAGGCTCTCTTTATTGTCCTTATGCCTTCTGGGGGATGAACCTCTACAGAAACACACACGGCTTTTGAGAGATGTCCATAGTTTCAGACTTTCAGGGAAGTCCAAACGAACTAGTCAGGGTCATCATGCCTCACAGAATAGGACAGAATCATCTAGAATTAAGTATCAACTCGATGTACGGAGTTTACAACACCCCGGTGCCGAACGATCCTACCATTCTTCAGATGTATCTGCAATCGCAGCTGTTTCTCCCGCAGAACACCCCGGTACGATTGATGGTTCACCAATCAATCAGCCGTTCAGCTCATTCTATCGACTGAACTCGGATTCGATTGACTGTGGAGGTCTCTCTACGCTCTACATTAAGAAAGATGCTGCTAACAGAACACCGGAGGTAACAGCGCCAATCTGAATCGCGGTCTTAATGAACGCAATCGGAGTTGGCAGCAGTTTCAAGGAGATTAATATGCGATTCCAGCATGACCAAGGATCGAAAATATGAAGGAACAACAAGGTAGTCATCAAACGACTGCAACCAGTATTGAGTGAGACGAATTTAGTTCCTAATCAAGACTGCTGACACTGGGAAGCTACTGCAGGTCTACTGCTGCTACTACTACCGCCGGTGGGCATTTTAGGTCGAGTCATTCCTATTTTTCAGATTGTAACATTGCCCGAGTAGCATGATGATTTTGCAGACAAAATTCATCTTCCACTTGCAGATGGGGTACTTGGCTTCGGAAAACATCTGCCAGAATGACACACGGTAGAGGACTGTCTTCTCCTGTGGATAGACAGCTTTTGCCATCAGTCACCCTTCTCCTTCTCGCGGGGGCCTAATCATCGAGTGCCACTTCCTTGAAGCTGATGACCTGCAACTAGCTCGGTGAATATTATCTTGGGAATCTGTCTCACGACCTTTTTCCGTCCTTGGCTTGAAAATGTAAACTCACAATCTCAAAAGTCATAAGTGCAGGGTTGCCAAACTCATCGGCTACTGAGACTGACAGCTTGATTGCTAGTACTCGGCACAGATTGGGATGTGCAGAGTTGAACCAACAATCAATACGAAACTAACGATTTTAAATTGGCTCACTAATAGGCTAATCAAGCCTATTGGTCCCAAGCAAACGATTAACGTATTCCATTCTAGTCGAAATTCTAGTACTACGCAATGTTTGTTTTGATTCGCTGTGAAAGTTTGACAGATGAAATGTGGGGTTATTCGTTTTTCCTATGTTTCGAGGGGTGAATCGATTAGCTTGGGACCGAAGAGAGTACCAGAGCTGAGCCAAAAAGTTGAGCACGTTATTTCGGGACCTTCTAGTCTTAGAGTTACCTCTATGGTTGAACACCCCTTGGGTAAACTACAAGTATGCGGCACAACGCCTACTACCCAACTAATAATTTCCACAATGTAAACGCTTTACTCGTTTCATTTATACAGCCTCAAGCTGTATTCAAACGTTATACGATATGATGCAATCTTTACTCAACCTCTATACAAGCAAATCTGGCGAACTTAGTCAGCTACTTATGGCTTTTGGACGGTTGGAACAAGCTCTTATTGCATTTCCATTTACGCTTCTATACAGCTGTTATCCTGCTGTTTATTAGTTGTGTGCGAACTTGAAAGGCGCTTATTCAAGCTTTTCCCGTTTATCCAATAACCAGTACACAGCTTTCTCTTGAAGCCGGGTTAAATATTATTAACGCTTTTTTTGTTGGAGGGGAATAGATTGAGTTTATTTTGCTGAGAGAAACCAATAAATCGAAATTAGTTATAAGTACACCACCAAATTATTTTCCCTGCACCAGAAACCTGGAATCGAACTCGAGACGACCGTATTGGCAAACCTTAACACTACCAACTTCGCTACGCCAACACTTTGAACTGACATAAACAAATATACATGACTTTCTACAATAATACCGTTGAGTAGAGAATCACTTTCTCGACTAGTTACTTCAGCTTTGTAAAGGAGTAGATTAAAAGATGTAAAACTGCACACGTCTAAAAATAAACCTAGTTGACTCTAAAAATGCTTCCAAAGTAGCACTAACACAGTTTATTAGCTGAGTACAGGTTGTTTAGTTGTTGAAAAAGCACATTTGATGTTTATGTTATTCAGCATGGGTAGATGGTTGCGTATGTTGCGATGGTTGGATGTGTTTTGCAGCTACAAGTTGAAAGTTGATTAATATTTGCATAGAAGTGGTATTAGTGTTTATTGGCTGCTGTTTTTCAGTGCGACTGACAAATTGAATAAAGCTTGTGAAAAAGTTGAGTAAACGCTCTCCAAAACTATTTTGATAGCTTCTACTTGAAGCTGTATCTGCAGCTTTTTTTTCAGCTACTTTACAGCACAATGCTGCAAAAGTTGGCTTATAAAGCTGAAAATGTTAGTTGGGAAACCTTTAAATATCAACGAAGCATCCTGAACTTCTATGACGGTTCCTGTTCTTCCACAAAGTTTCATGAACTCGAACGAAGCTCACTGAATTTCATTCCAATCCTTTGATTTTATCGGAAGCTCCGTGAGCCTTTATGAAGTCCCCTGAACTTGTGGGAAGTTTCGCATACTCCTGGGAAGTTCCATCAACTTTCATTAAGTTCCATCAACTTCTATTAAGTTCCCTGTATTTCTTAGGTTTTTTCCATAGCTTATACAAACTACTACAGAATGTTTACCACGTTTGCCACCACTACCACTTGAATGAATTTCCTATAGCTCATACTTGTTCGAATTTTCATAATTTATTTTTCCAAGCTCTCTTAATTCGAACAAGATCTCAGAACATCCATGAGCTCCTCCAAACTTCCGGGAAGACCCGGAACATTTTCTACGAATTTCATGATTCAAAAAATTCCAGAAAGATCTTTGACCTTTATTGAAATAAGTTCACTGACAAACTGCCATGCAGTTCCCAAAACTGATACGAAGATCCCAGACAGTCTAAGAAGTTTTCTGAATCTCTACGATACTAATTACCTGAACTTCTATGAAGCTCACTGAGCTGCTACAAAGATTACCGAACTTCTGCGAAGTTCCCTGAGCTTTTATTAAATTCCCTGTACTTCTATGAACCTTTACGAAACTACGCAAATTGCTTAACTTCTACAAAGTTCAGTACTTCTTCTTCTTTTTGATTCACTTATTTACCATCGGTCTCTGTTTCGCAATCTAGTGCCATCCATTGACGGCAGTCGCATGGCAGGGTGGTGGTTTCCCAACAAACATTGACAATTTAATAGAGTTTATTCAAGCAAAAGAGTGCTTCTCCAGCCTGAAAATTGATTATTCAGCTTTTAATCAGCTGTTCCTTGTTGGTTTCCACACCGGGTAGATATCGCACCCATCCAACTGTAGGTCCAACTGATTTACTACCGTCCCGACGTGGGATTGTAGTGAGTGATTTTTTGACCACAAAAAAAAAACCTTAAAAAGTCGATGCAGTGTAAACGCTCCTATAGTTGCGGTACGTTAGAAGCGTTAGGATCCTATAGTTGTGTATGGAATCCCCGTACACAACTATACTAACCTAACGCTTCTAACGTACCGCAACTATAGAAGCGTTTACCCTATATGGTCCTTCTTTTTATGAAAAAGTTGGTTAGGGTGGACCCCGTTTAGGTTTAAATCCAGAATCTTTCTTTTGATTTGATCTTAAAGGTGGTTGCATTCTTTGAAAAAGTTGTAGAGAACATGATTTCAAGCAACTTTGGTCAAGCCACTATTTATATACAGTAGCTAACGCGCAATAGTGATTTGATGTATAGTTTTCTTTTCTGTACAAGTTTTTTAAATTTTGTTTTTTTCTTCTGATGATTCAGCTACAAAAGATGAGTGTTTTGTGATGAGCAGAAAAAAATGATTTTTTTTTATGAACGAGTGGTTCAAAGTATCGATTTTGCTCCACCACACTCAATCGATTCCAAATAAGTTCCTGATCATTCTCCCAAAATGTTAGCTCATTTGGATGCGAACTCGTACTGCACTGGCCCTTTGGAGTTTAGGTGGGAATTACTATGGGAAAATCCGAGGGGGGTGACTCTACCCAAGTAGCATTGCAAGTTTTATCGAGGTTTTAAAGCATGCTACAAGTCTAAATCATAGTCTCCAAAACCCTCATAAAACCAAAATTGTTACTTTGGTATCTACGATGCAGGAAAAATTGTGTTTTGCTGTGGCACGCTGAGTAGATAGAAAGAAGATTGATGACGATTCTGAAGCTTTCTTGTAAAAAGATGATGCACGATGCAAGTAGATGGGAGAAACGAAAAAAGATTTTTCGAAGATTGATTTTCTAGGGAGAGATTTGTTGAGCATCTAGAATTGAGATTTAGATGTGTCGCCCCCCTCGGGAAAATCGAACTTTTCGCTCATCTCGCCATAATGATGTATGGAAAAGTTTGCGAGGGATACTTATGTCAAATTTGCTCAGTTACAACTTTGTTTAATGCCACTTTTTGATTGAACGTCAAGAAAATGAGTTATTATTATAGAGGAAGTGTAAGTTTTTGTAAGCCTACGTTGAAAAATTGTGAAAAACTTATTTTGAACATGAGTTAGGCCGTACGGCCAATTAGGACAGCATTAGTGCCATAGCTGGCACACTTCCCCTATTTTAGTTTAGCAAATGTCGTCGCGTATTAATTTTGCTACAAATCGACACAGAACAATGTTAGTTGTTACGCGTTTCACTTATTCATATGTTACGTGTTTCACTCAATAATGCATAGTTAACCATACAAGTACAAAATGAAGGTTGTTGCAATCCGTCCCACATTGTACAACACTGTATACAATGCAATTGAATAAAATGAAACACACATGCATAACAATACTGTACTCATCAGCCGTCCTTTCATCGTGTCCAGCTTCTGCTAGGCAAACTACAGTCCACAAGTGAAGCTTTCCTTTGATCAAACATATATGGTAAGCTTTATTGACACCATTATCTCACATCTCGAGTGGCTCCGTCGTCTACATTCTTCCATTCATCTCGCGGATCATCATAATCATCAAATAGCATCACAATAACGATTTATTTATCGCTATTTATAGCCGTGTTTCGACTTTCAACTGTCATCCCAAGAATTCCCCGTCACCACTGTGGAGTCGATTCATGCCACCATTCCGGATGGGCATGAAATGGAGTGGGAAACGCGTATCCTACGCGGCCCGATCGGGTGCCCTCAACAGGCATGCGCGTATCCATCGACATTGTGTTTCGACCACCCTCAACAAATTTCGGCAAAGGTCACCCGGCTTTCGGAATACCGCCGTCACTCTCCGGCAAGTCTGCGGTGGGTGGGCGAACGTGTAGGTACGTACTCCAGCTGACGACAATTTAGGCCGTCTGGCGTGGAAGGGCGAGAATTAATTTAGTCTGCGGCCGGTTAGTCGGTTGGCCGATGAACCCGTGATAAGTGAATTGTTTCAAGTGTCCATCAAGTACAGATAGTTCAGCGGTATTTAGCAGCGGCAGATTGAGTGATTTCGAGTGTTTTTGGTGTTAATCATACAAGTGTTATTGTTCCGAGAGATTGGTAATGTCTGCGCTTGAATGGATAATTACATAACATACAGAGTGAACTTGAATAACCATCTTTCATATGCGTGATTAAAGCGTGATTGGAAAGGATTTCCGTTCGAATGAATCATGACGCGATAAAATTCTTGTTTGCATATACTATAATGCATACTCTTTCGACGTTCGAAGCAGTTGGCACGAAACATGCACGTACTGTGCAGTCTACCATATCAGACAGATTCCAATTGATAGGCATGACCTTCAATTCTTTCATTGGAAAATTAATAACATAAAAATATTATTACAAAAACTAAGATTCCTTTATACCTTGAAAGAAGCGACATCAATAGTGGAGCTTATTGTGAGATCAAAATGTATGGATCTCGATAATTTTTGAATTGTCTTCGGATCGTGAAAATCTTAAAGTGTCCTTTCGCATCCTAATCTTAGTTATGTGAGTGGTAGACCTTACGCGATAATACCTGTTCAATCAGCTATAATAGTGATAATGCTCGATGAATGTAGAAAAAAAGTGGGTGAAACTCAAACAATTTAGATCTTAAAAGATGACACTTTGAATGAGTATATAATCAGAAAAACTCATAAGCAATAAGAATACAACATTGAACTTGTTATGGCTCTATCATAAATTCATTTCATAAGTGATGGTTTGAGTGCTTTTTCAAACAGGCGAAAACACGAAAATTGTTTTTCAATATGTTTGTAAAATATGTTACACATACTATATAAAAACTATATACGATATCAACGGAAATACCCTAAGTTACAATATGGAACCAATGTTTCTATTTTGGAAAAAGCGCAGCGAGTAAATTTAATCTTTATATTATACTATCAAAGTTACCCGCATTATCAAAGATACCCCGTTTTACGGTACTTTATTTCAGTATTGAAAATTTTTGCTAACCTTACACTCAGATAAAAAAAAAACTTTTTATGTCTTGTTAAAATTAGTTAAAAAATTATGGAAATATTGTAGATGAAGTTATTTTAAGAAACTTTGTCAAGGACAAACATTTTTTATCTCTCAAGTGGACGAAGTTATAGGGTGAAAATGGAGTACAAACGATAGTGCCCCCTAAATTGCGCTGTTTTACCATAACCTTTTTTTATTTTATTATTTTTTCAAAGCTTACAAAGGGAATCGTTATCACTTCATTTTAAGGATTTATGCCTGCTTTTAAATATAGTTTTTTAACACTGCCGGTGAGTGGCAAACAAACAAACTTTTCCAAAGCGGAAGTGGCGACTTCATTGCCCTGAAACATCTCAACGGGTAATCCATTCTCCTTCCGTTTAGAGTTGACAAATTTCTAAAAATGTCGTGATGTATGCGTAGATTTTCCTGAGTTCAGTAGCGTTTGAACAGATAACGGCAATACGTGCGATAATTGTTGAGGCCAATCATGTGATAGGTCTTGTCCATCTGAATAATTTCACTGAATACAGAAGCCTGCTTTCTGGTCGTTCTGTCAAGTTGAGACATAGAACTTTGTCTTTGTGCAAATTACATACTAAGCTTGATCATCCAATATGCCCCTTATTGTGGACTATACTGGGATGAAAATCAAAAAATGTATGGCGAAATAGTGTTAGGTTTAGAACGCAGAACTATGAATTAGAACTATGTTACAATCATTTATGGATGAAATTAAAATCCAAATACGCCAATCGATAGGAAATAACTTCACAATTTTCAATAAAAAAAACTTTTGAAAAATGTACAAATGATAATTTTTTCATTTAAAAAATTACATTTTTCGCGTTTTGTAATATATGAACGGGATCCAAGAGGGAAATATTATTGTAATCTCACTGAAAATCCGTTAATACCGCCGATTAATCCCAGGAATATAACTCTTTCTGTAAAAATGTGTGGTCCTGCGACGGAACTATTTTTCGAAATCCATTTCGTTGTCCGATACGAAAATGAACTTAAAGGATAGTTTAATGCAAAAACAGCTCGTTGAAGAGGTAAACCCAAGTAACATTTTAAGTTTTATGAAATACTACAAAGCAACTATAAACCAACATTCATAAAACCCTGGTCAAGGCTGTTTTGTCATAAATGCATCCACCAAAACCTCATTAAGACTAGAATATGTCTAGTTGGCCCACCCTGGAGAAGGTTCTGAAGGATGGATTCTCGAAGCTCTTCAAGATTGATTTACTGAAAAAGGTTGTATGACGAACGCATTGAGAACCATTTGAAAGCTACAATAAAAGCTATTTAGCAACAATAAAAACCCTTTCCGAGCCATTTCCCCTAGCCGCATGCTGAATCCACTAGGAAAGCATCAATCAAGATAGAAAAGGATTTATGAATCCGATCTTATCAAAATAATGAAAATAGAAACTGATGGTATAAAAATCTTGTTGAATATCCAAATTTATTACAATAGTTCTCATTAAGTGGCCTAGTTTTAAGTGCCATATTAAATTTTATGTGAAATGTACGTGAAAACATCGAAAAAATTGAGTCCACCCTCGTAAAACGTCGATTTGACTAATTATTTAGCATAGAAAAAAAATATATTTTTCAGATCGAGCTTGGCCGAGACTTTCTTTTTATTATTTTCGCATTTAAATGTTTGCTCATCGCTAAATTTACCAAAATATAGTTATATCTAAGAAAATATTGATTGAAAATCGAAGATTGTAAAAAACAAGCAAACTAATTGTAACATGGCGGTGGCATAAAAGTTGATTTTCATGGGTCATTTGTGTTTTGCTTTCAAGAATTCCTTGACAAATTAATAAGGGTTTAAAATGGCTTTTATGAAGAAAACTTGCAGGCTGAATTGTATTTATCTAAAGCCATTTTGCTTGATCCTAACCCGTTCCGATTTATGGCAGCATTTATGGAGGCAAAGTTGCCTGCAAAAAGTTAAACGTCAAAGTTTGTTTATCTTTGGATAGTTGCGCTGTGAGATCCAGGATTCTTCCAGGCGGTTTTCTCTCGATGGATTGGAAGCAGTTACTCAGATAGTTTGCGATACTGTTTTACAACATTTCGCATGTCGAATAGCTGGAAGTGCAATCGTTCCCGAAAAAGATCCCCTTCTTCCGGATGGTTATAGAAGTGCACCATCCAACGATGCAGGGATGTACGCTTGAATGAAATTTTCGATGATTTGATTCTAAAATCGCTGCTATGGATCGGAAACCAGCTAATCTCCGCTTACGAACAGTTTCAGTGGTTTGCTGTCGGTTGATACTTCGCAAGATCTGGAGAAGGCTGGTATGTGTTTTAACTTTCGACAATGTTTTATGGCACCGCTCAGTTTACTCTTCTCCGCCAGATGGTCAGTCGTTGATGGTGTGCTGATTCTTCTAAGGAAGTAAATTTTTCTGAAATCGACTTGAATTTTTCATCCTACTTCGTCTATTCTATGAGATTTCCTTGTCATAAAATTGGCATTTATTAATTATGAGGAACCATCTTTTAAGCTCAATTTGTAAACAGAGTAATTCTAGTCGAAATTCTAGTACTATACGAAGAGAGTACCAGAGCTGAGCCAAAAAGTTGAGCACGTTTCTTCGGGACCTTCTAGTCTTAGTGTTACCTATATTGTTGAGGCCAATCATGTGATAGGTCTTGTCCATCTGAATAATTTCACTGAATACAGAAACCTGCTTTCTGGTCGTTCTGTCAAGTTGAGACATAGAACTTTGTGCAAATTGCATACTTGATCATCCAATATGCCCCTTATGCATTCTGAATCACTTTTAACGTAGAACTACGAATTTGTGAACTATACTGGGGTGCAAATAAAAAAAAAATGTGTTTCGAAATAGTGTTAGGTTTTGAACGCTTGTAAGATAGTCATTTATAAATGAAATTAAAATACAAATACGTCAATAGATAGGAAATGACTTTACAAATCTGCTGAAATAAATACTTCTCCAATTTTCAATAAAAAAAACTTTTGAAAAATGTACAAATTATAATTTTATCATTTAAAAAATTATATTTTTAGCGTTTCGTAATATTTGAACGGGATCCAAGAGGGATGTAATCTCTCTGAAAATCAGTCAATAGCACTGATTAATACCAGGAATATAACTCTTTCTGTAAAAATTTGTGGTCCTGAGATGGACTGATTGTTCGATATCCACTACGTCGTCCGATACTTTCGATACTTAAAGGATAACTTAGTGCCAAAAACTGCTCGTTGAAGAGGTGAGTCTCCTTTCACCCCATCACTGGTTGTCAAGGTGATCACGCCGTCCGCTGCGAGGAAAATGTTTCTGCACGAAGGCAGAGAGAAGACTTACATCGTTTACCTCTGACTTGTTGCTTGCCACGCCGTCCGAAGCGAGAATGAGCAGAGGGATGACAGCAGCGCTGCTTTATAACTTTTCAGATTCAAGCAGAACGATGTGCAACCAAGTGGCACTCGATTATGACGACTGGGTTTGGGGAAAACGTTTATTTCATGAAAACAGTTGAAACAATTATCGTTTGTACATTTTACAAAAGTTTCTTATAGGAAATTAGAAAAATATTTATTTAAGCAGGTTTGTAGAGTTATGTCCTATCGATTGGTGTATTTGGTTTTTAATTTCACCTACAAATAACAAAGTTTCAAGCGTTAAAAACCTAACACTATTTCACTTCACTAACACTATTTCATTTCACTTTCACTTCTAATTGAAATGACGTCTGTCTGTCTGTCTGTCTGTCTGTCTGTCTGTCTGTCTGTCTGTCTGTCTGTCTGTCTGTCTGTCTGTCTGTCTGTCTGTCTGTCTGTCTGTCTGTCTGTCTGTCTGTCTGTCTGTCTGTCTGTCTGTCTGTCTGTCTGTCTGTCTGTCTGCCTGCCTGCCTGTCTGTCTGTCTGTCTGTCTGTCTGTCTGTCTGTCTGTCTGTCTGTCTGTCTGTCTGTCTGTCTGTCTGTCTGTCTGTCTGTCTGTCTGTCTGTCTGTCTGTCTGTCTGTCTGTCTGTCTGTCTGTCTGTCTGTCTGTCTGTCTGTCTGTCTGTCTGTCTGTCTGTCTGTCTGTCTGTCTGTCTGTCTGTCTGTCTGTCTGTCTGTCTGTCTGTCTGTCTGTCTGTCTGTCTGTCTGTCTGTCTGTCTGTCTGTCTGTCTGTCTGTCTGTCTGTCTGTCTGTCTGTCTGTCTGTCTGTCTGTCTGTCTGTCTGTCTGTCTGTCTGTCTGTCTGTCTGTCTGTCTGTCTGTCTGTCTGTCTGTCTGTCTGTCTGTCTGTCTGTCTGTCTGTCTGTCTGTCTGTCTGTCTGTCTGTCTGTCTGTCTGTCTGTCTGTCTGTCTGTCTGTCTGTCTGTCTGTCTGTCTGTCTGTCTGTCTGTCTGTCTGTCTGTCTGTCTGTCTGTCTGTCTGTCTGTCTGTCTGTCTGTCTGTCTGTCTGTCTGTCTGTCTGTCTGTCTGTCTGTCTGTCTGTCTGTCTGTCTGTCTGTCTGTCTGTCTGTCTGTCTGTCTGTCTGTCTGTCTGTCTGTCTGTCTGTCTGTCTGTCTGTCTGTCTGTCTGTCTGTCTGTCTGTCTGTCTGTCTGTCTGTCTGTCTGTCTGTCTGTCTGTCTGTCTGTCTGTCTGTCTGTCTGTCTGTCTGTCTGTCTGTCTGTCTGTCTGTCTGTCTGTCTGTCTGTCTGTCTGTCTGTCTGTCTGTCTGTCTGTCTGTCTGTCTGTCTGTCATAATCATAATCTGGCGGATAGAATTTCGAATTATCAAAAAGCGGAACTAATTCAGTATATTGTAGGCCAACAATTGAAAAGGTACTATCAACAATTATAAACAAACGTTGATTATTCTTTCCTCGCTAATCGAACGCAAATTTGCAGCATCATCGAATAAGGAAAAGTTTCCCCAACGAAAAGATGGTATTAATTTGCGTAGGCGAGTCTTGAGTCACAAGAAAAAGGGTTCCAAAGTTTTGTTCGCAATAATTGATGTGCTCTTTTCTGTTTTATTTGTTTATTAATTTATTTGATAAGGCTCAATCGAATTAACTTTACAGAGCCGAAGATTCTTGTTCACTATACAATACATCTTAAAACTATAGTCAAAAGGTACAACACAATAAACATCCAATAAGCCTCCTCCTCCATCAGAACTGGAGCCACTTCCATTGGTTTCATTGTATGGCAGTTACGCCAACGAGGGTCAGAGCGCTTCCATTGCAGCAATAGACGCAAAACGTGGTCAGCACTCACACACTTATCACGAAATGGTTGCTTTCCAAAGTCGACGACGCATAGACTGAAAGAACTGCTGATGAAGAACAATGAGGAGGACCACACAATGGTTGCTGCCGAAAAACAGACGATCGCGTGACACACATAAAGAGTGGTTTGATTCTGTCGACAGCCGAGTGAACACTGCTCTTTTCTATTGGTGGTTGTAATTTGCTCGATTGGTTCCGCTATTTGACAGCTCAATTGGTTCCCGAAGTTCTATCCGCCAGACTATGAATATAGTGACTATACTATTTCTTGGATAGATGATGTGTCTTCTTTCAACAGATGAAACTGGCCTGGCCACGTCCTTGCAACTGGTAGGGATGAGAAAGGAATGTTAGCCCGACGTTTACTTAAGAAAGATGCAGAGAACTTTACGACCTCTTTGTTAGTGGGTAGGGTAATCCAAAGGATACGCTCAGCCGGCGTTATTAGCAATCATTGTGTAATGTAATGTTAGCTGGTTTATATATTTAGCCAATGATGCGCTCTGCTACCTAAATCCTCTTAGTTAATATTAAGGTCTTCAGATTTATTTAGTATTTCCTCGAGTCGGTTGCTCCTTTCCCTCTGTTTCAGTTGTTCTAAACTATATACATCTCTTATACATAATAGATGTCCATATAGTCAAAATCTAGTTTGGTTAATGCTGCATGGAATCCGGATGATTCCCGTGTTTGGCATTTTCTGTAAATATGTTTATGTTTATCATATCTTTTTTTAGGTAAAGGGGAAAACTCCCGGGAGTGAAAAACTCACATCACTTTCTCCCTTAGGCAAAAAACCTTCACGTATTTTCAAATATTCAATTCTACATATTCAAATAATCATAAATAAAACCAATATCCTAACAAACAAACACAGTTTGGAAATTATAACTAGTTTGAAATAATAAGATATAAGAAATATTATAAACAATCTGTTACCATGTACTAACTGGTGCATCGTTGGTTTGGGCCATTTAGCGTAATGGGATCTGAAAATATAAACCTTTTTTTTAAATATGTTCAATGTAGTTCTGAAGAAAATCCTTAGCCTTTGATGGAATGCAAAGTTTAGATTCCAGCATTTCCAGATTTCAACGGCATTCAACGTTGAAATCTGGAAATGCTGGAACCCAAGGAAGGAAATGACAAGGATATTCGCTATTCCCCTTTTTTACAACGTAATTATGATCATTAATAATGTTTGTTGTGAAACTATTATTGTGATTGAAAACTAAAAGCTACTTAATATAGCTAAAGTCTGAATATACTACTTGTACTCTTACTGTTGCCATTCTATTTCTAACTACGTAGCTACTAAATTATGAGAAACAGCCTTTGCTCTAACTAGACTTGCTTCTACTCACTTTCTATAAAAAAAAATGGTTTTGGATTTTTGGAATCACTAGATTTTATAATGAAATTTTGTACTTGTTAGATACAAGAATAGGTTGAAAGGCAAGTGTTTGATGCATAAAAACTGTCAAATTTGCTTTCAGATATTCACAATCAGCGATTTTACGACTCGCGAGCGCTCACACTGAGTGAACGCTTACGAATCATAAAATGGCTGATTGTGACACTCTGAAAGCAAAATTGACAGGTTTCATGTGTCAAAAGCATACTTTACAACTTCTTCTGTTAACTTACAAGTATAATAGATCATAAAAACATTCAATGCTTTTATAATTGCGAAAAACCTTTTTTTTATAGCAAGTGAGTGGAAGCAACCCTGGCTCTAACGTGTAAAAAATATTTGGGAAAATGGAATTTTGAAAGTATACCAGATCTATTAAATGATTTTGATGCATATGGTAAGCTTAAGAATCATCTTTTAAATAAAGTTAAGTTAATTCGACTGACTGCTGACTATTAAAACGAGTTTTTTTTAAAACCAAATTTAAATCAGCTCGAAAGAAGCTTCAATGTTCTCAAATTTACGTTAGTTGAAATTTCAGAATAAAGTAATACTAGGTTACTTAAGAGATTTTAGTCTAAAAAGCACATTTTTGACTGATTAAGCTCTTATTCTGCTTCCAATGTTTGTTGGCTATGCAAAACATATTTGAAAACAAAAAAATAGCATTAGTCTGCTTAGTTGAAAATCAATTAAATCTCTACACATAAGAAAAGATTATTTTATTTTCACTGGTACTATCCCTTGGCGCTTGGATGTGTCTGCAAATACTAGTTCAGTACTTGCGGTTACATTTTACCCCAGGGATGCATTATGGACTGTTCATCCCTACACCCTATCACGCGTCCCCATCGTGTATAGCATAAAGCGGCTAAACAGCTACTAAAAAAGAACAATACCCATTTATGATTCTATTTTCAGAATTTCATACATCATCCCACAACAGCTGAGACGAGAGATAGAAAAAAAACAGCAAAATTATCCCATCTTATCTAAGCCATTGGTACTGTTTCGATCTCACTTTTCTCTAAACTATTTGCATTAGTCGCTCCCCAGAGACGAACCATCATCTGAACAATTTCGCAACATATCAGCAGTGCATTTCCCTTTCATGTGTAGGTGGGGATTATTCTAATTTCTGATGGGTAATTTTTCTACACATCATCGAGACGGATTTTATGGGTAGAGAGCGAGAAAAGTGAGAGAGAAGTTTGCTCTGATAGTGAGCAAGAACGATACATATTACTCTTGCTTGGTCATCATCCTTCGAGATAGCCAGAGTCCCTCAAAAAGACCACGGGCGTCGGCATCAGTCAGTTGCGAAAGCGGTTCGAATCAGCGCAGACGGTTCGCATTAACCCGGTGGCAGCTGTAAGAGTCCAGTAATTCAGTCGGGCACGTGCAGCGAGGTTGTTTTGCATATCTTTGACGAGTTTGCGGAAATTAGTTACGTCAACGAAGCAAAGAAAATGGATAATACTCAGATACGGCATCTGTTGGAGCTGTCCAAGGAGGAGAAGAAAGCGTTTTTAAATTCGTTTGATGCCATAATGTCCGACTGTGACGGTGAGAGCAAACTTGATGGCTTGTTTGTTTGTAAAGCCAGTGTGATTTACGAATTGTTACTTCTCAGGTGTGGTGTGGAACTTCACCGGACCGATTCCCGGAGTGGACAGGGCGCTGCAGTTACTGAAGCAAAACGGAAAGAAATTGGCATTCATTTCCAACAACGGTATGCGGACCATGGATGAGTATAGGGAAAAGTTTGAAAAGCTGGGCATTGAACCACAAGAGCACGATATCGTACATCCGGCTTTGACGACAGTCAAGTACCTCAAGTCGGTCAACATGCAGGACGCTGTCTACTGTATAGGGACCGAGGTGTTTAAGGATTATCTGAGAAGCTCCGGCTTTACGGTTCTGGATGGGGTAAGTAATTTTTAGCTTGATTGTTTCGATAGGTTTCAGAAGGACCAACAGTTTAGGGTGCTGTTCGCTTTGATCCATTTTCAAATAACTTTGACGCATCAATTCAGATTGCAAGAAGCTGTCGTCATATTTTACGTATCGTAAAAATTTCAAGAAGAATACAATGAAGACTGTTTTTTTTCTTGCAATATATAATGATGCATCGAAAAAAAAATGGATTTGAATTTATGGAAACACACGAAATTAAATTAAAATATCTTAGGCGTATTATGTGTGCCTTGGAGTTGTTACTTATCTGTTATCTGTTGTATAGTGTTAAGTTTTAAGTCTGGTTGAAGTGAAGATTGTGACAATTTACCGATACAAGCCGCTTCTGCATACTAGAAAAATGCTTGACTATCACGGAGGGCTTTGAAAGGGGGCGTCATTAATGTTTGGAAATTCAATTGCAGTTTTTTGGCTGAAAACCGAAATTCCTTCAATAAAAATGTGTTCACTGTGTTCCGGTAGGCATGAACGAAATTTTAGTTTTGGACGACAAAAATGATCACGCCTTCCTTCGGGAATTAAACCCTTTGGTCTCCGGTTCATGAGTTGATGGGTCGAATGGGTCGATAAGTAGGGCTCAGGTGTGGGAGCTGCCTTCCTGGCGTCGGTAGCATTGGTGCTCAGCACGGAAAACAAGATCGACGGAAAACAAATCAAGGAGAAAAAAAAGAGTCCAGAAATAAATGCTTCATGTTTCCCCCAATTACTAAAATCCAAAGGATTCAGATCAGGAGACGCTGCGGGCCACTCAGATGAGTTGATAAAACATGGTAAATTTTGCCTACACCACTCCTGAAAAATCAGTGCCTTGTGTCCTGGAGCTGAGTCCTGCTGAACACATAACTGAAAATATCATCTTGACACAAGGAAGTTAATGATCTTTCATAACACGTTGCAAGTAGTACTCGTTCTTTATTTTTACGCCCTTATCGATGAACAACAGTGTCAATTTTCCTTTTTTTATATGGCTCCCCAAACCATCACTGACGAGGCACTTTGGTATCGTTCTACAGCTCTTTTATCGGCTGGAGCTCCGCGAAGGTTAGCTCCGTAGACACGATCATTTTGCTTATTTAAAGTTGCCTCCAAAGTAAACAACTTTTCGTTTGAAAAAATAATGTTATGAGCAGCCTAATACAATCAATTGATAAATTGCTGAGCAATGATTTTTCAAACATTGCGTATTTTTCGCTACACGTTTTACCGGAGGCATCGTGTTTGGAGCAGAGCTGGTAAATATCACGGCCGTCATGTGACAATGAGAAAACAGGTCCTCTCACTATCACGAGACGAAACTACCTATCATTGGCTTTCTTGTCATTTTCCAATGATCAAGCACTAATGAGAATAATTCTTATGCGGTTTTGACATCAACATTTCTAACTAATTTAGATAAATTTAAGCAAGAAACGGTATGTAATCGGTAGAGTGATTATATTATTAAGATTCCCTCGAAGAAAATCTCTATCATCGTTTTCTCATCTGATGATAGTGACAGAAGTATTTCTGTAAATATCGCGTGACATCTTTCATTGAAAATGACAATTTGCCAGCCCTGGTTTGGAGTGTTAAGAAAATTTAGAGAGCTTAAAGGCAGTTCCAATAACTTCAGCGATCGAAAAAATCATAATTTTCTAGACTTTCAGAGAAGTTTAATGATATTGTAGAATTAGTTTTTAATAAATTAAGTTCAGCGGTGCCGGTGGTGTAGTGGTAAGCGTGATTACCTCTCACCCCAGCAGGCCCGGGTGCAATCCCAGTCTGCGCCGCAGGGATGTTCTGAGGCATAATATCTTTGATCACGCCTTCATTCGGAAGGGAAGTAAAGCCGTTGGTCCCCGGTTCATGAGTTGATGGGTCAATAGGTAGGATTCAGTTGTGGGAGCTGCCTCCCTGGCATCAGTAGCATTGGTGCTCAGCACGGAAAACATAATCGACGGAAAACAAATCAAGGGAAAAAAATAAGTGCAGATTCATGAACTTTGAAAGGAATCGAGAAATCCACACGAAATCTTAAAGCTGCATTTATAATTCGTTTTAACTTCAGGAAAATATCTGGAATCTTACAGAAATTACGGAAATTTTAGGGAAGTCCATAGAACTCCATTGCATTTGAAAATTTTTATAGCTTCTGAAACTTCACACTTATAGAACTGCAGTTGAGTTACTCCAGAAAAGTTTCAGGATGTTGCAAAAACATGTTACGTTATTTTTCATAATTTCGTTCAAATTTTTGTGGGAACTTCAGGTAGAACCATTGCAGTTTCATTAATTTCATGAAATTAAAAATAAATTTTGAGAAGCTTTCAGTTTTTCAGAATGTTCAGTGAACTTCACAGAAGTGTAGAAAATTTTAACAAAAATTTAGGAGTTTCACAGAAGCTCAAGGACTGCAGAACAGTTTTGAGATCATCAGGGTAGAACAAAGAACCTCAGAGCAATTCTATTAACCTCAGGGAAAGTGCAAATATTTTCCAGGGAAGTTTTGACTGACTCGGGATGTTCCGAGAATTAAAAAAAAAGTGGAAACTTCAGGAAAGATCCATGAACGAAAGGAAAATTGAGGAAACATGAGGTAGGTTTAGTGGTGTATAGGGAAGTACATCAAAGTTCCTTAAACATTGAATGTTAGAAAAAATCAGGAAAATTGCAGGAACTTCCGACAAGGTTGAAGAATATTAAGACAGGTCCATGAACATAAGTAAAATCTTGGGAGCTTTAAAGAAATACTGACAACTTCAGAGAAGTCCTTAGAATTTCAGGGAACACCAAAGAAACTTGAAGAGCTTCCAAAGTCTAGAGAAATTTTCGAAAGCTTAGAGATCTTTATGCTTCTCAAGACAGTTCCGTGAACTTCAAGAAAAATTATGGAATCTCATGGGCTGCTTTATGAATAGCAGAAACATTGTGGAATCTCTAGAGGAGTTCGGAGAACTTAAGGAAATTTCGAGAACGTCAAGTAATTTTCGAGAACTTAAGAAATCTCTCTTAATATTCTTCAGAATCTCTCTTGGGTCCTTGGTCTTTTGTCCGCCAACCATATTATTTCAGGGTTATCATGTGATTTAATGTGTCATGTAAGAGCTTTGGTTGAAGATAAATGTAGCTGCTTACCCCTCCTATCCGATTGCTGTTTCTTATTGATTTACTAAGAGAATGAAACGAGCATGTCGGGATATAACCATGCTTGGCCTACACAGTTTTGGTCACGAACTGCTCATTTGCTAGTAACTTTGCACACAGTTGATGAAATATAGTTATTTTTAAAGCAGTAGATAGAATAGAGTTTAAGATTGTTAAAGATAGGTAACAAAAAATAGATTTTAAGTCTTGTAATAAACTGTATTTGTTTTTGCGTTGTAAAAATGAATTGAGAAATGCTCGCTGCACATCTCGGAATTTAAGTGTAAAATTCATTAGTGTTGATTCAAATGTTAAGATTTGCTTACTTTTTGCATATCTATAGTAAGCCGTGATCCTTCCTAATCTATCAATTACTTTAAAGAAGAAAAAAAAAATCAACAACTGAGTGATCAGTTATTAACAAATAAGCAGTTGATGTGTACAACTGTGCATGCCAAGCATGGATATAATATTGATAATTGGTTTAGCTTATCAAGGTAAAGGTCTGGCCATGGGTTGGCAAAACAATTTTGCGTCTCAGATTTTGATAGCCAACAAAACAAATTGATTGCATTTTATGAATGGCAATCTATGTTTTAAGTAGTTAATTATGTTTAATACCCCGTTCACATTACAGCCTATATCACGTAATATAGGCTGTCTTGCAATGAACACTCATACAAAGGATTTCCAGTGAAAACTAGATGTATGAGTGCTCATTGCAAGACAGCGTATATCACGTGATATACGTTGTAATGTGAACGGGGTATAAGTTTTATGGCGAGCTGATTCCATACTAATTTTACCCCCATATACCAGTGGAGGAAACTGAATTATGTGTACAATCAGTTATAAATCCTTTTATTACAATTATGAGTAACCAGCTATAAGTTTACCATGACAGTACTTAGTACTTATTTTCACAGAAATCAATACATAAGTATTATGAGTGTTTGGATGAGTCATGGTGATGATGAGATGTACAAGATCACTAAAAAAATGCTCAATGCTATGAAGAAGGATTGAAACAAACATTAAAATAATGATAAAAATGAATATCTACAAATATGTTGATAGGTTTTGCACGTTAATGAACTGACCATGTTTTAAAAAAGGAATCAACTCCAAGAGCGCGAGAAACGATTTGCAATCGGATTGATCTGTCTATCAAAAGACTGGTCATGTTTTTAAAAAGGTGGCTCCAAGAGAGGGAAAAATAACTTTTGAGCATTTAATTTGGATTACTCAAATACCGCCAACTTACTTACTTACTTACTTAAGGGTCCTGTGCACCACCAGCGGTGCAAAGGGCCAACGTGAAAGACTTACATCCTGGGCGGCTGCTCGCTTTTGCCTTGACCTTGGCCCAGGTCAGATTCCTATCGACTTGCTTAATTTCCTTATTGAAGCTCCGCCGCCATGAGCCCCTGGGTCTGCCTCTGCTGCGATGTACTGCCGAATTCCAATCCAGCGCTTGCTTGCAGATTTTGTTTCCGCCCCGTCGAAGTGTGTGGCCGACTCACCTCCACTTTCGCTCTGATGACATCGACGATGGAGCTCGGTATTCGAGATGCAGTTGTGAGGCCACCAGGCACAAATTATATACCGCAGGCATCGGTTGATGAAGACCTGCAGCTTTTGAGTGTTCTCCGCTGATACACACCACGTCTCGCTGGCGTATAACAACACAGATTTCACGTTCGAGTTGAAAATTCGGATTTTGGTACGTTGACTTATCTGGTTGGATCTCAATACGTTAAATTGCGTTAAATTGCGCCAACTTTTGATTTAAATGCTGTTTCGAATTTGACTTCCTTTCACCTATGTACATGCAAATAATCATTCCCCAAGAGGAAAAAATCTTCCATTGAGGTTCTTAGTCAGTCTAAGACAAATTACAGGCAAATATAGAGAATGTGAACCAGTGATGGCACTATTGGTCCTCTAATTGGCCATAATGTCTAAAACTTTGAAATTGTCATATAAACCAACTGTTTTCATGACCATTCTTCCAAGTGTTTACATTAGAGTGGGTTTGCCAATGCTCTTTCAATGCTTATTCTGGTCCCCAACAATTGGACAAAATTTGAACGAATTTGGTAATCGATTTGCGGGAGAATTTTGAATTTTGTGTGTGAAAAATCCAAATATTGCTCAAATTACACCAAAACTTGGACTTAGATTGAGAATATTAAACCAAACAATTTTGTCAAAGCGGCAACCCAATATAATGTAAATTCTTGGAAAAATGGTCATGAAAACAAAAAAACGTAACAAAACATTGAGGTACTTTATTAGAAAACTCATAAGGCATCCCCTTGGATCCCCCTATGAATTGTATATTTAACAGTAGAGTAGAAGATGCTGATCAAAATAACGTTGAGATTAGCTGCTTATACTTGCTAACCTGCAAGATACACCCTTTTAGAGTTAGTGTTGAAAATTATAAACACAAATGTAAATTATTTACACGAAGTGATAGCGGTTTCTTCCGTGCAGCAAAAATGTGCATTTTAGGAGCACTTGCAAGTTTGTAAAACAATGAACAAATTAAAAATTCAAACTAATAAGTTATGGTAAAAAAAAACGGTTTTAAGAGGGTACTAGCGTTTGTACTCCATTAACTTCGTCCACTTGAGAGATAGAAAATTGACGTACTGGACAAAGTTTCTTAAAATGACTTCATCTACAATGTTTTCATAGATTTTCATCAACTTCACGAAGCCATCAAAAAGTTTTTTTTTATCTTAGTGTATACCTCCCTTAATCAAAAATGTTTAGCACCTAATTAAAGTACTCCATAAATGAAGAAACATTCTTGAAGACATCAAAATGCTACACTCAATAGTTTCGTCGCAAATAGCCATGTCCCACTATTTTTGATTTCGTCGCACTGTGCAACGGTGCGAAATATAGAAAAACTTGGTTTGAACTTGATTTAGGCCGTATGGTCAATTAAGATAACACTAGTGCCATAACTAGTACACTTCCCCTAGTAGTATGAGCAATGAACGAGTAGCTTTTATTATTAGCATATTTTATTGATAGTGCCAAAGTTAACTCTAACAGTAAAACTCGAAAGATATACTAATGTTTAAAAAAAAGAAAAAAAAATAATAAAAATGTTTAATTTGGAATTACAGGCATACCTCGATATAACGTAGTTGTCATTTATAAGTTTCATCGGTGATTTCTCGCAAACAACAATTCAACCACACAAATTAACATTACGATTAGATAGGGGATTGTCTCACCTGTCCGATAGTACTGTTACTTTGCGTGATTGAATTGTTGCTTGTGAGAAATCGACGATGGAAGTGAAAAGTGACAGTTACGTTATATCGAGGTATACCTGTACTACCAACCTGATACTTGAGCAATTTTTGAATTTTCGACAAGCAACTGAATAGTGTCATTCCGTCCAAGCCTTTTTAACCTTGAGTAAACCACGAGCAATCGGTCCACCCCAACTAGACGTAGTCATACTAAGTTAACATGTTAATACAATGCATTTTCATTTTAGCCATCGAAGCGCCTGCCGGATGATCGTGCTGCCAACGCGGTACGCACATTTACCACCTTCTTCAACGAATCCAACATCGGACCCCGTGTGGGAGCCATCGTCGTCGATATCGACGTTAACATTTCCCTAGCCCATCTCATGAAAGCAAAGTGCTACCTCGACCGCAATCCGGACTGTGTGCTGCTGGTCGGCGCTACAGATTACGTCATACCTCTGGGTGAAAATATGGATGTCATAGGGCCGGGCTACTTCATTGATATCCTGGAAAACGCCACCGGGCGTAAGGCCTTGGTACTGGGCAAACCGGGTCAAGCTTTGGCTGAGTTCATACTGGAACAGTTCAACGTAACCCAGCCGGAGCGGACGCTATTCATCGGAGATATGTGAGTAAAGATAGGCGACGTATTTGCATAAGACGCGTAGCGACAGTCTGATGGTCGGTTTACGGAGAACTGATAACAGTAACGTAGCGCAAACGGGAAGTAGACGATCTCGGTTGTAAATTATCATACCACCTAGAGCCACAATACGTCTATTGTTAAGAAAAATCAAATCAATTCAAATACCTCAATGTAGTACTCAGCTATCAGTTGAATGAATGGCGGAGGCTCGCTTTCAACTGGTTTGCGCTGGATTTTGATTGAAGGAAGATCAAACTGAACGATAATTAGACTAGTCAATTCCAAATTCAGCACTGTATCCAAGTTGGTATTCACGACACAAGCTGATCGCCATATTTTCTCATTCTAGGCTCCCCCAGGACATGGGCTTTGGAACGCGCTGCGGCTTTCAGAAGGTACTGATGCTCAGTGGGGGTACAACCAAAGACATGATGCTCGCACACGAGAAATCCAACGAGCTGCCCAATTACTACGCGGATAGCTTTGCTGATTTTATACAGTTGTTCAAAGATGTTGCGGAATAGGAGGAATCAGGAAACCATTCGTAGATAGTTTTTTTTTTATTGATGAGTATGTCTAGTAAATATCCGTCAAAAGCACAGGAAAGGTAAATGTGATATCACAACTAAAACTAGAACAACTAAATAGGAGCTTCTTAATACCGTACTTTGAATGTTTCATAGATTTTATGTAGCAGTGACCATACTAGAATAGGAAAAATTAGCTTAAATGTGTTAATGTAAAGTGATTGATACTTAGTTTAAAATCATAAATACAAATTATTGTTACAAGAAAATGCAGTATTACTAATTAAAAAATGCCCTAACAAAGCGATCATACACGACATTAGTATGTAGAAAAACAATTGACCAGCAAAATTGAATAGCTCTTTTTCAAATAATTACTACTGGTTCCAGTTGGGAAGGCCACACTGAATGCTGGAAGTGATGGATTCTTTTCTCTGCTGGCTGTTAATATTTTTGGATTGTCAACTTTCTACAAATTATGCCACAAATTACAAGCACGCTTTCAAGACGTCACCATTTGCATCATGTTGATGTTTAGCAGGCGTTGAAAGAAAGAGCAAATTTTCATTACGTCGAAAGTAACAAAGGTAAACAAAGTCGAGCTATCAGTGTCAATCGATGCTCCTGTTATCAGGCTTGCTTCCACTCACTTGCTATAAAAAAATGATTTCCTGAATTTTGAAATCATTAGATGTTATAATGATATTTTGTACTTCCCAGACAACCAGAAAGCACGTATATTCAAAGTTGTTTTCGTGATATACAAACATATATACAAGCAAACAATTCGTATAGAATGCAAAGAAATGGCTTATACGTACAAAAGTGGAGGCCATGTACGTGCATATTTTAATTTAACTTTAAACGAGTTGGTTTAATATCATAAACGATTTAATCTGTAATAACAAATTCATTTTGAAAAGTCTTACGATGTAATCCGATTTAATTTGTGATACAGTACGATGGAAAAATGAGTCATCGCATATTGGTCGGAAATTTACGTTCTATACGATTTCACTTAAACATAATGCGAGGTATGCCATTCTTATATGCGATTTTGACTTAAACGGTAGCAATTTACGATACTGTCTGTACATTGTTATACGACTTCTGGTTGTCTGGGTTGTTAGATACAAGAAGAGGTTGAAAGGCAAGTGTTTGACACATGAAACCTGTCAAATTCGCTTTCAGATAGTCACAATTAGCGATTTTACGACTCGCGAGCACTCACTCTGAGTGAACGCTCACGAATCATAAGATCGCTGATTGTAACACTCTGGTAGCGAAATTTACAGGTTTTATGAGTCAAACACTTGCCTTTCAACCTCTTCTTGTATCTAACAAGTACAAAATATCATTATAATATCCAATGATTTCAAAATTCAGGAAATCATTTTTTTATAGCAAGTGAGTGGAAGCAACCCTGCCTGTTATTACACTATATACTGTCCGAATATAGGATCACATCCCATTTTGAAATTTATTTACCAGTCAAATTGCTTTTTGACGTAATCACCTTCCGATCAAAATAGTTTTCGATGTTACTTAAGTCACCCGATTTCTATGGAGATGCCGTTTGTCTTAAGTAACAGCTCTGAGAAGCCCGTGAAAAGTGTACGTTCGTCGTTTCGCTTTCTCATTATTAAAGTGAATAAATCGAGCTGTTTGTTGCTAAGATGATTTCGGTGGTATTAAAATGATGAATGGGCTGCACGTAAGGAGACGTAATTGATAATTCTCCCGAATATCTTGGTAAATACACTTTGCCTTAAGTAACAATAGGGGCCACCAAACGACGTATAATAACTTTTGACTCAAAAATCAGTATTTTTTAGCATGAAAGCTAGAGATTTGCATTTGTATGAATAAAACCCTGCTAAATATGTTAAACATTGCTATCACTATGAGATTATATGTGTTTAATTGGAAATAGGAATAACTTTTCGGTCATCAAAACAAAACTTTATTTTTCTAGGATTGGTGCGAATGTTACTTACGACATAATGAAAATTTGCTCTTGATGATCTTCTTTCTTGTTTAATTAAAAATGGCCAATAAGTCTGTGTTTGCACTTTTTTTCCAAGGCATCAAAATGCAAGGAAATATTTTGGAAAAATGCAATAAAATCTATTTCAAATGGCTCAATCTGCCTCTCAGAAAATTGGTGAAACAGACTAGTAGCGTGGCTTGGTGGGGGCTAGGGAGCTGTCTCCCCTGGGTTCCATTGTTAGAGGGTGACACCCGAGACTATGTCTATATTCAATTCACATTTGGTAAAACAAAAAGGCATCTTTGTTTGCATAAACAGCATTCTTAATGATTTTTTTTATGAAAATGATTTTTAATAAAAAAAAATTCAATGAATTGCAATTTGGAAATAAATATAGGCTTCAAGATCGCAGAAAATTAGGTATTTTTTTGATGCCAGAAATTGCTAAATTTTAGATAGCCAAGAACGTTACTGAGCTAAAGATCTTTAAGCAGAATTTTGACTAAAAGAAATTCGACATGGGAATTATTTACATAGACAAATTTTAAGAATTTTGCAAAATCTTATATTAAAACCTTTTTTACTCTGAGGCTTGGTTTTTTAGGTAATTTCCACCAAAAATAAAATCTTCATTCTGGAACTTTTAATTTAAAAGAATTTCTAGGAATAGTTCCGAAGGAACTCTCTGTAGAAGCCCTATAGACTTCATAGAAGAATTCTAAGGTAATTCTGGGGAGTTCACCAAAGTCATTGTAAGGATAACTTCTAATAATATCTATGCATTCCTTTTTAAGTAGTTTAAAATAGAATTCTAAGGCAAATTTGAGGATCTTCTGATACCAGGTGAATCCTAGAAAAGAATTCCAAGAAGAATTCGAAGGGAGCTCAGTGAAGCATTAGCATTGTCTCACTTGGTAAAGGCGCAGCTATAAAGCAAGACCATGCTGGGAGCGACTGGGATCGGTTAAGGAATTTTCAGGTTGAAAAATGTCTTGACTACTCTGGGCATAGAGTATGAAAAAATGGTACAGGCGTAGGAAGCATTCTATTAACCCATTATCGCCCAGTGATCTATTTATAGATCAGCATTTTCGTTTCACCGTGTCTTAACAGAAATTGGGAACGTAAATTATATGTTCAATATCACTTTAAGATCCTTGGTATATCCTTAACATCCTGTTTCAAATAGTGTAAGGAAAATCTTGGGGTTACTCCTGGAAAAATCGCGCATTGTCTGGATGCCAAAAATCACTAGGGCGTTAACGGGTTATCAACTCAGGACCACTAGCGTGCACAGGAATCTTGTTAAGGAGGGGCAATTTTTTTATGGTGCATTTAATGTGGGGATGGGGAGTACTCCAAAGTGCGTGAGAGATGGTGCTATCCACCCACCACTGTTTCCCTACTGTTTAATTTAGCTAATTTTATTTATTTTTAGCTCAGGTGGTGGTTAATCTTCTTCAATGCAAACTGCTTTCAGACAGCCAATGAAAATTGGCAATTTAATCGCATCGACGATGATGAACCATCCCAAAGTATCGTCAGTCGGGGTTACAGAAAAAGATGCCGAACATTCAACATGTTTTAAAGATGATATAAAAGACAAACCCGAATTATTGCAACGCACATAAACAGCTGTAACTTTTTAACTGACTTGAAATTTCCAGAGAAGATTCTTAGAAGAATTTTTAGTAAGAAAACAATAGACCAAGGTTCAATGGCAAACTAATACCCACTTTTCAATTAGTGAATCCAACAACTGTATTTAAACTTTGTACAGAACTTTGCGAAAAAGTCCTTCCTCAGAATTCCTTAAGGTTCTATTCGAAATTTTTAGAACTCTATTAGGTCTTTTGAAATTCTTCTCAGTAGTCATTTGGAATTATTTTTAGAACTCTTCTTGACTTTTACTCATAACACTTTGGACTTGAAATTCCTTTGGAGTTTCAGAAGAATTTCCTCCTTATTATCCAGAAATTATTCCCGGAATGAGCTAGAAATTATCGGTACTCCCTTGAAATATTCCTCAAAATTCCTTAGGATTTCACTCAAAATTTAATTTTCTTGGTATTATTTTCGGAATTATCTTGAAACTATCTGCAGGATTCACTAGAAATTATTTGCAGAATTTTCTTGGAATTCTCCCCAGAAATCCTTTGGTACTGTCCTCAGAATTCAATATCCTTGAGATTCTTCTCGGATTTTTTTAGAACTCTCCTAAGAGCTCTTTTGAAATTCTTCTCAGAAGTTCACTGGAATTATACTTAGACACTGACATTTTCAATATAGCTTGCTTCTCCTATCATCAGAATGTTGCAGGTTTTCCACCAAATAAAGCTTGCCCCTATTTTTAGATTTGTTATCATAAATTTTCAGTAAAGCAGCTTCCCTCCAATCATCAGAATGGTGCAAATTTTACACCATAAATTATTATTAAAGTTTGTTTCTCTTTTCAGCAGAAATATGCAAATTTAAGACCAATTTTTTTTTCAAAAAGCTTACCCATCCGTTCACCAGAACGGTGCAGATTTTACACCAGAATTTTTCAATATGGCTTAATTTTATAATAAAGCTTGTGCCTTCATTTACCAAACCAGTGCAAGTTTTCCAATTTCATTTATCAGAGTGATTCAAATTTTGGACCAGAAATTTTCAATAAAGCATGCTCCTCCATTCACCAGAACGGTGCACCAAAAATTGTCAGAGAAGTTTGTTTCTCAATGCACCTTTGTGGTGCAATTTTCAGGCTTTGCCTCTTCATTCACCAGAATGCTGCAAATTGTCTACCATAAATTTTTAATGAAGCTTGCCTTCATCAGAACGATGCAAATTATGCACCAGTAAAATGAATAATCCTTGCTTCTACATTCAGCACAGTGTAGCAAACTTTCCACCAGACATTTTCAGTTAAATGTGCACCTTCAAATTTTTAGCGTGATTCAGTTTTTCCAATTTTCATTTTGATTAGTCCCTCCTTATTTTATATCATAATTATGTAAATATGGAAAAATCTTATTTAAAAAAGGAGGGGCAATTGCCCCCACCTTGCCCCACCCTGTGCACGCCAGTAGTCAGGACGTGCTCAAAGAACAATAAGTTGAGAGCCGGCGTAAAGTCCCTGTAGGCACGTAATTAAGCCAAAAGATGAAAAGACTCCTTTTCTTGCTTACTTCTCACTAGAATTCCATGGAAGTTCCAAAGTGATTTTAAATTAAATTGTGTGGAGAAACTGTTCTGAGCAGCAATCCAAAAACATTCTGAAGCAAATTCATAGGATATTCCATAGTGGATTAAATTTAATTTCTGGTGATAGCTCCACAGTAATTATGAAAAAATATCATAGCAAATTTTGACGATACCTCCATGAGTATTCCGAAAAGAATTCCCAGATAAGTGTGAGGAATTCCTAGAGGGTAAAAAATTGAATTCTAAGGGAATGCTAAGTTTAATTTCATGGAATTTCGGGAAGTATTCCAAGTGATTCCTAAGGGGATTTGAATCTAAACATATCCGGGAAGTTCTAAAGGAATGTGTAGAGTGTAGAATTTCAAGGTTATCAAAGAATTCGAAGAAAAAACTAGAGAGGATTTGATGGAAATTGTAAATTTAATTCCAGAACTTCAAAAGAATTCCAGGAAACCCGGTCTATTGTTGTGACATCAAAATAAGTAGTTTACAAGATAATTAAGGAGCAAATTGCAAGAAATTTTCCATGAGAATCCTTGTCAAACTTCAAGATGAATCTCATTAGATGGATAATTAAATATTTAGGAACTGTTGGGAATGCTGAGCTGAAATTCAATGGAATTTCCAGGAAAACACTGAATAGAATTTCTTAATAATCCGTTTTAGACTTCCTAGATGTTCTCTAAAATAATTCATAGGAAAATTCCCAGAGTAAATTTCCAGAAGTTAACTTTTTTTAGAGGATTGTTGAAAGAAATGTAGGTGCATTCTCGCGAAATCTAAAAAATACTAATAACATTGTAGAGTTGTATGCAGGGGATTTCTAAAGAGATATGTAGAGAACAGAGATGTCGGATGATTTGTTTAAAAGTCCGTGATGAAAATTTAAAATTTAAAAAAAAAGTCTGCAAAATCGTAACTGTCCAAATATTACCAGTTATTTACGAATAAACCAATAGGTGCAATACTTCGTTCCCACTACAACCTATATTAACCTTCCTAATGCATTTGGAAAAATATACAATGTTTCCAGCCCAAAACAAACCCAAACCCAGCCCCAAACACTAGGAAATTTAAGTGGTGCAGCGTATCTTGATATCAGAAACAATACACTAATTCTGCGTTTAGATTTTACGAGATGAACTAGCCAACGAGCTAAAAACCTCGCTAATAATAAAGTATTATACAAATGCTTTTGTGAACTGCGGATCTGCTCAGTAAAATTTCAAAATTCTCTTATAAAAACAAATTAATATTAACCTTGAATTTGTACACGCTAGGTTCTGTTGACAAAAATACATAAACAGTCCTATCACAGACAAACAGACATAACACTCACATGATGTTCATCGAACAAGCATTTATCGGTCAATTTAAAAGTATCTTAGTTGGTAGTACCGCCACCTGGGGTGCGCATAGTCAATTCTCTTGCGTTTGACATTTTCACACTACCGCCATCTGTTCAGCGCTCTACCCACCACAGTGTACTCAACAGATGGCGGATATGTTTTAGCGACGATGTTTTACAGTAAGAAATATTCAATGTGTTATGTCTGTTTGTCTGTGGTCCTATTATCTTGGTACGTTAGAAGCATTAGAAGCCTATTGTTGTTTATGGTGATCTCCAGAATTTACTTTGAGTTCAACTCTTTCTTGTATTATCATATAATTTGCTCCATAATACTCTAGATAATCTCTGCAGAATATTATCTGGATTCACGTTGAAATTATTTTCACAATCTTAATCATTTTTACAGTATTTCCCACAAATTCCTCGAAGAATTATCCTAAAATATGTTTTGGAATTCTTGTCAGCATGCATAAAATGCTTTTCCGAAATTCTCATGAAATTATACTAAAGGGTGTCCACGATGAAATTGCCACACACAAAATTGATTCGCAAAATTCGAGTTTTCATCCGATTGCCATCAAATTTTCAGGGATTGAGAAATAACTAGTAAACTTCATTTTACCATTTACTCGTATTTTATTTACAGTCCATACGCAAATGCCCGCACCTTGGCCTTAACCCCGGCCATAAGATTCTGCACAACCTGTGAATCAACCGTTTTTTGCATGTAAACTCATACTTTCTTCAGTTCCTCGACTGTCTTCACTACCTTAGGTCGTTTAAGAAGGTGCTGCTTCATAATCGCCCAGTACTTCTCGATGGGGCGGAGCTCCGGAGTGTTGGGAGGGTTGAACATTTTCGGTACGAAATTGACCTTATTGTCCGCATACCACTTCAGCACGTCCTTGGAGTAGTGGCATGAGGCCAAATCCGGCCAGAAGATTGTTGGGACGTTGTGGGCCTTCAGGAGAGGAAGCAGCCGCTTCTGGAGGCACTCTTTTATGTACACCTGTCCGTTCATCGTGTCCTGGGTCACGAAAGGTGCACTCCGCTTCCCGCACGTGCAGATGGCTTGCCAAACCAGGAATTTCTTCGCAAATTTGGACATCTTCTGAGTGCGGACATACTCCGGAACGCTGAACTTATCCTTGGCCGTGAAAAACAGGTTGCCGGGGATCTGTTTGAAGTCGGCCTTCACATATGTTTTGTCGTCCATGATGCAGCATTCAACTTTCGTCAGCATGTTGAGGTACAACTTCCTGGCACGGGTTTTGGCGGACTTATTCTGCTTCTCGTCGCGATTAGGGGCCTTTTGTACCTTGAACGTTCGAAGCCCAGCCTTAGTTTTGGCCTTCTGGACAAAACTTCGGCTTAGGTGCAGCTTCTTAGCCACATCCCTAACGGAGGCGTTCGGATTTCGGTTGAAGGCCCCAACTACGCGGTTGTGATTTTTGGTGTTGTACGGAATACTTTTTCCTTCACGTCTGGGCTTCCGATCGGTGGTCAACCGTTCCTCGAACCGCTTAATCACTCGCGACACCGTGGAATTCGCGATTCCCAACGTTTTAGCGATGGAACGATGCGAGAGATCCTTGTTCTCGTGATGAATGCGCAAGATTTTATCACGCACGAGCTGTTCTTTCGACTCCATTTCCGCGAGTTTTGATCACAGGACTTTAAAACTTGCAAGATGTAAATAATGCACTATGAACTAAATCCACCCAAATTTTCATTAAATTCTACCCAACGGTTAAAAAGTTAGAGCAATTTCATAGTGTGGCAATTTCATCGTGGACACCCTTTATTTGAAATATTCATCAATATTACCTTGAAACTCTCCTATGAATGCTCTAAAAATTATCATCGAAATAGCCTAGGAATTCACGTAGCCATGTTTAAAAATTTCCCATAAATTTATCTTAAAATTTCGTTGGAGCTTTTCTCGGTATTCATTTCACTTTGAAGTTTCCTCGGACTTCCCTTAAAATTTTCATTGAATTCTTTTCAGAATTCCTTTGGAATCTTAATCTGTCTTTGTAATTCATTACACAAATATCTTTGAATTCTCCTTAGAATTCACTTACAGTACTCCTCGCAAACTGTCCCGCTGCCACCAGAGACTCCCATTCTTCGCCACGAGGTTTTACTGTGATTACGAATTCACTCGTTACCGGAAGAAACCTCGCATCGGCGAAAGATTTCTCAAAGATCCTTGGAGGGTCTTTGATTTCAACACTTGGTTGGTTGTGATCCGGCTACGAAGATCACTAATGGATTCTATCTTTCGATTTCACCATTTTAGGGACAATGTCGAATGGGGTGAAGAGCAAGAGCAGGTCGCACTCGAGGGGGTTACGAAGAACTCGACGGTCAAGTTAACCGTTGAAGACGCTCATAAGTTGGAACTGGAGGCCGACTGGGACAAGTTTTACGGGATTCATCAGAATCGGTTCATCAAGGATCGTCATTGGTTGTTCACCGAATTCCCGGAACTGGCTCCACGCAACACCAAGGATGCTCCGGAAAGGGTGTTTCCGGAAGGGGTTGAAGGTATCACTTCAAAAGTGGCCGATTTGCAGGTGAATCCCAGTATGGAGCGTACCATCTTTGAAATTGGATGTGGCGTCGGGAATACGGTGTTTCCGATTTTAAAATACAGCGTGGAGGAGAATTTGAAAATCTACGCCAGCGATTTTTGGAAACAGGCTATCCAAATTCTGAAAGAAAGCAAAGAGTTTGACGAGAAACGATGCGAGGCATTCGTGCTGGATGGTACGGCGGATAATTGGGACGTTCCATTCGAGGAGAACAGTATCGATATTATTGTGTTGATATTTGTGCTGTCGGCGATTGATCCCGAGCGGTACGTATGGATATTGCTTCACAAATTGAGGGCTGGTTTAACGCGTATATTGATTTTCATTTTTAGAATGCAACATGTGGCAAATCAAATCAGTCGCTATCTGAAACCGGGAGGGTTGCTGCTGCTCAGAGATTACGGTCGATTCGATCTGGCTCAGCTTCGGTTCAAGCCTGGAAAATGCTTGAAGGAAAATTTCTACGTTCGAGGTGATGGCATGTTGGTTTACTTTTTCACGCAAGACGATCTACGGACGCTCTTTCAGAATGCCGGTCTGGTCGAGGAGCAAAACATTGTCGACCGGAGGTTGCAAGTCAATCGGAGAAGAATGCTGAAAATGTATCGCGTTTGGGTGCAGATTAAGTATAGGAAACCTTTGGAGAACGGGACATAAATGTATGTTTTAAGCAAGATATTTACTTTTTTATTTTCTATTCAAAGAAATCCTGCGGCGTGGTTGATGGGTGGGCCAGTACTTGGTGGGGAAGAAGTAGACCTATACGGTACACAACTTCAATCCTGGAATTTATGTTAAGAACAATCCTTTACTGTCATTAGAGATTAGAGTATAATGCGTCTCCATCATAAATTTCAAATTGAAAAAAGTGGAAACTCATGGTCACTTCTGGCGATGAAAAATCACGTTACCCTTCTCAATTCCATTCAGGAACCCAAGTGCATAAATACATTGAGCGGTAACCATGGCACGGGTGATAGAAGAAATGCTTAGTCAACCTGAGCCTTTTGTTATCTCCTTCACGGCGGCTAGGAGATCTTACACGCAATTCCGGAACTACCGAAATGTGATTAGGATCTACGCTCATATCGATCAAAATTTAGAGCTGAGTTAATTTTAAGCAACTTTGTGGAAAACAAACATTTTTGCTATCTCTTAACGTTCTCATTTTATAGTATTTTTTAAGTATTGAATTAGGGTGTACTCGAAAAATTAAGTTTTTCGATCCCAAATCCATAAAGTACCTTAACTATTGAAATGAACTGGGAAGCTATTTGAGCAGCCATGTAGAACGACAGAGTCCTCTTAGCTACTGATTTTAGTACCATTATTTGGTCAATGTCATTTAATGTAGATATTTATTTTTATATTTACGTTAAACAATGATCAATTTGCCCTCAGTTTACGGTATCAATTAATTTGAGAACCACCCTAAGGCTCTGAACCATGTGGTGGATTATTTTAACTTATGGTTAAAATTTGACAGATGGAAAGTTGTCGATTAACCCTGGTAACCGTGGTTACTTCTGACAGACAAGAAGTTAAATTTTGACAACCTTGGCTAATTTCTTCTCGAAAACCGGTCGATCAACAGCATAGGAATTTTCGAACATAGAAAATAACTTTCGAAATGTCACTTTTAACCACGAGTTACTTTCACATGGTCGCGTTGTTTTCAGAAAAGAAAAATAAATAATAGGTACATTAACACAGTTTTTGTTTAAAATAAAATCAAAATTTATTGAAGAAAATCTGTCGTAAATAATTCATGCCACTTAAGGATACATTAAGTAAACGACATTTAAGAATTACGCATAAATTCGGCTTAATTATAAAATATTCTTAAATCTGATTGCTATACACATAAAACCGTACAGTAGTCCGTAAATTAGGAAAAGCTCTCCTCCGAGTATCACATTCATTCACATTGAAGTGCTTAAACCTAAATAACCCTGATCAATCAGACATGATGTTCGTCCTTTTTTAGACAGCAATATCCCGGTACAGTTGAATGAAGTCGGCAAAACTGTCTGCGTAGAAATCGGGCATCTCTTCCGGTTTAGTGTGAGCCATCAACATATCCATCGAGGTACCGCCACTTAGCAGCAGCAACTTTTGAAAACCACAGCGTGATCCGAATCCCATGTCCTGCATAAGCCTGCGAATCGATTTCGAAATTTGAAATTAGACACAACTATCTACTCGTGCACAATTTCATAACTTACATATCCCCAATGAACAGCGTTCTCTCCGGTTGCGTCACGTTGAATTGCTCCAGGATGAACTGAGACAAGGCTTGACCCGGTTTCCCGAGCACCAGAGCTTCCCGACCGGTAGCACGTTCCAATACTTCCAGGAAGTAGCCCGGCCCAATCACATCGCGACCATCGCCGCCCAAAGGAACAATGTAATCCGTTGCACCGGCAAGTAGTAGGCATTCAGGATTTCGCTGCAGATAGCACTTTGCTCGCATCAGGTGAGCCAACGAGATGTTAACGTCCAAATCCATAACAACGGCACCGACCTTGGGGCTTTCGGTTTCCTCAAAGTACTCTGTAAACACTCGAACCGAGTCGGCCGCTCTGTCATCGGCGAATTGATCGGTGGGCTATAATTCCAAAACAAATACATCGTAAGATTGCGAATCACGTTGTTTGAAGTTTAAATAGACTTACCCCATCCAAAACCGTAAATCCTTCGTTGCGTAAATAATCCTTGAACACCTCAGTGGCAATGCAGTAAACCGCATCCTGCATGTTGATCGCCTTCAGGTATCGAACCGTTGTCAACGCCGGGTGAACGATATCCAACTCATGCGAAGGAATTCCAAGCTTCAAGAACTTTTGCTTGTACTCCTCCATGGTGCGCATGCCGTTGTTGGAAATGAACGCCAGCTTCTTGCCTTTCTTCTTGAGCAGTTGCAATGCCTTATCCACGTTGGGGATCGGACCGGTGAAGTGCCAAACCACTCCATCGCAGTCGGACATGATGGTGTCGAACGATTTGGAGAACTCACGCTTCTCTTCCTTGGAGAGATCCAAAATGTGACGGATTTGTCCCTGACGGTGCTTCATGATGAATGTGTCTTGTTGAATAATACGACGAATGCACACTGAATCGCTTTTCGCTTTAGAGTAATAGAGGGTAATAGGGTAATGCAGTTAACCTGTCTTATCGAATGCAAGTTTGGAACTGATGAACCAACCGGCTGAGAGCGCTCTTTAATAGAGCTGTGACCTAGCCCCGGTTCTGATCCGTCGGAAATTTCCATCGAGGTATTTTCAACTTCTTGCTACTTGCAATTGTAGCAACCGACACGATCACTACCAATACATTCGAGGATCATCTTGGTGAGATGTCCTTTGGATGAAGTCTTTCGCTTTTTTGTTTTGTTTACTGTTTAGTCTTTCGCTTACTGCGGCAGGTAGCCCACCACGTGTACCTAGAATGAATATGCGATGGGAATGTATGCAGAAAATAAACTACCCACACCCGTAGCATAGATTGCTGTGGAAAATTTTCTGTTGCTTATGCTGTGTTTTCGTAATTTTATGCACTGGTGGGTGCAAACAAAAGGTCAACTTTGCAACACGATAGTGTTCGCAGAAAAACGAAAATTTAATAAATTTAAAATGTCATAAGTGTGTATATTCTCATAAGGCTTGGCTTTTATTGAAAATAAAAATAATTTCAAATTAATAAGAAAATTTAGATCATGAGCTATAAATTCGAATATTTTATTTAGTAGTCCGGTACTCAAAACGGATTAAAGAGAATATTGCAATAATTCGTCTGTACTTTGTGATCTTGTAACACCCATCAACCAAACGAAATTAAATTAAATGTGTTGAACATTTGATCCATCCTCGTATGATTTTTTTGTTATTCTTCATTAACGATTATTATGAAAAAATACGCAATTTTTTAATACTAAACAGAGCTCTCGTTCTTTTTACACTAAATATGCCTATCAACAGCATACAAATCCACTACTTCCTTTTAGAGATATCAACATTTGAAATAAGTAAACTTTCCAACAAAAAGATATAGGGTAGTGCACCCATAAATCACGCAGTTTATACGCGAGTGTTTGAAAATCAATCAATCACAATACACTTTTTGCAATGCTTCGTAAAAAAAATATTTTGTCATTATACAATCACGAGCAAACACGAGCATTCTAATAATTCCAATTGAAAAACACCCCAAAGAAAACTAAAAACAGGTGAAAAACATGTGTTATTCATTTTATGATTCGATACCAGATTTCAACCCCTGAAATCCTTATTTCGCTCACCACTGGAACCAGTTTTCGCCTACCCTAGAATTTCACTTCGTTTTGAAGTATTAAGCGAATTAAACGTACAATATATACCTATAGGTAGTGTTGAAAACAAGTGACTAAAGCATAATTAAATATATTTGTTATAAACTTTTATTCAAAGAAATAGATCAAATCTATGAAAAATCAAATTCCCTTCAATTTCAGTGGGTCATCCAAGTAAAATATCATCAAAATTCAATTGGTTTCAATTATTCTTAGAACAGTTCTCTTCTTCTTCGAAGCTTTCTTCTCTTGCTGCTGCTTCTTTTTCAGTTCATTCGTCACTTTTCGTCCTTCGCGCAGCTTCTTTCTGTTCCTTTTCTCTTCCTCCAAGCGCTTCTTCTTTTCCTCCATTTCGGTGAACTCACGTATAAATTCGTCCGATGTCAAAACGTGATACCGTTTAGATTTGTACTCTCGTTTGTTTTTTTTTTCCAACATGTCAATAAGCTCCACGTTGCAGCATTGATATTCAAGCTGAGTCGGACCTCCTCGTTATTGCAATTTTCTAGAACTTCTATTGCTTCTGGTACAGTGGCATGTAGAACTCGATATATTTCATAGAGAACTTCTTCTTCATGATTGTCGAATACGATGAAATCACCTTTGAATTTTTTAACCCTTGGCGATCCGATAGCTGAAGCGCATTGTACGAGTGCCCGTTTAGCCTTTTGCAAGTCAGCTGTTGTAGATGGAACAATACTCAATACAGATGACGCAGTCGATGTCAAATTATGCTCCTCATGCTCAGCTGCTTTGGCCATACACTTGGAGTAATAAATGGCATTGCAATCCCAAAGATAGAGACCAGAAGCTTTGAACCCATTTTTACTGCTTGTCGTTGTTAGAGAGTGTGGCGCAAACAGTCCTGGAGAACAACTGCAAAGTTCTTCAATGTAATTTTCCTCAGTTCGGAATCTCTCTATTGGTTTCGGTCAACTGTTCTTCAATGCCGATACATGCCGACGTTTAAATGCCGATACATCGGCAGGTTGCATTATTCTTGTTACGTTTGGGTGAAGAGCTGCAAGCGTAATCCCCATATCCCGGCACATTTTTGAGGTATCCAGATTAATATGACTGCTGTGTCCACCGATGATGTAGTCTCGAATGTAGTCTCGGAACATGACAGATGTTATCCATCCATTATCCGACTGGGCAATACCCCATGAAAGGGGGACAGACTTAACTACCTCTTGCGGAATGTTCTTGTACGGGTATATGATGGTAGGTGGTACAGTTTCTCCTGACGCATGGAATGTGAACATAACGGTTACGTTGAGTTTGCTGCTGTTCCTTTCAACATCATACACATTCCAACTTCCTCGCAATGCCAGCACCGCCCTAGATTTTGGATTCAGCTGGAAACTTGTCTCATCTTCGTTTAGGATTCTTCGTGGATCATCCAGAACATGCATGAGCGTTTTTTTTTTCTGTGAGGTACGGTTCCAAGTTACGAAACCAGGATTTGATGTCGTCCGGTGAAATCTTCGCGCTGGCGTTTGTGACGAATTCCGGGGTTCTCAGTGTCGACTCTACAAGAACAGTTTGTACCATTTTTTCCTGAAAATAATCACATAGGGTAGTGAACTACTTTGCGTTTGGTACGATACTTTAGTTAATAAGCTACGGAACGAAGTCAATGAGAACGCGTGATATGAAGGTTTGCACCCATTATTCCCAAAAACAAAAGAAGTGCTCCGACCGAATCATTTTTTATCATCACCCGATATGCCGAAGTGAATAATTCATTGGCGTTTCAATGCGTTAGGCCGAGTTTAGAAACCGTAGGCCGAGTTTGGCATCAAGAAGCAGTGTTAGACTTTTTACAATATCGCAACATTTCTCTTTATCAAATCTTACGGTACAGACGGAAAGTTAAATAAATTTGAAAGCCTTCAGTAATAATAACATTCCGTTTGGAGCTAAACTGCGCTAGATTAAGAAATAATAGGCCGGAAGTGGGGTAGTAAACTCTACCTACATAAAAGAGAATTGAACTGAGGATAATTTTCGTTACAAACCTGGACGGTTATTGATGAACGGATTATTCCGCGAGCTCAAATCGAGGAAATGTTTGACACTGTCCTGCAACATATTTTTAGTGACTTGTACACCTCTGCGCTGACTGTCGAAGATCCAAAGTTCCAATTCGTCCTCTTCTACTTCTGTCAGTACCTACATAGGTCCGGAATGGCAGCTCTGTCGTTTCTTCTTCTGTATGCAAGAGCGGATGATGGACCTCAGAGCTCCGAAATGATTGGCTGCTGCATTCACGCTGCTCCTTGTCACGAACTTTCCAAACGGTGGCATAAATTTCTTCCTCCGAATATAAAGTATGGTATTTCTTAACTCGTTCCTATATTAAATTCTCCAAATGTATCCCCAATGATCTAAGTATTCTTACCATTTTTTGAGTGGAATATCAACTTAATCGGCAAACAATGTGTGACGGTTCGCTCAGGGTGAAATCTGGGTCGAGGACTTAAATCAAGAACCGATTTTCGTCTTTCTGTTTTAGTTAAATTAAATTAAATAAATGTTGGGATCTCAACAAATACAACGTTTCGTCCACATATTTTAGATCGGTCTGTTAATATAAACGAAATAACAATTGAATATAGGGGAAATGGATAAAATGTCGGCCTAAATGCCCCTAATTTGGGCCCATACATAAATTCAGTAATCGACTAAATTTTCAATAGCGACCAAAAATATCCAATGACGCGTTGTTCTTGATAAAATTTGATAAATACACACTTAGAAATACCTAATCTTACACGTGACGGAATCCATCTTTGACATAAAGAATGAGACGTAAACAAACATGCCATGTAAAATCAAGTGCTCCGAGACTGAAAAGTTCGGAAGTACGTTTGATTGAGCTGAATTTCGCTTCTATTATGACTCAATTTTATGACAAAATTGACGCTCGTATATGTCAGTCTCAGAGCACCTAAATTTACATTGATTTTTCTATGTGTGTAGCAGATTTTTAGCGATGGACCCAATCTTAGATCCATAGGCCAACATTAGAGCCATTTCCCCTATCTAAAATTAAGAAGATCCAATAAGTGGGCGAAAACTGGGGCCTGAGTGATTAATAGGTGCGGTACCCTAGCAACTCAGTTACTTCGACTAAAACATGCACCACTAAAAGTTCTAAAAGTCTCTTGAAATAAAAAAAAAATTGGCGAGAAATCAATGTATAAAAAGTTAATGTAAAAAAAAAGGTTGTGTCCTAGACACGACCGCAGTATGACGTAGAACTACGCAAAATTGATGTTTGTCATGCATTTTTGACTATTATACTTTATCTTAAATTTATCAAGTATTTCAATGTTTCGGTTTTGGTTTAAAACTCGCGACAATTCATGTTAGCATAATCATTCCGCCATTCATCTTACGCATGAGATAATGTATTTAAATTTAATGTAATGGTTAAGAATTGGCAGCATTTTCCCTACATAACTACATTGGGTTGATCAATGTTGAGCTACCCAAGTAACCATAGGCATGATATTTCGCCTTTTTGGCTATAGGGGTTTTGATCTAATTTCCGTCCTACTAAGCACAACGCGCACTTTACCTCTCTTTTCTGAACGAGTTTTAACTAAAAATGGAATATTTCTGTCAAAGATGACTTCTAAATTTATTCACCTTTCGATACAAACCGTTGGATTTGACAAAGAGTCACATATTGTTGAGATATTGTATAAAATCTAATACTGCTTCTTGATTCTAAATTCGTTCTACGAGTTTCAATTCCGTCCAAACGCATTGAAACGCCATTAGATTTTCTTCGTCCTACGGATAAACGTAGAAAAAGGGGATTCGCTAGGAGCGCCTCTTTTGTTTTGAGAACAATGAGCGTAAATATTCATACAATGCGCTCTAACAGGATTTATGTTGTAGCTAATGAACTAACGCATCGGGACAAACCTATTTTTGATTTGTGCACGGTGAAATCATTGATATTATTGATCTTTTCTGATCGATAGAACGGAAATGGGCGATTACGACGAAGTAGCGCTCTACCCTACACAGCTGAACAACCAACGGCTATACCAGTGTTTGTAAATTCTGATGAGGCCCGTATATATCCAAAAGGTGAAATAACGTGTCTATGGCTACTTGGGTATTTTGCTGTGATCAATATGCACTCAATTCGACATCGACATCGACTACAATAGGAACTGACGCTATTTTGTCAACCTTTTTTTTGTTGATTTGCACCTCAGTATAGTACAAAAAACGCCATGCATGCTGTGAGATAAAACAATTCCCAAAAAATACGTTAAATTTTGACGGTGGACTACGTCTGTGATTTCTATATGGGGGAACACTTTGTGAAAACCGAAAATGGAACATGTAACAAAATAATGAAAGATTTTGAACGTTATTAACTCAGCTGCCCCTGAACCTATTTCAATAGTTTGATCACCAATCGATCAGAAATATTGCTACGCATCTGTTAAATTTAAGACAATTGTTGCAATTGTGCAACTGTTCCCTAACACAGATTTCAAAGTTGAATTCAATCCGGTCTTACCAAACGATGTTTATTCAATCACCGCATGGTGAGTGGTGGTGTTCTCCGGTACACAGCAAAAGGCTCCCCGAAAGCAGCTAGCTATCAGGGCTGGCCTCAACCGCATCCCACATGACCATCCATAGAAGGAGGAAGACGCCGCACCGCTATTGATCGGAATCAGTAGCTCTATGCCAAGCGCGACACCCTCATTCCAAACAACATACAGCTAACCAGCCTCATCTGTGTTTAACACCCTAATAGCTCAGCATTACTCAACACGTCACGACAAAACGGTCCTTTTCAGGACCACCATAAATTTCTAAAAGAGTATTTTTTTTTACATTTGTCAAGGTCATCAACCGGATGTCAGTTCCCATATCAAGATAGAGCTGGAATTAAGGCGTAACAGCTTGGGTAAACAATGACTTCTTTCGACGATGTCTTGAAAGTTAAGGCTCGCCCACGCAAATCAACATCACCATCAGGTAGGGTAAGACTTCCCCTACCCGACGGTAATGTTGGTTCGCGTGAGCGTGCCTTGAATTCCTAAAACTCATCGAGACAAGTAATTGATAACAAAAGCTGTTACACCTTATTCCAGCTCTATCTAGATATGTTTAAATCTAACATACCATGTTCTTGAAGGCAACATTGAGGGTGCAATTTCAAAAACCAAAGTCGGTCGTGGCATGAAAGTGGTCTTATTTCGATCCAGAGATGATGGATTTTAATTCTGAATACGAATCTGTTAAAATTAAGACTTTATCATTTTTCAAAATATTACTATTAAAAATTGCACGAATGTGCAACTGTTGCTATGATAATTAAAATTATCTCTGATTGCCTGCGAAAAGCAATTTTCTAACACAGATTTCAAAATTCATAGAATGATGCAAAAAAGAATACTATGCCTTGTCTCAAATCAAACGTTTGATTTCCAATAAGTAGGTGCTTTGTACAACATTAATTGAAACGACACAAGTGTCACTTATAAATAATAATAATAAGGAAAATATTTTAAAATTAGGGGGATTCAGTTATTGAATTCCAAAGTCAGAACAAAAGCTCGTATACAGGTTTTCCACCTGTTCAATGTTTTGATAGTAAGCATCTCTTAGCGGAAGTGAATATTCACTGTAATTACTTTTGAGAGGCATTGTGAACACTTTATCAATTTTCAATAGGTCACTATTGAAAATTACACAAATGTCCAACTGTTGCAATCGTGATCAGTGATCACCGATGGCCTGCAACAACTTGTTTCTCTAATACAGTCACCGAATATTGATACCGAACACGTACTCCTATATCAAATCTACGGTCGTGTCTTGGATTACTTGGATGCTACCTCTTACTTTTTCTTTGAATATAACATATGGACATGAAAAATTTGTATGGTGAAAAGTCTTGATTTCTTGATTTTAATAATATTAAGGAATGAATAATGTTCTCAAAATAGATGTGCAACCAAATGATACTCGATTATGATGACTGGGTTTGGGAAAAAACGTTTATTACATGAAAATAGCGATAAAATAATAATTTGTACATTTTTCAAAGGTTTTTTATGGAAAATTTAAAATGTAATTTTTCAAAAGAATCTTAATGTAATATCCTATCGATTGGCGTATTTGGATTTTAATTTCATCTATAAATGACAAAGTTAGAAGCGTTCAAAACCTAACACTATTCCGCCACACATATTTTTTTGATTTGTACCCCAGCATAATCGACAAAGACTTAGTTCTACGTCAAAACTGATTTTAGGGGTCACCCTTAATATCATTCTTAAAACCAGTGTAAATCTAGAACCAAGCAATTGCGAGTACTTATAAAACAGCTGAGTTGATCAAACGTTGAATAATAGCTTCCAGAGTTAAACAAGAATGTAGTTGTACTGTCATTTGGTTGAAAGCTTTCAAAGCTGCATGGAGTATTTTTGAATGATTGTTTGCGTTCGGTTTAACTATATGCTTCATAAGACCCACAATACCTTTTATAGCACCTCAGTTAAACCAGTTGACAAGAGGTTAATAGAACGTGGAATAACAGCATTATACACCAAAAATACATCTTTTATGCAACACTATGTATTGAGTTTAACACGATCATGAAAAACAGTTTCAACTGCACTAAAAGTTGCTGACAAGCAGGTTGTACTGAAACTTAAACGCTGTCCAGACTGGAAAGTTATAACATGTTATAACGGTTGTCAAAAAATTGCAACACAGAAACCACCATCAAGATAGCACTATAACATGTTAGAACTCTGTAGTCTGAACGTACTATTATACAAGTTATCTAAGCAACTCTTATTAGACCAGTGCTTCCAGATATGTTTGTTAAGCATTTATTAAATTATTGTAAAGTCGTTTTACAACGCCTAATCAATTTTGATGAGGTGGTTGTTTAATGACTTATAAAACTTTGATTCAGCACTTGCGTGACTTGGGTTATAATATCAACCACGATTCTGTTGCTCAAAATAACACTATTGATAGGGCGTTTAAATGGCCGTAATGCAATGATTATTCGACTGCAAGAGAAGTAACCAAGATGAGCTTCATATACTTCGCAATCCAGGATCTGGAATATTCCATATGGGTCAGCTCCGGGTAAACATAAAAATGATTAAATACTCACAGAACTGTTTCATACGAATCACTCGAAAGTGTTTGAATTATTATATTTATAAGAAAGTTGATTGTAGCCTCCAGGATTGGTGTATGATAAACAAAGCAACAAAATTTTTCTCATATAGGTATCAAATTGACTATTTTAAGCATTTACGTTCCATTTCTTCAAAGACTTATGATATTTGATGAATGTCCAATATAATGAAAATGTGGCTACACTTGATGCGTTCTAGAAAGTCATGCCAAAATCCAGAAACTCATCATTCAGACTCTGACAAACAATTCGTTTTAAAAATATAGAATTTATCACAAAAGCTTGATCTAAATACAGTTTGAAATCCTGGAAAAAATCATGTGTATGATCAAAACTTTCTGATCAAATAGGTTATGAAATATGAATGACACAAATTTTCAATCTCTCGGTCGGCAAGATTTTCCGCACGCTTTTTAGTGGAAAGAAACTAACTTTTGCGCACGCTTATTTTATTTAAGAAAAATAGGCCGTTATGTTATTTACAACGTGATGAAAATGTTTTGCCCTAGTTACTCCTCTGCAAAGCTCAAAACTAAATGGAGTTTACAATATTAGTCAGATGATAATATTACATCGCTTTGAGAAATTTTGAGTTTCCCAGGATTTTTTATTTATTTATTTACTGTTAAGTAGTCGTTAGGGGCCTCGTAGCCTAGTCAGTAAAGGCACGGTATTACCAAGCCGGAGGCGGCGGGTTCGATTCCCGGTCCGGTCGAGGGATCTTTCGGGTTGGAAATTTTCTCGACTTCCCTGGGCATAGAGTATCATTGTGCTTGCCACACAATATACAAATTCATGCATTGGTATTGGCATCGAAAGCTCTCAATTAATAACTGTGGAAGTGCATTTCGAACACTAAGTTGAGAGCACACAATAAGCTAATATGCGCTAAGCAATAAGCTTGAAAATGCGAATAAGAAGAAGAAGTAAGTAGTCGTTGATGACCCTTGATCACCCACATCAATAGCACTGTCAAATTGATGCTAAAAAGATTTTAGCGACTGATAATTTAACTGGTTAAAAGATTGAAATTAATATGGAATCAGAACTTCGAAACTTTGTAAATCTCTATGAAATGCGAAAAAATAATAATATTTTGAATCATCTCACATGTATGCTTAAACTTTCATTAAATGTAGGGGATCGTGGATAAACTTTCTTGAATTTAAAAACCATTACGCTGTTATTAATTCTAACGAATGGTCCAATGACATTCACAACACCGAAATATTTTCAGAAGCATACCTCCTTTTCTTATAAATAATCTCAAAAACTCACTCTGTATTTGGATTGGAATAAATACTGTTGTCGAAATTGGTAGAAAATTCCTACAATCTTTAAAAGAAATGTTAAAAATCCAAGTAAAATAGTACACATAAATACTCACAATAATCCATTTGTAGGCTTTTGAAAGCACCTTTAATTTAGTAAACGCTGCTGCAATTCAGAATTAGAAATTATTATTACCAAAAGGCACTGCTTCAATCCCATGTAATGCTTGTTTAGTTTAGTTGTTTTTGGCTTTTCCGCTTATATAAAATCAAAATACTTCAAACTATTTCATTGCTGAACAAAAATAGAATTCAAGTGTTTTGATTTTTTCGAACCCTAAAAAGCCATTTCCAGCGCACATCAATTCTCAGTTGATCTGTAACAATTCAGTATTTTCCAGTAAAGTCCATTCCAGATTGAATAATAATAGATCTTTTGCAATTAACAAATACAAAGAAGGCTTACACAGATTTGAATCTCGGTAGGCAAAAGACAACTCAACAGCTTGGAAAATTCCACAGCTCCGCCTCAGAGATCTACCGCTTAGCTCTACCCGCTCACAGTACGCTTTCTGGGCACTCGTTGTCTTTGTCCTCGTGGTTCTCTCTGTGCGAGCGGAAAATACCCACCTGTTTATGTTGCACACAGGTAGACCAGAGAGCATATACAAATAGCACGCTTGCTCGTCGGTTGCACCCGTTTCAGAGAAACGTGTTGGCCAAAAACTTACCATCGATCACGCACCCGTAACATGCATCTGGCGGCTAATCAACAAATGGGTACGAAGTGAGACCGACGGATGGAGGGATCTTATTGCTGCGAGAATTCGCATTGTACTAAAATGTGTTGATCGATCTGATCACTCAGTATCTCACGCAAAAATGGGTCAAGATCGATCGATCGCAAGATGATCAACTGTGGGTAGTATCGTTTTAGGTAATCAGTGCAAGTGAGACAAATGAAGTCAAAGTTTTTGTTTTTCGATGAGTGGTTTGTGAACGTTACAACGTAAACTGAAATGAGTGTTAATTAATCATTAGTAAAGATTGCTTAAATTGGTTGGAATTATTTTAATGATTTTTCTTCGAAATTACCCTACATTAAATTCCCAAGAGAAACTTTTTAACTTAGCTAAAATTATCGCAAATTTTGAGTGCTTTTGGGCAATTAGTACAAGTGAGATAGCCATATTACTCGATTAATAGTTTGGTAGTCGAGAAAGCCAATGCTTTGTTGTTAGCTCGGAGATTGTTCTAAAAGATTAAATCAGATATCAAGTACGCATGTAAGTGTAACGTTCTATAGTCGACTGGAGAGGCAATCGTTTGTCAGTGCGATATTGTTGGAGCACACAATGCTAATCCAAAGAAACAAGTTATAGGAACCTATAGTTCGGTGACCCGCTCAACTATAAATAGGACCGGGAGATTTTGCATCACTTCAAATTTGCTCCTGTTTCCAGAAACAACAGCCGATTTTAATTAACAAGTGATATACGTGTGATAGCAGCAAGCTCTCTGTGTGGAAGATTGTGTAATTTGTGCCTGAAGCAACCATGCCTGCCATAACGAATTTGAAGGCGCCAATTCGCCATGTTCTGGACCTGTCCAAGGATGAAAAGCGAAAGTTTCTCAACTCGTTCGACACCATCATGTCGGACTGCGATGGCGTTTGTTGGGATTTTATCGGCCCGATTCCCGGCGTCGATGACGCTCTGCAGCTGCTGAAGAAGAATAAAAAGCTGGCCTTCATCTCCAACAACGGAATGCGCACCATGGAGGAGTACAAGCAGAAATTCCTTAAGCTTGGAATTCCGTCGCATGAGTTGGCCATTATACATCCGGCACTGACTACGGTTCGCTACCTGAAGGCGATCAACATGACGGATGCGGTTTACTGCGTTGCTACCCAGGTGTTCAAGGACTATCTCCGTAGCGAGCAGTTCACGGTCCTCGATGGGGTGAGAAACTAGTCCACGTTTTTTTCCGAATTCTGTGTGAACTAATCTTTTGTTTTTATCTCATCCACAGCCTGACCATCGTTTCCCAGACGAAAGAGAAGCCGATTCGGTTCGTGTGTTTTCCAGCTTCTTCATGGAATCTACCGGCCCTCGCGTAGGTGCGGTCGTTATGGACATTGATATGAATATTTCGGTGGCACACTTGATGCAGGCCAAGTGCTACTTGGACCGCAACCCGGATTGCATCCTGATCGTGGGCGCCACCGACTACATCATTCCTCTGGGTCACCATATGGACGTCATCGGACCGGGATACTTCATCGAAGTGCTGGAACGTGCCACCGGTCGGGAAGCATTGGTTCTCGGCAAACCCGGACAGGATCTGGCTGACTTTGTTCTGGAGCAGTTCAAAGTGACTCGACCGAAGCGTGTCCTGTTCGTGGGAGACATGCTGCCACAGGATATGGGCTTTGGATCACGCTGCGGTTTCCAGAAACTGCTGATGCTGAGCGGAGGCACCTCCATGGATATGCTACGATCGCACCAGAAGCCAGAGGAGCTGCCCGATTTTTACATGGACAGCTTCGCCGACTTTATCCAGCTGTACAAGGATGTCGAACAGCGCTAGTAGGGCGGGTTTCTTTAGATTATTTTTAACACATCCATCTCCTGTTGCGGCTGGATTGCAACTTCCTGTGGTGCGTGAATGTTTTGATTTTTATGTCAGCGTTGCTGTGTGACGGCTTGCATTTGACTCTGTGCCTGTGAAGATGAAAGTTACTCAATAAAAAAATTATTTTGACTTTTAATGGAACTGTTTGCGTTGGAGAACTTAAGTTGTTCGAATGAAAGAAAAAAAGAATTTTATTGTGTTGTATTTTTACAACAGATAAAGATGCTGGTATAACGCAGATGTTACGGCCAGGCCTGTCATGAGGATTACTCAGCTCCAAAACCGTTTTTTTTTAACCCAGCTATGCAGAAATGTCATGCCTTCTCTTATGAAAGCTGAGCTCCAAAATGTATAAGAGGATTTTTGGACACTTTTGTACGCTTATACACAGAGAACCAATAGACTTGGGACTAGCATTCATGCTCAATGTGTAAATACTGGTGATCTAAAATTAGGCAACGCCGGCCACGTCCGAATGCTGGTCAAGAATGGAATGGGTAGGAATATGTTGACGTAATACTCGCTTTAATGAAAGCCGAGAACACCTCTGCACTTCCACGAGAAATTACTGGGATGTTGGATAAAAGGGTTGGGATTACAGCAGGATTCGTTTTGATAAACGATATGCTGAATTGATGTCCCAACGATTCCATAGCGCCAAGGAGCTTGGGTTTGAACCCACAGTCTTCTGCTCAGCAAGCAAAATCGGTCGCTAGCCTAGTGGCTGAGGTCTTTATATCACAAAACAATTACGATCAAGTTTCCGTTCAATTTGTTGTTACTATGTTTCGATCCCGGCGACGACCTCACCGACGACGACAACCTCACCGACGACGACAACAACTGCTCTTGAGAAGAATATGGATCTCCAATCAACACGTCTTTCCTAAAACTCAAATATTACTTCTTTTGCGTACCCATTTTTTTTAACCAAATTTCATTACGCTCAGTATGTAAAGGCCTTGAGTTCTAACCCACGATCTTCTGTACAGTAAGCAAAAACGGTCGCTCCTTACATCAGAACAAGCTGTGACCGACGATCGTTCATTATCGGTTACAAAAAGCTATTAAAATGAAATGAAATCCCTGAAAGTAGTTCACAATGTCTTCCAGATCAGGCGTACGTCACATTTATTTAAATATACGTATTACTTTTCCAATTCTTTCCACCGATTTTTATTCTCAATGATTTTCTACATAAAGACCTGGATAGATCAACTCAGTAATGTAACCAGGTTTGGGTTTTAACCCATGATCTTCTACTCAATAAGCAACAACGGTATCTATAGCTACTTTGCCCCTTACATTACCACAAGCTACGACCGACTTAAAAATTCTATTCAAATGAAGCGACGTCTCCGAAAGCAGCCAACAATGACTTCCGAACTGGATCACGCATACACCCTTTTCGAAATTCCTGGTTTAAGCAAATTCAACTTTTGGTTATTAACTCCGCTTTATGCTCTCGTAACCCAATGATGGCGTTTTATTATGTTGTGGGAAAGCTTGGGATTACACCCATGATATTCTGCTCATCAAGACAAAACGATCCCTCCAGCGTCATCGAGCTTCTAAAAACCACAACACTCCAGCATAAAATATGATTAAGGTTTCGCTTGGTATTTTATGAACAACAGAGATACTCGATAGTTCATATAGTTACAGCGGTTGATGATTAATTACAAATATTCTAATGGTACTGCCAGCGGCGACTACGACGGCAAATACGACGACGACAACAGTGAATTTGTAGCTTACCATTTGTATAGGATATAATACCTTTGCCCGGCACCTCCACCGGATCTTCATGTCTGCTATCTGTCACTGTTTGCAAACATATCTAATAGCAATTATCTTTGTCGTCATACTGCATTTAATAAAAACAAATTTTCTTGCATTGTCATGGTTATCTGGGAGGAGGTTCGCGTCTAGTGTTTTCCCCAGGAATCGTTCGTGGCCACCAGTTTTCGCCCATCCATTCTTGGGCGTATCCAGCGAGGCATCCTATAGTTTGCTCGTATTCTCCGAGACCAGCAGCCGAGCACTTTTGCAAAACTTGTTGGTTCAAAGCAACGTCGGCCACCGAATCACCACCAAAACTCACGACGGACACATAATCAGCACTTTCCCGGGCTAATTTGCCAACCGGACCGGGTTCAATCTCGCCCACGGTGACGAAACTCTCGATAGAACTATACGCCGACAGTGTGGCTTCCAAACTCGGAGAACCGAGCTCTCGGGAGGTAATCCACTATAGCACAATTTCATAAACACTTAAAACTCAATTACAACACAAGACATATTATGATGTTTAATGCAAATCCGTGGAAGAAAACCACGCAGCAAAAATTAACAAGTCAGATTTAAAGCGCGGCTTACTGCGATTTCATCTGTTACTGAACACTTATATGAACAAAAATATGCTGTAAGCATACATAGGGGAAAGTGACCACCCCCTTTAAAATCAAATTATTGAACATATATTACAACAAATCTGTTGCAGGCTTGATGCTTGAAGCCTCAATTTAATTTTATCATAAAAAATACGTTTCTCTAGTTAAAATATTCGAAAAATGTTAAACTAGCTCAAAATGTCAAAACTATATTTTGAGCTATGTTCTACTTTGCAATAAACATTATTTTTTTTAACAAACTTTACTTAATTACTGGTCCGACGTCCCTCAGGATTTGACCTGCATAACAATGTTGCGCCAACAAACTTGATCCCTGGTTGCTTGATTCCAATTCCTCGAGTGTCCCACACTTCTTAGATCTTGCTACATATGGTCCAAACACCTAGCACGCTGCGCTCCTCTGCGTCTTGTTCCAGGCGGATTTGAGGTACACACAATTTTTTCGGGGATATTATCCGGCATGCTTACAACGTGTCCCACCCATTGTACCCTTTCAGCTTTAGCGACTTTCTGGATACTGGATTAACCATAGAGTTGCGCCAGTTCGTGGTTCATTCTCCTCCTCCAAATACCGTTCACGTTTCAACCTGGTGTACTGGTCCGCCACCACCTGAAAGTTCTTCCACGTCGTCAGTGAAGCAGATGAACTGGCTGGACTTATTGAAGATCGTGCCCCGCATGTTAAAGCCCGCACGTTTCATAACACCTTCTAGAGACCGTTAGAGTAAATCCATGGCTGAGAAATCCGTTTTAACAAACAATTCCTTCCAGTCCCAGTCACCACCATCACTAATTTAATCATGAAAGTGCAGAACTTTAGGACAGTTTAAAGATCATTAAGGGTATGTTCTGATAACTTCACGGCAGTTTCATGAACTTCACGGAAATTTCGTGATCTTAGATGAAGCAAGATGAAAAGCAAAAATCTTCAGGACAAGTCCTTGAAGTCAATCGACTTTTCCTGAAGATTTTTGCTTTCATCTTGCTCAATTTCAGGTACCGTTAAACGGGGGGAAGTTTCACCAACAAACAATTGAGAGCACTTATAAAACACCTAAGTTGATCAAACGTTGAATAATAGCTTTCAAAGTTGAACAAGAATGTAGTTGTATCACCGACAAACCGACATGAATGACCATAGCAAAAGCAATAAAATTTCTGACCAAAGCACACTACTGACATCTGGCTCCGTGTTCGCGGGAAATATTTAGCTAAGCCATGAACCCGCATGCAAAAGTTTTGAATCGGTCCGTGTCTGATCTATTCTGGACATATTATTTTTATCTAGATCAAAAAATCCTATGGTTTTCACAGTTCGGATCACTGCACATTTAAATCAGTCGTTTACAATTTTAGGGCATAAGTCAGAATTAAGTGTCATGTCGGTTTGTCGGTGGCTTTAAAAAGTGCATGGAGCATTTTTGAATGATTGTTTGCGTTCGGTTTAACTATATGCTTCATAAGACTTACGATTCCTTTTACAGCACCTCAGTTAAACCGGTTGACAAGAGTTGGACGTCTTTTATGCAGTACTTTTTATTGAGTTTAACACGATCACTGCACACATTATCAACTGCACTAAAAGTTGCCTCCCTTAGCTCAGTCGGTAAAGGCGCAGCTACAAAGCAAGACCATGCTGGAAGTGACTGGGTTCGATTTCCGGTCCGGTCTAGAAATTTTTCGGGTTGGAAAATTTCTCGACTTCCCTACCCAAGCAACACACATCCATCAAAATAGGTTGCTGCAACTTGATTGTGACTGAAATAAGGTGCATACAAGTAACCACAACAGTTAAATGACAAGTGTGCTGCTAGGGTAGGCATAGAGTATGATTGTACTTGCCACACAATTTTACTAATGCAAAATGGTACCAGACATCGAAAGCTCTTAATTTAATAACTGTGGAAGTGCATATAGAACACTAAGTTCAGAGCACGCAATTAGCTAATTTGCGATAAGCAATAAGCTTGAAATGCGAGGAGGAAGAAGAAGAAAAAGAAAAGTTGCTGACAAGCAGGTTGTACTGAAACTTATACTAGTTATCTAAGCAACTCTTATTAGAGCAGTGCTTCCAGTATGTTTGTTAAGGTTGTTGTTTAATGACATATAAAACTTGCGTGACTTGGGTTATAAATACCAACCACATATGTTGTTGATAAAAATAGCACAAGTTATAGGACGTTTAAATGATCGTAATGCAATGATTATTCGACTGCAAGAGAAGTCACCAAGATGAGCTTCATATACTTCTCTCATTTGATCAAAAAAAAGAACAGATGGAAACAGAAGCGGCCGGCAATCCAGGATCATGAGTTCGAATCTTGCTTCGAGAAACACTCGGTTGAGTAGAGGTTAGTTATGTATAGGTGTTATTAATAAATGCAAACATTAATTTAAGACATATATAAATAGAGATCATTTTATTAGCCCAGATTACTTGAAGGATTGCAGAAGGTGGAAAATTGAACATAGTTTGCAACTCTCTTTAGTTCTATTCAGCGACAGGCTGGATGAAATCTAGAGAATATTTAAGAGGATTTGTTATTTTCATTAAATCCAGCAGAAACGAATTTTAAGAAATCAAATAAATTTACGGCGAGTTACTGCCAGATTGTTTGTAATGAAGGAAATGCCTAATTTATAATTCTTTTCCAAATAGAAAAAAGTCATGTGAATTTCAGTGCAATGTTGTATAAAAGCTTTTAAAAAATTTCGTTCATTATGACAATTATAGCTCAAAATTAAACGAGTGGAGATTTTACGGTTAAAATTCAGATCATTTCTCTGTGCAGATTCAGATGAAACCATGGTGTGTAGAGCATGGTGATACAGCTTTGTCTTTATATCAAGGGAAACATGTCAGAAGCGTATAACTCAAAACGTAAACAATGACTTTGAACATCGATTTCTCTTGAATGACCACACACCCACGAAATCTGACTACACCAGCTTATAGAACAAACATTGCTCTGTCAGATGATTTAGTTAGTTTGAGTGGGTGTGTTGTCATTCCTAAGAAACCGACGATCCAAGTCATTGTTTACGTTTCGAGTTAGACCCTTGTGACATGTTTCCCCTGATATGGGCGAGGAGATCACGGTGGATAAGTGCGGCTTTAGAGCAAATTGTAAACAAACTTAATCACTGTCCCATACAAAAATCCAGCATGACTGAATCGTGGACTCATAAATTAATTACTTTTGACAACCACATAATTTTGGAAAAAAAAAGAATCAAAAATCGTGGTCTACAAAGTTGTTTATTCTGTTATTAGAACAGCTCTCAGGAACATAGGGGAAATGGATGTAATGTCAGCCTAAATGCCCCTAATTTGGGCCCATACATAAATTCAACAATCGACTAAATTTTCAAGAGCGACCAATACCGTCCCAATGACGCGTTCATCTAGATAAAATTGATAAATAGTAGATTTTTAACGATGGGCCAAATCTTAGATCCATAGGTCAACATTAGAGCCATTTCCCCTGCCAAATTTTTTTTAGCCTCTACAAAAAAGTTATGGCCAACAAACTGATTTAAAAAAAAACAACAATTTTTCTAATTTAAAAATGCATTTAGAAAGTCCAGTTAGTTAAGGATTTTTCTAAAACTAAGTAATATCAAAAGATAGACCTTTGAATTCCAAGAAATGTGTCCGAAGACATCGCATACTTAAAAATTCATCATCACGTTTTTTGGTGCTTAGACCACATCCATGATCCAGTTGTCGGCTTCTATGGTACTATGACAATTTTAAACTCTATTCAAATTTTAAAACTAGTTGTTTCAACTTTAATAAGAAGCTTGTTTCAATTATTTTATGTTAGTAAATTTCAATCATATGAAGGCTGAAAGCGAATTTAATTTTAATTGGACCATTTTCTGGTAAATAGGATTTGAAATTCATCCGGTGGATCTCCGTTAATGGGGTGCCTAAAATGATGTTAAAATGTTTGAATGGGATTATTATGAATCTGAATAACTGGTACCCTTACACATTTGATAAAACGTAGCGGCTGTGAGCTTCAAACTGTAATAAAGCTATAAAAATATGATCAATTCCAATATATCAAGAAAACAAAACAACATCGAAGATCTTTTCATGATTGGTTTATTTATACAACATAAACGTGTTCCACTGATTAAAAATGCGGACTTCTAAATAAAAATGTTCTAATTTATAGCTCATGAACGAACATTTTCAAATTTAATTTTAAATTTATTAAATTTTCGATTTTCTGCGAACACTATCGTGTTGCAAAGTTGACCTTGTGTTTGCACCCACCAGTGCATAAAATTACGAAAACACAGCATAAGCAACAGAAAATTTTCCACAGCGATCTATGCTACGGGTGTGGGTAGTTTATTTTCTGCATACATTCCCATCGCATATTCATTCTAGGTACACGTGGTGGGCTACCTGCCGCAGTAAGCGAAAGACTAAACAGTAAACAAAACAAAAAAGCGAAAGACTTCATCCAAAGGACATCTCACCAAGATGATCCTCGAATGTATTGGTAGTGATCGTGCCGGTTGCTACAATTGCAAGTAGCAAGAAGTTGAAAATACCTCGATGGAAATTTCCGACGGATCAGAACCGGGGCTAGGTCACAGCTCTATTAAAGAGCGCTCTCAGCCGGTTGGTTCATCAGTTCCAAACTTGCATTCGATAAGACAGGTTAACTGCATTACCCTATTACCCTCTATTACTCTAAAGCGAAAAGCGATTCAGTGTGCATTCGTCGTATTATTCAACAAGACACATTCATCATGAAGCACCGTCAGGGACAAATCCGTCACATTTTGGATCTCTCCAAGGAAGAGAAGCGTGAGTTCTCCAAATCGTTCGACACCATCATGTCCGACTGCGATGGAGTGGTTTGGCACTTCACCGGTCCGATCCCCAACGTGGATAAGGCATTGCAACTGCTCAAGAAGAAAGGCAAGAAGCTGGCGTTCATTTCCAACAACGGCATGCGCACCATGGAGGAGTACAAGCAAAAGTTCTTGAAGCTTGGAATTCCTTCGCATGAGTTGGATATCGTTCACCCGGCGTTGACAACGGTTCGATACCTGAAGGCGATCAACATGCAGGATGCGGTTTACTGCATTGCCACTGAGGTGTTCAAGGATTATTTACGCAACGAAGGATTTACGGTTTTGGATGGGGTAAGTCTATTTAAACTTCAAACAACGTGATTCGCAATCTTACGATGTATTTGTTTTGGAATTATAGCCCACCGATCAATTCGCCGATGACAGAGCGGCCGACTCGGTTCGAGTGTTTACAGAGTACTTTGAGGAAACCGAAAGCCCCAAGGTCGGTGCCGTTGTTATGGATTTGGACGTTAACATCTCGTTGGCTCACCTGATGCGAGCAAAGTGCTATCTGCAGCGAAATCCTGAATGCCTGCTACTTGCCGGTGCAACGGATTACATTGTTCCTTTGGGCGGCGATGGTCGCGATGTGATTGGGCCGGGCTACTTCCTGGAAGTATTGGAACGTGCTACCGGTCGGGAAGCTCTGGTGCTCGGGAAACCGGGTCAAGCCTTGTCTCAGTTCATCCTGGAGCAATTCAACGTGACGCAACCGGAGAGAACGCTGTTCATTGGGGATATGTAAGTTATGAAATTGTGCACGAGTAGATAGTTGTGTCTAATTTGAAATTTCAAAATCGATTCGCAGGCTTATGCAGGACATGGGATTCGGATCTCGGTGTGGTTTTCAAAAGTTGCTGCTGCTAAGTGGCGGTACCTCGATGGATATGTTGATGGCTCACACTAAACCGGAAGAGATGCCCGATTTCTACGCAGACAGTTTTGCCGACTTCATTCAACTGTACCGGGATATTGCTGTCTAAAAAAGGACGAACATCATGTCTGATTGATCAGGGTTATTTAGGTTTAAGCACTTCAATGTGAATGAATGTGATACTCGGAGGAGAGCTTTTCCTAATTTACGGACTACTGTACGGTTTTATGTGTATAGCAATCAGATTTAAGAATATTTTATAATTAAGCCGAATTTATGCGTAATTCTTAAATGTCGTTTACTTAATGTATCCTTAAGTGGCATGAATTATTTACGACAGATTTTCTTCAATAAATTTTGATTTTATTTCAAACAAAAGCTGTGTTGATGTACCTCTTATTTATTTTTCTTTTCTGAAAACAACGCGACCATGTGAAAGTAACTTGGGTCTGTCTTCCTTCTCCTTCTCGCGGAGGGGCTAATCTTCGAGTGCCACTTCCTTGAAGTGGATGACCGGCAACCAGCTCGGTGAATATTATCTTGGGATTAAGTTTCACGACCTTTTTCCGTCCTTGACTTGAAAATGGAAACACACAATCTCAAAAGTCATAACTGCAGGGCTATCAAACTCATCGGTTACTGAGACTTATAGCTTGATTGCCACACTTCGGCACGTTCGGCACAACGCTTGACCTAGTTTTCACCACAGATAAAGTACTCGGCACAGGTTGGGATGTGCAGCGTTGAACACCCCTTGCCCTAAGCATGTTCTGGTTTCTTCGATGAAGTTTTACTCCTTAAGGCTGTGCTTAATTTGCTGAATTTTCACTTAAATTTGACACTTCGAAAATAAATTAATATGTTCAAAAATCCCTCTGCTGTTGATTGGCCGATTTTAGTGAAAGTGTCTGTCAGAAATAAGTTTGCTAGAATAGCAGGTTGATTTGAAAATTTACCATCGGTCAAATTTAAGTGAAAATTCACCGAATGGAACACAGTCTAAATGCCTTTTAGTCTGTGTTCCATTTGGTGAATTTTTAACTTAAATTAGACACTTCGAAAATAAATTATAATGTTCGAAAATCCCTCTGTTGTTGATTGTTCGATTTTCGAAAAGGTGTTTGTCAAAATTGATACCTGGTCTGTCAGAAATAAGTCTGGTACAACAGCAGGATTATTTGAAAATTTTCCATCTGTCAAATTTAGGTGCAAAATCACCAAATGGAACACAGCCTTAGGCAGTGACATTTCGAAAGTTATTTTCTATGTTTGAAAATTCCTATGCTGTTGATCGACCGGTTTTCGAGAAGAAATTAGCCAAGGTTGTCAAAATTTTACTTCTTGTCTGTCAGAAGTAACCACGCACGGATAGCAGGGTTAATCGATAACTTTCCATCTGTCAAATTTTAACCAAAAGTTAAAGTAATCCACCAAATGGTTCAGAGCCTTAGGGTGGTTCTCAAATTAATTTACCGTAAACCGAGGGCAAATTGATCATTGTTTAACTTAAATATAAAAATAAATATCTACATTAAATGACATTGACCAAATAATGGTACTAAAATCAGTAGCTAAGAGGACTCTGTCGTTCTACATGGCTGCTCAAATAGCTTCCCAGTTCATTTCTATAGTTAAGGTACTTTATGGATTTGGGATCGAAAAACTTAATTTTTCGAGTACACCCTAATTCAATACTAAAAAAATACTATAAAATGAGAACGTTAAGAGATAGCAAAAAATTTTCTTTTCCACAAAGCTGCTTGAAATTAACTCAGCTCCAAATTTTGATCGAAATAAGTGTAGATCCTAATCACATTTCGGTAGTTCCGAAACTGCGAGTAAGATCTCCTATCCGCCGTGAAGGGGGTAACAAAAGGCTCAGGTTGGCTAATCATTTCCTCTAACACTGGTGCCATGGTTACCGCTCAATGTATGTATGCACTTGGGTTCCTGAATGGAATTGAGAAGGGTAACGTGATTTTTCATCGCCAGAAGTGACCATAACTTTCCACTTTTTTTCAATTTGAAATTTATGATGGAGACGCATTATACTCTAATCTCTAATGACAGTAAAGGATTGTTCAAATTCCAGGATTGAAGTTGTGTACCGTATAGGTCTACTTCTTCCCCACCAAGTACAGGCCCACCCATCAACCACACCGCAGGATTTCTTTGAAAAGAAAATTAAAAAAGTAAATATCTTGCTTAAAACATACATTTACGTCCCGTTCTCCAAAGGTTTCCTATACTTAATCTGCACCCAAACGCGATACATTTTCAGCATTCTTCCCCGATTGACTTGCAACCTCCGGTCGACAATGTTCTGCTCCTCGACCAGACCGGCATTCTGAAAGAGCGTCCGTAGATCGTCTTGCGTGAAAAAGTAAACCAGCGTGCCATCACCTCGAACGTAGAAATTCTCCTTCAAGCATTTTCCAGGCTTGAACCGGAGCTGAGCCAGATCGAATCGACCGTAATCTCTGAGCAGCAGCAACCCTCCCGGTTTCAGATAGCGACTGATTTGATTTGCCACGTGTTGCATTCTAAAAATGAAAATCAATATACGCGTTAAACCAGCCCTCAATTTTTGAAGCAATATCCATACGTACCGCTCGGGATCAATCGCCGACAGCACAAATATCAACACAATAATATCGATACTGTTCTCCTCGAATGGAACGTCCCAATTTTCCGCCGTACCATCCAGCACGAATGCCTCGCATCGTTTCTCGTCAAACTCTTTGCTGTCTTTCAGAATTTGGATAGCCTGTTTCGAAAAGTCGCTGGCGTAGATTTTCAAATTCTCCTCCACGCTGTATTTCAAAATCGGAAACACTGTATTTCCGACGCCACATCCAATTTCAAAGATGGTACGCTTCATACTGGGATTCACCTGCAGATCGGCCACTTTTGAAGTGATACCTTCAACCCCTTCCGGAAACACTCTTTCCGGAGCATCCTTAGTGTTGCGTGGAGCCAGTTCCGGGAATTCGGTAAACAACCAATGACGATCCTTGAAGAACCGATTCTGATGAATCCCGTAAAACTTGTCCCAGTTCTTGTCCGCCTCCAGTTCCAACTTATGAGCGTCTTCAACGGTCAACTTGACCGTCGAGTTCTTCTTAACCCCCTCGAGAGCGGCCTGCTCTTGCTCATCATCCCATTCGACATTGTCCCTAAAATGGTGAAATCAAAAGATAGAATCCATTAGTGATCTTCGTAGCCGGATCACAACCAACCAAGTGTTGAAATCAAAGACCCTTGAGGGATCTTTGAGAAATCTTTCGCCGATGCGAGGTTTCTTCCGGTAACGAGTGAATTCGTAATCACAGTAAAACCTCGTCGCGAAGAATGGGAGCCTCTGGTGGCAGCGGGACAGAATCCTACCAAGCATTGTGCCGGAATACATCATCATCATCGGATAGAAAGCGATTGCCGAACTGTGGTCGCTTGATGTTGATCGGGTCCTCCTCTACAGCGGGCAACGCAGATTCTTCAGCACGGGATGCTTCCATCCGTACTGATTGGAATGCACACTTTTAATTCACTTATTTTACGGCGAATACCTACTTTAATAAATTAAACTTTAAAACCAAATTTCACGACACGTTTGCGAGAAACGATGGAGAACACTGGCGTAGTATTTGAAAAGAGCGTACGATTTTTTTTTTACACAAAACTTTTGCGCGAACTGAAGTACGCCCACGCATACCTACAACACCATCGGGTAGTGGAAGTTACGATAGTGCTATTGGTTTGCGGGCACGTACTTGACGTACATCGGTTCGCGTGAAAAGGGATATACAAGTTTTGATTTCAAAAGATGATAGACCTTTTCAAATGTTGCGCGTGTTCGTCTCAGAAAGTAAACATATGATTTTGACAGTGGTTTGTTGTCGTTTGAAAACCGTTACCGTTATAAGCGTTACATGAAGTTTCGGTTTCATCAGTGCTGCCAGTTCTGTCCATTTTACGAAATAACTGAAATCAAGAGCAAATTTTCATCATGTGGAAAGTAGCATTCGCACCGATCCGAGAAAAATAAAGTTTTGTTGTGATGACCGAAAAATTATTCCTAGTTCCAATTAAACGCATATAATATCATAGTGATAGCAATGTTTAGGGTTCTACATAGGGTAATTAAATTTGTATTCGTCTTCTTTTTGAAATATTCTTCAATCATCATCACGGATAGAAATCTCCTTATACCTTTTGGCAAATTTCTATTGCAGATTATTCATAAAATGTATAAGTCAACTAATAAGCAGACGCCTTGCAAAAAGTTAATGAAGATCATGTGTCAAATGAAATGTATAAGCGGTCACACATACCTTTTATGCATTCTTATAGGACCTATATGGTTTGTCTTATGGAATGTATAAGGCTGATGTTTGGCAAAAATGTATAAGTGAAACACATGAATAAAATAATTGATTTTCGTTTCGTGATCATTGCTTTACACATACATTCTCATATTATTAATGCAAAAATTTAACACTTGTATTTCATGATTTTAGAACCAAAACTTCCTGGGTAAAACATATTCACTGTATTTACTTACTTGTGTTCTTCGAAGTTTAGCACAATAACACAAAATCCAAAACAACTGCTACTCAAAACTCTTGGTGAACAAAATTGAACACCAAGAAAACCACTTCAACTTTACTGCTTTGCCGGCAATTGTAAAAGTTAGAGTCTGTGTATAAGCCAGCGCTGGTGGTGTAGTGGTAAGCGTGACTGCTTTCTAACACCCCGATGGGTCTGGGTTCAATCCCAGCCGAGGTCGGTGGGATTTTTCTGAGGCATAAAAATCTCTGGTCACGTCTTCCTTCAGAAGGGAAGTAAAGCCGTTGGTCCCGGCCCATGTGTGTTGAATGGGTGCGATATCCTATACGCAGGTATGGAAGCTCTCTTCCTGCACATTCGATTGCCGTCAATGGATGGCAATCGATGTCCGTCGGTGATTGGCACTAGATTGCGGAACAGAGACCGACGTTAAATAAAGGAAAGCAGGAAAAGAAGAGTCGGTGTATAATGAGTCACGCCAAGAGAAAAACAGTTGAACTCGCATCACGGTTTTCGAAAGATTCCCTTTCTTTTCACTTTGCAACAGAGGACTTCTACATCAACTTCAAATGACTTCTAGCGAGAAAAAAATAGCGGCTGTAGTAAATCATCATATCAGTGATTTTGTCAAATTATCTTATCAAACAATAGTAGAAATTCTCATTACTGATCATTACCAAACGTATCCCATGACAATTTAATGCTCACTGCGTGATTATGATCATTTCTTCGATTATATTTTATATTTTATTGCAATACCTTTCGTTGACCTCTCATAGCATCGTAATGTTTGTTTACTTTGCACGATAGGTAGCCGGTTTGACAGTTCAATAGGTAGACTTGGCTTCACTCTTGGCGTGATTCATTATACACCGACTCTAGTAAAAGCACCGACAAACCGACATGAAACTTAAACTTTACTCTTGATCGAGAATCCATAACGGCGGATTCAAATGTGCAGCGATCCCATCTGTCAAAACCATAGAAATTTGTTATCTAGATAAAAATAATTTGCCCGGAAAAGATTAGACACGAACCAGCTCATACATTTTGTATGCGTGTTCATGGCTAGGATACACATTTTTCGCGAACACGGTGACAGATGTCAGTTTTGTGCTTTGATCAGAAATTTGATGATACCATGTATGGTCATTCATGTCGGTTTGTCGATGGTAAAAGCACAGACAAACAGACATAACTCATTGAATATTTCTCACTGTAAAACATCGTCGCTAAAACATTACCGCCATCTGTTGAGTACAGTGTGGTGGGTAGTACGCTGAACAGATGTCGGTAGTGCGTAAACGTCAAACGCAAAAGAATTGAGTATGCGCGCCACAGGTGGCGGTACTACCAACTACGATACTTTTAAATTGACCGTTAAATGCTTGTTCGATGAACAACTTGCGAGTGTTATGTCTGTTTGTCTGTGGTAAAAGTATCATTGAAAAAGCGTTGCCAGATGTATTGCCTCTAGCAATGGATTTAGGTTTATTAAAACAAGCAATTGTGAAGTTTGACTCATTAATATAGATGAGTAGATGTATTTAATGGTGAATAAATATCAGAAACTTCCAATGAATTTTACCCATACATTTAGAAAATGATGATCGAAGAATATTTCAAAAAGAAGAAGTAAACACCCTTTGTAGAACCTTAACATATTAAGTACACGGATAGAAATCTCCTTATACCTTTTGGCAAATTTCTATTGCTGATTATTCATAAAATGTATAAGTCATCTAATAAGCAGACGCCTTGCAAAAAGTTAATGAAGATCATGTCTCAAATTAAATGTATAAGCGGTCACAAATACCTTTTATGCATTCTTATAGGACCTATGTGGTTTGTCTTATGGAATGTATAAGGCTGATGTTTTGGCAAAAATGTATAAGTGATACACATGAATAAAATAATTGATTTTCGTTTCGTGTATTCATAGAAACCACAATATTATTATTATTTACATTTTGTAGTTTTGTCCATTTTTGAACTATGTGAATCAGTAGTGCGTTGTGTAACAAGTGTAACGCATCTTATTCCTGTTTGTGTGTTTTTGCTTCAGTGTAGCATTGACGTTTCGCTCCGCAAAACGCTCGAAACGTCAAAAGTTTTTCTCTGATCGAATGTTTGGATGCAATTTGGGAGCATTTCGTTCGAATTTTCATCATAGATTAGCACAAAAATGGACTCAAATCCATTGGAACCCCAGGACTTGAGGTTAGTTATTCGATCTTTTCAAAAATACTTTTATCTCTTCGAATTCACCACAGTAACACTGCTGCACAATCAAACTTGGACGACGGCGAAGAGTCATCTCCGTTGGAAGTTGGAATCCCTGTAATCCCATCTGGCGATGGACCACCGGATTTAGCGTTCCTCGGCAATGGCGCTGGGCCACCGGAGATGATCCAACGGGAGTGGAAGGAGATCACGAAGGAATTTTTCGGCTGCGTCAAGGAGCTCAAACTGGGCGAGCTGATCCATGACAACATGTTCGGGTTGTTCGATGCCATGTCAGCGATCGAGATGATGGACCCGAAGATGGATGCTGGAATGTGCTGCAACAAGGAGGCGACTCCGTTGAATTTCCAGACTGCTGTTGAGGTGAGTGTTGACTAGCCTGGGAGAAGAGGGTGGAAGCTGATTCGTTGAATTATGATCGTAGGAAGGTAAAATGAAGCTTGCTAATCTGGAGAGCCGGGAATTGATCGGGATTATCGATGCGACGTATTCCTGTATGGTGTCGTGGTTGGAGGGACACTCGATGGCACAAACGGTGCTAACCTGTCTGTACCTACATCAGCCGGATAAGATTGAGGATAAGGGAATGAAGGCTTTTGCTGTTGCAATCTACAAGCTGATCAACTTGATTCGGAACTTTATTCTGCGGGCGAGGGTCTACGAGGAAGAGGATTTCCAGCCCAGTAACTACGGGTACGATATGTATAGGGAAGTGACGGAGACGAAGGCGTGCAATATGCTGAAGAGTGCGGAGGAGGATTGGCTGAAGAAGGCCAAAGATGTCGACGGTGAAAAGGAGAAAGAGGAGATCAATGCTTTGGTTAGCCGGTTGAAATTCACCAGGCTGTTCCTGCAGTGTCTGGTGGCACTGTATCCTACCAAGGTATCTATTTGGAATGTACTGTTTTTTTTGTAGTTGTCTGTAATCGTATGTGTTGTAGCAAAATACTTCCTGGCATGTGGGCAATACGACTGCAAGTGCGGTAACTGTAAATGATGACGCAATCGGTGATTATATTTCTATTGATGCTAATTAGATTTGTAATTTTGCAGAATGTGTCTCCCACAAAAACGGAGATGATCGACATCGTGAAGACGTTGAATGGAGCACTCGAGCTGACGCAAGTGATGGAGAAGACAATTGAGTTCGGAACGCAACCCGCGTCGAGCAGTGAGTCATTGTTTTAAATGATTATTTTGAATTTGTTATCAAGAAACAATTTCATTTGCAGCCGACAATCCGAATCCAATGGGATTCTCGATGATGGTCAATCAGAGATTATTGCCTCCGACGTTTCCACGATACACAAAAATCAAGGAACGGTCGACCTGTATTCAGTATCTGGCTGAATTGATTCAGCGGTTGAAGCATGCATGTAAAATCGTTCACTGCACCAACTATCATAGTGCTTTGGTAAGTTGGGAGTAATCGTTTCTGTGTGGGTCCTCTCATGACCGCATTCCGTTGTTCCAGAATTTCTTTATGGACTTCAGCAAAAAGTTCGGCCCTTGTCTGCTGTCGAGAAGTATTTTGCAGACCCTGTATCTACCGTCACACGATACGGTATTCGGAACCAAAAAACTAACCGAAGTTTTGAAGGAATCAGCCAAGGCCTTCATTGCTCCTCCCGTGTTGCTTGCGGACAATCCCCTTGCCTCCAATCCTGCTGTGAGTAACCGTCCTTAGGTATTGTGCAAATCGATTTACAATCTTGCTCCACCTACAGGCAATCAACTGCGTTGATTCGTTCTTCGCGTACAACGAAAATACGTTTAGCGTGCTGTTCGAGATTTGCGGTTACAATCGGGCCCGGCAGCGAGACAAGCTCGGCATCATGTTGTCCAACTTTGCGAATCTTCAGGACGAAGCCGAGCGGGTGGACGCCTATCTACATTCGTTGTCGATGAAGCATGAAAATCCTCGTCAGCATCTGGCGTGCTTCGGAACGTGGGTCCTGTACCACTGCCTGCGGGCAATGTCCTTCTTCCTGCTGTCCGGTTTGGAGTTGGAATTGTATTCGGTACACGAATATTTGTACATATTCTGGTATCTGTATCAGTTCCTGTTCGGCTGGATAGTGTCAGCTTTGACGCGAGCGGATACATTCCTGGTGGAACAGGACTACGTTTTGGATCCGAAGGGAGCCAAAGGCAATCAAAAGAAGCCAAAGGTTAAGAAACGAAAAGGCAAAACGGACGGGAAGGAAATCATCTTCAATCAGGCGATGCAAAACATGTGCGGAGGGTACTACAAGGCCCTGGGGGGTTTCATCGGCGAGGATCGCATTCCGGAACCACTGCCAATGTTCGACAACGAGAAGGTTCGCTTCGAGCATCGTTTCGCACCGTTTGCCACGCTGTCCACCCCGCCGCCGATGGCCTATTCGGATTTCAAACTGATGAAAACCTACTTGCTCAAGTCGCCGGCGGAGGAACTGTACGCTGCCGCTGCCAAGCACTTCCATGAGGCTCGCGTCCTGCTCGAGTCCTATCCGAATCCGGATGAGGAGGTACGTTTCAACTCCACACTTTGGTGCATTTCCATGGAGGCGCATGGTTGTTTATGGTTTGTTTTTCTTTTCTTTCTTCAGTGGCACGAAATCGTCAAGGTGGCCAAGATGAACTTTGTCATGATGAACCTGCTGGCCAGTGGACTGAATCGGCAGTCCAAGACGCCACCGGAATTTGACTTTTCCTGTCATCGGTTTTTCCCCATCATCAAGCAGCGCAAGTGAGCAGACAGAGGGCTCTGTCTTCGTGTCCTGTGTTCGTTCAATCATGTAACCATCAATTTAATTGTGTAGGTACTATTGTGTCAGTGTGTGGAGTCAGTCTAGAAAACGTACGTATGCTGTCCGGTATTAAAGAGGGCATAGTAAAATATCAAATCAGTTAGGTGTCTAGCGTTTATCATTTTTTGTATATCCGAACATATGTACATCAAACTTAACTTTGACATGATCTCTGAGAAAGTTTATATTTTTATTATTAGGATATTGTATTTATTGAGTAGTAGAGTTTATTGAACTGTATGTTTATATAATATTACAGTTGCAGTTTCTTCATGTTTAGTTCTTGCTTAGTCTTAAATTGCAAGGTTTTTTTTTTATTGCAAACCGCTTTAGTTTAGGGAAAAATTATTTACCAAAAATAAATCCGTCGGAATCAAAATGTACTTAACAGAATGACCAGTGAACCTCGGAGATGAATCAGTCCCAGGCTGTAAGCTTCCGTAATAAAGAAAACTTAACCCAATGAACGAGGAAACTGGGGGAAAAAGCCGACACTTTGCAATCACCAGGAAAATCCGTGAATTTCGATGCCAAATCAAGTAACCATATACTTCGTCCTCTCTTCAAAAACAAAATTACGATTTTGGACCTTGGACAAATTTCAAGACCTTTATATACTGGACTAGATTTCCAGGATACAGTCACTTAACAGAATTTTTAAGATCATTTTAGATTTTTTTTCAAGGAGCTATGTAGAGGTTCTAGACAATCGATGTGTTACGTGCAAAAATGTCCCCACCTGGGACCGGAATTAAGTGTGATTGTGCGAGAATGTTTTGATCATGCTGTGTGGCGACAAGATAGATATCAACAACCGCAAAAAGAAAGCGTAGACCATCCTATTCTTCCAGAGGATAATCTGCAACCTGATTCTATCAACCAAGCCTTCAAATTGTTTCTCGATGCTGTGAACAAGCTTGCCTCTTGGTATCGGCACAGTAGTGCAGTGTCACAGCATCGACACCAGGGTTGTCAATTGATAACTCGGTAACGTCTTCAATGGGAATTTCGCATAAGACGTTATCGAGCTACCGATTAATAACTCTGATAGACACGCATTTTACAGGCTTGGTGGTAAAGCAGTTAAACAAAATGTTATGTACAGAAACCTGTCGTATATTTTAAGTAAAGAACCTAATGATCCTCTTCAAAGTACCATATGTAAGAAGGATGGATTGATATGAATCTAAGAGGACAGATATGCCATCAGTTTTTTGATTAAAAGTACAAGTCATTCAACGAGTCGGAACTGCCTGTAAATTTTCCTCTAGCGCCGCTTCTGATACTTTTTTGATATAATGATGACTCCTGATTAGAAGGTTTTCGTGTAACGATGTCGTAACACGATATATCTTAAACTACCTAATCCTGGAAACCCGGAACGCGCCGTAGAAAGCCCCATGGAAGCCCCCAATCCCTCCGTCTCAGTCCTGCCATCAGCAGCCTTCGTTCATCATAGTCGTTCCGGACCTGCTGTCGGATGCGGAGAGGGGGTCTTCCAACCCACTCACTTTGGCGAGTATCCAATGAGACTTGATGATGGTCAGTTATTGCCTGATGTATCTGTGATTTCCAGGGAGAGCAGTCGTTCGATTCCTTGCCGCAAGCAGGACGTCGTGATCTTCTACCAAAACGCCGGTGGAATGAATTCTGATGTTGAAGAGTACCGCCTAGCTGTTTAGGATCGTTGCTACGATATTATTGTCCTGTGCGAAACGTGGCTCGATTATCGAACGCTTTCCAGTCAAGTCTTCGGTCCTGACTATGAGGTCTTTCGTTGCGATCGGAATCCTAACAACAGCCGTAAATCTACTGGTGGAGGTGTCCTTGTAGCTGTCCGTAGCGGGTTGGAGGCAATGGCCATCGAGAACGATTCATGGAACAATGTGGAGCAGGTTTGGACAGCCATCAATCTGGGTGATCGCACCATTCCACCTGATCGAGTCCGCGACAATGAACTCATCGATACTCACTGTCGGTCAGTTTTCACAGTTGTCGAAAGTTCCACTTCAGTTGATGAGATATTCATTTTTGGTGACTTCAATCTGCCAGGCGTTTCGTGGAGTCCATCTCATAGCGGATTCCTGTATCCAGATCCTGATAGCTCTACATTTCACGTAGGAGCTATTAGCCTTCTCGACAACTACAGCGCAGCGACGCTTTCTCAAATTATCCATGTAGTTAATGAAAATGGTCGTAGTTTGAACCTCTGCTGCGTGAGCACACAGGACAGGGCTCCATCAATTTCCTCGGCTCCTTGTGCACTAACTAAGCTAGTTCCACATCACCCTCTTCTAATTGTCACTGTTGAGGACAAACTCGTGCGTGATTTCGGCCATCTTGCTGGAAATTTGCGCACATGTTTCCCGTCCACAAAAAAGGAAGGAAACGAGCTGTGGATAACTATCGAGGAATTACATCGTTAATCTCGTTTTCGTTTTTGCGGTATAGCTACACCGGTGCTACACCGCCGAACACCGAAAAATTTCAGGGTGTAGCTATCGGTTACACCTTTGTTTACAAACAGATGATGATGAGCTGTCAATGACTCGCGCTTATTGCTGCTTACACTACACCGGTGTAGTGTAGTAAAAACGAAAACGACATAAGTGCCGTTTCGAAGCTATTCGAGCTAGTGATTATGGAACCGTTGCTGTCCCATTGCAAGCAGTATTTGAGTGCTGATCAACATGGGTTTACTGTCGGCTGCTCTACAACTACCAATCTGCTGTGTCTCACATCGTATAAAACCGAAAGCATGTCGGATCGGGTTCAAACGGACGTTATTTATTCAGACCTATCCGCAGCATTCGACAAGTTGAACCATGCTATTGCGATTGCTAAACTCGGCAGGCTCGGAGTATGCGGTAATCTTCTGAGTTGGTTTCGATCATATCTTACCGGTCGGCTACTAAATGTTGCCATAGGAGATTGCAGATCAGCTAGCTTCTTCGCCACATCAGGTATACCTCAGGGAAGCCACATGGGACCGTTAATTTTTATACTGTACTTCAACGACGTGCATCTGGTCATCGAAGCTCCTCGGTTATCATATGCAGATGACCTCAAAATCTTCCAACGAATCTGCTCCATTGCTGACTGTCACTCTCTTCAACGTCAACTGAATGTATTCGCTAGTTGGTGCAGGTTAAACAGAATGGTAGTGAACCCAGCCAAATGCTCCGCTATTACGTTCTCACGAAAACAACAACCGATAATATTTAGCTATGACCTGCTTGGCTCGACAATTGAATGCGTGAATCAGGTGAAAGACTTTGGTGTGATCTTGGATTCGCAGCTTTCATTCAAGCAACCATTGCATAGGTTGTTGATAAGGCGTCAAGAACTTTAGGGTCCATTTTTAGGATAGCTAAAAACTTCACTGATATCTACTGTCTAAAATCTCTCTATTGTTCGCTTGTTCGATCGACGCTTGAGTATTGTTCAGCGGTTTGGAACCCAAACTACAACAACGGTGCCGAGAGAATTGAATCTGTTCAACGTCGCTTTCTTCGTTTTGCGTTGCGTAGATTGCCTTGGAACGATCCGTTTCGATTACCAAGTTACGAAAGCCGTTGTCAACTTATCGACCTAGAACTTCTCCGGACTAGAAGAGACACAAACAGAGCCCTAACCGTGGCCGATATCCTACAAGGACAGATTGTGAGGCTATCCTGAGGCAAATTGACCTGAATGTTCAACCCCGACCGCTTCGTAATAACCTTATGCTAAGACTGCCTCTACGTCGCACAAATTATGGAGCGTACGGTGCGATTTGCGGACTGCAGAGAACATTCAACAGAGTTGCATCTGTTTTCGACTTTCATCTCTCCCGTGATGCGCTTCGTCGAAAGTTTTCTTCTGTTTTTCGCCGGCAGGAGTTAAGATATTGACTATAAGATATACGTTTTTTAATGTTTTTTTTTATGTTATGACCATGCTTGAATGTATTTTTTTTTACCATAGTTGATAAGGTTAAAATCATTGGGGCTTCATCCAGCCTGTTTATGTAAAACAACAATAAACTACCAAATAGATCAATCTATTAATTGTCCCTTATAAACCATCGTTGGCTCAATTCCTAACTCTAATAAAGCAAACATTATCATTTCCTCATTATATTGTCTTAACATAGATAGCAACCACCCAAATTCTTGACCTACTGAGAAACTGCTCAGTCAACTTCAAAATCCAGAAACCTTTTCCTTTTCCTTATTTAGCAACCCAAAAACGCCCAGTGCTTCCAGGTCCTTCTCGAGCATCGTCCCCGGTACATTTAGTACGGTGGTAAAGTTTACCCGACCTCAGCGTCTTGTGGAGTCCCTAGTAAGCACGACTTCCGGCAATTATGCGTCTACGAATTTCTCTGCTGCAGTTGTTATCCGACGTCACCAATCATACACCACCTCGAACTCATCTCCGTCTATTGTCACGCTTCTGCCTATGCGAGCCCTATCGCGCTCGATTCCTCCAGCTAACAGATACTTTGTCTTCGACGTATTCACCTTTAATCCAACCTTCTCTACTTCACGTTTCAGCCTGGTGTATTGCTCCACCACCGCCCGAAACGTTCTTCCGACAATGTCCACGTCGTCAGCGAAGCAGAACAACTGGCTGGACTTATTGAAGATCGAGCCCCGCATGTTAAAGGCCGCACGTTTCATAACACCGTCTAGCGCAATGTTGAACAGGAGGCATTAAAGACCATCGCCTTGTCGAAGTCCTTTCAGCGAAGCGAGTTTCAAACGGGTCCGATAACGCAACCGATATCTTCACGCAGCACTGTACTCCATCCATCGTAGCCCTGATCAGTCTGGTTAGCTTCCCAGGAAAACCGTTCCTGTCCATAATCTTCCATACTAGACATAAGCGCATGTCAGTCCCATCTTTGTTGGATTTCCTATCCCTATGGGACTGATCCCTAAGGGACTGACACTTTTGGAGGATCCGCCGCAACGTAAAGATTTGGTCCGCTGTCGATCGCCCGTCCACAAAAACGGCTTGATAACTTCCCACAAATCTGCTTGCTAGCCGGGATAGAAGGCGAAAGATGATCTGGGAAAGCAGATCGTGACTATCAGTACAGACAAGTGGCCAACTTATCCGGGCCCGCTCCGATACCATCTTTACCAGCTGCTTTATTGTTCTTAAGCTGTCGGATAGCATCCTTAACTTCACCTATCGTGGGAGTTGGCATGTCCTCCTCATCCGCTGTACCGACGAAGCCATTCCTCCTGCTGCTTTGGGCCTCTGCCTCTGCACGCTATTTGAGGCTACTAATTTTTGAGTCGAAAATCACTCAGTCCAGCCAAAAGGGAAGTTACCCAAAATTCAGTAAACATGCTTTTACTCAAATTTGAGTAAACGTGCTTATGGAGGAAACTGGGTAACGGTTACTCAGATGATGACATTTGTCAACTGAGTAATCCTTACCCATTTCTATAGAAACGAATGCATGTCCCATGAATGCTTTAGATATATGTAAATTATTTGGTCCAGGAAAATTTTTAAAATATTATAAAAATTATAATTCTGCATTTATTGATACCAACCTATTTGATAGAGTTGTATTCCTCATCCACTAGCTGGTGATTGAGCTGGTGATAGCTTTCGCCATCCAGACTATTGAGTAGTTATTCATTTTCACTGCTTCACATCTAAAAACAAATTTTAGACTCACTGCGCAAAAATCGCCTGCTCACAACTTCAAAGTTAAAAATTATTAAATTGATTTCAGAGCCATTTACCCAGAATCTGGGTAGATTCCACTCATAAGAGCAAAACCAGTTTACTCATTTTTTGACAACTCCATACAGCATGCAAAGATGAGTGCGATCTACCCACACACTGAGTAGCCTCGAAATAGCGTGTGCGCCATTCAGATGTTCATCGTATAGTGCCTCTTACACGGTTAGAAAAAAGTACCCAAAATTAAGTTCTTTTCACTCATCTCGGCACTATAGTGCAGGAACCCAAAAGTAGGTAAAGCGGGTCAAAGTAATTTTCATTTACTTGTGTGCAGTTCGTATGGAATTTTCCACTGGCTTTTTAACCAAAAGTAAGTTAGTTGTACCCAACAGTAGATAAATATGATTATACTCAACGTTGGGTTCCCACACTTTACTACCCCTGTTGGGTGGTTTTGCTCCTCCGTTTTTGACAACATTAGAAGGAGAAAACAAGACAAACTAGTCAAAAGTAGGTAAAAATGAACTGGCCGTTGGGTACTTTTTTCTTACCGTGTAGGTATAGTGCTGCTTCCGCCCTTCAATCACCTCACGTTCGTCTGTCAAGATACCCCCTTCCTTATCCCGACACATTTCGGCAAGCCTTTGTGGGATGAGTTGAGTTTCTCGTAGAACTTGCGCGTTTTTTGAGAACGATACAGCTGCTGCATTTCTTCGCACTCCAGCACTTCCAGGCGGCGCTTCTTATCCCGGAAAAGATGGTCTTCGCTTCCGTTTGTATCGCTTCACATTTTGACGGGTTCCTTGGTGCAGCATCCTCGCCCGCGCTGCGTTCCTATCGTCCAAAACCGTCTGACACTCCTCGTCGAACCAATCGTTCCGTCGATTCCGCTCCACAAACTAGGAATGGGCGTTTTGAAACAAAAAATCGATTCTAAAACTGACTATAAAATCGATCCTCTAAAATATCGAAAGAACAAAAATCGATTTGAGTAAAATCGATTTTTTTTTAAATATTTGAATTATGCTTTATAATCTTCTATTAGACGAAATATTCCTCTTCCTGTTGTTTTAGTGTATGTGTGTGAGCATTTATTTGTATAAAACCAATTCACAAAAGCAATTGCACTCTATTTAAATCGTGGGGGGCGACACATCTAAATCTCAATTCTAGATGCTCGAAAAATCTCACACTAGCTAATCAATCTTCTAAAAATCTTCTTTCATTTCTCGCATCTACTTGCATCGCGCATCATCTTTTTGCAGGAAATCTCCCAAATCGTGATAAATCTTCTTTCTATCTACTCAGCGTACGCACAGCTAGCCACAGTAAATCACAATATTTCCTACATCGTAGATAGAGTCGTCCCCCTCGATTTAAATATTGAAACCGAATTATTAAGAAATATTGCGAATATTTAGCTTCACAGTTAGAAATACCTAATTTTACATGTGACGGAATCCATCTTTGACATAAAAGATGAGACGTAAACAAACATGTAACGTAAAATTAAATTCTCCGAGACAGAAAAGTTCGTTACTCGACGAAAAATACGTTTTGTTGAGTTGAATTTCACGTCTATTATGACACAATTTTATGTCAAAATTGACGCTCGTATATGTCAGGCTCAGAGCACCTAAATTTACATGATTTTTTCTAAGTGTGTTAAACAACTTCAACTCTATATCTGAGCTTTCAAAATCTTCTGTACACACTTAGAAATTTTTAAAGAAATCTGTAAAATTTTACCGAAATCTCAACAGCTGAACGTTCGGTAAACAGTTTCGCAGATTTCCTGTAATGTTTCACAATTATCTGTGAATTTTTCACAGATATCTGTAAATAATTACAGGAAAACTGTAAAATTGTTTACCGAACGTTTAGCTGTTGAGATTTCGGTTTTTTGCATCAAGGAGTGCGTGTTTTTTTTTTGCAAACAAAATCAGCTGGATGAATTAGAAAGAATGGGTCCAAAGTACACACAACATAAAAAGTAACAAATAAATAAAGCCCAAGATTGAAAGGGTGTTTAGCAAAATTTGAGGACGATGAAATTAAAATCGCTTGATTTTCAATAAAAACATATTTTTGGGATAGTGAAATACCATTTTGTTTATCTTTTTTCAAGAATTCAATGATAACTAACACTAGTTTACAGCATTTTTGAACTCGGTAAGGTGATGATCATTTCCAATGCAAAATCCTACGCTGAATTCAATGCCGTGGTCAGAAAAAATTAAAGTAGAGCCATTTTTGAGATATACAAAAATTTTGATTTTTTGAATTTAAGACAAAAGTACGATTACTAAAATGTCAATATCTTTGGAATTAGTGCACCAATTTTAAATCTTTTTTTTTTTATCAAAATGCAGCTAAATAAATTTTCTATCGTTCACTTGAATATTATGTCTTAATTAAAAATTTAATTTTGAAGAACTGCTCAATGATTCCGCATTCAATACAGTTTTGACACCAGATGAGGAAGAAGCGTGGAAATCGTTCCAGCGTGTTGTCACAACCTTTTTAGGAAATTTCAGAAGCCCAGATTATGAGGAAGCCGTCGATGAATTGCTCAAAAATTATGAGAAAATAGGTATAAATCAAACATATTGTGTTTGTTACATATAATTAATTTCAAATCCTTTTATTTCACTGAACACAGGTGTGAATATGTCTTTGAAGATACATTTCCTACATTCTCACATGAATTTTTTCCCGGAAAATCTTGGTGACGAGAGTGATGAGCACGGCGAACGTTTTCACCAACAAATGAAGATGATGGAACGTCGTTACCAAGGGTTTTGGGATGAAGCAATGATGGGTGACTATTGTTGGTTTCTGATTCGAGAAACAAGTTCAAAACATCGAAGACAAAGTCATTCGATTCTCAATCATTTTTAATAAAACCTAAATAAATTTCTTTTGTATCAACTCGGTTTTTAATCCTGATATGCCTTAATCAAATTGATATGTAGAGAAAAGAATCTCCCATGAAAACTTTACATGCGATTTGGATGCTTACAACGACACCTAGAAAAGGAACTCTAAAGCTGTTGTATTTCAGCAACATTTTTAAATGTTTTACAAAAATGCTCATAACTTCGGCAATTTCCAACCGATTTCATCCATTAAAGGCTCATTTATTCCAGTTTTTAATGGACTTTAAGAATAAATTATGGAATGATTTTTTGAATCTTTTTATCTCATTAAAAATGTTGATTAAAACAAGATTTTTATGGAAAATTCGCAGGAAAAATAAAAAAAAATGCTGTAAATTTTTAAATGCCTTCAAAATTAAATTTTTAATTAAGACATAATATTCAAGTGAACGATAGCAAATTTATTTAGCTTAACTTTCATAAAAAAATATTTAAAATTGGTGCACTAGTTCCAAAGATATTGACATTTTAGTAATCGTACTTTTGTCCAAAATTCAAAAAATCAAAATTTTTGTATATCTCAAAAATGGCTCTACTTTAATTTTTTTCTGACCACGGCATTGAATTCAGCGTAGGATTTTGCATTAGAAACGTTGGTCAACCACTAAAGTTCACACTTTTTATGTTGTTTTGTAAACTAGTGTAACATTTGATTCAACATAATCAACAACAACATAAAAAGAGTTCGGCGATTTTATTTTCTCCTTTGGTAATTTAGGCGTTTTGTTTTTTTAAAGGCTTTATAAAAAAGTTTAAATGAGTAAAAAATCGATATCAACTTTGAAAAATCGATTCTGTCAAACATCGAACAGAAAAAGATCGGATGAAAAAAATCGATTTTTCGAGGCAAAAAAATCGATTCTGTAAAAATCGCATCGACATCGCCCATTCCTACCACAAACCCAATGGCACCTTCAGCAGCGCCGTTAATGGCTGCTTTCACGTTGTTCCAACAGTCCTCCAGAGGGACTTCGGTGATGTTGGCGAACCCACTGGGCAGACTCCGCCGGCTGTTTGCGATTAGTTTAAATGATCTTTATTTCAGTTCAACTTGGATGATTACCATATACATTTTTCTAAGTGATTTAATTGCTTTCTTCATCTTTAGGTATGGGCAAAATTCAAAATTTGTTTTACAGAATTAGTCCTAGACTTAGTACATGGTCGACCACCTTGGTGGGATTGGTTTGTTTTGTTTTTAGAATTTGAAGAGAAACTACTTAATACTACTATTTACAGCTTAAAATTGCTTGCATGCTTTAATAAGCAATTTGTACATAGTAGGTTAAGTGTATATAGTAGAGTAGATATACACTTAACCTACTATGTCCAAATTGCTTATTAAAGCATGTTCAGAAAGATTGCATTTTTGAATAAATTTAGTTGTCATATCATCAATTTTGGAATCTACTTTGGGAATTTCTGCCTCTTGATGGAGGTCTGCTATTCTTGTGTCGAATGGACGATCTAGGATCATCCTCAACACTCTATTCTGTGCAACCTGGATTTTGTTCCTGTGGGTCTGAGCGCACGATTCCCACACCGGGGCGGCATAGAAGATCGCGGGGGCTATGATCTGTTTGTAGACAGCCAGTTTGTTTTGCCTTGAGAGGCGGGATCTGCTGCAAATGAGCGGATACAAACACCTAACCAAGGCGGAGCACTTAACTAGGGTTTTGTACCATCCATGATTACGGTACAGGAGGGGGACGGTTTAAGTTTTGGCGATTGTCTGTGAAGGAACATGATCGCTTGGGTTTTCGAGGCGTTGATTTTGATTTTCCACGTGGTGGCATAATCAATAAAGGTGTCAAGGCATCGTTGGAGCTTGTCCGTAATTTCACGAGGCATCCTACCCTTGACGGCTATCGCGGTGTCATCTGCGAACAGGAAGAACACGCAACCGTCTCCTAGAGGAGGGATGTCCGACGTGTAGATGCTGTAAAGCAGTGGTCCTAGCAGACTCCCTTGCGGAACACCTGCTGGGATCGGAAATTGTCCCGAAAGGGAACTATTCAACGACACCCTGAACGACCTTTGCTGGAGGTAGTTACGGGTGATTTTCACAAGGTATGGTGGAAAGTTGGAGTTACAAAGCTTGTATATAAGTCCATCGTGCCAGACATTGTCAAACGGCTTTTCGACGTCTAACAAGGCCATGGCTGTGGACTTGGATACAGCTTTGTTACTTCGGATGTTATTCATCACCCGCACTAGCTGATGATTGGTGGAATGCCCCTTACGGAACCCGAACTGTTCCGGAAGAAGAATGTCATGTTCCTCCACAAACTTGTTCAGTCGGCTGAGGATCAATTTTTCGAACAGCTTGCTCAGCGCTGAGAGCAGGCTAATCGGTCTGTAGCTTGACGGTAGTGAAGGGTCTTTCCCAGGTTTGCGGATCGGGATGATTTTTGCCACCTTCCAGATGCTTGGAAAGTAGTGCAGCTCCAAGCATCTGTTGAGGATGGCAGCCAGCAGCGAGTGCACCCTCGGGCTGAGATTTTTCAACTCTAGGTTGAATATTCCGTCAAACCCGGGAGCCTTCATGTTCTTACTGTGTTTCAGCGCTGAGCAAATTTGTTCCTCTGTAATCCGTTCTTCTGGAGGGACGGCACAAGGGGAGGCATCTAACGTCTGGGCGCACTGCGCAACCTGCTTCTCGAGTGGACCTGGGATTTTGGAGCCAAGCAAATGCGACTGGGCAATGTGCTCCCCAATCGCATTGGCCTTCTCTTCGTTGGTGATAAGCCGTTCGTCATTGACTCTAATTGGTGGAATGGGCTTGGGGTGAGACTTCAGCACCTTGGCAACCTTCCAGAATGGTCTGGAATGGTCGTCCAGGTTCTGAACGAGCCACCCGAAACTCTCGTTCTGGATTGAGACCATTCTGGAAGCGATCTGCCAATTCAGATCGACCATTTCGTATTTACGCTGCAGATCCCCAGTCCACTGAAACTGGCATCTACGAACATTTCTGAGCCGAATCAAGAGTTTGGTGTGGGAATCAATTGCTTGAAACTTACCCCTCACAGGAACTCGTCAAACGCACTCCTCGTCAGCCACGAATATGGCTTGATGGAGACCCTCCAGGACCCGGTCGATGTCCTCCACTGTGTCGAGCGGTGGGTTGTCGTCGATGTGGCGGTCGACCACGCGCCGAAACTGGACCAGGTTGACTCGATGGTAGTCCTCTCACAGGCACGGTGCAGGGGCCACGTTGCAGCCCAGCTCGGTTAGCACCGGTTGGTGGTCCGAACTCAGGTCGTTGACGGCAACCGGCTTGGCTAATCCGGTGTTTGCCAAGAACAGGTCCAGCGTCGATGGGTTGCCCGCCGGTGATGTGAAGGTTGGTTCGTCCGGAAACCAGACAGAATAGAGACCATGCTGGGAATGGTCGAATAGTAGGCGGCTGTTCTGGTTCTGCTGGTAGTTCCGCCAGGCCTCGTGCCGGGCGTTCAGGTCCCCTCCGATTACGAAGCGGGCATTGGTGCACACCCTTTGCGATTTGTGCGGTCGAGTATAAGTGGCAGCGGATTAACTGTCAAGAATAATGATGATTGGAACGGAAAGAAAGAGAGACTGAAGATCACAAACAAAGTAAATTTATTGTGAAAAGAAATAAGATTTTCCAAATTGAAAAAAATTGGGAAATTTAATGAAAATTAAGGTTTATTCCTGGTTAAATTTATAAAACTAAGTAACTGCTGACATGTAAAATGAAGTGTATCTATTTAATTTAATCATCGTTGGAAAGTAGTGGAAGAAAGCTAACCTATAGGATTAGTGAAAATACCAAAATGTGAGCTTTTCTATCAATACCAAGCTAAAGCTAACACAAATAATAAAATTCCAGCTTTGAAGCTGCGCCAACCGGGCTGCTAGCAAAGAGGTGTTTTTGACCACTATACCGAAATACTTCAGTCGATCCAAATTGTACCGTGGTGGGCGTCGGTACCGAATGTTGTTGGCAACGGAAAGTTTATGGTCCGAATCGATGTTTGCGCCGCGATAGGTCCTGACGTCGATAATGTCCGAGAAGTGCCTTCCGTCGATCAAAATGTGGTTGATTTGCGATCTGCGATTATAAATCTCTTAAACATTTAATAACTATTTAATTTGAGGTTTGGCTGAAAAAGAATATTCCGCAAAATTGTAGTTGAGAAAATTTTCCACCGATTGAGCACTGTGGAGTCAAATTTTGCAACAGTCTAGTGTCCACTACCAAGGAGCTCTAAATGGAGCTTTTTGGTGTGGGGGAGAGTGGAGGCTACTCAATAAAAAAGCTAATCGATGCACCCCTCGAAACATAGGAAAATCCACGAACTTCTCATGTCAAACTTTCATAGCGAATCAAAAAAAAAAACATAGTGTATTATTGTGCATCTCAACAAAAACGCACAAATCACGATCAAATTGATTTGACACTTTCAATCGCGGAAAAATTGCGCTAACATGACATGAAGTCACTGAATATAACAGGTTGTCTCATTTAATAGAGAAGTTTTAAAAAGCACTGTAGATCTGGCAACCATTCTGCATAACAATCAAGCGACTCCATTTATTGACACCACGAGCATGTATGTTTATTTATTTGTTGACTTTAGACATTCGGAATAAAATATTGTTGATCGATGCGAGTGATTTCCAACTGAATCGTTTATTTAAATATAATATTTCGATACAAAACTCAATAAAAACCTATTACAAAGAAATGTAAGCACCTGGCGATGCTCAAAACACCGAAAATGATTTGATGGAGTACGTTGAAGGTGGAAACGAAGACTTTCTTAATTACGCGGATCCGCTGCAGATGGACTACGATATTGAGACTCTTGATGAATTGGAAAATCCAGCTTGAGTTGGTCGAACTGAACATTGAGTCTGAGATCAAACCATCAACTTCAAAAGCCATTGCATCGTCGAAAAAGGCGAGGGAGTTTTTTTTTTTAAATGCATATCATTCATTATTTATGTGATCACAACATTTTTAGGCTAGAGGTAATCAAAGCTTCTACGCCGAAAACAAGGATCTGCCAGCAGGATTGAGCGGAAAGAAATACAGATTCCGAGCAGCGGTTTGCTTGAAGAAGTTTAAAAATCAAAAGTCGTACGAAAACTGCGGGACGATCAACGTTGATGGTGATACAGTCAAAGAAGTCCTAATGAAGATTTGGGAGTTCTGTTTCAAATTCACTTATCGTGCCGTTGCTTTCTCAGAACCATCAGATTCACGAGTTGACGCTACGGGTCCGAATTTTTTACCAAGTTACGACGAACGCGATACATTTATTATGTTTCAAGACAAATCCAGTAAGAAAAACTTTGTTCCCTCGAAAGTGGACAGCAATACCTTGGTCAGTTGACTGGCAAGGGAAATGTTTGGAATCGTCTATAAGTACTCGGATTCGGTTGCAAGTCTCGAGAGATGGCGTCAAGTTGAGAGCCAGCTTATTCGTCCTTTGGAGACGGACCATTCTGGTGCGGAATCTGTTGCTTCTATAAATCAGCTGAAAGAGGAGCTCAAATACACACATGGAAAGTATCTTTGAGGTGACGACGTCAACTGGGGGTGCTGGGCAAGCTGGATATCGAGTAAACCATATGACCAACGGGATAATCTGAAACATCAAACTGCATAGAGACACAATATTGGAGAAAGCAAGGCTCGATTTACAGGTAGCTAACACGGTTAATTGTTCGTATCGGAACATACTTCAGGAGCTGAAGAATAACTATCAACAAGTAAAGAATATACTTAATGTTATGAGAGAAAGGATTTTGATGATGCAGACCAAACAGAAGGAATACGAGACATGCTAACAGCCATGAATAGTTCAGTCAGTGTGAGAGAAAATAAGTTCTCAGTTGAACTTGCTCATAGTGTCACCAATTTCTTTGATATGGACCACGCTTTGGCTTAAATTTGCGTTTGTTAAATGTTTTTTTTACAGGTGATTTCAATGAATTTCCAATCAAAACCGAACAGCGTTTTTTTTTGTAAAATGCAGTGTTGGAAAAGTTTGCGAGTCATAGCGATTTTTGCGAACTTTTCCATCACTGGTAAAATGAAATGATACATTGTTTGAGATGTATTTTATGAATACCGTAAAGAATAAGTCAATGATTTTAAAATAGTTCTCTTTCAATCATATGGGGCTTGTATTGTATTGATCCGATATGTGATGGCAAACAGTGTAGTTCAATTTGTTGTGCAGTGAAAAAATTATTTTTAAATACGTGTGAAATTGTGTTGTGTGCCGCGATTGATTAATTGCAACGCGTGCCCAATTGTATTTGATAACAGGATAAGTAGGAGAACAGGTTACAAAAGTAGCCGTTCTCGTAAAATTTTGCTTATTCTTCGATCCCCCCGGCGCACTGAAAGGAAGCAATTGCTTTCCTATAGTAGCTGCGGCGGTGAAATCGATATTTAATTGTCTCTTCTGTACCCTGTGTATTGTTGCATGCAGCGTCTGTTGATTGTGTTTAGGTAGAAATGGAATGTCCAAATGCGTAATGGCAAGCGATCTGCCGTTAACCTGTAGTGGTAAGTGTTCTCGTGTGTTCCACATGAGATGCACTACACTTACTAGGAGTACGGCAAAGGTTGTCATGGAGAATGTTAATCTCCTATACAAGTGTGACGATTGTCTGTCTAGTTGTGACGAGCCGAGTGATTCGATCTCGCATGTTAGAAATATTGAGGAAGAAGTGAAAAGAATATCTTCTATTTCGGCCTCGATCACAAACATGCGAGATCAGATTGCTGCTCAAATTGATAACGCGTTGAAGACCGGTATGGAAGCTATCCGTTTAAATGTAAATGGTACCCTGAAGGAAGCCGTTGGCGGACTTGAAATATTATTAAATGAAAAATTGGAAAATATGACTAGTTCATTTTCGAGAATTATTGCGGACAAAAATTTAGTTGCAATGAATAATAGCAGTGGATCTGGGCCGATTCCCTCTGAAGCGGGTCAAATCCCCGATGGTAATAGTAATAGTCATGACGAAGAGAATTCTACTAATGATAAAGTTAAATGTAGTTTCGCTGATGCTTTGAAAAACGGACAAGGGGACAGTAAAAGTAAGGATATCAGTAAAAATAAAGTTGAAAATGATAAAAGTAAGTTTGAAAGTAAAAAACTGAACAACCGTAAGGCTCGCCCGGTCATTGTGATTAAACCGAAAGAGTCCAAACAAGACTGCGAGGAAACTCGCAAGTTTTTGAAAACAAACCTGGATCCAAAAACACACAAAATTAGTAACTTTAGAAACGGGAAAGATGGCTCCATTATTGTTGAGTGTGCAACAGGATACAATGTAAATGAGGTGAAAAAGGGCATTGAAAGCAATTTGGGTGAAAACTACAACGCTGTTGTTCCCACATCGGTGCCAATGTTAAAAGTGGTGGGCATGAGCGATCAGTATTCCTCCGATGTCTTCATTGACTTCTTAAAAAGTCAAAATGAAGACATCGCAATTAATGATGTAAAAGTAGTTAACATGTTTGAAAATCCACGCTTCACTTACAACAAGTTTAGTGTTGTGATTGAAGTCGATATCGAGACGTATAAATGTTTGTTATGTGCGAAAAAGGTAAATGTAGGGTTTGATCGGTGCTCGATAGTTCCCGCGATTAATGTTTTGCGATGCTTCAGATGTGGAGAATTTGGGCACAAAAGCACGGATTGCAAAAATTGCGAACGATGCTCTAGATGCAGCAAACAACATAGCACCTCTAAGTGTACGTCAACTGTATTGAAATGCGTTAATTGTTTAAAAACTAATAAGGAGCGTAAATTAAATCTGGACGTCAACCACGCAGCATTTAGTTCTAATTGTTTTGTGTATAAAAAACTATATGATCAGAAAAAAAGCAGCTTACATTTCAATAAATAGCAACCAAGTTCCAGTAGTAATGTGAGTAAATTAGAGATTTTATATTTGAATATTGCGGGGTTATCTACAAACTACGTAACATTACGTCAGATTGTAGAAGAAAATCGTCCACTTTTGGTTTTGTTAGCAGAAACACATATTGTAGAAATTGAATCTTTTGATCAGTATAGCATTCCGGGATATAAAGCTGCTGCTTGTTTGTCACATTCGAGGCACACTGGCGGTGTTGCTATTTATGTCAAAGAATCAGTTCAATTCAATATTCGCCAAAACGAAGTTATTGATGGCAATTGGTTCTTAGGCATTACAGTTGAACGTGGCATGAAGATGGGTAATTATGGTGTTTTGTATCATTCTCCCAGTTCAAGTAATCAGCGTTTTATTGAAATTTTAGAGAACTGGTTCGAGACATTTTTAGATTCTAGTAAATTAAATATACTTGCGGGTGATTTTAACATTAATTGGCATGATACTAGCAATTCGAACCATCTGAAGCAATTAGCTGATTTCTTTAATTTAAAACAATTAGTAAGTGAATGTACGCGTATTTCCCGGCACAGTAGAACTTTGATTGACCATGTTTATTCTAATTTTGATTCTGTCAGTTCAGTTACTCAAGCTGATTTGAAAATAACCGATCATGAAACTTTAGTAATTAATGTTTTAGACAGTGTTAACGATAACGATAATTTTGTAAAATTGAAGTGCTGGAGGAAATATTCGAAGCAAGCTGTTTCGAATCTTGTTGAGAGAAGCGTGGATTTTCCATTAGTTACCGGAACTTTAGATGAAGATGCAGCTGTTCTTACTAACGTTTTGAAAACTTGTACCAATAAATTAATTGAACAAAAGTTTGTTTCTTTGAAAAACTCGAACAGCTGGTACAATTTGGATCTTTTGCGTCTTAAACGTAAGAGGGACAAATGGTACAAAAAGTTTTGTAGATCTAATAGTGATAATCATTGGAATAGGTACACGGTCGTGCGTAATAAATATTCACAATCGATTAAGAAAACTCGATGTGAATATATTCAGAGGAAAATTGATCAGCATCAAAACAACAGCAAAGAGTTATGGAAAATTTTGAAATCTTTGATGAAGCCTAGTAATTGTAAATCGCGGACCATAACTTTTGATGGCATATTAGAACAGTCAGAACAAGTAATTGCTTCTAAGTTTAATGACTATTTCGTCGAGAGCGTTTCACTGATCAATCAATCTATTGAACTGATCAATGAACCGGACGAAATAAAACAGCCGATTAATAGTAATTGTAGATTTAATGGTTTTCACCCAATTACATTAGATGAACTTAAAAATATTTGCTTTTCATTAGGAAAAACGGCTGGAGTAGATAATGTTAATGCTAGAGTTATTCAAGATTGCTTTCATGTCATTCGACACACTCTGCGGGACCTTATTAATCAATCATTGCAATATGGGCACGTGCCGCATATTTGGAAAGAATCTTTAGTTGTTCCTATACAAAAAGTTGCTGGGACGATTAAAGCCGAAGAGTTTCGTCCCATCAACATGTTGCACACATTAGAGAAAATTTTAGAACTTGTTGTAAAAGGCCAGCTGTTAGAATATTTAAATAGTAACTGTTTGTTGATACCGGAACAATCGGGATACCGGGAAGGCCATTCTTGTGAAACCGCGTTAAACTTAGTGTTAGCTAAATGGAAAGAAAATTTGGAGCATAAAGATACGATTGTTGCTGTGTTTTTGGATCTAAAACGCGCTTTTGAGACAATTTCTAGGCCCTTATTGTTGAGAACAATCAAGCGCTTTGGAATTTCGGGTTCTGCATACAAATGGTTTGAAAGCTATTTATCTGACAGAACACAAAGGACTGTTTTTAATGATTTTGTATCTTGTCCCGTTGACAATGACCTTGGAGTGCCTCAGGGAAGTGTATTAGGGCCCCTTTTATTTATTATGTATATTAATGACATGCGACGAGTTTTACGGTTTTGTGATATTAATCTTTTTGCTGACGATACTGTGTTATTCATTGCAGCTAAAGATTTAGAAGAAGCCGTTTCACGCTTGAATGAAGATTTGCGTTCTCTAAGTAGATGGTTGAAGTATAAACAATTGAAATTGAATATAAGTAAAACTAAATTCATGGTAATTTCGCGGAATCGTGTAGATGATGATGTCTCTGTTGTTATTGATGATGAGACACTTGATCGCGTTCAGGAAATTAAATATCTTGGCGTGATTATTGATGACAAACTCAAGTTCAATTCTCATATTGACAATGTCATCAAGAAAATTGCCAAGAAGTATGGAATCCTATGTCGCTTGAAAAACGATTTAACTATTGGTAGTAAAATACAGTTATACAAATCAATCATCTCCCCTCATCTAGACTTTTGCACTTCCATTTTATTTTTGGCCAATGAAACACAAATATCGAGATTACAGCGTTTGCAGAATAAAGTAATGCGTTTGATTTTAAGATGTAATAGATTCACTTCCTCAACTTTTATGCTGGACGCTTTGCAATGGCTGTCAGTGAAGCAAAGAATTGTGTTTTTGACTATGGTGTTCATTTTTAAAGTAGTTAACGGTTTGCTGCCTCGATATTTGTGTGATCGGATTGAAAGAGGAAGTGATTTTCATAGATATAACACTAGAAACGCGGATGAAGTAAGAACACCACATCTTTTGAATAATGCTTCACAAAATTCATTATTTTTCAAAGGTATAAATGTTTTCAATTCGATGCCTAGACACATCAAGCGTGCAACTACACTTACAGAATTTAAGAGACGCTGCATTTCACATGTAAAAGCTGTTTATTGAGCAGTTAAATTTTTATGAATGGATAAATCATGTATCTTGACAAAGTTATCTCTAACGGATTATTTTGTATGGAGACTGTCATAAAGACATTTTAGTAATTGGTGTAGCATATACAAAAAACTACATTGTTTGCCTCGATGGTGATGATGGATTTTTAGTTTTTTGATTTTGTAGTAGTAATAGTAAAAATAGCTTTGAGTAGTCTACAATGGTTTGAGCCTCGCGCGCGGAATACAGGTATAAATGACTAATACGTGGAAATTGTGGCAAAAGCCTTGAATTAGTAAAGGGTTGGCTGGAAGTCGTTTCCTTGGATATAGTCCTGGCACTGCGGAAGCTTAAACGTGTAAATCCCAGGTCACGTGTAAATGGAAGTATTGTCGAGGACTATACTTGGACTTTTGATAACTAGTTACACCTTTGAATGTTTTTGGTTGATGCCTATAGCATATTTAACAGGACATTTATATCTGTAATTGTAACCAGCTCGATTTTGTTTGCAAACCTGGTTAAAATGTTTATATTTAATTATCTTAAAGATAACTCGTCCAGCTCAAACCTTTGTAGGGGTAAGAGGTGGGACCATCATCATCATCATATAGGTCATGTTTCGAATCCGAATTCTTTCATATTTAGACCCAATCCCCGACTAGGATCAAATTGTTCCCCAGGTAGGTAGCCACATTCACTCTTGTACAATCATAGTTCTTGAAATGGCACAGGGCTCCAGCGATGACTGCGGTAAGATCTTTCCGACTGTTTTCTACGTAGACCCGTTTCAAGTATTTTTTTAGATAACCATAAAACAAATTCTATAGGATTGTAAAATGGAGCATAAGCAGGGAGAAAAACAACGGCTATCCCCAACGAACGTAGATATTCGACTATCGATTTATGGCAATGGATTCTTGCTCCATCCAAAATCCAAACCGAGTATTCTCCAGGGTTTCGCTGTACTAGACCAGCAGTAGCAAAAGAACGAACGCAGTTGAAGAATTTTTGTCTGGTAAAGGTTCCTTCAGTGGAAAAGGTTTCGAGTACTCCATTATATCCTACAAAACTAAGCATGGAACAGCGAGGCCGTCGAACAAACTCTCCTCTGTATACTATTTTTTCTCAAACTGGCGCATACCCTTTATTTCTAAGCATACCTCGATTGAACGATACTTCATCGAGAAAAACCAGAGAATGAATATCCCAGGTCACAATAGCCATATCTGAAACCAGCGTTGGAAAATATCGCGATATTTCACGAAGTTCACCAAGGGAAAAGTTCGCGAGTCATAGTGAGTTTTGGTGAACTTTTCCAACACTGTCTGAAACGAACCTGTAGATGTCCAGCATTCTAATTTGAATTGCTCGGCGCTCTAATACCTTCCGGAAAAGTCCTGCAGCGTGAAGGATTCGGCTTACAGATGACGTGCTAATTGTTTTGTGGAATGTTTGTTCAAATTGAGATTTGGTCTCGTCAAGGTAAAGGATAGGACAGTTTTTATAAAGGTCCACTATCCACCTTCTCTGGTCCGAGTTGAATTGAAGATATACCTGTTCCGTTTCCTTCCGCTGGAATATTTTGTTCTCTTCGTACATCCTTATCCAGCTTGAAATGGTTGTCCGGTGTTTCGCATATATTTTCGCACGCGTCTTTTTACTGAATCCTAGGAAATAATATTCATACAGACAGTGATACCCTGGTTTGCAGGATGCATGTTGATGCATCACTTTTCTCTGGATGTCTGCCATGATTTTCTTTGGAAATTCACTTACAGGCTACGACATTGAAATCCGAAGTATTACGTCCTTTATTTCTGAAATAACAAAAAATGAATGTGGTTATCAAAATGCATATTTTTTTTTTCCTCTGTTCGGGACATAAAACCACTTTGATCTATTGTAGTATATCCCGTGTCCTTAGTTTAGTGCATGTCGTATTACTCCATCACTATTGAGAAATGATGAAGTATTCGGTTTTGATACAGTTGTCATTCTTGCCTTTATCGCAAGGAATCGATTCTAATTGAAAGGTCCCGCTATTTATACCCTTCGGAGTGTTGAAACACCCTCCAAAGGCGCGCCCCTTTGTCATAATTGGATTCCTTAGCAAAAAAAAAACAAGACATGACACCGATAATGACCATGCATCAGAACCCTAGTCTTAACCACTTCAAACTAGGAAACAACGAATAGAAGATTAGGAATCACATAGGTGAAGACTAACTAACTCATTTTTTCCTTGTTTCAAGATCATCCTCGGTCCACGCAACCCGAGGACTTATCACTATCAACAAGGCATAAAAAGTAACAAGGACTAAGATGTGTTCCTTTGATTACTGTAAAATCCTGTTCCCCTAGTTTGAAGTAGTCAAGACTAGGAATCGGTGGTAGATCTTACATCCCGTAACGTACCACGAAAAGGTGATCTACCCACGTTACGGGGCATCAAAATGCATAAATCAGCACTCATAATTATTTAAATGAATGTTTATAGCTCGGTTTATAGTCACCTGTAAAACAAAATTGCATATGTGAAATCATTTTCCTGTTTAAATTAATAAATACTAACAGCCAACAATAAAAAGACATAATCAAAATAATAACACTGCTTGACATTTCGCAGTTTTGTGCTATTCTGAGCTGCGCGTTACCACCGTCGCTGGATGAGAATTTATTTTAAGCGCGACAATACTAGAATTTCCACTAGAATGGGGTACGCTTATTGGGAGATTGCCGTAAAAGCTCAAAGCAGATGTCGCCACTGCATGATGATGATAATGTTGACAGACTGCATATAAAATTCATGAAAATTAGCATTAAATCATAATTGTCATCAAGCCTGCGTAAAATCCTTCCAATATAACATTCGAATTTTTGACTTTTCCAGATGAACTTTCATAAGATATATTAATTTCATTTTATGGCTCCATCAATGCTGCATCGTAAATATGATGTAAACAGAAGTAAATTGCTCAATTACTCAAAATAAAGATGATTTGTCATCTTGTTATCACTTTGAAAACCATCTAGCACCATTTTATAGTATGGTGCGTGTTGAGTAAATCAAGTTCCGTTACGTTTTCCGTCGAAAATTGTGAGTATCAATATGTTTGCCTTAAAAAGGCCAAAATGAACATTTATTGAATATTGGCATCCTATACAACCAATTCTCCATTACCACCAGCATGATACAACCTTTCCTAAGTAAATTCACTTAATTTTCACCTTCATCACAGCCCCATTTTAGTAAAAGGCTGAAATCGTTGAAACCTTCACGAACTAGATTTTCAAATTTATCTTTAACAAGTACAATCAACCGAGAGCAAGTGTGGTTCAGCAATGCTTGTAATTGAATGTTACATACAGTCTCCGTAATTTCAAAGTGCTCAAGTGATGGAAAGCACTCATTTTTCGAAGAAGATATTTTTTCATAAGATGGATACAAAATTTTAACGGGTGCGCGAATGATATTGTATCTTCTTTTCGAAAGTTTTGCGTCGACATATATTGCCAAAGCATGCTCAATCGGAATGCTTGTCGTGCAGGTGCCTTTCTTTAGTAACGAAGCCAATTCCGCATTTCCTTCTGCTTGCAAAGCCATTCCTGCAGCAAATTTCAGTTCTTGCGGAGTAAATGATTTACGCAACACTTCTGTTTTTCACCGCTTGGTTCGATCACAAACGTCTTCAAAATCTTTTGAAGGACGACCACCTACATTCCGCATTGTTGAAGATGATGTTGCTTCACCAAAAACGACGAACTCTTCTAACCTAAGGGCACGGCCAGGGTAGACGCGATTCGCGACGCGACGCGACCAATTCAAAAGAATCTTACTATTTATTATTATTCCTTGCGTGAGTCGCATCGCGTCGCGTCGCGTGTCGCGTCTACCCTGGCCGCGGCCTTAGAAATTAAATAAAAGCAAAAAATAATCAACCGTAAAAAACATGAAACAATAACTACAAACCATTGCTCATTGGTCTTCAAAAACTGATCCTTTTTTCGATTCGCACTCTGCCATCTTCGTTGAAACTCCTTAAAAAGCTTGGAAACGATCTCATCACGAACTTTTACCGCACATCCAACATATAGCGACACATATTGGTCGACAGCTTTGCGTTTCTGCTCTACACGCACATCGCTACAGTTCAGAGCACCCTCCAATACGTCTTTTCTTTTTAAGTAAACTTCTATAAAATATAAACAAATATTACTTATAATATAACTAGAAATTTCATTGTGTGTTATCTATACCGTTTTTTTTAGAGCACATTTCCACTAAACCACACAATGAGTGATTAACAATTTGAAAGTATTTGCTGGAACTCTACTTTTTATCAATATGATCACCGATCACTGATGATTGTTTATCAGCAACTCCGTTCGGTATTGCGAATGTGTATTGACATTTGTTTCACTTTCGACAAGTAAAATGAGATGAGGTATCGTCATTCTTTTGTTCGCTGCAGCGCGCTTTATGGTATCTCTTCGACAAGTGAGAAAAAAGATCAATGTATATTATAGCCCACACTCAGAGGAGCATGTATGAAAGCGTTGAAATGAGATTGGTAAGGGCAGTTCACATTTTACGTAGTTCACATTTTGAGACTATCTGATCCCATTGTAAATCGTAAAAGAAATGAATCCTTATATAACATCAACTTCAGCATTAACTTAGCTCTGAGTTCGCACCTTAAAAACATCACGTGGTTTATGGACGGTCCCTAAGAATACCAATCAGTTTTGTCAGCTAACATGTGTATGTAGCTGAATCGATCCATTGAATGAAAAACGTAGGTAATCGAACTTTTTTAATAATTTATATGATTTTATAGCTTTTGGACCACCATAAGAGCAAAAAATACACAAGTAAAGTTAATTTCAATATCAATAATAATTTCAGAACCCCCTAATAACCCTTTTATTCAAAATCTCCATTCAACTAACACATCGTGATAGCTTATTATTGATTACTTTTTACTTAACCCAAAAAGAGCTGATTTTCATAATTTAGAACCACCCTAATATAATAAAACCAAAATATATGAAAAGTTTCATATCAGAAATACATTCAGGATACCAAAATCATCTTAACCTGTGAGTTTTAGCCATTTCGGATAACATATGAGGTTTTGTCCGACCTTTGTATGGAGGCCCGCCACTGTGCGATTGAGCACTGTGAAGTCAAATTTTGCAACAGTCTAGTGTCCACTACCAAGGGGCTCTAAATGCAGCTTTTTGGTGTGGGGGCGAGTGGAGGTTACTCAATAAAAAAAAGCTTATCGATGCACCCGTCGAAACATCGGAAAATCTACGAACCCCTCATTTTATCTTTCAAACTTTTATAGCGAATCAAAACAAACATAGTGTATTACTAGAATTTCGACTAGAATGGGGTACGCTTATAGATGTACTTGGGACCAATATGCTAGTCAAGTAGTGAGCCAATTTGAAATCGTTAGTTTCCACCGGTGTGATGTACTATTCTCGTTTTTTAACCGCCTGTGAAATAAGATTTGGAAACCCGTTTGAAAAATTGGAAATTTGAATTTTTATTGTAAGATCCTTAGTTAATTAATCTCATATAATTGCAGAATTTTATTATTTTACTCAACATTCGGCCATACGGCAAATGGTTTTCGACCAAATGACCCAGAACCAAGTAAACGAAGGAATTTTACACCTTTCTGAGCAATACCTCCAACGCCTAGGTAGCACTCGGAGTCTTAAATCCAGTTACTAACGGAAATGACCCTGCCCGACCGGCCGGAAACTTGCTTGTAACGTTCCGTGTCACATGCTAAAGCGTCAATAAGCGGCTCTATTATCGCCTTCAAATGGTTCCACATGCAGCGCGAAAATGTGAACAACACCAAGTGCCACTTAAATAATGGCATTTCAGAGCCTGACCGGAGGGGGCGTTATCGCTTCTCACCGCATCGCCTCCTATGCTATACACAAACATTATACTGTGTGAAGTTGATTCTGGTGCATATCACAACATTCGATCCTCTTTATGTGAGCAAGAAGCGAACACACATTGTCCTCATCGTCGTCGTCGTCGTCGTCGTCGCCGCCGCCGTATCGTGTCATCGTGGTTGTTCGCTGCGCTGCTCGGCTTTCACAGTAAAAGTGTTTCATTATATTGTCTTTGTGTGGTGCAGCAGCTGCAGGAGGCGAAAGCGCGCATCCACCGGATATGGGATGGGAGATGTAACGTCCTTTTTCCCGAAACGTGTCGGGTCAATTTTCCCAATGACGACCATGGACGGATAAAAGCGACGCAACACTGTTGTTGTCTTGCAACGATGCCAGATGTACGGATTTATGTTCACGGGAAAAGGGGACACCCTTTTATTTGTTTTAAAGCTTGAGTCATTTAATATCTGGACGCAAAAAAAAAACGGATGTATCTCGGAACCATCTTAATGAAATAAAAATGTTGAGTACTCAAAATGAAAGTCATTTATTGCAATTTAAAAGGAAAATTCCGATTTGGTGTTGATGAAATCTCAAACTTTTCTTCGAATACCACTCATCATATTTTAGACACTCTGTTGGATAATCTGAGCGGTCGTTTGTTCCACCATCTCTTCATCTCTGTCGCATCCCGAGTCACCTTTCCAACCTTCTTCAACTTCTGTTTGACAACTGCCCAATATTTCTCAATTGGGCAGAATTGAGGGCAATTGAGTGGATTGATGTCCTTTTCGAAGAAATCTACTCCGTTGTCTCGAAACCACTGTAGAACTTCTCCGCTGTAGTGGAAGCTTGCCAAATCAGGCCAGAACTTTACAGGTCCATTGTGAGCATTGATGTATGGAAGAATACGTTTTTTTCAGGCACTCCTGCTTGTACATTTTGGAATCCATAGTCCTGTTTGTCACGAAAACCTGGATTTTTTGTTCTCAGCTGCAAATACCTTTCCAGATCATAAGCTATCTTGCAAATTAATCGGCAAAAACGAATTTGAACTTGCTAGGGACGTCACCTCGACCAGTGGCTTTAGATAACTTTTGTCCGGGAAGCTGCCCATAATCCATCTTCACGTACACGGTAAAAAAATATCACGTACACGGTAAAAAAACATCACGTTCATGTAAAGTGATTTGCTGTTGAATTTGCACTACTTGCCAAACATTGCAATTCGATGTGCAAATCCCTTGGAAGAGATCATATCGAAGCACGATTAAATCAACAGCAAATCACTTCATTTAAGATTGTACTGCACATCGTTGTTGATGTGCTGTGCTTTGAGCTCGAAATGTCAACCATACTGATATTAACAATCTATCACTTGAAGTTCAAATAATTTATCCTTGGATTAAATTTTTGCTGAAAATGGGTTTAAATAAATATATAGCCTTGTTCATACTGCAAGCCTTGTTACATGTTATTCAAAATATGACCATATCAGATGTTTCCAAGTGATATTGTAAAATATCGCAAGGCTTTTAGTAGAAGCAAAACGAGACACCAGTTAAGGGATCTTTCTTCGTAGTTCACTTTTTAAAAAGAACTTTTAATGCTAACACTATTTATTACCGATCTTACACGTTACACATTTATGATGAAAAAGAGGTAGAGCCTCGTGTGCTCTACCGTTTTAAAGACTAAATATGCTTACATTACAAAATTATGTTACCTGTCTCCTATTGGTGGAGCTACGTGGCGTGATGCGCCACGTTTTCGCGCCAACCAACCTTACTGCCTGATTGGTCAATCCACCTATCAGTATTTTCCTGACGGAGCAATAAGTTTGATAAGTTTGACAATCGAACTTTTCTGAATAAAACACTTTTATTGAAAACAGCAACAATTTCGTATTACTCACACTCTAGAACGCAAATTATTTCAAGCGGAGAGGGAGAATTATCGCTTATCTTACTTGAATTCATTTGTTGTTGACTTGCCATCTTCACGAGTAATGTTTGTCATGTGCGTAACTTGAAAATCAATGATAAATCACTTCGATTCGTAGTGCCGCATAACAGACTGAGTCAAGTGCAAGATCATTTGGATTAGATGTGATAACTTTTTACCGTGTACGTTTCATCGTCCATGAGGATGCATCCTTCGTACTTTTTAAGAACCTCATAGTAAAATTTCCGGGCACGTCTTTTGGCCACTAGATTCTGCTTCAGTGTCCTGTTTGGTTGCTTACTGGCCCGAAAAGATCGAAATTCTTATCGCTGACGAATCCTTCTGACGTTGCTTTGGTTGGCATTGAATTTCTTGGCGATATCATAATCCGACAACCCTGGGTTTGTCCTAATAGACTGATGCAAAATTTGACTTTTTCGCTCCACAGTGCTTAAATGGTTTCAAATCGGGTCCTGATTAGCCTCCAAAAGTTACAACTCATTTAGTTAGAAACAGACTTCGCACAAACCATTTGAAGTTTGCATGTAAATTAATATGGGAAATCTCAACTTTTTGTTCATTGCCTTCTAGTCTTTTCCCATATTGAGCTGCGAAACAGTTCGATAGCAATTCTTACAGAAAATTTTTCTCAGCTACAACTTTGCTGAAAATCGTTTCTATGTAAAACGAGACAGAAAAAAGTTATCAATTATTTAAGAGATTGGTAAACTTATGACATGATCAAGCAGCTGCTCTGTAGGCAACACTGTATTTTGCAGTGTGACATAGTAGCCATGATTCTTGTGTCCTATTCAACGCCCCAGAAACACCAATGTAGCCTGCTGATCAGTTGATTGAGCATGATCATAAGACATCAGCGCATTGATAACTTTCGATCCTTGCATTTAATCAAAAAATGGTCTACAAGTACTGTTCAAAGTTTTTGAAGCAAACCGATATGGTGAATTATTAGATAGACATGAACAAAAATCTTGGTTTTATCATAGTAATTCCCATACAAACTTCAAATGGTTTGTGCCATATCAGTTTCTCACCAAATGGGTTCAAATTTTGAGAGGTTAGTCAGGATCAGATTTGGAATCGTTTAAGTATTGTGGAGCGAAAATTTCAAATTTTGCATCACTCTATTGTCCTAACCGTTCTCAATACCTTCAAATGAAGCTTCCGATCCTTAGTTCCACTACGACGCTTGCTATGATCCTGCCGATCGATAGTATGCCGCTCACGGAAACGTTTGAGAACACTGCATACGGTCAATTTGGCCAATTTCAACGGCTTCGCGATTTTTGAACCTGACCACGTCGGATTTTCCAAATGGGTGTCTAAAATTAATTTTCGGTTCGCGGCTAACTAACTTTTTTTAAACAAAATAAATCGTGACGAACTTTACAGCACTGAAAGAAGAAACATTTCAAAACAAACTGCTGTCAAAACGTTCCAGATCCAACCGCTAGGAGCACTGCAGTAAAATAAACAGTGCGTCCAGTTATTAAATGACTCAAGCTTTATCCATACCATTTCAACTTAGATATGTAATGCAAAAAAAAAATTAATTTTTTGAACTTTTTTCTTTCTATTTCAACAGAAAATAGCTTATGAATACCTAATTCTGATCCTGATACCAGCATTTGGTGTGCCTTCACCTGACATAAGCCTGGTACGCAGCTGAAAAGAAAACGGAAAAGTAATTTTTGAGGAATATTCCCAAAGGTTAATTTGACAGCTACAGGGAGGTGTCTTTTGCTGAATTTTGAGATCATAGAGGGGTGTCGTCTAATTTTAAAATCAATAATTATCAGTTTTCATGTTGTTAAAATGAATCCAAAACATAATTTTTACAACAAACGTTAAAATTACCTAACGGAATAATTGACCATTATTACGCAAGGAAAGTGAAATTGCATTCAGAATTCGCCACCTTCATGTTGATCACGATACTAATGTAATCGATTTTTCCTTTACCGATTTCTTTTGAACTGCGTAGCACGTAACAACGTCATTACTTTACAGCTGCGTACCAGGCTATAAGAGGTAAAATATTGTCGCGCTTATGTTAAATTATCATTTGGTGACGGTCGAAGCGCGCCGCTCATAAGCGCGATGCAACCCCGCCCATAAGGATTATACACAGGTGTGTAACTTTGATAGTATTTTATGGCAGCGGCTTGAGGAGCGAATCCTGGATAAAGAGCCGCCGTGTGTTAAATCAATGGACGCAGTCGTACGGGCATAAAAAGAGAACAGATGCAGAGTTACTTCCACTCACTTGCTATAAAAAAATGTTTTTCAGAATTATGAAATCATGAGATGGTATAGTGATAATTAGTACTTGTAAGTTACAAGATGAGGACGTGAAGTCTCGCGTGAAGTATGTGTTTGACACATAAAATCTGTCAATATTGCGATCAGTGCGTCACAATCAGCAATTTTACGACTCGTGAGTGCTCACTCTGAGTGAACGCTCACGAATCATAAGATCGCTTATTGTGACGCTCTGAAAGCAAAATTGACAGATTTTATGAGTCAAACACATACTTAACCCTCTTCTCGTTACTTACAAGTACATACAGCATATCATTATATCATCTAATGATTGCATAATTCCGAAAAATATGTTTTTATAGCAAGTGAGTGGAAGCAACCCTGAACAGATGGTATAATCCCATTTTGAGAAATTATCCTGCCACTCACAATACCAAAGAATAGTTGATGAATTTACGCGAAACTGCACCAGTGCATGCGACACCTAGGTTTGAAATCCAAAACCACAAAAGTGATGATGTACTAAAAAATGTTCCATACGGTTTGACAGGTAGCAAAACGTCATTATCATTTTCACATCATTTCCATCTGCTGGTCGACCGTAACGTAAATTCATCAATACCAAAAAATTGCATGCAACATACTTTTTAAATAACAAAACTTGATATTTGGATACCAAAACAATACCTGAGCTTTAGTATTGTCATATCGTTTTGGTATTGTATTTGATTAATTCGATATTGGAGGCAAGCAACAGAAGATTTGACGCTATCTGCGTTGTTTGATTTTGTCTCCCGGTCCATAAATTTGTGGCATCGCGAGCGATAATTTTAATTTTAGTTTATTTATGTTGTTGGTTCACTCGCAACTATTTTTGAAAAAAAATTTAGTGTTTTCGAACGAAAATGTACCAAAAGTGCTTCTGAACGTGTTCCGTAGTTGGGTGTGGTGAAATTCGTGCATTGCCGGTTGATTTTGGAAATCCGTATCACAAAATTGCCCACCGATTTCTTTTTTTGCCGTTCGACGACGACGGGTGTGCTTTCGCGAAAGTGACGTTTATTTGATCCGTTTCTTTGCACGGGTGTGTTTTTTTGTAACTAGCGTAAGTGTTCCTGCGATTTGCATTGAGTGTCGGAGATTGTAAGTAATCTGAAGGATGCCTCGCTGGATACGCCCAAGACTGGACGGGCAGTAGCTGGTGGCCGTGAACGGTTCCTGGGGAAAGCACTAGATGCGACCCTCCTCCCAGATGACCATGGCAATACAGGAAGTATTGGTATTGGAAGGTAATTGCTATTAGATATTTTGCAAACAGTGACAGATAGCGGACATGAAGAACCAGTGGAGGTGCCGGGCAAAGGTCCCAAGTAACATTGCAAGTTTTATCAAGGTTTTAAAGCGTTCTTCAAGTCCAAATCATGGTCTACAGAACCTTCATGAAACCCAAATTGTTACTTGGGGTGTTTATCCTAGACAAATGGTTAGTTACAAATTCGCTGTTGTCGTTGTCGTAGGCGCCGTCGTAGTTGCTGTCGTAATCGCCGTCGTAGTCGTAGGCAGTACCTTTAGTAATTACCCACCAACCGCTGAAAATATGAATTATCGCGTATTTCTGTTGTTCATTACATGCCAAGTAAAATTAGAGAACGTAATTTCATTTGAATAGCTTGTTCAACCAGGTCTTAAACAATCGTCACGTCGGTCATAGCTTGTTATGATTACCTGAACAATGCATAAAAAGAAAATCGAAACATTTAACGTCGCGTGAAAATGGATCTTAATGAAGGCCTCTTTCATAGCTTTTAGTTTAAGGATTTCAAAGATCTTCGGTTGCAGTGGCTTGCTTACTGAGCAGAAAAACGCGGTCCCAGATCCTTTCATATTAAAAATGTATGGTTAGATCGCTTGTTTATCGTGTATTTCGTAAAATTTTTCGTTGTCGTCGGTGCCGGGTCTGAATAGTCATAAAAACTTGAGTAACGCTATAATGTGATATGACGGGCTCGGTGGCCTTAGCACAACCGGTTTTGCTTACTGAGCAGAACATCATGAGTCTAATCTCAAGCCCATCCACATTCAAGATTCGTCGATCGTTTTATTTGTTAACATGACTACATGGTAATAACAGCTACTCGATGATTAAAAAGGAGCTCGTCTGCCTAGTGGCAAACGTTTTTGCTTACTGAGCAGAAGACCGTGGGTTCAATCCCAAGCTCCTTCGCGTTATATGATTGTTAGGACATCAATTTAGCTTATCGTTTATCAAAACGAACCCTGCTGCAAACCCAACCCTCTTACCCAGCATCCCTGTAATTCCTCGTGAAAATGCAGAGGACTCCTCTGATTCCATCATAGCGAGTGTCACGTCAACACATTCCTGCCCATTCCTTTTTTGACCTGTGTTCGGGCGCGGCCGGCGCTGGTATTGCCTAGTTTGAGATCACCAGTTTTTACACATTGAGGATGATTGCTAGTCCCAAGCATCGTCTATTGGTTCTCTGTGTAATTACAGCTGGTCTGGCAATAACAGAGTAGCAACCGTGGGCGGTCAATCATGCTCATGCTCTTAGATAATTTACCTATTATGTTATTCTAATCCATACCAATTTAAGGTGATTCCTTGAAGAATCCACAAATGCTGTCATAATGGCTGATATGCCCTACAACTTAAAGTTTTCCAGAGCACAAATCTCGGACACTGAACGTTGTAACATCGTTAATGCAATTGAAACTCCTTGCTTGCTACACTGCAGCAAACGTGACTTTCCAGTTTCATTGTTGTATGTTTTGTGGGAACTGATATGGGAAATGATTCTTATGTTGGCCTGTGGATCTAAGATTGGGTACATCGCTAAAAATCTGCTATTTATCAATTTTATCTAGATGAACGCGTCATTGGGACGTTACTAATGGATATTTTTGATCGCTATTGAAAATTTATTCGATTGCTGATGTATGTGACCAAAGTAGGGGCATTTAGGCCGACATTACATCCAGTTTCCCTATGTGTGCTCTTGAAATTTCGTTCCTGCTCGTCAAGGGTACCACATTTTTCGTGAACAGAAATCCGCAGATCTGGCATCATTGGTCGTCGGTCGTCGTTTGTCGATGTACCGTAAACGTAAAGTCTGTAGTGTTATTGAATGCATTTTAAGCGATTGTCTTCCTGCCCTAGGGCGCGCGATGATGGTCGTAGAGTGGAGTGGGTGTTTCAGTCAGATGAGAATGGATGCGATATCAGGCAACATTATGGACTGAGCCGAGATTTTGAGAGGGCCTGGAGCAGGAAAGCAGTTTATTGCTATCGCGATTGAAGCATCACGAGATAATGAGATTATTTTTTTTTTAAATTCCGCAAATTTTATATCATTAATTGAATTTATGAGCCAATTATTATGGCGCATCAATTAGTACGTGATGCCGTTGATCGGTGCCGCAATATCATCTGATTTAATCTAGGTTTCCTTTAACAAAAAAGGGCAAGAAACGGAAAATTCAGGTGTTAACAAATGATCTTAAAGGGTGACTTTAATTAATCATAAAAGTTCATCATTTCCCGCCAGGTTCTGGCTGCCATTAGCCATAAGAAAGGAGCTTATATGGGAAAGGTGACAGGGGCTCTAATCCCATTGTGAAAGTTTGCCCCTAGAGCAACCACAGTGAATTTATGACGATAAATTAATTAGCGGTATTAAATCACAATCGATTGCAGCCCGAACCAAATCGATAGGGGAATTGATGCGTTCCATAGATTTGCCTTTTGGATGCTAGGATTTGACCTGACAATCGTTGGATTAGCCGTTGACAGGTGTAGGTAGGTTGCAAAATTTTCCCCTCGGGACTCGAATAGATGACGGTACTGACGAACGTCGCAGCAGCGAAAAAATAATAGAATCCGCATGCAGTGGCCCACCACACGCGTCATTCATTAGTTCAATAAATTTCATAAATTTAGCTTCGGCACTAAATTGAAAATGCGGATAGGCAATTAATGTGTGTTGGGTGTAATTAAACTAAACGATTTGCCCGGTGGCAACTCAGCCCACCATCTATTGAAGCGGGAAATTACCTCCCTCAATAATGGTGAGGGGGGGGGGGGATCGAGAGTTCGTCATACACACCCAAAGCTTTGGCACCCACACCAGCAACGACGGACGACAGGCGTGGCGTGATTCAATTTCAGGACCCATTTACCAATTGGTGCGTACTGGAAACTATCATTAGAACCCCCCCGTAGATCAATTGATATCGCGTGTGGTCAAAGTCCTGTTGCTGCTATTTGCAACGATGTGTGTGTGTCTGTTGGTGAGATATGCCTGATATGGTCTATGGCAGCTTGAAATAACCACAAGTTTGCAAATAGTAGTTCATAATGGTCTCCAATTTGGAAGGAGGGTGCTGAATCTGGTGGAGGGACATTAAAGGCTTCGCGGGGTCGAGGATGAAGGCTTCAACAGCAACTATTGGCGATTAATTTTGTATGAGAGGGCATACAATTTGCTGGCTACACCAAATCAGGCGTGAAATTGGTCAATAAAGTTTAATTTGATGGTGTTTCAATTTGTATTTATAGTAATCGTTATTTTATAATTTATGTAATAGTTGTTAGCATTGTGGTTGTTTATCGTTTTTGGATGGTTTTGGATTGAACATTGTTAAATAAGTGGGGTTTGTTTGTATGCAAACATAACGGTGAGATATTCAATGATCACTACTGGAACTAAATCAAGTTGAACAATGCATTAGGTCCTAAGCAAAATTGATCGATTCTCTTCATCGACTTTTTGTTTCATTAATAACTTGGGTACTGAACCGTTTTTTGTCATGTTTGGCGTATAAAATGCTAGATAATAGGTTTTTTCATCGATCTGTGTGCTAAAATCAACTGAACATGTCTTAACATGGCCGTGAGTATGTAAAGAGAAAGTCGACGAAGAGAATCTGTCAATGTTACTTAGGACCTAATGCAATGTTCAGCTAGAAATATTAAAACGCAAATTTAATACCCCGTACAGACTATGGCTTATATCATGTAATATACACACTTAGAAATAACTAATTTTACATGTGCCGGAATACATCTTTGACATAAAAAATGAGACGTAAACAAACATGTCATATAATATTAAGTGCTCCGAGATTGAAAAGTTTGTTGCTCGACGGAAAGTACGTTTGATTAAGCTATATTTCGCGTTTGTTATGACTCAAATTAATGTCAAAATTAACGCTCGTATATGTCACCCTCAGAGCACCTAAATTTACATGATTTTTTTCTAAGTGTGTAGGCTGTCTTGCAATGAGCACTCATACATCTAGTTTTCACTGGAAATCCTTGATTACTTGATATAAGCCATAGTTTTTTTTTCATTGATTTGTTTTCCATCGATCTTGTTTTTCGTACTGAGTACCAATGCTACCGACGCCAGGGAGGCAGCTCCCACACCTGGTTCCTACCTATCGACCCATCAACTCATGAACCGGGTTATTAACATCCCGGCGGCGCCGACTGGGATTGAATCCAGGCCTTTTGGGGTGAGAGGCAATCACGCTTACCACTACACCATCGGCGCCACTGTAAGCCATAGTCTGTACGGGGTACACACCCATTTTTATTACTGGAACCCAGATATATTTTGCTGGATTTTGCCGAGCTGGAAGTTAGAAATACTGTTTGCTGGGCGATCAGTAATTTGGCCCAAAGTCAAACTGACAGCAGTTTGCTGTAAAACCAGAAATCCAGAACAACATGTGAAAAGGGCATACAAGCTTTTTGTAAACAAACCTTTGTAGGCCCTTTTCTCACCAACGGCGGGTTGCCCACGCAAACCAGCAATATCATCGGGAAGGGGAAAGTGTCCCCTACCCGGTGATGTTAAAGGTTTGCGTTGGTGTCATATGGGTGGCGAGAAAAGGGCATAAGAAGGTTTGTTTACAAAAAGCTTGTATGCCCTTTTCACATGTTGTTCTGGAAATGTATGCTGATTATCCAGCATAGCGTAATGCCAATCGTTTTGCTGAAAGAACAGTAATTCTCAATTTTTTATATATTTTTTTATAAAATTCTTGATATAATTTTTACTGAAAAACACTTAAGTACACTGGCTTACTGTATTATAATCGTACAAAACTTTATTTTCTCATATGAAGAAACAAATTTTTAACAAACGTTAAAAAAACTGGGCTTATTTTGAGCACATTCCATTGACCATTCTATAGTTTTATTCAGATGAAAAGGCTATAAATAAAGAGAAAATAACATTTTAATTTTAATCAACTCAAAGTTAAATACTTACTCCATAATTAAAATACCATTCATGTAATTAATGGGATGATTCAAAAGTCGTACACTTCTTGACACAAAAAAAAAAATAACCTGCAGAGAAGTGAACGATGCCCCGGTCGACTTTGACGTTTCAAACAGATTACTGTAAAATCCAGCATTTTTTATGGATTGCTGGTTGTTCAGCAAGAAATGTTTTTGCTGGAAGCAGTTTAGCAATTAATTTTGCTGGAACTTGATTTAGATTTTTGGTGTGTAGCTTATAGCGAGCTCTCAACTTAGTGTTCTAGATGCACTACCACAGTTATTAATTGAGAGCTTTCGATGCCTGTAATCGTACTCTAGGCCCAGGGAAGTCGAGAAAATTTCGAACCCGAAAAATTCCTAGACCGGAATGGGAATCGAACCCAGCCACCTTCAGCATGGGCTTGTTTTGTAGGCGGCCCAAGTTTTCATATAAAATGTAGATTTCGTTGGATAAATACCTATAAACTATGAAAATGACAGCACTTTTATCTGTTGGTGGAATCACTTCGAAACAATGTAATTTTTTTCGTAATCTATTATATTATTGTCGCAAGTTTGATAACAATGAGGCCTGCAATGTTAATAATGTAATATGTAATAAAAAAACGGATTTTTTACTTAATAAATGTAATTTTTGGATCGATGAGTGTTCTAGACTGAAAAAAGTCTCGAGAACACGATTCCGCTGAGAAATCGAAAAAGAAAACATATATTTTGTGAAAAATGTGTTTTTAATACATTTTTTAAAAATAACATAGTTGGCAACACTGCTAAAAAATACATATTTCTTCAGATTCCTTGCAAAATTGCAAGCTGAAAACAGCCGCTAAAATTGGCTGTCGCTCATTCTAATAATTTAGGATCAAATACAAAGAGGTTGATTTCACCTCCATCCTCTTGGCTAGTTTTTGCACCTTGCTGTTGGTGGGCGGGCTTAATTTCATGCTTTATAGTGGAGTGTTGGAGACGGTAGGTTTATGGTCGGCGTTGCTGGCTCATGCCGCGATAGAATGGCGCCATGGGCAGGCAATGGGGATTAGTAAGCTTCCCCTCTCTGATAAACCACTGCATGAGAGAACCAAAGATCTAGTCCAGCAGTGATAGTATCACACTTGTTACTCCTTTGATTGAAAACCGCGTTGTAGTACGTTTACGTATAGACACTGACGTTGGGTGTGATACTGGCGGGTTTTGCCGCAAATCACTCTTATTTTATTTATTTTAACACAGATAGATTTATTTGGGTTTACAAGGGAATTATACTATTGAAATATTTCAGAAAGTGTCCATCGGTGCTCCTTCTACTTGCGTGACAAGCTTTCATTGTTATTTTAATTGAGGTATTACTCAGGGAACAATGTTAAACATCATTTTTGTACATGGTATTGTAACTAATCTTATATGTGCTTCATTTTGATTTGGGATAAGTCTTTGAACTATGGCTCGGGATTTCCACTGTGGCGTGCTTCTATTGTGACATATCCATACGTAATTTTGTGGGACAACATAGTGGACACGTGTGAGTGTAGTTGGAGCATATACCCTCTATAATTTAAAATCAGCTAGGAGACTAACTTCAAAATGAAGCATTTTAGTCACATGAAGGTGTTACCTGGGTCGAACTAAGATATAATAAATAGGTATAGGCTTAAATCAAAAGTACTTGAAACACGTTTAATTTTAGATTACAAGCACAAGTGCAAGTACTTAATAAAGCATGGGTTATGATTGATTAGGTGAATTAGAGCTTTTAATAATTTATTAAATTAGACTAATGAGATATCATAATCATCAAATGAACTTAAAAAAGGAACTTCAAAAAGTCTAATGACATTAAGTAGATTAATAAAAGAATTATGATGCGGGGGATCCGCTTAGGGAGGCAACTAACCTTTTAAGTTGTAGAATAAATCTTCTTATTTAGCCTTGAACTTTAAAAAGAAAACGCAGGCAGACCAATAAAAATGCAGATTAACAAGGAGAGGAATAATTTAGGAAATAAGTAAAAGTAGAGGTATGTGACAATTAATAGCTTTTTAACTTGTGGAAGTATTGTATTCCCCTGGGTTTTTTGTACTCGATTACTATATTATTCTCTCAATACGCGAAATCTCTTATATATGCGGTTAAAGCATTTGAGTTATCCTTTTTCTTAGTGTTCAAGTACTTACATTTGAAAACAGCAGTCAATGTTAATCTATGAACTAAACCCTACGTAAAATCGATCTTTCCTTATGTGGTATTGATGCATGTTTAACTTTTCGCGGCTGTCGGAATCAACGCGCCTACGTCTAAAGAGCTTACGCAGAAGTGATTCGCAATGCGGTAGAGTTCACCAAAAAAAATGTTTGAGCTTTTGTAGTATAGAATTTGTTGGGTACGGTCATGAAATCTTGAAATGATTGATACGTGCGGTAAAATAACTAAATTGAAACAAAGCTCCACAGTAAAATAAGTAGAATATTTAAGGAGGAAACCAAAATTAATCAACTTGCCAACATAGGCTATCACATTTATTTTGGTGGCACTCTTTACGTGATAATAACCTGTTTTTTCTCTACGGTTGTTTCGCGTGGCGTACGCAATTTGCGCGATTTTCGTATCTTACGTAATTTAGATGTTTAGCTCTAAACGGTTTTACTGACTCGAGGTCGTTCCTTAAGCGGTATTGGTACAGGTTAAACCTTTGCCGACTGTTGGATTCAACGCGCCTACGTCTACGGAGCTTACGCAGAACTGATACGCAATTCGGTAGAGCTTGTCAAACGCTTTTGAGCTTATGTAGCATAGAATTTGTTCGAAATCTTGAAATGATTGATACGTTCTTTAAATTAACTAATTCGATACAAAGCTCAGTAGTAAATTAGTAGAATATCTAGGGAGGAAACCAAAATTAATCAACTTGCCAACATAGGCTACCACATTTGTTTTGGTGGCACTCTTTAAATGATAATAAACCTTTTCTTCTCGCTTCGGTTGTCTCGCACGGCTTTCGGAATTCGTGCGGTTTTCGTAACTTACATAGGGTAAATGTTGGCTTCGGCACCCATTGACTGTTTTCGGCAACCAAAATTTAAACGTTAATTTCACTATGTTTTCCCATCAACGCACTTCCCTGAATGTGTGCAAACGATTGTTTAGCCTTTCAGCTTCAATCTGATTATATTTGAACGATCGAGCAATCCAGTAATACTACATTTTTCTTCAAATAAAGCATACGCACTACAAAATGAGGTTGATTTCGAATTGCCGATAATAGAACAGCTGGTTAACACGCAGTTCTAATGGGAAGGTTGCCGAAGAAAAAGAGACTGCCGACAATAGTCACACTCACCTGAGAAGTTTGGAGCGTTGTAAAAACGCTTTCAAAACGTTTTGAAAAATTCTGTCGATTGGAATGGATAGAGAAGCAAGCAGCAGATGAATGTAAACAAACAGACACATCATATATGTGCGTGACGCTGAGATAATGCTAGTAGAAGTGCAGACGCTGCTTAGATTGACGAGAATACGTAAATTCCCCTAATTTAGATATTTCGTTCGAAACGGATTTACTTATTCAATTGGTTTACTACGCGGATGTATCTACACTAGACTGATGCAAAATTTGACTTTTTCGCTCCACAGTGCTTAAATGGTTTCAAATCGGGTCCTGATTAGCCTCCCAAAGTTACAACTCATTTGGTTAGAAACAGGCTTCGCACAAGCCATTTGAAGTTTACTTGTAAATTACTATGGGAAATCTCAACTTTTTGTTCATTGCCTTCTAGTCCTTTTCCATATAAAGCTGCGAAACAGTTCGATAGCCATTCTTATAGAAAATTTTCTTAGCTATAACTTTGCTGAAGATTGTTTCTATGTAAAACGAGACAGGAAAAAGTTATTAATTATTTAAGAGATTGGTAAACTTATGACATGATCAAGCAGCTGCTCTGTAGGCAACACTGTATTTTGCAGTGTGACATAGTAGCCATGATTTTTGTGTCCTATTCAACGCCCCAGAAACACCAATGTTGCCTGCTGAGCAGTTTATTGAGCATGATCATAAGACATCAGCGCATTGAACCATTGATAACTTTCAATCCTTATGTTTAATCAAAATGTGGTCTTGAGCAAAGTTGTAGCTGGAAAATTTCCTACAAGTACAGTTGAAAGTTTTTGAAGCAGACCGATATGGTGAATTGTTAGATAGACATGAACAAAAATCTTGGTTTTTCCATAGTAATTCCCATACAAACTTCAAATGGTTTGTGCCATCTCAGTTTCTTACCAAATAGGTTCAAATTGTGAGAGGTTAGTCAAGAGCCGATTTTGAATCGTTTAAATATTGTGGAGCGAAAATTTCTACACGCACACGTTACAGCATTTTTTCTATAACTATCTTGAAACAATACACACGGAACACAGTGGTCAAGCGGCCAACATAGGCTAGTCCTTCTGCTGTATTGTCAAAGATAGAAGCAAAATTTATTCAAATGGGTCAAGTCTTGAAAACTAAGTTGTCACGCAGCTCCAACTTGATATCCAATAAAAAAAAAATACAAAGAGATTGATTTCAGTTCAGCATATCCTTGTGATAATTTGGCGTGGAATGACGTGCTCAAGTAAACGTCATTTTCAAAGCTGTTACAAGATTTTAAAAATTTGAAATCTCCGGCAAATAAAAAACTGTTTTCATTGCTTAAAAATACCATTTGTATTACTACTACGTGGCATTTCAAGTTGGGCTGTACTATAAAATGCCCAAGAAAGTCGAGAAATTTTCTAACCCGAAAAATGAATAGGCGGGACGGGAATCGAACCACATACGACGTGTTTGTTGGTTTACATTTATCTGCTGCTTGCTTCTCTATCTATTGCAATCGACAGAATTGAGCATAACGGTCTGAAAACGTTTTAACAGCGCTCCAAACTTCTCAGATGAGTGCGCCTATTGTCGGCAACCTCTTTTTCTTCGGCATCCTATCCATTTGAAATGCGGGTTTATAAGCTGTTTTATTAAAATGTAATTAGATTGAAACTGAACATTCAACGAAGTGTATTGGTGAGAAAATACAGTGAAATAATCGATTAAATATAGGCTGCCGAAAACAGTCACTGGATGCTGACGCCACCATTTACCCTATCATCTTCAGTTATTTCCACTAAAAAAATTGCCACACGTCATCATCATGTGTCTCACACTTAATTGAGCACTTATTGTGAAACACATCCATTTCATGTGTGAATCCTATGCTGTGAACTAGATGTCTTAACATTATTGGTTCGAATTGTGATACACTTGGAGTCTAATGATGTGCCTCACACTGTGATATCAATAGCATTGTGCATAGTTCAAATGTTGTACAATATTCTACTTTATCGACTTCTACTTTACCGACTTCAGCATTGTATCGAGAAATATATAAATAAAGCTGCCAGAGGGCAGAGCTTACATGCCTTTTTTAAATGGGTCTGACTGAGAATCGAGCCTGGACTGTTGAAGTGTGCTGCTGCCGTTGTCTTCGTTCGATCTCACTGGGCCATGGTTGCTCTCATATATTAGACAGGTGATGAAGACTTCATCTCATGTTCATGTTCATTCACAACTCATTCGATGTTTACCTTGTAGAACAAGCAAATCACATCGCATTGAAATGCAAAACACTTCAAATTCATGTGTTTTGAACAGTAGTGTGATTCATTTTGCAATGCAATTAAATTGATAGAGAAAGATTATCAACATTTCAAAGTTTTAAACACCAGAAATCAACGTTTAACCATGGTGAATAAAAATAAATGTGATTGTGCATATGAAAAATCATGTGTTTAAACACTTCGATCAGACGTGTAGTCTTTTTTGAGTGTACATTATGAGATTCTATTCTTTTGTTCAACAGAATCTCATAATGTCTAGCTTTTCTAAAACAATATTTTAAAACATTTATGCATTTTAATTTGAAATGCAAATCAACTTGAAAATTATTAACATCCACATAACAAAAATAGGCTACGCAGAACGAATTACTATGCAATGAATTTAATTTGAGGTTTTCATTTTTAAGAACAATAATACTGAAAACTATTCTTCTTATTAGTATTTCAAAAGAGTTTTAAGGAAAATTATAAAGTAATTCCTAAAAAAAATCCAAGGAAATCGAATTCGGGATTCCGAGGATAGTTTCAACAAAATAAATTGGGAGGAAAATTTATGAGTGAATCTGAGGAGTATTCCAAGGATAATTCGATTATATTTTTTTGGAAAATTTAAAAGAGAGTTCCAAGGAGATTATGAGGAACATTTCAAAGAATTAGTACCAAAACTAAAAGGTAACTCCAAGGAAATTTCAGGAGGATGTTAAATGCATGCGGGTGAGAACTCCATGTGTGTTTTTTTTTTACAGGGAGTCTTTTTCGGTGAATTACTAGAATTATTAATAATATGAAGTGCATAGCAGAGTGAATTCTGCAAGTGTTCTGCAGAAGATTTTCGAGAGTATTATAAAGGAAATTATAAGATAATTATTTTTTTCCATAAACAATTTCGAGATCTTGCACACAGAAAACGGATCAAGATTCAAAATGTAGGAAAAATAAGGAATTTCTAAGGCTTATATTTTTTATGATTCCATGCTTAGAAAATTATATGATCCTGTATTTAGGAAAATCTTCAAGGTTCAGAGTGTTTCATTTAAATTTCTTCAAGTTCCAAAACTAGCAAAAATATATGAAATGCCGTATTTTGAAATTAATCAAATGACTGAGACATCATTTATTCTTCTTCTAATTCTGTGATTTTGGCCCTTTGAAAAGTTTCTCGATCTTAGACTTGGAGCTCGAAAGTAAATGTTAAACTTCAACTAAAAATGGGTTTGATTGTAAAACTGATCTCTGATTGTTATGTTATGAAATCGTTTGTGGAAATTAAGTTGTTCACCAAAAATAGCATATTTTTCAACGCAATTAGAAAACAGCTTTCTTAGAAACATGGAAAGCATCCCAAAATTTCTAGTAAATCATGGAAAACTCGGGAAGAAATTTTATTTAGCAAAATAAGTAGACACCCTACATATGAACTAGCTAAAACGTTAAGAGAAGATGACGAAGACATAAGAAACCTCGATTATTTCAAATAATATTGGTAGACACACAACAGAGATACATTATTAATATTGACGGCAAGAACTTACTGATTTGTTACAAATTCTCAACATCAGTTAGGTTTACATCAAATAAAGTTATGTTAAAATGCGTGCCGATGCTGTGACTCAGCACGCCTGTCCCGTTACCGTAAAGCGAGCTTGATCGCAACGTAATTTGCAGATTTCAATTGAAATATTGCATTTAAATTAAATACTGCATTTCCAGATTTGAATTCCAAAATAAAAGTTTAATGTGTAAGCATCTTAATCATTCTGTACTGATCATCATACTTCAAAATATTTTGCTATTAATAATGGATATTTGGATCAAACTTGATGCATTTTCAAAAAACTGGAAGATTTCAAACTTTACCTGTTTGACTGGATGCGTTCAAAAAAGTTTACACAATTTTCACGTCTGAAAGTTCAAATCCGCGCCTATCTTAATAGCCCTGCACGTTTGATCGAAGCCTGAGACAAAGTCTACTGCAAATAACATTTCTTCTTTTAGCGGAAATGCCTATGTAATCGGCGAACAAAGATTTGTGGCAACCCTGAGGCAAATCAGGGAGGTCCGAAGTGAAAATGTTATACAATATAGGCCCAAGAATGCTACCCTGAGGAACTTCTGCTCTAACAGGTAGTCGATTAGATTTGGAATTTTGATAATTTTCCTGCAGCGTTCTGCCAGTTAAATAATTTTGAACAAATTTCATAATATAGAGTGAATAATTAAACTTTTTTTCAATTTAGCAATCAAACCTTCATGCCAAACACTGTCAAATGCTTTTTCTATGTCTAGAAGAGCAATTCCAGTTGAGTGGCCTTCAGATTTGTTTGAACGAATTACATTGGTAATTCTTAAGAGCTGATGAGTAGTTGAATGCCTATGGCGAAATACAAACTGTTCAACTGCAAAAATGGAGTTCGTATTGATGTGAAGCATCATTCTATTCAAAATTATCTTTTCAAAAAGCTTACTTATTGTATAAAGCGAACTTATTGGAAGATTCAGCTGGATTTTTATCCGGCTTCAAAATTGGAACAACTTTTGCAATGTTCCATTTATCAGGAAAGTATGCCAAATGGAAACATCTTTCAAATAATTTTACCAAGAAAGACAAGGTACTCTATGGAAGTTTTTTTGATAAGGCATAGAAAATTCCATTATCACCTGGAGCTTTCATATTATGAAACTTTTTAGTTATAGATCTTATTTCGTCCAAATCAGTCCCCTAGGAATCATCAAAAATATTCTCCCGAGAGAAAATATTCAGATTATCCCGAGCAACCTGATTCTCAATAGGACTAATAAGACCCGAACTGAAATTATGGAAACTCTCGAATTGCCTAGCAAGATTCTGAGGTTTTTACGAATTTGTGATCCTAATTAGACCACCTTATGCTGAAATAGGCTTTTGAGGTTTTTACAAAATTTGTGTGAGCTTTCAAAAGGGTTTGGAACTCGGGTCTAATCTCGAAACATTATTTTAAAACGTTTTTTTCCTCAGGGCAGAGAATCGTGTTTTGATTTGTTTTTTTTTACAAATCCCGTCAGATAATTGTCATAGCAGGATCGCGTGTTCTTTGAAATTGGCGCCTATGGACATTTTTCAGGCGGATCAAGGGCTGAAGATCGTCGTCTATTATAATTAAATCGAATTTAACCTCGCACTTTGGTACTGCTGCAACTATAGAAGTAGTCAGAGCTTCAAGAGCATAATTAACATCATCTTTGGTTTGCAAAGGAATATTTGGATCGAAGTTATGTTCCATAAATGTTTGATAGTGCTCCCAGTTAGCTCTTTGGTAATTGAAAGTAGAGCTGTTGGGATTAGAAATTATTTCTTGGGATATTTCAAAAGTAACGGGAAGGTGATCAGAACTGAAGTCAAAGGATTGAAGAGGAATTTGCGAATTCGATGTCTAAGTAGGATTACCTCTAGTAGGGTCCAGATAACGATCGAGAAATAAGAATAGAACAAGGTAAACAATTTGCAGGTAATATTTAGCACTGAAAAGTGCTGTTTAAATTTGTTGTAGCTTCAGATCGCGCTTGAGAGAGATGGAGAGCGCGATTCCCGGGAAGGTAGAGGTTCATCTTTTGAAGAAGACAAATAAGTAGAAAAAGAACATGCATACACATGTGAATAATTTCAATGTCGCTTACCGCAGACATCATGTCGGGTTCAATAATTATTAAAAAAAAGAGCTGTTGTTGTCTTTTCCAATCTGAGGGTTGTAGGTTAGGAGTAAGTTAAAGAAGGTAATGTAAAAGCATGGGTATTATTATTCTTATATTCTACATATTTTCATATGAATAAATAAATTTATTGGGGGCGACACCGGCGTAGTGGTTAGAATCCATTCCTCTCACGCAAAAGTAACGAGTTCAAATCTCACCCCCAGAAAAGTCACGAATGACCCAAGAGCGTTAAAGTGACTAAAAAAAAACTTATTGGGTAGGGATGCGACTATCAGGGTGCCTCATTGAAGCGATTTGGATGGGGTGAGTGGAATTGCCAACTCCCTGTTGTAAACATTTCGTGAATTAAAGGTAAGCTCTTCTCCCCAATCGTTTTGACATCCCCATCGTATGATGACTTGTTCTTTATCGGATTGGAACATTTTTATCATTGAAAGCAGATTCTTCTTGCTCCCGTGGATCATGCGTAAGTGTCACTGATTGTGGGTCCACCCTCCGTTTTTGGTCCTTCATACAATCGTAAATTGAATACTACCAGGTAATGTACTCGATCAAGTCATACGAGGTGGACAGTTCACTGTCTAATGACTGTGCCCTGCAAAAATGAGTGGTATCCTTTATATACATACATACATATAACGAAATGAAAATGATCTTCAAAGGATGCTTTGTCATTTGTCAGTGACGTTGATAAACCTGTTTCATTATTAGAAAAAATTCGAATCCTCAATTCTGTAGGGTTTAGGTGTAATTAGAATGCATGAAACACTTTTAATTGTTAAGGTGAAATGAACGTGAACATGAACATCGTTCATGTGATAGTAAATCGTCCAGCGACGATGTCATAAATAGTTTTGTCAACTTCGTGTGAAATCTGACATAATTTCATATATTTTGAAGCGTTTTCGTAGTTTGGAGACATCCGAAAATTCATGGATTGTTACCTTAATGGTCGAAAACTTTCAGCGTTTAGATATTAAAACACACAGATGAAGCTTCCCAACACCATTATCCTGCCACCGTGCTGCAGGCTTTTCATTGTTTGCCAGACAGTATTTTCAGCTGACATTGTAGCACTTCCAAAAATAAATATTTTCTCGCTAATAATAACAAAATGGGTAATCATCTTCGACCACACATTAATGGCGCAATACATATTTATATGGTCACATGTTTCAACCGCATTTACGCAGAGTGCCTCGTGGCGTTGGGCAGTTAAAAAATGAGGTCAGTTTGTGTTTTTTTCAAGCCGGATGAGCAGTTTGGCAAACTCCATAACCCATTGTGGGTATGTGTGGTGTTTGATGTATGTGGCTTTTCGTTTGCGTAACCGCTTTATCAGATAATGATGATAATTTGATTTGCATGACGTACGTACTGCACGAGCAGTTTATGGGTTTTGTTCTGCAACTAAATATTCCAGTCCTATTTTGCGTGGAACCTCGGAAACGGCAGTGCAAACCTTCTAACCCAAGATAAACGTACGGAATGCGTTGGATCACTACATTCTGAATATACACAAACATCACATACCTATCGATGTGCATTAGGGTGCTCCGTAATATTTGTTTTTTTTTTGTTTAAAGTAAACGTGCTCTATGCTAGAATTGTAGATTAAGCGATTAGAAACAATAGTTTTATACATGGACACTCTCTTTAAAAAAACATTTAAGATGTTGCAAGCTTTGATTTTCTGAAAAAATGTAGAGAAATAAATGAGCGAATTAACGCCAGTGAAAGTTGAAATTTTGAACTAAAAGTTTGTACTTGTTGATTTCAATTTTTTCTGAGTATGATAGATGGAAAACTCCTAACTTATATTTCTTGAAATTCTTCGATGCCGAATTTCCCAATCTGTGGAGCCACACCAAACAAAATGAATGATATCGAAATATAATGATCAGTATGTTCAGTTGCTGCTGCTACAGTGGTAGAAAAGCTGATAAAAATCTGAAAAGATATTATTTTTTCTATATTATATTCTATTGAGTAGTCCTTAAGTTTTCTACTAACGTAGCATTAAAAGCATTTTAAGATTGCACTCGTATACCTCACTGTGTAAAGTTTTGAAACCATCATCACACTCATAGTTCATCTATTCTTCACGAGTGCCAACTTTGATTTGTCAATAATGCTATATCTTTTTTCTATAATGGCGCCGGTGGTGTAGTGGTAAGCGTGATTACCTCTCACCCCAGCAGGCCTGGGTTCAATCCCAGTCGGCGCCGCCGGGATGTTCTGAGGCATAACATCTCTGATCACGCCTTCCTTCGGATGGGAAGTAAAGCCGTTGGTCCCCGGTTCATGAGTTGATGGGTCGATAGGTAGGGTCTAGGTGTGGGAGCTGCCTTCCTAATACGTCGGTAGCGTTGGTGCTCAGCACGGAAAACAAGATCGACGGAAAAAACAAACCAAAGGACGATATCTTTTTTCTCATCACCGATGGCAGACACGAAGCGACTGCTTCCAGCCGTTAAGCTGGGTTTAGACAAGGCAAGCCAATTGATCAAGTCAGTTGAATTCAACTGACTTGAACGCGAATTGAACGTCTAAACCATGCCATTCAATTGACTTGATCAACTCAGTTGAATTGAAAAAAGTTGGACCAAGCTCAACTTTTCAAGCCAATTGAATTCAACTGAGTTGATCATTTGACTTGCCTAGTCTAAACCCAGCTTTATGAAAATTTCGGTTACGTTTGGGTGTAAAGCAACAATCATGAAACTCAATCTCACCACGGTTTGGTGAATTTTGCAGCTGGTGAGTTTTGTTAGCTTGAAATTCCGAGCTGTAATACCGTGCGGGACCGAAATCCGTACACCTAAGCACGAGAGAATCATTAACGGTCAATACTAAATAATGCTATCACATTATGCTCTGTATCGCATCTTTTTCCTATACATTTATCTTTATTTTACCATTATTTGCAAACATCAGGTTTTAAAATTACCTTTAATTATAAGAAAAAAGTATTTAAATTGCACATCTCTTGAATCAAAATCCGTACAGCGTTCTACGATTGAATAAAAAACCGTACAATTTTGAATCGAAATCCGTACACTGTGTTGAGGATGAATCAAAATCCGTACAGTCATGAATCAAAATCCGTACATGCATGTAAATCGATCTAAATCAATGAAAAAAAACATGTTGCTGTCTTGAATAATGTATTTTTTTTAGAAGTTGCTTGGCTAGGAGTCCAAAACATATATACTCAAATACACTAGTTTACAGCATGTTTGAACTTTGTACACTGATGGTCATTTCCCATATAAAATTGTGCGCTGAATCCAAAAATGTAGTCCAAAAAAATCTCAGTAGGACAGTTTTTGAGATATAGCTTAAAAATGAAATCTCACTTAAAGAAAAAAAAAACGTGTTTACTAAAACCACAAATACCCCCGCCTGTAATGAAGTAATATTAATTTTTTTAACGCCGAATTAAACGTGATAAAATTTGATTTCGATCATTACAAAACTATTTTTCCGTGAGAGTAATGGTAGAACCACAATAAACATTTTTATTTACATTGCTTAAAAAATTAGCAGAAATTCAATTTTTCTTAGGAAAACTTAAAAAAAAAACAAACTATTAACTAATAACAATACCACTAATCTCACTGACAATTGAAGTTCAATTGATCGAACGAAAAATTTCTTACCTCTAATTTAGCTTTAAAATAATTGATATTTATATTGTTGGATTCTGCGCACGATTTTACATAAGAATCATTCGTCAAAGGTTCAAGTTCATTTTTTTACTAGTAATATCAGCGTTAGATTAATTGATGCTCCAATCGATTCAAAGGAAAGGTAACTGATTTCTTTTTATTTGAGAAGGTGACTGCTCTGGATTTTTATGCTAACTACTATCATGTTTAAGGATTCATTTCCTCCAAATTTTATTCTATACCAGTGCTTTGGGTTAAATATTATTACTAGAATTTACCTCCGATCACAACTTCGAGGTCTTTGAAATTTGACATGTGATAACGTGCAAGATGCACCATACTTTGGAACTTGGGGGCACTCCAGCTCAACGCTACAAAACATTATTAACCGGGACTAAACTGGCGGTGTAGCTTGGACAATGTTGTCGAATCAATAATAGCAAACTGAAGAGAAGACTGCTGAAACATCTTTAATATACCGATAAAGGAAACGCTCCACCAACCCACTGGCATCAAGCGATAGAATAAGCAGTTCCTAAGATGGTAGCCCTATCATGTCGGATAAGTGAAAAAAAAAAAAATTACAACCATCTTCGAAACCAACAAAAAAAGACAACGAATTAACATCAAAGACTAGTTTTTCGTTTTGTGCATGAAAAATAAAATAAACGTAAGTTAACTACTAAAACTTACTTTAATTTAAAACGTCAAGAGAGTAATGATCATAAAAATGCAGATCTTTCATTGCTTCTTTTCCGCAGCTTTCTTCTGCTTCTTCTCCATTGTTGCCATTGCCTTTTCAAGTTATAATGCTGGCATGCTTCCATGTTTCTTTCCTCTTCTTTCTCTTCTTCTTCCTCCTCTTCCTCTCTCGCTCAACCTTTTTCTTTTGTCGTTACTCAATCCTTTGTTTCTTTGCGTTCTCTTTATCAATTTTCTCCCGTTCACTTTCATGTATATTTCCGGCCATTCCTCGCTGGTGGCTACTGTTGGGAATGCTCTCTTGCCCATTTCTGTCTGCTCTCTGTAATTTGTATATGCGTGTTGGTGTAGGAGAGCTGCGCTGTTTTCGTTTTGGGCTGGTTCTTGACGCTCTTCATTAAAAGATATTAATAATATAACATTTACAATAGGAATAAAATAAGAGAGTAGCGATTCAATACGGCATCTCTTATGGTGGTGAATGGAACGGCAAAATCCCTGGATGCTTCTCGGTAAGATTTCCTCGCACGCATCATTGCCACAGTCTTCTCCAAATCCTCCGGCGTGTATTTAGCTTCCATGATCTACTGAAAAACATTGGATAAAGTGGAGTCGTCATTGTTACTCGTCAAGTGTACGGATTTAGAATCAGCTGTTATATATGGATCGAAATCCGTACAGTACTAATTTTGATAAATAAATACCATATGAATGATACATTGCTTAGAATTGAGATATAAAACGATAAACACTTACCTTTCCGATCGACCTTCAGGAAACAACTTGCAAAAATCACTTAAATACGCTCAACAACTGGAAGTAAATCCGAGTTATTTTCTTAGAAAATCGTTAAGAACGCAACCGATTGATAGAAATGCCCGACACATGATAAGGCTTTTATTTTTCTTGTTTTAATTGTATGACATACCGCTTAATTGTTGACGTAAACATCAAGCTAATACATGAATGAACATGAATATGTATTCATGTATAATATTTACATTTTTATGATGCATATAAATAAACAAATTCAACAGGGTGTACGGATTTCGGTGCTGCACGGATTTAGGTCCCGCACGGTATCACAGTTTGCAATATCAACCGCAGTTGTTTGCATGTTGATTTTTGTTTAAGAAAATCAATCGTGATCCTGTTCTTTGGTGAGATTTGATATTTTGATATTTTCCCAACACTGATAATGATAATGATATGGAAGGTTTCCAAACCATTAAAAGCATATAGCAACAAAGAAATAAACCTGTCACGACACAGCTTTACCAAAAAATTTGTGTTTGAGTAGATCAACCAAGATCGGGTGGATCAGGTACCAGCACTACAGATAACGTTTATCGACGAGCATTCAGAAATCCTCAGCTTCTGAGCTCCGTGCTGAACATCGACGAAGAACTACGTGTGAGATTTCGAAATATTTGAATTGCTATTAACTGCCAAGAGCCAAAAGACCAGGAATAACATTGAAAATCATGAATCTTGAAATAATCATGCATTCACCAGCACCTCTTGGTTCATTAGCGGAGGAGGCAGTCAAAGTCAACATAAAAATTTAAAAAATATCGAGCCCATCAGGAAAGAAAACGATCAATAGTAGACAATTTACATGATGTCATGATAATAACTACAATTCATTGGAGCAGCTTATGAAAGCTGTCGATGAAAATGTGCGGGACAAGACACCTTGGAAGAAGAATTGCAAGTTTTTTTTTTCAAGTCTATCGTACAGACGATTTGGATGGACGTTCAAATCCAAATGATGTTTCAAAGGCCTATTTTGAATGTTGCAACCTCCATCCGATAATGTTTCAGTAGCCATCAAATGAAGCTTACAATAAGAAGCATGGAGCAGTGAAACGGCAGTTTGCACCAGGTAAAACAGTTTACGCTCAAGTACATCGAAATAATTCGTGGAATTGGGAGAAGGACACGATTATAGAGATAATCGGAAAAGTCAACTGCAATGTGTACCTGGAAGAACGTCAACGCCTTATCCGTTCGCATTCAAACCAATTGAAGCTACGGATTTCTGAAGACGTCGTATCTCAAGATCCATCACCTCTTTCTGTGTTTTTCGAAGAATTTGGACTCACAAGTATTGAACTCCCTAGACACGGTATGAATGCTGACCAACCAGAGATGCCAAAACGAGAATCCTGCTGAATCTGATGAATCCTTCTATTCCGAGGAGCTGAATCAGATGTTACACCTCCTGTTGTGGATCACGTTCAAAACTAAAAAGCAATACTGTTATTAAAACTTCAAAGCTACTGCATTAGATGGTTACCTTTCTCCAGTTCGAACGAAATCTCGAACCTTCCTCTTGATGGAGCCTATCAGCGCCCGCACTGTGGAAACAGACACGGAATCAGTGCATTTCTTCCATTTTTGCCCGCGTTTTTTGGATGTCCTTGACTGTCCCACCGCTTCGTCAAAGTCGCAGCTTTGAAATTGCCCAGTATTTTTCGATTGGTCGAAATTCCGGGCAATTCGAAGGATTCATTAGCTTGGGGACAAAATCGATCTTGTTGGCAGCCCAAGAACCAAAAGTTCCGCATTCAAAGATAAAACTCACTTCCAAGTTCCATAAAGTTTAAATAAAGTTCTGACAGAACTTTCAAGTTCTATAAAGTTCAAATAAAGTTCCGACAGAACCACATGAAGCAATCCACACAAGTCTTTATTATTAACAAAATTTAATGTACGTAAATATGATAAATGATCAGTGGCTCAAATAAATCATAATTCTTATATTTATGCAGTGCATAAACATTCTATCCAAACATAAAAAACAAAGAGCAATTTCCTGGATTCGAACCGTTGTATTCAGCATGCGATCTACGAACGCTAACCACCGCGCCGCAAGTCTGTTGGAATACTATGCGGGCAAAAACCAATTTAAAATTCATCAAGGTGTTGTGTTTCGTATTCAAGTCAGTCAGCTGGCACTGAAAACTCCAACAGTAGGCGGGACAACAGCTCACTTCAATATATCTCAGATGACGTAGCGGTTCGTGCTGGGGCTCTTTAAACAGCTCACCAATACTAATACTAATGCTGATAAATCATACACGTTCATACCTGCCTTTAGAAATAACTTTCATGAAGACCTGACTTTAGAATAAACTTTAATAAAAGTGCGAACTAAATATAGAATCGGTGTAGAGCACAAAACCTTTTTTTACTTATTTTCAAAAAGTTTCGTTCAAGTTCCGCCAGAAGCTGCTTAGAATGCTCTTCAATTATGGTACTGGAACTTGCAAGTTCTTATAGCGACCTAAAAATGAGGCTGCATAGAATTCTATAGACCACCTTCAACCAAGCTGCTTAAGCCACAAATAGTCTTTTATCAGAACTTTTGGTTACTTGGGAGCATACCACTACAGAACCACCTTGGAGTAATAACTGCTGGCCAAATCGGGCCAAAAGAAGACTTTGCCCCTATGCTTGCGGATGAACGGCAATACACGCTTTTTCAGGCATTCGTCGATGATGTGACGAATAGTTCTCTTTTCAGGCCACAATTGCAAATCGCTTGCCAAATCATGGCCTTCTTCGCGAACTTGTCGGCAAATACGAACTTGAATCTTCCCGGAACATCCCCACGTCCAGTCGCGATGTAAAACTTTTGACCGGGAAGCTGCTTAAAATCAAGTTTGACGTATGTTTCGTCATCGATCAAAGTGCAGCTCTTGTGTTTCGTCAAAACACGGTCGTACAAGAGCCTTGCACGCTTTTTAGCCACGAAATTCAGCTTCATGTGCCGGTTGTGATGTTTACTTGCTTTGGACGACTTGTATCCTTTCCTGGCAAAGATATTCCGCACCGTTTGAAAGTTGGTGTTATACCTTCTGGCCACGTATCGGATTAAAAGACCGGGGTTGGTTTGAACGCACCTCAACACCTGGTTACATTTTTTTCGTAGGTCCGGTGATTCCTTTCCACACTCAAGGTTTCCTTGCAGGTTTTGAGCACTCGACAAACTGTTGTTTTCGGCATCTTCAGCACTTTTGCCAGCTTGGAACCGGATCACTCCGGATTTTCCAGGTGTTTGCGCGAAATATTTTTTTTCTTTTTTCGAGCTCAATTTGACGTTATTTCTGAACGCGATCGACTACTTTGATGAAACTTGCACCAGTTGTTCTCTATAGAGGTGTAAACAAGCCACTGTCAAAGATTTTTGTTTTCCAACACAAGAGGCGTACCAATTTTCTTTTTGTCAGCCTTTAGTAACCAGCTGGATTGGTTGCTTATTTAAAGGAGTCAATAAATGTAAATGATTCATTCATCGTTCTGCAATTAAAGAGTATAGACATTAAACCTTTGAGCTTAAATTTCATTTGTGTTCCACCATTTACGGTATTCTATAAGAATAATGATCGAGAAATCCTTTTAAAATTATACTTAATTGAAATCATTTTAGTATGCCATATTATGTTTTCTATTTACAGGGGATTTGTTAAAACAAATAAATACATTTTTAAACATAAACCCAAGGGGTAAGACAGTTCCTATTCATGGGCAATTTTGGAGTTGCTTTTGAGGCACCTCGAGTAACTCACACATTGCATTCTAACTTTTCACATTCACAGTCATTTGCATTCTCACTTTCCATATCACAGCAACATATGCAGGTGCAAAGTCGAAAAGCTGCTGTCAAGCAAAACAACAACAAACAACCGGCTTGATGTGGTAGAAGAGCTCGATCCGCCTGACCAAATACTCCAGATGTGGCAAATTATACGTACCCTGCCAATAAATCCTCCGATACTCGTCGAAGCGATTCCGTTCCTATCGCTCAACAACCTGGTGCTAGATGAAACTGTGACCGTGAAATGGTCCGTTTTCTGCGATACACCACCGAGATTCTGCTGCGGCCGTCGAAGGAAGTCTCCGTTAAAGTTGAACATAACTTCAGAACATTTGTTCTTCGTCTTCCTCACCGGTTTCACTTCGATTTCGTCGGGTAGATCGATGATGGGTTTGAAGTCAACAGTGTCGACTGTGTTGATGCTCTGGCTCAACATTCTGGGGTAGTGGTTGGCAGCGTTTCCTTCGGAGCTAGAATTGGGAATCGGGTGTTAATCGATTAATACCCAACAAGGGAGATATTTCCTATGTATGCCAGTGATTTCCCACAGCGATTTCACGTTCTCCTCGGTGAACATCTGAAAACGATTCCTGTGGTTATTTTACAAGAACAAATCGCATGTGTCCACCTACCTACAATCAATTCACATTTAAAGTTTTAAAACGAAGTAATACGAACAAAAAGCACCTCCAAAACAATAACAGCAGCAGCAGCAGCCAATCAAGACAGAGAAGCCAATGAAAATCCACGCCCTTTCGAAGCTTTTCCAGCATCGTTCAAGTCATTTTCTGAACAAAATCTGGAATTCACATCGTTTCAATAGCCGAACAATTCTATTTTGTTTACAAACAAGACTTAGTCTAATATGTGAAAGGGATAAACGGAGTAAGCCAAGGAGTACATAACAAGAAAAAACAGTGAGTTACTCGCGAGTTACTCGATGCAAAAAAAGCAACTCAGAGTAAAGCTGTCTCACCCCTTGCATAAACCTGATAAAATGTATGTTTTTTTTTTTTACATTGTACCCTGTACAAAACCAATTGTTAATTATTTACACGGCGAATGAGAACGACCCAAATTTGAGTTTAGTTCACTCATAATCGCCAAAAGTGCAGGAACTCAGCGATGAGTAAAATTTGTCCCATGGTTTCCTGTGGAAAACCTAAAAAATCTGCCGGAAAATGGGGAAATTGACGAAAATTTTGTTCAGTCTCGGAGTAGTACCAATAGACTGAGTGAATCCAATCTTTACTTTTCTCAAATTCGGAAATTTTTCCCTGGAAAATCCTGGAAAAACCTGGGAAAACATGAGGCAAATTAACTCATCGCTGAGTTCCTGCACTTTTGGCGATTATGAGTGAACTAAACTCAAATTTGAGTCGTTCTCATTCGCCGTGTATGTTTTAAAGCTCAAATTGCCTTCAAGATTTTATTATTTGAAAGCATGCTTGAAACTTTAACTGTTTTCAAAATAATATCATTAAATTTAAACCGCTAAAAGTAAAGCCCTTGTCAAAAGTTGGGCATGATATGTTGAAAAATGTTTATCAACAACGTGATTTGATCAAACCGAGCAAGGGAAATTCCATAAATTGCGAAAAGTGATGAACATATTTTTGTCCGCCTGCTTGTATGTAAATCTCCCATACTGCATTGTCCGTCTTTCCATGGGCAAACTTTTTTTTTATCTAGTTCGTTTATTTGGAAGACTCAATCGCGTTAGCTTTACGGAGCCATTAATTCATTGTTCATTGTATTTAACAAAATTCAATCTATGTCTAGTAGGAGTTGGGCCGAATACCCGCGGCTTACTCGAGGTAAGAGGGTTACATTGTTCATGGGTGAACTTAACAATAGTTACTCTGAGGTTTGTTCTTGCCAGAACTCCAAACCGATAGTAAACGATTAGTCCCAAAGAACACAAAATGTTTGCTACCGATCAACTTGACACACTCAAGCTATCCGTGCTGAGAAGACAGTTGCACACCAACTGCGATTCTTATAAATCCTTCGAGATGTATATAGAGCAATCGTTTCCCCCCGGAAGTAATGTAGCGTTTTACAGATAGGGCATCAATATCATGGTAACTGGCGTTTGATGACCATATAATGTCTGCACATTGAAAATTGTTTGTACTCCAGTACACAACGAAACGCTGCCTGTAAGCAGCGAGCTGCAGCCCACATGAACGTTCATAGAAGGAGGAAGAACACCGCTACAGATCGGAATCAGTAGCTTTTCGTGAGTCACTGTGGGCCATCTATACCAAGCACGTCACCCTCGTTCTAAACAACATATAGCTCGCCAGCCTCATTCGTGTTGAACACCCTAATAACTCAGCATTACTCAACCATCACTACAAAACGGTCCGGTTCATGTCCACCATAAATTATTGTTGTGTAAGAGTTAATTTTCATTGAACATTCGCTCGCCTTACTGCCAGCCACATCACCCACAAAGCTTTTTGATCATGTACCCAGCAACATAACGTTAAATGCGTCTAGCGTCTACGGAAATGTTTTTTTAACCTTTAGAATCTCACTTCAACTCAGGAATATATGCCGAAACCCAGTGGGGGCTGAATTTATATTAGGCCCAGAATCATATAAATACCCTTTTATTTGAGTATTTTTTGCTCAACTTGCAGAAATGCAACATCAACCACAAGTTCATTACTCTATTTAAAATTTGAAATGAACAACCATTCTCAAAATACTAGCGATACTAATAATAATACTAATTAATAAGTGTGTGTGATTGAGACATATTTCCCTGGATTTGAACGAATTTCCCTGAGGTTCCCTGATTTTCCAGGTCCAAAAATGAAATCCATGACATTCCTGATTTTTCAGGTAGCTGACACTCTGATTTTAAAGCATTTCAGACTATGATAAAACTTCATTTATACTTTATTTCCTGAAGGGAAAATGCACCTATTTTGGCTATGTTTTGACAATATTTTATTTTATTATTATAGTGTTAAGATTGTTCAGTCAAATATTATTCATCTGAGTTCATATACATATCATCCACAAAACTCATGAAGAATGTGATTTGATTCTTTTGCTGAGGTATGGCCATAATAGGAAACTACCCTAATTGGTTGTTTCTGCGACACATATTATATCATCATCATGTCCTGTGGTACTTTACTGCACGGCCAACCATACCAACTCAGTGACTGAGAATAATTGACTCAGAAAATTTTCTTCCATACGAAATTTCCTCAGATTTGGAAAAAGTGCAGTTGCTCATAGCGTATGAGTAACTGCATTTTTTCCAAATGCAGGACTGTTACAAGATTTTCTAAATTTGATCCGTGAAATCCGCAATTTTTGAAAAGAAATCCTCAACTTCAAATAGGGAAAAAGTTGGCTTCGGCAATACCAGTGGCACATAAAAATTCTCGCAATGGCCGAATACCGCATGACCATGTCAATTCACCAGAAACACTTCGAATTAAGGTAAGGTTTTTTTCAGGGACGCTTAAAAAAACCAAAAAAATCTCGGTTTTATATGATTGATCGCGAATATCTCGCGATTGGACACATTTTAACAAGAAATTCCTCCAATTAATTTTCACTTTATTATTTATTAAATAAGTTAAAAATTCCGTGCGTTTTGTGCACGAAAATGCGTAATTTTGTCAGGGTTGATGCATATATTATGGCACGCTCTAAAGGGGGAGGGTCTAATATTTTGTGACAATCAATGCATTAGGTATAGGCAAAACGTCACGATAGGGGGGGGGGGAAGGGAGTTATTTTTTGGCTCGATTTAGCGTGACATAATTAATGCATGGGCCCTCATCAGAAAACGAAGCGTTTCCGTGATGGGAAAAGTTGTTTCCCTAACACAGTCGCTGAAAATTAATACCGAGCTTTGAGCATGCCGGGCGGTACCAATCTTTATGCCTTTTGATGCAAAATTTAAGCCCCTCCTATTAAGAGGATTGCGCAAATCTTGCAAAATTCTTTTAAGGGAATGAGCTTAAAATTTGCATCAAAAAGCATAAACGTAGGTACCGTCTGGTATGCTCAGATTCTGTGATTGATGTGTTTTCCTTAATAGGGAAAATGGATGTAATGTTGGCCTAAATGCCCCTAATTTGGGCCCATACATAAATTCAGCAGTCGGCTAAATTTTCAATAGCGACCAAATTATCCATTAGTACCGTCACAATGACGCGTTCATATAGATACAATTGTTAAAAATAGCAGGTTTTTAGCTATGGGCTCAATCTTAGAGCCATAAGCCAATATTACAGCCATTTCCCCTACATATTTCATTTCCGAACACCAAATTAATGGGCACTTGTAGTGCGAAGTAAGTGATATTTGAGAAATTGTATGCGACTTTATTGATATAGCCATGTCGCAGCATTTGGATACACAATAAAATGACTGATAAAAGAGTTCAAGTAAGAGATTGTATCCAAGACATATCGTCCAGGATCAGCTTGTACTACATGGACACCTACAGAGCACCTCAAAAACAGAAATTTCAAATTGCTTTCGAATTTCAACTTATCGAACTTTTTCACTGATAACTTGTTATGAAATCAATTTAATATTTATTATACTTTTGCTGCGACATCTAAACTACCTTTCGTAATCCTAAGTCAAATCTACTGTCGTGTCTTGGATACAATCTCTAACTTTTTTTTCTTCGAAAAATGGAATTGTACATCTTTCATTTGTTTTTCTAGAGATTTTCCATGTATGAAGCTATTGTTTCTAACAGCCTAATCTGCAAAACTAGCAGAGAGCAAGTTAACTTTTCGAAAACAAACTTTTTTGGGTCACCCTAATGTGCATGCAGCAAGTATGTGCGTTCAGCTTTGGCAGGACAATAATAGCAATTGGAAAGCGTTTAAGCATCAAGAGGACGACAAAGGGCAGCAGCTGTATAGGAGCAGTTGGAGCAACAACAAAAAAAAAATGAGCACTTCCCCGTCTGACCGTCGCGTCGTTGTCCGGTAGAACAGCTCAGCAGCGAACGCAAACCAAATATTTGCATAAAATTGAGCAAGCAAATCATATGGCTCGCATATATTGCAACAGCATCAGAAGCAGCATCGAGGAGAGTACGGGCATTATAGATGGAAGCAAATCGTCGAAGGATCGGAGGACTCCAGACCGGAGCCCGCCTTTTCAAAGGCATCCCATTTAGCAGAGTAGTGGCTCGTCATGGCTTTTTTATTAGTATCATTCAGCGCAACTATGTTGTCTATGGCTCGTTCGCTCGCATGCTCGCTCTGCCGCTGCCATTGTTGTGTGTTGGACGACGCAGACAGACATTTGCATCACAATTAGATACAAACTCATTCAGCTAACACACATCTAATATTTTAACATATGGGGACAATGTCTATACCCGACGCACTTTTGTGGCAAAAGAGAGGGTGGTGATGAAGTAGCAGTGGAGGTCAGTGGTTGGAATATAGCTTTAATTTTGTCGCAAGGAGAGACGGTGTGGGAGAGAGATTGAGGAAGAATGGAAAACCCGTTCAGGATAACAGATTTTCGTTTGATCGAACCGGAAGGATGCAGCTGACAGGCGATATGTTTCCGTTGCAAAGGAAAAAGTTGGTTGAATTCAGAGTGAGGTTTGAGGAAAATGTTTGCGGAAATTGATGGATTTTTTTTAGCTATAGCTAAAGTTTAGCTATTTTATCGCTATACGAGAAAGATAATGAGAAAAAGTTGAACTCATGATAAAAACAGGACAATGCACCCTCAAACTATTGGAACATGTTATTTGAAGTGTGTTTAGTCAGAAGAGTGTACATTGTATAAAAAATTGCCCTTTTTGATAGTGAATAGGCTCGGCTTTGTCCACCGAGGATGATCTTGAAACAACGAAAACATGAGTTAGTTAGTATTCATCTATGTGATTCATAATATTCTATTCGTTGTTCACTAGTATGAAATGGTTAAGAGTAGGGTTCTGATACATTATCATAGGAATCCAATTTTGACTGATAAAGGGGTGTGCTTTTGGATGGTATTATCATATAAATATATATAAATAGCAGGACCTTTCAATTAAAATCGAATCCTTGCTATGTAGACAAAAATGAAAACTGTATCAAAACCGAATACTTCATAATTTCTCAATAGTGATAAAATAATACGATATGCACTAAACCCGGGATATACTACAATAGATCAAACTAATGGTCGCAGTGGTTTTATGTTCCGAACAGAAAAACAAAGTCTAATTGTCCCACAGTGAAAAGTAACCGCAAGTAAGTCCCATTAGGAAAAAAAATATGATTTCATTAAATAAATTATTAAAATTTCGTCACAGCTATGTTTATAAACTTGCTTCTATTGGATTAAGAATGTTAGACAACATATCGCATCATGAGATTTGACTCAAGACAGATTGTATCCACTTCCCCTAGGGTACTTTGAGGATGTCCGGATGTGACCAACACGGACATATTCCGGATACCCTCGGGGAAGTAGTAGAACCTTTTCAAATCAAAAGACAAAAGGTCGAATTGAACTTAGATAGACAAAAGTTCGAAATGGATAAAAGGTCAAAATGGACAAAAGATTGAATGGATAATAGGTTGAATGGACAAAAAGGTTGAATGGGACAAAAGGCCTCAATGGATAAAAGTATGAAATAGACAAACGGTACAAATGGATAAACTGGTCAAATAGTTTGAGGATAAAATGAATGGCTAACTCTCAAATCTTTTTCCTTCTATAAATAATGAGCAGTTCTTTGGAGAATTAAGATAGGAAATAGTTTTATTTAAGAGTCAAATAACTGCCTTACTCTAGAATATATTCCTTCTTTAAACCATGATCAGCTCTTTTAAACTGTGATCGAAAATTTTCAAATCATTTTTTTTTTCAATTTTGATGTTGGTTTTTTGAACTTTTGTCCACTTTGAGTTTTTGTCCATTTCGACCTTTTGTCCCGTTAAGTTCAATTCAACTTTTTGTCCTTTCGATCTTTTGTCCATTCGACTTTTTGTCCCTCTAAGTTCAATTCCACCTTTTGTCCATTCGACCTTTGGTCCCTTCGACCTTTGGTCCCTTCGACCTTTGGTCCCTTCGACCTTTGGTCCCTTCGACCTTTGGTCCCTTCGACCTTTGGTCCTTTCGACCTTTGGTACCTTCGACCTTTGGTCCCTTCGACCTTTGGTCCCTTCGACCTTTGGTCCCTTCGACCTTTGGTCCCTTCGACCTTTGGTCCCTTCGACCTTTGGTCCCTTCGACCTTTGGTCCCTTCGACCTTTGGTCCCTTCGACCTTTGGTCCCTTCGACCTTTGGTCCCTTCGACCTTTGGTCCCTTCGACCTTTGGTCCCTTCGACCTTTGGTCCCTTCGACCTTTTGTTAATTCGACCATTTGTCCTTCGACCTCTAATCCTTGGGCCTTTAGTCTTTTGGTCTTAAATCTTTCAACCTTTTGCCATAGATTCATTCTTGGAACGGCAAGTTCGATTTTCGATTATCAGACTGATTATCAGACTGATTACTTGACTGTAGTATAATTGCGCTTGCCACACAATATACAAAGTTATGCAAACTATACCAGATCCATCTAAGTTGATTGTAAACCATGGTCTGTTCATGGGGTCTAGAAAATAGAACACTTTATTTGAACCAATTCTCATTTTGCTCACAACATCTCATTTTTGTTCAAACAAATGTTGACTCCCACAGCTTGACCTTCAGATTTAGACTTCGAGCTGAAAGTTAAACTCCCACATAAGATCTAATCAGAAAATGAAACTCATCCTTCCTTCCCCCGTCGTCCTAACGAATCACAAAAGACCTTTCATCCACCAGTGAAAACGAAACCGGCGGTTCAACAAAATTCCATGGCAGTAAAATTTTTAGTTTTTATTCTCCACTTTATTTTTTCTCCATCACCAGCACCATCAAGCGCGCGACCATCGGTAGGATATGACAAAGTGCTGCAATAAAGCGAAGCGGGCAAGCGAAAATAAAAAAGTAAATAAGTCAATAAGCACCAGCAGCAACAGAACAACGAACGGTGGCAGAGGAGAACAGCCACCGTGGCACATAATCCGCTAACACGAAGATGTTAAATAAATATTGTGTGCTAAATAAATTGCATGTACACATGTAGTTTGGAATATTACATCCCTGCAGTCATACAACATCTGTAGGGGAGGTGGGGGTGAAATGGGCTGGCGGGGTAACATGGGCAAGTACTTGTTTCGTCGGAAAATATCAATACTGTGCGTCAAATATCACTGCTTTGATCATGCGTCCCTTATTGCAATCGGACCATTAGGTGATTGCAAATGTGAAAAATACTGTCAAATACTTTTCAATATGGATATTTTCAGAATTGGGGTCACGTCTAAAGACCGCAAATCAATGTCCGACGCCATCTTGAAATCCAATATGCCGGTTCCGGTTTCAGAAAAAAAGTGGAAATAACGTCAAATACCCTTCAAAATTGGTATTTTCGGAATCAGGGTGCCGTCTAGAGACCGAAATCGAAATTATAACGGTATTCCACCAAGTCGCCCACATTCATCAGGAGACATGTAGATTCCAAAAACCGATGTCCGACGCCATATTGAAATCTAAGATCGCAGCATTCTTTTTTCAAAAAACTACCAAATACCCTATTTTACCCCAAGAACGCTTTTCATTTATTTAGTTATTTATTCAGTATGTTGTTTATTGGTACATACTTCATATTTATGCAATTTACTCATTTAATAAAACTGCATGAAATTACGATTTTTTTTACAATTAAATCATAAATGTGTTCCCCGCCAAGGAATGCCAATTAGCCAATTAATTCCATTTGACCCGAATACGCTACCTGTTCGTTAAAGTCCGGGGTTTGAGTCCGAAACTTTCTCTCTTATAAAATAGTATCCGAAATAAGATTCGAGCAAGATAGTATATTGAAATTGCATGATAAGGAAAGAGATGGAGTATTGAACGATTTCAGAGAAAGATGATGAGAATTGTCGTTTGAAAGGTCGTTGAATTACTTCGGTGAATTGACGTACTTCCGGCCACGATGACCGTCGAAGTCACACCTATCTGAGGGTTTCTGGAACTTCTACTCGTTCACTTTGGGAGTGCGGGAGTGCGAGTAGTTAGTACCTAAGTGTACTTAGTGTCGCGGTGTGTTTTTCGTGGTATGTGAAGTTAAAAATGTGAGAAGTCTAAAAGACTGAATTTAATGCTACAATTCCCGTTCCTATGAACAATTCCCGTTACTATGAACAAACCTAGGTTAGGAAAATTATATAATGATTTCCGTTATTTGCCCCTGAAATAAATGTTGTTTTTCTTAAAATTTAAGCTTTCCCTGTAATGCTAATTTTGGTTGACTAGGTTTTTCACATTTGGCGTCGTTCTATTTTTGCGTTATTTGTTGTGGTATTTTTTGTTAGCAGAATTTACTCCAGGTTGGGCTGCCTGGGAAAACAGTCTGCACACTCACATGTCACGATCGGTCGAGGAAATCTGAAAGGGGAAGTTCCTCCAGTGATGATAAATGTGAGTGGGTGTTGTTGTGTTTCGGTAGAACGGCAGCTAGTACCAACTTTCGCTTAAGACTGTTTGAAGCAGCCTGTATGTGTGAAGAACACAAACCCTCATGGGATATCTGTCTGCTGAATCGCCCTCAAACTAATTTTCGGTCTCTTCTACACATGAACCTGCCCTGAGGTTGAGTTTCTTGCCGGGCAAATCAAACCGTGACGAGTGGTCCTCTTCGGAGGTGGCGCTTAAGCCACCGACAAACCGACATAAATGACCATAGCAAAAACAATAAAAATGCTGACCAAAGCACACTACTTACATTTGGCTCCGTCAAGGTTGCAAAGACTCATTTCAGCTAAAACAATGTTTTTCTAAATTATGAAATAATTAGATGCCATGATCAAATTTTGAATTAGTAGGATACAAGAAGAGGTTGCAAAGAATGTGTTTGACATATTAAACCTGTTTATTTCACTTCATGAGAGTCACAATCAGCGATTTTTCACAAACTCACTCACTCACTCACTCACTCACTAAGCGATCAGCAAATCGCTGATTGTGACTCATAGAAAACAAAATTTACAGATTTTATGTTTCCAACGCATACTTTGTAACCTCTTCTTGTAAGTTACAAGTAAAACATACCATCATACCATCTTTTGGTTTTATAATTCCGAAAAACATTATTTTAGCTGAAATGAGTCTTTGCAACCTTGGGCTCCGTGCTCACGGGATTTTTTAGTTAAGCCACGAACCCGCATGCACAAGTTATGAATTGGTTCGTGTCTGATCTATTCCGGACAACTTATCCTGTGGTTTTGACAGTTCGGATCACTGCACATTTAAATCGGCCGTTTACGATTTTCGGGCATTAGTCAGATTTAAGTGTCATGTCGGTTTGTCGGTGCTTAAGCTACTCGTTTTGAGACAGGAAGCGTATTCAGTGGTCGAAATCTCGCAGGTTGCGAGGCTTGCGTTACAACCCTACAATAGATGGAAAATCGATGTTTGACGCCATTTTTGGAATCCGGCATTTTGGCATTGTGATTTTCGATATCTACACGTCGTCTCCGTAGAGTAGGGTATTTGACGGCTTTTTTCCGAATCCGAATGTAGGGTGAAGAAAAATAGCACTGACAAAGTTATGTTCCGCTTCGGTGCTGTCGTGTGCTCAAATCTTTCTTTATGCCCCTGTGTGCAGTAAAACAATCTCTACGTTATGGAATTGGTTCATGAACAGTGCTAGTGCTGGACTCTGGATAAGCCGTAAAGAAGACTTACAATTAGAATCTTACCTAAGGGGCTGTTCATTAACTAAATAGACAGTTTTTTCGCGCTTCTTGATTTCCCTCCCCCTATGTCCATGCACAATTTTTAAAAATTGTATGGGCCGTGGATAATTGCCAACCCCCCTAAACTTTCCCGATTTTATCAGCCTGCAGATTTTGCTGAACTTTTCGGTTTTTCACTCCAAATGGCACTTAATTGTTTTGTCATAACAGTAACGGAGGTAACCCAAATAAACCTCAATCATTGCGACACTGCACAGCTGTTGTGGCAGTCGACAACGGAAACAAAGTGCGACGTTGCAATTGTTGCGGAACTGTATCGAGTTCCCCTCTAAAACGGTAGTTAGGTGGCGGATAGAGCTATGATGGCTACAATACAAGTTATGGGCAGATACCCCATTCAAGAAGTGGTTGCGTGCACACACGATACCCATATGGACGACGGAGCAGTTCCATGAGATGCTGGGTGGACTTATCGAAGAGCTGGTAGTCATCAGAGGAGACTTCAATGCTTAGGCAGTGGAGTGGGGAAACAGATGTAGATACGCAAGAGGGCACATTCTGTTGGAATCTCTGGTAAAGCTGGAAATTAGGCGTCCAATGGTACCACTTTTCGCAGAGATGGCCGGGAGCCCATTATCGACGTCACTTTCTGCAGTCCGCCGCTGGTGACAAACATTACCCATGGCGAACATCAGGCGATCCGATATGGCATCGGCCAACGGAATCGTGTGGCAGTACGGAGGACGAGAATTTGCAACCGGACGTAAAAGACTTTCGACAAGGATCTTTTCGTTCAAGCACTCCGTGTGGACAGGGGCCCCACGAATCTGAAAGCGGATGAGCTGACAAAAACGTTAGTGAGAGCATGTGACACGACCATGCCGAGGAAACTGGAGCCAAATAACAGACGGCGCCCAGCTTACTGGTGGAACGAGGCACTTAGCACCCTTCGCGCTAGTTGCCTCAAAGACAGAAGACGTGTTCAGAGAGCAAGAACAGAAGCAGACAGAGAGGAACGTAGAGGAGTGTTCTGAACGGATGGCGCCGCATATAAACGAGAGATGAAGCAGAGCAAGACAAACTGTTTCAAGGAGCTGTGTCGAGACGCTGATGCCAACCCCTGGGGCGATGAATACCAAGGTGGATAATTACAGTTGGGCTGGAACTCACGGTCTGCTTCTGTCGATGAATTATTTGCCGTTATTGCTAATGAAAAGTTCACTATTTTGCCATAAACAGTGCCAAAACAAAAAAGTTTACGGGTGGATTTGGACCTGTTTCATACGACCAGAAGGTGTATGCTGGTCACAAATGACTTGCCAAATTTATTTGCTACGCAAGTGATATGAATTTCACGAATAAACAAGAGGAGGATTGATTATACAACGGCGCCGGTGGTGTAGTGGTAAGCGTGATTACCTCTCACCCCAGCAGGCCTGGGTTCAATCCCAGTCGGCGCCGCCGGGATGTTCTGAGGCATAACATCTCTGATCACGCCTTCCTTCGGATGGGAAGTAAAGCCGTTGGTCCCCGGTTCATGAGTTGATGGGTCGATAGGTAGGGTCCAGGTGTGGGAGCTGCCTTCCTGGCACGTCGGTAGCATTGGTGCTCAGCACGGAAAACAAGATCGACGGAAAAAAAATTGATTATAGCAAGACTTATTACTTCTGTGGTTTGATTATTCGCCTTGGACGCATATCGTGTCGTGATGTGATGACGAAGATCAGAGGTCCAACGATGCTCGCTGAAATGTGCCCAAAGAAGCTGAAAGTCATCGTGGAAGGACTTTTCCAGTAAGGAGAGGGAGAGGGAGATAACGATGAAGCCACCAACGAGGAGGTCTGGAAAACCACCGAGGGATGCAGCATCATATAGGCCTATATGCCTGCTTGATTCCCTCGGAAAACGCATGGCGAGGATCATCCTAAACATGCTGACGAAATGCACGGAGAGTGATCACGGATTGTCGGAGAGCCAGTTCGGATTCCGAAAAGGGAGCACGACGGTGGATGCAATTCGGACAGTGGTCGAGAGAGCCGAAAAGGCGTCCAAACAGATGTGGAGAGGAGATCGATATTGCGCCGTAATGACGATCGACGTAAAGAATACGTTCAACACCACCGAAGCGAGGGTCCCTGACTACCTGTGCAGAATTCTAAGGAGTTACTTCCAGAACCGGGTTCTGGTCTACGAGACAGACATGGGACAGAGATCGATTAGGATCACGGTAAGAGTTCCGCATGGATCAATCCTTGGTCCAACGCTCTGGAACGAGATGTACAACGGCGTGCTAACACTGAAGCTGCCCAAAGGAGTTGAGATCGTTGACTTTGCGGACTACCTCGTCTTGACGGTTACGCTGTATGAGGTGGAAATGTTAGCGACCAAGGCGATCGACATGATTGAAAGCTGGATGCAAGGAGCGAAGCTGCAGATAGCCCATCACATAACGGAAGTGCTGTCAGTAACTGTTAAGCAGTGCAGCGGGTAGGAATCACCCTAGAAGAGCACGCCATAGCCACGCCATAGCCCGTCTAACTTCAATATTCACGTAGAATACGCCTGCGATTAGGTGGCGAGGGCCATCAACGCGGTAATCAGAATCATGCCGAGCAACTTGGGACCAAGCAGAAGCAAGTGTGCAGCGCTGGAAACCGAGCAGAATTTAAGGAAACTGAACAGCAGTACATACCGGCTCAACAAGCCGTGTGCAATTAATTTTACCTTTTCTAAACGTTTGGGGTTACGGTAACATTGATAGTTTCTTAAAATATATTTTTAATATTTTTTGCAGCAATGAATGTTTTTTAAATTTTATATTTTTAAAACAAGTAGGGTTAACTACCCCATTTCCGGCCTATTAAACACAATCCGCACTAAGTATTTCTTAATTTAGCGCAGCTTAGCACCAAAAGGAATGTAATTATTACTTATGGCTTCCAAATTTTTTTACCTTTCCGTACGTACCGTAAGATTTGATAAAGAGAAACCAATCGTTGGGATATTGTCAAATGTCTAACACTGCTTCTTGACGCCAAACTCGGCCTACGGATTCTAAACTCGGCCTAATGCATTGAAACGCCATTGAAACGCCATTGAAACGCCAATGAATTCACTTCTGCCTATCGGATGAAAATAAAAATTGATTCGGTCGGAGCGCTTCTTTTGTTTTTGGGAATAATGGGTGCAAACCTTCATATCACGCGTTCTCATTGAATTCGTTCGGTAACTTATTAACTAAAGTAGCGTACCAAACGCTTAATTGGCTTGTTAATTCTGAAATCATGGATTTATTTGAAGTTTTCTGCTCGATAGGCCGAAAATGGGCGATTAGGCCGAAGTAGTCCTCTACCCTACTGATGATCCAAGAGTTAATTCGTTAGGAATATGTTGAACGAAAATTAAAGCATATGCACTGTTTTTTAGTTTTGTGAGCAAACTTCAGTATTTTTATTTGGGGTTACTTTGATAATGCTCGATAAATGTAGAAAAAAAAAATCATGAAATTCAAACAATTTAGTTCTTTAAATATGAAACTTTGAATGAGTACGTAATCAGAACACTTCATAGGCAATAAGAATACAACATTGAATTTGTGATGTCTATATCGGAAATATATTTCATAAGTGATGGTTTGAGTGCTTTTTTAAAAAGGCGAAAAATACGAAAATTGTTTAAAATATGTTTGTAAAATATGTAACACATACTTTATAAAAATTATATACGATATCCACGGAAATACCCTAAGCTACAATATGGAATCAATGTTTCTAATTTGGAAAAAAACGCAGCGAGTAAATTTGATCTTTATATTATACTTTCAAAGTTACCCGCATTATCAAAGACACCCCGATTTACGGTACCCTTGAAAGAATAGTAAACATTTATCAGTAAGTCCATAAATAGGGGATCAAGAATGGTTAATCTTGGGTTTAAAATCATTTTGAAGGTTGAAAAATTAATGTCAGCTTCCCATTTTTGTCAGCCTAAAATTTCAGATGGGGCTGACAAAATCGGGAAAGTACTGTAGTATCATTTTTTTAAATCTCAATACCACAGATTGTAACCAACGGGTTCCAATCCTTTCCAGATAGTCCCGAAGAAATAATAAAAAAGAAAAAAAAACATGTTTTGTTTCGCTCCTTTTCTCCCTTCAAGCAACCATTCCAATGGAGTCCCTTGGCCGATTGTTAAATACAGGCGAACTTTGTCGCCCACCGACAACAGGACGCGTTTCCGATGCTATTTATGTAGCACGGCTGGATTATCGGGTCCTGAAGACTATAATCGTTTGCACAACCGATAATGGAAGAAAGAGTGATTATTTAATTAGGGTAACTTGAAAAATTGAAAATTGAATTATTAAACTATTTGAGTTATATAAACAGGTTTATTCTACTACTAAAAACCCCAACAGAAATTAAAATAAGTGCTGATAAAAGATGGTGGTGGATGCCACAAGTAAATTTACTTTTAATTTCTGTTCCTTATAGCTAGGAAAACAATTAATCCTAACGCGCCATACAAAAATCACTCTTAAGAAACGGAACTAGCTAGGGTAGAATAACCGTCACTACGAAATTCACCGCTGAATAGGTACGAGGTACTACCGAGACCGTTGGTTTTCTGAATACCCGATTGGGAGGAAATGAACTAGATGCGTTGTATGGTGAGAGAGATTGGCTGGATGTGAGTGGGAGGGTCGCAGATATAAAAGGAGTGCCACACATGTGGGGAGGCCTCTTTTTGGGAATTACTAAAGATAAGAAAAGACACTAGTGTGACGGGTACGCGGTTAAACTCGAGCGAGGTTTTTAAAAGTATTTCAGAATTTGCTGATAGCGATTTGGTGCGGCTACTTGGACCGGCAGTGATTGTCTGGTACCGTTAGAGGTCCGTGACGCATGCCCGATTCAATTTTTGTTTTTGTCCGCCAGACCGTCCATCAACACACGGTCCCGCTACCCTGTCGTCGATCATCCCACGAGGTGACGATACCTCGTCGAATGTGCTATCATCGACGAAGAATGATAAAGTCCAGACTTTCCAGCGCTCTCCACCACCGGCAATCCCCCACCGAAACCGCCCCGAAGCTACCACCATCCCAGCGTTTACGAGACCGCTCACCAGTATCGGTGCGATCGGCGCATCGCACTTGTAAGATCATCGCTCACCACCACCGTGATCACGAGATCATGTTCGACGCAGCTGTACCACCACCATCGTGACCGGCGAGTCACACGCACCCATGTCTAACGCACGGTCCACCAATCCGACCGAGATCTTCAAGGCGCCCACCCGTCCAACGGCCGCAACGAATGCTAGCCAACGAAAATGTATTTACGCAAATCGTAATATTATGTGAAATTATACAAATAATGAATAGATGAAATCCACCACGTTTTTCCCTTAATACATCTCGTGAACTCGTAAATTCTGTGTTTCGCTTATCGTTAAGAACCCGTTTGCTGTGAGGTCTATTTGGATTAGGTAAGTTCCGATATATCATTTGTTGCCCTAGTTTGCCCTAGTTTGCCTTGAGAGAGCTAGCTGTGGTGTTTGACCGCAGATCAGAGCGAAGTAGAATACGATTTTGTTTCAATATTAATAAAATTATTTCCCCTTATCGTATGGGACAATAAAAAATAAAGATTTTTCATTCCACTATTATTATTGTTAGCAATATTTAGTTGGGCTAACAATTTTGCTTTTATTTTTTTATCATGTTCAATAAGTGTATGATAAAAATGTAGAACATTATTAAATGAATTTATTTAGAACAATCGCATAAGATAAATTTTATGGAGAGCAATATTCATCCCAAGAACCATGCCAAAACAAATATTTGATGGAGTTGGTTGGAAATGCTTTAAAGATTTAATGTGATAATTTATTAGCTAGAGAATGGTGTTAGAAGAGGGTATGTAGGTAGTTCCGTTAGAGTACGGCAGTATGAAAATTGAATAGAAGTTTAAAATGAGCGAAGGGCCATTGATGCGACAGTACAAAGTCAAACGCACACTTCTTTGTCTTCTACGCGGAGTATGCAAAGTAAGATAAAAACACTTAGAAAATATTTGATGTTGGTTTTCATTTACAGCCATCTCATAGAAAAACGATATAGTGGTTCTCAAAATGTCGTAAAAAATGGTAGTTTTGCTCTCTATATGAATATATTAGACCCATATTTTTTTTATTTATTTTGTCATTAGGGTAACTTTGCCTTGTAAGGATATTTTCGTTTTTTTTTTCAAATTGATTATTTTTAAAAATTTATTACTTTTGAACCACTGTGCTGATTTCATAGATCAAAATATCAAATGAAATCAATTAAATTGAAAATTAATAATTAAAAATGCTTTTTAGAAAATAAAATGTGATCCAAAAATAAATCGATTTCGTATTAAAAACATTGATTGTATTTGCTTTTTATGGTTTTCACGGTTTGTAGACAGGAGGCGCAAAATGTTTTTTTTTATATTCTTCCTTGAAAAATTAGGCTTTTTTACGCAACATATAAAAAAATCAGGAATGTATTTTTTTTTCGTTTTTGAAATTATCAAGTTTTGGGGTTTTCAGACTATAACAACGGAAGCAGAAAATATGTATAAATTATGTGGCTATGTTAGCTACATACTAATAAAAACCCATGTAAATTTCGGTTCCCTGAGACCGACACATGTAAACGGGCTTTTTGACATAAGAATTAGTTGAAAGAAACGTGAAAATCAATTCATTACAACGTTCTCTTCATCGACTAGCTGATGTTTCGGTTTGAGAACACTTAATTTTACATGAAATGTTTGTTTACGTTCTATGATTTACGTCCAATATGGATTACGTCTCGTGTAAAAGTAGTTATTTCTAAGTGTGTATGTCTCAATAGAGACGCATGGTAGTCTAGTCGCATAGGAGTATTGCGCAAAAACCCAAAACTTGATAGCTTAAAAAAATAAAATTCAAAAGCGAAAAAAAAACACATCAACAACATTTTATGTTGTGTAAAAAGCCTTAATTTTCAAGGAAAAATATAAAAGCATATTGCGCTCTCTGTCCACAAACCATGAAAACCATAAAAAAATAAGTACAATCAATGTTTTTCAATACAAAATCCCATTTTTTCTATGTTTCTATATATTTTAGTATTAATAATATTATAATAAGTATTTCAAATAACCTTTTATTTGATATTTTGATCTTTAAAATCGGTTCAGTGGTTCAAAAGATATAATTTTTTTTAAGCAAGTCATCTTTGAAAAAAAAAATGATTTTTTGGACCATGGACATTAGAGTGGGTCATTAGAGTGATGCAAAATTTGAAATTTTCGATCCACAATACTTAAACGATTCCAAATCTGATCTTGACTAACCTCTCAAAATTTGAACCCATTTGGTGAGAAACTGAGATGGCACAAACCATTTGAAGTTTGTATTGGAATTACTATGGGAAAACCAAGATTTTTGTTCATGTCTATCTAATAATTCACCATATCGGTTTGCTTCAAAAATTTTCAACTGTACTTGTAGGAAATTTTCCCAACTACAACTTTGCTGAAGATCATTTTTTGATTAAATGCAAGGATCGAAAGTTATCAATGGTTCAATGCGCTGATGTCTTATGATCATGCTCAATCAACTGATCAGCAGGCAACATTGGTGTTTATGGGGCGTTGAATAGGACACAAAAATCATGGCTACTATGTCACACTGCAAAATACAGTGTTGCCTACAGAGCAGCTGCTTGATAATGTCATAAGTTTATCAATCTCTTAAATAATTAATAACTTTTTCCTGTCTCGTTTTACATAGAAATGATCTGCAGCAAAGTTGTAGCTGAGAAAGTTTTCTATAAGGATGGCTATCGAACTGTTTCGCAGCTCAATATGGAAAAGACTAGAAGGCAATGAGCAAAAAGTTGAGATTTCCCATAGTAATTTACATGCAAACTTCAAATGGTTTGTGCGAAGTCTGTTTCTAACCAAATGAGTTGTAACTTTTGGAGGCTAATCAGGACCAGATTTGAAACCATTTAAGCACAGTGGAGCGAAAAAGACAAATTTTGCATCAGTCTAGTGGGTCATCGTTATATGGAAAAATGCAAACTTTACCTCACCAATCGACAACAACCCTTTTTTAATTCCATTTGGAGTCCCAAACAACTGTGCAAAATTTGGGGACGATTGGTTGTAATTCGGCTTTCCGCATTGCGTTTAAAATTTGTATGTAAATTAGTATGGGTAAACCTAATTTTTTGCATCTTTATTACTAGTTACCACAATTTTGCAACGACGCATCTAAATACGTTAAAGTATAGCCCAGGTAGTGCCTTACAACTTTGCGAAAGAAAGTACGGTCCAAGAATGTATCTAAAAAAATTGATAACTTTTCAAATATGTATGGTTTGAATTAAACACCAAAAATACCTTTTTCTGCCAACACTGCCGGTGTACCAATGGGAGTCAGATTCAGATAATATATCCCGCCTCCTCACTCATATCAATAGAAGTGAATTTTCAAACTGAAATAACTTCGGAGTTTCTTATCTTATCTGTTGCTGTTGCTGTTTTTTTTGGATCTGAAACGCGCTTTTGAAACAATTTCTAGGCCCTTACTGTTAAGTACAATCAAGCGCTTTGGAATTACGAGTACTGCATATAAATGGTTTGAAAGCTATTTGTCTGACAGAACTCAACGGACTGTTTTTAATGATTCTGTTTCCAGTCCCGTGGGGAACAACCTTGGAGTGCCCCAGGGAAGTGTATTAGGGCCCCTTTTATTTATTATGTATATTAATGACTTGCGACGTGTTTTACGGTTTTGCGACATTAACCTTTTTGCAGATGATACTGTGTTATTCATTGCAGCTAAGGATTAAGAAGTTGCCGTCTCACACTTGAATGAAGATTTGCAGTATCTAAGTAGATGGTTGAAGTGTAAGCAGTTAAAATTGAATACAAGTAAAACTAAATTTATGGTAATTTCGCGGAATCGATTAAATGAGAACGTCTCTGTTGTAATTGATGATGAGAATATTGATTGCGTTCAGGAGATTAAATATCTTGGCGTGATTATTGATGACAAACTTAAGTTCAACTCTCACATTGACAATGTCATCAAGAAAATTGCCAAGAAGTATGGAATTCTATGTCGATTGAAAAACGATTTAACTATTGCCAGTAAAATATAGTTATAAAAATCAATCATCTCTCCTCATCTAGACTTTTGCCCATCCATTTTATTTCTGTCGAATGCAACACAAATATCGAGATTACAGCGCTTGCAGAATAAAATAATGCGTTTGATTTTGAGATGTAATAGATTCACTTCCTCAACTTTGATGTTAGACGCCTTACAATGGTTGTCGGTGAAGCAAAGAATTGTATATTTGACTATGGTGTTCATTTTTAAAGTAGTTAACGGTTTGCTGCCTCGATATTTGTGTGATCGAATTGAAAGAGGAAGTGACTATCATAGATATAATACTAGAAACGCGGATGAAATAAGAACACCACATTTCTTGACTTGTGCTTCACAGAATTCATTATTTTTTAAAGGAATAAATGTTTTCAATTCGATGCCTAGACACATTAAACGTTCAACAACATTAGCAGAATTTAAGAGACATTGCATTTCACACGTTAAAACTGTCTTTTGAACGGTTATCCAGTGATTTTTTTTTATGAATTGACAAATTATGTATCTTGACGAAGTTATTTTTAACGGATTACTTTGTATGGATAGCTGTTATAACGACTTTTTAATAATTATTGTAGCACTGCAAAAACTATTTTGTTCGCCACGATGGTCATGATGGATTTTTGATATATGATTTAATAGTAGTAGTAAAAAAATAGTAGTCTACAAAGGTTTGAGCCTCGCGCGCGTATTACGGATATAGAGGACTGAATTTAACATTTGATAAAAAAAATATGCAATTTTGAAGCTTATTTGGAAGATACCTTGAGTTAGTAGTAAGTTTTCTGGCAAATGTTGGGGGTTCGTGAGCATTCCTGACATTGCTGAAAATTATGATAGCATCAGATTGCGGGGTTACTAGTGTAATAGGATGCTTTGTTGATTGTTCATTAACTCTTGATTGCTTGTAATACTTATGAATATTTTAGGTGGACAAAAAGGCGAACTAAGAGGTGGACGCCTGAGCTTTTCAACATTTATATCGCTGTGAAGCAACTGTAAACTCTAGAGGGAATTTATATCTGTAACTGAAACCAGTTCGATTTTGTTTGCCAACCTGGTTAAAATGTCATATTTAATTATCTTAAAGATAAATCGTCCAGCTCAAACCATTGTAGGGGTAAGAGGTGGGACCATCATCATCATCGATTTGGTATGTTCAGATGAATTATTCAAAAACATTTGCTCAATCTCATAAGCGTAGTTAGAGAGCGGGGGTGCGGGCTTACTATATGCAGTTTTTAAAACGAAATTTGTTGTAGTGTAAATATTTAATAGCCACTTGTTCGTTCATTTGTTAGTGAGGAGATGTTGTTTGAATTATTAGTCCAACTGCTGTATTATTTCTTTATAATGCTTTTTTTTTAAAATATCGCACTGCCATTCGGGCCACCCGCATAAGGAAAGCACAGAAGTAGTCATACGTCAAAAACCAAAAAACAGGAGAAAACGTAAACTGTCTTCACCAGTTTCGCCTTAGACACAGGTACACTGAAGTCTTTTTTTACACGGTTTTTTTTACGCGGTTTTTTTTACACGGTTTTCCACGATTTACACGGTACGTTTTTAACGATTTCTCGACAACGATACAACCTATCGACTTGATTCCAATCACATTATCCGTTTCAAGCTATTTGTAATCGAATGGCATACTTAAAAAAAAAATCACAATTTTTGGTGTAAATACAGAATTTTTTAAAATATGTCTATATGGACCATATCATGCTTTAATTACAAATGGCATCAAAATCCGATTTTTTAAAAACATTTAAGCATGCGAAAAATCAAAATCTCGTAGGTTTTTTTTTACACGGTTTTTTTTACACGGACCGTATCCCCCGTGTAAAAAAAGACCTGAGTGTATATTCGGATTTCACTTGTTGGGCTAACTATAAGTGGGCTACGTTTTAGTTGGGTCAAACGTCATTTCCAAGTCAAATGTCATTTCTAACAGTGCTGATTTCTTTTAGAATTTCGACCGGCTTCATGCAAAAACCGGCAAACGAGTGGAGTAATGATACAGATTAACGAGTTGCTTCCTTGCCGGTTGCCAACGATATGGCTGAATGAGGGGTTAAGCTAATTTCTGACCTATCAAGAGATCCATCCGAGACCTAGTTCAGCAGCAATATTTGCTTCAGGGGATAGAACAGCATCGAAAAAAGTACCCTGAGAAATCGTAGAATATATTAATATGAAATATAATCATTACAATCCAAAACATTTGTGTGAATGTATCTGACATTGTATATTACACCAAAATAGTAGGGAAGGGAACGGGGGTACTCGCTTTACAACTGTTTTTATGAGATTTAGCAAATGTTTTTGAATAACCCATCCAAACAACTTGAGAGATGGGAAACTCCGAAGTTATTTTAGTCTTTATCTTTACTTTCATTGATATAAGTGAGGACCGGAAAGCATACAGTAAGCCCCCCATATCTAACTACGCCTATTAAATGGAGCACATGTTATTGCAGTTTGAAGCTTTACTTCCATTTATATGAGTGAGGAGGGCGAGATGAGATTGAACAATTGTTTGTGAATAATTCATCTGAACATACCAAATCGATAAGATAAGAAACTTCGAAGTTATTTCAATTTGGAGTCTGACTTTTATTGGTACACCGGCAGTGTTGTCAGGAAAAGGGATTTTTGGCATTTAATTCGAAACATTGATCTTTGAACAGCTATAACTTTTATTTTGTTGGCATTCTAGCACCACACATCCTTGAGCAAAGTTGTTAGGCACTTCCTGGACTATACTTTAACGTAATTTGATGCGTGGTTTGTGCAAAATTGTGGTCCTTAGTAATAAAGATGCAAAAAAGTAGGTTTTCCCATACTAATTTCCATACAAATTTCAAACGCAATGCGGAAAGCCGGGTTACAGCCAATCGTCCCCAAATTTTGCACAGTTGTTTGAGACCCCAAATGGAACCAAAAAGACATTGTTCTGAAAAAATGATTATGATGACCCATCCTAATGGACATTCATGACCGGAAACTTAGCGTCCTATGAGGTATTGAATTTTGGGTAATTTTAGAGCCTTTTCTGCCCATAGTGCAACGTTTGTCCGTTTTACCTCGACCTCTAAAAGACAATGCAACTAGAAAGCGGTTTTGGTTTTAATTTTAAAAGACCAAATTTGAAATTTTAAAGTTCATATGTGTATTTGGTACCAAAGAACATAAGTTATACTAACGAATATGTCTAACTCATATACTCAGAACACGCTTATTTTCATCATAAAAAACACCAACCTCTTATGGTGCCCATTTTACCCTCCACCACCTCTACCGGTTTTTGGAAGAGTGGAAAAAGGATGTTACCGTTTTCTTCCCTCTGTGTTCTGCTCTGAGTGATCATCATTCTGGTGGTGCAGTACAGCTCATGTCGATGGGATTTGTACTGCTGGGCCGGAGGCTGAATTACGAGAATTGACGTGAGTAGATGTGTAAGGAAGGGGGAGTCGGGTGCTTCATTTTGGAAAATAAAACCATCTTCATACAGGCTACGGTTCAGTTGAACGGCGATGTCAGCTTATTTAATAGCTATTGCAATGCTCAGTTGTCGATTTTGATTTAAAACAGCTTCTGACCATACCTCGTGCACGTCACTGAACAGTGCGACACATATCTCATCTTCCTCCAGTTGTGCATTAGATATTGATTGCTGTAGCCGTAGATATGGAATGGTGCCCGAGCCATTCCCTGGGAGTTAGGTCAGAAATCCAAAACAGGAGCAAAGCTCGTTGAACGCAAAAGCTTGCCTTCGCCCTGCTGCTGACCTGGGGACTGTTTCTGTCTTACTACTGACTGCCACTCTAACGGCGAATGAAATTGTGCCACTGACTGCCCCGAGCCAGATGATAGAGGTGAAGCTTCAACGAATAACATCAACATACCTACCTATGTAGGTAGCAACAGGAACAATAACAATGTGCTTCGCTGCAAAAATGGGAAATTTTTTGGATGAGTGGATTATTTACTTTGGAGTTTTGATAGCAGTTATCTGGGTTATTTTTAGACAGTAACATTCCATTTTAAAGTTCCGAAACGAGCTTGGCGTTTAAAGAAGCTTTGCTGGAATGTTGGAAGGATGCTGCTAAATTAAGGGAAAACACTGTTTGTTTTCGGTTCTGGGAAATAAAGTAAAATTCATTTAATTTCCGGGCCAAAATTTCCCAGACGCTGAAAAAACGGAAGGCATTGATTTTTTTTTATCGGAAATCACTCCATTCCTGGAGGCGTTTTGCATTCAATTAGTGTTTCGAACGTTCATAATGGGCACGTGGAATCGTAAATGGAACCTGAACGAAGCGATCCGTATCGGACGGAATCTCCTGCAGGCGTTGGAAATGGTGGCTAAGTTGTTTGCCGTTGGTGCAGTCAGTGTGTGACTACATCCGACCAACGACGAGCGCAACTACGTGACCCTCCACGCAATCAAAATCGATAGGACAACCGTGGTATAGTGGACAAAACACACGGCAGTAGTATTGTCAATATTTCCATCAATATTTTTTCGTCAACATTTTCAACAATAGTTTTGCTGGGTCATCAATACAGGACTGGTCATCATTATTTTATTTTATAATCCGAGACAGAAAGACAAAATATGCCCAGGATCAGGCCCCATCTGCTGCTGTAGTCAATATTTTTTTTTTTTTCCTTTGGTTTGTTTTTTCCGTCGATCTTGTTTTCCGTGCTGAGCACCAATGCTACCGACGTGCCAGGAAGGCAGCTCCCACACCTGGACCCTACCTATCGACCCATCAACACATGAACCGGGGACCAACGGCTTTACATCCCATCCGAAGGAAGGCGTGATCAGAGATGTTATGCCTCAGAACATCCCGGCGGCGCCGACTGGGATTGAACCCAGGCCTGCTGGGGTGAGAGGTAATCACGCTTACCACTACACCACCGGCGCCGTTCTGTAGTCAATATGTTCATCAATATTTTCGTCGTCAATATTTGCATCAATATGATTTTCAATTCTTTTGAGTACTGACAATATTTTTGCCTGCTTCAGTCAGTAAGGTTTTACTGGGTTTTAGAATTGCGAAACTGTTCGGTAAAAGTTTTAAAATCTATGGAAAATTCAGTAATGAGAAAATTTATTACAAACTTGAAAAACTTAGTTTTGTTATCTTCATTTAATGGTAGACAATAAAATTGTCGATTTGATTGATTCCTTACCGATAGCGGTCATTCGAATTGTTCAGCCTGTTTCAGCAATTCTATAACTCAGTAAAAAAAATCCTGTAAAATAATCTGAGTGTGCAAATGGCATCTTGTTTTGGAGGCTTGTGTCTAGATGAATGCAAGTTTCGACGTCAAAAAAAAAGAGCGAAAAACAGCACATTCGACTCGTTTGAGATTGCCTGAAAACGTTCATTTGGAGGGGGATATTGCAAGCAGCTTATCTGTGTGTTTTTTGGCATTCTGAAAGCTCCATGGCGTGGCAGCTGACAAGAATGCAAACTAGTATTTGGCTCTGGGAGTTAAATAACCCATGGATTGGGTGGTTTCGTAATCAATGTTTGGGGTGTTTTGGAAATTAGCCATGTTTTTGCATAGTATGAAAACAAACCAGGAAAAACATATGCTCATGAAATAAATTTGTTTTTAAATCTTTGTTTTAAGCAGTCCTCTGAGTTGAGAAGTGTTTTAAGCAGACCGGAATATTTATTTGACAGTATACTAATTTTACGCAAAATCCTAGGACATGATTATGTCTTTTATAAAAAACTTCATGTTCACTAAGGGAAAATACCTTTTTTTCAATGTCTGCAAATTATATTCCAATGACAATGGAGAGATCATGTTATTTGATGAATGGTCTGTAATGGCAGCCTTAAGTATGCACCTTTAAAATTAATGAAAGGATAATGTTTTTTTTTAAAAAGGTCACTTAACAATCATCCTAATGATCCATAAAACCCCGGTGAAAATACCAAAAAAAGTAAGAATGATACATAAAATATGTCACTATGATCAATATTATATGAAAAATTAAGCAACACAATTGTAAAAATGAATCGCTCGAGTTCTAAAAAATGAGCATTGACATTGTATGAATAACTCCTAAACATATTGAAAAGATCCATAAAACGTTTTTACAATGAACCAGAAACTAACGAAATTGATCCAAAGAAAATCAAGATTACACACTAAAAAATATAGGACTTAAATTTTTCATATTTTGGAGTTAACATTTTTAATTTTGATCCGTAAACATTGGAAAATTGCTTCATTACTGCGTAGCTACTCAGATTGACTGTCCTGCCCATGTTATTTTTATTCAGAGGAGCGGAGCGACGGGCAAGAGTCTTGAAAAACCTTCCAAAATAAACTTCTAGTATAAACTACTAAAAGAAGCTTCTAATGATTCTAACAGAAGCATTTCTAAGAAGCTTCTTAAGGAGACCATTATAGAGGTTTCTATGTGTAAAAGTGTGTAAGCCGGAATCCTTCTTAAATTCCTTTAAAACTTTTTGACAATTAGATTCCTTTGCAATTCTGATTCAAATTTTCTTTGAACTCAAGACTCTCCTAATATATTCTCAAATTTATCTTCAGATTTTGTTTTCTCTTATTCTCCTCAATTTTGTTTTTATTATAACCAGAATACGATTGATTTGATATTTTTATCGGAATTAGCATTTTCTCAGCGTCACGCATACCTATGACGTGTTTGTTTGTTTTAATTTATCTGCTGCTTGCTGCTCTATCCATTCAAATTGACACAATTTTCAATAACTGTATGAAAACCAAACTTCTCACGTGAACGTAACTGTTTCTTCGGCAACCTTTCCATTTGAACTGCATGTTGACCAGCTGTTCTATTATCGGCAACTAGAAATCATCGGCATTTTGTAGAGGGTATATTTTATTATAAGAAAATTCTAACATAACAAGAAATTTCAATCAGATTGAAGCCCAAAACTAAGTAATCGGTAGAATTCATTCTGCGAAGTGTTTTGTTGGGAAAATTCAGGAAAATTAACGTTTAAACTTTGGTTGCTCGAAAACAGTCAATGGGTGCCCAAGCCGCCATTCACCCGAATTCTTTTTAAATTCTCATGAGAATGCTCTTTCATTCATCCCACGATTTACTCTCTTTTGAATAACCTAGGAATTCAATTCAGATCTTCTGTTGATCTGATTTTTGGTAACGTCCCGTTAGAACTCGTAGCTTGTTGGGAATAGATTTAGCTGCAACTGTTTTTTTTTAAATATGAGTCAGGGTGGCCACTGAACTAGGAAAACCAAGAATTAATCGGGAATCGTACACAATCGAAAAAAAAAAAACGGGAATTTTATTGGAACCTAAAATATTTTTTTACTTGTACTTGAATATTAGAGGTTAAATTTTGAATTCTTTCAGAATGTTCTAAATCCGTTATCTCTAATATTTCTCTTAACTTTTCCTTAGTTCGGGATATCAAAACTTAAGAGTTCGTTCTAGAGAATGGCAATGGCCTAGAGTATTGATAACTTTCCAAACCCAAGGAAGTGATTTCAAATGATTAAAGTGAGAATCTTAAGTAATTTCTAAGCATTGAACACGTAATTATTTGTCAACTTTTGCAATCTCCAAATGTTGTCCTATGTCAGAATCTTCTGGAACGCTACTGAGAATTTTTAGAAAATAATAATCTAAAAATCTAAATCCACTGTAAAATCTCCTCTTTGAAACCCTTTTGGAAATATTTCAAAATCCTTATAAAATCTCGTAAAAATTTCCTTAAAACTATCTTCAGTTTGAAATTTTGCAACGTTCTATTTTTGGTTATATTCAGCAATTGATTATCTTGGAATTATTACCGATATCCCCTGGGAATTCTTCTTTGATTTTTTTTTTTTATTAATTGATTGATTGATTTACATATTAGAGATTTTCTAGGCCCTAAGTTATCATTGGAGTAGTTTTCCTTATCATAATTAAGTTTGTAATAGGATTAGTTCACTTTGAAATCTCCTCCCGAATCCCTTTAGAATGCTAACTGAAACTCCTTCAGAGTTGCTTCAGAATTCTCAGGACTTCTGTTCATAATAATTTAAAATTGTCACTTCTGAACTACCTTGGGATTCACTCATTGTTTTCCCTACAGTTTTACTGAAACACTTTTTAAAATTATCTGCAACTTATTTTCACATTTCTTTGGGATTGTTCTCTGAATTCCTTTAGGATTATTCCTAGTGACTCTCTAGTAGAGATCGAGAATTGTAGAGAACTAAAATTCTCCTCTACACGCATTTGGCATTCTGATGAAATCATTTTTTTCAATAATTAAATGTCAAAATCCTTAATTTTAGTCCACAGTCATGCTGTTTTATTATCTGAGGTATTAATTGTTTTGACTAGCCTCAACATCTTGAAAATAGTCTCTCAAAAAATTCTTTGTCCGGGATCTCAAAAGTCCTATGCGGAATAGGATTTCAGAAGAGTTCTATTTTTCTAATTATAAGAATTTCTGAGCTTATTCTATCACTATATAACATTCGATCCAATTACCCACTCACCCTGTAGTGATCAAAGTTCGAAATTCTGCGACAATAAAAAAAAAAACAAAATTTTGGACTTCAAAAAATTATCTAAGCTATTTAATATAAATTGACAATCTAATGCACCCTTGAAAATTAAACCATTTTCCACATTCTGACGACAATTCAAGTGTTCTCCGGTTTTCCGGCCTTTAAAAAAGTTACATAACTTTTTTCCCTTCGACATCAACCATGCTTTACCAAATTTGACTGTTTGTATAAAACCGGATATAATATGAGGCGCACCGGGAAAATTCGATTCCATTTGAATAGTTTCATTTTGCCAGGCTTAGCGATCGTTAGTCATAATTGCTTGTAGTAATGAAATGTGCTCGGTGCCTTAGCAGCGACCAATTTTGCTTTCCGAGCATAATATTGTGGATTCAATCCCATTTCTTGGATCATCCCTATATTTTTTTATGGTTGATTGTTGAACGTTCTATGGAAAATCCGCAATATGTTTCTGGGTAATTAGTAAAATTCCAAGGCTCATTTATAGAAATTTGGTGGTACATTTTTGCAATTGTGTTGCAAAATTTTACTTAAAATATGGAGTGACATTTGGTATGGATCATTTACACATTTTTAGGGATTTGCACTAGAGTTTTGTGGATCATTTTGATGTTTTTAAAGGAGCGTTTATCATTTTTAATGGATCAGCTGGATGAACTCAGTTTTTTTCATGTTTATAGAAAATAAAAGAGAAATGAATATCACTTGGTCTGTAAAAACATCATAGCAGGTTCAATCAGAATCACTACGCAATAAGCATTGGTGTAGCTACTGGGGGTACCAATTATCTAGCCCCCCTTTTCCTAACAAAAAAAAAATTATTGCATAAATTTCAATTTTATAGATCTGACGTTAAGAAGCATACAATATTAACATAAAAACAAACGATCATAGGACTGCAACTATTGATGTCATTGCCATTCAAGTATCATGTTTTACTAAACTAAGTTTAAATGAATCGGAATTATTTGAAAAAATTGCGGTACAATGTTTCAAATATCAAGAAATCCAGGGTTTTTCGCACAATTACCAGTAATTTTGAATGAAATTAACTACATTTAGGCGCAACTGTGCATTTAAGGCTTCTTTTTCGGCGTTTCTGCTCAAAACACTTTTCACACAAGGGTTTTAGAATCTGAATCGGATTCAGGGAACCCACATTTAATAAGAACAATTACTAGGAAACTGGGCACTGGGAAGCCATTTGAGGGGTTGATAAATTTCACCCCATATCGATAATTTAAAATTAAAGATTTCAAAAATTTCCTAATAATTAACAAAACATTCAATATTATAATAAATCATGCAGGATAATGGAGCCCTCATAGCTACTGATTTAAATACCATTTGTGTTTCATTTTAGTTTATTGTAGGAATTTATTTATTTACGTTCAATAGTGATCAATTAATCCCCAGATTACGGTATTCAAAAGTTTTCCAGCTAATTGAATGTGATGGAATCTTGAAATATGAATCTAGATTTTATGGACATGTTTGTACATTCTCTATAGGGAAGACCCGTGCCTTGGTGATCTAGCTATATTGGTAAGAATTAGCACTCCAGCAGCTGAATTCCGGGCATACATTTTAACGAAAAGTGGAACTTTCTACACATATCTAATGTGTACAAATTTCTTTCTTTTCGAAGAAATTTACTCTCGGAATTCAGCTGCAGGATAGTATGAATGGCTTAGCACATACACAAATCCGTGCTTTTTGTGTGTATTTTATGATTAAAAAGCTCGTGTAAATAATTAATTGGTTCCAAATGGGTATAACCAAAACTAACTTCATTTAAAATTTAAAAAAATCCCAATGCTTTTGTAAAAATAAATTCAATTATTATCTAGTCACAAACAGAGACACAATCACCTAAGTTTCGAGTTCATTCCTTTCGAATAGAATTAAAGTTAAATCTTGATTGACTCCGAATGTTAGTTAGTCCGATGCATCGAATAAAAAAAATTTCTGCATAAGTGCTTTATTACTTTCTTTTCTCTTCAAATATCAGAATCATGACAAATCATAACCAGATTTTTCAGTATTTTTCCAATTTTTTAAATCTTAACCTTGAACATATTTAAGTCCTAAATGTATGAAATTTATTCTGTTTGCACTTTATCATGTTTCAAATTCAAACTCCTAGAATTTAATTTTGGTTCCTGTCTGAGATTTAACAGATGATGAAATATTCAGAATATAAAAAAGCTAGTTACAAAATTTATGGAATTATCTAAATCTGCGCATTTTCTTAAGTTTGAGATGGTTAAATGTTTGACATCCGGTCGCTATGTGATTTCATTACACAAAGCACGAACAAAGGATCATTGCTTGTTCAAATTCAGTAAGTTTTTAATGCACCCCCAATCGAGGTCCCAGTCCCAGTATGAAATAAATAAAATCAAATTTATTGTTTCATCATTAAAATAAAAGTAAGTTTCAATGTCATATTATTGGTCACAGCCAAAATGTACCCAAAAACAAGCATCTTCGCGAGTTTTTATTTAACCGTAGTTTAGCAAAATAAAAAAAATCCACAGGCCCCCCCTAGGCCCCCTCCAGATAAATTTTCTAGCTACGCCAAATAAGAAGAGTGGCGCTTTTACCCCGTCAAAAGTGGTCCGTTTTACCTCTGGTTTACATTTTTCATTATTTTGTATATTACATGTTTCATACAGTTTTACATTTCAACAGTCACAGAAGAGTGAAGGTTGGCATTTTTTTAGTATTATTTTTTCAGCTAAGAGTCAAGAGTGTTTAGAATCACAAGGCAATGGTTTCCTGGATAAGTTCATTTGACTTCACCGGAGCAAGCACGTTGCGATTTGATCCTGCACGCTCGATGGCAGTTTTACATCAAATTCCTGGGCAGGAATTTTATACCTCGATTGACCGGAAGAGTGCCCCGGTAGAATGTAAAATTAAAAATAAGTCGAAATTCGCCATAAAGTTCCTTATCTGGCAAACAATTTGCTTTTGTGGGTTGAAAAGCGAAACTTTCGGTACTTCTGGGACCATGAACCAGAAAATTTAGCAGAAGGAGTGCCTACGGAAGAGACTACTGCCTTTTCTGGAACATGAATTCCGCCAATACTCTGGAACTGTGGTCAATTGAGGAATACTGGTCAATTGTGAAGCACATACTGAAGAAAAAGGGTGGAGCTGCAATTGATCTGAAGGATTTCTACCGGAATTGGGGAGGAACAGGGCTCGTGCAAAAGAGGATGGGCCGTGTACGACGAAAACTTCGAGCAATGACCTATAGTAAGAAGGAAGACTGAAACAATGTTCTTGCTATAAGCATAATACCTAAGCAGGGTTTGAACCGACAAGATTTTCGTGTCCGGATTTTTTCGTGTGCAACCTTTATAGCCTAATGAAAGGAAAAGATCATCTCCATAATTCTAACTTGAATCGTGATGCTGTCTTCAGCAAAGTTTTTCCTTATAGTTTAAGCTACGTAAAATTCTGAGCTTAATCGAGTATGACTAAAGGCTTATCAAAATCTAACCCCCTGAAGTACTCATCCCCTAGGTACGAATTTCAGGATCCCAGGTAAAAAAATGAAACTACAATGTGTAGAATCAGAACCTACCTAACTAAAAAGGCCAAAGAATAAAGTTAAGTAATGGAGAAAAATCTATACGACTCCAAGAAAACATCCTAAACGCTTGGTAGCCATCTTTTTTACTGTTTTATTCAAGATTCCGCTAATAACCCAATTTCAATACTTCAAAATTAACTGAGTCAAAACCTTCAATGGCTTTATTTTGAAACCAGTTCTGAAATTTTACGAAGGAATTGATTGCTTCTGTGGTATTTTTCATTCTGACCTCTAAAACGCTATTGATTCTAACTTGCTTATTGTTTTGGTCTGTGAGTGAATTCGTGGTGTTATTTATAATTTTTAAGTCAACTGCATCCGGGCTGCTGGATACATATTTACAAGCACGGATCCAGCATTCCCATCGTTTTTGCCTAGAGGGTCTTAATTTATTGAACATTAAATTGAGTTTATCTGATTTCACTTTAACTATCGGGCTTGACATTTCTCCGAAACTTTGTTTTGAATCATGGTAGTAGAATTTACGTATTCTCGGCAACCTAAGCAGCGACCTTCTTTCTATAGCCTTTTTCTCTAAGGAACGCACACATATGCAGTATTGGTTTGTTTACAATCTTTTGCTGCCAGCTGCTCTAACAATTTCAGTCGAAAGAATTGTCAAAAACTGTTTTGAAACGCTTTTACAAAGCTCCAATCTTCTCTAGTGAGAGCGAGTATTGTCGGCAACCAGTTTTTCTTCGGCAATCGTTCCATTTGAACTGCATGTAAATCTGCTATTCTATTATCGGCAACTCGAAATCAGCTACAATTTGTAGTGCGTGTGTTTCATTTCAAGAAAACCCTGCTAGATTGCTTTTTCTCAGTCGTAAAAATATAGTCAAATTGAAGCTGAAAGCATAAAGAATCGTTTGCATGCATTTAGCGAAGTGTTTTCGTAAGAAAATCCAGTGAAAATAGTATTTCAATTTGGGTTGCCGAAAATAGTCTGTCATGCCGAAGCCGTCATTTCCCCTATCTAGATTTCTGATAGTTTCTTCAATTGAGTTCGGCTTTATATGATGCCCTATTCTTAACTAACTATTGCTAATTTATTTTAGCCGTGCTTATTGGGATGATTATTATCGGGTTTTTCTCTACATTCTGTTAACACTGTTAGTAATGTTTATCGCCGTGTTTTTTTCTCGCATATTATCGTCGGATTTTATGTTGTTGTAACGGTCATAAAATATACCTTCGTTGTCCGCTCGTTAGTTTTTGTGCTACTGCTTTCGGTTTTAGTGAATTTCACTCGGTGTGTTGTGTTTTCGTGTGATTTTTGCAGTGCCGTCTTGTTCCTGCAAAATGAGTGTAATTTGCCATGCTTGCGCCAATGACATCCATGAAAAAACCATTGCCTGTCGTGGGTTCTGTAATGCGGTATTTCACCCAAAATGCTGTCACTTGCCAAGTGAACTGTTGGATGAAGTTGACCGGAACAGGCAATTATTCTGGATGTGTAAATCTTGTGCGAGCATAATGTCAGACATTCGGCATAGTAGGAATATAAAGGCTGCATATGATGCTGGTCTGGAGAAACAGCTGAGTACTCATACGGAGTTGCTGGGGAAATTAAAACAAGAGATTCTGGAGGACTTGAAAATTGAAATTCGGTCCAATTTCACGAAGCTGACCAATACTGCTTCCATCACTCCAGTTTCCTCCAGACGGTCTGGTTTTATGTCAAGAACCATAGGAAGCCGGCGGTTATTTCCAAGAAAGGACAATAATGTACCAAACCTAATGCATGCTACTGGTAAATCTGTATCTCCAAGCCTAGGCCACTTCACTGTGCCTGCCCCGGTGGAAAAGTTTTGGATTTACCTATCTCGGATTTCTCGTGATGTGACTCCTAAGCAAATTGGTGAGCTGGCCAAAAATCGTTTGTCAACCGACGATGTTGAAGTTATCCGACTGGTTTCAAAGAACAAAGACGTCAGCACCATGTCTTTCATTTCTTTCAAAGTCGGTGTCTCAGCAGATTTGACGTCGAAAGCTCTTTCGTCTTCTACATGGCCCAAAGGAATGCTATTTCGTAAATTCGTGGACAACCACAGAGTCGAAAATTTTTGGAAGCCTCAAGGATTGTTACAAATAAACATACCGCAAACAACTCCAAAGTCCGCCAATTCCAGCCATCAATCATCTATGACGGAGTGATATTGCCGGGTCAGGAACTTGAACCTCAACACCACATTTTTATCAACCGATTACCGGGACGCTCACTTGCCACTAGCATTTTGGAAGCTCCTGATCCCCTCATCACAGTCGAGCCTCTCCTGCCATCGACCTGCAGTCGTCCCGGTCCTGCCATCGACCTGCAGTCGTCCCGGTCCTGTGTTTGAGTCCGGAAACGGGGTCTTCCAAAATCCAACCGCAGGCAAGTATGATCGCTTTCTGAATAATTCCGTCCCTGAAACGATTATCACTTCTAGTCGAACTTCGACAATGAACTCCTTCGTGATTGACCCATGTTGGACACCGGGACGCACGTCTGCCATATGTGTTATGGAAGCCCCTAATTCATCCATCACAGTCGAGTTATTCCTGCCAGCGACCTCCAGCCGTCCCTGTCCTGTGTTTGGATTTGATGAAGGGGTCTTCCAAAACCCTATCTCAGGCAAGTACGACATTATTTCGAACAATCCACTTCCTGAAATGTAAAGGGTGATACGGTCAAAATTTGGTCAAGGGAAAACACGTGTAAATCGGTGAAATCGTTTATTTAAAAAATCAAATTAAATTTCTTTTTCAAGTTCAATTAGTATAAAATTCAGGAAAAATATTCAGTTAGGCTTCCGCTTTTCCAAATCCGAATTGCTGGGCCTTACGCTTGACCCCTGACCCCTGTACAGCCACCTTGTCCACCTTCTTCGCCGCAGAAAGCCAGTTTGCCTTGAACTGCTGCTCGCCCTTAGCAGTTTTTTTGGTCTTCTTTAGGTTCCGCTTGACAATAGCCCAGTATTTCTCAATTGGGCGGAGCTCTGGCGTGTTGGGAGGGTTCTTGTCCTTGGGAACCACCTGCACGTTGTTGGCGGCGTACCACTCCATGGCCTTTTTACCGTAATGGCAAGATGCCAATTCCGGCCAAAACAGTACGGAACAACCGTGTTTCTTCAGGAAAGGCAGCAGACGTTTATTCAAACACTCTTTCACGTAAATTTCTTGGTTGACAGTCCCGGAAGCTATGAAAATGCTGCTTTTCAAGCCACTTGCCAAACCAGATATTTCTTTGCGAACTTTGACAGTTTCATGTGCTTGAAAACATCTGCTACCTTTCCCCTTCCTTTTGCCGTATAAAACTCCTGTCCCGGAAGCTGCTTGTAGTCGGCTTTGACGTAGGTTTCGTCGTCCATTACCACGCAGTCAAACTTCGTCAGCATCGTCGTGTACAGCCTCCGGGATCGCGCTTTGGCCGTCGTATTTTGCTTATCATCGCGATTTGGAGTCACTACCTTCTTGTAAGTCGATAGTCCGGCTCGTTTTTTGGCTCGATGCACGGTTGTAGACGATACACCCAGCTTATTTGCGGCATCTCGGAGAGAGAGGTTAGGGTTTCGCTTGAAACTACCGGCAACTCTCTTTGTCGTCTCAGCGGCTTCCGGTTTTCGATTTCCCCCCGATCCAGACTTTCTGGCTGTCGACAAATGTTCCCCAAACACTTTAATTACATTTGTAACGGTTGATTTGGCAACTTTTAGCGATTTTGCCAACTTTGCGTGCAAGTAGCTCGGATTTTCGCGATGCGCGAGCAAAATTTTGATACGCTGCTCTTCTTGCTTGGACGGCATTTTGACAACTGAAGAGTGAATTCCAAAATCAAAATAGGAGCAACATTCTACACACACACACACCTTCAAAATTAGGGGTGTTCAGGTTTTTTAAATGCAAAATTGAAAGAAATACGTCAAGTTGATATTGACCAAATTTTGACCGTATCACCCTTTATTATGCCTACAGCCGATCATTTCCGATAAAAGCACAACCTGCTTTATTCAACTCGACACTCGGACGCACACTTGCAACTAGCCTTGTGGAAGCACCTGATCCTATCATCGCAGTCGAGCCTATGCTGCCAGCGTTCAACAGTCGTCCCAGCCCTGCGTTTGAGTTAGGAGAGGGGGTCTTCCAAACTCCAACTGTAGGCAAGTATAATCAGCAAGCAACAACTGCTCTGTCTGAAAAATTCTTGGTTTCCAGAGTGCCATTGTATATGTCTGCTCCTCGACAATTGTGGTCTGAAGATAACATTAACAGTATACCAGCCCCACCATACCAGAAGCCGAGACGCTCCACAGAAAATTCACCGGAAGAAGCATTCAGATCCTCTGATCTAGTCCTGCCGAAGATTGACGACTTACACCATTATGATGAATCAACTTCTGTTTGTTTACTGGGACACACTGCCGTTGGCATCATGGAAGCCCCCGAGCCGCCCGCCACAGTCGAGCCATTCCCGCCAGCGACCTGCAGCCGTCCCGGCCCTGTGTGTGGGCCTGGTGAAGGGGTCTTCCAACCACTCGTTTACGGCAAGTATGAACTCGTCCATGTGAATTCAACTGTTGATCCGCCACTTCGTTTCAGTTCATCTTCGCTTATGGCCACCACTTCGAGCCTTTCTACGTCAGGTGATCTTTCACTGCCTGATAGTTCACCGTTCTCTCGTGCGGATCCTGGACAAGTTATCATTGACACGGCTCGCACCGAACCCTCTAGCGGTTTACGTGTCTACTATCAGAACACCAGGGGGCTCATGACTAAATTGGACGATGTTTATCTGGCTGCGCTTGACGGGGAATATGACGTTTATGTATTCACGGAAACTTGGCTCGATGGGAGGATCAATTCAGTGCAACTGTTTGGTGACTCTTTTACTGTCTACAGATTAGACCGTAATTCATCTAACAGCATTCGTACTCGCGGTGGTGGTGTGCTCATCGCTGTTTCCAACGAATTCGCCTCCTGCGTAATCTCCAACGAACTATTTACTACAATTGAAGCGGTTTGGGTTAAGGTCAGCCTCACTTCGCGGGACATCCTCATTGGAGCGGTGTATATTCCCCCTGAACGTCGACATGACTGCACCACAATGCAGCTTCATCTGGATGCTACAGAATTTGCATCGTCCATGGCTGATATAACGGATGTGCTTCTTCTGCTTGGTGATTTTAATCAGCCTGGGCTTAGCTGGTCACCCTCAGGCCAGGGTTATGCGTTTCCAGATCCGATTGCATCTTCAACTATTCCTGCCAGCCGCTTGCTTGTTGACGGCACGGCTTTTCATGGACTGAGCCAGATAAACCTTGTTCCCAATTTCCAGTCTCGTTTTCTTGACTTGGTTTTTGTTAGCGAAAGTGCACTTCTGGACTGTGTCGTCGTTGAAGCGCCTGATGTCATCGTTCCTCTTGACAATTTTCACCCTGCTTTGGATATATCTATCGCGAACGGATCTCAAATTCGTTTTGATGAAACCATGACTGCCACTCGGCTCAATTTCCGGAAGACCGATTTCCGTTTGCTGAGACGTTCCTTGTCCCGGATCAACTGGAACGTGTTGAATGACCTTGATATCGATACAGCAGCCGCTCAATATAATAGCCTTTTGCGCGACTGTGTTTGTGTTTCAGTACCGAAGTGCCAACCTCCAAGAAAACCGCCTTGGTCTAACGCTACTCTCCGCAACCTGAAACGAGTGCGATCTAGAGCTCTCCGTGCTCTCACTCATCGACGATGTACCCTTACCAAGCGAAATTTTTCAATTGCCAGCAATGATTATCGCCACTACAACAAGCTTCTTTACAAGAGGTATGTAATTCGTACTCAACATAATCTGCAATGCCACCCCAAGGGATTCTGGTCGTTTGTGAATACTAAGAGGAAGGAAACTGGACTGCCGTCAAAAATGTTTCTCGGCAATGACGTAGCATTGACAACTGAGGAAAAATGCAGCCTATTTGCTAGGCACTTCTTAAGCGTCTTCTCGAATGACTCCCCATCGCCAGCAGAAATTGAGCGAGCCGTCCGTGATGTGCCAACCGACGTCGTAAACATGGATGTTTTTTGTCGTAGATGTACAAATCGTTCTCTCTGTGATGAGTAAAACCAAATCATCATTTTCACCAGGTCCGAGTGTTATTCCATCTGCAGTCCTAAAAAAATGCTCCGATATCTTAGCTGCTCCGTTGTCCTTGCTCTTCAACCTGTCACTTCGTCAACAGAAATTTCCCGCACTATGGAAACGGTCTACTATGTTCCCTGTTTTCAAGAAAGGAGACAAACGCAATGTGGAAAACTACCGTGGGATTACCTCGCTTGGGGTTGAATCTAAGGTGTTTGAGTCGCTGATAAATGAGAGATTGTTTGCTTCCTGCAAGCATTACATAAGTACATGTCAACATGGTTTCTTTCCTAGCCGCTCCGTGGAAACTAATCTCGTCAGCTTTACGTCGTTCTGTATGGAAAATGTATGCAAGAAACTTCAAGTGGATGCCATCTACACTGATCTTAAAGCAGCGTTTGATAGAGTTGTGCACGACGTTCTGCTAGCAAAGCTTGAAAAAATTGGATGTTCTGTTTCCTTCTGCAGCTGGCTTAGATCGTACCTCGTGCAACGTGAAGTTACTGTATGCATTGGAAACTACTCATCGTACTGTTTCTCGAACAGATCAGGAGTTCCACAGGGTAGCACTTTGGGACCAATGCTCTTCTCTTTATTTGTGAACGATGTAACGTTTATTCTACTACGAGGAGGTAAATTGTTTTTTGCCGATGACTTGAAGATTTATCTAGTCGTTCGAGGCTATGCCGACTGTTTAGAACTACAAAACCTTCTTGAAATCTTTAATGATTGGTGTGAACGTAATTTTATGGTCCTGTGCGTCTCAAAGTGCTGCGTAATTAGTTTCCGTCGAACTAGGACTGCCATTTTGTTTGATTATAACGTTGCTGGAACTGCAGTTCAACGTGTCGATCACGTTAAAGACCTCGGTGTCATGTTGGATGAAAAGCTCACATACACTCGCCACTTCTCAACCACGATCGACAAAGCTAATCGACAGCTTGGATTCATGTTCAAGATATCTAAGGAATTTCGTGATCCTCTGTGTTTTAAAGCCCTTTACTGTTCATTGGTACGCTCACTACTGGTATTCGCGAGTGTAGTCTGGAATCCCTACCAAGCTGTATGGAGTGGACGATTCGAATCTGTTCAACGCAAATTCGTCAGATACGCACTGCGCTATCTTCCATGGAGTGACCCGCTGAATTCACCACCGTATGCTGACCGCTGTCGTTTACTGGGTTTGGATACTCTTGCTAAGCGACGAAACATATCGCAGGTCGTCTTCGTTGCTAAAGTTTTACTCGCAGAATATGATGTTCCTGAGTTACTGGCCAAAATTAATCTGTATGCTCCTGCCCGAACACTCCGTCCGAGAACCTTGCTACATGAAGTAGTACATGCAACCAACTATGCTGCAAACAGTTCCTTTGTCGCCATGATTCATCAATTCAACGAAGCCTCTGACCTATTTGACTTTGACATCAATGCCTCGATGTTTCGTCATCGTTTGCTGTTGACCAATTTTTAATTTTTAATGAGTGACTACATTTAGATTTAAGTGTTTCATTGAGACTATCAAGTCAGATGGACTATAATAATAATAAATAAATAAGTAGGTCCACGTGTGTCCTCATTACCAGCAGGCATAGTCTGAAAAGGTATCGTATATGTCCGTTAAACGCTCTTTTTATGTGTTTTAATGTTTTGTGAGTCGGTCACAGTTTTTTTTCGGTCTGGTCAACGATGTATATTTGTCGTTACCGATTACTAGAAGGACTCAGCTTGGACTTTCGTTTTACTAAAATAGAATTGGTGAGCGTCTTGAATTGTTCAACGTCCATTCGCTATTGTCTCTTGCGGTCTGACTATGCTTAAGCTTTGAGAATATTCAGAAATACCTTGCCTTCCCAAAAAATCTCTGAAACGGGGATTGGTCTTCATTTTTGCATACCAAAGATTTTGAAATATTTGTAAGTTCATCTGTCAGTACATTCGTGATTTGGAAAATCTCGACAAATTTTGAGAAATAATCTACAAGCGTTAAACATTTATGATGGTCTTTCACATACACATCAAGAAACACATTTTCAAAGGGTTTCTCATGGATTCTCCTTGAAACTGGGATTTTAAAAGGTTTTCGCACATATTTCGCGAACTTGCAGCCGTTGAAATTTTTAGCCCAAAATGCCAGGATAGTATACAGATAATCTAATTTCCTCGTGTGTCAGTTTGTAGTTCCGATGATTGAAATTGTGAGCTTTCCGACTAAACTCTTGCTGGCCGGTATCTGAAATGATATCTGGTAAAATGATGTTAGAATATTGAATTTTAAGGCTAGTGTTGTAATTTGCTTGAATAATGCCAGAAACACGTAATAGTGGAATTGAGCAGCTAAGACAACAAATTTCCGAGCTACAGAATCTAGTTAATGGTTAACATTTATAAAAAGGACGGCTAAGTTCTTCATACAGTATGAATAATTGCATCCAGTCCAGTCGTTGTGAGCGGATCTGCAGTTGTTGTCTTCGGGATCTCGAACTGTTGCTGTACGTGATGCGACTTCCCAGAAGTCGATGACGTTGCTGCGTTTAGAGAGTCAGGTTATCCGCGAAGAACTTTCACTCCGGTCATTTTATGTTACACTCATTAGATCCCACTTCTGACCCCAGTTAGGGAATCTTTCTTGTAAGTTCACTTTTAATAAAGAAACTTATGACACTAGCACAATTTATTTCTAGATGTTCACGTTACAGTTGACTGACGTTTCATAGACTAAATAGTTATGCTAACACTGCAAAAAGTAAGTAATCTGCTTCGTGTTGGTGCACGTGGCGTGATGTGCCACGTTTTTGCGCCAACTTACCTAGCTGCCTTGATTGGCTAATTCCACTATCAGTATTTTCCTGACGCTTAAATCTCGAATTCAAAAAGCAGGTTCAGTGTTTAATCTAGCATTTCTGCCTACAAAAATCCATAACTATCATTGGGAAAGCAATGAAAACACTGGGCCATTTTACCCCAGGGGTACCTCATAGACTGTTCTTCTCTACGGACAGTTTCAGAGGGATTGATTCTAGCACCGGGTGGGCAGTAAATGTTCATTCGTATTTCAAAATATACCGGGAAAATGTTCGGTTGCTGATTTACTTTTCAAAATGTATGAAATCAATTATAGTATAAATACAGTGAAAATATGCCATCGCCGTATCACATCATCGCGACATTACTTCATATTTTAACTGTATAGATTTTCTGTTTTACCTTGACCTTGTTACTACGCTTAAATTTAATGAAATATCTCGTACTCATCAGAAAACAAAACAGTGATTGTTATGGTTTACTAAACGTTTGTTTGCGATCCAACTTCACAAAAAAGGGATCCCACCAGCCAGGAAAGTTCGATATTTCACAAATGCCTATCTAGTGTCAACATTTAGACTGCCAAGAATCTAACTTCAATCAACATTCTTCTTGCTCAGGTTTCACATCCAACTGAACCCAACCATCCAGCCCATGAATGTTAATCTGGGATATGGGCATCGAACACCTTCCGGCGATACTCTAGCCTTGGCTCGGTGGCTGCAGCGATGCCAGATCTAAGGAATTCGGATCGATTTTTGCGGAAATACGGATCTGCGGAGTTATGCGGATTTGTGTACTTATTATGTGAATGGGCACCCTTCCTTTCCAAGCTCCCACCCTCCGCTCATCACTTTCAAAAGATAGGACCTGTTAGGATTAGGACACCCACGGAATCGACCTTGGAGAAATCTGACATCACTGGGTGGCTGGTAGTTTAATGCCTATCGCATACCAACGAACAAGCAGACCAGAAGAATCGTAGACCTACTGGGAAACTGCCCACAACTGCCTGCGACGTTCGTTTGAACGGCTCGAAATGAAAGCAACCAGTCAGTTGGATCTCACTCTTTGCAGACAGCTCTGTCAGATATTCATTTTTCATCTCCTCCTGTCATGGGATGCTTTGACTCTTGGCTACTGTGGTGTGTTTGGATAGCTAAGAACGGATCGGACCGGTCGTTCGTTCGGTTTGTACTTTCTGTATGCTCCTTCGTTAGATTTCAATATTTACACAGCGCTTGTGATGCTGCTGTCGTTGCCGCACTGCAAGTAAGTGGTGCTGCGACTTGGGATAAATATAAATCGCCCAATAAAGTGTGCAAATACAAGGATACATAAGTATATTTTATCCAAATGATAAACGATTATCTTCTAGTCACAGTTGTTGAGAGTTTTCTGAGCAAATAGAACGAAGGAAAAATGATTAACTCGAAAACATCAGCAACTGAATCCACTGTCACCAATGGGGTTTGCTTCGCAGACTACGATAGCCTAGTATAAATAATTATATCGAAACAAATAATACATACGTGTTCATGGAAATTATCAACTGTTCTGATTTTTATTAATTGAAAAAGGCAATTTGTAGGCATCGCATTTGTGTCAATTTGTGTATTCGAATTGTGGCTCCAACTGATGTCACGTCGCCAATTGATGAACAATAATTTTTCACCAATTGTCAATCAATTAATGAAATTAAATTTTGTTTCATTTAGTCTACAAATTGCAATTTTACAGTTGGACTTCGATATGATTCTTTGATCAGATTGAGTGGAAATCTATAATAGCATTTTTAAAGGAAAACGCCACGGCCACACCACTTTGATTTAATTCAAAGGGACTTTTTCCAACGGAATCTTCCTCTGGGCGGTGGTACCAAGTCCAGTTCAGTTCAGTTTTCATGTCACCAAATCTACAGAACTGTCGAAGTCCTCGGATTTCATCAACAAACATCGCATGCAGTGCGATGTGGTGCAGTCCGTCGCTTATGTTGCAATAACCGCTGGCCTAAAGCTTCTCGAACCGTCGGACTCATGTGTGGGTCCCGGTGGCATGAGCTGGGATTAAAAACTCCATCTCCAACATCAATATGGAGCAAATTGAAGTACACTTCGTTGAAGGTTTTTTTTTCAGATCGTCTTCTGCTCTCCCAATAACGCATTGGTGGACGGTGCATATGTGTGACGATGGAAAAAAATTGGAACTCGTTTCCGTTGATGAGTGTCACGCGATGACGGTGACGACGACGAAGAAGACCGACGTCCTCCGAGCCTTTGCTGTTGAGTAAATATTTCCTTTTTGTCTTTGGCTTTTGGCTTTTCTTTTCAGCGCTGAGTTCATGATGATGGTGCACGGAGTGGTGAGATGGTGGCTATTGGGATGACCCAAACGTATTCAAAAATACATATACAAAGGCAGGGGATGTCAGAGCTGAGTTCGAACACGGGAAGATAATTGAGTGGCGTTTCCTCCCCTCAATCAGAGAAATGAACATGTTTCCCCGATGGGAACTGTTGCTATGCGTCTCAGAGAAAATTGCGTTAGATGGGAGAGGACAGATTTACAGATGAGAGCATCCTTTTTGTTGTTCAGTGAGTGGGCTTCCTGTTGTTGGTGGTAAATTGTGAGATAAATGCGTGAAGTAAATGCCATGCGCTAGAAATCATATGTTTGGATTTACTTGGAAGTCTGATGACATTAGGATCAATACGAAAAATATTCTCTTGAACTGGATTTGGATCTTAATGCTTAGCAGACCAAAAACATTCTTAACTGTAGTGATAAGAAATTTGAAAAGCTTTCTACTACTGTACACTAGTTTCGAGAAATTTAGTTTCTGCGATGAGTTTAAAACTTAGGGTCTGTTCATATACTACGTAAACCATTTAGGAGATAAAGGATATAAACCTCCTTCCCCACCGAACAACAGCCCCTTATTACAATGAGGAGTAGTTCCACGCCAAATTCCAAATCGATATGACGCAGCATTTCCCGATTTGCATGCAATTTTGAATATTTTTTAAAAATTCGACCAATTTGAATCTCGCAATAGAGCAGGTGTTACAGCAGGTGGGCTCTCAAGAGCTAAGTTATTGGTACTATACGCCAAACATAAAAGTACAATATCAAATTGGATCTCCAGTTACGAGAGAAATGGTTGCTTCAATTGGAAAAGTGGCATGAGCAATTGCTCGGAAGTTCGGAGAAGAAAAGCGGCAATGGCTGGTAGTTTTATACAAGACCCGAGCAAAGTCTGAGATCAAATTGAAATTTAAATTTGATGTTGTGATTTCGCTGATAATGATTTTTAAGGTTGCTGTCATTTTAACGGTTGAAATATCAAAATTGAGAGCAACAAAATCTTCCTGTAACATCACCTTGAAAACTATCTCTGCTATCAGTGGGAGCAAACTGAAAACTCAATTTGATATCAATTTTTCCTGTTGATAACAAAACAAGTATTCAATTTGATGTTATGCTAAGGCAATGAAAATAAACCCGCAACAACATATTTGTGAAGAGCAAATGTACAGCAAAATGAAAACAAATTTTGGTATCAAATTTGTCAATTGCATAATCTGAAATCAAATTAGGATTTCAGTTTGATGTTGATATCAAAACTTGATTTCAATTTGCTGTCATTTTGATGCTGGACTTTCCTCGGGGAAGCATCCATTGCTCTATTTGAATAAGGTCAAGTCTGCATTTGAAGAGTATTTTAAAATGAAGATATCCGTGGCCTCCGTATGCCGTATACTTCACAGCGAGGGACTAATATGGAAACGGATAGAGAGAAGGGCCAAACAAATCCGGCAGAAGGATATCCATAGATTTTGGAAGGAGCTAAGCGATTGGGACTATCGTAATCTAGTTTTCCTAGATGAGGTATCTTTTGACAGTCGTGACATGCTCCGAAACCGTGGCTACTCAGCTAAAGGAACGAAACTATTTTGCCGGGGTGAGTTCATTCGTAAACCTCGAGTTTCGTGTCTTCACATGATTGGCCAAGAGGGTATGTTGGAATGCTCCTCTACTGAAGGAACATTTAATTTCTTCCAACACTGCAAGAAATTTGCTTAGAGAAATGGAAAAGTACAGACGTATCCGGGTTTCCACTCAGTATGGGTCGTTGATGGCGCCCGTATTCATTGTGATAGCAAAATTATCTCGTACCTTCGCTCTTTGGGTGTGTTAGCTGATTTTCTACCAACTTACTGTCCATTCTACAATCCTATAGATATTGTGTTTGGTTTGGAAAAGGTTTATCAAGAGAACATCGAAGGATTTGAAAATGGCTGTTGCCGAAACTATGATGTCTTTCTCTAAATACAAAATGGACTAACTATTCCACAATGGTGGTTACTTACATGAAGCAAAATTTGATCCCTATATTGCTGCTCCTGACAATTTGATCGATTTGGTTTGTGAAGAAACTGTGTGACTTATTTCGTTCATTTTAAAACTTAGTTTTATACTCAGTTCTATATATATTCTTAGTTTATTATTGTAGAAACAGCTTGAAATTTAAAACAATAAATCGTAAATCAAAACATTACACATGATCAATGTCTTACATATCGGTTATCTGAGAACTTAAAGGCGCTCCCAACTGGTCCTCTTGAATGTTTACAGATGTCTCCGTTGCACTGTATATATTGAATTTACAATGCTTCCAAACATATCTTCAAAGTCCTCATTGATACCATCTAATTGTTCACATCTGATTCCAGGACATTGTAGGCTTGACGGATGGAAGAGAGTGCTTCATGATAGCTTTTATTAACACTGTGAGCCACAGTGAGTTCTCTGTGCGTTGCACTAACGCGTGTGCCCTCTTTTGCTTGAAACAGATGGGCCAAATGCTGTGGAGGATAATCTTTCATTGACTCCCTTAGATGAGCCGGCGTATTTAGTAATGAGTTGGCCCAAAATGACCATGCCATGCCGTGTCCTTCAAGGTGATCCCCGCGAGTAGCTCTCAATTCATCCGACAAATCGAAAACGTCATGTGTGACTGCTACACCTGACCTGCCTTTCTCAGTGGGGTCGATAAATGCTTCCTTTACTGCATTCCACACAGCATGACTGCTGATCGAAAGCAAATAAATGTGCAAGTGGAGCGATATTTCCTTCTTCCGACAATTCTGAAGAAGATTCGATTTTTTGTCCTTCAACTTGTCCAACGTGTTTTCGAAATCGCCTTCATCGAGTCGTCGGAGCTCCAACTTGGGGTGGTAAATCCATTTGCGTTAGGAAAAAACGGTCAATACCGCTTTTACGCATTCAAAATGCACCTCCACCGGGTTATCTCCCTCTGGTTCCTCTTCCTCCAGCACCTCAAAATCGTAATCGATCAAAGTATCTAGAGACGAATCCTCCAACGGATCCTCGTAATCGATCACAGGATTGAGAGGTGGATCCTCGAACGATTCAAAATCAATGCTCTGCATAACTGCATCGGCCCTAGAATCGGCCATGATTTCTTTCCTGAGAAATTTGAATAACTTTATGAAAATAAATAAATTTATTGCTGGTTATGAATATCTACGTACTGCGTTCTTTAAAAGTACGTACAGACTACAGAGTTATAACATGCTGTAGCGCTATCTTGAAGGTGGTTTCTGTGTTGCAGTTATGTTATAACTGTTCAGTCTGGACAGCGCTTAAAACCCAGTTTGAATTGAAAATTTAGCATAAACCTAGGGGAAAGTTACCCAGCACAGTGTGCCGAAAGTTGATTTGGCACAACTTAGGCACATCCATCGGCACACCTTCAGCCCAATCTCATGGGCATTGGATTGTTCACTAAACAAAATGGGAGAACTGCTGAACAGCTATCATTGAAGTTGTTCACAACATTACTGTGTATTTCAGAAACATACTCTAATTGAATATACTAGAGGAACTCAGGCCAGCAATTCATTTCTCTGTTCACATTTAAATTCGAAATGTAGGCTTCCGAGGGCTGTCGATTGGTATCAATACCGGTCACAAGTCTTTCAGCTACTTCGCAAATGGAGTGTACTACTAACCGGCATGCAAGAATAATTTGGATGGATTGGATCATGCAGTGGTGGCGGTTGGATGCGGAAAACTTAAAGGAGAAGATTACTGGCTTATCAAGAGCTTCTGGTCCAACTACTGGGGCAACGATGGATATGATTTGATGGCGGTGAAGAGTAACAACTGTGACCCTACCAACGATGCGACGTATGTAAATTTGAAGTGAGATTTCTGTTTAAATTATAATTAAGTAAAAGGGTAGTTTAATTTTCGGATATGTGTCAACTTATACGAGAGGAAGTAATTGGTTTTCGATTTTTGTATCATAATATTTTTTTTAGTTAGGTTGTGCGGAAGCACTACAAATTCCGTGTGATTGTGCCGTTAAAAGTAGTTCGGTATTGTTCAAGTGAGTTTGGTTTGGTAGATGACCAATTGACCGAGTGCTGGTGATTTTCTGCTGAAAAGTAGGGTTCTTACAAGGCCACGGATTTTTAATTGCTTCCACTCAACCTAATTAACTAACAATTTTTAAACCGAATTTCACTGGTTGAGGTACTACGATCGAATTCTCCCGGAACTCCAAACCAAACGTCTTAATAATCCATTCCGACGTCGAAAACCTCCGAGAGCTTCTTGCCCGGAATCATCACCTTCAGCAGTTCCTCTTCTAGATTGAGCAGAAAGGTGTAGAGCTTTTGAATTGTTTCCGTCGGATTGACTAGCAACGTTCGGACGACATTGGAGCAGTAGGACTTGTAACGTGCACCCTGAGTACAGATGATCGATCCGAAGTGCAGATAGTTATTGTCGCTAATGTATTGAACTTCAAGCTGTAATTGCCAGCAGACTAGATAATCGCCGGGTAGCACATGTCCAATTAGTTGGTATCCACACTGGTACCCGATTGGGACGCTGATGTCACCCAACGATTTGCCATCCTTGGATCCCTTGATCGCCTCCAGCAGCTTTTCAAAATTGGCCTTGTATTTGTCGTTCTTATCCCGAACCAACAGCTTCACCGACGGAATGCCCTCCTCACCGTCCTTCTCGATCTGCATCAAGTAGTCGACCTTCTTCTTGTTGGTCAGGAAAAAGATGGACTCTTCGTAAAGCACCCATTGGCGTAGCTAGAAAATTTAAGTGGAGGTAACATAGGGGGGTGGCTATTGCATTTTTTTTTTATTTTACTTTTCTGTGACCAATAATATGACATTGAGGCTTGCTATTATTTTAATCGTTAAACAAATTTGATTATATTTATTTCATTGCAACAATTAGGAAATCTATTGTGTGGGCTTACTGATTTCGAACAAGCGATGATCGTTTGTTCATGCTTTTTGTAATGAAATCACATAGCGTCTGGAACTCATAAATTTAGGCATCTCAAACTTTTTTAGATTTTGATTATTTCCTCATTAGTTTAATCTCAAAATTAAATTCTAGAAGTTTGAATTTTATAATTTTATAAAATGCTGGCTGAAACATGGAAACGTGCACACAGAATAAATTTCATACATTTAGGACTTATGAAAATGTTCGTGATATATGTCCATGCACAATTCTTAACACTCTGTAGGTTGGTTTGTTGTCTTTATTAAGGAGATCTTCAGCCAGCTTCTGTTAAAATAAAAATTATTTTGATATCGCAAACCCATATTTTTTCAAGATTGTCTAACTAAAAAAGATATATCTCTGATACAGATTGTAAGCATAAATTCTTCAAATACAAATGTAAATGAATATTTTTTTTATATCTTTATTAAGGAGACTTTCAGCCCTGGGTGTAAATTAATAGTAAATTGCCATATTTCTATATCCTGTAACTTATACAACGTTTCCTGAACACATATAAAACTCCTTAAGTTTTAAAAGTTTTCCCCAGCTTCTACAAAGTTCCCTGAGTTAGATCCAAATTCCATATTTATTCTATCTCTCGTAATCCTACGAAGATCTCTGAATCTCTTTGCACTTCTGGAAAGACACATAGCATCTACAAATATTCTAAAACATCTGGAAAGTTCCGTGAAATTTAACGTCCAAGAATCTCACTGAGTTTTTTTGAAGAAAGATTGCTGACAAACTGCAACGAAGTCCCCTAAACTGAAGTAAGGATCCCTGAAGTTCATAGAAGCTTGCTGAACTATTTTAAGATCTTCTACAAAATTCCATGAACTGTTTCAAAAATTCATACAAATTCGCAAAACTTCTACAAAATTTGCTGTACTTTTACGTTTCTTCTTGATTTTCCACGGAATTTATCGAATTCGTACGTAATTTCCACAACTATTCCAAGTCCAAAAAGTGTCATCAAATTGTACGGAGATTCCTTCTGTCTACGACTTTTTTTTTAATATTTATGAAGTTCCCAGAATTTCTACTAAGTTTCTTCCAATCTCTACGATGTTCCCTAGACTTCTTAGAAGCCTTTCAAGTTTTACGAAGTTCCCAGAAGTTGAAAAAAAATACCCTAGACTCATGGCCAACTTATGGAGCCTGAAGACGTCTTATTATGCCATCGATTAAATATCGATATTATAAAACTACTCAAAACTGTTTATTCTAGTCCATAACATAAGAAAACTAGTCAACTTAAAGGACTTTAAAAAAATCGTTGTTTGCGGTCCAATTTAATTAATCACTTTTTAATAGTAACATCAAATTTAACAAGCTTGAGGCTTGAGCTTAAGTAATTGAAAAGCTTGACAAAATACATGCGAGTAAAAAAAAACACCAATCATTTCAGGGGGGGGAGGGGGGTCTAGATAATTCTGGAGGGGGCCTGGCCCTCTTGGCACCCCCATTAGCTACTCCAATGACAGCACCGTAATCGTATAGGTCAGCTTGTATCCCAGCAGTCAGGAGCCAGGTTTGCAGCGAGCTGGATTTGCTGTAGATGGTTTCCTGGTCTACGCCGACCGCCGTCAGAATGCAATCCGCTTTCTGCAGCAAATCATCATGGGAAAACTCTGGTTCCTTCCAGTTGGCGTAGAGGTGATGTAGAAGGAATCTCTATTGAGCACGATATTCAACATTTTCGGGGCCGTTGTGAATGCAAACCAAAATATTCAAGCTGTCAGAAATACCGGGTTGCCACATATTAAAGAATATTCGTATTTCACAAAAAATCGTAGCTTGCTCTGTGACCGTTACAAACGGTGCACCTGCGGCACACTTGTGGCACACTGAGAAAAATGTTGACCCAAGATTGGTGTGCTGAGTGAAATACCCCTTGGGAAAAAAATGATTAACATGGATATTTTATTGACCACACTTAGAAATAACTACTTTTACACGAGACGTAATCCATATTGAACGTAAATCATGGAACGTAAACCATCATTTCATGTGTTCTCAAACCGAAACATACGCAAGTCGACGAAGAGAACGTTTGATTGAATTGATTTTCTCGTTTCTTTCAACTGATTCTTATGTCAAAAAGGTCGCTTACATGTGTCGGTCTCAGGGAACCGAAATTTACATGACATTTTCGTAGTGTGCAGTAAATAAAAAAGAAGTTTTTATAAAAATTGTTGATAAAGGAAATAAACCATTTCAAATTATACATTAAGACCATTATGCACCGATAAAATTTCCTTCTTCCAATTGCGTCATGTATATATTAGTGATTGTGGATGAATTTACAATGTTAACCCAAATTTTCCCAACTAAAACAACAAACGCAGACGAAGTAATTAGTAAACCTTGCCAAATTGTAACCGACAAAGGTACTTGCTACACTTCCAAAAAGTTTGCAGATTTCATAGTTGTGCACCAAATTGAACACGTAAAAACTGCTTCACCAACTCCAGAAGCAAACGGGCAAGTAGAGCGTATGACTAAAACTCTTACACCAATGCTTGCCAAATTGTGCTGTGAATCTACTCGAAAATGGGATAAGCTGTTGACAAAAATTATGTTTATATTTAACAATACATCATCCAAGAACTTTATTATTCGATAATAAATCATCCAAGCACTTTATTGTTCGGTAATCATCCAAGCACTTTATTATTCGGAGTTCAACAGAATACTTTTAACTGTGAAAATCATAATTTAGAATTGTTTGTTATAAAGAGGCAACCAAATTCAGAATCAATTACCAATAACTTCGTGAGAATGCTCAAAGACAGAATATGAAAATCCAAGCTTATAGTATACATAATACAGACAAAAAAAAACAGGTTGAAAGGGATTTTGTAGTCTTGAAATAACGTTCAAAGGACCTTATAAAATTGACAATGTTTTGTCAAACAATAGGTATGTCGTAAATGATATTGATGGATTTCAAATTTCAAATATTTCCTTTCAACTCCTGAGGTTTGTTCTCCTCAAAATATAAGGAAATGGAAATGGATACATGATTATATTTTAGAAGGTAGTAATATCGATGAGGACATCGAAAGTGTCAGGATGCCTGAGATTTAGTAACTCATAATCATAGTAGGCAGATTGAGGGCTGAAGCGTAGACACTGAAATTGTTAGGACATTCTGTAAAGCTTCAAACCCACAAGACATGTTTGATTGAAACTCTAATCTAATCTTATCTAATCTAATACAAACGCAGCCAGTGCGAGAATGCATCCTGGAAAATGATTAGGTTAGATAACGCCTAATGATTTTTTTTTGTCAACATTGGTGTTCAAAACTGCCAAGTCTACTACCATTTGCGGCAAAGATGATTCTGTAAAATGATTAGAGTTTAAATAAATATATTTAAACAGCGGTTCATTTCGTGAATTTACAGGTTTGGAAGGATGCGTGGACATACCGTACCAAACGCTCCGAGTTATGTAAGAGGGAACTTAACAATCATATGTGATGTAACGAATGGTTTATATAATATAGTATAATTGAAGGATCTCACCAAATGCTTCCAATGTACCTGAAATCCTTAATTTATAGATAAAAATGGAATGATCTCTCCGAAACTGGTCTGCTTGACCAGTGGCGTCGCCCTAACCTCAATCTACCTGTTCAACATCTTTCAAAACGTAATCAAATAAACCGCCATTGCTTTAAAACGATACAAATAAGTGAAACTAGAAGATCCTTTGCATTTCGAGACTGATTTGAATATAGTTATGACTCTAAATAATGATTTCAAAGTCGTTGCACTGGTAGAAAGTGAGGTGCTTGACTGTGATCATCAACTTTTCCGAGCTTCAAAAGGAGTACTCCTTCGGGTGCAGCTTCTTGGTGTGGCTGAATCGGACGATTGGATGTTGGAGGTTCAATGGAGATCTATTTTTTTCGGAGTGAAAGCACACACACGTCCATTGACTGGCTGCCAGGATTTTTTTTTTCATTGATTTGGTTTCCGTCGATCTTGTTTTCCGTGCTGAACACCAATGCTATCGACGCCAGGAAGGCAGTTCTCACACCTGGACCCTACCTATCGACCCATCAACTCATGAACCGGGGACCAACGGCTTTACTTTCCTTCCGAAGGAAGGCGTGATCAGAGATGTTATGCCTGAGAACATCCCGGCGGCGCCGACTGGGATTGAACCCAGGCCTGCTGGGGTGAGAAAGCTGTCACGCTTACCACTACACAACCGGGGCCGCTTGGTTGCCAGGATTCGCGGCTTTAATTAGTAGTTCGGCAGTCCAAGAATATCAGAGCTTCCATCCCTTTTCCGAACAATAATGGGCTTGGTGCACAGCACAGGTGGCGATAAATATGTAAAACACACGGACAGAGTAGCCGGCGCCGGTGGTGTAGTAGTAAGCGTGATCCCAATGGGTCTGGGTTCAGCCGAGGTCGGTGAGATTTTTCTGAGGCATAAAAATCTCTGGTCACGTCTTCCTTCGGAAGGGAAGTAAAGCTGTGGTCCCAGTCCATGTGTGTGTTGAATGGGTGCGATATCCTATGAAAGTGTGGAAGCTACCTTAATGCACATTCGATTGCCGTCAATGAATGGCAATCGATGTCCGTCGGTGATTGGCACTAGATTGCGGAACAGAGACCGATGTTAAATAAAGGAAATGAAACGGACAGAGTACGATCCGACAATAAAACGTTTTTTTCACGGCAATCGGTCACTTTCGCTTCACTCTAGAGGTGTCGTATTTCAATATTTGTCTATCACTAATTAAAACTATTTTGATTAAAAGAAGTTTTAGCCGAAACGAGCGAAAAAATATGACAGTGAAAAAACAATTGAATTCAGGGTAATGTTCTAATACTCCAAAGGCACCAAACCTTTCGAGTTATTAAGTCACTGTTGAAAATACTCGGAGTTGTGCTTGTGTATCTCCATAATATTAAGTGTTTTAAACGAGGAATTTACAAGAAGCAAAAGTCTGATCTGTCCTCAATCTGCACTTTTAACTGTTTTCCTCAATCAGTTTTTTAAGTCTATACACAAACCAAAAATCTATTACATTGAATGTTAGTTGCATTTCCTATCATCCTCTGCATCCAATCCCGCAGCAAATGATATTAGTTGACCTAGCAAACGATGTAATGTAAAGTTTTTTGCTTTTGACTAAACCATCAAGATTTTTATTTATACATTGTAGAACGACGCACACACTTGCTTCGATTCCCTTCGTTCGTGGTCCGAGACCTAGTCGGCAACCTTTTTTTTCGACATGATTAATTTCACCGCAGCTCGGTATATCGCATCCCCCGTTCATGCGGTCTCCACTAACATCCTCCTATGATGAATCCCACATAATGGTAAGCGAATCTTACATCCTCCGGTTGGGTGTATTGAATAGACCTCATCACACAATGCATCGAATAACCCCCAAAACATCGCAAAACGCACAGGGTGATCTGTATGCTTTTGAACGAAACCGAAAAATTCCCCTCCCCCCTTCTGTCCCTCGAATGTTACTACATACATCCTTCCTGTGAGATGAGTACCCATCGCTGGTGGAGAGCATGAACACCCTCCTTGCATGGTTATCCGCTCAATTGCTCACGGTGTGTGTGGAGCTGCAGATCCTCCTTTATCACCGTCGTTGGAGCACAATTTTCCGGGGAGCATATCACGCACTGCGCTCCAACTGCTGGTCTCAGTTTCGTTTGACATTCCGAAAAGTGAACAAAGCAGCGGCCGAGTCTCTCGACGGTAAGCGTGTCCTGTTTGCTTCCCCTCCCCCTGGAGCAGTATGTGCAGCAGCACTAGAGGGACAGATAATGGAATGGTGGTACATGGTATGGTCCTGCGGTCGTTTTTCTAATTAGTACATCATACAGTGTTGTATGCGGAAAGGACTAGGAAACGGAACGAACAACTGTGTACCCGTGAGTGTGCGTGCGTGCGGACGTGTGGGTCAAGTCCGGAAGAAGGACAGTGCAGAAAATTGTAAGCACCAGCCTGGCAGCAGGCCGGAATCAGCGGATATCAATTTGGACAGGGAAGGACAAGATGTGTTAGCCGTTTTTACTCTGTCGGTTTGTGTCGAAGAAGGGACCTGGAGTGGTATTTGGATGTACTATTTACCTTGAGGGGTTATCTTTTTGAGGAACAGTGGAAATTGAGCCGCAACATGGGCCGCAAATGGAAGGAGAAAAGGATCCGGTGCGTTTCCAGATCCAGCGACTAGCAGTGGGCTGCTGTGGCAGTGAAGATTACTCTGACGAAATTGAAAAATGTGCTACAGAAGGAAAGACGATTGATATTTTTTTTTTCGGAATTCTTTCAACAAGAAATTTTCCTTTCTTTCTCTGGTTGGCTTGATGAAAAAAAGCGTCGAAGACGGTGGGATGGGTATCCTCAAGATGGTTTTTGACAGTGAAAAATTGTGAAAATTGTCTGGCTCTGTGTGCGAGAAGAAGCGGCGAACAAGTGTAAGAAGAAGCAGCAGCAGCATCGAAATACGGGAATCCGGATTGCCTCTCGCGATTGAAGCTACGGCATTTCGCTCTTTTGGTGTAGTGATGTGGAGTTTTTCGAGACGAGAGTTCGCGGAGAGAAATCTCTTTTGATAATATACGAGGTGGATAAATGAGCTGCATAAGAATTTGGCTTTCGGCGCTTTTCTGATCCCTCTGTTCTCCTTTCTTACCCTTGAAATCACAATAATGATGTCCCTAGTTAAGGCACCGTGAGAAAAAAAAACTATCTCTCCCCGGTGGGGTCGAAGCAGACACAATTAGAAGAAGAAGAAGAAGACGAAGATCGAGCTTAACAGATGAAACAATGTTTTATTAAAAGTTTTGAAAGGCAAATTTTCATATGTACACATAGATCAGCGTGAGAAACGAGCAGTGAGGGTATACGTGAGTGGGGGACGAGATTGAGGGAGCCTCGGCGAACCACGCGCGCACGGATTCGTGAGGATAAATGAAAGTTTCGTCGGTTCGGTGGAAAAACCAATTTTCTCGCTGTACAGCGGTTCTGCGGGGATTTATTTTACGAGTGGCGGACGTGCTTGTGAAATAAGTGCGGTGGCAGTGAAACACACAAAGTTGGAGACCCTGAATCGCGGAACAACAGTGTAATTTGCGCTCGTATTCGACATTGTTGTGAGGCGACATCCTGCTCGATTCGTTGGGGACCGCAACTGCTGAGGAATTGCTGCGGCGGCGTGTGTGCCATCTCGTAAGTAGTAACAGCAGTGAATTTTCGGTTTTCGTTGAGAGCGAGAGTGGCGAGGAGGCAGAATGAATGCGGCGGGTGATCAGTGTTGCCAGGTTTGACTATATGATGAATGTAATGCGTGTCAAACTTTTTTTTTCGAGATTGCTTGAGGTCTTAGTACATTGAACGGAGAGGCCGTGGGTAAATGGCTCAAAAATGATATTAATTGAGATACATACTGGCAAGTCTGTCATCGGTTAGGGTGTCCATGAATGTATGGGAAAAAAGTGACCCTTGAATTTTCAAAACCTACCATATACGAAATTTTTATTCCCTCGAAATAATACCCTGTGCCAAATTTGGGCTCAATCAGACATGATTTAAGGGGGCGCAAAATCGTCAGTTATTTGTCATATTATATCCTAACAAGAACTGAAGAGATCAGTTGAATCACTTGCATATTTTGGAAATAATGAAAATTGAATTGGGAGTTTTCATGTAATGCTAAATAGTGCTGGTGGATAAATACTTTAACGATTCTTTTGTAACTTTCGGGATAATCAAAATATGTTATTTATATTTTTTTTGAAGATCTAATGACCAATATTTAAAAAAGACTTATATATTTTATTTAACGGGTGTTCAATAAAAAATGAGAATGATTTCAGTGCCGTCCAGCGCTCTTGTGAGAGCATCGCTACTTAGTTGCGTCGTACGGCTGACCAGGACCCCTTCTCCAATATTCATTGACGTTTTTTTGAAGTATAAACATTATGTTTTTAATAAAAAAATCTGAATTCGTTGAAAAACATTTTTTTTTACTAGCTATATGACTGAAAAAATTCTCATTTTTTATTGAACACCCGTTAAACATGCTTCTCGCAAAACAGTTAGGTCGGTTTCGCATGACGTCAAAATTCATGTCGTATTTTTTTTATGAATTCAACAAATAATTATGAAAAACGCGTGCTAAGAGGAAAGATCTACCTTACTTAGCTTACCAATCAGGCTAAGGCTTTGTTGTCCTCTGCTGTCTGAAGAAGTCGTCTCCACTCTACTCGATCCATGGCCACAGTTCGTCAGCCTCGTAGTCTGCGAAGGGTCCGCAGGTCACCTTCTGCTTGGTCGATCCACCTTGCCCGCTGCGCGTCTCTTCTTCTTGTTCCTGTTGGGTCGCTTTCTAGAACCATTTTCACTTAGTCGTGCTTCATTCTTACGACGTGCCCAGCCCACGTAGTCGCCCAATTTTTGCAATGTGGACGATGGATGGTTCTCCCAGCAGTCGGTGCAATTCGTGGTTCATTCACCTCCTCCACGTTCCGTCATCCATCTGCACTCCACCGTAGATGGTACGCAACACCTTCCGTTCGAAAACACCAAGTTGGTCCTCCACGAGCATAGTCCAGGTCTCGTGGCCGTAGCATCTTGTAGACAGTCAACTTCGTGCGGCGGCGAATTTTATTCGACCGGAGCGTCCTCCGGAGTCCAAAGTAGGCACGATTCCCTGCCATAATGCGTCTTTGAATTTCTCTGCTGGTATCATTTTCGGCGGTCACCAGTGAGCCCAAATACACGAACTCATCGACCACCTCGATTTCGTCACCGTCAATCTGAACTCGGGGTGGGAGGCTAACATTGTCTTCCCTAGAACCTCTTCCTTTCATGTATTTTGTCTTTGATGCGTTGATGGCAAGTCCAATCAGTCTAGCTTCAGCCTTCAGTCTGATGTACGTTTCCACCGACGTCTCAAAGTTCCGTGCCATGATGTCGATGTCATCGACGAAGCCAAGAAGCTGGATGGACTTTCTGAAGATCGTGCCACTCGTGTCTATCCCTGCTCTTCTGATCACACCTTCTAACGCGATGTTGAATAGCAGACACGAAGGTCCATCACCTTGGGACTCGAGAGTGTCCCCGATACTCGAACAACGCACATCACTCGATCCATCGTCGCCTTGACCAATCGCGTCATTTTATCCGGAAATCCGTACTCGTGCATAATCTGCCATAGCTGATCTTGATCGATTGTGTCGTATGCGGATTTGAAATCGATGAACAAATGATGTGTGGGCACGTTGTATTCGCGGCATTTCTGCAGAACCTGCCGAATCGCGAACATTTGGTCCGTGGTAGCGCGGGCACCCGCCTGGTATTGCCCCACGAACTCTCTTGCAAATGGTGACAGACGGTGGCATAGAATTTGGGAGAGTACCTTGTAGGCGGTGCTCAGCAGTGTGATCGCGCGGTAGTTGCAGCAATCCAACTTGTCGCCCTTTTTGTAGATTGGGCATACGACACCTTCCATCCACTCCTCCGGTAATATCTCCTCTTCCCAAATCTTGGCAATTACCCAGTGCAGCGCTCTAGCCAGTGCTTCACCACCGTATTTTAATAGCTCACTTGGTAGTTGATCTACACCAGTTGCTTAGTTGTTCTTCAGCCGACTGATCTCCTCCTCAACTTCTTGAAGATCAGGGGCCGGTAGCCTGTCGTCTTCTGCGCGTGCTCCAAGGTATGCAGCCGAGCCACCTTCATTTTCTGCTGCTTCACCGTTGAGGTGCTCGTCATAGTACTGCTTCCACCTCTCAATCACCTCACACTCGTTCGTGAGAAGGTTACCGTCCAAGTCCTTGCACATATCGGCTTGCGGCACGTAGCCTTTGCGCGAACTATTTAGCTTCTCGTAGAACTTCCGTGTGTCGTTTACGCGGTACAGATTTTCCATCGCCTCGCGATCTCGGTCTTCCTGCTGACGCTTCTTTCTTCGGAAAACCGAGTTTTGACTGTTCCGCGCTTGTCTGTATCGCTCCACATTCAATCTCGTCCGGTGTTGCAGCATTCTCGCCTGTGCTGCATTCTTCTCCTCTACGAACAGTTTGCATTCGTCGTCAAACCAGTCATTTCTTCGGTCCGGGATTGCAGTACCTAGTGCCGCTGCAGCAGTACTACCTATGGCTGAACGGATGTCCCTCCAGCCATCTTCAAGAGAAGCTGCGCCAACCTGCTCTTCCGTGGGTAGTGCAACTTCCAGCTGCTGCGCGTAGTCCTGGGCACCTCCGGCGTCCCGTAGATGCTCAATGTAGGGTCGCGGCGTTCGACTTCGACGTGTGTTATGCACCGTCGAGAGTTTTGAGCGCATGCATACTGCAACTAGGTAGTGGTCCGAATCTATGTTCGCACTGCGGTACGTGCGGACGTTGATAATGTCGGAGAAGAATTTCCCGTCGATTAGAACGTGATCGATTTGGTTTTCTGTGTGTTGGTCAGGTGATCTCCAGGTGGCTTTGTGGATATCCTTGCGGGGGAAAAAGGTACTTCGAACTACCATACCCCGGGAGGCTACAAAGTTCACGCATCGTTGGCCGTTGTCGTTCGATACGACATGCAGGCTGTTTGGCCCGATTGCCGGTCTATACATTGCCTCCCGTCCTACCTGAGCGTTCATGTTGCCGATGACGATTTTGACGTCCCGTTGCGAACAGCCGTCGTACACCTGCTCCAGTTGCGCATAGAACGCTTCTTTCTCGTAGTCGGGTCTCCCTTCGTGTGGGCAGTGCACGTTGGTGATACTGTAGTTGAAGAAACGGCCCTTAATCCTCAACTTGCACATCCTCGCGTTGATCGGCTGCCAACCAATCACGCGTTGGCGCATCTTACCCAGCACTACAAAGCCGGTTCCCAGCTCGTTGGTGGTGCCACAGCTCTGGTAGAAAGTAGCCGCTCGATGCCCGCTTTTCCATACCTTTTGTCCCGTCCAGCAAAGTTCCTGCAGTGCTACGACTCCGAAGTTACGTGGTTGAAGTTCATCATAGATTAACCTATCGCAACCTGGGAAGCCAAGCGATTTGCAGTTCCATGTTCTGAGTTTCCAATCGTAGTCCTAATTTTGTCGCGTAGGTCTGTGCCGATTGTTCCGATCCGTATTTCTTTCTTCAGTATTTGCAACTTTGTTTTTTTATTTTCAGGGCGTATTGTTGGGCTTGCCCCAACCCCCTGTCTCGCCGGGACCCATCGTGCACAGCTCTGTTTAGAGTCCCACGATGGCACTAGGACGGTGATCAGCCGCTCCTAACAATGGGTCTGGGTTCAATCCCAGCCGAGGTCGGTGGAATTTTTCTGAGGCATACAAATCTCTGGTCACGTCTTCCTTCGGAAGGGAAGTAGAGCCGTTGGTCCTGGCCCATGTGTGTTTGATTGAATGGGTGCAATATCCTACGCAGTTGTGGAAGCTGCCTTTCTGCACATTCGATTGCCGTCAATGGATGTCAATCGATGTCCGTCGGTGATTGGCACTAGATTGCGGAACAGAGACCGACGTTAAATAAAGGAAAGAAGTAGCGCCCATAGATTTGAAAATCGTCAATAAATAGCTGAGCTATGATGTTTCAAACATTAAAAGTTTGCCGTTACACAATTGACCAGAGGCATCGTGTTCAGAGTGTTAATAAGATTATTATAGAAGCTTTTTATGGAAGCTTTAATTCTAGACGCTTACCCGTCGCTTCGCACTTCTAACTCAAAAAACAATGTAACATCATTTCAAGGTTTATGGAACAAAATCAAAAAGTTAGTGCCCGAAACATGAACAGTATATGTCTAATTTATCGATCATGCCTATATTTTTAAGAGCGCAAACTTTATATTCTATGGATCATTTTCATTAGTTTAAGGTTCATTGCTGAATGTTTTATCCTTTCCTTTATTTAACGTCGGTCTCTGTTCCGCAATCTAGTGTCAATCACCGACAGACATCGATTGCCATCCATTGGCGGCAATCGAATGTGCAGGAAGGCAGCTTTCACACCTGCGTAGAATATCGCACCCATTCAACACATATGGGCCGGGACCAACGGCTTTACTTCCCTTCCGAAGGAAGACGTGACCAGAGATTTTTATGCCTCAGAAAAATCCCACCGACCTCGGCTGGGATTGAACCCAGACCCATTGGGGTGTTAGAAAGCAGTCACGCTTACCACTACACCACCGGCGCCGGCAGAATGTTTTATGGATCATTTGCAATATGTGTATGGGTAATTCTTACAATTTCAATGCTCATTTATTAGATATATAGCGGTACATTTTTACAATTGTGTTGCTAAATTTTACTGAAAATATGGATCATATTGATATTTTTTATGGATCATTCACACATTTTAAGGGATTTTCACAGATGTGTCTTTAAATTAGTAATGGATCATTTATTGGTTTTTATATTCCAAAGTATGTTTGCCGTTTTAGAAATAATGATTAAACACTAATGCTGTCGACTTGGCAATTTCGTTGCTAGAATCTGTAATCATGACAAGTTTGTTTCTTTTATTACGGCTCAGTGGTGGAATGGTCCAAAGAGGTTGTGTACCTCGTACTTACACTAGATAGTAAGCTAAATTTAAGTTCTAATAATGAAATATTAAATGCGGCAAAGTGGCTGTAGCAAATAGGACAAGCCAATAGTAAATGAAATGATGAATATAAATAAAGGAGAATAAGTAGACAGATTGGTTGACATTCAATTTGACAGATACAAGCATGCACTGTACACAAACATCATCCTCTGATCGAATGAAACCTCAGACCATTCAAAACAAAACACCGAAATCGCTTTTTCGAATGATAGCTGCAACCGAATGACGGTTGTTTTGAAATCAGATGATTTTCCTCTCGAATTCAGGATGGAACTTGTTATGAGAAGGGATAGGGCCTTCAGTTGAAATGCGTAATGCTCTCTGCAGAATGACTGTCATACTAAATGGAAATGCATATGGTATTGGTTCAGCCCCATAACGCAAATCATTCAAAACGATGTTGTAAATAATTCTATCAAACGTCTTTTGCTGATCTGAGCTGACAAACGAGGTGGAAGCATATGCATCGCTATCAGAGCTGTTACGAACAAAGGTAAAGGATGAAAACCAATGTTTGACTAATTCGTGGTGAAGGAGGTTTTCTTCACCACGAAAATTTTTTGTATCTATAATGGAATGGCTTATTATGGCTATTCAGTATGGAATTGTAGATAATCTAATTAAAAGCACTTGCATGTCACACTATTCTTAAATGTTTGTCCTCTGAGTGCCGTATGTTTTATAGCTAATTTCAAACGAAAATCATCCTGTATTTGGATGACAGTCATATGGATGTTCATCATCTGACGACGAATTCAACCATAAGAAAATCATCCGAAATTCGAATGCATATTGTTAAAGGGCTCGAGCAATGCAATAATCATTCGAAGTATTGCGGATGTTTTGGTTCAGTGTGGTGAAATAACTCAGAAGGAACCTACCAATGTACTTATTCAGAGTTGCCAGTAAAATACACGGTTACAAGAAACAACCAAAGTTCAATTGTTGAACCGGAACTAAATGAAAAATTGATTATGAATGTCAATCATCAATAATCAGTTGGTTGATAGTAAAAACTTTGATAATAGTATCTCATCGTACATTAAATTAAATTAATATTAAAAAAATGTCAATGCACTCACTAAACGCAAAGTCAGCTTGAAAAACGATGAATTTGAACGAATGCGTCAATCAATGAAATAAATTTGGAGAGTAAGGTCAGGTTAAGATACGTTTACGACAGAGGCAACAAAAATTAATTTTATTGCTTTAGAATTGACGAGCACAATTCCCGTGAATCATGCTGCACTATAACGTTATCTATCCTGATAAACAAATACCATAAACGAACTGTATCCCGGATGGGTAAACTATCCCTCAAATGGTTTGGATGATACCCCGAACACGACGTTAAGCTCTTTTTAATGGTTATTTTTATTAGGGTAGGAAACTTTCTCTAAATATTTACCACAACGCGCTGCGACATGTACCAAGCTTACTCTTAGAGGAAAAGTAGGGGCTGTCAAATTTCACTAGAGCACCAGAGAAAATTTGCTTCACTCGAGTTGTTCGCAGATGACAGGCGTTGCAGTCCTGGGTCGTTTGGTCTAGTTGAATTCAACTGACTTGAACGCCAATTGCATTCAACTGAGTTGATCATTTGACTTGCCTAGTCTAAACCCAGCTTTAACGTGGCGGTGGTTGCATTTTATCGTGATTGGGGAATTCTGAGATCCACACGTGCTTTCTCCACGGATACGGTGAGCGAGTTTTATGTTCTTCGGCATTATGATGACGCGTTCTGTAAAGAAGGCTCACAGCACCGTATCGTACGATGAGCAACTTTTCCCGATCAGTGGCAAAGTTGCTTCTTCGAACGATACGAACACGTCCGAATGGTGGTCTAAACAAATGTATGGGAACATTTGTACTATATGCCAAAAATTGCTGGATAACTTCCCCATAGAATGGAATATTTCACATTCATGCTTTGGAGAAATATACGTTTGAAAACATCCCCATTTTTGATACATGCCGATTAATTAATGTGACCCCCAGTATGGTAAAGAAAAATGTATTCCTTTAAAAAAAATACGCAAGTTTTCGTTAGGATGTGATTTAAAAAAGAATACTAAAAACTGAACAGTTTGAAGACCAAATTAAGACTCTATGTTCTGATCCAAGAACAGTTTTGATATTCTAACACTATTTCTCTTCTCTAACGAAAGCAATCTTGAATCTATCAGTATTTCCACGATGAGCTTATGTTTACTCTGCTGGTTAATGGTAACTCGATGTGCTTTTGTCAACTCTGCTGGTTACGATGGTTTTTGTAAACATTTCCCTTACGGGAAGAATGTTGATGCTTCGAAAGGAATTCGCTGATCATTGTATGCTTTTCAAGTTCAATGTTGAGGGTGTGAGCTGGATAATGGGTATTGATGATGATTCATATTTTCCAAAGACGGAGATGTTGATGTTTCCAAGGCCGGAGATGTGAGATTAGCTGATTACAGTTATTTTGTAAATGCCTTTCATGTTCTAAGAACTCTGGTAATGATTTACATTTTTTTTGGGAGGAGGATGTTGATATTTTGAGAGTTGGAAATGTGACCTTGTTGGTTAATGGCAGGATGTTGATAAGATAACATATAATATAAGATGTTGATAACATATATATTCCTTTTTAACCAGGAAAAGCTCAGTCGAATTTGGATCATGAGAAGCGAAGTTAAATTTTACCTGAAAAAGCGCAATCGATTTAGATTACAAGAAGTGAAGTCAAATTTTTCTTGGAATATTTTTTTTTCTTAGATCTATTTTAGAGATCTTTATCCTAAGGCTAGTTCATCTCTTAGTGAAATCGAGTTTTGATTACGAGAAACGGAGTCATATTACCTCATACCGTATGGTTAAAAACGTCTATAATAAAAAAAAATATATATCCTCATGGAAAAGCACAAATCGGTGGGATTTGCAACATTTCAAATTTGGCTGTGGAAAATATCACGTCGGACATAGAACATCTTTTGAGATAGCGAAGTTATCAGAAAACGAGTGTCTGATTCTTAGATTTTTCATTCTCATGGAATCATTTAGAAAAATTGTCAAGATATTCTATTAGACAAATTCATGAAACACTGGAGCATTGCTAATTTGTTTTGATCTCAGACTTAATTATTTGGAATCTCGTACTAAGGGGAGGTAAAAAATTCCGTGCATGAAAAAATATATGACATATCGGACATTGAAAATTGATTTATAGAATTCTATTTGAAAGTATATCGGTTTAGCAGCCGTTAGGGCCAAATACCGTTGACGGGTTTCGTTATAGGCTCCTCTGGATCTCGCCTGCCACATTATTACTTTTGATTCTCTTCGCTCCTCAATCTTCTACCTGGTTTAATTCGTAATTCATTCAATGCTCTGAGTTCGCAGTTTCCTTCCGCCGCCAAATCCACGTAATCCGTAGACGGATTTTACTGATTAAAAGGTGATGGCTAGACACTATGTCCATAGAGGTAACTCTAAGACCAAAAGGTCCCAAAGAAACGTGCTCAATTTTTCGGCTCAGTTCTGGTACTCTCTTCGGTCCTAAGCTAATCGGTTCACCTCTCGAAACATAGAAAAATCCACGATCTTGATATTAGCCTATGGAACCTTATCCACGGAGATATTGAGTTTTCTGCTCTCCTTGTCCTGTACCTCGCCAGCATCGGTTGGCGCATAACGTTTTATTTTGGGAAGGTTTCGGACTCGTGTCCTAGACTAGACAAGGTGGCTGTACAAAATCTGATGGCAGGGGTCAAGCGTAAGGCCCGGCAATTCGGATTTGGAAAAGCGGAAGCCTAACTGAATATTTTTCCTGAATTTTATACTAATTGAACTTGAAAAAGAAATTTAATTTGATTTTTTAAATAAACGATTTCACCGATTTACACGCGTTTTCCCTTGACCAAATTTTGACCGTATCACCCTTTAGTCACGATTATCTTCTCATTAATAGGCTCCCACTTGATGAGCACAGCATGAGATAAAACAAAAAGTCAACTCCATGGTGCCGACGAATACCAGAATATAACAGTGCCTGTCACGACGGCACCCAGAGAGAGTGAGAGAATAACTTCTACTCAGAGGCAAGAGAAATGTCTAAAAACGTATGCCACTCAGAGTTGAGATTTTTTCGCCTTAGAAAAATCCCAACGACCCCGGCAGGGATTTGAAACCAGACACACTGGGGTGAGAAAGCAGTTACGGTTACCACTCAGCCACCGGTGCCGTTTTGTGTTATTACTTTATGAGTCACCGTATTAACAACAATCTATACGAAACTAACAATTTCAAATTGGCTCACTTCTTCACTAGCCTATTGGTCCCAAGCAAATCGTTAAAAGGACCCCATTCTGTTATAAATTCTAGTACTACTCTATGTTTGTTTTGATTCGCTATGAAAGTTTGACAGATAAAATGAGGGGTTCGTGGATTTTCCTATGTTTCGAGGGGTGCATCGATTAGCTTGGGACCGAAGAGAGTACCAGAGCTGAGCCAAAAAGTGGAGCTCGTTTCTTCGGGACCTTCTGGTCTTAGAGTTACCTCTATGGTATTAACCCATATAAATGAAGGGTATTTCAATCCATAAAGATTTTCACTTCGACCTGGAGTTGTCACACGGCTACTCAGGTCTTGGTCACTTCATCGTGTGGCATCTGCCAAGTTATCCTTTTGAACGAATAGATTTTTTTTTGGAATAAACATATCATTGATATCATTACTTCCCCAGTGAATCAGATCCAACGAAAAAAGTTGGCAACACTGACCATAGTCTGATGATCCTAACGATTACTGTGTGTGAGTGACCCTACGACAAGGACACGCGCGTGTAGACCTACTTACTCCGGTTTGAGTGGGCCATCCTCTCCTGAGATGCGAGCTGTTGTGTATTGAGTGTAGGTATGCGAGGTATGCACCAGTTCGAGTGGATGTTGAAGCGTTGAGGGAAACTGTTCACGACTACGACAACGGAGGCGACCTTTTTCGCATTGATATCTCACAACCGTGGGATCTGCAGCTGTATGGGAGCGGTGTATGTATGTATGTTGGTTGGTAGTACAACAGTGGGAGGTGAAGTTTTCTCTCGATGGCAGAAAGAGGAGGGAAGACACCACGCCGCGCTGCTGGTGTGATGCTGCTTTCTGTCAGAGGATTTCACTGCTCAGATGGTGTTACTGGTGCGAGTTTATTATAAGCAGAAAAATTACGAGCCAGATTGTTAAAGCAGTTTTTTTCCCATGAGAGAAAACGAGTAGCAGCAGCAGCATCACTACTGCAAGGAAATACATCGTACCGTGCCTGCCTGTTGGCGCTGCCGCTTCTCCAAAATGGTGAACCAGAGTGATGAGCGGTGTGGTGAGCAGGGAGTTGAAATGAAAATGTTCAATTTCATGCATCTATATTCCGGAAAATTTTAATTGAAAAAGTTTTCTTGCTGCGATCACATTTTTTCCCTTGAGAGAGAGACAGAGAGAGAGAGAGAGCGACCCTGTCTGCGTGTGTGTGATCAGCGACAGGGGAAGGGTGTGTGATGTACATGGCATACATTCTGCAGTCAGTAATGATTTTAGCGATTGTTGTACTGAAATGAAATACAGTGAACTCTCTACAGCTCGATATTGAAGGGATCATTGAGTTATAGAAACATCGGATTATAGAACAATAATCATATAGAAAATCACTATCGCAGTAGCCATGAAATGCAATTTAGTATGGCTCTGTAACTCGAATTCGAGTTAGTCGACATCGAGTTGTGGAGAGTTGACTGTAAGTACAATTTCGATACGGGGGAGTCACAGAAAGAGTGAGGATGTTTCTGGAATATACGAGTGGTATGGTTGGTTGATTAGGAGCTTTTACTGAAATGTGATCTTCTTTTTTTCGTACACCATTTAAACCATGTAGACAGCAAATTATTATTGTGTATTATGTGTTTATTTTGGATGATGTAGGTAATATAGTTAATGAAAATCAACAGTTTTCGAAATCATAATAAGCTAATTTCTATGAGCTACAGAAAACATCTAGTGTTCTATGATCCTTCTCTATCTTATTGACTATTACGCCTTAACATGAATTTCTCGCCTCTTCGGAGCTAAGATCTTTAAGCACTTCCAAAGTTGTTCTGCAATCATGGTCCTGAATCACATAGTCGTAAATTAATTTACGAAAATGTTAAAATCAATAACCTCACAGAGTTGATAGACGACTCTGCAGCATGCCTACAAAGGATTACGATGTAATCCATAGCATTTGTTGATGCTGTGGCGGTTGGTGCTTGTATGCACACATTTTAAAGTATATTGCTACATTTAATGTTGCCGGTTGAAGTGCCATAAATTTACAACCTGTGACGCAACCGCTGGTGGATCCCCTTTTTGTGGTACGTTTTTTCCTCTGTTTGGGACCTAACACCACTGCGACCAATAATTTGATCTATTGTAGTATTTTCCGTGTATTTCATCACTATTGAGAAATGATTAAATATTCGATTTTTTTAAAGTTGTCATTCAAACATACCTTTGCAAACCAAAGATGAAATTAATTATGCTCTTGAATCTCTGACTACTTCTGTAGTTGAAGCAAGAGCTGCCTCAGTACCAAAATGCGAGGTTAAATTCGATTCAATTATAATAGACGACGATCTTCAGCTCTTGATCCGTCTTAAAAATGTCCGTAGGAGACAATATCCAAGAACACGCGATCCTGCCATAAAAGTTATCTGGCGGGATTTGCAAAAACAAATTGGAAAGCGATTCTCTGCCCTGAGGAACAAAACTTTTGAAAATAATGTTTCGAAATCAGACCCGAGTTCCAAACCTTTTTGAAAACTCACAAAATTTTTGAAAAAAACCTCAAAAACCTATTCCAGCGCTTAAAGAAGGTGGTAATATTTTGATCACAAATTTGGAAAAAAGCTCAGAAACTTACTTAGCAGTTCGAGCGTTCCCATAATTTCAGTTTGGGTCTTACTAGTCCTTTTTGGAATCAGGTTGCTCGTGATTATCTGAATATTTTCTCTCGGGAAAATATTTTTGATGATTCCTGGGGGACTGATTTGGACGAATTAAGACCTATAACTAAAAAATTTCAAAATATGAAAGCTCCAGATGATGATGATATTTTCCATATCCTCATCAAAAAACTCCCAGAAAGTACCTTGTCTTTCTTGGTAAAATTATTTAACAGATGTTTCCATTTGGCATACTTTCCTGATAATTGTGAGTTCTTACAATGGACTATAGCTTTCAAGTTAGTTTTTCCAGAATGTATATTTTTGTACAATACCTGCACTACTTGATTTTCTAAACGCAGTGCATCTGGGGAAACTTACTTTGCTAGAAAATTTAGCAAACAATAAAAAATACAAAATTATTACAGCATCTGTTCATGAAGTGAAACATTACAGAGTCTACTTTTTATTTAAATCTGTGATAGAATCTTACATTTCCCGGTTGGGTGTACAAAAACTCCATTACACGACCAAAAAGCTGCCCGAACTTTGTCAAATGGAAAAATCATGAACACGTTCCTGTATCGCTTTCATTTTCTGTCGGTATCCCTTCGACTCTTGACGGTGGAATTTCGAGTGCACACCCCGCAAAGGAACCTCTTTACCAAGTGTTTAGAAACATCGCTCAATCAGAACCTCGTTGGTCTTTGGGATCCACCTGTTCGTCAAACCACCTCTTACCTCCATCGGAAACTTTCTGCCCGTCCATCCGGATATGGAGGAAAACACAAAAGGTATGAACGTGGTGACATGTTTCAGGCTTTCAACGTCGTTGTCGTATTCTTTTATTTTTTGCAGCAAATCCACTCTTTTCAACAACTCACCAGAAATGGACGGATTCAACCCGTATCTCCTGCGGTCACTTTGCTCGCCAGGCTGTGTGAAGTGAAGTGTTGATGATAACCGTGGATGGCAGCCGTGTAGCCGTCTCAGTTTGGTAAAGCGATACCAAGGTGGTACCAAGAGGGGAGGGGGAAGGGGAGAGAGGAGGGAAGGGAACATGGATTAGAAGGATATGATCGCGTGACGAGAAGACCACGACGACGACGATGGGAAACTTTTTCCTGGAGAAAAGTTGTACACGCCCGTTCTTCCTTTTCTACTCCTGTGCTATCCCCGGGATTGAGTTTTGCGACCATTGGTGTTGAACTCCGTTGAAAATTATCGCACTTTTACATCAATCATTATTTGCTCCCTCATTCAGGGTTGTTTTTTAGTCTCGTTTGTACTTTAGCACACTTTTATGGTTGCACGGCGTGGTTAGTTATGGGAATGTGGGATAATGTTTCGAAAATGTAAGCAACATTTAATATGTTGATGCGTTTTTATCACCACTGTTTACCATACTGCACCCGTTAAAACCTGGGTGGTGCAGAGATAGACCACCCCAAATTGAAACCAATTTCGAGTTGTCAAATCGTACCAATTTTTTACTCTCTCGAATCATGTTATTTACGATGGGCAGCCCTACTTTTGCTCAATAAAATAGATGAAATTATCCTTAATTAGTAAAAAAAATCTCCTTAAAATAGATCGGATTGCTCCTTAAATGATTGATCAAAATACGTTAAAAATCTTAAAATACTCAGTAAATATTTAAAGTACGCTCCCTAAAATAGAGAAAACTGTACATTAAGCATTTGAAAATGCTCCTTAGTATGCACCGCTTTGCACCATTTTGAAGTGTAATTGTACCATATATCATCGGAAAAGCTGCTGTAGAAAGGTTAATAAGTACCATGAAATCAGCTGAATGATAACTAGTTTAAGGGGGTATTCCCAATCTTTTGCCAGACACCTGAACAGACCCCTGTTCGCCGCAAACGCCTAGACGGGCGAAGACTTTTCTCTGGAACGGCTTCATCTGAAACAGATTTCGTGATGAAATTAATAATCTGCATAAGATTCTCTGGAGCTTCTCCCGTTGGCAGCAAAAAATCTTGCAAATTAACAAAATGGCGGCCATATGAAAAAACAGGCGATTTTTTGCCCGCTTTTTTGCAGCTTTAAGGTGCTTCAAACAATGTTAAATGTTAATATTTTTGGCTGAAAGTGGGAGAAGCTCCAAAGAATTTAATAAGGAACAAAATGCGCAAAGATTCAAGTCAATATCTCTTATAGTTTCTGAGAAAAATCTTCGCCCGATAAAAAAATATGGTTTCGAGAAAAAAGCGTTTAAAGTTTTGACTTTAGTTAAAACCATTTGGGGGTTCTTACCATTAGTCAGCTATGCCTGGACACCGAATTCGCTGATCGGAAAACGGCTTGGGGGGGATGAAAGTATATAGTCTAAAGTACAAAAAAAAAACGTGAAAAAAAATTTTGATTTTTTGAAAAAAAAGATCGGGAATACCCCCTTAATAGTCGAAAACTAGTTTAATTTCAGAAGCACATGAAATATAAAGATGATTAAATTTCTCAAATCTAATGGAAATGTTCGGTTGGCTCAGATTTTGACAGTTCATTGGCTCTAATGTTCAAAACATTATCTCCACCCATCTCTCCCACTGAGTATTTCCACTTTAAACGTGTCGAAATCAATATTTCTAATTCTAATGCAAATTCTGACTGCGCGGTGGTGATCAACATTGTGACCAAGTAGTTTTTTTTTTCATTAAATATCATTAAATGAAACCAAAATATGAAAAATCAGCCACAACAACGACTAAACTATTGACAATAACGACAAACAATATCTTCCCCTGAAAAAGGCCACAACCCATGGCCGAAATGTCGGGCAGATAACATCGTAGTCGCTGCAGTATTTTAAGACCGAGAATGCAGTTAATCAAAGCAAAATTTTAGTTTTTGAACTATGATCGGAAAATTCCGGAAGAAAACTCCGGGGAATGTTTGAATTAGCTTCTGAACGAAGCTGAAAAAAAAATCCAGGGAAAGACGAAAGAAGCTCTCCTGGATGAAGTTCGAGGAAAGTTCTAAGAGAAGTTGGAAAAACATCCGGGAAACCTCCAAGACATGAATTGAGAAACTTGTGGCGAAAATTTAAATAAACTATCGAAAAAAATCGGATGTCACATCCAAAGGAAGCCAGAAAATTTTGGAAATCGGAAGTAAATTTTCAGAAGTATTCCATATCCATTTCCAGGGAAAGCCAGAAGAATCTCGGGAAAACCTTCCAATACAAGTCGAACAAAAAAACCTTTGGCTTATGGTCAAACTTCCAGAAGAAGACGAAATAGATTTGATTAATTGAACTTCCTTCGTATTCCTGAAGAATACGAAAGAAACTTCTTGGAGACGCTGGCAGAAACTTCCAAAGGTAGATTGGAAGAAACATCTGAAGAAAGTCAGAAGCCAGGGCGCTTACAGAATAGTTGAAAGAAGCAAGGACATAATTCATAAAACATTCCTGAAGACTCCGCAATTTTCCTGAAGTTTTCGGAACATTCCTGAAATGCACCTAGGAATATTGCAATAATTCCTAGAAATTCCTTAAAATGTCTTGTAATTTTCCTTAAATTAGGGGCTGTTTTAGAGTTCTATGGTCATCCTTGAAGCGCTCAAAATTAATGAGACTACCGGAATATCTCTTGAAGATTATGAAACCTCTTAAGTGCTCTCACAATTTTCTTGAATTTATTGTTACATCAACATTGAAGTTCTCTGATCTTCCCGATTTTTTAAATTTTTAAAAGTTATCGACTTTGGCATTAAATATCATAGAACTTCCCATAAAATGTTCTCACAATGTTCCAAAGTTCATGTAACTTCCCTTACGTTTCCTAAATTTGCATGAGCCCCTCGGGACATTGCTGAAGATTTCGGAAACTGCCTGAGTTTCTTGGAACTCCTTTATAATTTCAGCAATTTCATTGAAATTAATTGATCTGTCCGTATGTTCTCTGAGCTTCACTAAAGTTCCTGAAAACCATTAAATTTCCCTGAAGTTTTTTGGACTAGTGAAGTTTCCAAAATATTTATGATATTTCTTTAAGTTCACTGGAGTTCGCTGGACTATTCTGAAGAACTTCTTAAATGTTCCTGCAGCTAGTGTGGATCCGCAATAAAAATCTGATAGCATCCTTGAAGTTCCGGGAAAGTTGAAAAAACAGGCGGGAGAAGATAAAAGATTCATTCGATCGAAGGCTGAAGAAGCTTCCAAGGTAAGGTGGAAGTAAATTCCAGAGAAAGTTGAATAAAAACTTCCGGAAGTTAAATAATGTTTAAACAATATTTCTCGATTACCAGAAAGAGCCATCGACTATTGCTTGATTGATGGGTAGCCATAAACGGTGAGGAAATGCTAACACTAGCCGAAAGTGTATCAAGCATAAGGCATCTTTAGAGATGATTGTTTAGAATTTTACACAAGATACAAGTCTCTCACAAAATTTTTTCGGCAATGAAAGCGTGGGCAGGCAATAATAAATTTTATTATTTAAAAAAAATCGGTATAAATCGGTATAACATCTTAAAAATCGGTATTATGAGGAACCTTATCTGTATATCGGTATCTAGTTCGGAAATCGGTATAAATACCGATAAATCGGGGTATATCTGGCAACGCTGATAATGACATCATTAGTCGACATTCGAACTTAATATTTACATCCAAGAGTATATTACCTTGTTTGTGCACTACCCAGAACGGAGGATGTTAGACCTTGTTAGACTACCGTTAGACATGACCATACACTGAGGCAATAGCACGTATGAATTACATAAGAACCACTTATGAATTTTAGTCATAAGAAATCACCATCAATTTCATTGATTTGCCATGTGAAAAATAACGTTGACAAAAAAATAATACAATAGAGCTGACTGGAACAGAATCGTTGACGCTGTGGTTACGGGACTCTTGTGTTGACCACTCGTTTTTCAACGCTTGCGACGCTTATGAAATTCATAATATGTGTCGTTCATAAGTCGAGTCTTATGAAACTCTTAAGTTTATTTGCCTCAGTGTGGTTCTCGTTACTTGTACGTTATTTCAAAACTTACCAAATTTGGGTAGAATCCACCCAGATCGGCCAAAACTGAACCTGCCCAAAAATAGGTAAACTATGTTGGGAGTGACAAGTTGGGCAACATCGACATGAATCCGATGGACTTTGTTCATTTGTCAACTTGTCACTCCCAACATAGTTTATCCATTTTTGGGTATGTTCAGTTTTGACCGATCTGGGTGGATTCTACTCAAATTTGGATAGTTTTGACATAGCGTGTGAGTCGAATTAAGCTCGAACTGACGCTTCACCGACTTTGTTCGCAACTGTCATTCGCTTGTCCGTCACTTGTTTGGTCAGTAATTAGTTGGTTTGCTGACCTTTCCAACGATTCCGATGGGGTTTGTTAACGTTCCTAACAGAAGAGGTTGCAGATGATTTCGGTGGAGATTTCAGATGCTGCCAACGGTGATTCCAATCGTTTTCGACGGGAATTAGATTCCGCACGATTTTGACGGAGATGGCTGACGTTCGCGACGAAGGAGATTTCAGTGGAGATTTCAGATGCTGCCAACGAAATCTTCAGACGGTTTCTATAGATTAAAGAGTATTTAGATGTAGTTGGAGGAATTTCCATACGATTCCGGTGAGGATTTCAGATGCTTCCAATGAAGGTTCCAGGTGTTTTCGACGGAGGAGTTTCCAGACGATCTCGATGGAGTATGCCGACGTTATCAACGGAGGAGGCTCCAGGCGATTTTGTAGGTGATTTTAGGATGCATTTCACCATAGTTTAATGTGTTCTACACGTTGATTTCTAGTGTTTGAAACATTGAAATGTTGATAATCTTTTTCTATCAATGTGAGTGCTTTGCACATTGAATCACACTACTGTTCAAAACAGATGGATTTGAAGCACAAACGAAGTGACAGACGGAGCGGCTCGAAAACTTTGGTGACTAACCTGCTATTTTAATTTTTCAGTGTACGACATGGCAACACCACTACTACTGGATTGTACCACATGGCAACACTACTACTGGATTGTATTAGCATTTTCACCAAATGTATTATAATGTTTTGGTTCTATCTCTTTCACTCTACTCAAAACTGAAATGCATTAAAAAAATGACAAAATGATACACTCTTTGCACCACAAACGAAGTGACAGACGGAGCGGCTCGAAAACATTGGTGACTAACCTGCTATTGCAATTTTTCAGTGTACCACATGGCAACACCACTACTACTGGATTGTAGCACATGGCAACACTACTACTAGATTAAACTAGCATTTTCACCAAATGTACTAGAATGTTTTGGTTCTATCTCTTTCACTCTACTCAAAACTGAAATGCATAAAAAAATGAGAAAATGATACGCACTCTTTGCAAACTGTCAAAGAATCATTGTACACAAAATCAACTTTGTTCAAATCAAAACAAAAAAACTATCCCATATGGTGGAGTAAGGCACAAGCTTCCAAGAAAATTCTATTACAGTGAACCACATTATTTAAATGGATTTCTTCGCCAGTTAGTCGTCTGCCACTTCGTTTGTGATTTGAAGTGTTTTGCATTTCAATGCGATGTGAATTGCTTGTTCTGCATGGTAAACATCGAAAACATGAGTTGTGAATACATCCTTATCAACCAGCGTCATATATGAGAACAACCATGGCCCAGTGAGATCGAACGAAGACAACGGCAGCAGCACACCCCAACTAACAATTTTAGCTGCAGATTAGCTTATACAGCCAAAAATTGGCTTATACAGTTAATTTTTGCCTGTATAAGCTAGTCTGCAACTAAAATTGTTTGTTGGGACTCCAACAGTTCAGGCTCAATTCCCAAATCACACCAATTAAAAAAGACATGTGTAAGCACTGCCCTCTGGCTGCATTGTTTATATATTTGTCGATTCAATTTTGGAGTCAGTGACGTAGAAGTCGATAAAGTAGTACATCGATGTGAGGTACATAGACTCCAAGTGTGTCACAATCCTAACCAACAGTGTTAAGGCATGGTTCACAGCATAATATTCGCATATGAAATGAAGGTGTTTCACAATACGGGCTCAATTAAGTGTGGGACACATTTCTTTGAGTGTAGACTGGACCACTTTGTCAAGCAGTTTTGGCGTAACTTTCTACCAGCAATTCCACAAAACTGAACCAACTAATTTCTATTTTTTATGAAACGCACAAATGATGGCTACTTTTCTCGTGGTTCTAGAAGAAAAAAAATCTCAAAATAATGTTTTATTTCAAAGTTCGGGTGGTAGTAAACGTCATTTTAACTGCTCGAATGAAGTGGTTAATTCCACCAAAAACTGGTGTAACGAGGTCCAACCAGCTGTAAAAAATGCCTTTACGATAGTCTCACGTTGGACTAACATATTTACTCGAAACGAGTTGTAACGTCTAACAGAGTGGTAGGGATTATAGGCGGCATGAACTAATAAACTTGAATTTAACAAAAGTTTTTTTTTTTTTTTTTTTTTTTTTTTTTTTAGGGGGCGGCCCCGGCGTAGTGGTTAACATCCATACCTCTCACGCCATAGTCACGAGTTCAAATCTCACCCCCGGACAAGTCACGAATGACCCAAGAGTGTTAAAATGAGTATAATAAAAAAAAAAAAAAAAAAACAATAGTTTTATATTTAAGGTTATGACATAAGGTAAATGTCGGCTTCGGCACCCGTTCACTGTTTTCTGAAACCAAAATTTAAGCGTCAATTTCACTTCGCTGAATGTATTCACATCTTTTGTTAGTCTTTCAGCTTCAAACTGATTTCAGTTTTACGACTGAGTAATCCCGTTATGCCACATTTTTCTTTAAATGAAATATATGCACTACAAAATGCGGCTGATTTCGAGTTGCCGAAAACAGCTGGTTACCACGCAGTTCAAATGGGAAGACAAAGAGGCTGCCAACAATAGTCACACTCACATGAGAAGATTGGAGCGTTTTAAAAAGGTTTTCAAACAGTGTTGGACTTTTCTGTCGATTGGAATGGATAGAGAAGCAAGCAGCAGATACATAGAAACAAAAACAAAACACGTTATATGTGTGCGTGACACTAAAGAAATGCTAATAGAAGCGCGGATGCTGCTTGGATGGACGAGAATACCTTATTTCCTCTATTAAGTATTATTCGACTAAGCTCATTATAACTAATGGTTTCGAACCCCTCGCTATGGTGGTAGCTGTCACGCAACTCATCAAGAGCGAGAGAGTTAAAATATTTCAAAAGCGAAAGGGGAAGAGAAGATTTGGAATCAAGTTGGCAAACAGGGTTGCCACATATACAGATTATTCTGTATTCTACAGATTTTCTGCATAATTTCAGGACCAAGAATCTGTATATACAGATATACAGATTTTTAGCTAAGATACAGATTATGCAGATTTTTCTGGAATCCAAATAATTTTCCTCATTTTTTTAAAAATATTAACGACATACATTTGTGAAGAACAGAAATTTTATTTAGAGTACACAGAATGTATAACCAATTTCAGAATTGTTGTCATGTTCATTCCTTGTATTAAACAATCGCTAGGGTAAGAAGTTTCTATTGTAAAAATTAACAATTTAGCTAAAATAAATATTAATTCAAAATTCGTCTCATTCAAAATGTTTGTGTTATAGAAATTTCACAAAGTGTCAGTGTAAGAAGAAAATTAAATTCATAAGGTTTACTTTCCACCTAGAAGAATGCAGTTCTATAGGTGAAAAGGAAATATTATGCAGTTGCGAAAAACATAGTGTTTGAAAATGATTGCCAATTCAGGAAGAATTGCATCTGTCGTTAGTTGGTGCACAACCCAACTAACAATTTTCGCAATGTAAACGCTTTACTCATTTCATTAATACAGCCTCAAGCTGTATTCATATGTTATACGATATGAGGAAACCTTTACTCAACCTCTTTACAAGCAAATCTGGCGAACTTAGTCAGCTACTTATGGCTGTTGGGACTGTTGGATCAAGCTCTTATTGCATTTCCATTTACGCTTCTAAACAGCTGTTGTCCTGCTGTTTAGTTGTGTGTCAACTTGAAAGGCGCTTATTCAACCTTTTTCCGGTTATCCAATAATCACTACACAGCTTTCTGTTGAAGCCGGGTTAAATATTGTTTACGCTTTTTTTGTTGGAGGAATTGATTGAGTCTATTTTGCTGTGAGAATCAAATTAATCGAAATTAGTTATAAGCACACCACCAAATTATTAACCCTGCACCGGAACCTGGAATCGAACTCGAGACGACCGTATAGGCAAACCTTGACACTACCATCTCCACTACGCCAACACTTTGAATTGACGTAAACAAATATACATGTCCTTCTACAATAATATCGTTGAGTAGAGGCTTTATAATAGTGCACATGAATCACTTTTCTCGACTAGTTACTTCAGCTTTGTAAAGGAGCAGAGTAAAAAACTGTAAAACTGCACACGTCTAAAAATAAACCTAGTTGACTGTAAAAATGCTTCCGAAATAGCGCTAACACAGTTTATTAGCTGAGTACAGGTTTTTTAGTTGTTGAAAAAGCACTTTTGATGTTTATGTTATTCAGCAAGAGTGGTTGGTTGTATAGAAGCCATCAAATGAGTAATATATTCACTTTATTAACTTTGTTTTGCAGCTACCAGTTGAAAGTTGATTAATATTTGCATAGAAGTGACATTAGTGTTTATTGGCTGCTGTTATTCAGTGTGACTGACAAATTGAATAATGGTTGTGAAAAAGTTGAGTAAACGCTCTCCAAAACTATTTTGCTAACTTCTGCTTTTAGCTGTATCTGCAGCTTTTTTTCAGCTACTTCACAGCACCATGCTGGAAAAGTTGGCTTATAAAGCTGAAAATGTTAGTTGGGAAACGCAGCAAATAGCATGGTGCGGATGTTAGTCACTTTGCTAATTTTTTGATAAATTGAAAATACATGTTCTTAAAAGAAAACTTCACAATAACATTCCTTTGCCGTTAGAAAGTTTTATGAACTTTGCTTATCGATTGATACAGATTTTAAAAACAGATTTTTTTGCAGCAAGATACAGATTTACAGATTTTTTTTTTCAGAAAAATACAGATTTGAATGTTGCAACCCTGTGGTAAGTAGAAAATCAGTTTGAAAAATACTTTGGGAGTGAGCTGCCGCGAATATCGGTCTAATATTAGACGAACTTTAGACGTATATTAGACCGAATGTTCGTTTACACACTGAATCTTTCAATTCAGTAAAATATGCAACAGCCAATTACCGCGGCATTTTCTTTTGTTGATATCTGTGCAAAATATTTGCTTATTTATCAGCTGAAATCCCAAAAAACCCTTTTTGTTGTTGTAATGAATCTCAGCAACATAAATTGCAGAACTACTCGGCTGTTGAAATCTCGCCAAAAAATATAAGTGTGTAATGATTTAACGTACCACAACGCTGCGTCGACGTCAGTGTTAGTGTTAAATTTGAACCCAATCAAAATTGACGAACTGACGCAGCGTCGATATGAAGATGATATGAGAGATGTCGGGTTGAAAGCAACCTGACATGCGTAACACCTATCATTTGACGGATCAATTCCCTAACGCCTGTCTATCCTAGCAACGCCGAACTAAAATGAAGAAAAAGCCCGCTAAGAACGAAAGACTAGCAGTGAATTTTCTCGTCTTGCTTGACCCTTTAATTTCAATGAAATAACGTCAATTTTCGTGTTGAAACTTAGCTATAATTTGGCATTCATTTCCTTTTGCTGGCACTCTGTCAGCTGCCCTGTTTTCTTTACTGTTTTTGTAGATAAATATGTTTATGTAAAATAAATTACGTGTAATCTTCAAGTGTTTACGTGTGCGAAATGCATTAAATTTATGTTTTATATTTTCGTCTTAAACGTCATGAAACGCCGATTGATGTGTCTCGTGAAATACGAACTGATCGAAGTCGCGCGCTCTTTCACTCGCCCAGTTCACCCAAGTTTGAAAGACACATAAATGAAGCGAAGGAAGGAAGGAAGCGAGACAAATGAAAGTTTGGTTGTCGACGTCGATTGAGGTGCTAGAATGATGCGAAGTTGCTCGATGTTATCGAGTGAAGCTGATATCACAGACAAACAGACATAACACTCACAATCACATTCTTCACCAATAAGGTTTCAGTTCGTTACATTTGCCAATTCGTTTTCAGGTCAATTTTGTCTTGGGAAGGCATCCCACATACTAATCTGACGAATACAGAAATAAAAGCTATTGATGGTGATGATGATGGCCCCACCGCTTACCCCAGTTACCCCTACAAAGATTTGAGCAGGACGATTTATCCTTAAGATAATTAAGTATAACATTTAACCAAATTAGCAAACAAAAACGAGCTGGTTTCAGTTACAAATATAAATTCCCTCAAAACTTTTCAGTTGCTTCACCGCGATTTAAACGGGAAAAACTTCTGCGTTCACCTCTTTATTCCTCTTTTGTCCTCCTCAAATATTCACAGGCATTCTCAGCCTCGTTCCCAGCAATCAAGAGTTCATGAATAATCTACAAAGCATTATAATACACTTGCAATCCCACAATCTGATAATATCGTTATTATTAGCTGCAGCTAAAATTGTTAGTTGGGAATGCATTGAATATTACATTCTAAATACTGCGTTTTGGTCGTTCCGCTTATACTGTAATATTACGCTATACGATGTGCACATATTATGACAACAAATCATTTTAATGAGTGTAATATTGTATCCACTTTTAAAATCAATGAGTTCAATACATCTGATGGCGATGCTCGCCGTGCCGTTAGTCGAAGGACTTACTTCGCTGGCCCTTGACCAGCACCAAAAACCACAACTCGCGAAAAACAACTTCCAAACACAAACAATCCTCTAAGTCCTGTTTTGCGGAGGAACTTAACAGTTTTCACTGTAATGAAAACGATCACCACACGCCGAAAGTTAAAGTTGATCGTTGTTCTCAACACTAAGACCGATTTTGGAGTCATCGAACGACCATAGGAAAAAAAACTGACGTAGACATGGTGTGCTTCTGCTTACTTCAGTTTGTATTTTGATACTGCTTCGGTATCTGATGTTGTTGGTTTTATGCAAATACACTCAGGTCTTTTTTTACACGGGGGATACGTACCGTGTAAAAAAAAACCGTGTAAAAAAAACCTACGAGATTTTAATTTTTCGCATGCTTAAATGTTTTAAAAAAATCGGATTTTGATGCCATTTGTAATTAAAGCATGATATGGTCCATACAGACATATTTTAAAAATTTCTGTATTTACACCAAAAATTGTGATTTTTTTTCTAAGTATGCCATTCGATTACCTATAGCTTGAAACGGATAATGTGATTGGAATCAAATCGATAGGTTGTATCGTTGTCGAGAAATCGTTAAAAACGTACCGTGTAAATCGTGGAAAACCGTGTAAAAATAACCTTGTAAAAAAAACACCGCGTAAAAAAAACCGTGTAAAAAAAGACTTCAGTGTATATCATATTAACAATATGATCCATTCATGCCTTCTCCAAATGTTCCAATGGTGACCCGCAAAATACTGCTTCACGCACCATCTAGCGTTGAAAAAGGTCAGCAACAATCATTCAATTACAATCGAGGGGTGCGAAAATAGCACTTTTTACAAAAGTAAGTGTCAAATTATTTTCATTAATTACATTGTGTATATTACTTTAAAATTTGTCTGACATGTCACTGTTGTCATCAAATAAAATAAAATGCTGAAATACATTAATTTTAAATATTCAACAAATTTTCATTTGGTTTACCCCTCGTGATGATAAACAAATACATTGGTAGCCTTTTTGGCCACAGAGGTGCTTTCATCGCTAAAAATTCGGTTCGCCAGCTAAGCGAAAGAGTGGGTCATATTGTTAATATAATATATTTGTTTTATGGCTATTTACACGAATTCGAGTGATGACCATCGGCTACTTATCGGTCATGCTCAATTCTCTCGCTCTTTGGCTGGTAAACCATTTAGAAAAGTCAATAAAACAATCTGTGTCATTTGGAACGGGTCGTTTGGGTCAAGAGATTTGAACTCAAATGATCTTAATATCTATGGACAAATATGAGAAACTCCAACAACATCATCATGAGAAACATTGATTGATAATTATTATATATTGTTTGCTGGGAACATATTAAAGTGATGGGCGGTGCTAGAGAGGTGATACATTATCACGATTAAAAACTTGTTTCCAACAAAATAAAAATCACGCAAAACAAAAAAACAAATCTCTAAACATAGACTGAGCTTCTGTCATACGGATCCGTATTTCTGATAAATTCAATCAATACTGAATATTTCGTAGAACCGGCTTCACTGACTTGCACTTTTTTTGTTTTTATTCAACACAGCTGACGCGTTGACAGACCTAGGGAAAAGCAACTAGTGAAAAAAATGCATGGACGAGGGATGCTTCTGTTGCAAATCAATGCTTCGGCATGTGCAAGATAGAAGGTGCTTTTTTTTTTCCTTTGGTTTGTTTTTTTCCGTCGATCTTGTTTTCCGTGCTGAGCACCAATGCTTCCGACGTGCCAGGAAGGCAGCTCCCACACCTGGACCCTACCTATCGACCCATCAACTCATGAACCGGGGACCAACGGCTTTACTTCCCATCCGAAGGAAGGCGTGATCAGAGATGTTATGCCTCAAATCATCCCGGCGACGCCGACTGGGATTGAACCCAGGCCTGCTGGGGTGAGAGGTAATCACGCTTACCACTACACCACCGGCGCTGTTGAGATAGGTGGTGCTAGTGTGCACGCTTGACGATATTTTTTGAAGAATTTTCTTTTAAGAGTAATGTCTGTTTGGCTGTGCTGATATTGTGACACCAAAGAAATCCACCGTGACGGCACAGATTGAAAAAAAAAAGATGTAATGGATCACATCATTTGAGCAGATTAAAATGATGCTTCCTACAACTTAAACTAAGTCCTGCAACTATATTGTAATTTTGTTCCTTCTAGAACCTCGAGAAAATAGTAATCGACAAGAAGAAGATCAAAATTTAGCAATCGTTTTTTTTCTAAAGAAAAAGACCACTGTGCCCCATCATTTCGCTTGACTTGGATTGAAACTCTGCTCAGTATCATCATCAGCGCAACCGTCAGCGTCATCAGTAGCCCATCGTTGTCCAAGAGAAGTGAAAGACGAGCCTTGGTAATTAATCACGCTTACCAGCCTGTAACGACGACGACAACGATGGCGGCGATGGACGGTAAGATGCTGCGACACTCACTCAGTGGCGTGTAAAGTTGTGCTTGCACGGTGCGGTGGGTGTGGAGCTCGGGCACAACTTTTACAGCAGCATCAGCAGTAGCAACCATCAGCACATACAAAAAAAAAAACAGCAAGGGAAGATGAACGAAATAAAAGCATGGACCCAGCTGCTGGAAGAATGTGCCAAGTATGGCATATAAAACATTCAAGTGCTGCTGTTTTCGCTGCAGTAACACAACCTTGGTAGAGCAATTCTGGCATCGAACGTTCGATGCTGATGTTGTGGTATTCATTTGGGACTGCTTTCTTAGGAAAACGTTTGAAAACTCCAAAACACTGGTTAAATAATCAGAGAAGCTTAGAGAAAACTTATTACCAAAGCCTCGTGTAAGTAAAATATTAAAAGGTCTGAAAACCTCAAACATTTGCTCTAACTTTGACAAAGTGTTTCAGAAGTAAGTCAAAACTTTGATTTCATACTGGGTGATCCCTCGATCCTTAAGCAATCAAAAATCCTTTTTTCAAACATCAGATTTTAAATAATGTCTACATTAAAGATTTTCCTAGAGCCACCCGTCGTCACTATACAAATGATCAATATATCTTCGATAACTTAACGTTGTGAAAGAATTGCGATATGCTCTTTTAGTAGATCATTTATGATTCATGCTGAAAAGAAATGAACAAAAAATCTTCCACCACGAGAAACATTCTTCCTAGAGTTGAAGAATATACGTAGCTACATTCCGCATCGCAGTGGATGGTTTGGCTGTGCGCTGCTGCTGGTTACGCCATTACCCTACGATAGAGGTATTTTCTATCTCGTGTCGGAACAGCCAACGAGACAAGATTGAAATTGCATAAAAGTGAGATTCTATGGCTGAGGCTTGCGGGGTTTAATTTCAATTTCTGCATTTTCATTTGCCACCCCCTTGATATGCTATCTAGGACTAGGGACAGTGAGTGGTACAACGGAACAAGGCCACGAGCAACAGCGGGCATTCTATTCTGGCACACTGTTCAAGTGAGAAATGTGCTTGGGATTTTTCGGTGTGGTAATTAAGTTATCAAGCTGCACAGAAGATATGATTGGATATGAGAAGATGCACGTGCTTGCAATCATGAAAGCGGACTTTTTTGCCGTGCTTAATTGATGTCATTATTTCCCATGGATGTCAATCGATTCGAAAGTTGGTTTCAAGTCTGTCCTGAAAATCAATTCTGCATGGCTCAATCAATAAGAGGGCTCTTAGTCCGCAAAGTAGCAAAAGCCAGCTCGTTTGGCCCGGCATCAACAATTTATCCTAATCCACAACTTGAAATTTATTCATGGCAGATACTTTTCATTGCCTGTCTCGTTTCTCGAAAAGGTTGGGGTTGGGAGGTATTAAGAACTGTATTCATTTCTACAATATGCACTTAAGCTTTTACTGGAGGTGAACCTAGTGGCGTCGACATCGTCGGTGGTGGCAATCATCAGCAGTTCAACAAATGTGGAACTATTGCTATTTCAATGTGCAACGACGACGGACAACTCGGAGCAATGGTGAAGAGTTCTATGCAGTGCAAGTGGTGCATGGCAAACTGGAACCGACTAAGAGAAGTTTTGCCGGTGGATCAATTTCTCTGCAAGCTCATTCGTAAGAGCAACACGATTGGAACACTTCTGAGCGGGTCTTGTTCTGCCGAGAATGAATGAATAACTCGGCATACGATGGCCCATCGCAGTCGGTGGTGATTAAATTTTAATGTTTTGGTATTTAAATGAGCTAAATTAGTTTTGCCTTTGATGGTGGTGATGACGACGATGAATAAAGTATATCTGCAAAATACTAAGCAATATCAGGACGACAGAGCAGATGCGTATCTTTGGAGTGGAGCAACATCTAAAGTGCCTGAAGTGGATGGTTCGTCCAAAAGAGCGTGGCTCATGTTGCATAAATAATAGAGAGGTATAATTTAATGTCGAGAAAGGACAAACCACAAGAGACAATTTAAAACTTTCGAGCTGCTTCGGCAGGACGTGTGATGATGATTGGACGATTAGACTGCGAGGAGAAGAAGTTACGGAGCAAGTTAGTTGTGTGTTCATTCTTTAGGACACCTGCTGGTGGCATAGAGGGGAAGTAGTGGTTCGTGGTTGGAAACATTTACGGGCACCAGCTACGGGGATAAATGAACGTTGCTTATATTGCTTATATGTGAGTACACATCCACTATGATGTGTGTCGATATGTTAAATTTAAGATTTTCAAAGGGTGCTAAAACCGTGGGCCGCAAATCTTCTGTGAAAAATGTCAAGGAAATCTTTTAATATTCAAAAGTATGAATATTAGGGTTGCTCAACTCCTCACTGCTTTTTCCATCTGTATTGAGGTCTCCAACAACTGTGCAAAATTTGAATGAATTTGATTATGCTTTTGTCGAAATCAAATCGTACATTTTTAGTGTCCGAGGCTTTCATGCTTTCTTTTAAATAATGAAAATATTGAAATTTCTTGAAAACCGTAAATTAACCGTGTGTATTTTTGACGTAGGGTTACGTCTTTCGGCAATATATTGGGGGTGCAATTTCAAAAAATCAAAATCGACCGCGTTACGAATTTTTTTATCAAATTAAGATTCCCTTGGATTTTATATCAGAGTTCTTTTGGAACTGTTTTTTTGAACTTCTTCTTTGTCATCCTCAGAATCATTTTCAGAAATGCTTCTAATTTTTTTCAAAACTTTTCTCGAATTATTCATTAAGTTTCCGTTATAATTTGTATCACAATTTATTTCAAATTTTCCTAAAATTTCGTAACAAATAGTTTTCCATTCTGTTGAATTCTCCTCAAAACTTTCATACACTATCCTCAGATGTAATGAGTTTTGACTTTCATGGAGTTTAACTCAAAACTACTGCCAAATAACCTATCCTTGACGCTGTTGAAATTATTAAATTCTATTTAAGATTCATTTGGAATCAAATCAACTTCAGGTACAGGTTCCTTTCGAGTTCTTGTCACAATTATTTTGAAATTAATGTCAGAATTCCTAAGAAGTACTTATCAGCATTGCACAGAATTTATTTTGAATTATGGAGTTTTGGAATTATCCTCTAAATTCTATTTGAGTCCTTTTTAGAGGTTCTTTGAAATTCTTTGGGACATTTTCTTACAATCCCCTTGGAATTCCGTTCAGAATTGTCATGTAATTCTACTTATAATTATCTTTTTTCCTGAAGCTTTCGTCACAAAGCCTTTCAATTTCTTTTCAGAATTACTTTCTTATCTCCACGGAATTCCTCAAGAATACTTTAAAAATTTCCTAGGGCTTCGGAATACTCTTTGGATTATGCCAATTATCATCGAAAATCCAATTTTATTTTTTCCTGATCCATTAAAAAAAGATCCCATTTTTTTTTTCAAACTCAAGGTGTCTAAAAGAATTTCTTACTACAATCTTTCACTTTCCAAAATTTAATCGTGTCCACGACTCGGAGTCCCCGACTCCGAGTCCACGACTCCGAGTCCACGACTCCGAGTCCACGACTCCGAGTCCACGACTCCGAGTCCACGACTCCGAGTCCACGACTCCGAGTCCACGACTCCGAGTCCACGACTCCGAGTCCACGACTCCGAGTCCACGACTCCGAGTCCACGACTCCGAGTCCACGACTCCGAGTCCACGACTCCGAGTCCACGACTCCGAGTCCACGACTCCGAGTCCACGACTCCGAGTCCACGACTCCGAGTCCACGACTCCGAGTCCACGACTCGGAGTCCCCGACTCCGAGTCCACGACTCCGAGTCCACGACTCCGAGTCCACGACTCCGAGTCCACGACTCCGAGTCCACGACTCCGAGTCCACGACTCCGAGTCCACGACTCCGAGTCCACGACTCCGAGTCCACGACTCCGAGTCCACGACTCCGAGTCCACGACTCCGAGTCCACGACTCCGAGTCCACGACTCCGAGTCCATGACTCCGAGTCCACGACTCCGAGTCCACGACTCCGAGTCCACGACTCCGAGTCCACGACTCCGAGTCCACGACTCCGAGTCCACGACTCCGAGTCCACGACTCCGAGTCCACGACTCCGAGTCCACGACTCCGAGTCCACGACTCCGAGTCCACGACTCCGAGTCCACGACTCCGAGTCCACGACTCCGAGTCCACGACTCCGAGTCCACGACTCCGAGTCCACGACTCCGAGTCCACGACTCCGAGTCCACGACTCCGAGTCCACGACTCCGAGTCCACGACTCCGAGTCCACGACTCCGAGTCGACGACTCCGAGTCGACGACTCCGAGTCCACGACTCCGAGTCCACGACTCCGAGTCCACGACTCCGAGTCCACGACTCCGAGTCCACGACTCCGAGTCCACGACTCCGAGTCCACGACTCCGAGTCCACAACTCCGAGTCCACAACTCCGAGTCCACGACTCCAAGTCCACAACTCCGAATCCACGACTCCGAGTCCACGACTCCAAGTCCACGACTCCAAGTCCACAACTCCGAATCCACGACTCCGAGTCCACGACTCCGAGTCCACGACTCCGAGTCCACGACTCCGAGTCCACGACTCCGAGTCCACGACTCCGAGTCCACGACTCCGAGTCCACGACTCCGAGTCCACGACTCCGAGTCCACGACTCCGAGTCCACGACTCCGAGTCCACGACTCCGAGTCCACGACTCCGAGTCCACGACTCCGAGTCCACGACTCCGAGTCCACGACTCCGAGTCCACGACTCCGAGTCCACGACTCCGAGTCCACGACTCCGAGTCCACGACTCCGAGTCCACGACTCCGAGTCCACGACTCCGAGTCCACGACTCCGAGTCCACGACTCCGAGTCCACGACTCCGAGTCCACGACTCCGAGTCCACGACTCCGAGTCCACGACTCCGAGTCCACGACTCCGAGTCCACGACTCCGAGTCCACGACTCCGAGTCCACAACTCCGAGTCCACGACTCCGAGTCCACGACTCCAAGTCCACGACTCCGAGTCCACGACTCCAAGTCCACAACTCCGAATCCACGACTCCTACTCCTACTTCTAACTATTGAATACTATGTAGAAAGTATCAGCCCTCCCTCCCATCATTGTAAGAAACTGTATGAAATATCGAGTCCTCACCTCCCCCTAATCCTTTACATAATTTGGGGGTGTCCCTCAAGGAATCGAAGTTGGAGTCGGAGTCAGTACTTTTTTGTCTTCTGCTAAAATATGCAACACTGACTCTGACTCCACAGCTCTGATTGTAAAGAGGTTTGCCTGGTAGAGCACCTTGGAAGACTTATTCTTCGATTCCGTTCGTGATAATGAAAGAATCCAGAATGGTCACCGAGTAACTTGTAAACTTTTTGAAAATCAAAAATCAACGCCCTCATTATAACTTGCCAATATTGGACTGGTTCGATAGGTTTCATCCTCTGGGGCATCGGATGGAAGCAAATTACGTACAAGACGCCGTCCTACTTAGTCACCACACGAACGGCCAAGTTATCCTTTTCCCACAGATATTGAATCACGTATAGTAGGAGCGCCCCCTAAACACATACTCTCTCTAATTCATTTTCCTCGCATCCCCAGTCCAGAACCATCTCTATATGTGCACAACCATAAGAAGATTGAATCCCACATGAAGGAACGGGATGCAGACAGACAGATAAATTAAAGAACTGTATAAGTCTCGTGATTTATGTGTCATCTTTTTGTGTGTGCGAGGACCATTTTCTAGCGCGAGCGACGTTTTCTTCCATGCAGTGGACTAGTGGTTGGTGTTACTGGAATCTTTCCACTGCGGACCGCCCCACATTGGATCCCATTTTTGCGTGCTTCTGCACACTATCAACCGACTTCGGTCGCTACTTTTTATTGCTGTTTTTTTTCTGTTGTGCTCGCTTTTCCACTGGAGGTTTAATATCATTTTTATTGTTATCCTTTTTGAACGCCTTTTGGAGCTTGTACTCGCTGTTGGGTAGTAGCTACTTCTAGGCGATCACAGATGGCCCACAGATGGCATGCAGGCGCATCTCCCAGGGTGACAATTTGTGTTGCAAATAAATCATAATAATTCATGACAGTATCGGGTTGCCGTAAATCACCACACGCCCCCACCGCAGATACTAATTCGGTGGAGACGCATAGTGCTTCATCGTTGATTTTGACGGGATTGATAAATTAATCATTTTTTTCCTACCTACATTCTTATCTTTCACTCGTCTGACCTGATCTCACTCGAATGCGGGAGCGAATGCTTTTTATAATAGGGATATATATTTTAGCACGTTTTCGGGTGCTTTTGATTTCGCGACCACGTGGGATATTCAATGCTGACTCGTTTTTTTTTATGTTGGCTCGCAAAGCTCATGACTGCTCCGTATTATTTCCCCCAAGTGGTGCGGTGGATCGTCGTCGTCGTCGTCGTCGACGTCTTTGTACGCGCGCACATAAAGAACACTGAAATGACAGTGTGGCGAAATCCGCTTTATGCAAGACTGAATTGACGAAGGAAATTCAATTTTTTGCTTCCGACCAAAAAGGCGACGAAAAAGATGACAGCGGGGGAGGGCATGATGACGGTGAATAAAGTCTGTTTGATTATGAGGCACACACAGTGGAGGAATTTAATAACGTATGCAGCAGTAAAAGAGGAGTGTATGTGCATATGAATCGAGCGTTGATAGGAATTCGGCAAAATTGGGGCACCTTTGGATCAGGCAAATCAGCTTGGGTTTTATGTGTGTGTGTGTGTGTGGGGAATGGGTACATTTAGTTTATCATAGGGCGAACAATTTCGCTGCAATTTCCCTTTTTTATCAGATGGTGTTCAGTTATGATAAGCAGCTTTATCCACATAATCAGCAGGATCGATTTGTGAAAACGAAATCTATGAGCAAATGGCCTAAATTGAAAACCAAAATTAAATCTTTCGTTTATCAAATAATGGTCACCAATATACGGCATGAATGGAAACTAGTAGCGTGGTTATGACAACTTTGATTGACGGTTATATGAGATGGTAGCTAATGAGGAACAAACCGCTTTCCTTCGTGTTTCTAGTAGCTTCTTTGAACCATTATTCTATAGGCCAAAATTTCCAAAAGGTTTTCAGTTGTTGTTTCTTGTTTTTCGTTTCAATTATCATCTCTTTTGGGATTATGTATAGTATCTATCCCTTCCGAAACTCCGGCTTATATTCAGGGTGGGATAATAGAAGAAGCTCCCCGCCTCGACGATAGATAATTCTGGAACAGCTGACAGTGTACTGCAAGAATTCTTGTTCAGCAAACCACTGACTATCGATGCAGCAGTTTTACAACCCCTTGATCCATACATCAGGAATTTCACAGAAGGCCAGTGAATTAATGGAAATATTATAAGTACAGATTCATTAATTTATGGGTAGTTGAATTGCGAGCATTTCAAGAAAGCTTCAAAAATTTCAAGGAACTCAGGGCAGCTCCATTAACTTCAAGTAAATTGCAGGCACTTTAAAGTAGTTCCGAGAACCTCATAAAATTTTCGAAAACTTCATCAAAGTTCAAAGAGCATCAGGAAATTACCAGAAAATCATAAGAATTCGGAAACGGTTTAAAGAAAGTTACATGAGCTTCAGAGCAATTTGTAAATCTTAAGGAAAAATATAAGACTTAGTCTTCAGCATTCTCAAATTTTAAAGAAATCCAAGGCAGTTCCACTAGTTTCAGACAACTATTTTGAACTGTGAAAGAAGTTCCGAGATCTTCTGGGTAGTTCAGACAACTCCTGAGTCAATTTTATCCATCAATTATCAATCCCGATAATTTTAGTGATGTTCCGAAACCTAGAAAATTGTATGATCTTCAGGAATGTTCCATAAATTCCAGGATGATTACTGGGACATTAGGCAAGTTCCAAAAACTTTAGAAAAGTCCAGAAAAGTTAAGGGAAGTTTAAAAAATTTGAAGAAATAAGATAGAAAACGAAAGTTTAGATGTTTATAGGGTAGTTACAATAAATTCAATGTCACTTGAGATAAGCTCTAGTGTGGTTATTCTGCGTGGCGTGTGAGGTGAGCCGACAATTGTCACTTCACCATCACGTGGCTCTTCTCACTTGATTCCGAAAGTCGACTCGGGTGCCGTGAGAGGTTCATTTGTAGGTCGGTGACAGAGTGAACCGCAAGTGATACGGCGTTCATTTTGATAATTATCAAGGAACTAAGTGCAATGTAAAGGAATTAGAAGACAAATTAATGATTCAAATTTTATTACGTAAATCATTGTCCATTTACCCCTTCATTTCTTGGCGTTCAAGCAGTTTAAGCTTCCTTTGTTTGCATCTTAATAATTGCATCTTGTACTCAATTTCTTCCTGTCTTTGTTTTTCTTTTCGCAGCATATATGCTTCCTTTTTATTCACCTGGTCTTCCTTCAGTTTAAACATTTTTCGAGCGTATCGGGCGCATTCGCTTGAGTTTTCAACCATCTTCTTCAAATACTTGGTCTGCTCTACCAGTAATTCATGCTTCCTTTCTGTGTCGTCCTTCCTTTCCGCGGTGCTACTGTTTTGGATGTTTCCAACTATATTAGTGTGACTGTTGTTTCCGATGTTCTCAACATTTTCGGTCCCGACCTCATCATCTGCTTCATACTCATGCTCCAGGGTGGTTTCCCGCGGGGAAGACTCACATTGGGGAAGACCAAACACAGAACCTATGAAATTAATCGGTTGACGGTATTGGTTCGAATTCAAATGATACCAATATTCACCAGAGTGGTTAACCATCCGATCAAGGGACAAAAGATTAACAATCGTCTTTTCGTTTGGTGAAAGATTCACCATCTGGTTCGATCAACCGCCAGTCGCACTTGCCTCTGGCTTTTTGTGTTTTAACTTGTTTTTAACCTTTAACTTAAAATTTGTCCATACCTGAAATAAACGTTTGCATAAATTGATTGGGCACTATAAACACCTCTTTTTGGAGAAAATGGGTTGTCAGCGTTTATTATTGATAATGTTGAATTTTATACAACTTACTAAATCCGTTAACATTTGGATGAGCTATGAAACTTAGGTGTTACTCACAATCACCTTTTTTACCTATAACTTGGCTACTTACTTTTTGCCATCCTTGAACTGATCAATTTGGAGGTCCAAGGCTGTTCAATCCGCTGCATAACTCGTTCCAGAAGTCCGCATATCGTTCCTTGCTTATGTGGAAAGCCTCACTGTATTTCATCCCCTGGCTACCACTGGATTGGCCTCCATACGGGAAACAAGCAGTTTGAACTGCTTGCAATTAGCTACACGAACTCTGAAACACAAAAAAAAACATTTTTGTAGTTGAGTAATTCTATTTTTAAGTTACATGTTTTACCGCTTCACCTTCATTTTTGGATTGAATTTGTCTGAGTTGTCGACTGCTTCAAGAATATCGACAATAGTCACGTGGAAATGTCATTTCAATGCGACAATTTTCTACATACATCGACTTGAGAATGTGAGGTCTTCGAAAATGTGGCTTCTACGGCATCTATCGGTTTCTAAACCTCATCACGGGATGGTTCTCTAAAAGTGTCAATACCTGGTCAGATACTTAATCACTGTTGATGATCGTTGCTTGAGCGCTACTGTTTTCGTGAACAAACTTCTGTGTGCGTGTATTTAAACTAACCTCGTGTATTTAAACTAGCCGGAAGAAATTTGCTTACAACAATCCTTGAAGATTTAGTTCGGGAGTTTGAAAGCGATAGCTCTACTGCAGATTCAGCAACCTATTTCAGAATGCCTGGTAATTCACGTCCATTCCGAGGATACTTTCGCATACAATACGCCCCACATGTAAACACTACCGTTATCATATGAATAATGGTAATCAAAAAAAATCTTTCGCGTTGTTTTTACAACCGAACACAACGTTTTGAATCACATGCGAAGTTTTTCATTTGCACCGAATTTTTACCTAACACTTCCTTTGCCTGCATCCTCCAGAAGGTAGAACGGCAGCACCAAGAAAAGAGAAAAAATACCCGGTAAAACCGAACAACGCGGCACCACAGCAACACAGCTACTCAAAGCAAATTCTTGTCCCAGAGTTTTCACGTTAATTACAATATTACTAAAACAGCTTCTTAAAACGTGTTAGATCTTTACTTACACTTATCCACACGCGAAAACTAATATTTTTGGTACAATTAAAAAATATGCGGAAAACAGATGAAATCAGTGCCAGCGAAAACAAAACCAACCGTTCGCGGGCAGAGCCTACTGGGTTGTTTTTTCTGTTTTCGTGAACAAACTTCTGACCCCAAATGGCGAATGTGAACAGATCAGAGCGTGACTTGACCAACTTGTACTGGATTTGCTTATTCAATCGTTCTTCTTGGCTGAACAATCGCTCACTGTACTCGATCTCCTCAACCTCCAGCGGTAGAATACTCGTATCGACACTGCTTGTTAGCAGGTACACATCGGTACTTCCCGGAAATGCACCGACAACATCGATCGAGTTAAACCGTACGGCTTCTACGACTTTTGAAGGATCTTCAAAGCGAGTGGAACAGGACTTCTGGTCCTCCCCGGCACAGGCAACGATGGCACACGTGGTGATCATTCCATCGGCGAAGCCATCGAACGTGCGCTTGCCTTCGCTAACGGCGAGCACGTAGCGGTAGTTTTCCCTCGCCAAACAGGATAAATCCCTCAAAACCACCTCATACTCCAGATTGTTGCAGGGCGCAATAAGGTCGACAATTAATATAAGTCGATAAGGTCAGAATTAACCGATCTTTCTTTAAAGCTGAACTCCTCCACATCCTGGTCCAGTAGAGATCGTCGTTAGGTGTCGAAGCTGTTGACTGCCAACAATGTAACTAAGCAAAATGCATGGTAACATCAGTTTTATATCCATTGTCAACAGCGTGTGTCTGCCGGATCATAGTTTACCACGCGACTAACATCACAGATGTTCAACATTTCAATGGATGGTCTATTCTTAATGTGTACTGTCTATTCTTAGAATTAGTTCTTATAAATTCAGGACCGTTCTATGAAGTTTACTAAAATTTATAGAACTTCAGAGAAAATCTTGGAGCCACGTAAGTTATTTGGATTAAGAATTTCAGGAAAATTAACCTTTGAGAAATCCTGATAATTTCATGGAAGTACAATGAACTCCAAAGAAGTTAAGAAAACTCCAGAAAAGATTATTGAATATCATAGAAGTCCAGAGAATTTCAGAGTATTTCAGTAAAATTACGGGAACTACAGTGAAGTTTCGAGAATTCCAGCAAAATAACGGGGACGTCAGAATCAATACTATTTAAGGAAATCGTGACAACTTTAGAGATGCTCCGAGAACAGCTGAGCAATTTTCGCTGAAACCAGTTCACCTTCTGCACGAGGCTCTCAAAAATCAATTTGTTTGTATTCGTTCAGTAGTTCACTAGTTAGGCAACTTAAAAAAAACTACAAGGGACAGCCCTATGGGGTTGTACGCAATGGTGACGTAGGAATACGTGATCTTATATAATAATTATATAATAATCTTATTTGTTAGCTGCAGCAGGAGCTTGTATTTTGTGTAGGAATAAGAATTTGAACAGGGTTCTCTCTGTTTATACTCTTTAATATGACGCGCTTGATATAGATGGCCCACAGCAACTCACGAAGATCTTCTGATTCCGATCAATAGCGGTGTGACTTCGTCCTCATGGATGCTCATGTGGGCTGCTGCTCGCTGCTTGCAGGCAGCCTTTCGTTGTGTACTGGAGAACAATGTTCAACGCCACGCGCCTAAAGCACTGCTGCTGCTGCAGCTGATACCGACGACCGGACATCACCACACACGGTGATTGGAACTGAATCCGATCAGCGGTTGAGGCCAGCCTTGGTATCTAGCTGCTTGCGGGGAGCCTTTCGTTGTGTACTGGAGAACACCACCACTCACCATGCGGTGATTGAATAAACACCGTTTGGTGAGACCAGATGGAATTCAAATTTGAAATCGGTGATAATTTAAATTATCAAAGCAACAGTTGCACATTCGTGCAATTTTCAATAGTGACATTTTGAAAATTTTAACATATGTTTTGGAATATATCTGATCGATTGGTGATAAAATTATTAAAATTGGTCCAGGTTCCATTTTCGGTTTCCACAAAGTGCCATATATAAATCACAGACGTAGTCCTACGTCAAAAAGGTTGGCTAAGATCATTTGATGGAAAATTAATGGAACCCTCGGTAACTAGAGGCTCAAGCATTATTCAAAAGAGCTCAATTTTGGCTTAATCTTGATTAATTCAAATATTATTTCTTCAAACATTCTCAAGATAACCCGTAATGTTTACATACCGCTGTTAAGTGGAAAGTTTGAGTTTTAATAAAGCATGTTCAAAAATTTTGTCCACCGTCGTTGAAGAGCTTACCTTTCACCTATTGTTGGTCCATCATGGACCTTAGACTCTGGTCCATGGACCTTTGCCGATTGGTTTTTCTATTTTCATAATTAGAACATCTCAATGGGTACAACAGTGTTCACTCGGCTGTCGACAAAAGCAGGCCACTCTCGATGTGTGCCACGCGATCGTCTGTTTTCTCGGCAGCAACCATTGTGTGGCCCGCCTCATTGTTCTTCATCAGTAGTTCTTTCAGTCGATGCATCGTCGACTTTGGAAAGCAACCGTTTCGTGATGAATGTGTGAGTGCTGACCACGTTTTGCGTTCATTGCTACAATGGACGCGCTCTGACCCTCGTTGGCATACAACAATTTGCCATACAATGAAACTACTGGAAGCGGCTCCAGTTCTGATGGAGGAGGCTTTTTGGATAGCGGAAGATAAAGTGTTTATTGTGTTGTACCTTTTGACTATAGTTTTAAGATGTATTGTATAGTGACCAAGAATCCTCGGCTCTGTAAAGTTAATTCGGTTGAGCCTTATCAAATAAATGAATGAACAAAAAAAAAACACGTTGTTCATCGTAATCAGTAAAAAAAAAAAAAAAAATGGGTACAACAAAAGTTTTAGAGATTCTCGTGCTAAAAGTGGGCTGGTTTCAGCGATAATTGGTCATTTAGTAAATTTCGGGAGCTTCAGGAAAATCTAAAGAAGTTCCAAAAAATTTGGAGATTTTAAAGAAAATTCCTGGCAAGACGAAATAATTTCAAGACAGTTTCATTTAACTTAGGAAAATTGCGGGAACTTTTAAGAAGTTCTGTGAAATTCAGAGAATTTCAGAGAATTTCAAGGAAGTTTGGAAAGTCCTGAGAATTTCTGGCAAGTTAGGAGAACTTCAGGGAACTTGATAGTGTTCACAAAAGCTTAAAAATCTTTGCAGAAGTTCAGAATTTCATAAAAATTATGGCATCTTTATGTCTGATCAATGAACATCTGGCAGATATTGGAAACTCTAGAGATGTTCCGACAACTTTAGGAAAATTCGCACCAATTGGAAAGTGATTTGATGTGTCGCATAAGGGATTTGGTTTAATAATCTATCCACTTAAAGCAACCATGTCGTGCTAGAACAGTGGTCGAGGGTTTGGCTTACCAAGGTTAGGATCTGGATTTACATCAAGCTTACGATTGTTTTTTACGTCTCAAAAATCGATTGCTACACCGCTTGAAAAGTTTATGTAAATCTCTGCAATATATCGCGCATACGTTATAAACGCTAAATTGGGCATGATATTTCGGGTAAATTTAAGCGCAATAACCAGCTATGTTGCATGCAAGGTTGTAAACGTTAATGTGAAATACACACTACTAAAAAGTCATGTAAATTTCGGTTCCCTGAGACCGACACATGTAAGCGGGTCTTTTGACATAAGAATCAGTTGAAAGAGACGTAAAAATCAATTCAATCAAACGTCGACTAGCTGATGTTTCGGCTTGAGAACACTTAAAATTACATGAAATGTTGTGCACATTCTATGATTTACGTGCAATATGGATTACGTCTCGTGTAAAAGTAGTTATTTCTAAGTGTGTATAGCTCAGAATTAAACGATAGGAGACAGTTAGAATTCAGAATGTGTGTCTGTGTAACAAAACTTCAGGGATGGCTGGGTCGAGCTCAAAGCTAGATTATGGAAGAAATTGTAATTTTATAGATTTGTGACAGTATATAACGTTTACAGTTGGTCTCCTAGTTTGGTAATTCAGTAAAGCACAACAGGATGACAATATTTCACTAATTTTAATTTTACTAGCTCTAATGGTTTAAATCTACCTTTTTTGTGCTGGGTTTGAGAGAAATGACTCGATGAAATTATAGTGGCAGCTCGCTGTCAATAGTTGTCAAAGGGCCTGACAAGAAATGATGCAGTTCCGATGCACAGGGTTAGACGAAGCTGGACGACAGTGGCGAAGTTCGCCCCAAACAGGGATCTTTATCATCTTGACTATAGACTTTGAAGGCTTTATGGGATAACTACAGAGGTTTTATTATCTAAATTCAGAATCCATGTGAATAAACTTCAGAGATCTTATAAGTAAGCCAGATATCTCGTATGGAGACTTAAGAGGGCTGATATATGGGTTTCCTAGACCTTGTGGTCTTATGGTCAACTTAAAATATTCAGTCCATATGGGTTAACTTATAGATACATTACATTTTGACAGCGAGCCAGATATATCCACATACCTTGTGGATATTCATCAGAGATTTTATGGCTCAACTGGCTTATAGAGATTGTGTGTATCATCAACGTGATTGTTTTAAGGAAAGTCTGCAATTCTGATGACTCACCGATATTTATCGAGATAAAAGATTTTCCATCAACTTTAGAGACCTTGTGTTTATAATTTAGTTATGTTGTTCAAAATAGCATCTTTGACATTTTTCCATATATTGAAACACGTAAACGTCACTTCTGATCGAAATAACGATTGATACAAAGTGGCAGAGAAAAATACAGAAGTTTTGGGAAAAATATACACGGTTACTTTTTTTGTTATTTTGAGCAAACATTCCAAATGAGTATTAAAAATTCAAAAATCTCATTTTCTATAAAAAAATTTATTCAGCTTTTAATAAAGCGTACAAAAAATGCAAACTTTAAGAGCGTTTAAAACTATGGACACTTGAAAATTGACAGAAATCGTAGAAAAAGAACTTTCGGTCAAATTTGGTACATTTTTTTTTAATTTTAGTTTTTTTTCACAGGAAATGGTTTAACATATCATATATTGTTTCCTGTGTTTGAATTGCAATTAAAAACGTATTCATAACAAATAAAAAACATTGACCACAAGTTCATATTCTACGCAATTGAAGTCCCTCCTTTTTTGCATATTATGCACAAAAATTGCTCACCACTTACATTTGAAAAGGGCATATTTATAGTAGAAAAACGCCAATATTTCTTGATCGGCGATAGATATTGACAAGCTGTGCGCCTTCTAAAGATCTAAAAGTTATTTCAAGACACCTTTTCTGAGAAATTTGAAATAAGAAAACTAGAGCAAAACAACTGTTTTTTTTAGAGACACACTAACTCAATTCAAGAAAATAGCTCTTAATTAGTCAATTTAAGAGATACAAAAAAGTTCTTCCAAACAAAGTTGTTTGAAATTAGCTCAGCTATAACTTTTCTCAAGAATGTATACCTTAATTTCTTCAAACAAAAAAATTAGATGTTTGATTTTAGTGATAATAAAAGCCACCCTAGTCATAAAAATGAGGGCTTAACTATAAGGAACAACTTTGTAGAAGAGACTTTTAATCTAAATCAAATCCTTCCACCTAAATATGCATTCTGAGCCACTGTGCAATGGCTATGCAAAAATTTCGTGTATATTTTCCCAAAATGCGTTTATTTTTGTCTACCACTTTGTTTCAGACGTCTTTTCGATCAGAAGTGACGTTTACGTGCTACAATATACAAAAAAAAAATCAAAGACGTGATTTTGAAAAAAATTACAAGATCCAAAATCCGAACTTTAGCAAAAATGTGAATCATAGCCCATAACAAACAATTATGCAAAGTTTCATGCAAATCGGAGTAGGTTGAGTTTTCCTGATTCGTCGTTGGCGTGGAGTTGCTCAATTTCTTTAAAAGTACCGAAGTTTCAGAATTTTTCATGACTTGAATATCAAACAAACATTGCTCAGTTGAATTTTAAATTAACTGCTTCAAGTGACCTTACTCATTTATACGTCACTGCGAATTTCTTCTTCGTCTTCGCATTTCAAGCTTATTGCTTATCGCATATTAGCCTATTATATGCTCTCAACTTAGTGTTCTAGATGCACTTCCACAGTTATTAATTGAGAGCTTTCGATGCCTGTACCATTTTTGCAGTAGCATAGTTGTGTGGCAAGTACTATGCCCAGGGAAGTCGCGAAATTTTCCAACCCGGAAAATTCCAAGACCTGTCCGGGAATCGAACTAAGCCACCTTCAGCATGATCTTACTGTGTAGCTTCACCTTTACCGACTGGGCCGAGGGAGGTCGCTGCGAATATTTTTACTGGTTAACTCCACTAACCACTTGATTATAACAATCTGCAAGGGATGTACTTCAAGCAACAGTAAGAAGCGTCAATAATAATTAAAAAAAAATAAAACATTTACGTTTGAAATTGTCTCATATTTATAACATCAAACGTGTGATCAGCGGTAATCAGGGCAGATCGATCACGTTCCCTGATTCGTCCAACAGCATGTGTACTTTATATCACACCATTTTCATCCACGAGCATTCAGCATATTAACGAATAGCAAAGAAAATTAAACTCAGCAGATAAATGTGGTTCCAGTGGCTTCATGTTTTCCGGGAATCCAATTCACCGTCAATCACCTCCGGTTGCAATCCCCGTTTCATCACTGTCATTGGCTCTTACAACTTTGATCAAACATTAAATTGATGGTTGTACCGATGGTTAGTATTTTCACACTTCGGCTATTGAAATTCCAGTTCATTATTTTCTCGGAACCAGATTTAACCAACGGTTTTAATGTCTGTTCTGAAATCCACAATCACGAGTAATAGTAATGGTTTTCTGCTTACGGGTGACAGGTGATAACTAATCGGGAGAAGCAGCTGGAGAGTCATGCGCCGTATTTGATTTGTTTCAATGCATGAAGATATCAATTTACGTAAGTTTATGCATTTTAAAAAAGAGAACACACTGATTTTTTTTAGTGCTCATCGTAAAAATGCATGCTGGTGCTGATTTAATTGAAAATTCACATATTTTTACATAGCAAAAAAATTATTTTGATATCACATCAAAGTGGATGCACTACAATCATGTCGAAAATTTTATGTAATTTTTATGACCACATAAATAAACAAATGCAGTAAAAGCAGCGTAATGTCAGTTCATGCATTGTATTAATGATAATTTTGTCCTTTTTAGCAAGTAATATTACACCATATTTTCAACATGATTGTAGTGCATCCACTTTGACGTGATCTCAACATTATTTTTTTGCTGTGTAAATGTTTATCAATGCTCTGTATTTTTGCATGACTAATAAATGAAAATTAAACTAATTATGTATGGATTTGTACTTTTAATAAGCAAACCGTTTGCATCACATGCAATTTTCATCATTATTTATTGTGAGGGTCTCAACACAGATAAACATGTTTTGTAAATTTTAACTTCCGACTGAAGCAGGATTTTAAAAATAAAGCTACACGTTTAACTACCTCAAATTCAATGAATTAAAGCTGAAATTGACTCTATGATGTAAATTTATGTCGTTGCTTGTTGAAAATTTCAATATATTTCGTTTAAAGTTGCATGTAAACTTTAATGCAAATGAATGTATTATTAAATACTTTCATGTAAAATAAATGATTTTTACTGCTTGTTTCAACTTAAGGGTAACAAAAAAAAAATTAATTAGCCTAAAGTAAATTTACAAAGTTTTTGCTGTGAAGGATGGGAGTCATCAATATATTATGTAAGAGTTTCTGAGTATCTATTAGACCCACATCAGCTATCAGTAGCTATTTGACATCATGCAAATCCTTCTCAATAATATGTTTCAATAAATTAATCGTTGATTAGTTTTGCATTTGTATCGAACACTAAAGCTTTTGAAAAGTGAAACAATAAATCGTACAAGTTGATAACATGAAAAGAAAAATCAAAACTACCACATAAAGGCTGACCACGAAAAAGTCCGCACACATTAAAAACGCTGCCATTTAGGCATTTTTTGAGTAATTTCTTTCTAATTTCACTGAATCAAGCTTAGAGTGTATAGAATCACAGTAGGCATTGGTTGTCAGGATAAGTTCATTTGTTTACATCATGAAGCAAGCACGTCGCGATTCACTCCTGCACGCTCGAAACGAAAATCCCGGTCTATCCGCTCCTGGCAGTTTTCGATCAAATTCCTGGGCAGGAATTTATACCTAGGTTAAAGAGTGCCCGAAAGAATGTAAAATCAAAATGAAGTCGAAATTCTGCAAAATTTCTTTGTCTGGCAAGTAATCTGCAATTGTGGGCTGAAATACGAAACTCTCATTATTTCTGGGACCATGAATCAGAAAATTAACCAGGAGGAGTTCCTACGGAAAAGACTACAGCCCAAGGGGTGTTGAACTCTTCACACCTTAATCTGTGCCAAGCGTTGTGCCGATCATTCCCATGTAGGCCGATGTGTATAAATCAAGGTGTCAATATCCCATGAGTTTGGCAGCCCTGAAGTTAGACTTTTGTGATTGTGTTTACATTTTCAATTTTTGTAATTCGTGACCATGGTTTATGGCAAATATTAAGCTTTATTCTCATTAGACTGAGAGTGGATTGGGTAGTGGAAGAGGACCTGGAAGCAATACAACCTGTACGACCTGTCCACAAGAAACGGACGGTGGCCGAATTTTCACCAGCTGCCAGTAAAATGTTCCCTGACAAAATCAAACGAACAAAAATTCACTCCCACCCTAGAAAAAACATCCTTGAAACAGTTCTGATCGACTCAGAACTACGCAACCTACGCATCACCCGTCGTATAGCAGATTATGATGTCTCCTACCATCACCCAATTACACACGTTCCACAAGGTACCACCAATCAAAACCAATGGCCAAGTGAAAACCATCAAATGTCCCCCACTTCAAATCTGTCATACCTCAGAAATGGTGCACGATAAAGATAAACTTCGCATCTGCAGTTCAACTGTACCCTGTGGTTGTTGTTGTTCATCTGCGCATGGGATCTTGCCAAACACCAAATTACTTAGTGTCGTCATTCGAGATTGAGCAAGGCTTTATAATTGATTGATTGGTAGGCCACCCATCGCATTGATCTGTTCCTATAAATCCCATACCGTTTTGCTAAGGCAATCGTCCAGACCTGATGAAATATTTGGGGTTACTTCGTATAGACATCCCCTTATAAGTACTGGGACTTATAGACCTGTGGATGTCCCATCGAAGGCCATACCAATTGTAACCAATGACGTGCAAGGATACCTAAAAAACGTAGGAGAAAACGATAAAATTTTCATCCCGGAAGACCCTTGGCATGACCGGGATTCAAACCTGGCCGAAATACAAAACCCATCACCCACACCCCCTTTGATGTGTTTTTTTTTTCTTTATCGTTCGTTCTGCATAACAACTTTGTAAAACAAAACAAAATCCACAACAGCTGGCACAATATTGTCATCGTTCAAAAGATTGGTGTCCATTCAGTTCGCCGATTGCATTTCGCACCGTACCGTCGTATTGGACCATCTTACAGGCATTTGACCAACTGTTGCTGGAGGAAACCCATTTTGACCATCTTGACTGTCGTAACGACCCTCTCGACCGACCATCGTGTGGAAGAATCTGTTGGCGTGAAACTATTCTGGACGAAAACGCTGTAATTTTTACGACGAATCGGATGCGATAAACTTATGTTCATGGTGCAGACAGGAATTGGAATCCGAACCCAATATGAAGCCCAATGCAGTAAACAAAGAAGTCAACCTTAGCAACGATTTGGCTTTGATGAAATCTTGAACTTTTCTTCGAATACCATTCATCATATTTTGACACTCTGTTGGCTAACCTGAGCGACCGTTTTGTTCCACAATCTCTTCATCTCTGACGCATCCCGAGTCACCTTTCCACTTTTCTTCAACTTGTGTTTGACAATTGCCCAATATTTCTCAATTGGGCGGAATTGAGGGCAGTTGGGTGGATTGATGTCCTTTTCGAAGAAATTAACCCCTTTGGCTCGATACCACTGCAGAACTTCTCCGCTGTAGTGGCAGCTTGCCAAATCAGGCCAAAACTTTACCGGTCCATTGTGAGCCTTAATGTACTCGCAGGCACTCCTGCTTGTACATTTTGGAATCCATAGTTTTGTTTGTCACGAGAACCTGGATTTTTTTGTCTGCAGCTGCAAGCAGGCATGGAAAATCATTTGCATTCATTTCATACATTCATTTACATTCATTTGCCTCTTACTTTTTTCATCAACAGCATTCCGCAAATGATGTATAAAGCTTTTATAGTTTTTATTATTAGCTACAACTTTTGCTCATAACTCAAATTTGTATCTCTTATGCATCACGAACTAGAGCGGGCAGAACTTGTTACTGTTTTTCAGTGAATGTAAAATACATTCACTGAAAAACAGTAGTGGCTTCTGTTCGCTCTAGTTCGTCATGCATAAGAGATACGAATTTGAGTTGTTAACAAAAGTTGTAGCTAATAACAAAACCTGCAAAAGCAAAACAATAATTTTGCGGAATAATGTTCAAGAAAAAAGTTAGAGGTAAATGAATGTAAATGAATGCAAATGATTTTCCATGCCTGGCTGCAAGTCATAAGCTTTCTTGCAAATTTATCGTCAAAAACGGATTTGAACTTCCCAACAAACAATTTTAGCTGCAGCTTAGCTTATACAGGCAAAAAATAGCTGCATAAGGCAAATTTTGGCTGTATAAGCTAATCTGCAGCTAAAATTGTTTGTTGGGTTGCTAGGGACATCACCTCGACCAGTGGCTTTATAGAACTTTTGGCCAGGAAACTGCCCATAATCCATCTTCACGTACGTTTCGTCGTCCATGAGGATACATCCTTCGTACTTTGTAAGAACCTCATTGTACAACTTCCGGGCACGTATTTTAGCAACTAGATTCTGCTTGTGTGTCCTGTTTGGTTGCTTAATGGCGCGAAAAGATCGAAATCCTATCACGCTGACGAGTCCTTCTGACGGTGATCTTGGCGATAGCATAATCCGACAGCCCTGGGTTTGTAAGTTCGATTGATACACAGAGAAAAATGTTCAAATTCAAGGATTTAGACAAATTTTGATAATTTTTGGACAATCAATGAAGCAATGCGTTTTGCAACGGGAATATCTGCAATTTAGAATTAAATGTAGAGCTAATTTAGCCATGAGTGCTTTAATAAAATAAATAGTTATCTTTTGTGTAGCCACTATAGCGGACTGGCGTCTCCATTCTTCCCAAGAATAGAATCATCTGTAACACCTCAAACTAAAAAAAAAAAACACTTAACTATGGAACCAAGACAACTTTTCTTTTCATGGACATAAAACAAAATTTGAATGCGTCTAAGACTTAAAATCTTGATCGTGAAAAACTAGAGATTTAGGGATACATTTTAGATTTTTGGACCATTTTTTTCATTGCTGGGAATTGAAAATTTGACCTTAGACAAACAAATTGAGAAAATTGTACGGCCTGGAATAGTTTTCTACATTTTAAACAATCAGAATGTAACTTCACAGTCTTTGAACAATATACATGCTCCTGAAACATAGAAACTATTTTGGACATTTTTTTTTTCTAAAACCTGGACCTGGATATTTGATTTCGTATTACCGGATTACCAGTACGTAATACAAAACAATTTAATAGATTTAAAAGGAACTCAAGGTTATAGAACATAATTTTTTCCTCGTTGCTTGGACAAATACTAAAGCTACCGGAAGTCAAAGATTTTTCAAATTACTATCCTTTGAAAAAATGTCGAGAGCCTGAAAATTTTTCTATGCCATTTTTTGACATTAATATAGCCAGAATATTGGGTCTGGACCTTTTTAGAAACCTCCGCTGACAATTTGTAATAGGTGTATGACAATTTCGAAATCAAAAAAATTAAATATTAGTCATTCAATTGTCAACAACACTTGGACAGTTAACGTTTTCAATTTGTTGCCAAATCAAGTTGTGATTTGAAGTGAGTTTTTAAAGTCAAATTACGTTTAAATTTGAGAATGTACTACCTTGTTTATGTATACCGTGATCTGCAGGTGGCAAAAATTAAAACCGGGTTGCTTTTACAAACTACTGAAGAAATTTCGCCAGTGGCGATTGCTAAAATTGTCTTATTTTCTGTACTATAATTCACCGCCATTTAATTTATCAGAAATCGCTCAAAATATATGATTTTGATAGCTAAAACCACTGAAAATATATTTTGTTTATGTGCTAGAATGTTACACACTAAGATTTTTTTTTACCGAAATCTGTGAAATTTTATCGAAATCTCAACAGCTGAACGTTCGGTGATTTTTATTTTTATTTATTTTGTCGTTAATTAGATTTAGACCATTTTTTACAAGTTACAAATCATGTGTTAAAATTACGAATAGAATTAAAGTACTGCTTTAATCTGGTTTTTGTCATTATAAAACCAATAGCTTCACTATGTTTATTGTAAGCAGTCATAATTTGATTTAGTAATTTGTGCGATAGTGATTTGTAGTAAATATATTTCGAGTTCGTAGTTGCCGAGAAGGTATGTAAAAATTAAGCTTTGATAACAGTTCTACTGAGTCAATTCGATGCGATTCTATATCGTTCACAAACGAAACCATTGCAAATTTACAACGCGCTTTCAATGTTTGAATGTGATGAGCATGCAGCGTGCTTCATAAGATGGAAGAGGAAATCTTGTCCAACCTAATTTACGAAGAGCAAATAGTAAGAATTGCTTTTGCACTGATTCTAATCGTTCCTCATGCGTGAATGAAAAAGGTGACCAAACTATGTTGCAATATTCAAGTATTGATCTTACATATGAAATGTACATATAGAGCATATTATTTGCTTTGTTGATAATTGTATTATAATGATCAGTGAATGCTAGTTTTGACTCAATTATAACTTCTAAATTCCTAACTCGTTCACACTTTTCTACTGCCTGATTTCCTAATACAATTGTATTTTCCGGTTTGTTTCTTTTTCTACTAATAGCTTTTGATTTACATTTTTGAACGTTTAGTTGCAGGAGGCTTTTGTAACACCAAACATAGAATAAGTTTATTTCAATCTGGTATGTCTGTATATCTTCTTTATTTCTTATTTCTAGAAAGAGCTTCATGTCATCCACATGGATTAAAACTTTTATGTTTTTAAGAATAAAGGAGATGTCGTTTACAAATAAAATAAACAAAAGAGAAGTAACAGTAATAGGGTTTGATTTTTAACCTTTGAATCTAACTATTTGTTGGCGATTAGTTAAATATGACTCAAGCCATTTGAGAAGTCTAGGTTCAATTCCTTTTTTTTGTAATTTGAAAAGAAGCATGGGTATATCAATACGATCAAATGCTTTGTTAAAATCGATATAGAGTGATTCTACATGGTTTCCATTAATAAATACACCGAGCCAAATATGCACTTTCACCCATACATATTCAAATTCTCTAAACTTTGTAGCTGCGATGATTTCAGCATTAAATTTTGTAGAAATAGCTATAAGAACTCCACCTCCTGACTTCTTTTCCGACGAATGCAAATCACGGTCATCCCTGAAAACATTGTAATTGTTTCCGAACACTTCCTCACTTCTAACACATTCGTCCCAAATAGTTTCAGTACCCAAAATTATTGCAAAGGAGCAACCTACAATTTTTTTTATGGATTTCGTTCATTTTCAATGAACTTCTCATGCGAATGAAATTTTGGCAATATACTATAATTACACTTGACTCTAGTTGAGAGGAGGCTGTAAGAGCTGCCTCAGTTGTAAAATTTGGTTGGTTTTGAACTAACGTATCGTTATAGCTATTAGTATAAAAACTATTTACCATTCCTTCAAGCTGTCCGGAATTCGTCAAATTGGATAAACAAAATCACAAAATACAAAAAAAAATCACAGATTTCCTGTAATTTTTCACAGATATTCGGTGAAAAATTACAGGAAATCTGTGAAAAATCACCGAACGTTCAGCTGTAAAATTTCACAGATTTCGGTGAAATAACCTTAGTGTGTATATTTATTGAATTTTTAGTTTGTTCTGAAAATGTTGAAATACCCAAGGAAATACCTATTTTTCAAATTTTTCGTTAAAATGGATTACGATTGAGGAAGTATTCTTTAATAATATGATTAATGAATTATAACCATTGATATTATTAGAATGTAATTGAAAACATGTGCTTCTTTATTGAATGCGTCTCCTAGTTGAATTATATTCAATGCGTAATTGTTCACTATTCTAAAAACGCTTCTTGTTCAAGGAACGTGGTTAAAATGAACATAGTGGTGAAATATAATGATTCTACCCTAATTATTATTAGCGGCGCCGGTGGTATAGTGGTAAGCGTAAGCATCTCTTACCCCAGCAGGCCTGGGTTCAATCCCAGTCGGTACCGCCGGGATGTTCTGAGGCATAACATCTCTGATCACGCCTTCATACGGAAGGAAAGTAAGCCGTTGGTCCCCGGTTCATGGGTTGATGGGTCGATAGGTAGGGTCCAGGTGTGGGAGCTGCCTCTCTGGCGTCGGTAGCATTGGTGCTCAGCAAGGAAAACAAGATCGACGGAAAAAAAAAAATCAAGGAAATAAAAAATACCCTAATTATTATCCAAATAATAAGTAGGGGAAATGGTTAATGTCGGGCTAAATGTCCCTAATTTGGGCCCATACATAAATTCAGCAATCGGCTAAATTTTCATCTAGATAAAATTGATAAATAGCAGATTTTTAACAATGGGGCCAATGTTAGATCTATAGGCCAACATTGGAGTCATTTCCCCTAGATATAGTTGACATTAAGGCGTTGAAATTACATTCAATTTGCTGGATATATATCATATGCTTATTTTTCTAAAATTTCAAATTTCCATTTGGGCCGATGGGGTAAACTCATCATAACCAAACATCTCTAGGAGTGGGGAAGTAGAATCGACTCCTGTTTATTTAGTCAATGTACTTAACACGATTTTCAGATGTTTTGCACACTCTAGCGCTTATGAAAATACAGCTACCAAGTACGGGTTACATAAAACCCAAATCCCATGGTAAGTTCAAAGCAAACTAGGTTTCCTTCCCAACCAGCTACTTTCGTTTGGCCCCATTCACTAATTTCTAACACACACATACACACACGGATCGAGTTCATGTCCGAGGAAACTTTTTGGTTCTGCAGCTTCTGCTAGTTTAGAAATTTACGGTGAAATGGCTGTGGCTTGTGTCTTTGTGCTTTGGTTGGTCTGCGCTTGAAGTTGCCACCCGTAGAAAGCCTGAGGAGGAAAAACAAAGTTGGTGGCAGTGGCAGTTGCAGTGGCAAGTTGCATCTTCTCGAGGACCTTCCTTCTGGTGGGCTGTTAGTGATAGAGTTAGGAGTGCAATGCGTGGAAAACTTTTCCTGTTGAGCATACGGTCGATCTGGCCCCCATCCGATAAATACGGTATTCTCGGGGCATTTTTCTGCCCCACTTGGCGAAAGGGAGCGTCACTAAATATTAATTTTCCTACTTTGCATATAAAACACTTTGTAAACAGCTCGGGCTTTGATTAGATGAATTTGAAGAGCTTAAAGGAAAAAGTTGGAGCAAAATGGAAAAGTTTCATACTTAGTTGCTACGGAAGAGTGTTGCTATTAGTTCATCTTCGCCATCAGCTGAGCCAGGATAGGGCTGCCAGTTGAAGAGTTTCCGATATTTGACGAAAAGTTGGAAGAATTCGATCAACTTTGGTGGGATTTGAGTCTTTAGCATATCTTTAAACTAACTGCCCTATTATGGCATCAGCTTCCTGTTTTCCACGGATAAGGGTCGGGTCAAGGAAGACTTATAATTTAATCAAAGTGTAATCGCGACAAGAAGTACACACGGAACGTGGGGATGTGGAAAACGAGCCAAATGGATGCGATGCTGCTGATGACTCACTGACCCGGAGATAATTCGGACGGACCGGGAGGTTGTTTCTTGGCAGTCTATGGATATATGAGCACAAATTGCTTCCATTTCCAGAGTGGACCGTAATCAGCTAGATGGGCATGGATCAGGGCCCCCGGAAGGTGGTGGATGTACGCTTTCTGTGTAGTGTGCCAGTTGTTCGCAGCCGGATTCGTTGGTAATTACTCATTGATGTTTCATTTATTAATAAGATTAATCACTGGGTTTGACACGGGCTGCGAGGCAGTTTGCGTTCGTTCGCGTTCAACGCCGTACCGTAAAGTGTTTGCGAAGCATAAATCAATATTTGATCATCGATTATAAATAAGCTCCGATGAAGCGCGTCGTCCGAAGCGTGCACTAATACCTAGAGGAGCCGTAGTTGTAATTATTCTGCATCGATTGCGTGCTGTACCATCTAGTCCATTCTTTGTGGTGGACAAAACTGCTTGGCACGTGCACTACAGCACGGTCGGCTATTATGGGGGCGAAAGCGTTTCAAGCGCTATGCAATCAATGCTGCAGTGGCTGCAATCAATGCTGATATGATAATGACTTGTAGGGTGTTTGGTGGGCGGCACCAGGCAAGTAAATTATATCCCTTCTTCTTCTTCTTCTTCTTCTTCTTCTTCTTCTTCTTAGAGTGGGAGAAATTTTCAATCGAGTGAATTGCAACAATTGTGACTTGGAATAGGCTTCCCGGTATGCTACGGACCTTTGAAATTCACTACGACAATCACATTGATAGTTCATTAGCATAATTAACAGGTTGGCTGAGGAATATGTAATTGTTAGGAAATGCACGCATTACCAGATTGAATCACTGCACAGAAAACAATTGAGAAGGTAGAAATTAGCCATAAACGGATCATTTCCATCATGAGTGAAATTTATATTTTGGAAGTTAAAACGACCTGGGTTAAACGACTAATAGCTGAAAATTAATGTTTCCTAGGCCTAGCAAAAAATTCTCCACTCCATAGCTTTCCATCAGCTCCAAATTTGCAGTCCTGCTGAGATTCGTCAATTATAGCTCTCATAACCGTATGCAAGATTCGACATACTTGTATAAATTGAATTTTGTTCACTTTTTCAACTTGAAGGATAAAAGCTTCTTATGTTACATATCCTCTCCATTATCTTCTGTTGCTAGTATTGCAAGATGAACCAAATTAACAAACTCTAGCCATCGATCACTTCAAACTTTATCTTATGTAGCAGCAACTCAGGAACAACGCTACTGGGTCTGCTCTGCCAAACTATTATTAGCTTGGATCGATAGCCAATCATAGAACGAATCATATTAGGAGGCAGCGATACGATTCCTGACTAATTTTCAAATGTTTATTTATGAAAATCAATTGGGAAAATTAATTTCAGCCCTTGTACTTGGTGCACCTTGGAACAAAGAAGTAGAACTTTCAAGAAGAATAAATCATACCCCACTTAGTAATGGAACAAACTCTTTTGCTTATTACAGCGCTTCTACACTCTGTTCAATTTCTTTAAGACCACTCCACACACCAATCTTTGATCAATTTATTTTTCTCAGTGTGCCGATTGTGCTGGTAGTGCCGGTCATAGAGCAAGCTGCCATTGTTTGGAAAATACGTATATTATGGTATACTTGGCAACCCGGCAACAGCTAGAATGTTTTGGTTTGAAATAGCAAGGATAACATCAGGCAAGGATAACCAAGGAGGAATGCAATGTTGAAACAAGAAATTAGATTGAAAAATACTAGGAAGGAGTAACCACCGTTGGACGCATGAGAAAAAAAAATCTCCAATGAATGTGGATGTGGTTACTACCTCATGGGAACTAATCAGATCTGATTCTACATGCATCTGATCGGTTGTAGATGATGCACCAATTTATAATATAATGCCCTTAAAAGCAGACCAGATAACTAGCCTTTCGAGATGGTAAACATTGTTGGAGACCAAATATAGAGGATGATGAGTATGACTTCTGTAGTTGGTTTTGTGTGAGTTGCAGCATTATTTAAATTAAGGGTACTATTGGGGTCTGATCAACTGCCTTTAGCCCTCGCTACATTTTGGATTTAAATCTATAAGTGAACTGCTGGTCTACGTTTCTCTGGTATATTCAATTAGAAGATGTTTCTGAAATACACAGTCAAACAGCAAATAATGTTGTGAACAACTTCAATGACAGTTGTCCAGCAGTTCACCTATTTTAATCAATGAGTAATACAATGCCTACGAGATTGTGCCGAAAGTGTGCCGAATACTGTGCTCAAGCTGTGCCGAGTCAACTTTCGGCACACTGTGCTTTGCGACTAACCTCTTTCTACAAAAATATTTAGTTTTTTTAATCAAGCTTTCCGTGAATTATTAGTGCTGAAAATATGCTTTATTTGAATCCAATTCACTTAAAATATATCAAACATTAATTTCTGGGGAACCATTTTATTTGATTAAGCTATCCAATAAATTGAAATGTTTAATAGTCAGTACCTTTCCATATCTGTTAACAACCTGAAAAATGCGGTTTGGGCATACTGTTAACCAAGTTTTGCAGAACAGATTTCTCGATATTTCCGCAAGCCTCTGAAATAGCTAACTTGAGCTCATATACAGTAGCATACTGCTTGCCCTCAGCATGAAAACTACGCATGAAGATTCTCCAAAGTGTTTGAACAGGACGTGAAAGCTATTTTGAGCTTTCCGGCTACACAAAATCTTGCCTAAACCATGCATGAATCACCACCAAAGTTCCGAGTGGAGGAATAAAGGGTGTCTCGCATCAAATTACATCACGAAAAAAAAAAAAACGCTGTAGAAAATCATCTAGTTGGCCGATCTTTTTCAAACTTTCAGACAATCAAATATAACCCATTTTTTTAGGTTTTGGCATATTTATTTCATTCAACTTCAAAACCATAACCGTCCAACATCTGTCTGCAGCTTCTTCTGTACGGAAACCCACTTTTACTTCATGTCTTCCTCAGATTTGACCTCCTTGGAATGCTTCCGTAGTGCCTGCTTCATAATAGCCTAGTATTTTCCGATGGTCCTTAGTTCCGGTGCGTTGGTTTGGGGGGGGGGGTCTCATGTCCTTGGGTACGAAAGTGACCCCGTTGGCTTCGTACCACTCCAGGACAAAATTTGAATAGTAGTCCGAAGCTAGATCTGGCCAGAACATCATAGGGCCCTCGGGTTGCTTCAACATAGGAAGCAGACGCTTCTGTAGATACTCCTTGAGGTAGATCTCCCCGTTTACAGTTCCGGTAGTCACGGACGGCGCACTCCGTTTGCCACATGAGCAAATTGCTTCCCAAATCATGCATTTCTTGGCAAACTTTGAAAGTTTCTGCTTCCTCACTTCCTCCGGAACATCAAACTTATGATGGATGGTGAAGAACAGTAGCCCTGGAAGCTACCGGAAGTTCGCCTTGACGTAAGTCTCATCAGCTATGATGAGACAATGAGGCTTCGTCAGCATCTGAGTGTACATTTTCTGGGCCCGTGACTTTCCCACCGCATTTTGCCGTTCGTCACGATTTGGAGCCCTCTGCACTTTGTACGTATACAGTCCCTCTCGGCCCTTGGCTCTCTGAACGAAAGACTTGGACAGATTCAACTTTTTGGTCACATCCCTGACCGAAGCATTGGGATTCCGCTTAAAGCGTTGAAAAAAAAAAACCTTGCACAGCCACCTAGAAAATCCATCGTGGTCCGCATCCAAGTGTTGAATTTTCCTAGAAACACCATATGACGCATACTAAAAACGTACAGGGAAACCTTGATGACGAATCGGAAGCCTCAAAGTAAACGCCGGAGTGGAACTGCCAACCGTCAGCTCCATGGAAACTTCCTCCACAACGAAATAGACAATCTTACGTTTCCACGCTTTACCAATGTTCGTAGCACCTCTAATAGCGATTACTATGTTTTCACTTCGTTTGAAAGCTCAGATCCGCAAATGACGTTCGATAGAATTATTTACATAATCGTTTTGGATGATTTGCGTTATGGGCTGAACAATCATTCTAGAGAAAGCATTACGTATTTCAACGGAGGTCCGTTCGCTTCTCGTATCAATGTTCATCCTATATTCGAGAGGAGCATCATCTGATTACAAAACACCCGTCATCCAGTTGCAGCTATCAATCGAAAAAGCGGTTTCGATTTGAATGATCTGAGGTTTCTTTTGAACAGAGGATGATGTTTTTGTACAGTGTAGCACCCGTGCTTGTAAGCTGTATGACAACCTTCTGACCAAGTCCGGTTGGTGCATACTTATGGATGATGAAACCTATGTAAAGACCGACTTCGGACAGCTTCCAGGACGAACATTTTACAAGGCGAAGGCTCGACAAGGTATCCCTGGCAGATTAAAATTTGTTTTTGCCGATAAATTCACACGCAAATATATGATCAGGCAGGAAGTTTGCAGCTTCAAGACAAAGGTTTTCGTCACCGAGAAAATGATGAACTCGGAGGTTTACAAAGCCGAATATCTCCAGAAACTAACTCTGCCCTTCATCCAGTCGGTGACATTTTGGCCGAATCTTGCGAGTCATCACTACAGCCGGGAAGTACAACAATGGTACAATGACAACGGAGTCCAGTTTGTTCCGAAAACCCTCAAAGAACCCAATTGTCCCCAGTTCAGGCCCATTGAAAACTACTGGGCAATTATGAAGAGGAAACTGCAGGTAAAAGGTACAGTCATCAAAACGGCAGCGCTGGTGAAACATTGGTGGCATAAAATCGCCAAAACAGTTGACGAGACCGTTGTGCGCCGCTTGATGGGTCGTATTAAGAGAAAAGTTCGAGAGTTCCTTCGAAACCGCGACGAATAATTCGTTTCATATTTTTTCTTAAAACATAAGGAATAGTATGCACCTGAGTGTTGTTCCATTACTAAGTAGGCCATGATTTACGCAACTCAGGTTGTTGGATGAGGTATTTTGGGAATCGTTTAAGGGAATCCACCTTTGATTTTGAATTGCTGAAAGATGATATTAGTACACAGTTCATCAGACACATTTGCTTTTACTTACATCTAGTTAACCTTTATTCCCATGCTTTATTCTACGGCCATGTTCGAACAAAATTAAATATAACTTTCTCAAAAAATTCTCAAACCACATACCACAAATACTCGTTGCTCGTCGAGAATAGATCGCGTAAACCTGTTTAATAATGTGAGTACGTTTTTCTCATCTGTTGAAATTTCTTTGGGTGCAAGTAGTTAGCAGTGTTTTATAGAAATTTAAATTTTTGCTTGCTACATTGAACCTGACCAGCTCGATCTGCTAAAGACCAACATAAATCTCTAACTTCCTCTGATCAAAATCCTACCCACAAAAAACCACACTAACCACTTTCGCCAATCTCGCGAAAGCTACTCCGAAAACAAACGTCATCCATTTCAATTGGATAATTTCCATCTCCTTCCACACACACACACACACACACATCACTCGTGTTTGTAACCCGTCACGTTTGCTTCGTTGGCGTCGTCTCCCACTCATGGCCCTGATGGTTGCGGTTGTGGTCTCCGGTCCCCGTATGCAACAATAAATTGGCTATTTGGAGGAGTGAACCCAATTTTCAGTGCCATAGAGACCGAAAAAAAGGATTTCATTCCGGGGGTCTGGGTCTGGCAACGCAGCACCAACACAACATACAATTGATTGATTGGAGCTCCAACGGGAAACGAAAAGCTGCTTCACATTCTTTTCGTCTCACCTCCCCCTGCCACTTCGTCAATTCAAAGCTGCCACGTAGGATTCAGCTGGCTGTTCGTTTGAGTTGTTGTTCATCGTCTCCTGACCTGCCGTCCCAGCTTCCCTCGCTTGCTTTAATGCTAGGAGGTAGTCACAGGGCTTGGTTCGGAGCTGTCACGGTAAGCTTCGTTTTGGTTTCTAAATTTAAGCTTGTTACAGAGCAAAACAAAAAAAAAAATCACTGCCGGAGAAGGTTGAGGAGAAAATCTGTCACTCTTTTCGATGGTGATAGAGGCTCCAGTGTCCTCGGAGTCCGGACTGGGGGCAGAGGACGACGCTAAAGTGAATCTACGAAAAGATTGATTTCCAAGTGATGATTGCTTTTACACATGATGTTGACCCACTTAGTAGGAGCTGTTATTATCATTCCGTTGTTTTGGCTTTGATTTTTTTTTGTTGCTCGACATCATGTCAGAGTATTGGTTGTTTAATGATAGAAAAAAAAGGAAATTGCTAACCACGGTTTGTTGTTTTGTTTTTCTCCATTTCGCTACAGATTGACGTCATTGAAATCTTCTAGCGATAGAAAGGTTCTATTGTTTAATTTTATAATGGAAGCGCTTTCTTTGCCTAATGAAGTGTGATGAGAGTTATAGATGGATCATTGGTTGACATTATTCTAACCAGTCGCTTTCAAGCAGTTCTTCTTATTTATGTCCCTGATTTGGTGTCCTGTTTTCGTAAGATTACCTTGAACTTAAATTTGATCACTTTTTAGTGGAGTTTGGAATATGGACGATATGCGTTTTTTTTTTGCCGAATGAATGTTTGGCCTAATAGATAAAACATAGAGTTTGATGACACGTTAATTTGATATGAACAATTTTGAATAATATATAAAGAATGGTATGAAATTTTATAAAATCAAACCAAAACGTAATTTTCACATGGTTTTTTTTTTAATCAAATTCAGCTCATTAGCGATTTCAGCATCTTTCATATCTGTACAGAAGCTCTATACTGATCGTATACAAGGTCTTTAAAAATCGTCTCTTTTTGATCATGTGATGTTTATCACCTATATTCAAATATAATTCAAATTATTGCTTCGAACACATTGATCCATCATTTTTGTATTGGTGGACGAATATCGTGATGATAAAGGATGATTACAAATAAAGGAACGGGATTTATGAAGCACAATAAAGAACACACGACGCCACACTCCAAAGTAAAAAAGGCTTGACTTACCAGATGATCGTTGGCTTACGTGATGGTCACAGTTGATCCGGTGAATGGAGCTCGAGCAATGGCGTTTCACACGCCGGTGCGATGGCGGTTACTTTGCCGTGCTGGTAGGTTGACAAACCGACGGGTGGACCGTGTTCACGTGGAGATCCCCTGAGTCTCCTCGGACAGATTTATTTAACGGATCCGTCCGCTTCCAGTCGGTTGAAGATTGCCGGGAAAGTTCCATCCGGGGAGAAGGTGCTGCGCTCTGGTACGGTGAATTATTCTGCGAACGATTTATAGATGGTTTCACCAGAACAGTGAGCACAAGTACGGGCACGGACATGGATAGCACATATTGAGCACCCCAAGCAGTATTGGAAGTTTTAACGAGGTTTTAAAGCATGCTACAAGTCTAAATCATGGTGTACAGAACCCTCATAAAACCAAAATTGTTACTTGGGACATCAAATCACCTGTAATTCTATAGTCTGCCTCCTGATCGCACATACATTCTTCACGCACACCCTAGCTTTAACTAGCTATGGAAACGAACAAAAATATTGAATTAATTTAAACACTTGACATCACTTTAAATTACATACTTTAAATTAAAAAAAAAACAACAATCACGAATAAAAGCGCACACTTCAAGTTCGTGTCACGGACGAATTGATCGAGACCGTGAATCCTCAGATTAAAAAAAAGTGAAGCTCGGACGAACCGGAAGTCCATCATTTCCCGAAACGCTTCGTGTCCTATCGTGAATCTAAAGACACGAAAAATAACTTGACTTGTTTAATCGTGTGGCTGTCCCTTTCCTACCTTATCCATAAATTAAATGGACCCCTAGGAAAGATTTAAGCAAAAATACTTGTGTCTTCCTACTGCCTACACTAAGGAATTTAATTCAAACAATTTAAAACTATTGAGTTAAATCGAAGACAACATAGCAAGAAGACTGGCAACTCTTCCATTTTCTCATTCAAACGCTATGAGACAGGCACAACCGCGTCATCTGTCGCTCAAAGGTAAATGCTTCGAACGAATTGGATAGCAAAGGTGCCATCCTCAGAAGAAAGGTTTGTGTATTTGGTCATGTTTCTATGCGTTGCTTCCACCTCCACTCGAGCCCAGCGCTACTGTGTCTGTGTCACTCGGATTCAGGCAAAGTTGCCAGTCTTCTTGATATGTTGTCTTTGGTTAAATACAAGTTTATACAAAATTCCTGATCGTTACAATCTGAATAGCAAATTAGATTTCAATTGTTGATGAAGCGCTCGAAATATTAAAAATTCAATGAAAAAATAGCAATTTTTAAACAGCTTGTGTTCAAAAAGTTCGACGAAAAACCAATATTTGTTATCTTTGTAAAAAAAAACATTGCTTCATTGTCAACAACATTTATTCCTAGAAAATAAAAAAAAAAGCATTACATATTTAAAAAATGCATAATACATAAAAGTTTAGATTGACTTTCAATTTTCAAGAGATTTTGTCATAGCAAATTCAATTGAAAGGAACGATGCTTCCGCCCAATCAGCCCTATCAGCTTTCGTTTTGGCCGCCGGACGGTAACTTTCCCCTACTCGACAGTACTATTTGTTTACGTGGGCTGCCTTCGGTTTGCGATCAAAGGACTGCCACAATTTTGCTTACAAAAACTGATGCGCTGTTTTCAATTATTGGTCAATAATTGTCTCTAGGTTTCTTGTATGATGTTAAGCTTATGGAACATGGATGGTGGCTAATTACAGATCATTTGAATGAGATCGTTTCAAGTTATTTGTTTGAATTTAATTCAATCTTTACCAAATAACGTATCAAAAACTTAATTGAGGAGCTTGGCTAGCTTGATAGCTGCAATTTTTGCTTACTGTATAAAAGATCGTCTGTCTCCTTCTCAAGAGAAGTTGTTGTCGTCGTCTATGAGTGAGTTTCAGTGAGATTTGGATTTATTTTTAGTATAAGAGATAGCGTATTGAAATTCGGTTGGAGGAACGAGTACGTAAAAGAAATAATATCCGAGTTTCAGGAAAGACGTGTCACTTCTCAAGAGCAGATGGTGTCGTCGTTGGTGAGGTCACCACCGGGATAATAACAAGTTGCATGGAAACTTGATCGTGATTGCTTTGTGATATAAGGAGCTCGGTGACCTAGTGGCGATCGATTTTGCTTACTGAGCAGAAGACCGTGGGTTCAAAATCCCACGCTCCTTTGCGCTATTGAACCGTTATGTCATCAATTCAGCATATTGTTTATCAAAATGAATCCTGCTGCAATACCAACCCTTTTATCCAAAATCCCAGTGGTTTCTCGTGGAAGTGCAGAGATTTTCGTGGATTACGTCAACATATTCCTACCCAGTCCTTTTTTTTTGACCAGCAATTGGACGTTTATTGAGGATGAATGATAGTCCCAAGCAGCGTCTATTGGTTCACTGTGTAGTTACAACTAATCTGACAATAACGGAGTTGCATCTACGGGCCGTCAATCATGCTCATGCTCATGAACGGTATTGACCTAAATGGGCGATTTAGTCGAATTTTGGAAGTTGAATATTTTAGAATGTGGAACTAGAAATATAAAAATTCTGAAGCTTAATTTTATGACATTTGAAAACTTTAAAAATAAGAACAATTTTCGAAATCCAGGACATTAAAAAAATGGAATTCAAACTTGTACAAATTTAAAAATTCAAAAAACGAATAATTTAAAAATTTACAGAAAGAACTTTCAAATTTGGCGTTATTCAAATTAATTAGAAAAGAATTTCTACAGTATTTTCAGACGCACTTTAAGAGAATTCTAGGGATCAGTGCTGGAAAAATATCAAAAGTCAAATCTCACCAAAGCCCAAGATCACGCTTGATTTTCGTAGACAAAAATCAACAAGCACACAACTGCTGTTGATATTGCAAGTTGTGATCTGTGATGTCGCAGCTCGGAATATCAAGTTAACAAAACTAACCAGCTGCAAATCTCTGTGGTGAGATTGAATTTAATGATTTTTGCTTTACACCCGAACGCAACCGAAACTTCCATAACGGCTAGCAGCAGTAGCTTCGTGTCTGCCATCGGTGAAGGTAAAAAAAGAGATAGCATCAGTATACCTTCTCTTTCTAAGAAAACGAGGTGCAGCGGAATCATTTTTGCGTCGATTCAACTCTCAGCTTCAATCGAGGCTTCAACTTTACACGTTGTGAATGGTCTCGCAATTCACTTCAATATCAAGCATGATATTTTGCTCCTATATCACGCGTGATAATGAGAGCGTATGAGAGCGGAAAAATGTCATGCCATGCTAGAGATAACTATCATTGAATTCTGATGAGTATTCAAATGTAGCTAAAATAAGAGCTTCAAGAAATAATTGAGGATTGCTTCCAAGGTAGCTCTGAAAACCTCCTTACTCGTGATGAAACCTAAGGATAGTTATAAAAAATTTACATTGGGAGCATCAAATTAATTCCAAGGTAATTTTGTGGAGAATCCCAAAAGAATCCAGGAGATAATTCTTGGCGCATTCCTTGGGAATTTTAAAAAGAAATTCTACGTCAGATAGAGAAAAAAATCACTTAGGAAATGTGGTGATTTTTAAACTGTATGCAGAATTTCAAAAGAATTCTGAAAAGAACCTTTAGTGACATCTGATTATAATTTAAAAAAAAAAAAATAGAAGTAGAATTCTATTTCTAATTAATTGAATGGATCTCAGATATGTTCTAAAGACTGTGTTGGGAAAAAATGAAACTTTCAAAAATGGTCGCCAAAAATTCTGCTTAAGTCCGATTCTCTTCAAACTTTCAGGAAATAATGAAGGATATATTTCAACATCATTCATTTATTGAACCTCTTCTCCATATCCAAATGCTCGCACCTTTGCCTTGACACTGCTCATTAGATTTTGGGCAATGGTGGAGTCAACTTTTTTCGACAGTTGTTGCCATGATAGGCCAATATTTCTCGATTGGGAAAAGTTCCGGCGTGTTTGGACCTGTTTAGGTACAAAAACAACATTCTCGGGCGTAATAGCAAGATGCCAAATCCGGCTAAAACAGGCTTCCGTGGGGCTTCAGGAAGGGCATGAAGCGCTACTGGAGGCATTCACCCTTGTAAATTTGCCCATTACTGATGCCAGATGTAATGAAGGGCTGACTCATTTTTACCACATCCACAGATCGCTTGCCAGACAAAGAAATGAAAAATTTAACAGCTTCTTCTTCCGAAACAGCTCGTCGTTGAAACTCAGAAACAGCCAACTTGGAATTGGTGACGTAGAACTCCTGTCCCGGCATCTGTTTGATGATGAATTCCGGGCTGTTTTCCGACCCATCTATGCGACGCGTTTGGATTTTTGAAGTGAGAGCACAACATTTCTTTGAGCTTCTGCTCCTGTTCCGATGCCATCACTGTAACCACTTGAACGATTGTGATGAAATTCTGCCGGAGTAAACATTGCACTGTTAGCTAGTTTCAGGAAAAATTCCAATATTTTTTATCAACACGATTACAAGTTACAAACAAATGAATGTGTCTCATTTTTTCGTATTTTCCTAGGAAAATCTGACTAGAATTCCATGATAATTTATTTATTCGTCGTCAATCAAATGTAGACCAGTTTAAATTACAAAAAGCAGTAAACAGCTTTTTTAATTTTCAATCTCTGACTAACCTCGAAAAGAAACGTTTTTTAGAGGCATTTTTGTTCATTGTTAAATCAATTGTTTCATAATGTTCATTATAACAAGACATCATTCTATTTAAAGGTGCGTTCCTGGCATAGTTTGTTCTGTGGTTATTAAAATAAAACATATTTCTGTTTCGAGTGGGAGCATAAAAATTTTGATTTTCTAAAATCACTCTTTGCGCTACAACATCGTTTATAAAAGCTATCATTGCAAACTGCCTTCGTTTTTCAAGTGCATTCAAACTATACTACAGTACTCCAGAAAGGGCCTAACATATGTAACGTATAATGTTTTGATTGTGTATGGATCATTGAAATGAAAGCTAAACCTTTTAATAAACCCTAGCATGTTGCTTGCCTTGTAGATAATGTTATTATAATGTTCAACAAAGCTTAATTTTGAATCTTGTATAACACCTTAATCTCTAACTTGATTGCACCTTTCAACTCTATTTTGTCCTATTGTTACATGTTCTTGTCTAATAATTTTCTTTCTTGTAAATGAAATGGAATTACATTTCTTCATAAACTTTTTGAGCACCAAGTGTAAAAGTTATCGATTTCTTGTTGAAATACTACACGAATTTCCAGGAAAAGTTGTATGTCGTCTGCATATATTGAGACATTCAGAATATTCAATATGTGCTCTGCATCATTAACAAATAGAATAAACAGTAATGGTCCAAGATAAGAACCTTGTGGCACACCAGATGTTACATTGACTACTGACGACAAATCTCCTTCAAATATAACTCTACCGGTCAAGTATGACTGAATCCACTTTAATAAATGTTGACTAAAACCTAACTTGGATAATTTGAATAGCAAAAGAGGGATATCAACTCTATCAAACGCTTTACTGAAATCAGTATATAGTGCCTCAACAAAATGTCCCTTATCCATTGCGTTAATAGAGAATGTAACACAATTCAACACATTAGTAGTCAAATACGATTCCTTTCAAGGAGGAATCTGAGGAGAACTCGATGGAAATGTTGATGATATGATCCTACCCTTCAACATTGTACCCCTCTTATCTCGGGTAAGCTACGAATATTCGGCCATTCATACTAGACATAGAAATAAGTGAATTATGTTACAAACAATGAACAATGATGGTAAAGCTAACGCAACTGAGCCTTCCACATAAACGTACTAGATTAAAATAGTTTAGGATGATTCCTACCTGTAACATGATCACAACGCATGGTAGTCTAGTCACATAGCAGTATTGAGTAAAAACACTAAACTTGAAGTTATCAAAAATGTAACTCAAATACGAAAAAAAAAGCACATGGTTGATTTTTTTTATAGGGGAAATGACGGCTTCGGCATGACAGACTATTTTCGGCAACCCAAATTGAAACACTATTTTCACTGGATTTTCTTACGAAAACGCTTCGCTGAATGCATGCAAACGATTCTTTATGCTTTCATCTTCAATTTGACTATATTTTTACCACTGAGAAAAAGCAATCTAGCAAGGTTTTCTTGAAATGAATCACACGCACTACAAATTGTAGCTGATTTCGAGTTGCCGATAATAGAATAGCAGATTTACATGCAGTTCAAATGGAACGGTTGCCGAAGAAAAACTGGTTGCCGACAATACTCGCTCCCACTAGAGAAGATTGGAGCTTTGTAAAAGCGTTTCAAAACAGTTTTTGACAATTCTTTCGACTGAAATTGTTAGAGCAGGTGGCAGCAAAAGATTGTAAACAAACCAATACTGCATATGTGTGCGTTCCTTAGAGAAAAAGGCTATAGAAAGAACGTCGCTGCTTAGGTTGCCGAGAATACGTAAATTCCCCTATGTTGTGTGAAAACCCAAATTTCAAGAAACATTTTAAAAATATTTTGCGCTCTCTACCATGAAAATCATATAAAATAAATACAGTCAATGTTTTTCAATGCAAAATCCCAACTTAATATCATTATATTTATCCTAAGAAGTATTTTTATTTACCTTTCATTTGATATTTTGATATTTGAAATCGGCCAAGTGATTCAAAAGTCATGAAGTGAAGTTATGAGTTTGAAAAAAAAAATCGATGTTTTGGAGCACTCTATAATGGAAATGGTCACCCTAATGACAAATAAAAAAAAATACAGTTCCAATATTTTGCACTACGAAACAAAACTGTCAATTTGTACGAAATTCTGAGAACTCTCTTTAATCAGCCATTTCATAGCAAAACGATATAGGGTAGAGAACTACTTCAGCATAATCGCTTATTTTTGGCCTATCGAGCAGATAACTTCAAATAAATCCATGATTTCAGAGTTAACAAGTCAATTATGCGTTTGGTACGATACTTTAGTTAATAAGCTTCCGAAAAAAAGAAGCGCTCCGACTGAATCAATTTCTATCTTCATCCGATAGGCCAAAGTGAATTCATTGGCGTTTCAATGGCGTTTCAATGCGTTAGGTCGAGTTTAGAATCCGTAGGCCGAGTTTTGCGTCAAGAAACAGTTTTAGACTTTGGACAATAAATCAACGATTGGTTTCTCTTTATCAAATCTTACGGTACCGTACGGATACGTTAATAAATTTGGAAGCCATCATGTGCTAGATTAAGAAAGACAAAGTGCGGGTTGTGCTTAATTGGCCGAAAATGGGGTAATTAACCCTAGTGATTTTGCTATGGAATGGCTGATTAAAGAGCTTTAGAATCACATTCCTTGCTTATCGTGTGTTGTGTGACACTTAACGTCGTCGTAGCCGTCGTCAGGTTTGAATGAATACAACAACAACTAGGTTATAAGACATTTATCGTAAATTGAGGGCCTCGGTGGCCTTGGAGTGACCAAGTTTGCTACTGAGTAGAAAATCATGTCTTGAATCATAGGTCTTTAAATATTCAAGAGTTTAAAATCGATGGCTTTCATAACATAAACACATCAGTTCAATTAAGTTTTCCATTTCCAAAACAAACCCTTTTGTTTAGTTTGATATCACCAGTTTTCATACTTTAATGATGAAATCAACTTTCCTATTAGTTTGTGATTCGGTTGGTGGTAGTATTTCCGTGTACTTTCAAGCTTTTAGTGTCTACTAGGTCGTTCCGATCATTTTGCTTTAGACTGAAATCATCCTGGGGTTTGAGTTTACCGGGCATCCAAAACGACAAGTGGTCCTCTGTTGAGGTGGCACTTAAGCCATTTTTAGACCACCCCCACCCCCCTTGAATGCTGTCATCCCTAACTACCTTGGAATTTTCGTTAGAATTAAACTGAAGTTTTCTACTCAATTTCCAATAAAATTTTCATCCGAATTCAATTTGAGCTACCTCCAATATTTTTTACGAGTTCTCCTTATAATTTAAAATCATTCCATTTCTTTTCAGCTTTTTACGCTTCTGTAGCGAGCTTTCTGTGCCAACCAATGGGGAGCCACGCTCATTCTGAGGTTACTTTCACTTACCATAAGCCCCGCATGTATGTATTAGTATTACATACACACTTCCAGGTTCGAAAATATTCTTTTCATACCTAGCGCATATTTAGTTTAATTTTGAGCATTCACGATTGCAACCTATTTTTTTTTATGGAACATTCGCGGCTTTATGTATGTCGCTCTGTTTTGTGTTTAGAAGAAGAGTATATAGTTTTCCGACTTTTCCAATTTTCCTTTAAAATTTTAAAACTTTCTTATTGTAAAAATGTCCCTTGGGCGGAGATGAACACAACAAAAAAAAAAAAAAAGCTCAAATCGGACGATCGGTTTTTGAGTTATGCGCGGTCTTACATATGTATGCACCTTTGTTTTAAATATATAGATAGATTGGCTCGATCTCACCATATTCCGCTGGTTTGCCGCTATTGATTGTTTCTCTCGGAATCCCTTGTACCTTTCCTCTAACGCTTCGATTTCATTCTTCACCGGCAATTTCCTTCCGTAGATCGTCCTTGGTCGGTTCTGACATGATTCCACCTTTTCCGGGTTTCTCTTGTTTTCCGAGGGAGATAAATCCGCACTAATTTCCGTACCTGGTTCGATGATGACTTTCTCATTGGTTGGTGTGGTCTAGCTCATTGTCCACCATCTGTCACTGTATTGCCATGGTAATCTTGCATAAGGCTTGCGTCTTAAGTCGCTGGTCCACCGAGCACTCGGAATGAGTCATTGAATCAATGTAGAGATTAGTATGAGATGGTGTTATATGCAAAGTGTGAAAAGCGAATGAATAGAATCATCGGTTGCGAAGTGAAGTGTTCCTGGGAGTGATGCGCTAAATTTATCAATGTTTTGTTTTTACCCTAACGTTACCTCAATGTTATATCACAGTCAAACAGACACAACACATTGAACATTTATCATTGTAAACCCTACCTCTGTATGTCGTATACACTGTGATGGGCAATACAAAGATGGCTGTAGTTTGTAAACGTCAAACGCAAGGAAATTGATTATGTGCGCCACAAGTGGCGGTACTATCAACTAAGAAACATTTTAATTGACTGTTAAAAGTGATTTCGATGAACATCTTAAGCATATTATGTCTGCTTGTCTGTGACCATACCTTTACTATCGCAACTCCAGGTAATCCGCGAAAGTGCTTGCATTTTTCTCAGGCACTTTTGATCTAACTGCAATCACTCTCTCACACTCGAAATGTGCCACGACCAAATTTGCACGCTCTCTGACCAAAGCGCAGGGTTCGCCACCTCCGGCTTGGTAATACCCACACATCTGTTACCCAAAGTTGCAGCAACTTGATAGTGACTAAAATGAGTCCTATTGCAGTTACTTCAACCGGTTTGTGACAAGTGTGCTAACAAGTGACAATCATCCGTCGAAATAAGCAGAATGAAGATGATTTACCAATATCCCTTTCCCTTTGTCCCCTTCCAATCCTCTAAACAAATGTATTTATCAATCTCGAGTAAGCCGCGAGTATTCGGCCCCCATTCTACTAACTTTAGGTGTAAAAGAAAAATTATCAAAAATTAAATGTAAATTAATTTGGCTCCGCAAAGCTACCGCATTTGAGCCTTGACAAATAAATGGATTATATAAAAAAAGTGTGCTAACTAGGCTATTTGAGGCCTCCAATTACAAGAATCCCTTTAAAATTCTAACAATTATTATCAAAACTCTCATGTAAATTCTTCAAAAAAGTGAAATTCCTAATTTTTTTCCACAAGACTTGAAAATTTTGCAAGATTTTACATTTTTTTTTCTTTGAATCTCAATATTTTTTACAGTTCAAGTTTTCAAAAACAATTTCCATGTTTCAATCTCACACTTTCCAAAATTTTGCCTAAATACCTATTGAACCACATGGCGTTAGGCCTTTGTTTATTTTCACGATGCTTATACTCACAAATAGTTAAATGCCATAACTGTAAAAATGTTTGCCTTTTAAAAAGCTGTTAAATGTTCAAAACTCTTGATTTTTATATATACATTTAAAATTTCTAAAACCCACATTTTACTACTGAAGTAGCGAGGGAAACCAATTACATCCACCCAATAAAATTCTATCCATCCGAACGGCAGCACAGGCACCAAACTAAAGGCCAACAGTTTTCCCCGTTTACGACCATTTTCTTGCCACATAAATTCGTACCGTTCCGGTATCTATCGGTTCATCTAATATTTCCGACGTAAATATGTGTTTTATGCTTCGCGGGGGACGACGTGGATATTTTTAGTACACACCATTGCCATTGTAAGAATCTTTCACTCTCCTCCGTAAACTTCAGGCGGAAAAACGGGAAACGACAGCGGCAGCAGCAACACGAGTGTTCTTCAGAGTGCAAACCAAAATTGCTTTACACTGCCTGGCTGCTTTGGCTGTTGTCATCTCGAGCAAACACAACCACATCAACATCGTTAGTAGCATAACCTCTGCCGTGGTAGTAGCAGCAGAGAAACAGCAACAGCGAGCCTTTGTTGGTTCGAAAGGACCTCTCAATGGGAGTTGGGCTTCACTCACTCACTTATGTGAGCGGTAAGGATCATAACCTATGCATGCACGAATCACAACGGAACTTCAAGGGGTGATGTTCGTGATCTCGCGCTCGCTCTCTTTCTTGCTTTCAGTGTGCACCGATGAGAACTCAACCAGCAAGCGAATCATGCTCTTATTCTCGCTCAATTCCACAGTCTCTCGAATAAGCTTCCACCACTTGATGGAGATTGCAGGATTTCAGCCCCTGTGCAGGGAGAGATGCATCGTGTTGGTCGCTGCCCGAGCAAAGTCCAGCATCAAAATGACAGCAAATTGAAATCAAGTTTTGATATCAACATCAAACTGAAATCATAATTTGATTTCAGTTTACGCAATGGACAAATTTGTACCAAATTTTGTTTTCATTTTGCTTTACATATGCTCTTCAAAAATATGTTGTTGCGGGTTGGTTTTCATTGCCTTAGCATAACATCAAATTGAATACTTGTTTTGTTATCAACCGGAAAAATTTATAACAAATTTAATTTTCAGTTTGCTTTCACTGATAGCAGAAATAGTTTTCAATGTAGTAGAGATGAACCAGCCTAAGGCTGAAAGTCTCGTTAATAAAGGAAAAAAAAAAGTTTTCAATGTGATGTCACAGGAAGATTTGTTTGCTCTCAATTTTAATATTTTAACCGTTAAAACGGTCAAAACGACAGCAACTTGAGCAATCATTATCAGCGAAATCACAACATCTAATTTAGATTTCAATTTGATCTCAGACTTTGCTCGGGTGGCGTGTGCAGAACATTAGGAAGGATTCGTAGGTTTGAACATTTATTCGTAAGTATAATTGACTTTTACGTCTCTATGGGAACATCCCATCTAACAATTTGATGCTTAACAAGTGTTCTTTAAACGATTTTAATTCAGCCTTAGTTTGAATAATTGCTGGGGGCTGTTCGTAAACTACGTAGACCGATTTTCAGAGTTTCTAGACCTCCACCCACGTAGACAATCGATAAGGAAGAAAACTACCAATTTTTATGAAATTCTGAGAACCACTATATTGTTTTTTCGAGATATTCGTGCTGTACCGTCGGTGGCTTAAGCAAAATCATTTAATTTCCAACTATTTGTCCTTTCACCTTGCACCTTGAAGATTTAACTAATCGGTTAACACTTCATCCACAAACTGCTTTCGTTTATTGTGTGACAAGCAGAATGATACACAAATCTCTCGAAGAGCGCGGTAGGTGGTGCCGTTCACTCACCACTATTTCTCAGTCGTTGTTAAACTTATTGAGCTGATTTTTTTGTATGTGATTAATGTCTACAATATACTAGTCACCTACAGAAAATAAGCTCAATTGGTAGAAGGGCAACCGAGCAAAACCAGTTGATGGACGGCAACACCTACATCGGGAGATTCCTGTACTCTCCGACTAGAAAGTTCAAGACAATTTCCAGCCCTAAAATATCTTCGACCAACCCGGGAATTGAACCCGTTGCATGCGACATGGTATGTCATGTCGTTATTGACTAGGCCTTCGGCAGGCCCTTAAAAGTCCTACATAGAACCTCACTGTTTTCTATATTGTCGACAAAATAGTGAACTGTTTATTAAGTTTGGAATTCTACTCACTTGGCAGCTTAGATTCTTATTCAATGTTTCAATTCAGGTATCATGTTCAATTTATCAAAAACAATAATGATCTTTAAATAGGTTAGAGTCAAACCAAACCACCATTCTTTCGGGCATATTCAACAAGAAATTATCATCTCAAAGGAACATTTTAATTAAAAATAACAACAGCCCTATTTGTCTGAACCACTGGAACCAACTTATACAACATGACAATTCCTGTACAAATCAACTGATGTTTCGCTGCGATTAAATAAAAAATAGCACCCATCGACCCCGCTCCAATACGGAACCATTTATTTCCTGCAGCTTTTTGATGGTTCCTTTTCGATTTGCATTTTACAGCAAAGCCACCATAAACCCCAAAACAAAACTGAAAGCAGAAGAGGAAACCAGGGGAGAACCCTTTTTCCGTCAAACTGCCAAATTTATGTCCCTGACGATAATCGAAGCGATAAGTTTGCTTCGATTCCCCTGTGGTCGTCGGTCCGCCATGAACTTGTTGAGGAATCAGCAGTGAACGGAAGGCAAGAGCGCGCACGAGCGAGCAAACGAGCGGATGAAATGGAAGAAACGAACGGATCTCCTTTTTTCCCCATCGAGATCGAGATATCCCCACGTTTTTGTATAAAACAAATCGCCACGTAAGATTTGTCCCTGCTGCTGCCGCAGCGCCTCGGCTGCTGACTCAGGCCGGTAGAAATATTTATGGTATCATGAATTCTGCAATTGGGGGCAGATTGGACGATGATGTTGTGTGAAGAAGGTGGGACCGATGACGGGACGACGATGGTTTAGCACACCACCGACCCATGAGGACCGCCGATGACGTCAAGAGCCCACCACACCGTGTCAGCACTGCCGTCAGTCAGCCCAGAAGAGATAGGTTGGACAGCAGCAACATTCCGACGATTGGTATACTCGGCTCTAGTATGCTTCTTTGGGCAACCATCTGGATGCGGCTGCTGGCTCGCTAGGAAGCACGCTAGGAGCTCGGAGGGCAATCGAGCAGGCTCTCATACACGTGCTCAGTTGTGCGGAAAAGAGCTTCCGAGTCTCGGGAATTTCTACGTAGGTACATAGCTAGGTACATACAAACGCAGTCAGTTGTAGTTTGATGGAGGAAGTCGGCTATGTGCACGGAGTGGAATGAAACCTGAAATCCAAGTTGAAATTTTGCTTCCCCAGCATTTCATGGAAGCGTCTTCTTGGTGCTTCCACAGTTGTAAAAATAAAATGCCTGCCAGGATCTTTGCGAATGAATGACGGCAGAGGCAAATGGAACAATACATCCGGATACATGAGATTCAAGGATACCAGGAATTTGTACTTCAAGTACAATGTCCACCGGCAGCTGGTCGAAAGTATATGCACAATTGCTCAGAAAGAACCGTTGCTGTCGTAATATTTACATCACCAATGTCCAGGGCATTAGGAAATCATTGGAAATTTGTTGACTTTTCTATATCTGTTTTTTGCTACGAGTAAACGCTACTATATAATGGATGTGTAATCACGTTCTTTAGAATAACTTGAGAACACAACATATTCTTTTCATCGATGTTGTTTAGATTGGTGGTTGTATTTTTTGATGAAATACAAGCATTGAACTCATTTACTGAGAAACTGACTTGGCACAAACCAGTTCACTCTACTTTAGAAAATGATAGCTGCGCTTGTTGAAAATTTTGTCAGCTACAACTTTGTTCAAGATCCTTTTTCGATCAAATGTAAGTAACAACAAATATTAATGATTCAAGTTACTGATGTCTCATGATTACGCTCAATCAACTGTTCAGCAGGTAACATTGCACAGTGGTCCAGAATGCAGATTTAGGTGGAATGATATGTTTTGAGCGTGAAATTGAAACTTTAGACTAAAAGTCTCTTCTACAAAGTTGTTCCTTATAGTTAGGCCCTCATTTTTATGACAACGAATTCTAGGGTGGTTCCTATAATCATTAAAATCAAAAATCTCATTTTTTTGTTTGAATAAATTAATGTATACATTCTTCGACAAAGATATAGCTAAGCTAATTTTAAGCAACTTTGTACAAAACAATTTTTTTTGTATCGCCGATATAGAGCTATTATTTGAAATTTCTAATGAAAGTCATCTTGTAGAGACTTTTAAAACTCTTTAAGACTAATGTTTTATAGCGAAATTTGTTGTCTGTATCTCTTCTAATAAAAAAAGATATACCCAAATATAGTAAAAAATATGAATAAATTCAAATTGATTTTATACTAGTTTAAAAAATAATATACCTCCAATTTATAATTATAATTGAGAATAACATACGCCCTTTCAAATGCCGTAAAAAACTTTTTTTTTGTTTGCCCCAACCAGAGATATTAACATTTGAAAAGTGCATATTTTTAGCATAAAAACGTCAATAACTTTTGATCGGTGAAAGACATTGACAAGCTTTGTACAGCAAAAATGTGCGCCTTCTTAAGATCTAAAAGTTATTTTCAGACACCTTTGCTGAGAAATTCGAAATAAGAAAACTAGAGCAAAACAACTGTTTTTTTAGAGCCACCCTAACTCAATTCAAGAAAATAGCTCTAAATAGGCCAACTAATGAGATACAAAAAAGTTGTTTTCAACAAAGTTGCTCAGCTATAACTTTGCTCAAAAATGTATGCCTTAATTTATTCAAACAAAAAAGTTAGATTTTTGATTTTAATGATAATAGGAACCACCCTAGAATTCATTGTCACAAAAATGAGGGCCTAACTATAAGGAACAACTTTGTAGAAGAGATTTTTAGTCTAAAGTTTTTCAATTTCAAGCTCAAAACATATCATTCCACATAAATCTGCATTCTGGACCACTGTGCATTGGTGTTTATGGCGCGTAGAATAGAGCACAAACATTATGGCTACTATGTCACACTGCAGAATACAGTGTTGCCCACAATACAGTTTTCTTAATCATGCCATAAGATTATCAATCTCTTAAACAACTAATAACTATTTAATTTGACGTTTGGCCGGCAAACGATTTTCAGCAAAGTTGTAGCTGATAAAAATTCCCATAAGAGTAGCAATAGAATTTATTAACAGAACAATATGTAAAAAGGTTAGAAGACAATGAACAAAAAGATTTGTTTTCTTCAAATGGTTTGTGTCAATTCAGAAACCGTTTGAACATTGTGGAGCGAAAATTTCAAATTTTGTATCAGTCTAATATACAGCCATTCCGTAGCAAAACGATACAGTGCCCTACAAACAATTCAGAGTTACATATAAGCATATATATTTTTTTTTTTTTTTTTTTTTTTTTTATTACAGTCACTTTAACACTCTTGGGTTATTCGTGACTTGTCCGGGGGTGAGATTTGAACTCGCCAAAGTCACGAGTTCAAATCTCACCCCCGGACAAGTCACGAATAACCCAAGAGTGTTAAAGTGACTGTAATAAAAAAAAAAAAAAAAAAAAAAAGACTGGAACGCGCAAAAATTGGTCGACAAAAAAATCGTTTCTTTCAGTCAAAATTCATGTCACAAAAATCTTTTTATTTTTCTTTTGGTAGTTCAATTCATATATTTAAAGGAAACAAATGTTCGTTTATTCTTTTGGTTTGCCAAATCCGAACTGCCGTGCCTTCCACTTAACCCCTTCCATTAAATTTTGCACAGTGGTCTCATCGACGTTATTCGCCACCGAACGCCAGTTAGATTTAAACTACTGCTCGTTTTCTATGGATTTATTAGTTTTTTTGAGATTCCGTTTGACCAAGGCCCAATACCGTTCGATAGGGTGGAGTTCTGGACTGTCGGAGGGTTATGGTCTTTGGGTACCACAACCACGTTGTTTGCATCGTACCACTCGGTTGCCTTTTACCCATAGTCCGGCCAGAACAGCACATGTCTATTATGTTGCTTTAGGAATGGTAGCAGCCGCTTTTCCAGGCACTCCTGGACGTACACACTTAGTTATTTCTACCGAGCTCGGCTGTGCAAATCTCGGTAAAAAAAAGTTTTACTGGGATCTCAGCAAACATTTCATTTGTTTGCTGAGATTCAGCTAAGCATTATCCGAGATTCAGCAATCAAATGTCACTTTTGATCTCAGTGAAAATTATTTTGCCGAGATTTGCACAGCCGAGCTCGGTAGAAAAAACTAAGTGTGTAGATCTCTTGATTGATGGTTCCCGTAGTAATGAAAATGCCACTTTTACCACACGTGTACATGGCCTGCCAGACGAGATATTTTTTTCGGGAACTTCGATAGTTTGATGGTTTTGAAAATATCAGCCACCTTCCCTGTTTTAAAACCGCCTTCACATAAGTTTCGTCGTCCATGACTTTGTGAGCAGATTCGTATACAGCTTTCGAGACCGCTGCTTTGCCGATGTGTTTTGTTTGTAATCTCTGTTCGCCACCTTCACCTTCTTAAACGTCGACAACCCGGCTCGTTTATTGGCCCGCTGCATAGTAGTATGGGAGACATTGAGCTTGCCAGCGACGTCCTGGATGGAGAGGTTAGGATTTCGCTTATATTTCACCGCCACCTTCTTCGTCGTCGCTGCTACATCCGGATTACGATTGCCACCGATTTCAGGCTTCCTGGCGGTCAACAGACGCTCCCCGAACACTTTTAAAACGTTTGTCACGCTCGATTTGGCCACATCCAGCAATTTTGCCAACTTGGCGTGTGAGAACGTCGGGTTCTCTTGACACGCTGCTCCTCTTGCTTGGACGTCATTTTGAAAACTGGAGAGCAAACGGTGAAGACTCATCATAGCAACCATTGCATATACACTCAATTTTCAAATGCAGAATTTCAGCAGCGCCGGTGGTGTAGTGGTAAGCGTGATTACCTCTCACCCCAGCAGGCCTGGGTTCAATCCCAGTCAGCGCCGCCGGGATGTTCTGAGGCATAACATCTCTGATCACGCCTTCCTTCGGAAGGGAAGTAAAGCCGTTGGTCCCCGGTTCATGAGTTGATGGGTCGATATCTAGGGTCCAGGTGTGGGAGCTGCCTCCCTGGCGTCGGTAGCATTGGTGCTCAGCACGGAAAACAAGATCGACAAAAAACAAACCAAAGGAAAAAAAAATGCTGCATTTCAGGTTTTAAATGCATTTTTAACAGAAATGCACCGATTTGAAGTTGACCCATTTTTGCGCGTTCCAGACATTACAATGTACAATGCTGATTAAAACGAGTTGTCGAATTATGTGCTGAAAAAAGCTCATTGAGATCGATTAATTCTTTCTATTCGATATTTTCTTATTAAAAGCCGCATAAATATTGACATTGACATCGACAACGCCAGAAGTTTGATATGATAACAAACTGAATAAATATAATTGCACAAACATTGACGTTTTCATTCGACTGCTTCAAATTGATTTAATAACATACTTTATTCAACTTGTGTACTTCACTGGATCAGATCACCGCCAGGAACGTGGACAACTTTCGTCGCCAACAGAGTTGCGAAAATTCAAGGACTGACGAAAGGTAAACAGTGGAGTCATGTTCCAGGAAGTACGAACCCTTCTGACCTAATACCCCGTGGAATTTTGCCCAACAACATCCTAGGAAACGATCTGTGGTGGCATGGGCCTATCTGGTTGAAAGATTCATCGGAAGAATGGCCAAAATTTGTGGGAAATACTACTGCGAATGATTTGAATAGACGACGCAATGCAGTTGTTTGTGTTTCGTCGAAAGAATCTGGGTAAATTTCAGATTATTTATCTGAATTTTCTTCATTTACGACACTGATTCGGATGACCTCATACTGCTTGCGCTTCCTAAATAACTTGCGGAGCCCTGAAATAGAAAGACAATCAGGATAAGGCCTGTACTCGAAAAATGCACCATTTTTATCCGTGTGTAACATTTTTATCCGCGTGTAACTTTTTTATCCGTGGGTAAAAATTGATGAAAATGTGGGTATAACTAGTTTGGAGTGAATTGTTTACATGTGCAAAATTTCATTACAATCGGTTCAGTGGTGTTTGAGATGTCATCGAAACAAGAAGAAAATCGCCGGAGAATTTTGCGCGCCGTCATGGAAAATCCGACTGCGACCATGAGATGGATCGGAAGACAACTGGGAATCACCCATACAACTGTGTCTCGGGTGGTAAAATCGTTTAAGGTGTCCCAGACGACCGAGCGGCGGGCTGGAAGTGAAAGGAAATCGAAGACAGCTGACCCTGTGAAGGCCCGGAAGGTGTTGGATTATTTCAAGCGTAATCCGAACCTTTCGATTCACGAAGCGGCTCTGAAGGCAAAGTGTTCCGCCTGGTTCGTTCAGCAAACCATGAAACGAGCTGGGCTTCGTGTATTTAAGGTCCGGAAGGCACCGAACCGACGTGATCAACAAAATACGGCGGCCAATTCCCGCGCAAGGAAGCTGTATCGAGAGTGGTTAACGAAACCGATGTGTGTGGTTATGGATGACGAAACCTACATCAAGGCGGACACAAAGCAGATACCGGGGCTGGAGTTCTACGTTGCCAAATCACGGTTTGATGTTCCGGAAGACATAAGAAAGAAGAAAGTGGACGAATCCGCCAAAAAATACTTGCTCTGGCAGGCCATATGCCAATGCGGTAAACTGAGTAAACCGTACATCGCAATGGGTACCATCAACAGCGAAATTTACCGAACCGAGTGCCTTCAGAAGCGTCTGTTGCCCTTCCTGTGGTCCCACGGAGACGAGACATTATTTTGGCCGGACCTGGCATCATGCCATTACGCGCGATCGACGTTGGATTGGTACAGAGACAATAACGTTGTTTTTGTACCGAAAACCGCCAACCCACCAAAATCACCAGAGATTCTTCAGGTGGAAAAATTCGTTCAGCAGCGATACTGGCCACTGGGAGGCAGAAACATAGCAAGGAAGATCGTTCATTAATGCCAGTGATGCTTTCGTGCAAAACCTTCGATCAATAAGCAGCAAATGGGGGAGCTACCAGTTGCTAGAGTTACCGTTTCGAGGCCGTTTTCAATGATCGGTGTCGAGGCCGAAAACCATTCAAGGCATACGTAGCACTTTTCGTATGTATGTCCACGAAAGCCGTCCATATGGAGCTGGTGTCGGATATGTCTGCAGACCGTTTATTATCGGTTTGATCATCTCTCTTTACCAAACTCCCCCGTTGGAGAGAGATGGTGAGGGGTATATAGTCAAAGTACATAACTCTGGAGGGGAGCATACCATCAAAGTCATTGGTTAAAAGGTACAGTAGCAGCACCTACCCTATCCGTGTCCCTCGAGATCGTCAAGTCGACGATAACAGTAGCACATACCGTGGTAGAGGTAACAATAGCTGCAATTTCCAAACCTACGACAGGCTTCCTTTCTTCATATAACAACTTGAGTGCGGTAAAAATCGATAGAACTGTTTCAAACACATCGTCTATACATGAGCGAGTCGGTGATCATCTCTTTTTGCCAGTGGTGGCGGGGAGAATATCTTTCACCATCCCTCTCCAACGGGGGCGTTTGGTTAAGAGAGATGATCAAACCGATTTGTACCTTCCTAAAATTGTCCTTGCTCGCTTTCTACTCTCTATATGCATTTTTTTAGCGGTGCCGGTGGTGTAGTGGTAAGCGTGATTACCTCTCACCCCAGCAGGCCTGGGTTCAATCCCAGTCAGCGCCACCGGGATGTTCTGAGGCATAACATCTCTGATCACGTCTTCCTTCGGAAGGGAAGTAAAGCCGTTGGTCCCCGGTTCATGAGTTGATGGGTCGATAGGTAGGGTCCAGGTGAGGGAGCTGCCTCCCTGGCGTCGGTAGCATTGGTGCTCACCACGGAAAACAAGATCGACGGAAAACAAATCAAGAAAAAAAAAAATATATGCAATTTTCACACTGCCGTACTCTAACGGAATTATCAATTTTATACTTTCATCTCCTCATCTATTGCATAAAAAAATACCACTTTAGTCTGTTAGTTGAAATTAGCATCTTCAACTATGTAAATCGTGCATCTTCAACTATGTAAATGCAGTCGAGCACTTTTGCAAGTGGAAAACTTGCTGATTCACGACTGAATCACGACCAAAACTCGCGACGGACACATTATCAACACGTTCTCGGGCTAATTCACCAACCGGACCGGGTTCAAAATCGCCAACGGTGACGAATCTCTCAATAGAACTACACGCCAAAAGTGTGCCATCCGAACTCGAAGAATCGGGCTCCCGGGAGTCAATGAGAACCTACACCGAACAATAGAATTGAAGCTGCGTCGTAGATTCTGGAGGTTAGATTCAAGGTCAACCGAGTCACTCAAGGCAATCACAGGAAAAACACGATACATCACTAAATGATAACTTTATGAACACTTGAAACTAAATTTCAGCACACAAATTAACAAATTTAAAACAAAAAATGTTTAATTCGCTGTCAAAAAATACACAGCAAAAGAAAAACAGGTTAGTTATAAAGCGCAGTCTACTGTGTCATTCACCATGCAGCGCGTATATGAACTGAAATTACAAATTATCACTCGCGATGCCACTAATTTCTGGTCCGGGAGAAAAAATCAAACAACGCAGATTGCGACATCTCTTCTGATGCTTGCAAACATGATGAATCACGTTTTCTTTCTCGATTCTAAAACTTCCCGGAAAGCGAGAAAACTACTAATCACACACGTATAACCGTCCGGGAGGCAGAGCGCCAGCGCTAATCCGGTAAATGCAGCCGAAAACTATGAAAGCGAACGCACGCACAAAACAGAGACCAAACTTAAAACACAACCGTATCCAAAGGCGTTCGAAACTCCATAGCAAATAAATCTTGAAGTATCTCAAAAATATACTCTTCAAAACCTTCTCTAGGGTCTGCCAACTAGACAGATTCTAGTCTTAATGAGGTTTTGTTGGATGAAGTAATGCCAAAGCTGTCTTGTTACATTTTAGGGATTAATCGTTAAGTGGCAGGTCATCGCATAAAAATCGTCAAAAAATGTATACTTTGTTATGCAAACTTTAGTTTATTTTTTGCTGTGTTAAGCAAGGTGATGCATTTGTTAAATCTAGCGATATGATTATAAATAAAGAACGTAAATGATTAAGGCAATAAAGGGTGTACTCGATAAAAATGGAACACCGAAAATATTCTGCAGCTTTTGAACCGTATGAGTAAAAAACCTGAAAATTTGAGTAAAACTAATTCATAGTGTGTCGTTTACATCTGTCAAGTTTTATAGTTATTCATACAGTAGTTACAGTCATGTCGTCGAAACAAGAAATTGTCCGCGAAAAAATTTGGAGCACTTTCAATCAAAATTCAGAGGCACCGATGAATCGCTAATAAACTTAGAATTGCAAATACAACTCTGTCTCGTGTGATAAGAACCTTCAAAGAGCGTCTTCGTGCCCGAAGAATGAAGAAAGGGAGTGGTCGTAATGGACAGTAAAATGACCAGGAAAGTGGTGCAACAGTTCAAGAACCGTCCAAACATGTCAATTCGAGATGTCGCTAAAAATTCCAAGGTGTCAGTCGGTTTTGAGCAGAAAACCATGAAGCGTGCTAGGTTACATGATTTCAAGGTGCAAAAAGCCCCAAACCGGGATTAAAAGCAAAACATCACTGTGAAAATCCGCGCACTGAAACTTTACACGAAGTTGCTCACCAAATCGTGTTGCATCGTGATGGATGACGAAACTTACGTAAAGGCCGGCTTCCGTCAACCATCTGGGCAAGAATATTTCGTTGCCAAGTCTAAGTTCAATGTTCCGGAGGATGTTCAAAAGAAGAAATTACCGAAATTTGCAAAGAAGTTCCTGATCTGGCATGCGATTTGCGGATGTGGTGAAATAAGCGCTCCCTTCATCACTTCCGGAACAATCAACGGTGCGATTTACGTGGTAGAGCGCCGTAAGAAGCCTCTCTTGCCATTCACAAGGAAGGATCAACTCTGTTTTTGCCTGATCTAGCATCCTGCAACTACGCTCGAAACGTGTTGGAGTGGTACCGAGCCAACGGAGTCAATTTTGTGCCAAAAGATATGAACCCACCAAACTCACCGGAACTTCACCCAATTGAAAAATTCTGGGCAATTATGAAGATGGAACTTCGCAAAAATCCCAAAACTGTTAAAATAGAGTAGGAAATGAAGAAAATTTGAGTACAAACAACAAAAAAACTGGAAAATCGGTTGTACACCCTTTACAAAGACATGGGTTCAAAAGTGCCAAGAAGACATAGAATTATAAACCACGTTAGAATTATTTCGATAGAATTCAATACTCCCTTGGTCTTCGTTCTCACTTTACAGCTGGTTTAATCAATTTGACAGATCGATATCAGACTATACCACTTCAAATGACTGAAATGGGGTTGATTAATGATGATCGAGTTCCACATGTGGGTTTAAAGAGCAAAGTCGATGCAAAGTGGAGAAGAGCGCATGGTATTGAAAACTGAGCGAAGTTGGAATTTTACTTTTCTCATTCTCTGCTCTGAGGTGGATCCATCTCTAAATGCATGAGTCTGGCTAACACAATTATACTCTATGCCCATCATTGGATCGGGAATCGAACGTCTGGACTCCGACTAGGAAATACCATGAGTCTTAATTAACAAAGCTATCTCAGTCCCAGCTATTTGTGATCCCCCCCTACAGCGTGCGATCTTCTTAGTATGAAAAACCATCAATAGGCTCCTTGATAATCACTGTCATAGACGAACTTATCTCCTACATCGGCCTCATTCAAATCTTATGTTGCCCAACATATTCAAAGAGCACATTATACGCCAGCATCAGATTCCCTTTCATTCTTCCTGAGTTCGTCGAGAAGGGTTCTCATTCAGCCTATTTATAACCTCTTATTTGCCATTTATTTTATCTTTCCAAAGCAATGCGTTTTCACGAAGTCATCGAATTACAAAAGGCAAAAGGCGGAAAATAAAAACAACCATCATACCACAATAATAATAATGATAAAAAAAAAAGCCTGAGCAAAACTCCCCGTCATCTTCAACCCGTGCATTCATACGATCGCGTGTACCAAGTGGCAACAGCGAGCCAGGAAAAATCCCATCATTCCACTGCGGTGTAGATATGTACGTAGGTATCAGCGCGTGTTGGGAAGAGCCCCATCCTCGATGGCGAATCCTCCGGAATTCTTGTTTCACACGACGACGACGGCGGCAACGTCTATTTCCGTCCGTGCGTACTTTGCGAGACGGGCAAAAGTCCTAGGCTTTTCTGCTAGACTGCCTACGATTTTTTCCTCTGTTTGTGAGATTACGTTCCTACATGGATGGCATTATTACGAGAGGGAGAGAGAATTTTGTTGCAAAAATGAGAACGAAACAAAAATACGGATTTTTATACGATTCGGCACATGTTGATGGGGGGTCCTTTGTGGGTTACTACGGATTGCGACTCCAGCTGGTTTTATGTGGTTGTATTCGAGACTGGGTGAATGCGTTTGTTTGCAGAGATACGCTCACGTTATTTAGCGCTGGTCAATAACGCCAACGTTCTTTGTAGGAAATTAGGTAAATATCTTGGAGGTTTGAAAAAATTCCGCGAGGCTTAAATACTAAGCTTTTCTACAACAGAAATTTTCCAAATAGAACCAGCCAACACGCCATAAATGGTCGCTTCCAATTATTTCCGTTCACCACGTTCACCGGAATTTTGATTTAGATCTATCGGAAAAGTTATGTCGCAAATTTACATTTGTCTGAGCGGAGTTTGATGAGCAGCTGGAAAATGTGCATCATTTGATGTAATTTCGCGAGAACTTTCATCAATTCCAACGACTACTGCAGATCAAACCAACGCAAGACATACTTTCAAGGTCACACGAACGAAACGGAATCGTAAAGAATTTTTCAGCATCGCCTGAAATGACTTGTTTAACTTTGTGACTCTCAAATGAGGTACTCATGATAAAAAAAAGTACACGACTGCGAAGGGACCGAAGTGATAAGCCGCTGTTTTCCTTACCTCTTTCTCCATCGTCATCTGTTAGTTGTGCAGTCCCGTGTCCTTTTATTCTCATTGCTGTTAAAAATAGAACCCTTTGTGGATCGACGTGGCATATAATCGTTTTTTTTTCGGTAGGTCTATTTGACAAAAAAAACAAAAAAAGTTTTCAATAGCATTCTTTCGTTGAAAAGGTAGTCGTCATCGTGTATAAGTGGTATCAGCAGCGTGCTTCATGGAAAAAATGAGTGTTAGTCATTGCGGAATGGGTCACCAATTTCAATCCGTCGACAGCGAGTTATCACCATCACAACCACGGGATATGAGTGAGCAGGAGAATGATTGGTTTTAGCGGAGAATGTTTCGTTGAGAGTCGTTTTCTCAGCAGTAGGGAAGTGATGCCATATCGCTAACTTAACAGGTTTCGAAGTTTATTTTGTTTACCTGCGGTAATCAGTTAATCGAAGCCTTTTTGAACTACCGCATATGGATGAGGGAAAGTGTATACCGCACTGTTCCGAAGTTCAGACCGTTAGTTGATAAATCCAGACCAGGACGTCACAATGTCAGCTTCAATCGACCAAATCGATGCGACGAAGAGACTGCTGGCTTTCTTTTTCTCTTAAAGTCGAACAGCTTCGCAGCATTCTAGAACCTCAGTCGGCGTCCATAAACAAAGGTTCAATCGCTTGTCTCTCCTTCTCTCGTCACTCCATTGGTCTTTCTTTCAAGCTTCGGTGAAACGGACGAGTGAAAAAGCGCTCGACTTTGACAGTTTCGCCTTTCATGAAACACGTCAACAGAGGTTTCATGACGTATATGAAGGAAAATAAATATATATATTTAAAGCATTTCTCACTTGAAAACACTTGAAGATTACACGTAATATGTTTAATTTATCTTCCATCCACATATTTATCTAAAAAAAATAACGAAAACGGGACATAACGCATTTTAAACAAATTTATAGAGATGTTCGTGAAAGGGATTGAAAGCCATAATGATGTTTCGTTTAACTAGAAAATCGACGTTACTTACATTGAAAGCAATGAGCAAAGCAACGACGAGAAGATCCACAGGCAGCCTTTCATTCTAAGCGTGCCTCTTTTTCATTTTCGTTTCCTGCTGATACAGAAATGAAGCGTTGAACACGTTGTATGAGAGAAACAAAACTCGATTTCTTTTAAGAGCTTCGAATGTAGAGCCCTGATCCAGATAGTTTTAAAAGATGATCAATGGCTGCTATGCTCTGAATGGCATGTAAATTTTAACATTACTTTATGTCGTCGTTCAGACGTAATATTAATAAAAAATAAAATTTGCGGTATGGTATTTGGAACATTTAGGTATAGCAGTTATGGCAATAGTGTTCCCTTTTTACAACTCTGTTGGTAAATAACGATTAGATTTTTTTATAATGTTGCCAAAATGACAGTATGAGTATGAGTTACAATTAAAGGAGTATTTGGGCCATTCCTGGTACCGTTAAACGGGGTTTCTTTGATAATGCGGGTAACTTTGATAGGAGAATATAATGATTATGCATTATTTCCAAATTGGAAATATTGGATCCATTTTGTAGCTAAGTGTATTACCTTTGATATTGTATAGAGTTTCTATATAGGGGAAATGGATGTAATGTCGGCCTAAATGCATCTAATTTGGGCCCATACATAGATTCAGCAATCGACTAAAGTTTCAATAGCGACCAAAAATATCCATTAGTACCGTCCCAATGACGCGTTCATCTAGATAAAACTGATAAATAGCAGATTTTTAGCGATGGGCCCAATCTTAGATCCATAGGCCAACATTAGAACCAATTCCCCTAGTATGTTTTACATATTTTCCAAATATCTGAAAGAATTTTTTTTTTGTTTTTTGCCTGATTCCCTGATTTGCCTGAAGGCACTCAAGCAATCACTTATGAAATATATCTTCAGCGGCGCCGGTGATGCAGTGGTAAACGTGATTGCCTCTCACTCCAAAGAGCCTGTGTTCAATCCCAGTCGGCACCGCCGGGATTTTCCGAGTCATAACATATCTGATTATAATTATCTTACGAATTATCCTCAGAATTACTACTATCAAATACTCTTCACAATTGCCTTGGAATTTTATGCAGAACTTTTCTAAAATTTAAATTAGACTTCACTGAAGTTATCTCTCAAATTTCATTAGAATTATTAAATAATTAAAACTACAGTACGGGTAAAATTTGTCTGTAATAGATGAAATCAGGAAATGGATGAAAACGCTATGTTTAACCTTCTTCATGGGATATAAAGGTTTACCATATTCGGTTCAGCGCAAAAAGTTTTGCGATCTACTAAAACTAGCTCTGCTAAAAATGCTAAGCCCTGGGTCGAAACCCAAACATAATAAATAATTCTTCTACTGCCGCAAAAATCTCTTAATTCCAACAAATTTCTCAAGACTTCCCTAAATTTCTCAGAACTTTTTAAACGTTCGTGCAATTTTCCTGAGATTCATTGATCTATCAAGAAGTTCCTAAATTTCCTAAAACTATTCGAAACTTAAGGTCATAGAAAATCCCTTAAAATCCCTTAACTTCCCTGATTTTCTCTGTACTTACCTAAAATTTTCGTTCCTTCATGACAATGTTCCTTTAATTATCAAGTTTGAACGGATTTCCTGATATTGATAAAATTTCTTTCAAAACCCCGCAATTTTTTTTTCCCTTTGTTTTGTTTTTTCCGTCGATCTTGTTTTCCGTGCTGAGCACCAATGCTACCAGGAAGGCAGCTCCCACACCTGGACTCTACCTATCGACCCATCAACTCATGAACCGGGGACCAACGGCTTTACGGCGTGATCAGAGATGTTATGCCTCAGAACATCCCGGCGGCGCCGACTGGGATTGAACTCAGGCCTGCTGGGGTGAGAGGTAATCACGCTTACCACTACACCACCGGCGCCGTTGACCGATGAAGGTAGAAAAAGCGAGTTTGCTAAGAGCGCTTCTTTTGTTTTGAGAACAATGAGTGTAAATATTCACCGAATACGCTCTAATAGGCTTTGTGTTGTAGCTTGTGAACTAACGCATCAGTACAAACGTATTACTGATTTGTGCACGGTCAACCCGAGCAAAGTAGAATAACAACCCGATATCATCTAGATAACAAGTCTTGTTATCCCAGATATCATTTTGTTTTCAGTTGTTATCGCATAACTTATTTAGTTATCAGCCTTGATCAATTTTGTTATCAGTTGTTATCATGAAAAATTCACTATAAATTTATTAACGATGCAAGGCTAGTTCAAAACTTTAAATATTATTCGCATTGAAACAATAACAAATAGTGCTTTTAATCCCTAATCATATTTCAGTTATCAGCGTAAGATTTTGATAACAAAATGATAACATGATTTGAAATTTATGGAATAAATTTGTATGGCTTACAGAATTTGTTATCAAGATATTATCAGTGCTAACAAAATTAGTTATTTTTGTGATATCCAACGAGCAATTTTTTGTTATCATTTTTGTTATGTTGGCTGTTAATTCAACCATAATGATAACATATTCAGTTATCAAAAAGTGATAACCGGGTAATAGAACTTGTTATCAATTTGATATTTTACTTTGCTCGGGAAATCATTGATTATACTGAAGTTTTCTGCTCGATAGAACGGAAATGGACGATTACGACGAAGTAGCGCTCTACCTTACTTCTAAAAAATTTAAACCAATTTTGAAAAGATTGGATTCAGCTCGGAAATTGTTGACACCGAATTGATTGTTGAATGTAGAAAAGAATTGAATAATTAAGTATCATTGCAGCAGGTTTGTAAGTTAAGAAATTTAGATCAAATGCGATAATCAGGTGACTACGGTGAGTTGGGCACATCGTAACAATACCAGATAACGATCCAATGTCCAATCCAATGGTCTTGGTAGTGACCCGACTGGAACAAGACGAAGATGTGCGCAGTGAACATGAGGGATCGATCAGATTGAAGGCGGCTTACCTAGTGAGTTGCCAAAAAAGATTAGGAATGATGTTCGATGAAATCCGTTTTCAACAACTTGAAACTGAATTCAATTGCGTTTCAACCGCGTTTCAATGCGTTAGGCCAAGTTTAGAAATCGTAGGCCGAGCTTGGCGTCAAGAAACAGTGTTTGACTTTTGACAATATCTCAAACAAATTTCGAAGGCATCTGCAGTAAGAACATTCATTTTTTTTCTTTTTTTTTTGCGTGGAGGCGTAACAGCCTCAGGCTGAAAGCCTCCTTAATAAAGATAAATCAATCAATCAATTTTTTTTGAAAAAAAATCCGTTCGAAAAATAGAAGCTAAAGGCAGGTTGTCTAAAATGAGATCGAAGCCCTATTCACTCAGTCTATTGGTACTACTCCGAGGCTGAGTAAAATGTTCGTCAATTTCCTCATTTTCCGGCAGATTTTTTAGGTTTTCCACACGAAACCATGAGACAAATTTACTCATCGCTGAGTTCCTGCACTTTTGGCGATTATGAGTGAACTAAACTCAAATTTGGGCTGTTCTCATTCGCCGTGTAGACACAATTGCAAGTGGTAGTTGCAATGTATCGTCCATGTATGTGAATTTATTTGCAAATTATGTGAATTTGTTCGCAAATTATGTGAATTTGTTCCCAAACAATAAGTTACACTACGCATGGAGTGACCAATGTGCAGCGGTTTCGATTTAATATAGCTTTTTGCTTTGTAGCAACATACGATCTTACTGACAGCAATCCCAACTATACTAGCATCACTTCCCTGCATCCTGAACTGCTTGTGGCTCGTTCTCTCGTTCCTGTTACCAACACTCACATTGCGGGAAAATCCTGCGGAGAGGAAAATGCTCATCTCCCGATCTCATCTTTCCTACCGACGACGACGACGGATTGTGTGCTGTCGGAACGCTTTTCACTCGCAAGTACTCATTTACTGGCCAGCGAGTCAACTCGGTCGGTCGGTTGGTAGGTTGACACTCTCGAGCCAGTCCTTCCCCGCTACGATTCAGTCACAAGCTCTTTCGTGACGCGTATCGCACCTCGCAGGGTGGTCTACTGAAGTGAACTTTTTGGAAATCCTTTTGTTCCTCTTATCGTGATTCCCTCTCCACTGCCGCCGCACCGCGTTTCGTGTTCTCCACGTTTTCCGCGCACGGTTTGTTGCAATGGGGACGCACGGTCCGGTACCGTACTACGGATGGCTGCTGTTGCTGCATGCCAGCACCGTCCCTCCAAGGACCTGACCAAAACTCGTTTATTTGATTTTGGCGTAAAACTTTTGCTTCTTCTTCTGTGCTCCTTCTCGGTCCCAAGCGAACAAGTGAGAAAGTTCAATTTTTCTTGACGATTAGTGCAAATTTGCAAACTGCCCTCGACGTCTTCATGTGTCTCCTTTCTTCGGTAGGACGTTCGAAGGAAAAATCTGCGAGAAGAAATAGTGGCAAAGTTTCTCCGTTCCCCCCGGGGACAGCAGCCACGCGTGAGAACAGAAGAGTGTGAAAGGAGTTGACGATGGTGATAAATCTTGGTCGAGATTGGTTGGTCAGAAAGCTTTTCGATGGTTCGGAGAATGTTTGACGTGTGCTTATTGGAAGTGAGCGAGACGAGTTTGAGCGGTGATAAGAAAAGAGTATCGAACTTAAGTGCAGTTCAATAATACCATAAATCTTTAAATCTATTTTCAGTGCCATCTGCTGGTGGAGTGGTGAACAGAAGGAAACAAGACATATGAAAGGACGGCCGAGTGGTGGAAAATCTGTTCGAAGAAATTTGCTCGGAGAGTTTGCTGCAAAAGCTTGAGGAGACAGTTTTGCGGATCCATAAGATTTAATGTTGATTAAATTAAATGAATTATTCAAATTGTTACGTAACGTACTTAAACTAGTAGCGGAATTTGCGGATATACGGAGGAGAAGAAAGCAAATGAAAGCTTAAAAGTGTATACTTTGTTCCGCGGAGAAATGAAACCAGTGTGGCAGCTCCGAGGAGCCAAAGCGAAAAGCAAAGAAAGTGCAAAGTGTGAGCGAGTGTGACACAGTGCTAAAAAATTCATTCCAATTTGGTGAACTGATAATTAAAAGAAAATTAACGAGTGCTTCGCAGTGCAAAAAGGAAAAAAAAAGGTAGTTGGAGAAAAAAAAAAAATAAGGAAGAAAGAAGGGTAGTGCATGAAAATAGCAAATTTCGGGGCAAAGTTGGTGGCGCAAGAGTTGAGTTTCGTTCGGTCTCCTATGTATTGCGGTGGTGTCACTGTAGCTGTAGCTGAACCGGTGGTTGCTCTCGGCAGTGTAAAATTCTTGGAAAATGTGCAGTTTCCTCTTATGCAACGCTGGTGGAGCCATTGTAAATAGGAGAAGAGACTTTTTCGAGAGGTAAGTCGGGGACGTTTTGTTTCTATTTTGGCGCTGGCGATCGTTTAGCGAATCTTTTATGTGGAGCGTGAGATGGTTGGGCAACGTTTCTGACTAGGGCGAAAGAAAGCATCAGAGCAACATTGTTTCTAAATTGAATTTCAAGGCATGCCACCACTGCTGCTGGGAACATTGGATCCCACTTTAACTCGCTTTGTTTTTTTTTAATGCTGGTTAGAGATCTGGTAGAACAATTACATGCTTCTGTATTCAAGTGGGAATGAATGCTATTTAAATGCAACGCTATTCAAATAGTAATTAGACTAAGATCTTTGGACTGGTTTAATTAAATGGGTTCAGATTTAATGGGGCTTAAATAGATTTCTTTTGTGGGACCCAAGCACTGTTTTTTGTACCTCAAATTATATCTAACTGCAATTATTATTATTAAATTCATAAAAATATAATTATTCAAGGAGCAAATCTATTCCTTTTGACGAAAAATGGCTAATCCAGACATAATAGTAAATAAAAAAATTACATAATTGATCGCTTTAAGTTTGTACTGTATGTATGTATGAACAATCCAACTTCCACTGTCTGGTTGTGGCATTATGGATAAAATATGCCTGCAACATTTGTGTTTAAACTGCAAGAAACTTGATCCCGGGAGTAAGAAGGTGATATCTCTACCGTAGATCGAATAGCCCACTTCAGGAACGCAAGTATTTCGATGCTTTTTTCACATAAGTTAAGCCCTGCCACAATACATTATCGAATACTGATTATGTCCTGAAACTTGTTTGAGTGAAAGTAGTGCATCATTTTATTGATGTAAATACCCATGTTTTTAAAGGTCATTTACGGTACGAATACACATTAAATGAAGGAACGAGCTCACAAAATGAGTTTCGAGAAAAACTCTTTGGTCAAATGGAACTCTTTCCTTTCAAAGCTGATTCGACGGTCTTAATAGCTATCATTGTCCTGACACGATTAATGCGAACGTAAAAATTGAACTGGACTGTTAATTTCGAAATATTTCAATTAAAAACTGTTGCTGCTTCCAGCCAGCTGACGGAAGAAGAGCGACAATACGTGAAGTTTACCATTTTCAGAGTTGGCTGGAAATGCTATCTAACATGAAGCTTTAGTGTGATAATTTATTAGCTAGAGAAAGGTCTGAAGAGGGGGTAGGTTGATAGTTCCACTAGAGTACGGCAGTATGCGTTTGACTAGTACTAAGGCCTCTACTCGAAAAAAATACACCAGACAAAAGTGTTCGCCAAACATTTATTTTAAGTCGGATTTTCTTGAAACTTTCAGGAAATGAACTAATACATATGGATTATGTTTTGGCATAATTACTTTATTCAATTTCCTTTCCATCGCTGAAAGCCCGCACCTTTCTCTTAAGACCCCTCATTACATTTTGTGCAATGGTGGAGCCGACCTTTTTGGTCACTTTCATCCATTCTTTCTTCAACTCCAGCTCGTTCTTAAACACTTTGGACGATTTTCGAACTTTGGCCTTCATTATGGCCCAAAATCTTTCCACCGGACGAATCTCTGGTGAATTTGGGGGGTTGGCGGTTTTTGGTACAAAAACAACGTTATTGTCTCTGTACCAATCCAACGTCGATCGCGCGTGATGCCAGGTCCAGCCAAAATAATGTCTCGCCTCCGTGGGAAGGGCAACAGATGCTTCTGGAGGCACTCGGTGCGGTAAATTTCGCTGTTGATGAAACCCATTGCGATGTACGGTTTACTCAGTTTAATGCATTGTCATATGGCATATTGGCATTGGTTTGAATGATTATATGTTTGAAGTGGTAGGGTGTAACGGCGCCGGTGGTGCAGTGGTAAGCGTGATTCCCTCTCACCACAGCAGGCCTGGGTTCAATCTCAGTCGGCGCCGCCGGGATGTTCTGAGGCATAACATCTCTGATCACGCCTTCCGCCTTCACGGGATGTAAAGCCGTTGGTCCCCGGTTCATGAGTTGATGAGTCGATAGGTAGGGTCCAGGTGAGCTGCCTCCCTGGCGTCGGTAGCATTGGTGCTCAGCACGGAAAACAAGATCGACGGAAAACAAACCAAGGAAAAAAAAGTGGTAGGGTAGAGAGCTACTTCTGCCTAAGTGCCCATTTTGGGCCTATTAAGCAGAAAACATCAAATAAATCCATGATTTCCGCGTTAACAGGTAAATTATGCTTTTGGTACGATACTTTAGTTCAAATGCTACTGAACGAAGTCAATAAGAACGCGTGATATGAATGTTTGCACCCAATATTCTCAAAAACAAATGATGCGCTCCGACCGAAACAATCTTTATCTTCATCCGATAGGCCGAAGAGAATTCATTGGCGTTTCAATGCGTTACGCTAAGCTTAGAATCCGTAGGACGAGCTTGGCGTCAAGAAACAGTGTTAGACTTTCAACAATATTTCAACCATTTATTCCTTTTTATCAAATCTTACGGTACGTATGGAAAGGTAAATACATTTCGAAGCCTTAAGTAATAATAACATTCCATTTGGTGCTAAACTACGCTAGATTAAGAAAGACTAAGTACGGGTTGTGCTTTATAGGCCGAAAATGGGGTAGTTACCCCTATTACTGAAATTTGAGAAATTATTGGATTTGTATATTTGTTGATGTGAGTATGGATGGATCTGATGACTTGTGTTTACCCTTAAGTCATCACTCTGAACTGAGAGCCTTGTAAGCTCATATCATTAGTTGCTGAGTAAGGGTTGAGAATTATGTAAATAAATCAAATCTATGAGGAGAAGCGAGTTTGTGTTTGCTCAGTTGAATCATTTAATGTTTCAATTTAAGAACTTTTTGGAATTGATAAAATGTGTCTTCTCTTGAACCTTCACTCTGAACTGAGAGCCTTGTAAGCTCATATAAATAGTGCCAAAGAATTGTCGAAATGAATCAAATCTATGAGGAGCTACGAGCTAGTGTTTGCTCAGTTATGTGATTTTGATTTTGCTGATGAGACAATTTGAAATTCAAGTAGGAAGTTGTTTAACTGAAGGATATTTTGTTGTTTTGTCAAATGAATTTGAAAACTTGTGTTTACTCTTGAAGCTTTACTCTGAACTGAGAGGCTTTTAAGCTCATATAATTAGTTGCAGAATGAGGTTTGATAATTGTCTAAAGGCATCAAATCTATGAGGAGTTACGAACTTGTGTTTGCTCAGTTGAATGATTTCGATTTTTCTGACTAGGTAATTTTGACATTCGAGTAGGAATTTGCTCAACCGAAGGATATTTAGATGATTTAATCAAATGGACTTGACAACTTGTGTTTGTTTCTTGAATCCCCACTCTGAACTGAGAGTCTTGTAAGATCATATAAGGGTTGAGAATTGTCTAAATAAATCGAACCTGTGAGAAGAAGCAACCTTGTGTTTGCTCAGTTGAATGATTTAATGTTTGAAGTGGTATTATAGGAATTTGAGAACTTATTGGTTTTGAAGATTTATGTTTTCCCTTGAACCTTCACTCTGAAATGAGAGCCTTGTAAGCTCATATCATTAGTTACGGAGTAAGGTTTGAGAATTTTCAAAATTATACTAATCCATGGGGAGTTGCGAGCTTGCGTTTGCTCAGTTGAATGATTGCATGTTTGAACACAGCAAAAAAATAATTTTGATATCACATCAAAGTGGATGCACTACAATCATGTCGAAAATTTCATGTAATTTTTATGACCACATAAATAAACAAATGCAGTAAAAGCAGCGTAATGTCAGTTCATGCATTGTATTAATGATAATTTTGTCCTTTTTAGCAAGTAATATTACACCATATTTTCGACATGATTATAGCATAGAGGTAACTCTAAGACTAGAAAGTCCCGAAATAACGTGCTCAACTTTTTGGCTCAGCTCTGGTACTCTCTTCGGTCCCAAGCTAATCGATTCACCCCTCGAAACATAGGAAAAACCAATAACCCCTCATTTTATCTGTCAAACTTTCATAGCGAATCAAAACAAACATTGCGTAGTACTAGAATTTCGACTAGAATGGGATACGTTAATCGTTTGCTTGGGACCAATAGGCTAGTCAAGTAGTGAGCCAATTTAAAATCGTTAGTTTCGTATTGATTGTTGATTATAGTGCATCCACTTTGACGTGATATCAACATTATTTTTTTGCTGTGAAGGGTTATTATTGGAATTTAATAAATTATTGGATTTGTGTATTTGTTGATAAGAGTAGAGGAAGGGAATAATGTGGTAGATGTGGTTGGTTTGAATCAATATTAATAATAATATAGTAACACAATATAAGCATTTCCATTATAATGATAACAGCATGTATTTCAAAATATAATAAAATCTTGTAACCTAATTTGATCTACTCTATACTTGAGTGAAATCAAGTCAGTGTGTAGTATGATGTAAATAAACGCTCACTCACGCACACACATGCTCGTTCGAAAGAGCAGGCTCTGGCTTGAGTGCTTTTCCTTGTACACGGAGAAAAAATACTACCCAAAATTTGAGTTCTTTTTACTTAATATTGACTTCAGCCTCTCACTTGCACTCGTTATTGTTGTCAAAAAAGGAACAAGAGATTCGACCCAACGATATAGTTCAGCCCAATAAGTTACTTTTGAGTAAAATGAATATTCTCAAATTTACGTGAATTAAACTTAATTTTGGGTAGAATATACTTAAGAGTAGGTAATTTTTTTTGCTGGTTTTAAATGGAAACTACTATATGCGATTTACTCAAATTTGGGTTATTGGACTGAACCCCGGAATTGAGGGAAAAGTACTTAATTTTGGGTATTTTTTCATCTCCGTGTACATGGTTAGGTTGAGTCAGTCTTGTAGGATTGGGCGATCTTCAGAGAAAGATCGATCTTGAAGATTTGGGTCTAGGATCGATCCATTAATTAAACTGGTTCCAAAGAACCGTTCTTTGGCAGATCAATCTTTTGATTTTTATTTTAATACACTTGTTTACGGTGGTACCCCAAGAGATTCTTTCCTTTATAATATTCAAGTAAATGTTGTCGTGACGAAAGGAAGGAGCAATGAGCACAACAGGGAGGTAGCACAAACCTTCAAATATGGCTGTAAACGTAAATAACGGAAATGCAAACAGTGACGTCATTGTAGGGATCGATGCTGATGTTGACGTTATGTTAGTTAAATTTACCACGCAGGGTGAGAGTACAACGTTTGTAAAACGTCGATGTAAATTCATACACCTCTTTTTTAAAACTCAAAAAGATCGAAAGAAGAAATCCGTGGACAAAGAATCGATCCGAAAAATTGGAAATCTGGATGAAAAAGATCGATTTTCCAAAGATCGATCCAAGATCGCCCAATCCTACAACTTGTAGGTAACGCTCTAAGAGAAGAGGTGACAATACGGGGGCGAAAATAAACCACATTTCTGTCAAACGAGAACCAGCTCCTGATTGGCCGATTTCATGTGCGTAAGATAGAGATAGAGATAGATAAAGATAGAGATGGAGATAGAAATAAAAGAGTCAGAAGCCAACTGTCACCTCTTCCTCTAAGGTAACGCTGCGTGTTGTGTGGCTTGTGTAGTGTCTATGTAGTATGTGATGGAACCGGCTTTTGTGAATTGCGTCGGATCACACTACCCTCTTCAGACCTTCCTCTAGCTAATAAATTATCACACTGAAGTTTCATGTCAGATAGCATTTCCAACTAACTCTGAAAAGAACAAATACGTTTAATCATGGCCAAGGCACACTACGTTCAACTTTGTATAGTGACGGCACCTGTGAGTGATTGGTAAGCGTGACTGCTTTTCCACACTAGCGTGTATGGGTTCAGTTCTAGCCAAGGTTGTTGGAATTTCTCTAGCCGAATAAATCTTTTGTCACATCTTCCTTCGGGAGGGAAGTAAAGCCGGTGGTCCCAGCCCATGTATTGATGGGTTCTTCAATAGGTTTCTGGTGTGGAAGTCGCCTCTCAGTCTCTCGGTTGCCGCCAGTGATTAATTATCGATTGGGTTCATTAGGGGTATTGAGGTAAATGTATATATTCATAATATGCATTAAAAATGGAGTCGAAGTCCAACCTTTCATCAATTTTGGAACACTGGAACTACACTGAAGTCTTTTTTATACGGTTTTTTTACGCGGTTTTTTTACACGGTTATTTTTACACGGTTTTTCGCGATTCACACGGTACGTTTTTAATGATTTCTCAACAACGATACAACCTATATTCCAATCACATTATCAGTTTCAAACTATAGGTAATTGAATGGCATACTTTAAAAAAAAAATCACAACTTTTGGTGTATATACAGAAATTTTTAAAATATGTCTATATGGACCATAGTATGCTATGATTACAAATGGCATCAAAATCCGATTTTTTAAAAACATTTAAACATGTGAAAAATCAAAATTTCGTGTAAACAAAGACCTGAGTGTATTTTAAATAAATTCGATTACATTAGCAAAATCACAATCTAAGCACCCCTCGCCGGTAATTTGCATAGGAGTTTAGAGACTTAGTTTGTTAGTTTAGTGTCAATAAGCGAAGTTGCTAATTTTCTTTAAATCTTGATTTAAAAATCGAGATCAAAGCCTATAGGATCGACGAATTATCGTTGTGCTTAGAAAAGTAAGTTCTTTAATATGATGTATATAAACCTATATATTTTTCAAAATTGAAGATCCCCATTGCCAATCAACGATTGTCAGTGATTGGCACTCATTTGCCGACATATATAAAGGTTAAAAAAAAAACCGCTGTATAATTGTTCGCTGTTGTTCATATTTGTACTGGAGTTCAACTTTTGAATCGCACCTCATTTTTCCAACGGCGTATTTGATATTTTTAAATAAATCATAGCACGAAAACAACTCGTCTAATCTAAATAACGTCTGAGGCAAAGTTAATGGAAAATAGATGGGCTGTTCAGAAAAAAATGCACTATGTAACAAGGATATCAAAATTTGGCCATATTTGATTTTCTTGTCATCTTCTGAATTTACTTTTGCCTAATACGTCTCCTTTTTGAGGTGTTTAAAGGGTGTACCGTTTTAAATTCGCACACACAGAATTCATTCTCAAAATTCGAGTTTTTATCCGATTATCACCAAATTTTCAGGGAGTCAAAAGAAAAAAAAAATAAAGTTATTTTTGGCATCATTTATTTAATTTATTTCGCCTTTATATCCGAATGCGCGAGCCTTGGTCTTAACCCCAGCCATAAGGTTCTGCACGACCTCAGAATCGACAGTTTTTTGCATATTAACCCATGCTTTCTTCATTTCTTCTACATTCTCCGCCAATTTAGGTTGTTTTAGAAGGTGCTCCTTCATAATGGCCCAGTATTTTTTCTATTGTGCGCAGTTCCGGAGTGGTTGGGGGGGGGGGGGGGTCCGGATATTACGGCATGAAATCGACATCATTCGTCTATACCACTCTAGCACCAATGACGTTTATATAAGGTTTGGGCCAACAGGCAGCTTGCAGGTGTTAGAAGCGAACATATTGTAAACATTGCTGAACATACTGTGAACAGATAGAAATACGTCACTGTCAACAGCTGTTTCGTGTAAAAAGATAAACATTGCAATGAAATACGAACACCACTAAACATTTGCTCATTTCACTAACACCAATAAGCCCTTTTTCCCAGACCTTGTATAAAGGACATTGCTCTAGCACGTCCTTCGTGTAGTGGCATGATGCCAAATCCGGTCAGAAGATCGTCGGACCGTCGTGAGCCTTCAGGAGAGGGAGAAGCCACTTTTGGAGACACTCTTCCAAATACGATTCATGGTACTTGCGGTAACGAAAGGTGTATTCCGCTTTCCGTAAGTATAAATCGCTTGCCAAATTAAGAACTTTTTGGTGAACTTCGATATCTTGTGTGTCCGGAGGTTCTCGGGAACATCACACTTATCCTTGGCAGTCACATACAGGCTCAATCGCGGTCGACGGCCAAATGGAAGTATGTGGTGTTATGTTCGCTCCACAGTGCTCAAACGGTTCCAAATCGAGTCTTGATTAGCTTCCCAAAATTTAAACGCATTGAAATTGATTTGGCAAAACCATCCAGCGGTGATTGTTGTTAAGAAATTGCTTGATAGAGAAAAGAGTCATTCAAAGCAACATACTCTCATATTAAGGTTCTACAAAGGGTCATTATTTGGTTTACTTCTTCTTTTTGAAATATTCTTCGATCATCATTTTCTAAATGTATTGGTAAAATTCATTGGAAGTGCAAGTCCCCACGCCAAAACTGACAATTTTTCATAAATATCTACTGGTATGGTGAGGAAAACTTAACCATCTCTTTTCTTCCTTCATTTCAATAAAACAGCAAATGTGATTTCACACTATCTAGTGGATAAGAATGTAGCAGACAAAACATTCGCACTGTCAGACTGCGCTGTATGCAATTTTGTTTACACCCCTGAGCGGGAAAGTGTATATCAGGCTACGTGCACTGCTGCCATCAACCTTGTCAGTGTTGAATTCAATCTTCTGTGACTTTTTTAATTGGACCGGTAAAATGTCTAAAATGGTCATTTATGTTTTATTTAATCAGTTTTTGATATTTATCCACCATTAAATACATCCACTTATCTATGTTAATGAGGCAGACTTCGCAATTAATTGTTTTACTAAACTTAAATTCATTGCTCTGGCACCGCTGTCTCAATGATACTTTCACGATTGCTAGCAAAGCAATGAAGTAGAAATGGCTTTCTTTGTGATAAATTTTGTTCACCAAGAGTTTTGTGAAGCAGTCGTTTTGAGTTTCGTGTATTTCATTGCGTTTAATTGTGCTATACTTCGAAGAACACAAGTAAGTAAATACAGTGAATGTGTTTAACCCAGGAAATTTTCGACTAAGATCACGAAATACATGTTTTAAATTTTCATGTTCATAATATATGAATGTATGTGTAAACTAATGATGATGATTTTATGATATTTAAAAAAGAAGAAAACCAAATTACTTACCCTTTGTAGAACCTTAAGACATATTCGTGTGAAACAGTTCCTCCGATGACAAATGTCAGTTGGTATCACAACATCAAGGGTATAATTCAAACAGTATACGTTTTGGGAATGCCAAATTTTCAAATGCATTCTGAATGGTATATATTATCCATCTCATACAATTAGTGTATACTGAATTTCCGTTATCGATATTTTAATATAGTTGAACGACGCATTTACTTTTCTCAGTGATAGTTGAACCGAATTGAGTGGAGTGGTTTCATTTTGTTTGTTTTTATTTCATCGTCAAACCTTAGTTATTTTTGCCCTGATTGGTTATTTGATTCAGGATATATGACCGAATTAGTGAAATTTGGCATATATGGAAATAGGAACAGAGATATAACCAAAATAGTGAAATTTTTAAGCAAAACAGCAATACTCGCATACTTTTCCAGTCATGGCTGAACCGATTTGAGAGCATTCAGATTTCTGTTTGTATTTTTTTTTGTGTATAATCTCATTGAATTTTATTCCGTTCAGAAAAGTAAAATTTTGCAATCAATCCGTCATCCTCCAACACTTTTCTCTGCCATTTTCTTTGACATAATTTAAGAACTGGGTCAGCTGTTATTTGTTTTTGCGCGGTTTCCAGCAACGCTCCGCTCAACGATTCTCATTCAGAACAGACATTCAGCTATACAAAGTGTCAAAAGATTTCATGGCGGTGTGATCCGAGGTGCATCTCGTGTCGAAGTGTAGATTTAATAGTGATTAATTGTCGTCACGTGGCTGTTTACCAACTTTTATTTGTAACCAACTTGGGTAGAACAATATTCGCGATCGGAAAGCGTCGAATGACAATATCACGGCACATCACGGACTCCTGGAGCTGCTCCGATTTGGCTTCCCATTGACACACTCACCTAGGAAACGGATCAGACGATAAAAAGGACAGGATCGTTCCGGTGTTCTCGAGTGTCGCTAATTCATTTGGGTATGGTTACTCGATTTGTTAAATTTTATTATGTTGAAGAATTATATCTTTACAGATTCCAATCTTTTCAAAATTGTTTTTTTTTTTGTTTTTGAATTGAGGCCAAATCAGAAACGATTAAGTAAATCCTTTATTGAAGTGACACTTTTCAAAGCAGATTCAAAACTGAGACTGAACTTTTTTCAAAGTTGTCAAAGCTTTCCTGAAGTGATCCAACATATCCCGAACCCAAACTTTAAAGAATTGGTTTCACATTTTCTAGAGTGAGGCCACATTAGCTGATTCAATCCCTTTCCTAAATGAATCCATGTACATGTTTTGAAGCCAGGTTGGATTTCGGTTCTATCGTAGGAAATTTGTGCTTGGATTTTATAGAATGGAACTTGTTGAACCCATACGTGAAGGACGAACTTGGTTAATATTCACAAAAGTAGGTATTTTTAATAGAAATTTGATTTTTCTTAGCTGAAGATGCCAACTTCAAATAACAGACTAAAGTGGTAATTTTTATACAATAGATGAGGACATGAAAGTGTAGAGTTAATAGTTTCGTTAGAGTACGGCAGTGTGAAACGTGTATATAGAGAGTAGAAATCGAGCAAGGACAAAAGTTAGTAATTGTGTTGTATTAACTTATTCTACCCAGCAATATCAGCAGAAAATTCGACGAAGCGGATTCCTACAGCTAACTTTGTGCCACATCATTAAACACACTGCGCTACTCGTTCAATCGTAAACAATGAGTGCTGCCAATAAATTTGATTTTCTTCGACTGCTCAACCCACTACAAGTTTATGTATTGATCCCCTACCCAAGCCCGAAACCTATAATACGCAGCCGAATAAAAATCCTTTGATTTACTTCCTCTCATTAGGAGCAGAATGCCAAAATAAACTGCTAATATAAACAGCTCACTCCGTGTTATTAAAGGCAAACAAAGCGCAAGACCTCGGAAATGGTGGCAGCGACGACCGACGACGACGACGACTATGCTGCCACATGCGAAAGGCTAACGAGCACCGGAAGCCCGTATGTGTTCCATTGGCTGGCACTTTTCTTCCGATGCGAGCAACATCCACAACATCGACGATGACGACGACGACGACGACGAAGCTTTGCAAAACATGCGCCCAAGGAATGGCGAAAAATTCCTCTAAACAAAAATAATTGAATTATAATTGAAATCACAAGCTAGAAGAGCCCGTGATCATACAACGCTGACTTGGTTATTTGTGACGTGAGGGTGGCGAACCAAAGGCTAGTTGTCCGTGCTTCACAACACTATGCGCGGCGCACGGTGGAGTAACTAGGACGAAACCCCGGTCAACATTATTTATTGCTGTTTGGAGTGAACTTATGCATTGATATAATCAGAGGGGATTTGGCTGAAAATCGAGCTAATCTGACTAAAATTCAACAAAATACAATTTCTTAAAAAAATTCCGGATGACAGTTAAAGTTTCATAAAAATTTTAAACACATTTAAGCAATCTTTAACCTAATTTGTCGCAACTGCCAACAAAATCGGTTACAAACTTTTGATATAAATATGGACACTTATAAATTAGAAATTTGTCATTGTTTCGAGTAAAATACTATTGGTAAAACGTCTGGTGTGTACACTGCAATTTGGTTGAATGCTTTGTATAATTTCGTTATCAAATACAAATTAGGCAAATTGCACTTATCCAGGATTTAATACGGCTACATGTGTTTGGATTAAAGATACATTCTTGGAACCATGCATTTCAAACACGTTTAGAATGCTTTATCTTATCAATCAATCAATCAATCAATTTTATCTTGGAAGAATATTGCATAATCAGCAGCTATAGATGTTATAGTGAAAATAATTGAGCATTACAAATTTAACATAATGCGATTTAGAATTGTTGTCGTATGATTTTTTGCAATCCAAATCCCTGATTCAGTAATTTAAAAAGCAAATTATCTTGAAAATTTCAGTTATAAAATAATGTAGGTTTCATTTACGCTATTTCTGGACAAAATGTTTCAAGTATATTTGCGAGATAAATCATAAATTATACATAAAAAACTGCTGGATATGTCAGCAATGTACAGCATTTTTTCCACTCGGATAGCTGTTATATTCCTTAGAAATGAAGTTTTCTAGAAAACATTATTTAAAATGACGCATAGGAACTCTATGAAATTAGAAAATTCGTGTTGAAATGCTGTCCATACTGTTCAACTATATATTTTTGTATTTTTTGTACAATTTTGAGCTATCAAAATATCATAGAAATAGCAAAATATGAACTAACGTGTGTTCAATAAAAAATGAGAATGATTTCCGGGCCGTCCAGTGCTCTTGTGAGAGCATCGCGACTATGTTGCATCGTACGGATGACCAGGGCCCCTTCTCCAATATTCATTGACGTTTTTTTAAAGAATAAGCATTATGTTATTAATAAAAAATACTGGATTCGTTGAAATTTTTTTTTACTAGCTGTATGACTGAAAAAAATTTCATAATTTATTGAACACCCGTTAATAGCAAAATAAGCTATTGCCATGTTATTGAGTTGATTTATTGAAGAACATACCAATAATTTAAATAATAAAAGAAAGCAAGATTTGGTATTATTTTACTATGATTAACTAGAACATCAAATTAAAAAAAAAGATGTTATACATTAAAGTGAGTCGTGCTAAAAATAATGCAAATTACATAACTAGAAAAACCAGAAATGTGGAAAAGAAATAAAAATACCTGGATCGTAAAATTCTACTTACTTTGGGATCTGGGATCGGGGCCTCCCTTAGCTCAGTCGGTAAAGGCGCAGCTACAAAGCAATACCATACTGGAGGTGGCTGGGTTCGATTCCCGGTCCGGTCTAGGAATTTTTCGGGTTGGAAAATTTCTCGACTTCCCTGGGCATAGAAGTATGATTGGACTTGCCACACAATTATACCAATGCAAAAATGGTACAGGCATCGGAAGCTCTCAATTAATAACTGTGGAAGTGCATCTAGAACACTAAGTTGAGAGCACGCTATAAGCTAATATGCCATACGCAATAAGCTTGAAATGCGAAGAAGAAGAAGAAGTTGGGATCTGGGAACTTAAACTTAATCTGAATCAACAGTTTTGAAATACTCAGGAATCTAGCAGCGTTCGAAGATTGAAAATCTCTTTTCAAGTAGGGGAATTTACGTATTCTCGTCAATCTAAGCAGCGTCTGCACTTCTACTAGCATTTTCTCAGCGTCACGCACATATATGATGTGTCTGTTTGTTTACATTCATCTGCTCTTGCTTCTCTATGCATTCCAATCGACAGAATTTTTCAAAACGTTTTGAAAGCGTTTTTACAACGCTCCAAACTTCTCAGGTGAGTGTGACTATTGTCGGCAGTCTCTTTTTCTTCGGCAACCTTCCCATTAGAACTGCGTGTTAACCAGCTGTTCTATTATCGGCAACTCGAAATCAACCTCATTTTGTAGTGCGTATGCTTTATTTGAAGGAAAATGTAGCATTACTGGATTGCTCGATCGTTCAAATATAATCAGATTGAAGCTGAAAGGCTAAACAATCGTTTGGACACATTCAGGGAAGTGCGTTGATGGGAAAACATAGTGAAATTAACGTTTAAATTTGGGTTGCCGAAAACAGTCAATGGGTGCCGAAGCCAACATTTACCCTATTCGATCAAACGACCCAATCGGCCAATAGGAATTCGATCAAACTTCCTATTCGACCAAACGTCCTTGGGCCAAATGTCATTCGACCAAACGTCATTCGGCAAAACGTTCTTCGGAAAATTGGCCAAATTACCGGACACCGTTATTCTTAGATTCTGCACCTTAGTGAAATATTTAAGATGCCAAACTTTAAAAAATGTCATGATCCTAGATTTATAAAATTAAGATTCTGGTTAAATCTCTCGTGAACATGGATAGGATTTAACATTTTGAAGAATATTTAAGAGTATTTCGATGAAGATTCAAACAAATTTTGAGAAGAATATACCGTATGCGTGATAATGTTTGCACCATTGAGCAATGTCAAATTTTAAAAAATTCTAAAAAAATTCGTGTTCGATTTTTTTATTTATTCATAAGAGGGATGTTTCTCAGAGTCTTAAACTATGTTAATCATCGATCCAGTTTCCACTTGCTGTAATAACGGCCTCCACACGCTTCCGGAATGCACGGCAGGTTCTAATAATGTAGTCTGGATCCAGTTCTCCCCAGGTACTGGTCAATGTTTGTCTGAGGCTTGATGTACTCGGGTGGCGTTCAGAACAGGCCTTCGCGTTTATGACGTGCCATATTGAGTATTCTAGCGGATTGAGATCGGGCTGGATGGCGGCCACATATCCTTCGCCCAGAACGGAAGATGTTCCTGCAACCACTTCTGAGTGCGGTTCGAGGTGTGGCATGGAGCCCCATCTTGTTGAAATACAACATTTTGCTTCGGACCGTACTGTTCTTTGATCCGCGGAAGAACATACATACTTAAAATCCTGATGTAGACCTCCCTGTTGACCTTGTCGCCTCCTGGAATGAACACCGGGTCCATTTTTTTTGCCATCGGAAGCCATCAATCCAAACACCATTACGCTAGCAGTTTGCTTGGTCATATACACATTCTTGTGCTCGTCGGCCACGTCTTTAATCGGAAGAGAACTAATATACCAGTCGCTTCTGGAATTTGATACGGGATCGACGGTAAACATGCTCTCGTCGGTGAACAGGATTACCGATTGTTCGCTTAAGGAAGTTCAAGATTTTCTTGCATCGTTCGACTCGTAGCTCCCGGATGTGGTTGGTACTCATGTGAGTTTTTTTTTCCGTGCCCTCGACTTCGCCACGCAATCTTCCTTTACGATCTTCCGTGCCGTAAAGTCACTGATCCCGTGTTCCTTTGCCATTTTCCTTATTGAACGCACTGGATTCACCGAATCTTCCTTTTGATAGCAGTGATAACCCTCGGAACCCGAGCTGACATCGGACGACCTGTGGCCATCTTTGCGGATAATTGTCCTTTCTTTTCTCGGTCTAAAACCCTTTTTACGGTCCACCGGGGCACTCCCACGGCGATCGAAATGTCTTTTTGCGACATTTGCGCGTTGGAAAAATCACGAATACGCTGCCACTTCGTCATGGTGCAACTGTCAAACTTAGTAAATCATTTTCTTTTATACACAGCCTACTACGGTATGAGCTATAGGATACGTGCATGCAAAGAAAACCAAGGCATTGTATGCACAGGTGAAACGGGAACATTATTTGTACGATGGTGCAAACATTATCACGCATACGGTAGTATATTGCTGACTAGAATTTAATGGAAATTCTAATAAAAAATCAATATGTTGTTAGGGAAACTATACATTAATTTTGAGGAAATACTCAAGAAAAAATCCTAAGGATAATTCACAAAAAGTTTAGAAGAGAGCTCCTATTGCATTAATCATATTGTCGAGCAATGTTAAGAACATGTTTCAAGAATCTACAAAAGATGAAAATATTCAAAATAATGTTTCATAGCCAAGTTCGAGTGATAGGAAACGTTATTTTGAACTGCTAAAATAATATGATGCATTCCGAAAAGAGTTCTAAATAATCGAATTCTGCGTACAATTCAAATAGCATTCTGTGGAGCATTGCATGGGAATTCTAAGAACAATTCTAAGGGAATTTTCAGGATGCACCCAAGATTAGGCTGATCTGAATTCCAAGGCGATTCTCAAGATTATTCTCAGATTATTACGCTTCAATTATCTTGAGTGAATTTGTGGGAAAATTATTTAGGATAAGATGTGAATGGTAGAGTAAACTTAAAAGCTAAATTTTGGAATAACTCTAAGAAAATTATTGAGAATGTTCTTAAGAAAACCTGGGAAGCGTTCAAATGATATGATCAATGTATTTAGACAACAGTTTTTTTTTAAGATTACGTACACAAAAATGGATTGAGATCCAACTGATGAGAAACTCAATTTTCTAAAGTTTCGACATTTTTTTAGATCCTGGTTTACTAAAAATCTGAATGATTCTGACACTTAAACTTACTCGATATTCTGGATACAATAAAGTAATTTCTTGAACGTGGATCTATTTTTTTATATACCGGATGTAAAGCCCGATTCAAACTAAATTTGGACGCATTCAAGTGATCACAACTCAAAAATTAAACAACATGCTCGGTTGATCAAAACGTCAAATAAAAGACTATTTATTCAGCTTTCAGACGATATATAACAAGTTATTACATTTCACCGTTTCGAACGAACTGTCGCACTTTACTTGTGATCGATACCATCATGATCTGCACAGTTGCTGGTGACACTGTACCGGCGAACTTATACAACTTTAAAAGCATTTGTTGTGCATTTGTCACTTTTTTACCGCATCCTCGAAGTTTTCGCTTGACAATTGCCCAATATTTTTCGATCGGTCTGAACTCAGGGAAATTCGGAGGATTAATCTCTTTGGCGACGAAATTAACATTGTTTGCAGCATACTATTCTAGTACCTCCTTAGAGTAGTGGCTGCTGGCTAGATCCGGCCAAAACATAACGTTGGTCTCGTGTTGCCGAATGAGGGGTAAAATCCACTTTTTCAGACACTCTTTAATGTAAACCTTCGACGACCTTGGTTTTAAGGCCACAACTGCAGATTCCTTGCCAAATCATTAGTTTCCGAGCAAACTTATCAGCAAAAACAAATTTATACCAGGAAAGGACTTCCTCACGGCCTGTTGCCAGGTAAAATTTTCGTCCGGGGATTTGTTTATAATCCATTTTGACATATGTTTCGTCATCCATTAAAATACAGCCATCAAATTTCGTCTAAACTCGATCGAATAGTAATCGTGCTCGCCTTTTGGCCACTAAATTTTGTTTCAGGGAGCGATTCGGATGTTTACTGGCACAAAAAGACTTATATCCTTCTCTTGAAAGGATGTTACGCACGTTGGAAAAATTGGAATCGTACATGTAACAATCGTTTCCACTTTGTGCAGCATGTTTTAAATATTCAAAAAATAGCAACATCAAAAACCTCAACATTGTTTAGCTTTTAATTTTGGCCAGGTTTCTGCTCTAGCTACTCGTCTGTGCGTTGTCTCGCTGTCGCATAGGTAAGGTACGTATGGGATAAATTAAGTTCTTACATGCACGCTCCGGGTTAGAAGTTTCGTCCTAGATGCGAGCTTCAACGTACAACACATAAATTGCTCCGACGGACGTTAAAATTGAGATGCCGGCTTTGCGAGTTGCCACCACGTCGGGGAATACCAACAAGATGACGGACGGTGGCTCAATAGAAGGGTTTTTCTGCTGAAAATCATCTCCGAAAATCGACGGTTCTAGGCTATCAAGTACAATTTTTACGCTGAGCCCTCTTCTACGCCCAGAAGTTATGTAACGAATTGGCAGATTGTCTAATCCCGGTATGTAACCAACAACGAACAATGCTCTGAGTGAAAGCATCGCAGCCTACAATTTGGCGGCCTAGCAGGCTCGAATGAAACTGATCCTCTTTAGCCGCTGCTGTTCTAATGTGATGCCTCTCCTGATGCCACTTAGTTGTTGTTGCTACTGCTCCTGCGGGTACTAAAGCCCCTGAATAGCGTTCGTCGTCGTCGTCGTCGTCATTCCACGGATGACGTTTACCCGACATGATGTATGTTAATTAAATTTCTTAGCCGGGTCATGCACGCTATGAGGATAAATCTTGATATAACATTTTTCTGATATGTAGCGTAACATCAATTATTCATTGTTTGTGCGAATAAATATGGGGATAACGCCGGATTGGCTTGGATGAGGCACATTGACTCGCCTGGCAGCCGGCACACGGTGCAGAGCTTAGGCTTCGTTCTCGGGTTTCCGACTGTCGTGTGGATGAGTGGCATGGGTTAGGAGGAAGCAGTGAGGGACAAGCATGGCTTCAGACGCAAGTGACACATACCGGGGCGGAGGATGGTGCTTTCATCTTCCGTTCGTATGCAGTTGGGAACATGTCCGTGTCGTGTGTTGTGTATGAAGGCGGAGGAACAAAGTTGTTGAAATTTGGTATGACATGACGCTTTCACGCAATTGAATTTCCCATGTATGATGAATAACGGTCGCGTCGCGAGTGAAACGTGCTTCTGAAGGATTTTAATGGAGTGGGATCAGCGGAGTGAAATTTCGCTTAGCTTTGAAGCTGAATGCGTAACATGTTGTTTTTCGAGTACGGAATAAGGTTCGAATGCATCAAAGCACAGTGAGATCTTGATTTTGGCAATTTGACACTAAGGTCTTTAATGTACATAGAAATAATCATCGCTGTTGTATTTCTTATTTTTGTCAGCGGTTGTGGTCAGGGTTGCTTCCACTCACTTGCTATAACAAATTATTTTTCAGAATTATGAAACTATTAGATGTTTTAAAGATATTTGGTACTTTTAAGTTACAAGAAGTATGTGTTTGACTCATTAAACCTGTCAATTAAGGTTTCAGAATGTATCACAATCAGCGATTTTATGATTCGCAAGCGTTCACTCAGAGCGAGTGCTCACGATCCATAAGATTGCAGATTGTGTCACCCTGAAACCGAAATTGACTGGTTTAATGAGTCGAACACATACTTTACACTGCTTCTTGTAACTTACAAGCATCCAATATCATTATAGCAGCTAAGGGTTTTATAATTCCGAAAAATATGCAAGTAAGTGAAAGCAACCCTGATTGTAATGTCGAATGAAGGAAGCGCAGGAAACCGAAAGATATAGAGCTCTAACAAAGCGAGATATCTAATTTGCTTTCTCTTGCTGGAGGTTTGGCCAGTCATGCTATTTCCTCAGTGTTTAGAAGTTTCATTTTGAAATTTTCGTAAAGGCCTGAGCGGTAATCACCGTTTAGTCAGCGTTGCCAGATTGTTTTCATGATTATCGGTATCAAATGATTAAAAAATCGGTATTTATCGGTATTCACTGATTTAATTAATTTTAATTTTTTTCAATTTTTTTTTTGACTAAAATCGAAAGATGTACTTTCTATATAAGTCGGAAGAAATCTCTGGAAAATATTTGAATAAGTCTCATAATGGTACCGACTAAACTTCCAGATGAAGAATAAAGAAGATCTTGTGGAGAAAGTTTGAAGGAAGTTCTAAAAAATGTCTAAAAAACATCCGGGATCTTGCAAGACAAATATTGAGAACCTTCTGGCAAACATATTTCAGTAACTTTCGGAAAAATCCAGAAGTCCGAAAAGTTTGGAAATTGGAATCCAATCCCGGAGGACCCATTTCCTGGGGAAGTTAGAAGAAGCTTGGAAAAACCTTCCAACAAGTCGGAAAAACCTACGCAGAGTGACTTATGAAGAAACTTTCATACGAAGACAAAATAAACTTCTGGGAGAACTCGATAGATGCATCCGGTTGAACTTTAATTAAACTTCTCGGAAAAGACGGAAGAAACTTTCAGGATACACTGGGAGAAACTTCGTTAAGTAGATTGGAAGAAACTTCAGGAAAAAGTCGGACGACAGAGGGCTTACGGAACAGTCGAAAGATACTTCAAGAAGAAGATGGGAAAATATCTGGAAGATTTAGATTTCTTGGGGTTGTTAGCTCAATAGTCCCTGTAGTTACTCATATGCTCTATTTGATCCAGCAATTTTCCTGATATTCATAAAACATCCATGAAAATCTCACTTGCACTTCGAAATATCCCATAATTCTTCGGAACTCCTTGAAAGTTCTTGCATTTTTCCTAAAGCTAATGGGGATGTTTTGAGGTTCTCTGATCATCCTTGAAGTACTCGGATCTTCCCTGATTATTTTGAAACTACCGGAAAATCTCTTATCTTCTTTAAAAGTCCCTTGAACATCTTAAGCGCATTTTTTTTAAATTAATGAACATCAGCATTAAAGTTCTTTGATCTTCCCGATTTTTTTTAACTTTTTTAAAGTTCTGTAAACTGCCGATAAAAAAACACAGAACTTCCCTTAAAATGTTCTCACAATTTGCTAATGTTCATGTTATTTTCCTTACGTTTCCAAAATTTTCATGAACCTTTCAGAACTTAACTGAATTTTTCGAAAATTCTCTGAGTTTCTCGAAACTCATTTAAAGATTCAGAAATTTCCTTGAATTTATATGTCCTGATGTTCTCAGAGTTTCCCTAAAGTTATCTCAATTCTCCTGTAACAAATGGAACTATCCGGAAAACCATTGAATTTCTTTTAAGTTCTTTGTGAAGATTCCAAATACTTCAGTTTCCTTAAGTTCATTAGAGTTCTCTGGGCTTTCTTGAGATTTCCGGGTTCTCGAATTTGAACAGAAGTTCATGAAACTGTCTTTAATTTATCGGAACCTACCCAAAAGTCCGAACTATTCTGAAGTTTCAGAACTTCTGAAAGGTTCCTGAAGTTTTCCTGAAACTAATGGAACCGCAATAAATCTCTGGAAGCATTTCTGAAGTACCGGGGAAGTTAAAAAAACTGACGGGAGGAGACGGGAGAACCTTTCGAGCGAAGCTTCCAAGGGAAGGCGAAATAGCTAAGGTGGACGGAAATTCCTAGGGAAAGTTGGAAGAAACTTTAAAGGAAAGATTGAAGAAATTTCAGGAAGTTCAAAAATTAACGTTTTTATGGACCTAGTTTTCCAAAGAATAGAAGTATTTCCCAAGCGGTGCCGGTGGTGTAGTGGTAAGCGTGGTTACCTCTCACCCCAGCAGGCTTGGGTTCATTCTCAGTTGGCGCCGCCGGATGTTCTGAGGCATAACATCTCTGATCAAGCCTTCATTCGGAAGGGAAGTAAAGTCGTTGGTCCCCGGTTCATGAGTTGATGGGTCGATAGGTAGGGTCCAGGTGTGGGAGCTGCCTCTCTGGCGTCGGTAGCATTGGTGCTCAGCACGGAAAACAAGATCGACGGAAATCAAATCAAGGGAAAAAAAAAGAAGTATTTCCCGATTTCCAGAAATTACTAGAAATTTCCAGAAATACATTAGCTGTTTCTCGACTCCTTGGTAAACAAAAATCGCGAGGAAATGGAAGCATTAGTCAAAAGAGTATCAATCACAAGACATTTTTGAAAATAAAATTTTTTTAGAGCACTCTCAAAAATGTTAATTTTTAATAAAATAAAAGTCTGTCACAATAGTTTCCTCTGACAATTCAGTGCGGGCAGGCAGTAATCATTTTGATCATTTATAAAAAAAAAAATCGGAATAAATCGGTATTAAAACTCAAAAATCGGTATTTTGAGAAACCTTATCTGTATATCGGTATCAAGTTTGAAAATCGGTATAAGTACCGATAAATCGGTATATCTGGCAACGCTGCGTTTAGTTCCGTGGGAGTTAATGTCTTCTAAGCTCATCTGATGCTCAGGTAAAACAGAACAGATACAGTAATGACCTGATTTTGACAGCCCTTCCACGCATCAGACTTTTAATAATTTTACTTAACCGTAATTCAAAATCTCTCTCATTCATCTTCAAGATAGATGTTTAAGGTATGCTTTGGTGCAGGAGGCCACTGTAAAAGCGCATGGATTTCGTAGATCATTCGAAAATATTGTCAAATAGGGGGCTAATAAAATCGGGTCATTACTGTATTCCAGAAATCAAGGCCAGAAATAGCAGCTCTCGGAGGATTATATACTAAGTCATTACTAAGGCTTTCATCGCAAATGTTTATGTACTCCGCATATTGCAACTGCAATTAATTATTACTTTCCACCATGAAATCAATGGTTTTGTTCTATGGAGCCGTCCATGTACCACTTAAACAACTTATGAAAGCGAGGGGGTACATAAAAGTCCACACTTGTCCACGTTAATGTCGACGTGAACACGTTAAATGTATTGAATAAAAGTATATACAGCTTTCCCCCGAAGAACGCGTTACCCACTGAGTTGCACCCACCACTTTGTCTCGGTGGGTTTTCAACCAAGCGCTCTGATTTTCTGTGAGTGACTACTTCTCCATTGACCCTACTCACATCCAAAAAATCAAACCAACTTAATTAGTGGGTAAAGCGTTCTTCGGGGGATACCCAGACAACCAGAATGCACGTATATTCAAAGTTGTTTTCGGGATATACAAACATATAAACAAACAAACAATTCGTATAGAATGCAAAGAAATGGCTTATACGTACAAAAGTGGAGGCCATATACGTGCATATTTTAATTTAATTTTAAAAGTCTTACGATGTAGTCTGATTTAATTTGTGATACAGTACGACGGTAAAATGAGTCATCGCATATAAGTCGGAGATATGCATTCTATACGATTTAACTTAAACATAATGCGAAGTATGCCATTCTTAAATGCGATTTTGACTTAAACTGTAGCAATTTACGATACTGTCTGTACATTTTTATACGACTTCTGGTTGACTGGGTAGCTGTATGCAGGGGCTTCGCTCAGCTGAGTCGGTATAGGCGCAGCTACAAAGACCATACTGAAGGCAACTGGGTTCGAATCCCGGTCCGGTCTTGGAATTTTCAGGTTGTAAACTTCACGTATGAAGTTACAATAGAACAAAATAATGTTATCAAATAGACATTGACCATGAATCTAAAATTCAACATATATTTTGCTTATTCCACCATCGGAGTGGGAAGTAGTCAATCACCTGTCCTAACAGAATTCGTAGTAGTCGCAAACGGTCGCCGTTCATTACTAGGTCGGTTAACATCCACCGTCAAGGGACTCCTGAAGATCGGAGCATCGATCAACCTTTGAAAAAAAAACGCGAGAACTAGCCACCTTTCGCTAAATGCCAGGAGTTAAGATCAGATTCATTATCGATAAATCAGTTCCATCAGCGAAAAATGCCTATTACAATTTTCCCAGTGCATTTCGGGAAGGAGCAAAACTAAGCTCCAAGTAATGGAAAAAGGATGGACTTTGGATATATCAACATTGCATATATAGTGGTACGAGATATGTTTTACAGTCAGTTGTTGGTAATTCATCGAGTGTATGTCTCCTGTTAAGCAATTTTTTGAAAATGTTGGCTCTGCATGTTAAAAATTAATTGTTTATGCATAATTGTGGTTTGCTTAAAATTTATTTCCCGGAAAAAAATGATCGTCAAAGTCCATGCCTTTTTCGGGTTATGTTAAGGGGAGAGGGGGAAAGGTTGTTAAGGGGGAGGGGTTTTTACATGCACGTTTTACAAGTCTCATTCCTCATTGTGGTGGACACGCCGTGATCCACCTTTGGCAGCTAGTGCCACGCCGTCCGAAGCGGTAATGAGCAGAGGCATGAGAGCAGTGCTGATTTATATCTTTTCAGGTTCAAGCAGAATGATGTGGAACCAAGTGGTATTCGTTTATGATGACTGGGTTTGGGAAACAGGCTTATTTCATTAAAACAGTTATAAAATTATCATTTGTACATTTTCAAAAGCTTAATTACAGAAAATTTGGAAAAATATTTATTTCACCAGGTTTGTAATGTAATATCCTATCGATTGGCGTATTTGGATTTAAATTTCATCTATAAATGACAAAGTTACAAGCGTTCAAAACCTAACACTCCTTCACCACACATATTTTTTGATTTGCACCCCAGTATAGTCGACAAAGACGTAGTTCTACGTCAAAAGGGGAATAATTGAAAACGTTACTTCGGCTCCTGAGTGGATAAGAGGCATGTCTACCGTCTTAACCGCAATTAAACGGGAGTATTTTTTGGCTTCCCCTTATCGACGAGATGAAGGCAAAGTTGTTCGGGGCGGAATATTTCTCGAAGCTAGACTTAACTAGTGATTTTTATCACTTAGAATTGGCTAAGGTGTCTCGTGATCTGACTACTTATGTTCAGAGTGAACTGCGCACCTGAGGTATTCCAGAGAGAGATGAGTCGTATATTGAATAGGGTGGGTCATCATGATTGTTTTTTAGTTTATTATCAAAGACATATTTATGACATGACATGACGTTTCGATTGGACAAAGTTCAAGACTGTGATGAATGAAGCCCTAACGTCGGTAGAAGGACTTCCACCGTTGAAGGAATATAACTTTTTCTCCAATCTGATCTTGGACAGCACGCTTCAAGCTCAAACTCGGCCGGTTCCAGGAACGTCTTTTCGTAGGAAACCTCCATCCCCTTGGTGGGACCAGCAATGCACAGAGGTTTATCGTGAAACGTCCGAGGCGTTTAAGCTTTTCCGGAAACGTGGAACACCCGAGCATTTCGAAGCGTACTCGGCACTAGCGTGCACAGAAATCTTGTGAAGGAGGGGCAATTGTTTTTTCTATGGTGCATTTAATCTGGGGATGGGGAGTTCTTCAAAGTGCGGGGGAGATGGTGATGTCCACCCATCACTGTTTCCCTACTGTTCAATTTAGCTAATTTTATTTAGTTTTTACTCCGGTGGTGGTTCATCTTCTTCAATGGAAACTGCTTTCAGACAGCCAATGGAATTGGCAATTTAATCCCATCGACAATGTCGATGATGATCAGTTCGTCAAATGGTTGCAATTGTAGGGCTTTAACCGAAATGATACATTTGCTACAATGTTGTTGGCTTGGTGGTTGGATTCAGCTGAAGTCACTTCAGATGGTGGTGATAGCACCGACAAACCGACATGAATGACCAATAAGAATTGCATTCTCCTTTCGCATGCACACTGTGTCGACAAGTACAAGGTTCAAACAGTGCGCATAGCAGTGAACAATCTTTATCAGTGGTGTTGAGTACTTGGCACTGATGAAGTCTGCAAGTAGTAGACAAAATACGCGTATCTGTCAAAAGAAAATAAACCAACACACTCTAAGCTCTTCATAAAAGTATATTGCTGTTTTCGTCCTGGCACTTGGCTTGTACTCCAGCAGTGCTGCCAGCCTTTGGGGTGGCTCTGTCAAAATATACTGCCAACACCTGCTCCCAAGAAATCTGCATCGCTGTCAGGACCTTAGCAATAGTATTGAAGATGGTCTTCGCGTCTGTTTTCAACACCCGTCGCACACCCACGAATGTTTCCGTCGGCCGATCGTTATCAATATACCTAATGACAATCGCCGGTGCCCACAATCGCTCGTATCATCTGCAATGATTACCACTGGTTTTCCTCGCAAGGATTTCGCTATGTTCCGCAACATTACATTGTGCAACGATGCAATCATGTAATTTTGAATACGGTTACTTGTGTACTGGCAATTTTTGGCACCTTCCGCCAAGTGTTTTTCCAGCACAGGATCGTAGTTAGCCACCAACTGGATGGCACACTTTCCGCTGCTTCCGAATGTTCACGAAGTGGTCGGCCACCTTTGCAAATTATGCGCATACTATCGATTAAAACGTTCCATTATTTAGCGATTTTTTAGCCGCTTTGCCTTACAAGCAGCAATCATACCTCTTTTTTTGGTGGTCCAGTTCTTCGTCGATACCCTTCCTGATTTTGAAATTCTTCCACGTGTCCATACTACCAACATGGGTATCACTGCGATTGTGTTTGCCATTGTGTTGTAATAATGTTTTGCGTAATGCATGCTCTTCTTTACAGGTTAAAAATATAAACCAATGAAAATATATTCTTCAAGATACTGGTATCATATTTTATGCAGTTACCTTTCTGAAATTTTGTGCAGTACGTTTTTGTATATTTTGAAGGTACCGTTACAGTTCATTTTTGACTATTTCAAGGTTTTGTAAGCCCTTATATGCTGTTGTAGTTACAGACTTAACTCTATTACCGTTGCGAGTACGCTGAACTTGGTCATTTTCAGCAAAAATTGTAGTTCTATTTTTTCAAATTTTGACCTAAATAGGCTAATACGATAATTGGAGAGGTTTAACAAATATGTAACGAATGGAACAAACGCGCACAAAACTATTTTGACAAGCGAGTACATGATTGTTAACGAAATGACGACTTGTGCGAAGGATTGAGCATGTCAACCCTGTCCCAAAGTACCGCCAGTCGGGGTGACAGAAAATAATGCCGAACATTCAACATGTTTTAAAGATGATATAAAGGACAAACCCGAATTTATTGCAGCGCACAGAAACAGCTGTAACTTTTTAATCACGGTAACAAATGACTTTGAATTTTCAGAGAAGATTCTTAGCGAAATTTTAATAACACAACAATAGACCAAAGTTCAATGGCAAACTAATACCCACTTTTCAATTAGGGAATCCAAAACTGTATTTAGACTTTGTGCAGTTGCAAAAAAGTCCATCCCCAGAATTCCTTGAGGTTCTTTTCGAAATTTGTAGAACTCTATGAGCTGTTTTGAAATTCTTCTCAGAAGAAGAACTCTTATTGACTTTTACTCAGAACACCTTGGAACTAAAATTCCCTTGGAGTTTCAGAAGAATTTCCTCAGTATTATCCAGAAATTATTTTCGGAATGAGCTAGAGATAATCGGTACTCTCTTGAAATTTTCCATAAAATCCCTTTAGAATTTCACTCAAAATTTAATTTTCTCAGTATTCTTTTCGAAATTATGTTGGAACTATCTGCAAGATTCACTAGAAATTATTCGCAGAGCTTTTTTGGAATACTCCCCAGAAATTCTTCAGAATTCAATATCCTTGAGGTTCTTCGCGGATTTTTTTGAGACTCTCCTAAGAGCTCTTTTGATATTCTTCTCAGAAGTCCACTGGAATTATGCTTAGATCTCTTCATGATTTTTTTTCAGAACACCTTAAAACTCAAATTCCTTTAGATTTTCAGAAATTTTTCCCGAAATGTGCTAGAAATTATCCTCGGAATTCGCTTGAAATTTTGTTTAAAATCCCTTTGGAATTTCACTCAAAATTGATTTTCTCGGTATTCTTTTCGAAATTATCTTGGAAATATCCGCAAGATGAACTAGAAATTATCAGTAGAATTTTCTTGGAATTCTACACAGAAATATTTTGGAACTGTCATAAGAATTCTATATCTTTGAGGTTCTTCTCGGAATATTTTAGAACTTTTTTTTTTCTCGGAACACTTTGGAACTGAAATTCCCCTAACATTTCAGAAGAATTTCCTCTGTATTCTTCAGAAGTTCTTTCCAGAATTAGCTTGAAATTATACTCGGAATTCCATTGAAATTTTCCTCAACATCCCATTGGAATTTCATTCAAAATTTGATTCTCTCGGAATTCTTTTCGAAATTATCTAGGAACTATCTGCAGGATTCACTAGAAATTATTCGCAGAATTTTCATGAAATCATCCCCAGAAATCTTTTCTTTTGGAACTGTCCTCAGAATTCAATACCCTTTACGTTCTTCTCGGAAATCAAGTATAATTTGTCTTTCCATTCACCAAAACGTTGTAGTTTTTCTACCAGAACTGTGCAATTTTTAGATCAGGAATTTTCAATTCAGCTTGCCCCTCCATGTAGCAGAATGTTGCAAATCATACACCAGAAATTTTCAATATAAACTTGTCCCCAGAAAATTTTACACCAGAAAATTTGAATTGACCAGAACCATGCAAGTTTTCCACCGTTAATGTTCAATTAAAATTGCTTCCCCAATTTTCTGATTGGTGCCGATTTCCTTTTTTCCACCAGACATTTTCAAATTATCATATTTTTCATCATAAATTTTCAGTAAAGTAGCTTCCCTTCAATCATCAGAATGGTGCAAATTTTAAACCAGAAATTATTATTAAAATTTGTTTCTCTTTTCAGAAAATTTAAGACCAAACATTTTCCGAAAAGCTTGCCCATCCGTTCACCAGAACGGTGCAGATTTCCCACCAGAAATTTTAAATTTAGCGTTATTTTAAATAAAGCTTGTGCATTTACCAGACTAGTGCAAGTTTTCCACCAGAACGTTTCTGTTCATTTCATTTATCAAAGCGATGTAAATTTCGCACCAGAAATTTTCAATAGAGCATACTCCTCCATTCGCCAGAACGGTGCACCAAAAATTGTCAGTGAAGTTTGTTTCACCATGCACCTTTGCGGTGCAATTTTCAGGCATTGCCTCACCATTCTGCAGCAAATTTTCCACCATAAATTTTCAATGAAGCTTGCATTCATCAGAACGAAGCTAATTATGCACCAAAAAACTTAATAAACCTTGCTTTCACAATCACCACAGTGTTGCGAAATTTTCACCAGAAATTTTCAGTTAAATGTGCACCTCCAAATTTTTAGCGCGATTCAATTTTAGAACCAGAGTTATTCATTTTGATTAGTCCCTCCATGCACCACCTTGATGATATTGTTACACCAGAAATATTCAATTAAAAGCTTTTTCTTCGATTTACCACCACGAAGGTGAGTTTTTTTTAACCTTAAATTTACCCTTTTATTTTAACCCTCCATGAACAACCTTGAACAAATAATTACACCAGATTTTTTTTTGTATTCATCAATGTGGTGCAATTTTTTTGCCAAAAAAATTCATTGAAATTTGTCCCTTCATGCACCTTTGTGGTGCAATTTTCATGTACCATCTCAAGGAATTGACGCAATAAAATGGTTTCAATTTTACCTTCAAATCAAGTTATCAAGAAATCTAGATATTTTTTATCATAACTTTGAAATTGTGGAAATAAAAATCTTATTTATTTCCCCACCCTGTGCACGCCAGTGCGTACTCGGCTCTTGAACGCGAACTCAAGAGCCTCATCAAAGCCAAGAAACGCAGATACTGGAGGCAATTTGTGGACGGATTATCGCGTGAAACGTCGATGAATACGAGGAGTACTTCGATCGATGGATTCTCAAGTTCGCGCAAAAAGTATGTCCTGATTCCGTGCCGTCGCGAAACGACGAATCCAGTAGACGAGATCAGCCAACCTTTTACAATGCTGAAGCTCTCACTCGCGCTCCTTGCGTGTTGCAATTCGGCTCGGGGGGTTTTGTCAGTTCATGGAGCTCAATATTGTTCCAGATGATGGATGATTGGAGGCGAGTAAAAGCTATAGCCATTAAAAACCTGGAAAATCCGCATTAGATCATAACTCGTATCTTCCCATCGCGATGTTATCGTGCATTCGAAATTTGTTGGAGAAAATGATCCTTTTTCGCCGGGACAAATGCGTTGAGATGAACCACCTACCCTCAGATACACAATTTGGTTTCCGTAGGGGCAAGGAAATGAACGACTGTCTTGCGTTGCTTTCCACAGAAATTCAGTTGGCTTTTTGCTAAAAAAGAGCAAATGGCTTCTGTGTTCTTAGATACTAAGGGGGCTTTTAATTCAGTATCGGTTGAAGTCCTTTCAGACAAAATTTCTACGTCAGATAAATTGACAATTGTCTAAGTGACAACTGCAAGTTGTTTAACTTGCAGATGACGGCGTAGTGTCTATGACAGGACCCAAAGGGGTCGACATGCAAAGGACCTTACAGGATACCTTAGACAAATTGTCTACTTGGGCTATCCAACTAGGTATCAAATTCTCCACGTAGAAAACTAAGTTGGTCGTTTTTTTCTAGGAAGCATGCCCAGCACAACCACAGCTTCAACTTTTGGGTAAGCTGATCACTCCTTCCATGTCTTTCAAATATCTTTGGGTCTGGTTTGATTCCAAATGCACCTGGAGATCCCACATTGAGTATCTGATCCACCAGATCACTACCTTATTTTTTTTACGGATAGTCTCAGTTCTGTCGAGGCTATTCGCTCTATGAGGCCGGTAAAGCACTCCTCGTATTTTCTCATGAAAATACGAGAGCATCTTAGTGCTTTATCTTTAAGATCTTTTGTCATCACCTTTGCATGGGCCCATCTCATTGCTCGATTCCGGGCAATGAGAAGGCGGACTCACTTGCTAAGGTGGGCGCTATGGAAGGCGATATTTACAAGCGTCAAATCGCCTACAATGAATTTTTCTTCATTTATCATCAACTGTCGCTCGCCAGCTGGCAAAATAAATGGAGTGAAGGGAGTTTGGGACGATGGCTACATTCGATCATCCCTAAGGTGTCGAAGAGTCCTTGGTTCAAGGGGTTGGAGGTGGGTCGAGACTTCACACGTCTGATGTCTCGTCTCATGTCCAATCACTATTCGTTAAACTCTCACTTGTTCCGTGTTGGGCTGGGAGATAACAATCTCAGTGAATGTGGGCAAGGTTACAAAGACGTCGATCACACTATTTGGTCTTTTGCTGAGCATCGTGGAGTCAGATCTGAGCTGTACGATTCCCTTCGGGCTCGAGGCAGACAACCTAATGTTTTGGTTGGATATTTTGGCTAGACGCGATCTGGAGTTTATGAAACTCATATATGTTTACTTTAAGAATATGAACCTTAGATTGTAAGTTTGATTAGCCTTGTGTTTAGTTTGTATTTTGTACGTGTGTTGTTTTTTTTTATAAATGTTTATTTTCAAGATGAATATAAATAAGTTCATGTTTTAGGATTAAATAAATAATTGTATCGTAAACCACATTTCAAAACTCCTTCTCCCTTTTCCAAACCAACAAATTGTAAATCTCCACTAACCTCGAGGCAACCGCGAGTATTCGGTCCAGTTCCTTTAACTTTAAATATTAGACATTAATAATGTATAACGAAAATGATAACTCGGCTGTGTAAAGTTTATTCGATTGAGCCTGTACAAATAAAGTAATTAATTTAAAAATATATGTTTATATTTATGACAATACCTTTTACCTGCGAAGTAACATCATCGAAAAATAAAGAGTTTCCTTTCGGTTCGCTGAACAACAGATGCCTGTGCCATTCGTACCAAATGCCATTATTCAAAGCCAACCAAAAAGTAAACCGCGTAGTAGAGTTCCAGTTCCCAGAGAGAAGCTCTATATGCTCTGCGAAACCAACTGTGTGCGCCCAATAAAGTATGATCTGGCACAGGAAGAAGCTGCAATTAACCCCGTTTTTTTTCGGTGTGTGGCCTGGTCTGTGTACGCAGTCTCAGCCTGTTATGTGTGTATTACAGCTTCCAGCTGTGATGTAACCGTTATCCTTCCACCTACTTACAATCCTCGCCAGCCTCCAGTACGTAATAAGTACGTAAGTGTAAAAGTCATAATTTTTATCAAAGCCTGTTTCATCCCGGCTTTGCAGTGTTTTATGCCATTACGTGGCTGATGTTTTCGGCGAATCTCCGGGTCGCTGCCGACTAGCAGAAGCTACAGTCATGTTGAGTTATGGGTTCTTCGTTTTCCGCTCATTGCTGTGGCTTCATGAGTCAGTTTCGGAACCATTTTACTTTATGCTGCAGTTTATGTGGAGATTTGATTATATTTTGTGAGTTACTATTTTTCGTAGGTTTACCTGCAGAAGGGTCACTTCAACACCCATTAATCGAAGGCATATGTTTCCATCCCACACATCGTAAAAAAAGCGACTTAAATTGATCATCCCTCACAAATACAATTACCGAGTGTCATAAAAGCAAAAAAATAACAACACGCACATATTTGGGCGAATCTGGCCAACCCGTTAAAACCGTACGCCCACTGATTGAGCATACTCCTCGGCTCAACGGCTGCTTCAAAAACAAAAAAAGCCCATATTCAGCATCATGGGACATGCCCAAGTTGATTGCAGCCATAAATTCTTCTGATGACTGTCAACTTTTTCATCGTTTGCCAAAAATAGCGCCTAGTGTTTATCTTTCGAGCACCTCCTCCCCCAGCGAGCAAAACAAAGGCTAATCGCTACTTCCTTAGAGCAATACCTAGGTATTTATAACCTTCCTGGAGCGAGAGCTCCACTTGAGTGAGCTTTTCCTGGACGTTCTATGCTCGAGTCTCAAGACCACATCATTTACGCTCTATCATCACCTACGATCTCCGGCTGTTGACGGTGGTGGTGCTGATGATGTGCTTCCTGCCAAATGGCAAACAGCAGAGCAACCCCCGAGCACCATAAAAATCCCCACCATGCGATTAATGAACGGAATGAAATATATAAAAGTTTAATAACCCTTTTATGTTTCTCCTTCCATTCGTTATGATTGATAATCAGGCTGTACATCATCGCTTTGCGCTTTCGGTTCTTGTTGGATGATGCGCTGCTGAGCATAGAACCAGCTTTTCCGCCGCAGCAGAAACATCAAATCCCGTTCCCGTGGTGGCTCGGTGTTGATGCCTGGGAAAAAGCCTTTGTCGCTCCTCAGGAAAGGTGCCGACGATGGTTTGCAGGAATGAGCCATCACCAGCTCATAAGGTGGCACAGCTTGTGGACCCTGTGCTTCCCCTTGGGGAGGGTGCAAGGTTAGCTGTTGCTGGTTTCTCATAGGGAATTGCACTAGCTGTTCTCCTGGGTGTTGTTTCGCGTAGACCTCTGTTGGGTTTATAGCGTATGTTTCGTTGTGTTCAGCGAGAGAATTGATGCCTGTGCACTATGGATCATTCATTGAGTTGGAAGGCGAGTGTTTTTATTCTTCTGTCTATGTCGACACTTGAACAAAAAATGCCGGCATTGCGGAGAATCAAGCAGAACAATCAATTACTCGAGCGCATTCAGCTGTACGCTGATTTGAAGCCAATGGAGTAGGAATATCGCGATCATTGAACCGAGAATGAATGAGGATTTTTATACTTAGGGATAAGCTTGCACATACCACAATTTCTTCTGTTCGAGTTCATCTGATTCTTGAAAATTTATGGCTAGTCCTTGCTACTTCAAGCTTTTGTTCTTTTCAAGCATGAGAAAATGTATGACATTTTCCTTCCGAGAAAAAAGATGACCAAAATGCGTCCAATCACGTGCTGTCGATAGGAGAGAGTTTTAATTTTGTACGTCTGTGCAGCCCTGTGGTGGTGGTTACTTATAATTGCCTATTTACGTAGTCAAATATTTTCCATCCTAATCAAAATTAAATCATAAGTAACCACAATTACAGGACTGCCTTCAATGGTGGTTACGTATTGTTACACATTTATGTTAGCAATTATACAGTTCAAACTTGGAAATCTTCAGAATAGTACACAATGAACCTAAAGATTCGAAAAAAATATCTAGAAGTTTTTACGTGGAAGCTTTCAGGTAAATCTTATCCTCTTAGATCATTTATTTAGAAAACAAAAGTGTGATGAAAAGATCAAACAGAGTTAATAGTCAGAACGACATTTGTTTTGTGTTTTTTAAATCAATACAGAGCTAGAATAAGAACGAATGTCGCAATTTGCATGTTCGTAGAAAAATATATTTGAAGTTTTTTTTAGCTGATTTGGTTCATTGTACTTCAAGAAATAACAGATTGAAAAAAGTAGTATTTTAAGAAACAATTTACTAAAATATTTCAAACTTTACACAGAACAAGCTAGTTGTGTCACAAATTACAATTATAAACCTAGAATACTTTATCAACAGCAGCAAAACATTTGAGAAATTTGGATGCAAAAAATGATCAGTAATAGCTTTTTGAACTTCCTTGGAAAGACAAAATATCCAGTAATTCTAGAAATTAATCTTCATTGTCGTTCTGGAGGATTTCAAGAGATCCACAAATATCACTATCCACAACCAAACAATCAGTTCCAGAAGGCGTTCGGCGAATCACCAGATTTTGTGTGGAGAATCAAAGAGGAATTCTAGAGAATTTCAAGAGAGATAACCAAGAACTTACAGTGCGATTCTGTAGAAAATCAAATGGAATTCTAGAGTATTCCAAGCGTCATTCTCAAGCAGACAGGAAATCCAAATAACCCCTAGGAAGGTTCTAAAGAATCCCAATCGTAAGTCGATAGAATGCTAACAGGAGATGAAGAACATAACAATATCGATGAATTCCACGAGGAATTGAGGATATTTATCTTAATTGGAATTTTTGGAAAATCATAGAATCTCACTACATATAATCAGTCGGTAAAGGCGCAGCTACAAAGCAAGACCATGCTGGAGGTGGCTGGGTTCGATTCGCGGCCCCGGTCTACGAATTTTTCGGGTTGGAAAATTTCTAGAATTCGCTGGGCATAGAGTATGATTGTACTTGCCACACAATCATACCAATGCAAAAATGGTACAGGCATCGAAAGCTCTCAATTAATAACTGTGGAAGTGCATCTAGAACACTTAGTTGAGAGCACGCAATAAGTTAATGTGCGATATGCAATAAGCTTGAAATGCGGAGAAGAAGAAGACTAAATATAATTACAACAAAAATTTCAGACAATCCCAATAGAACGAAAACGGAAACTTCGTATTAAGATGCGCTAATTGTGTGACTTGATCATATGAGTAAAAAAGTTTACTCTAATCGTTCCGTAAGAAAAGCAGGGGAAACTAAAGTAAACTTGTTTTATTAATACGGCTTATTAATTCAACAATTGATAAGCTTGCTTAGAATGTAGGATTTAAATACTGAAATAGCCTATCCTGTTAAACAGCATGATTACAATACTACCCGTTTATAAAAATTAAAAAAATATATATGAAGAAGCTGTCTTAGTTTTTTTTATGATTTATGATATTCTCGATAACACCAATATCATAAAAGTGGAAAACAAATCAAGCAAACGTAATCAACATTTCGAATCGATTGACGAATCGATTTTATTTTTCCCTCACTGAATTCCATGAGATTTTTTCTCTAGAACAATTAAGCAAGTTTATGTCAGAATTTGAACATTGTGACACACGCCTAATGTAAAAAAAATGGTGTATTATATATTTTCTAAGACAAAGTTCAATATTATTATTATTATTATTTATCTTTATTAGGGAGGCTTTCAACCTGGGGCTGGTTCACCTCCAACTCAAAGTTCAATAACAAAAACAGTGCAATTATTTTTTTTTAAAGCGAATCAAAAATGATAACTTTTCCTGAAATAAACACAATTAATTCATCAAAATTTACACATTTTGAACTTGTTTCCACACATATTTTTAATCGTTTTCCTGTCGTGTCCTGTCCCAAGCAACACGGATTGTTATAAGGAAGTTGAAAATACTTTTCAATGACATACGTATAGAATCAATAATACTTTAATTAACATCATTTAAAACATTTATAAAACCTAAAAAGCGCAAGACGTCGAGCTTATAAAACTATATATTGGTCTTATAACATGTTTTGGTATTATCATAAAAACCAGCGGCAAAAAATTAAAATAAAAGAAAAAATTGAGCATGGGATTCGAACACAGGTCCTTGGCATGATAGACTTATTTCTTCCTATCTAGACTAGCTCCGCTTGACAAAAGTTGTATAATAAATATCTATACCATTGGCAAGGCATGAAAATTATATTCTCGTGCAACACGCCTTTGACTCGTCATAAAGAAGTTCTGTAGAGCAGCATTGCTTACATTTATTGCCAGAGTGATATTTAAAAGTATTTTAAACTACTTATAAGACATCCTGCACTTTTTCAGTTGCATTAATTTATGAGATGTCATAAAAAGTGTTTTCAACTTTCTTTATAACAAACCTCCAAAAATCTCATAAGAAACTGTCAATCACTGCGTGAAAAGACAGTCCGGCTCAATGGCGCCGTCAATGTCCATGTCAATCAAGAAAGTACACAATCTCTTTAAGAGCTTTATAAATTCAACTAAGATTGATTTAGCATTCGACAAGTTTTATAGTGGTATTAAAACAGTAAGATGCATGTTTTAATAACATTTAAAGATAAAAGCAAAAAAAAAACTATTTTGGAAAATGTAGAATTCTAGGAAGTATGAAGAAAACATCTATTTACCTCACATAAAACATGGTATGCTTTCTACATCACTTGTAATACATTTATACAACAAATCCTTCAAATTCTTTTTCAGAAAGATGTTTTGTGTGTTACTTGGGATGCACAAAGCACATTGTGTGCATTTCAGAAAAGTTGGAATTTTTGAAAAGCTTTAAAATAAACATATGTTTATCCATGGTAAAAATTACCTTTTTTGTTTTTGAAATTTAAACATTTTTTTAAGTTGTTGACCATTTTTGATTCTTTTTTTCAGTGTGTTTTTTCCAGAAAAAGAAATCCAGTTTCCTAAAACTTTCTCTCGGGCGTCATTTGGATTAAATGAGCCGTTTTCATACTTATATTTATTGAAAAATATCGAACACACCAAGCAAAAAAAAAAAGGAGTATTGATCAAAACCGAAAACTTAATAACTTAAAATTAAAACCATAAAAACAAATACAATCAAATTTTTCTGCAATGTAAAATCCCACTTTCATAATATTTTTTTTTATCTAGTTCGTTTATTTGTAAGGCTCAATGGCGTTAGCTTTACGGAGCCGATAATTCATTGTCCTTTGTTTGTAACAAAATTCACTTAATTCTATGTCTAGTAGGAGTTGGGCCGGATACTCGCGGCTTACTCGAGGTTAGAGGGGTACATTGTCGAAGGATAGGAAAAGGGGAGGAGCTTGAGAGTAGGGTATCGTAGCCTCATCAGAGCGTTGTCGCCAGTATGAACGGTAGTGTGGTTCTTGATTCGTCTGGAGTTCGACCGGCTATGTTGACCAGTGGGCGACGATGAGGCTCATCGAGACGGGAGACAAGACAAACAAAAACTAATAAAGAGATACAAAATCGACAATCGAATTAAATTCTTATACTAGACATTTGCAGAAACACATAAATCGACTGCATATAGCAGAGATCGCGGGTACCCAACACGTCTCTGATAGGGATATAGGGTTGTCTTCCTTGGGCCTCGAGGGTATTGAAAAGTCGCTCTCTGGCGGCGTCATTATCCGTACATTGCCAAACTGCGGGATAGATGTCGTCGTAACCGTTTCCACACCGACATATGTTGCTGTCCACGAGGTTTATTCTATTTAGATGCGCATCTAGCGAGTAGTGGTTGGACATAAGTCTACTCATCACGCGAATAAAGTCACGACTTAAACCCAAGCCTTTAAACCACGCTCTCGAAGAAACATTAGGAATAATTGAATGTAACCACCGTCCAAGATTTCCATTGTCCCAATCGGTTTGCCAACTCGAAAGGGTACTCTGACGCACTAAATGGTAAAATTCATCGTGTTTAATTTGCCTGTCATAAAATTCGCCTTCCTGCGCGCCCACCTTTGCGAGAGAGTCCGCCTTCTCATTGCCTGGGATTGAGCAATGTGAGGGGACCCATACAAAGGTAATCATATATGATCTTTCGACCAGCATACTCATCTGCTCCCTTACCTTTGAAAGGAAATTAGATGAGTGCCTACCTTGTTTCATTGACCGAATAGCCTCAATAGAACTGAGACTATCCGAGAAGATGAAGTAATGGTCTGCGGGCATGTTGGAAATCATCCCCAATGCGAAGTTGATTGCTGCCAGCTCAGCAACAAAAACGGGACAAGGTTCCTGGAGTTTGCGGAAGGCGCTAGAGTTTTCATTGAAGACACCGAAGCCAGTGGATCCACTGAGACGAGACCCGTCTGTAAAATATCTGTTCACGCAATTGACGTGTTGGTACTTTTCAGTAAAAATACGCGGGATAATAATAGGTCGAAGTTGATCGGGAATCCCATGAGTTGCTTGTTTCATGGACAGATCATATTCAATTAAGGAACTGCGATTGGTGAAGTGAGCACGGTCTGGAGTATAACAAGGAAGACACATATCCGACGATATGTAGTGGTGGTAGATTCTCATAAATCGAGATTGTGTGTTCAGCCCAAGAATTTCTTCAAAATTTGCAATTATAAGTGTGTTCGTCACTCCGCATTTGATTAGTATTCTGAGAGAGAGCTCCCAGAAACGGTTCTGGAGGGGTGTTACTCCTGCCAGAAGCTCGAGACTCATGTTACGCGTTGAGTGCATACAGCCGAGAGCAATACGCAGACGACGATATTGAATTCGTTCCAATTTTATTAGGTGGCATTTTCTTGCCGAGAGAAAGCAGAAAGAGCCGTACTCTAGAACAGAGAGAATTGTTGTTTTATAAAGCGTTATGAGGTCTCCCGGATGAGCACCCCACCATATGCCGCAAATTGAACGGAGAAAGTTGATCCTCTGTTGACATTTTTGCTTCAAATACGTAATATGGGTATTCCAAGTGCACTTTGAATCAAACCAGACCCCAAGGTACTTGAAAGACAATGATTGAGTAATGTTTCTGCCCAAAAGATTAAGTTGCATTTGGGCTGGGTACCAGTTCAGTTTTCTGCGGCGAGAATTCGATCCCTAGATTCCTAGCCCAAGAAGACAAGTTATCTAAGGAACTTTGCAATGGTCCTTGCAAGTCCACGGCATGTGGACCTCTTACGGAAACCACACCGTCATCTGCAAGTTGTCTTAGCGTTATAAAGAAGAGGGTTGAGACATGAGCCTTGGGGCAGGCCCATGTAGCTAATTCTGGAAGTTGTCAGTTGTCCAAGGGAAAAGTTCATTTGCTTTTCTGACAACAAATTGTACAAGAAATTATTTAAAATTCCGGAAAGTCCACATCTGTGCAGATTGTCTGACAGAATTTGAATGGAAACTGAATCAAAAGCCCCCTTAATGTCCAAGAATACTGAAGCCAATTGCTCCTTGTGCGCAAAGGCCAGTTGAATATCTGTGGAAAGCAGCGCTAGACAATCGTTTGTTCCTTTGCTTTTGCGGAACCCAAACTGTGTATTTGATAGCAAGTTATTTGCTTCAACCCACTGATCAAGTCTCTGAAGGATCATTTTCTCCAACAATTTCCTAATGCACGAAAGCATTGCAATCGGACGGTATGAGTTATGGTCAGACGCTGGTTTGCCAGGTTTTCGAATGGCTATTACATTGACCTGTATCCATTCAGGCGGTATAATGTTGTTTTCTAGTAAGGAATTGAATAAGTCTAGCAAGCTGGGAGATTTATCTGGGAGATTTTTCAGAAGATTGAATTTAATCATATCGCTTCCCGGTGAGGAGTTGTTCGATGAAAGAAGAGCCATAGAGAATTCCAGCATTGTGAATGGTCTATCCAGAGAGCTGCCGCTCGGAGACGCTTCTCGAAGAATGTGTTGTGCTGGAATTGAGTCCGGACAGTCCTTTTTAGCGAAATCGAATATCCATCGGTTGGAGTATTCTTCACTCTCATTAGAAGATGAGCGGTTACGCATGTTCCGAGCCACCCTCCACAAGGTGTTCATTGAGGTTTCTCGTGAGAGTCCCTCGACAAAATTGCGCCAATAACCACGTTTCTTTTCTTTGACTAATTGTTTCAGCTTTGTCTCAAGCTTTGAATATTTCTCGAAATATGTGGAAGTTTTGTGTCTACGAAAAGCTTTGAAAGCATCAGATTTTTCTACATACAATTTTGTGCATTCTTCGTCTCATCCAGGTGTGGCTGGTCTCCTTTTGAACACTTGCACTTGGAACTTTTCTTTTTTGTGCTTTCAGTGAACTTTTGTATATCAAATCGGCGAGGAATCGATATTCTTCCAATGGTGGAAGCGTATCTATTGATTCGGCACCGATTGTCACCGCCGTTGCATATTTATGCCAATCTATGTTCCTTGTAAGATCAAATGGAACTCGAGATGGTTCTGCAGAGTGAGGGGCACACTTAATTGAAATGATGATTGGCAAATGATCGCTAACATGGGGATCATTGATAACCTTCCACAGACAATCCAATGATAGCGATCTTGAACATAAAGATAAGTCGAGTCGGCTTTCTCGAGCCGGAGGTTTTGCTATATGTGTCGCTTCACCAGTGTTCAAAATAGTCAAGTTGAAATCGTCGCATAAATCGTAAAAAATAGCCGCTCAATTGTCATCATATAGATCGCCCCACCCAGTACCATGGGAATTCATATCACCCAGAATTAATACTGGGGATGGAAGAATCGAAACTAGATTCCAGAGTTGACTACGGCTAATGGAGGTTCTTGGTGGAACATAAACTGAAGCTATGCAAAGGTCTTTGTTCTTCACATTTATTTGGCAAGCGACAATTTCGATGCCTGATAGAGCAGGAAGGGAAATTTTGTAGAAAGGGTAGCACTTTTTGATCCTTAAAAGTACTCCTCCATAACAATCGTTTCTATCCAGGCGTATAATGTTAAAATCGTGGAAGTTGAGTTCTTTATCGGAAGAAAGCCATGTTTCACAGAGAGCAAATATATCACAATCAGAATTAGGAAGTAAAAATTTGAACGAGTCTAGTTTAGGCACTAGACTACGGCAGTTCCACTGTAGCACAGTGATCATATCTTCAACCTCGTTCGACAAATTATCCATCGAAAGATATGATTGATGCAAGGAGGGGCCATGAAACAGTCAATTGCTTAAGATATGATTCTAGTGTTGGAAGCAAGGCAGAAATTAAGCTTCTAAGAGGGTCTTGTATCTTGAACATATTTAATATGAATTCCACAATGTCCGAAAAAGCTAGCAAACCTCGTTCGGACTTGGATTTCTTTTGAGAAGTTTGAGGAGCAGCTTTTTTGTTTTTCTTATCTTTGTTGGGTAATGGCGGAAAATCCTTACTGCAGCCAGGAACTTTCATAATATTATTTTATAAACTATTTTTAATTACCTTTCAATCGATTTGCGATCTTTAAAATCAGCCCAGTGATTCTAAAACCATGAATTTTTGAAAAAAAAAATCATTGTTGAAAAAATGCAATATTTTGGACATGTAAATGGTCAACGAAATTTAAAAGAATATGCCGTATATTTTTCCTGCAAGCTATTTTTAATTGCCTTTCATTTGATTCAAACGCTATGAATTTAGGAATTAAAAATTTTTGAGATAAAATATGATATTTTGGGCCATTATAACATGGAAATGGTCACCCTAATGAAAAAATAAAAAAAAAAATGGTTTAATATTTTGCGATAAGGAACAAAAGTACCAGTTTTTACGAAATTCTGAGAACCACTACATATATAGTTTTGTTATGGATTGCCTGTTGTAGCAAGCGTTCAAGGCCACATTTTGCCCATTAGGACCTGATCCTTTTACCCCCGGAAAAAATACTAGTTTCTGACAAGAGGCAAAACCCATCATGCGAATCACATAAGAAAAGAAGCAAAATGGTGGTTATAACTGCCCAGAACCATATTGGCCACATTCAGACATGTTCTGGGTACTAAATTGGATTTGTTGGACAAAAGGTCGAATAGAAAGAAGGTCGAAAGGACAAAAGGTCAAATAGAACTTCGATGGACAAAATTCGATTGGGAAAAAGGTAGGATGGACAAATGGTTGAATGGAGAAATAGTTCAAAATGGATAAAATGGTTGCCGGCGTCGGTGGTGTAGTGGTAAGCGTGACTGTTTTATCATCGAAATGGGTCTGGGTGCAATCACAGCCGAGGTCGGTGGGATTTTTCTGAGGCATAAAAACCTCTGGAAACGTCCTCCTTCGGAAGAGAAGTAAAGCTGTTGGTCCCAACCCATGTGTGTGTTGAATGGGTGCGATATCCTACACCACTATGAAAGCTGCCTTCCTGCACATTTGATTGCCATCAATGAATGGCAATCGATGTCCATCGGTGATTGCCGCTAAATTGCGGAACAGAAACCGACGATAAATAAGGGAATGAAAGAATGGTCAAATTGTTGGAGGATAAAATGGGTGGCTAAGCCTCAAATGTTTTTCATTCTTTAAATCATTACAGAAAAATAACTCATGAGTCAAATAACTGCCTCTCTCTAGAAAATATTCGATTTTTATATCATAAACAGTTTTTTTTGAGGTATTTGCATAGTATTTTTTAAGTTCTTTTAAACTCTGAGCGAACATTTTTTAAACAATATTGTATCAAATTTGATCTTGTATTTTTTTAAACTTTTTGTCCAATTCGACAATTTTTCCCTCAATGTTAAATTCGACCTTTTGTACATTCATCGTTTTGTCCCTCTAAGTGCAATTCAACCTTTTGTCTCTTCGAATGTTTGTCCCTTTAAGTTAAATTCGACCTTGTGTCCATTCGACATTGTGTCCATTCGACCTTGTGTCCATTAGACCTTTTGTACATTCCACGTTTTGTTCATTCGACCTTTTTTTTCATTCGACTATTATCCCCCTAAGTTCAATTTGACGTTTTGTCCATTCAACCTTTTGTTCCTTCGACCTTTGGCCCTTTAAGTACAATTCGACCTTTTGTTCCTCCAAGTTGAGTTCAACCTTTTGTCCATTCAACCTTTGTAACTCAACCTGTTGTCCTTCAACTATTTATGTTTCAACCTTTTGTTATAGATGGGAAGTGACCAGTTTCTCACTTGTGCCAAATCCCATCAAATTACATGACAATTAAAACACAATTTCACAATGGTTGTCATAACGAGTGTTCAGGGCTTCAGGGCAATTGGATCTATGGTGGTTATATTGAGCTCCCAGGCTCACATTGACCATATCCGCATATGTTCCTAGTATGTCTCTGTTTGTCTTGATCAAGCTTAATAACCTCTGATTGTCCTCAACATGTCGCTGTATGAAGGGTCAAAAATGGATTAGGTGGATCGATAGGCAAAGTCGCATCTACGGGACAGCAAAGATGCCCCAGAGAGTGAGGAAAAGAGCCCGCCCTTTATCCACGAAATGTTATCAACAGGGACTCGGCATTAACACTTTCCCCATCCAAATCACTTCAATCGGATGCCCTGATGGTCCCTCCCAATTACAGCATTGTTGTGTATATATATATGCACAGATCGAAATTATTACTGATGTGAGAAGAGAAACGGCACTTTTAACCGGCATAGGGAATGAAAAGTTAAAGCAAAGAGCGAGAGAACTTTGTTCACGCAAAGTAATTCTCTGGAGAAAAGTAGCATTGATAATTTCTTCTCACACAGTAATGACAGCCGATAATTTCATTTCCTTTTTGGGACTTTTTTTTACAGTGATTACGATTTTTCAACCTTCCCGAGAACCCGATTCTATGCTGTCGTACGGGTCTGGATTCGCGGTTGTTATGAGAGAAACAACTAGTACTCAGATATGCCACATATACAATGTTCCGTGTATCATCCAAACCATTTGTGGAATACTTCTATCATTTGGGTTATTGTTCGTTAATGTGTTGTTTTTTTTTTATTAGGGATCATTCCCAGCTAATAATTTGAGCTGATTAGAGGCTGAATAAGCCAAATTTTAGCAGAAGAAGTATATTTTTGTCTGAATAAGTTATTTTTCTGCTTGCAATGTTTGTTGGGTTCAATACGCAGTAAACAAAATAAATCTAGCATTCAGAATCATAAGGGCTTAGCTGCGATGATCGATTATCTTCATCGATTTGCATTGCTTTGCTACAGTTAAGTGATCCAATTTTTCACAATTGTTCCAGTACAGTGTACTGAAACGATGTATTAGCTAGCAAAATAAACATCAACGGCTCCATAAAATGTAAAACATGCCAATAACAAAAGAGAAAACCGATCATCGCAGTTAGGCCATTATGATTCTGAACGCTAGAAATATTGCTTGCGAAAAAAAAGTGACTTTTTCTTTTTTTTTTTTGGTCCTTGGTTGGCTCAAATCAACAAAGCATTTTATGAGACGTTTCTAATCAGCTGATTTTTCAATTTATGAATGAACTTTGATAGGAGGCAATAACCTAACGATTGTGTTAAACAACATTAATATCAAATTCTGCCAGGCTGGCTCCTGTTATTTCGTAAAATTAACTTTGTGATGTGTTATCAACGTTCTCCCGCTGTTTAGATAGTTGACATAGTGTGACGTTAAACTCCGTCATACATTTAAACGGCAGGCGATCAAAAGAGCCGACAAATTCATATCGATTCACCTGTTTACATCACAATGGGCTCAAACGCTCAGATGCTGTACTCCTGCTCAGACTCCAGCAACACCCTATCGAATATTTTCGGTATCCAATAGGAGATGAAAAAGTGCTCTCAGTGATTTTGGGAGAGTGATATTTCCATGGTTTGAATGGGAGAGGAAAATGAATAATCGATGAAGAATGAGAGATGAAAATAGAGTCTAAAGGGTGATACGGTCAAAATTTGGTCAATATCAACTTGACGTATTTCTTTCAATTTTGCATTTAAAAAACCTGAACACCCCTCATTTTGAAGGTGTGTGTGTGTAGAATGTTGCTCCTATTTTGATTTTGGAATTCACTCTTCAGTTGTCAAAATGCCGTCCAAGCAAGAAGAGCAGCGTATCAAAATTTTGCTCGCGCATCGCGAAAATCCGAGCTACTCGCACGCAAAGTTGGCAAAATCGCTAAAAGTTGCCAAATCAACCGTTACAAATGTAATTAAAGTGTTTGGGGAACGTTTGTCGACAGCCAGGAAGTCTGGATCGGGGGGAAATCGAAAACCGGAAGCCGCTGAGACGACAAAGAGAGTTGCCGGTAGTTTCAAGCGAAACCCTAACCTCTCTCTCCGAGATGCCGCAAATAAGCTGGGTGTATCGTCTACAACCGTGCATCGAGCCAAAAAACGAGCCGGACTATCGACTTACAAGAAGGTAGTGACTCCAAATCGCGATGATAAACAAAATACGACGGCCAAAGCGCGATCCCGGAGGCTGTACACGACGATGCTGACGAAGTTTGACTGCGTGGTAATGGACGACGAAACCTACGTCAAAGCCGACTACAAGCAACTTCCGGGACAGGAGTTTTATACGGCAAAAGGAAGGGGAAAGGTAGCAGATGTTTTCAAGCACATGAAACTGTCAAAGTTCGCAAAGAAATATCTGGTTTGGCAAGCCATCTGTACCTGTGGCTTGAAAAGCAGCATTTTCATAGCTTCCGGGACTGTCAACCAAGAAATTTACGTGAAAGAGTGTTTGAATAAACGTCTACTGCCTTTCCTGAAGAAACACGGTTGTTCCGTACTGTTTTGGCCGGATTTGGCATCTTGCCATTACGGTAAAAAGGCCATGGAGTGGTACGCCGCCAACAACGTGCAGGTGGTTCCCAAGGACAAGAACCCTCCCAACACGCCAGAGCTCCGCCCAATTGAGAAATACTGGGCTATTGTCAAGCGGAACCTAAAGAAGACCAAAAAAACTGCTAAGGGCGAGCAGCAGTTCAAGGCAAACTGGCTTTCTGCGGCGAAGAAGGTGGACAAGGTGGCTGTACAAAATCTGATGGCAGGGGTCAAGCGTAAGGCCCGGCAATTCGGATTTGGAAAAGCGGAAGCCTAACTGAATATTTTTCCTGAATTTTATACTAATTGAACTTGAAAAAGAAATTTAATTTGATTTTTTAAATAAACGATTTCACCGATTTACACGCGTTTTCCCTTGACCAAATTTTGACCGTATCACCCTTTATTATCAGCTCTGCGAAAAGCAGCTTGAGTGATGCGTCGCTTATCTTGCAGCTGAGTGAGAATTTCGATCGATGTTTATAAGAAATAATAGGAATTAAAAATATCAAACGATCTCACCAATTTTCACCGTTCATTCACCCTTCTGTCCAATTTTCGCGCCTGTTTGTGAACTCGTTGTCCTTCTCTGCATCACTGCTAGTCGCTACTTGTCTCCTGAAAGTCTCCCATGTTTTTTTTTCTTATGTGGTCTACGACATTTCGACAGACAAAGTTTCCGGCTATTTTCTTAACGAGCATCACTCCATTGTCGTATTGCATGTGCTCCATTTTGCAGCCCTTCTTTCACTTTTTCTTTGTTGACTCCATGGTACTATAAATGGCATTGATGCAAATTATTAGCAATGCTGTTATATAACCACAGCGAGATGGGTGTTCAGAATGGTTCAACGGATGTGAAATTAGGGAACACTTAAATTTAATACGATTTAGAGTATTTCGAAGCCACATAAAATTTTAAGACTGATAATTAACACCTTTTTCAATATTTTATCTGAACTGATTTCTGGAAGCATTTACTTATGTTTAATACAATTAGCATCAATGTTTTGTCATACCACTTCTTCTTCAAGTGATTTTCGCAAGCTCCACAATCTATTCAGGCTCTTTGGAACTACATGTAGTAAAATATAAAACGCCCTTTTAAAGTGAATTGCACATAACAATGTCCAGTGTCATCACTTCCTCACACATGAAATATGCTTCGACCAACCGGGCAGAACGCAGCTTAACCCTCACTGAACCAAAGGAAAAAGGACCTCAATTTGAAATGCATTTTAACTTATCTTTTTTAACTTATCTTCCTAGCGGTGCTGGTGGTGTAGTGGTAAGCGTGATTACCGCTCACCCCAGCAGGCCTGGGTTCAATCCCAGTCGGCGCCACCGGGATGTTCTGAGGCATAACATTTCTGATCACGCCTTCCATCGGAAGGGAAGTAAAGCCGTTGTTCCCCGGTTCATGAGTTGATGGGTCGATAGGTAGGCTCCAGGTGTGGGAGCTGCCTTCCTGGCGTCGGTAGCATTGGTGCTCAGCACGGAAAACTAGATCGACGGAAAACAAATCAAAGGAATAAAAAAAAAAACTTATCTTTCGATGCATCACGCCGCATAAAAGTTTAATAATAGGAATATTGAGTGCCAAGGGAACACATGCTACAGGTACCACCGGAAAACAGCACAAACATTCAGACAAATCCCCACATATTATTCAGAAATTGTATTTAAGAGCTTTAAGTTAAACTTAGCTTTTCTAAATGCGGACCTGAGCAATTTTAACGTTTTTTTTTTAATGATATGATTCAGAGAGCTGGGTTTTAAGGCAGCTACATTGTAACGCAGGTTTTTATTAAATCATTTTGTATTATTTGAAAATACCTCATCTATACATGACATCCATGTTATGCATATTTTAATTCAGGCATTCTCTGCTGAGATCACTCTAGTCAGAGCAACTAGAGTGTGCTTATTGGTTGTTGGGGGTTTCCACTGCTGTGTGACGAAAGAACAGCGAGAGAGCTGTTTTTAACACTGGTTGAAGAGGTAGCTGAAATCATCGTGGTCTCATGGATTCCTGTGGAACATATCGAGTGAGATCTTTCCTTTATTTTTCTCAATCCATTATTATATGAAACATTAAATGCTGGGTACGGGAGGGTCCACCAGGGCACCCGATTGAAGCGAAATGGATGTGAAGAGTGGAAATGCCAACTCTCTGTCTTTAACATTTCGTGAATAGAGAGCGGGCTCTTCTCACCACTCATTGGGACATCCTTCGTTGGATGGCCTGTTTTTGACTGTTGTTATGATCCTGTTGTTGGAAGGACATTCTCATTTATCCCATAGATGCACGTGGGCGATGTTACCCACTGATTCACTTAAACCATTTTTGTCTCTTCATACAATGGTAGGCTTTGTAAAATTAGGGGTTATTAAACTTGATTAAGTCAAACAACGAGAATAGTACACAGTCTGTAGTACGACGGTATTCGTTTCTATTTAGTCACACTTATAAACTTATCTAAACAACTACAAATGACGATGAACATAATGGTAAACGTTTTTGCATTCCGATAAGAAAAAAAAAATGCTACTCTCTCGCCAAACTAAAAGTGAAATCACCAAGATAAAACAACTCATAGCCGCTTTTCGCTAGGGAAGCATTCAAAACTTTTCCTCTTTGTAGTCGCCGTCATTGCAGACATGCATTGTTTGTTTTTTTTGCTCTTCTTAGGAAGAAAACGAAAACTTAGCTCTGTTTCATGACAAACAAACGCTCGATCAGAAAGTTGTGCGACACAGCTAAACAAAGATTAATCTGACTTTGTGTGATTTGTTTTCAACGAAAACAATAAACTTTGAAAATGAGACAAATGAGCCACATTATCATACATATTGCAATAAGCTCTATAGCATTGAAAAGAATTTATATAACGTGTTACTCGCAGTTCATCGCCGAGCCACGCCATGCAAATGGATTCATCGAGTCGCACAATTTCCAAAATGCAAATCCAAATGATAAACCTCCAAAGTTTAACCCAGTTCGGTACGGAAAGCACAGAATGAAGAAAAAATCACAAACGCTCCACTCTCGCAAAGATGGCGCACATTAGCATACTGAAACTAATTTAACTTGACAAATTTAGTCTTATTTGCGGAAATCTGTTTAACGGTAATGGTAGCGCTCTTGAGCGCGACAGAGAGAGGGAGTGAGGGAAATGATCATTATTACGTTAGATAGGACGAATTGAATCCTACTTCTCGGGCGGAGGTGGAAAACATTGATAAGCCCGGTCACTGCCGGGAATGGGCGTTGCCAGGATTCAAATAATGGGGGGGGGGGGGGGGGGTTCTAAAAAACGTTATATGGAGGATTAGGTCAGACCCCGATTAGCTGAACGCCATTATACCAACGCTATTAGACCGGATGGATCACTAGGTCAATCATCATTTAATCGAAACTGAACCTCCCCAAGCAGAAAGTGAGAATTAAATTAAAAAAATGTGATACTCTGTTTTATTTTTTTTAATAACGCTAGTTGATTTCATTTGGATTGTGTTAACGGATAACAGAACAAAATTGAAGAAATTTATATGGAAGTGTTGAAAAACTTGTATCTGTTGTATCCCAAATTAGAACCCCATTAAAAAATGAATTGCTATACCTCCAATACCAAATGAGCCAAACGATAAGCTACGAGAGCAGGTAGAATGGAGAGGAAGCTGATCATTCTATATCAGTATCTCTTTCTGATCCAATCTCTTTCTGATCTAATCGCTTTGCGATCGTGTCTTCAGGTTCGCCAACATTTTAAGTGCTGAAATCCGGGACTGCCAGGTCCCAGCCATCATCGACCGGATAGCGAGGTTAGCGTGGGTCACTTCCTCGAGCAAAATTCTGCTATTGTTTACCTCACGAAATTTTCAACCGGAGTAATCGGCATCGGCATCGGCAGCCTTCTTCACCTGGCCATTTGGACGGAATCACGGAATCAGCTGTGGTCGTAGTTGCAAGTGAACAAGGAACACAGGTCCTGCCAAGCGAACCCAGGTAAAGCTCACTAGCCACAATCATGTGTGTCAAGTAGATCATTTATCCATTCACATACATTGGCTTTTGTACGTTTCATTAACCTTAACGCCCATTTTGATAAGTTGTGCAAGCCATGAGGAACACAAAGAAAACCAGAAAGCTTTTCGTGCGTCGAAATAACATTATTGGTTCCGCTGAGCTAATCAAACCAATCGCTGAGAATTTTGTGTTTTTTTTATATATCTTTATTAAGGAGACTTTCAGCAATTTTGTGTTCGATCGCGATTTCCGTCAACTTAAATTTCGCCTTGATAAGCTAGATAGTCTGTGGGAGCAATTTAATCAAGTCCAGGCTGAGATTGAATTTGAGGAGGAATTGTCCGACGATCTTGCGGACGAAAGAGTTGGTTTCGAATACCAGTACTTTGAATTAAAAAGGCTCTCTAGCTGGGAAACTTGCGATCGCCAATGAAAGGGTTGAGACACCAGGTGATCTACCTGCATTCGTTCCTTCTGTTCGCCTTCCTGAACTTAAGATTCCTGAGTTCAGTGGAAATTATGATGAGTGGATGAATTTTTACCACTCACTCTGTTTCGAAACTTTCGGCAGTACAGAAATTTAAGTAGGGGAATTTACGTATTCTCGTCAATCTAAGCAGCGTCTGCACTTCTACTAGCATTTTCTCAGCGTCACGCACATATATGATGTGTCTGTTTGTTTACATTCATCTGCTGCTTGCTTCTCTATCCATTCCAATCGACAGAATTTTTCAAAACGTTTTGAAAGCGTTTTTACAACGCTCCAAACTTCTCAGGTGACTATTGTCGGCAGTCTCTTTTTCTTCGGCAACCTTCCCATTAGAACTGCGTGTTAACCAGCTGTTCTATTATCGGCAACTCGAAATCAACCTCATTTTGTAGTGCGTATGCTTTATTTGAAGAAAAATGTAGCATTACTGGATTGCTCGATCGTTCAAATATAATCAGATTGAAGCTGAAAGGCTAAACAATCGTTTGGACACATTCAGGGAAGTGCGTTGATGGGAAAACATAGTGAAATTAACGTTTAAATTTTGGTTGCCGAAAACAGTCAATGGGTGCCGAAGCCAACATTTACCCTATTTGAAAACTGTACTGAAAGAAGATGCCATGCGGTTTGTTCCGCCTTTCAGCAGTCTCAGTAGCCAACTACGTTATTGCGTGGGAGTTGCTGAAGAAACGTTTTGACTACAGGAATCGGCTTATAAACCAACACTTTTCGTCGAATTCGATAAGCACATTTGCGTGCTAAATAAGTTGGAGGAATCAAGAGATCACTGGAATTCCTTTCTTGTCGAGTTATTATGCAACAAGCTTGATCCAGTTACGCAGAAAGAGTGGGAAAACCAACTCGCCGATGTTATGCGGTCAATAAATGATTAAATGGATGCTTTCGTTTAAAGCGATCTCGCATACTCCAATCTATCACGCTCTCTCAATCTTCGCCACCTGTTTTCAAGACCAAACCAAGGTACGTGGTCCAAGTCTCCTCGATCAAAAACCTCCTCGTATCACTCTGTCAACTGGCCTAATTGCAGTGTGTGCAAACAACCTCACACATTGTTCTATGAATTTAAGAAGCTTACGCCGCTAAAACGCTTCGCATTGGCTTAAAGCGAAGACAAAATATCAAGAAGACTGGCAACTTTGCCTGAATCCAAGCGACAGACACAGTAGCGCTCGTTCGTACTTGCAACAAACGCCACCACACACTGTTCACTTCTTCTTCGCCTCAGGTCGGCCAATAACAGCTCTCCTCTCAATGGGCTACGGTCGCTGTGTTGCCACATTTTTTCGTATTTCAATCTGTATTTTCATAGAAAAAAAACATCTGTATCTGGCTGTCAGAGTTCTGTAAAAAAAATCTGTTTAATTTCTAAATTATGGTCATTGCCTAATTTAATCACGTTTGAGTTTATTCAAAGTTCAGAAAGAGTTTGTGAAAAATTTAGATTCTTCAAAAGTGACGCTTGCTTTCTTATGTATTTATCGGTTTAAAAATCTTGATTTTCAAAGTGTTTTGTATCTTTTTAACTAGCATAAAAATATAATAAAATCAAGTCCCAGTAGCAAGAGGCAACCCTGCTTCCGGCTAAAATTTCTTTAATGAAGTACCAATCACACATTTTCCAAGAATTTGATATTTTTTATGACCCAGATTATGAAAATCTTTATCAGAATATGTTTTTTTAAACCCGTCATTCTTCATTAAATTTTAATGTTGGATTTTTAATTTTCCTAAATTCTTCTCATCAAACGAGATAGAAATCCTATTTGAGAATTTAGCAGATTAAAAGGACATCGAAATAATTAGTTGTTGCTCGATCCTACATACGTAAGTCTTCTCAGTATTTATTGTCATTAAATACCTGCAAAACATCTTGGGATAGTTCCATCTGTATTCCTCAATGTGCACTCTCTGTTTTATTAATTGTCTTGAAGATTGTCACAACACAATATTTGTTTATGGAAGTTAAGTCGAAATGTATGCCTTGTTATTTTTTAGATTAGACACTACTCAAATTTCAAAATATTCAGCTAACTCTTCGAATCACCAACTGTAATCAATCAGTTTGTGGGTTGCAAAAACGTATTGTCAGTGAAAAATTTGATTTGGGTTTGGTGCTCGAAGAAGTTAAGGAGAAAAAAACGATTATTGATCGGAATTAATAAATATAATAAACAAAGCAAAATATTTTCCACTGATTTGGAAAATCTGTAAAATCCGTATATTATAAAAAAAAAATTTGTAATCTGTATAAACAGATATCTGTTTAAATTTTTTGAGAAAAATCTCCGCCGTCGTCGGTTTCATGCATTACCGATCAATGTCACATGGTCCCTCGGGTTATGGGACTAACCTCGTTGTCGTCGGATTGGCTTGTAAATCATTCGAGTTCATTCGTTCCGTCACCGGTTCCGCAGTCAATACCGTCAAGTTCCACTCATAGCTCCTCACAAGTGACGAACTGTCAAACCGTGAACGCGAAAGCATGCATGTCATCTGTATTCATCATAGCGGCGCCGGTGGTAAGCGTGATTGCCTCTCACCCCAGCAAGCCTGGGTGGTTCAATCCCAGGCATAACATCTCTGCACAGTTCGAAAAAGTAGTGTAAATTTCTGTTCAATATAATGCACATAAATGAATCGTCACATATCATATACTTTTACATTATATATCATGTAAAGTATGCAATGTAGCAAATATTGTATACAAAAGCCCATATTTGTAAAAAAAAACATTGTTTACTAGTTGCTCGGTTGCGTGAGATGAAATACAAGTTTACGTGAATGAATGTTTACATCACAATTAAAATTCAGACTTTTAATCTGTGTGATCACGCCTTTCTTCGGAAGGGAAGTAAAGCCGTTGGTCCCCGGCTCATGAGTTGATGGGTCGATAGGTAGGGTCCAGATGTGGGAGCTGCCTCCCTGGCGTCGGTACCATTGGTGCTCAGCACCCCAAGCAACACGGATTGTTATGCAAAAGTTGAAAATACATCTTCAAGACTAACTGTAGGTATTATTTCCAAAAGGAATAACTTAAATACTTACATCTACACAACCAAAAAAGCGCAAGGGATTGCGTCATATAAAACAAGTTTTGGTAATATAAGATGTTATTTCAAAACATTTATAGCACCACAAGATAAGTTCTTTAAACATTATTAGCTACATCGTTAAAACTAATGAGCTTCAACTATCTCTAATACTCATTAAAGGTTTAAAAATCTGTCAGAAACACATTTATAAAACTGAATGTATGTTGGCTACAGCTGAAAAGAATCGTACCCTCAATATTTTTAATAACAGAACAAAAAATCTGTTTTCTTGATTTTTATTTTCAACTGTTCATAAATTAGTGCTGATAAGTTCTTAAATTTCTGGATCGTTAAGAGTTGTCTTTAATGTGATCATTAAATTTTAAATAATTAAATATGTTTTTATCTTGCCATTTATGCCCGAATCTTAGATGCACTTCGAAATTCATCGTGAAATGTGTTGTTTTGCGTCCAAAACTACAGTGGGCCTGCTGAATTTTACAATATTTGAGAAATTTTCTTTGTGATTCATCTGGAAATAATGCTCAATATGAAAAATTTTAGAAAGAAGATCGACGGGAGCAAAAATGACACATGGCGTCATGGAAATAAACAATAAACTGCCGATTGAAAATATTGATCATACCTTAAACACAACAGTCTTTCATATAAAAAAGATTTAAATTAAACGGCTTTTAATTTTCAGAATTACACTAAATGTACTGCACATGTTTTTCCAAAACTCACAAATTGTTACGGAAGCAAATGTCCCCTTATTTGGTGTTCTCGTTAGAGCCATTTAAAAAAAAATTATAAAATTGTATTTGTTATATTAATTATACAATTTTACCACGAATTACATTACCCTGAATAAGAGATGAAGAAGCCTTCGGCTAAAAAACTCTCAAATAAAGATTTAAACAAAAATACCCTGAATGACCCACTACCACGAATACTCCATTTCTTTGAAAATCATAACTTAAATTGACCGAAACCCAGCATTTTGAGTGCCCTGATAACCGTACAACACAGTATTAAAAAGTTATTAGCCATAAATTCCATAATTTCTGATTTAAATACTTTCTGATGGACATTTTCTCAACTTTCCTAAGAAAATACTACTATTGTGCTTGCTAAGCAATATACAAATTCATGCGTTGGTGGGTATAGAAAGCTCTTAATTAATAAAAGTGAAAAAAAAAACTTGGACAAGCCAACAGATAAGCAATTTTAAGACAAACTTGTCGAAGACAAACTTGTCGAAGACAATATATTATTGTTTTACTGTTCATTATTCACATGATTTACTGAGGAATTAATACAGATATTTTAATAATTTGAAGCTGATGAAGTTTGGTTTCAATACAATACACAAGTTAGTTTTTCTACCGAGCTTGGCTGTGGAAATGTCGGCAAAAAAAGTTTCACTGAGATCTCAGCAAAAGTGACATTTGATTGCTGAGTCCCGGGTAATGCTTAGCTGAATCTCAGCAAACAAATGAAATGTAAACTTAGTAAAACTTTTTTGCCGAGATTTGCACAACTGAGCTCGGTAGAAAAAATTAAGTGTGTAGGATTGAATTTCTTAGTATACATTTAAAGACTATGAATAACTAATTGAGTTATTTTCCTTTAATTCCGATATCATTAATTATATTTGACAGACAGGCGTATTTCGTCTACTACTTGTAGACTTCCTCAGTTCCAAGTATTCAAGTAGTACAATGAGCGGTGCTTGAGTACTTGGCACTGAGGAATTGGACGAAATACGCATATCTGACAAAAGATAAACAATTATAACTCAACCCACTCAAAAGCTCCTCATCGTTTCATTAATCATGTTACGCATCATACGAAAGATTGATTAAGACTCTTTGACATATTTTTGGGGCACCCACATACTGAGACAAAGCGAGAAAACTTCCAACGTCTACTATTTATTTGACCGAAGCAGAAACTGAAACAATGACTAATCCAATTGATTGTTCACCTTCCCTTGGAATTGTTTAGTGTGATACAATTATACATTAATCAGAACGGTACATTGTAGACCGCGAAAACACTTGAATAAATCCTGCTCTCTACTGCATAATCATACGGCATGATAGCGTATACATCCCTCCATTTTATGTTAAAAAAATTATGAATTCGTTGGATTCCTTAAAAGTATTAAAAATTGTTTAGCTGGCAATGTGAATGGCTGTTCCGACATCCTTCAAGCGAAACTTTTCAATTCGAAGCAACTGCTTGTAAACAATGACTTCGTATATCGATTTTTCGTAACTCGTAACACACCTACGCAAACTAACACCACGATCTTGTAGGGGAAATTTTTAAAGAACTGTTGGTTGGGCGTTTGCGTGAGAAGTAACGACAAATTGACGTTCGAAACTAGTGTTAACAAAAGCAGTTGCGTCTATTTGAAATGTTGCACTTAAAATACTGAATGTGTAGGAAGTTCTGATTTGGTACTATGCCATTGAAAAAACATTTGGATTGGACAACACCGAATTGAAATACAAAGTCCACCAATAGGAACAGTTCTGTCAACATGAAGTATTAAGGGTGTGAAATAAACATGTGTAATACTTCCATACAACTTACAATAGAAAACACCTATGCGTAGTTATGGTTTGGTATTTACGACATCATTATAACCTTTTAAGAACATTCGAATCAGACAGCACAAAATCATAAATGAACAATTTCATTAGTTTGCTTGAAGAGTTCTTCTTGCACTTCTTGTGGTGTCCTGACAAATATTTTTTAATAATTCTTTTTTGCGCTTGGAAAAATTGCCGTTTCTTTTGATTTTTTTCCACAATAATTTATCAGCATCGGAAAATCCACTTGTCGAATCCATCTTTATAGTTCAAATAAAAAGTGTACTGTTATTAAATGACAAAAACACATCAGTATGACAGAAATATTTGAAAACAAGTTTTTACATTTGTAAAACATTAATAAAACATCATTTGCCGTATAAGTTTTTGATTTCTTCCAACGAAAATGCATAATTTTCTAGATAAAACAGCTGATTATATAAATCATTTCAAAACCTCTTTAACAACCTTCTTATTGTGATGTTTTTATTTAGGATTCATGAAAGTCAATAAGGAATGAAACCAAACATTTATACGACATTAATAAAACATGATTCGTCCGGTAGTTTCAGAAAATTAGATGAAGAAATGTTGTTTTCAAAAAACATCGTTATAGCTTTTACAATACCAAAGAAGTTTTTTGTTACTTCTATATAACTTTTATACAACATGAGTTTTTATTTTTATTCGAAAACATGTTTTCTGTGTTACTTGGGACGGAAAACTAGATCGACGGAAAACAAATCAAAGAAAAAAAAATCTGTATTCATGCTTACTGCCTACGTCAAAGTCATGCACACTGACGGCAGCTACATTCTCTCCAAGCGTACCTCATTAAGCATAAATACGTAAGGCATAATGGACGTTAGGCATAAACTTATTAGGTATAATGGACGTTAGGCATAATATACGTTAGGCATAAAATACCTTGCTGCTGTGCAACTCTAGAAACCTGTTTCGAGCATGGTAAACAATACTTAAATTAGGCTATGCGGTGAATAAAAGATGATACAAGTTATACAAACATAGTTTATTTAATAAACACAGTTTGAAATCCATTATTTATCATATCATAAGTGACAAAGCTACGTATTTACTTAGATCCAAGATTAGTAGCGACAGCGTTTAAGTAATCTGGCAATGAAAACTCAGCAGACAAATAATTACAGATCTAATCCAGACAAAATACAAAAACACTTATCAGCTGTATATATATGGCTTATTATTAAATTCCATTCTAGGTATTGGTTTATATGATTCTCATGAAAAAATACCCTTTAGCCAAAGATTAAAACCAAGTTTACAATTATTTATACTGAAAAAAAAATGGCGCCGGTGGTGTAGTGGTAAGCATGATTACCTCTCACCCCAACAGGCCTGGGTTCAATCCCAGTCGGCGCTGCCGGGATGTTCTGAGGCATAACATCTCTGATCACGCCTTCCTTCGGATGGGAAGTAAAGCCGTTGGTCCCCGGTTCATGAGTTGATGGGTCGATAGGTAGGGTCCAGATGTGGGAGCTGCCTTCCTGGCACGTCGGTAGCATTTGTACTCAGCACGGAAAACAAGATCGACGGAAAAACAAACCAAAGGAAAAAAAAAAGAATACTGAAAAAGTAGCAATAATCAAAGCAATAGAATACGCGTAATCCAAAAATATAAAGAAATTAGCTTTTTTCACTGATTCAAAGAGTGCTTGCACATTATTAAACAACCCCAATCAAAACGAATATTATTTGATCAAACAGCTAATAAATATAGTTGAGAAATCATCGATAGAAACAGTCTCTATCCAGTGGATTCCTGGTCATATAGATTAAGTCGGTAATGACAGAGCGGATCATGCGGCCAAGCTTGGAACAACTCGAAACACTATAGAACAGATCTGTGCCCTCTGATGTATGTTAGGCATGTGGCAAGATCAATACCCACAAAATTCATCTGAAAAAGGCAAATTTTACTTTGAACATGCTAAATAATGTCACCTTGGAAATTGATTCCAAATGATCATTGTGATCAATGTGACGTGACAGAGAACCTATCCCAAGCAACATTGCAAGCTTTATAGAGGTTTTATAGCATTCTACAAGTCTAAATCATGGTCTTCAGAACTCTCATAAAACCAAAATTGTTACTTGGGATGACACATACTGTACGATTGTCCAAAATACCATTCGGTTTGAACTGAGTTTCCAATATTATTAAATAACACTCCCATTCAATATATTCAAGCCAAAAAAAAAATGAATCAGAATATATGGCAATAGTTGAATACCTGAAAACAATAAAACAGAATGTTTGAGTCTTAAGGATTAACTTCGAGTTTTTATCAACACAATACATATCAATAGTTCCAATGAAATATTAACATAAACGAAGAGTACCACTAAAAACACTACAGGGGCATCGAAAGTTCGAGTTCGTTTAAATCGATGGTTTTGGCAACACAAGACTATTCATTCACAAGACTTGGCTTTATGGATCGATAGGTCTGAGCAGTGATGCAAAAAATCATGACACTCACGTGACACTCGCCTTCGCATCAACCGACTATCGCTGACAGATCTTTTTGTCACGCTGTGAGAGTTAGAGCCATGGCAAACAACAATCACAAGTAATCGTCGCTGCTCACAAGCAAAACGTTCCACTCGCTGCTGATAATGAAAAGCACAACGAAAACAGTCAAGACTTCTGCAGTACGATCATGAGAAAAAGCGAAACGACAGAAGAAAATGAAAACAATGCTAACGCATTCCAAGTTCGTCTCGGCAGGCGCGAGTGTGTGAGTTACAAACAAAGCAGGCAACATTAAACGGAAGCTGTTGGGCTCACTCACCAACACACTCACATAAGCAAGCAAAGCAGCAACTGCTTCAAAACGAGCACAGATGAGTGTCGTAATTGTCAGGAATGACCAGATCGGTGATGGATCACAACAGAAGACGACATTCACCAGTTGCTTTTTACTTCTTTCGTCAACTTGATGGATGGTCATGGAGAGAGCTTCCACGAGCACATTGATATGAATGTACAGAGCGTTACTACCATCAGCTGTTTGATTATGGTGATTGTTATAGGTCGCAACTCTGGGTCTGAGCCAGATGACAGTTCGAAGAAGAAAAAAAAAAAGGTCGCTCCAGACTTTGGGCTACAGTATTCTACACAGATAAAAGTTCTGAATTTTAATTGTGATGTAAACATTCTTTCACGTAAGCTTGCAACCGAGCAACTTGTAAACAATGTTGTTTACAACAATGGGCTTTTGTATACAATAGTTGCTACATTGCATGAAATGTCTCAGAACTTTACATGATATACAATGTAAACTTATATAATATGTGACGCTCCATTTATGTGCATCTTACTGAACAGAAATTTACACTACTTTTTCGAACTGTGTACCGACATTGATATAGTAGAGCTTGTATCTGATGTAGAAGATTTTAAAACACAGATTAATGAGCTATTGCCTGACCAGAGCTCTTCTACTCCCTTACACATCTTGAACTGTATCCTTGGATATTTTCTCGAAGAAGTTTATCTTAACATCGAAACTGCTCTACGATTTTTTAAGACGCTTTCAGTTGCAGTGGTATCGTGTGAACGTAATTAAAAAAAAACTATCTTCGTTCCAAAATGAGCCAAGACAGACTCTCTGGCTTGGCTTTTCTTTCGATATAGAAGGAATCGCTACCATAATTTGATTTAGATCAGAGTTGGTTGGAAATGCTAACATGAAGCTTTAGTGTGATGATTTATTAGCTAGAGAATGATCTTTAGAAGAGGGTAGGTGGATAGTTCCGTTAGAGTACGGCAGTATGAAAATTGAATAGAAGTTGAAAATGAGCGAAGGGCCATTAATGCGACAGTTTTAAGATCGACGCACATTTTTGCCTAACCCGTACGATGTACGCGGGGACTTGAAGTATGTCTCCAAGTCCACAGGCAAAAATGTGCGTCCCTCTTTTTGCTCATAAACTGACTGCGGCTGTGGAATAGTTCTAGCGACGTTTTCATCACTACCTACCACTACCTTGATTTAGATGTTATTGTGGATCAGTTTGATTGAGCTAAGGCACGTAAGGCGAAATTTTGAATTAATTTTAACTGACAACAAATACAAATGTGAATAAACGTTATTGCAACTGATCAAAACGGATTTTATTGATGATTCGATCTATTTATGTAACTTGACATACCACAAATTCGTATATGTACAATAAAAATTAATGGATGTAGATCAAATGTTGTAAATTCCTTTATGTGCTACATTAACAATACCAAGAGTGTAAAGATGGCTATTTGAAATGGGGCGTAGTTTTCATGGTTTTCCAGGGGCGCTGCCAACCCTCACTACGTCTCTGCTCACTGTTTTTATTTTATTATGAGGCCATAGCAAATTCCATCATCAACTGAAGCTTACATATTTTGAAACTTTGTAATATCGATTACAGTTATCGACAAGAAAAATGTCATCAAGATAGGCTAATTACATGCTATAACTGCTCAGTGTGGCCAGCGTTTCTCTTCGTCCAAATCAGTCCCCCAGGAATCATCAAAGATATTTTCCCGAGAGGAAATATTCAAATATTCCCGAGTAGCCGGATTCTACATACTTAAACTGGTATGCTGAGATTCCAACAGCCGAGTAGTTTTGCAATTTATTTAGCTAAGATTCAGTAAAACAATTACCGAGACTCAGCTAACAAATTAGATTTCTGCTAAGATCTCAGCTAACAAACATATATTATGCAGAGATATAAGCAAAAGTAAATGCCGAGGTAATCGGCTGTTGGATACTTTACCGCGCACCTAACAGAGGGAAGGACGGAACACCAATCCAGCACGCATCCCGAGGGTGATGATAGGCCTTGTCCGGTAGCTGAAAATAAAATGAAAATGAAAATGAAAAACATTCATCGCTCAATCTCTGCCCCACTCTGGCACACTTCATCAACGTTCTCGTTTGCAGCGGGTGTGTGCGCTGGACTTTTATAAGATTTTGAAAACGTATTGCCTTCTCACCCTCCTTCCCATCAGATGTATTTTAGCTGCAAAGACGTTTTTTTAAATAACAAAAGCTGATACGTAAGATTTGCGCAAATATTCCGCTGGACGTTTCGTACTCCAACACCCGGATGGACGCTCGGAAATGACGCGATAGGCATAGTGGAAGGAGACATGTACAATATCTGCGTACATACCTTTTGTGTAAATTTTTCCATTATGGGCTGTTATATTTCAAAACAGGACGCAATAAAACACGCTGGATGGCAGGAGACGTACGGGGGGCAGTGCATAACAGGATTTTGGGAATATCCACCTCGTTCCTGGAAGCTGGGCTTTCTCGTTTGGTAATGCTTGTTTCCGTACTCCACGTTGCTACGAGTGGAGGCTTATGGGAAAAGATGAAAAAGGAAGACAGCGGCTTTTTTTTTCGTGGCTGACTGAAAAGATCCAGATTTATTTGTAAAGTTTATAATTGGAATATCACTCATTTTTTTATGATTCCTTTTCCAGGGAACATTTTGTTAGCGAACATGTATTTTGCCAGAATCGCGAACAAGACAAAATGAAAATTCAATATTATAATGTTGATTTGTTTTAAGGTAATTACTTCAAAGAGCATCCAGACACATTGGGTTTGCTTTTTTGAATCATTTAAGAAAATATACAAATTTGCAAAAGCAAATCCACACATAAACGTAAACATGGACCTGGATAGCCATGGGACCGTCCTCTGGAAGTTTAAGAACATCCGTAAAAGTGGATAATCCATGAACTTGATCTTAGAGCTCCGCGGTTCTTTCACGGCTGTTTGGTCGTGCCTCCACTAGAGGTTGCTGTTGTTGCTGTTGTTGTTGTTGTTGCCGTTGTTGCCGTTGTAGCCGTATTGAGTCAAGGAACCTGCTTGGTGAAATTATTTCGAATAGAGTAGAAGTTCATTGTGAGTACACCTATAGATACATTTTGTTAAATCGTAGTTTCTTCCACGAGCTCTTCGTGCTACCCCTTGCCGCCTAAACGGATACTTGACAAACGAAAAGCAATTGTTGGAAACCAGTCCGGTTCACATTTTGGTCTCACTCCCGTGACAAGAGCCTATATTTATTTGTGATACCCATTTCCGTCCAAACGGCTACTTGACGAGTAAATGGCTTTGGTTGTGGTTGAGTGAGTTTAGTCTGGTAGGCTGGAAAGCAAACTTCAACGTTAGAAATACAGATGAAACCATCCCAAAAATTTTCACACAAAAATACTGAGTACACTTTGATATATATGTTCGAGCAACAGCTAGCGAATTCAATGTCCTTTTAATATGCCAAATGATTAGATAAAGTTGACATTTGTTTTGATTAGAGGAATGTAAGAAAATGAAACATCGAGCATAACATTTTACAACTAATACTTCATAAAATTTTAATGCTTATTTTTCATTTTCTAAAATTCTTGAGCAAAATAAAAAACAATTGACCACAAAGATTTTCATAATCTCGGATACAAAAAATAAATCAAGTTTTACGAATATGTGATTATTTCATCATTACAATTTTTTTCAGGATTGTCTCTCATTACTGGGACTTGATTTTTTGTATTTTTAGACAAAGATACAAATCACTAAAAAAAAATCAAGATTCAGGATTTAGAGACCCTTTAAAACATTGGCAACACTGCTTGTTTGGTTGATACGTTCTCTTGTTATATGAAATTTTTGATCTTGATTTATATAGTATAATTTCTTCCAAAAATTATATTTTAACACTTATTTGAACCGTGAGTAGCACTAATTTGCCGTTTTTGAATCAGTTACATATGTGTTGCGCTAAAAATAAACAAATTAGCAATTTACATTAGATGGTATGATGCAACTGTTATAAAAAAAGTCATAGTTTGTAGTGTTGTGGTGGTACTGACTGTATAGTTGTCTGCTGCTGTTGCTGTTGCTGTATGGTTGGTTGTTTGCTCTGTGGCACGAAAATAAATTGGACAGAACTTAGTGTCTTGGTGCTGAAGTATTTCGGATAGTGCACACAAAGTGGTTCCATGTACTGTATTAGATGTAAAATACACTGGAGTCGCTTTTTACGCGGTTTTTTTACACGGTTTTTTTTACGCGGTTTTTTTTTTTACGTGGATTTCGGAATTTACGCGGTTTTTTTTACGCGGATTCTGGAATTTACGCGGTTTTTTTTACGCGGATTTTGGTTTTTTTTACGCGGATATCAGAATTTACGCTTTATCATTATGCACTAGAGTCGCTTTTTACGCGGTTTTTTTTTACACGGTCTTTTTTTACGCGGTTTTTTTTACGCGGGACGTATCACCCGCGTAAAAAGCGACTCCAGTGTACATGCTATTTTGTTGGACAGATTCAGCGAAAATCGAATGAACAGGCGTCTTGCACAATCTAGCCGTTGGTTCGTGCTCTTGTGTACTGGTGCTGAAGTAGTTCGATCAGTAGCTTAGGCTGTGCTTTTGATAAAACTGATGAAATGCATGCTTGAATAGCTCTGGTTCATTAGGTAGATTTAGTGAAATTCTGAACGAACGGGCGTCGTACACAATCTCGCCGTTGGTTCGTGCTCTGGTGTATTGGTGCTGTAGTAGTTCGAATAGTAACACTCTGAGTGGTTCTGTTGCTTCTGGCAAGAGTGAAATCGGTTGCGTGCAAGCCTTGCATGCAAGTCTGAGTAACTCTGACTGGGTTAGCAGATTCCGCCAAATCTGAATGAACGGGCACCTCACACACTGATTACATGTGCAGTTTTGGAGTAGGAGCTAAGAGTTTTATAAACATTCATGCAGTAGTTCCATGTGTAGCATGTTAGCAACGATATCTAAATTTTTCAGAAAGTATCCGTAACTGTTCTGTTGTACTGCCAGACTCAATTGTGGATGCTTTTTGTGTTTTTAGCCATCTACTGATATACTGATTTATGAACTCAGGCATAACATTTGATAACGGCACAAAATCATTTGTAAACAAACTTTCTAAGGCCCTTTACACGTGAACCAAAGTACGCCCACGCAAACCAACCACATCATTTGATAGGGACAACTATCACCTTTCCGAAAGTGGTATTGGTTTGCGTGGGCGTACTTTGGTTCACGTGTAAAAGGCCTTAGAAAGTTTGTTTACAAATGCTTTTGTGCCGTTTTCAAATGTTATGTCTGAACTGTCGATTGAGTTTGTTGAATTGGTGTGTGTAACGTTTGTTTCGTTATTTCAGCTGTGTATTTTTGGTTACCACCAGCGATTGATTTTGGGTCTGTTGGAAGGTGAAGACAGCATATGTGTCGAATGTAAAAAAGTTGAGAAAGATGCTAATAAATTGGTTACTTGCATGTACTGTTTCTCTGAGGCGCACTACAAATGCCGAAATCTCGTTGGTAATGCAGCCCTGCGTATAAAAGACAGGATGCATTTCTGCTCGCATAACTGTTCCAGTTTTTACCAACGAATCACTGAAATGCAAAATCAAAAATCCTCAATAGTTGATACGCTAGCCGCTGAACTTAAGGGAGCAGTTTGTAATGGTGTCTCCAGGAAATGAAGACTGTTAGGTGCGAAGTACAGCAGATAACAACTGCTATTGAAAAATCTCAGCAATTCCTTTCTGACAAATTTGATGCCATTGTAACTGATTTTCAAGAGTTGAAGAAAGAAAACAAGCTGGAAATAGATAGGCTCAAGAACACGCAACATGCTATGTCGAAAATCGTCCATAACTTGGAACACAACGTTGATAAAAGTGCTCGTCAAGCGAATTGTAACAACGCTGTAGTTCTCGGGGTCCCTTTCATTCCTGATGAAGATACTGTAAAAATTGTTCGGGATGTTATCTCTTGCTATGGTTTGAGCATTGGCACTGATTCGATTATGTCAGCTGTTATACTCAGTGGTGAGAATAATACTAAGAACTCGTTGATTCCTATTCGCGTAACTTTCAAGGACAATGGTGTAAAGGAGAATGTTTTTGCGAAAAAGAAGGAGTTTGGAAAACTACTCTCTTCTTCAGTCAATGAAAACTACGAGATAAATGGTAATCCGGCCACAATTACAATGCGCGACGAATTAACTCCATTGTCGTTAGAGCTGTTGAGTGAAATGCGAGAGTACCAAGAAAAACTCAACATCAAGTACGTCTGGGCAAGTAGAGGCGGAAACATTTTAGTGAAGAAAAATGAACACTCTTAGTCGGAAATGATCAAAACACGCGATGATTTGTATGAACTGATTAACCGTTACGGTAATAAATCACCGGAAAAAGAATCTCCTTCGCTCAAAAGAAAGTGCGGTATCAATAGTAGCAGCAAGTAATATAAGAATTGTAAGTTTGTATATTTTGTCTTCTTTGAATGTTTGCGTACTTAATACGGCTGATTCAATAAATGTGTATCATGATTGTATAAGTGAATTATACTGAAAGCATTGATGGCCATTTCTGAATTGCTCAATGGAACATAAGAGGTATGAATAGTTTACAAAAGTTTGATAGTATTCCTCTATTTTTAGATAGTATTAAAATCCCAATTGATGTGTTAGTTGTTGGCGAAACGTGGCTAAAATCAAATAATTGTGTTTTATACAAAATATTAGGATATAACTCTGTATTTTCTTGTCGTGATACGTCTTCTGGTGGTCTCGCTATTTATGTGAAAGATGGATTGAGTTGTAATGTGTTGCAAGACGTTACAACTGACGGGTTTCATCTTCTACATCTTGAAGTTAAGAGAAATGGATTTTATTATGAAGTGGTTGGTTTATACAGACCGCCATCTTTTGATTTTAACCGGTTCCATGATGAATTTGAAAACATATTGTCGGTTCAAAACACGCGTTCTCGTTTCTTCGTTGGTGATATGAATATTCCCATCAATTTATCAACTAACAATGTTGTCGTTCGTTATAAAACCCTATTAGAATCCTATGACTATGTTTGTTCAAATACATTTGCAACTCGACCAATTAGTAAAAACATCTTGGATCATTTTGTATGCAGTAATGATAATTTGGGAAGCATAAGAAATGATACTATTTTTACCAATGTGAGTGATAACTTGCTAGTAGTTTCTTCCCTCAAAATTAAAAGACCTAAAGAATGTATTGTTTTGACTAGAAAAATTGTTGACAAAATCAAGCTAAATAATCTTTTCACTCGTTTTTTGAATGATTTCGTTTGCAGTGACGATGTGCATGATTCAATCATCACTTTGACAAATACATACAATAGATTTTTAGCCCAATGTACGAAAACTAAAAGTGAACAAGTTAAAATGAAATCTAAACATTGTTCTTGGCTCAATTACTACGTATGGCAATGGATAAAACTTAAACACAAATATCTTAAAAAAGTTAAAAATGATCCTCACAATAACAACTTAAAGAATTTGTTGAAACATGTGTCTAAAAGAACAGATGATGCCAAAAAAGGATGTAAAATAGATTATTATAATTTTTTTTAGAAAGTACTTGTCATGCCAAATTGTGGAAAAACTTAAACGAGATTATGGGCCGTTCAAAACCAGTGTCTCGTTTTGAGCTGGTTCAAAAACATCTAAAAATTCTGAAGTTTGTGAAATTTTCAATAATTTCTTTTCTCAAATTGGAACCAACCTTGCTGATAAAATACCGAAAAATAACTTAAATCCTTTGAACAACGTTACTCGATTGGAACGTTCTGTCTTTCTGAGACCTGCAAATGTGAATGAAGTGACAGGAATTATAAACGAGCTGAATGTAAAAAAGCAGTGGACCTGATAATTTTCCTGCTAGTGTCATAAAAAGTAATGCAACTAAATTTTCAGACATTCTTGTTCACCTTTTCAATCAAATACTAGTACTAGGTACATATCCTGAGTGTCTCAAAATAGCAAAGGTTACTCCTATATTCAAATCCGGAGACTCGTCTGATCCCTGTAATTTTCGATCCATCTCTACTATTTCTGTCTTTAGCAAAATTTTTGAAAAATTGTTGATCAATAGATAAGTTAATTTTATGAATCAATATGATATTCTTTACAAATTTCAATACGGTTTCAGAAAGGGATGCAGCACTTCTACAGCCATAGTAGAACTAGTAGAGTACCTATCTAGTAAAATTGACAGTAAGTGCGTTGTTGGTGGCCTCTTTATTGACCTAAAAAAAGCGTTCGATACTCTGAACCATAGCATTCTTTTGCAAAAATTAGAATACTATGGAATACGAGGTGCAGCAAATGACATTATTCGAAGTTATTTAACTAATAGGCAGCAATATGTAGCTATCGAGGATTCAAGAAGCTCTTTGTGAACGTTTAATATTGGTGTCCCTCAAGGCAGTAATATTGGCCCTCTTTTATTCCTTATTTACATAAACGATCTTGGGAATCTGTCTCTTAAAGGAATACCAAGGCTATTCGCTGATGATACAGCAATCTTCTACCGAGTCAAGATACTTCTTTCATTATTTCTAGCATAAATGATGATTTGCGAATTCTCATGAGGTTTTTTGATTCAAATTTATTATCTTTAAATTTGGTAAAGACTAAATACATGTTATTCCATTCTCCACGGAAAAAAATTCCTCCACACTCGAATCCGTCTGTTGGACAGCCAATTGTCGAAAAAGTGTTCAAACTCAAATATCTTGGTCTAGTTTTAGATCCTGTGCTCTCTTGGGGAAGTCATATTAAACACATTCAAAGTAAAGTTTCATCACTTTGTGGTTCAATGTACCGAGTTAGACATTTTGTTCCTCGTGGTGCACTCTTTAAATTTTATTTTGGGTGGATACACTCGCATCTGCAGTATCTGATCATTGTATGGGGCCATGCCTGCAAATATAAACTTAAAAAACTCCAAATTTTGCAAAACAGATGTTTAAAAATTGTGTATTCACTATCACGGTTACATTCTACACTTCTTCTATACACTAACGTCATGCAAAACGCTCTACCAATACGAGGGTTAAAGAAAATAGATTTTTACTTTATGTGAACCACTGATATCATGAACAAAATAACAATAAATAATTTTCAGGTCTGCCTAAAGTGAAAAAAAAAAAAACAGTGAAAAATCAACTTTTTTTTTCAGATATTTTCTTCTAACTTTTTAAATCGTTTTTTTTTTTTGTTTTTAGAGATTCACATAGAACAAAAATCTTTTCTGAATAAGGTCCAATTGATAAAAGTAAGTTTTGTCCATTTTTTAGGTCTCTAGAACGCCCACCAATTACCAATCCCCACCGGAGGCGACCACCTTCCGATGTGACCCCAAGGAGCCACAGAGGTCACACACCAATGAAAAAATCTCAAATGTAGAGGAAGATTTAAACAATTTAATGCAAAAAACCCCAAACGTTTGCGTTATTTCATTTGCTCACTAAAACAATTTCGAAAATCGTCGAGTTTTTTTTATTTTTTTTTGAGTATTTCCCCCCTTAAAGTGACTTAATCCTATTCTTAAAAACTGGTCTACTTATATTAAAATCAAAACCATCACACACATCATTAAACAGTCTGCAACATCTATCGAGAGGATTGTTATAACCGCGAGCAGTACGATGTCCGGGAGTCCACAGAAAGTAATAGTTGCGGAGACGGCGAGCTGGAGTGTGGAAATTGATGTTCCCGAGCAAACAACTGCAGTCAATATGATTACTAATCATGTCAAATATGAACATCCTCTGGAGAAAGACTCGGCGATTTGCTAGTGTTTGCAGTCCAATAAGCGCACATCTATGCTCGTACGGAGGTAAACTATCTGGATTTGTCCATGGCAGACATCGTAATGCAAACTTTATAAACTGTTTCTGGATTCTCTTGATGCGCAGTACATGAACAGCATGATATGGAGCTCCATATTCAAGAACACTGTGGACCATAGAGCAGTACAGCGCTTTCAGGGCGTAAAGGGTGATACGGTCAAAATTTGGTCAATATCAACTTGACGTATTTCTTTCAATTTTGCATTTAAAAAACCTGAACACCCCTCATTTTGAAGGTGTGTGTGTGTGTAGAATGTTGCTCCTATTTTCATTTTGGAATTCACTCTTCAGTTGTCAAAATGCCGTCCAAGCAAGAAGAGCAGCGTATCAAAATTTTGCTCGCGCATCGCGAAAATCCGAGCTACTCGCACGCAAAGTTGGCAAAATCGCTAAAAGTTGCCAAATCAACCGTTACAAATGTAATTAAAGTGTTTGGGGAACGTTTGTCGACAGCCAGGAAGTCTGGATCGGGGGGAAATCGAAAACCGGAAGCCGCTGAGACGACAAAGAGAGTTGCCGGTAGTTTCAAGCGAAACCCTAACCTCTCTCTCCGAGATGCCGCAAATAAGGTGGGTGTATCGTCTACAACCGTGCATCGAGCCAAAAAACGAGCCGGACTATCGACTTACAAGAAGGTAGTGACTCCAAATCGCGATGATAAACAAAATACGACGGCCAAAGCGCGATCCCGGAGGCTGTACACGACGATGCTGACGAAGTTTGACTGCGTGGTAATGGACGACGAAACCTACGTCAAAGCCGACTACAAGCAGCTTCCGGGACAGGAGTTTTATACGGCAAAAGGAAGGGAAAAGGTAGCAGATGTTTTCAAGCACATGAAACTGTCAAAGTTCGCAAAGAAATATCTGGTTTGGCAAGCCATCTGTACCTGTGGCTTGAAAAGCAGCATTTTCATAGCTTCCGGGACTGTCAACCAAGAAATTTACGTGAAAGAGTGTTTGAATAAACATCTGCTGCCTTTCCTGAAGAAACACGGTTGTTCCGTACTGTTTTGGCCGGATTTGGCATCTTGCCATTACGGTAAAAAGGCCATGGAGTGGTACGCCGCCAACAACGTGCAGGTGGTTCCCAAGGACAAGAACCCTCCCAACACGCCAGAGCTCCGCCCAATTGAGAAATACTGGGCTATTGTCAAGCGGAACCTAAAGAAGACCAAAAAAACTGCTAAGGGCGAGCAGCAGTTCAAGGCAAACTGGCTTTCTGCGGCGAAGAAGGTGGACAAGGTGGCTGTACAAAATCTGATGGCAGGGGTCAAGCGTAAGGCCCGGCAATTCGGATTTGGAAAAGCGGAAGCCTAACTGAATATTTTTCCTGAATTTTATACTAATTGAACTTGAAAAAGAAATTTAATTTGATTTTTTAAATAAACGATTTCACCGATTTACACGCGTTTTCCCTTGACCAAATTTTGACCGTATCACCCTTTACACGTCGTCGAATTGTGCAGTATTGCGGCGCAAAAATCCTAGCATGGAGTTGACCTTTGCTACTGTCATGAATATGTGCTCGTTAAACCGTAGTTTGCTGTCCAAGATGAGCCCAAGATCCTTAATGGCATTAACCCTTTCCAGCGGCGATTGATTCATAGAGTAATCAAAAATGATCGGGGAGTGAGAGCGGGTAAGTTTAATCACTTTGCATTTGGCAGCATTGGCTTGCATTCCATTCATCTGACACCAGGATGACAATCGCTCTATATCAGCTTGTAGTGCGCAACAATCCACGATCGATATGATCACACGGTACAGCTTAAGATAGAAGACTTAATAAACAGAACGAAATTGAGAGGTCCTAGGTGACTCCCTTGTGGAAACCCGATGGTATATGGAATACCTCGGATCTGGAATCACGTACCTTAACGAAAGCCTTCCTGGATGATAAGTATGATTTCAACCAACAAACGATCCACGGTGGAAGACCAAGGCGGTTTAGCTTCTTAATGACTAGGTCGTGAGGAACTTTGTCAAAAGCCTTAGAGAAGTCGATGTAAACGGAGTCCACTTGCTGACACTTCTCGATGCTACCTATAAGAGTGTTCGTGTAAATCATCAAGTTAAAGACTGTCGAGCGCTTTTTCATGAATCCATGCTTAAACTCTGAGATATGGGTTGAACAGCTGGATACAACTTCTCATGCAGAAGACTTTCGAGAACTTTGGCCAAGCAGTTCAGGATCGAGATAGGTCGGTAATTTTCCACTTTGTGCATGTTACCGGACTTGAAGATTCGTGTAATTGAGGCGAGCTTCCAGGCATCCGGAAAAACGCCATCCTTAAGCGATCGATTGAAAATAGACATAACGGGAGTGGCCAACGATGCTGCACAGTTCTTGACGAAAGACGGTGGAATACGGTCCGGGCCTGGACCTTTCGATGGATCGACTGAGCAAAGGGCTTTGAGAATAGCGTCTTGACTGAAGATGAGCTGCTGCAGGTGAATGTCGTATCTTGGTAGCTGATCAATGTATTGCTGCGGTGGAGGAGTTTGATCGGGTTCAAAAACACTTCGGAAAAAGTCAGCGAATAGGTCAGCAGAAGCGGTGTCGGTGGTGGAGCTTCTACTACCGTAGGTGACGTCCACGGGAATACCAGCTGATCTTTTCCGAAAGTTGATAAAAGACTAGAACGACGATTAATTTTCCTTGAAACCCCTCTGGAGGTTGTCGAGTACTCACGAAAGCGAGCTTCCTGCAAACTATTATACTCTGCTTCTACTAGCTGCACCGTATATTAACGGTTACGCAGAATGCGCAATTGCGGATTCCACCAAGGTTGTTGGAATTGCAAACAAGATTTTCGTGTCCTCACCGGAACAGTATCTTGGATTACTTTATAGATGTTGTTGTAGAATACGGAGACGGTGGGTTGGTCAAGTATTTGTACCCAATCCAAGGCAGCAATCCTCGTGTTAACAACATCGAAATCACATTGTGCAAAATTATACTCACTGCGGGCTGCTGGGTACGGGAGCGGATGATCTCTCGAACGGGAGTTAACTTTTAGAAACAACGGCTTGTGGTGACAATCAACTTTCATAATTGCAGAGGGTGGTTCAAACAGCTCGATGCAATCGGAGTCACTGACGAGAACCACGTCAAGAAGCTTACCATTCGTGTTCACCAGATCGTTGATTTGCTTCAATCCAGCAGACAGTATGGACTCCACTACAGCGAGTTCCTATTCTGATGAAGCATTGAGAGGCAGAAATTCTCTGACGTCCTCATTGAAGTCCCAAGCTAGATTTGGCAGATTGTAACCGCCCACAACTTGTATCGTGATGGTTCGCCATACCAAGGAGCTGTTGTACGGACTCAGCGTGTTTGGTGTAAATGTCGGGCTGACTGTTTGGTCGAATATAAATGCAGCACAGGAAGATCGATTGATGTTGTAAATCGACTTGAACAGCAATTTGTTCGGAGCTCCCAACGCCCACAAGATGCACAGCCTTACACTTCAGCTCGGATTTCACGGCAATTAAGACGCCACCGCCACGTCGCAGTGCGCTGGTGCGAGAATTCCGGTCACAGCGGTAGATTGTGTAGTTGCTTGCGAGTTCAGCATTCTTAATGTCGGTATGAAGCCAGGTTTCAGTGAATACCACCATGTCGAAATCACAAGAAAGCAGCGAATGGAGTTGAGTGTTAGTTTTTGTCCTCAAGCCTCGGACGTTTTGATAATATACGGTCCAATATGTACGAATGTTGGCAGGGTCACAAGACGCTAGGTTAGGCGAGGTGCTTGGTTCAGCTGACTCTAGGCGTTGCTCATTGGACCAGAATTTATGTGCAGTACCGGTTCCAAAAATTCTGCGTTCTCCTTTCATCTTCAACGAACTCCCAAAATTCGATACCTTGTGGCCAAGGCGAAGGATCCATCGCTATTGTCTTCATTTCGAGATTGACTCCAACCTTGACTTGGGATTTGTTTCGTTTGTTCGATTTGCGCTCTATCGTTGCGTTCGTGTTTGGGATTTTTCTTTACATGTCTGTTTTTTTTTATGTGACCCCCAGTATAGAAATTAAAGACGTAGTCCTATTTCACTATAACTTTGGTTGCCGTTGATTTCCATTCTAAAGAAAGGACAATTATTCAAATTTTCTTCAACGCTGGGTATTTTTTACCTATTCCATTCGATTAGGAAATTTTCACTAAATGTATTCTTGATCAGGATTACTAAAATGTCCACTTTAAGTCTGATATTTGACGTTAAGCATCTACAGCATGAAGTATTAAAAACATGACTAGTGAAAGTAGCTACTTTTATTACGCAAAAAATTGTGAGGAGACCCACTTTCAAAAACCACAGAAAATATAAATTAAACCGTTTGCTTCATATTTTTGGTTCTGGCCTCATCAACAGCAAAATAGCACTGTGCGGTGTATTTATCAAAGGAAAATCTTTCAGCACATCCCCTTTCTTCTCTAAATATCATCATCGTTTGATTCGATTTCGCTCACATGACATACCTCATCTTTACATATTTCCGCGCACGATGTAACCTCGGAAACATGATTCCGATCATTATGTCAAACAGGGAATATTAAATAACATGTTCTAGTCGGAACACTACTGCACGGCACTTCCGGGATGGAGATGTTGATTTTCTTCGTATTATTTATAGCAGGCACATGTAGCAGAGTTCTCGTCACACCGAACGCACAACATTCCCGTTGATCAAACGAAGAAGGAGGGGTTGTGCAGGAGGCTACGTAGGACGTGTATCAGCATCACATTTGGATATATTTGAAATGTCATTCCTGCTGTCGTATTTTCCTACAACTGAAACCGGAGTGAGTGCCCCGTTTTTTGATAGAAACTGAGCTGACATGCTCCTCTCTGTATGAGTGTGTGTATGTAATGTTATTTCCCGTTTCATTTTTGGCCGTATCCGTGCTCTCATTCCTTCGTGACGCTTGGCTGGCACTAGTTGATCGTTTCATTTCATTTTGCTTTGTGAAAAATTCAGCGACTTTTTTCCTTTGATGACATACCCGAGTAAAGTTTTATTCTAAATTGATAACAAGCTCTGATGTCTGATTATCAAGGTTTGGTAACTAATTTTAACAAAAATTATAACCAGAAATTTTCGCTGGATATCACATAAATAACCATTTTTGTTATCATTGAAAATAAATTGAAAACAAATCCTGTGATCTATGCAAATTAATTCAAACAATTTTATATTTTGTTATCGATATGATAATTAAACCTTAAGCTGATAACTGAAATATGATTAGCGGTGTTAAGTCCAATATTTTTTTATCATGCGGGTATCCCGAGTAAAGCAAAATATCAACCTGATATCATCTAGATAATAAATATTGTTATCCCGAGCAAAGATTTATTCCAAATTGATAACATGTTCTAATACCCGGTTATCAAGAACTGAAAACGAAATATGTTATCATTGTTCCAGTTGCTATCCATCTCTCGAACCGATCAGTCACCTTATCACCAGACACTATATTCGAGATTCTTTTGTGCGGCGTGCGAGCGTGTGCTTTTTACTTTACTATGAAAGTGTTACGAGAAAACTGTGTCGTATTAGACACAACGATCCTTCCCAAGCGACCGTGTATTTCGGTCATAAAAACATTCTTGGACAATGAGCTGCAGCTCGATATGTCGCTTGTGACAAGTATCCAGTCTCACAACGTAAAGAACGTTGTGTACCTGGGTATGCGAGACAAGGACGCGGCCGATAACATTGCTTCAGCCCATCATTTGAAGCATTGTATTGAAAGTGAGGGGAAACATTTTCCATTACCCATCTACGTCGAGAGCAGTGCTGTTGACGTACGGATTCACGATCTCCCGTCGGATATGGATAATGTGGTTATCGTTGACCATATGCGCCAGTATGGTGAGATAATTGCAATCAGAAGTGAAGTTTGGAAAAACTACTCCATCCGATTCCCTCTTACATTACTGTGGACGATAAAGTGACTTTGGTGTCATACAAAAACCAAGTCAAAACGTTTCCTAAACGGCAAACTGTGACCGAAAATCTCACCCGAAACAACGCAGCTAAAGATAAGCAGTGACCTTTTCTTCCTAAACCGGCAACTGATGCAGATCTACACATAAACAATAAAGCAGTGATGAACAAGCGACAAAGGTCCGTTGAATCGGAAATAACAATTGAGTGGATTGAAGATGAACAGCAGAAACGTGCTTTGATCGAGGATTACAAGCAGAAAGTGGATGCTTTGTACCTAGCGCAGCAAAATGAACGAGACAAAAATATTTGAATTGTTTTTTTTTTATGATACTTGGCTCCGTTGAGTCTTTCTAGACATATGAGCCTTACAAATAAACAGATAGAAATTTTTTTTTATCATTGTGGTCGAGGCAACATAACAAAATATATGACAAAAAACTGCAAGGGACAGCCTTTTATTTATTTATTTCGTCAACCAACGTAGACTAGTACATATTCGAATACAGTTTTGTTTTCTTAAATTTATTTATTTATTTCGTCAACTTTGAACAAAAGGTTAAAAGTATAATTTTGTCTTTAATACAAAGTGTCAGCTTTCCTATTTTTTATGAGTTATAATGCCTTATGGAGTAAAAATATTGTTTTAGTTTATGCCGAGACATTGCAAAGTCAATGGTTTCGCAGTATTGATTGTAAGAGGCCATCATGCGGTTTAATGGCCCATATTTTGCATAATTTGTGCGATGATGTTTTATGGCAAATAAATTTCGAAACGAGGAATCGATATTCTTCCAATGGTGAAAGCGTATCCATTGATTCGATACCGATTGCCACCGCCGTTGCATATTTCTGCTAGTCGATGTTCCTTGTAAGATCAAATGGAACTCGCGATGGCTCTGCGCAGTGAGGGCCACACTCAATTGAAATGATGATTGGCAAATGATCGCTAACATGGGGATTATTGATAAGCCTCCACAGACAATCCAATGATAGTGATATTGAACACAAAGATAGATAGAGTAGACTTTCTCGAGCCGGAAAGTGTAGCTATACGTGTCACTACACCAGCTTTAACGTCAAGTTAAAATCGTCACATAAATCGTAAAAATAGCCGCTCTACCATGGCAAAGTAAAATAACAACCTGATACCATCCTGAAAACAAGTTTTGTTATTCCAGATATCATTTTGTTTTCAGTTGTTATCGCATAACTTATTTAGTTATCAACTTCGACTAATTTTGTTATCAGTTGGTATCATGCAAGAATATGAAATGATGCAAGGTTAACTCTAAACTTCAAATATTATCCACATGGTGAGAAAAAAAAACACTGCCAATTATATTTCAGTTATCAGCGTAAGGCTTTAATACCAAATCGATAAAAAAAATTCTGGAATTTTGTTGATTAAATTGGCATGGATCACAGGATTTGTTATCAAAATGTTTTCAATTATAACTAAATCAGTTAATTTTATGATATCCCAGAAGTATTCTTTTGTTATAATTTTTGTTATGTTGGCTGTTTATTCAACCACAAAGATAACATGTTCAGTTATCAAATCTTGATAACGGGGTATCAGAACTTGTTATCAATTTGATATAATTCTTTGCTCGGGTATTGTCATCGTATAGATCGCCCCACCCAGTACCATGGGAGTTCATATCACCCAAAAATTTTTACTGGAGATGGAAGAATCGAATCTAGATTCCAGAGTTGACTACGGCTGATGGAGGTTCTTGGTTGAACGTATACTGATAAATAGATAATTTATTTTCACATCATTGAAAACATCCTGTGAGCTATGCAAATGTATTCAACCAATTTAAAATTATTTGATCGATTTTATATTAAAGCCTTACGCTGATAACTGAACTTAAACTTAGCGGTGTAAAGACATTTCGTGTCTAACCATGCGGATGATATTTAGAGTGTTGCACAAACTTTGCATGCTTCGTAAACAAATAGTATTTTCTTTATTTGTTTTCCGTCGATCTTGTTTTCCGTACTGAGCACCAATGCTACCAACGCCAGGGAGGCAGCTTCCACACCTGGACCCTGCCTATACGGCAGAAAATATGTTTAGAATTGGTTTTTAACCTGTAACTTAAAAAAAACTCCGAATTGATCCACCTATGGTGTGATCAGACCCTTCTTACTTATTCAAGTTTATTTATTTTATTGTCATTATCAGTGACCAAGCCCCCCACCCCCGTGTCATCCAGTGACGCTACGCCACTGCCTGGGGGTACCCGGAATAAATCCGGGTGTAGTCTATTTGGTGAGGCTACCAATCACCTTATCATCGTATTTTAATGTGATTTAATGGGTTTTAATTCAATTCGTATTCAAGCAACTTCCCCGGGGTACCCGGAACATGTCCAAGTGTGTCCAATGTGGTCTGGAATACTTAACACGACTTGCATTGATCTTATTTTTGAATTCTGTAGTAATTTGATGTGTCGCATGATGGTTTTGATACGTTTTCCGTGAAGGCCCATATTCACCGGATCTTATTCCGGCCATATCTCCGGAACCGGTTCACCGATTCCAAAACCGTTCAATAGCGTTCAATGGGACCCCAAGACCTATCATTTGGCGCCGAGTTTGTCCAAATCGGTTAAGCGGTTGCTGAGAAACGTGAGCGCATTCATTTCGTTACATACACACACATACACACATACACACATACACACATACACACATACACACGTACATACACACACACACAGACATGTTCCGATCTCGTCGAGCTGAGTCGAATGGTATATGATGGTTTTGAAACGTTTTCCGTTAAATCCAGCGTGAAGGCCCATATTCACCGGATCTTATTCCGGCCATATCTCCGGAACCGGTTCACCGATTCCAAAACCGTTCAATAGCGTTCAATGGGACCCCAAGACCTATCATTTGGCGCCGAGTTTGTCCAAATCGGTTGTGCGGTTGCTGAGAAACGTGAGTGCATTCATTTCGTTACATACACACACACATACACACATACACACATACACACGTACACACACACACACACAGACATGTTCCGATCTCGTCGAGCTGAGTCGAATGGTATATGATGGTTTTGATACGTTTTCCGTTAAATCCAGCGTGAAGGCCCATATTCACCGGATCTTATTCCGGCCATATCTCCGGAACCGGTTCACCGATTCCAAAACCGTTCAATAGTGTTCAATGGGACCCCAAGACCTATCATTTGGCACCGAGTTTGTCCAAATCGGTTGAGCGGTTGCTGAGAAACGTGAGCGCATTCATTTCGTTACATACACACACACATACACGCATACACACATACACACACACACACACACAGACATGTTCCGATCTCGTCGAGCTGAGTCGAATGGTATATGACACTCGGCCCTCCGGGCCTCGGATCGATAGTCGGTTTTTCAAGTGATATCTATACCCTTCTTTGTAAGAAGGGTAAAATGAGGGGCAAAGCATCAAGCAACTTTGATGGGATGTATTTTTTAAACTAATAGTTGATTTAGTCCTTGCTGATGCAGTACCAGAAAATGCCTTAAAGATTTTATTACTTCTAAATAATTCTCATCAGACTTACAATTTCTGTTCATCGACTGTTCATCGACTGTTCATCAGACTTACAATTAAATTCTTTACATCGTACATTACACAACACCAGGTAGACCTGTAGGCAATTTTATTTTAAATAAAATTCACCTGGCTGAAGTGGGAATCAAAGCCTAACATCGTGGTACTCACACACAGTTTACCTAAACCACGGTACCTCCACTATTCGCATGACCATTACGAATAGTTTTATGCCAAAGAATAATTTTTTTATGTCACTAAAATGAAAGTCTGAAAGCGTAATTTTTGAAGTCTCAGGATTCTGAAATGATTCTAAATCCTGGAATTTATATTTGTACTGGGTTCCAGATAATGACATTTGTTGTTAGTCTGAATTTACTTGGAACTCTTCGCAGGATATATTCGTCCTTTTTTCAGAGATCTATATTCCACCATACTTCTTTTATTTATTTATTTTTTAGTAAATCATCTGACAAACAGTCTTGAGGCAAATTGAGGCTTTGACATACCAAAATTGAACGCGGATTCATCCGATGAAATCAAACGGACAATTGCTGATAAACGCTGCTTATAACCATACAGAATACGATGAAGTCCCGGCTGCATCAGAGACCACTGACGTAATATCCTACCTGAAGCACGGAAGATAGGAGCAATCGACGTCACCGTTGAGTAACGTAGCTTGTTGTAATTTTCGTCTTCGATCAAGCGTTTCAAAACCAAGCAGACTGCATCTAGCGGGATCGCTGAAAGGTTAGACGGATCACGCCATGGTAGATTCCTGAGAGCAAGCCGTGTGAAGCTTTTTTTGACTCGCTCGATTCTTAGGTTCCATGTAACGTCGTTTGGAGCGCATACGAGTAAAGTGTTTTCTAGAATCGGTCGCACGATGGAACGATATAGCGCTTTTAGACAGTGTGGATCCATGAAGTCCTTGGCAATTTTGGAGATAAAGCCAAGTTAACGGTTTGCCTTGGACATAATCGATGCATAATGGGAATGGAAGGATCCAACACAACACCAAGATTGGTCACATGTTCCATCCTATCAAGCACAGTATAATCTATGTGGTATTCATAAATGATCGGGTCTTTGCAACGATGGAAGGTCATCACGTGGCATTTTGCGATGCTGATGACAAGTTTATTCAAGTGACACCAGTGAACAAACATGTTGAGCAACATTTGCAGGTGAAAAAAAAATCCTCGATGCAGCGTACCACCACATATATCATTAGATCATCAGCATATACGAGCTTGCATCTATAACCAAGTGAAGATGCAACGTCATTGAAAAATATGACAAATAGTAACGGCCCCAAATTTCTTCCTTGTGGGACGCCGGACGTGCTAGCAAATGGCGATGAAACACAAGATCCGTGCGTAATATGCAGCACCCTACCAGTTAGATACGATGAAAACCACGACCCCAGTCTATTCGCGGCTCCCAATCGTGATAATCTCCTGAGTAACATTTTGTGATAGATTTTGGCGAAAGCCGCCTTCAGGTCCATATAGATTACGTCTACCTGCACTTTTTCTTCCATTGCCGTAAAACAGGTGGTAGTTAGATCCAGCAAATTAGTAGCTACGGACCTGTCGGGAATGAATCCATGTGGATCGGTCGAGATGTGGGTCTTTGTAGCACGCAAAATATGATCGCTGACGATGATCTCGAATAGCTTCGAAGCGGCAGAAAGGCTGGTTATCCCACGGTAGTTTCAGATATCTCGCTGGTCACCGCTTTCGTGCACAGGAAACATGTAAGACAGTTTCCAACTCATTAGAAATTCTCCTTGCTCGAACGAGTGGTTGAAAATGAAGGCTAACGGTTCAGGGCCAGGAGCAAATGAACTCTTCAACTTTTTTGACGCACCGATAATCATTGCAGGCAATATTTCGAACGTGTCCAGATAAACTGCATCCAGCGATATGTTTGACGCAGCCAGTTTGGCCCCGGTGTCGGACGATGACTCTCATTGGAAGACGGATGCAAAAAGAGTCGCGAAGAAATCGCACGCTTTTACATCACTTTTGGACTCCCTGTCGTCATAGACCACATTGGGTGGAATTGACGGATTTTTCCTCTTGCTATTTACGAAGCCCGAAAAGGATTTTAAATCCCAGCGTAAACCAAACTGCACCCGTAGAACATGTGATTTGTAGAGTGCTGCATTCAATTTTCGGTAGTCATCACTCGCTCATTTGAAGTTAGTTTTTATAAATGAGGATTTATGGGCCCGCAAACGACGCTGCCATCGATTGCGTTCAAGTTTTGATTTTCAAAGCAGAGGCGTACTCCAAGGAGGCGAGAAAGATTTTGCTCTTTATATTTAGGTACGTTTGTGTTCAACCATTGACGGATGATTTGTCAGAAATTTTAGACCATGTCATGGATATCCACATTTACGCTTGCCGCTATGCTGCTATGCCGCTATCATTGTGTTGAGCCCAAAAAAATGCGACCGGGAAAACACACACGTCCACCCGCGAGTATAGTACACTTCGACTTTCTCTGTTTACGAACGATGCAAGGTTAGTTCAAAAATCTAAATATTAATCGCATGTTAAAAAAAAATGTTGGATGACAAATTATTGCATAAATAACAGGATTTGATGTTTTCAATTATACCTAAATCATTTTTTTGTGATATCCAACGAGCATATTTTGTTATAATTTTTATCATGTTGACTGTTTATTCGACCACAATTATCAAACCTTGATAAACGGGTATCAGAAGTTGTTATTAATTTGGTTTAAAACTTTATTCGGGATTATTCAAAGTTTTGAACTTACCTTGCATGGTTCGTAAATAAATAGTGATTTCTTTCATGATAACAACTGAAAACAAAATGATATCTGGAAAATCAAAACTTGTTATCCAAATGATATCACTTTGCTCGGGTATACCTACAAATATCAGTTTAGTAGCTGCGAACACCAGGGGAAGCTTTCCAGGAAGGGTTTCAAGGCTTTGCTTCATTGGATTGGATGGGGTGTGCTTATCGATATGGTAAGTGTGAGGAATGGTTTCGTAACATTGATGGGAATCGTACCATACATGCGGCACAGATTCAAATAGGCTGTATGTGTCCTTCTTGTTTTCTTCGGGTGAAAGTTTGTTGATTTTAGTTTGACCCAAACGCTTCCAGTGTTTGCTATCGTGTTCGCGATTGGTAATAACTTTCCTGTTGGTTTTTATGACAATTTACCTAAGGGTTTCTTCGTTGAAGTTTACGTCAACACTTTGCGCTCCAGAATATGCAGTTGCCCAAAACCCACGGTTCATAAGGCTTTGTTATTTGATACACATTTTTTTTTTGTCGATTTGTGCCCATGGCTCAATTCAGTATGAAGTTTGGCTACACTTACTCGTAAGAAGCCTCAAAATTATCCTATGGAAGCACCTGATGGTATCCACTCTGTTTCCCTTCCTTGAGATACAAAACGTTTACCCACCATAGCATCTTTATTTGCTTTTCAGATATGAAGCAAGTTTTTTTCTCACAAGTGAACTACTTATGCAGCAGTATTTTGAACAGGCAAACTTTCCGGTAGAAGAAGAATCCAAGACGTAGTACTGGGACGGGAAAAATACACACACCACACTATCTATATCTGGAAAGCCGGGAAGGGAAATTTCCGCAAGTCTATATCGAAGTTTCGCTGAGCTCCGCTGACTCGGATTATGCGCCAGCTTCATGTAGGATGGTAGCAATGGGGAAAGGTACGATAGTTGCTGCCGCCGGTGCCGCAGCCGCAGGGAAAGGGCTAAATTCAACGGATCAAGAATGTTCGAAAGTTCAGCGTTTTTCCTGCCTTGCTTATTTGTGCTATGTTGGCATCAACTGCGTTCCCGTCGTTCGCGTGTCGTAAGTGCAGCAAGAAACACAACAAGCATGTTCACAGTTTCCTTCGGGATAACATAGCACCACTAGTTTTTTTTCGCATCCCTGTTTTCCTCCCATAGTTGTCGAAATACTGCATCATAGCGAAGCCCGAAAGTCTTTCATCGGCATCGGTTTTCTTAATCGTTGTAGTTTCCACCGGATGTGAACCGTTCAGTTGGAAACCCTGTGGCAGACGATGTCGTGGAGGCTCGGAACTGCGGAAAGGGCTCATGCTCGAGCACCGCATTCAATTTTCTCACAAGACGTCCGGAAAATTCACAACATGTTCTATCACAATTTATTACGAGAGTTTTCCCTGAGTTGTTCCCCACGCACGACGTTCTTCCCCAGCCAAGAATGCAAGAACAACAAAAACATTGGCCAGCTACTCTGGGCTAGAAGGTGCTTTTTGTTAACACTTTGGCACTCAATTATTTAGTAGATAATCTTCGTGTTTTGTTGTTCTTTGTGGGCGACCTCTGCTTTCAGGAAAAGTTTCGGATTTATTTTGCGGTTTGGCCCTGGGCGCTTTCCGACAACACAACCCAGTGGCATTCTGTTTCCCGTATTGTTGTAGTCACGTGAACTGTGCATCAAAACACACCCGCACATACACACCAAAAACCATCCATTGTTTGTCCGACGACTCGGTCCACGCAATGTGGGGTATGATTTCGTGCACACTTTTGTGTGCGGTATTTTGCAACACTAGATATAGTCCATGGGGTCACCGGCGCAGTCAGGATGGTATGGCTGCTACATGAATAAAAATCCCCTTAGGTCGTTCACAATGCTGTTGTATTTTATATGAACTGTTTCAATTGACCACTTTGTCAAGCAGTTTTGGCGTGACTTTCTACCAGCGATTCCATAAAACTGGACAAACTAACTTCTATGTTTTTATGAAACGTACAAATGATGGCTACTTTTCTCGTGGTTCTAGAAGAAAAAATCTGAAAATAATGTTTTATTTCAAAGTTCGAGTGGTAATAAAATTCATTTTAACTGCTCGAATGAAGTGGTCAAATTGGAACTAGAACAGAAACGCACCCCTTGCAATGCCGAGTTGCAGGTTCATTATTCGAGCACTTGTTTGCACCATATTTGAAACTGCTCGACTATTCTGTTTTATTTCTGAGCGGATTTCAAACACGAATGGAACTTTGTGCCAAATTTCTATGGATGTATTAGTGGAGCTTCTAATCTGACAGATGGCAGACGGCCAGGGGAAAACGAGGTGACGAAACGATATCTCATTTTGTTAATGTTCGGAGTCGAGAAATTGATGGAGCAAATACATTTGCTTTACAACATAGACATCTCTCAAGAAATCAGATGCCTTCTAATTTTTTCAAAGATCTTCATGTGATTTGAGATGTACTTAAACTTTTCTGGATATTTTTTCAATACTTCTAGTTCATCAATTATTCTGAAGATCTTCTACTGCCCAATAATTCAAATCGAGTCTCTCAGATATTATCTTATGATACCAGGTTACTCAGATATTATTGTAAAGGCCACCTGATGAGAGATTTTTTGCATGCATTTGCATGGTACTATTCTGGAGGTATCCAACAATTCAAATGGCGTCTCTCAGATAATTCTCTTGACTAACGTGACTCAGAAATTATACCAAAGACGTTCAGGTGATCAGATCTGATCAGATCAGCTCTAAAAAAAAATCTTTGGATTTTTTTTCAATACTTCAGGATGATCAAGTATTATTCTGAAGATCCTCAACTGTCCAAAAATTTAAATAACGTCTCTCAGAGATTCTCTCGTTATATCAGCTGTCTCAGAAATTATTGCAAAGACCTTCAGGTGCTCACAGGTATCCAAACACACACAGAAAACAAGGGACAACCCTATGGGGTTGTACGCAATAGTGACGTAGGACTACGTGGTCTTATATAATAAATGTCATTTTTTAACTGCAGCAGGAGCTTGTGTTTTGTGTAGGAATAGGAATTTGAGCGGGGTTCTCTCTGTTTATACTTTTTATAGACGGCCCACAGCGACTGACGAAGAGCTACTGATGCCGATCAATAGCTGTGCAGCTTCTTCCTCTTTCTATGGATGCGCATGTGGGCTGCAGCTCACTGCTTGCAGGCAGCCTTTTCATTGGGTACTGGAGAACACCACCACTCACCACGCGGTGATTGAATAAACACCATTTGGTGTAACCGGATGGAATTTAACTTTGAAATCTGTGTTAGGAAAATTACTTTTCGCAGGCAATTGGTGATAATTTTAATTATCATAACAACAGTTGAACATTTGTGCAATTTACAGAAGTGACAAGTCTTAGTTTTAACAGATTCGTAGAAAAAATATCGACATTACCGTCGGGTAGGGGACGTCTTACCCTACCACATGGTGATGTTGATTTGCGTGGGTGAACCTTGACTTTCAAGACATCATCGAAAGAAGTCATTTTTTACAAAAGCTGTTATGCCTTAATTCTAGCTCTATCATGATATGGGGACTGACATCCGATTGATGACCTTGACAAATTTCCGAACCGAATGACATCTCCAGCTTCACGGAAGTACTCTACGACACTGAAACACTATCCATCCCAAGGACTAGTAGCGTACCCGGGCGAAAAGCCCTACGTTGGTGGAACGAGGATACCAAATGTGCGGTAAAAGCGCGACGCAAAGCCTCACGCCGGCTTAAGCGCCTAGCCTTAGACGTTCCTGGTAGGGAGGCGAGGCGAAGGTCTACCGAGAACGCCATCTCTCGTGCAGACAGGTGATCCGTGACGCAAAGCGATCCAGCTGGATGGATTTCCTGGATTCAATCGACGAATCCCAATCGTCGAGCGACTTGTGGAATCGCGTCAACGCTCTGAGTGGCAAGCGGAGGTCTACTCCACCTACTATCCAAGCTCATGGCACCACGATCTCAGAACCGAAGGACATCGCTGACAATTTAGGGAACTATTTTGCCGGCCTGTCCGCTGTCAGTGGCTTTTTCGTCCAGCGCGTCAAACCTTCCACAAGCAGCATTCGTGACCTGCGAATTCCACCCGATGTCCCTTCCCTCCCGATCAACGATGCTCTTACCTTCCGGGAGCTTCAGTTTGCCCTCGGCAGCAGTACTGGTAAATCTGCCGGGCCGGACGAGATTGAATACCCGGTGTTCAAAAACCTCTCCCTCGACGGAAAAACGAGGCTACTCGCCCTCTTCAACGACCTATGGCTCAATGACTCGTATCCGGACCTCTGGAAACAAAGCCTGGTAGTGCCCATTCCGAAGAACAACGCGGCGAGTGGAGAAGCCTCCTCCTTTAGGCCGATTGCGCTCACTTGCTGCGCGGCAAAAGTGATGGAGAGAATGGTAAATCGTCGACTTAGGCAGTTCCTGGAGTCTAACAGTCTCCTTGACGAACGGCAGCATGCATTCCGGCAAGGACATGGCTCCTCCACTTACTTTGCAGCCCTCGGGAATGTACTCAAGGAAGCCCAGGACAATGGTCACCATGCGGAGTTAGTATCCCTTGATATTTCAAAGGCGTTCAACAGGACGTGGACGCCTGGCGTCATCAGGCAGCTCTTCGGCTGGGGCCTCAAAGGCCACATCACGCACTTTGTATGGAATTTCCTCCTTGATCGTACCTTCCAGGTGACTGTCGGGAACACTCGATCGGATCCGTTCCCCGAGGAAACTGGAGTGCCCCAGGGATCCGTCATTGCGGTTACGCTATTCCTGGTGACAATGAACGGGGTGTTCAGCCGACTGCCCAAGAACGTGCACGTAATCGTCTATGCCGATGACATACTCATCGTCGTAACGGGACGAACGACTAAACGGACCAGGAATATTGCCCAAGCAGCTGTCTCCGCCGTCAGCAGGTGGGCGCTTTCTGTTGGTTTCCAGCTCTCCGCTCCAAAGAGTGTACGGTGCTATATCTGCCACTCGGGCCATCTGATTCAGGGACCACCGGTCACCATCCAGGACCATCCAATTCCGCTTAAGAAAACAGTACGTGTTTTGGGGTAGTTCTGGATCGGACTCTAAGTTTCGACCAGCACTTCAGATCGGTGAAAGAAAACTGTCGTAGCCGCATCAACATCGTCAGGACAATCTCCCGCCCGCACCGCTCCAGTAGCTGCGAGATCCGCCTTCGTGTCGCCCGGGCTGTTATCGACAGTCGACTTTTCTACGGCATTGAAATTACCTGCTTAGCCACCGAGAAGCTGAACCGCATCCTCGCTCCGGTATACAATACCTACGTACGCATCGTATCCGAACTTCCACGCCTGCAGACGCTGCTTGTGTGGAAATCGGAGTCCTCCCTTTCCGCTATCGATCCGCTGCAGCTACTACTACGAAAGCCGCTGCCCTCGCTGCTAAGACATCCGGGAATGATAGGGTCTTTCTCCTCAACGCGGGGAACAGAGCCCTCCTCACTGCAGCCAACCTTGACCTCCCCCCGGTGGCCAGGGTCCACTGACATGGAGAGAAAAGTTGGCGATCTAACGTTATCAAAATAGATAAGCGGATTAAGAGAGGATTCCAAGCCGGAGATAACTCTGTAGCGTTGAGGCGTTCAGTTGCAGAACTTCTTGGGTCGGTCTATCCGGGGCACGTTCATCGCTTTACGGACGGATCGCGATCACGGGCTGGAGTGGGACTCGGAGTGGCAGGACCAAACTCCGCAACAAGTCAAAATCTACCGGAGGAGTGTTCCGTTTTTTCCGCAGAAGCCGCTGCTATTCTTGATGCAGCCATCACTCCTGCAGATCAACCGATCCTTGTGCTAACGGACTCACACAGCGTCATCCAGGCGCTGGAGGCCGAAGCTCCGAGCCACCCCTGGATACAAGCCATTACACGATATACCCCACCCTCAACCGTTTTTACGTGGATTCCCGGGCACTGCGGTGTTCCTGGAAATGAGGCTGCGGACAGGCTGGCGAGATCCGGTCCATCTGGTCCCCACTTCACCAGGAACGTACCACTCCTAGACGTCAAGCGTTGGATCGCGAATATTATCATGGAAGCCTGGCAGGAGGAATGGTTTCAGTCGCGGACCACTTTCCTGAGAAAGATCAAAGAAACCGTACGACCCTGGCTAGACAGCCACAAGTACAAGGACCAACGGATCATTTCAAGACTCCGGACCGGCCATGCGAGGATTTCCCACAATTTTGGTGGGACACCCTTCCACAAGGTTTTTCCAATCTGCAGCATCCCTGCCTCGGTGGAACACGTGCTGTGTGTCTGCCCAGAGTTTCAGAGGCTACGCGAACAACACCGACTCCCAGAGAACATCATGCTTTCTTGAAGGACGCCCACCTGTACAACCAAATCTAGCACTCTCGTCGTTGGCTGCGCTGTCCGTGTTCTTCCACCTTCCTATTTTCCTGCCGTCGGGGTATCTCTGCCGGACTGGGGCACTGTCTCTTACGGCCATTCTTGATAGCTCGCTGCTTGCGGGGGGCGGCGAGCCCCTGTCCACACGATGTGCTTTATCGAAAAGATCCTTGTCGAAAACCTTCATCTTCCACTTCCGGTTGTAAGTTCTCGTTCTCCGTACTGCCACAGTTATTCCGTTGGCCAATGTCGTATCGCCTGATAGTCGCTATGAGTATATGGTTCACACACTTTCCATTTTCATTCACTCTTCATTTGCCACGAGCGACGAATTGCAGAAAGTGACGTCGATAATGGATTCCCAGCCATCTCTGCGAAAAGTTCTGCTGGTGCCTTCGTGGGACAACCTAGCTTCCAGCTTTGCCAGAACTTCCAGTAGACTTTGCCCTCTTGCGTTCGAACATCTGCTTCCTAACTCCAGTTCCCAAGCATTGAAGTCTCCTCCGATGACTACCGGTCTTCGTCCGATCAGCTCTTCGGTAAGTTCATCCAGCATCTCGTCGAACTGCTCCATCGTCTATCTAGGGGGTGCGTGACAGCTGCATATAAAGATTGGCGATCACGAAACCTTTGTATGAGCTCGCAACCACTTCTTGAATAGGGTATATGCCCATAACTTGTATTGCAGCCATCCCAGCTCTATCCGCCGCTCAGTTACGGGAGGAACTCGATACGGTTCAGCAATAATTAAAACAGTGCTCTTTGTTTCCGTTGTCGACTGTCACAACAGTTGCTGTACAGTGTCACAATGATTGAGATTTATTTCGGTAACCTCCAGGCTAGGCATTTGAAGCCTACCGTCGTATGATCGTTTCCGTCATCTTTTTTGCCAAGCATGCACCTCGGTTGCTTCGTGCAGCCTTATGCAATGTGACCATTCTCTCCGGCTTTCCTGCACAGATCAGATCTGTCATGACCATTCTAGTTCCTGGCCTGGTGACCGAAACCCATGCACTTGAAGCATCGTTTCAATTGCTTGGTAACCCGAGAAGTGGTTTTTAGCGAGCACACTGACCACCTTACCTTGACTTTGCCCGTCTGGAACAGTTTGTTCGCAGCAAATGTCGATAGCCGTATCACCGCCGTTTGCATGCCACTGTACGCCTTGCTCATTCGGATGGATATTGGGACATTTCCAAGATCATAGTGCAACTTCAATGCACTTCTAAGCTCCTCTTCCGTAGTGATCTCGTCCAGATCCCTGCACTCGACCAGTGGAATAGAGCTCTTAAGCTCGCCCTTTCGCCAAGAGACTTTTCGACGATCTCCTTGAAGGCTGAGGTCTTGCTCGAAAGATCCTTCATCAGTTCAAAGAGCATCTCGCCTTTCTGGGTGCGCCTGGTTTTCACCACATTCTCTCCTAGTTCCTTCAACTTCAGATCCCTCCAACCTTCCGGATGAGTGCTGCGTACGTCGTTTTGTCCTTTGCTTCGGCGATTCCTTTCCTGGTGTTTCACTTTTCCTTTTCTCCGAGCGTGGATTTCAAGGTCCCTTCGAGGTCTCCTGTGCTTCAGTCGTTACTTTCTCGTTGGCCTCGATCAATGCCCTTTCGGCATTCTCGGTTATCGTCCTCAGCGCATTCTATTCACGTTCGGCAGCAATAATGGTCAGGCATGGAAAATTATTTACAGTCAAGATTCCTATAGTACAGATTCGTTCTTGCCGGATTCCTATGGTACGGTTTCCTCTGGATTCCTATATTACGGTCGATCCGGCATTAACGAATACACGTAGCATATGGGATTTGAGCTAATTAGGACCAAACACTGATTGTACGGCAATTTGAAGAGATAACTTTCTGATGTGTTTGGAGAAGTTGTTAAGCAGATAGTTGGTCATCTTTTGGGAATAGTCAGTTACCGGTAAGTCACAAGATTGGTCCTGTGGAAGATCCGGAACATCCGTGAAGTGGTCATTTTATGAAACTGATCCTAAAGCTCAGCGTTTTTTTTCTGATCTACTCAAAGACGTCTTATCAGAATGAATTTGGAGTTGTGACTAGAATATGGAGAATACGGGATGGCCCACCGGAAGATCCGGAACATCCATAAAAGTGGTTAATTCATGAAACCGATCCTAGAATTCCGCGGTTTTGTCGTAATCACTTATAGGCGTCTTGTCAGAATGAATTCAGAGTTGTGACCAGAAAATGGACCCTGGGGGGCTCGCTACTAAACGTCTATGAGCGGCTTCGAAAAAAATCGCGGAGCTCTAGGATTAGTTTCATGAATTTACCACTTTTACGCATTTTCCGGGTCTTCCGGAGGATCATATTCGTAACTTTCCGGATGCCAAATGTTCCCAAAAGGTGGCAAATTTTCTGTTTAATAACTTTTCAGAAGACATCAGGAAGTTATCTCTTCAAATTACCCTACAATAAGCGTTTGTCCCCAATTAGCTCTATTTCCATATGCTACGTGTATTCATTAATGCGGCCCCTATTAACCGAACTATAGGAATATTGACTGTACATTTATTTCATGCATTCATTTACATCCATTTGCCTATAACTTTTTTCATTAACAGAATTCCGTAGAACAATGAATGCAGCTTTTGTAGGCTTTGATATTAACTGTTGTCCACAAATCAAATCTGTATATCTTATGAATGATGAATCAGAGTGAACAGAACCCACCATTGTTTTTCATTGAAAACAATAACAAGCTCTTACACTCTAGTTCGTCATGCATAACAGATACAGATTGGGGTTTTCGACTAAATGCTTCATACATTATTAAGCGGAATTCTTTGCTGAATAAAAGTTAGAGGCAAATGGATGTAAGTGAATGTAAATGATTTTCCATTACTGCACACTTAGAAAAATTGGTGTAAATTAAGTTGCTCTGAGACTGACATATGCTAGAGTCAATTTTGACATAAATTGAGTCATTTGCTCAATCAAACGTATTTTCGAACTTTTCAGTACCGGAGCACTTAATTTTACATAACATGTTTGTTTACGTCTCATCCTTTATGTCAAAGATGGATTCCGTCACGTGTAAGATTAGGTATTTCTAAGTTTGTGATCACTGATTTGATACCCGTCACCATTTCCTTTATTGCCTGACCTCCAACATTGTGGTCTTCCCAAGCTGCAGTCCTTTTTGGGGTGTGCTACTGCTAAATTTCGCTGTGATCATCTGGCTTAGCATAAGACCTAGCTGTCCTTGGAGTCCTTGCTGCTCACCTTGGGGCTTACTGCTGCTGCTGGAACTCGATGTGACCACCAGGTTCAACATCCCGCTCCTTGCGAATACGTTCACTCCTCTGTTTTCACGGTGTTTTTCTACACTACAAGTCGCTAATACATCCCAAGATGGGCACTTTTACTGGAAAAATCACTTACATACACTTTTCCGTTCTTCCACTGAATAAAATCTCATCAGATGAATGTCATGCAAATTAGACCAAAACATTGTTAGTGCGAAGACTTTGGGTAACAAAGGATGAGAAAAGACAAAAAATTGAGAAACGTGTTTCTCGGCAACCATCAAACTGAATTGGACTCAAAACCTCCAAACGAAACCCAAGCAGCACACTTCCATCGAAATAAGTTGCTGCAAGTTGATTGTGACTGGAATAAGTTGCACACAAGTTGCCACAATTTTTCAGTGACAAGTGTGCTGCTAGGGAGGGATAGATGGTTTTTAGAACGCCATTGAGTTTTTTGGAATGGGTAAACTTGTTCCGGAGATATGGCTGGAATCGATCAGTTCCAGGCCAACTGACGAATCGATTTTAGTTTTTTTTCTCTCGAATTCCATGAAACTTCGCATAATTGTTCACTAGGGGCAATGAACCACATTTTTTGCAGGAATTCAGCTATTTTGGCTTTCGACTAAATATTTAAAGAGATGTGTTTGCGTTGGACCATTTTTGCATTAGTATAATCTTTTGGCAAGTACAATCATACTATATGGCCAGGGACTGGGAGTCGAACCCAACCGCATTCAGCGTGGTATTGCTTTTAACCTGCGCATTTGCCTGCCAGCATCGGTAGTGGAATTTTTTTCACCTTAGAAAATAAAACTCATTCCAAATGATTGCTTATTTACAAGAAGCATTCTAGACATATTTCTGCAGGCGATCAAAATTGAAATAGTTCTCATCCGCAAAACCGTATCCTAAATCCTCATTTACACCCTCACTCGGTTTCCTTGCAGCGCTCATGTTTGCGACCAAAGTATTATTTAATGATTATTTCTGTTGAATCGCTCTTTTGGCTTTGTCCTGCTGGTTCGATTCGGACTACATAGCAACTAACATCTGTGAATACCCGTCCATTAACATCGTCGTTGAATGAGTCTTTGTTCCGAAAGGCGAAACTCACACAAAACATTCAATTTAAACGAACTCCGCTGTTCCCACTGCCGCCATTGGCCAATGATGGTTATTAGTCATTCCAATTTCTGACGAGACTAGAGACGAGTCGAGTAGGTAGGATCTACGCTTCGGGCATCCAACCAAGCCAAGCCAAAGTCCCACACAATCCAACAGAGGTGAAGATACCACTTTGCGCCTATTTGGCATATACAGACGAAGGCTCGCTACTAATGCTGCTTGGGAAACCGAAACCAGAAAGGAAACAGTAGTAGTTCGCAGCGCTCCCCCCTCATCATCATACAAAACACAAAGCGAAGAAAGTTTTATCGCTGTGATTAATCCCGAGCCGGCCGTTTTCAGCTTCGTTTTCCGGCTACTGCTCGCCTGCGTGTGGCTGCCGTCCAACAGCTCTCCGGGACCGGAAATCAAAGAGTCTGAGTCCGAGTTGGGAAACTTTCGTCAACTTATCTAGTGGGCCTTGATAATGATGATGGTGATGCTGCCTACTTCCAACTACCCACACAGTGATGGGTCAGAGGCAAATATTTGCACTGGAACAACTGAGATGACTTTCGGAGTCGACCCCCTGTGCTATGGATTTAGACATTGGCAATAAGGTTTTCGGCGGCACATAGTTGGAGAAGTTGTTTCGGTCATGAATCAACGAAAATAACAATCGCATGGCCTGTCGTTGTTTGGCTATACGGTGGGCACCGTGATTGACCATTGGGAGTTTGTACTGCCATGGGACGAGTTAAACAAATTGCTTGTCATGATTGAAGCAACAGTTAGTTCGGAATGGCCTAGATTGAAATCTGACATGAATTCTGGATGTTTTAATTTGTTCATTGTTTTGATATTTAATATTACCTCCTGACTAGAGCACCGTTGATTGGCATTAAATAAGTTTACTGTTGTCAATGTCAATTTCGTGACGAAATCGATTTTGATCAATATTCAATGTGCTACGCTACGTATCCATAAAATTTGACACTTAATCCTATCACGTTGAAAGAATGCCACATTTTAGCTCGGGAAAATCTCTCAATCTATGATAATCGCTCAATCCGGTGTCCTGTGTTCAACCGGGCGATGCCGAAAGAAAAGGGGTATCGATGCGGTATGAGTTTTCCCATAACATAAACCGTATCAAAAAAAAAGTCAGCTTTCATGCCAAACCAGACAAGCGTCGCCGGTTGAATATAGCTGCCAAAAACAAACCCCTCCATTGTGGAGGTTTCAATGCACTGGACTGAGTCTATCCCAGTTTGCAACAAGTTCTTTTTTATGGAGATGTTAAACCCCTGTTCGGTCTGTTTTCTAGGAATTTCATTCATATATTATCCGGTGTGTTTCATCCCACCACCTGTTAATTGCCCTGAAATGAAACCGAGCCAGCTGTCAACTACTGTTGTTGTTTGCCATGGGAAGCTGCCAAAAGTGATTATCCTTTATTAGATAGCGATTTAATGCCCGGGTGGTTGATGCGGTTGACGTCTTGGCAGGCATTTTGATTGACTCTGTGTTGATGCTGCTGTTGATGTTCACACGAGCTCATACAGACAAGCTATGATGAGCGATTGCCATCCTCATCGCTCCGCTCACGCTCCACCCTCTCTCTCGCTCCGTTCATTGTCAACTACATATTAAATCAATTTAGGCTTGGTGCGTTGAATAATTTAATAATCACTAACTATATCTATCCTGTTCTTCTCCATTCACAGTTAGCGCCACAATGTCAACAGCCAAACGGCTGGTGCTATCGCTAAGAGGTCGCAAGGAATCTCAGAGCACCGCGGGCACATCTTCCACCCGATTAGTATCCTCGGCCAACAGCACTTCGCCCGGCCACGAACTCGACGAGATTGCGGTGGTCTCCGGGGTCGCTGAGTCGAGTCACGTCTCCTACGGTAGCCTCTCGCTCGGTCAAACCAATGGACCACGCTACATACCAGGTGAGTTGTCTTTCAGTTAGCTCTTCAAGTGGATGACTGATTCTTTATGAAATGTGATATAATTAATTACGACTTCTATTCTTGGGAAAACAGTTGGCAGTAGAGCAGTTGGCAAATGACGAATCGATCAGACACGACCTTCTCCGATTTGCATGAAACTTCGCTCAATTGTTTGCAGTCATGCACAATTTTGATAAAACTGGGCCATTTTGAATATTGAGCAGATCCACGCCAACTGACGAATCGATTTTATTTTTCCCTCTCCGACTCCCATAGCATTTGTCATAATTGTCCACTAGAGGCAATGATTGTGCCAGAATTCGGCTATTTTGACTAAAGCTTAATTTTCTAAAATGGCGTATTCGAAATTTTAAAATAAATCATAGCACTAAAGCGGCTCATCTATTCGAAATGACGTCTGAGACAAAGTTGTGGGAAAATGGATTGACTTTTCTGAATAAAAAAACACACACTGAAAAATAAATCCAAAATTTCCGTTAATCTTTAAAAATTTTATAACAAAAAAGTTCATTTTTAAGATGTTAAAAATTATGTTTATTCAATTAAAAAATGCAATCTTTTCTGATATTGGACGCAATGGACACTTCAAAATTGACCAATATCGTATATCACCATGAATCCGTACAAATTTCAAACTTTTTTTTTTCTCTCAAATAATTTTTATTGTTTGTATGCAGAAAACATATTTTTTAGTTCAGGAAATCGTTTACGTGATGCTTCACCAGGGTGGATCACTTGTTTTTCAATAGGGCTGTCCAAAAACCGTACATTTGGGCAAAAACCAAATGTTTGCACCACATTTATCTAAAAATAATTTGGAGAATGAGATATATAGATATGCTCTTGAGCAACACTGTTATTTTATTTCCATTCGTAACTCGAATTTTATGTATAATACTTTCCTAGGGTGGTTCATTTATTTGTCATGTGGGGTATATATTGACCAATTCCACGCCAAATCGGTCAGTCACCAAACTTGACTATCTTCGATCTGGATGATACTTGGCACATATTTTCAGCATGATAGACCAAGTATTTTCCGCAGGAGAGGAGACCCTTTTGACTCAAGGGTAATTTTTGAAAAGGGCCTATGTGTTTTTGCACACATACTTTAAAAAAAAAATTAGTTCGAAAACAGTTGATTGTAGAAAAAAAATTTACTAAGAAGGAGTTGTAGGAAACTAATAACGCTTTATAAAAAAAAATACACGGAATTTTTTTTTTCGTTCTTTTACAAAAAAATTAGAAATAAACCTCAAAATTCGAATAACAAAAAAAAAACGTATTTTTGATTTTTTTTTATATTTTTTTAATAAAAACTTGAATAGAAAGCAGAAGTTTTGAAAACAACTTCAGGATGGACAAACTTTTAATAAAAAAGTTTTTCTAAGAGCAACTTTTGAGGCATTTTTGAAACTTTCATTATTTACGGCATAATGTTCAGTTTGATGTCAGTATAAGATTATAAAAATCATTTCAAACGATAGTGCTCATATCGATAAACTTCCTTAATGTAACCGTTTTCGAGATATTTCAAATTTACTTTCATCATAATCAATTTTTTGTAGAAAATATGCCCTTTTTCATAAGTCATACGTGATTGTCCATCAAATATGATAAGTTTTGCAAGATATGCATGTACTTACCTTCAACTTACCCTTGCACCAATAGACTATTGGAAAATTGGTTTTAAAATTATAAGATAAATAAGATAAATAAATGAAATACCCATGCGTTTTTATTTGCATCTTACTTTTATTACTTTCGATCGTCTTTAATAATAATAATTTGTACATAAACCTTTTCGTTGGATATATTTTTATTTGATGAACTTTTGATTGGCATGTTTTTATATGTTATGAATGGTGCGTTCTTCGTCATTCGAAAATAGTTTCGCTGATATTTTATTTTCTTGTACCTGGGATCGTTTTGGTCTTTTCTGAAAATGCTTTGCATTCTGCAGCCCCCTGAAAAAAAATGCTTTTCCATTCTGCAGCCCCCTGTTCGTATTCCTTTTGTGACACAAAACAAAATGACATTTTTGTTAAATAATCATTACTCTTCTGGTTAGCCCATGCATATAACTCTGCTGCACTTGTGATTGGATGTTTGTGTTCTACAGCCACACTTGCGTTCCTTGCCATTAGTTTTAATGTACCACCAATCGCGTCACATGGTCCCTTGTCATGCGAAGTTGCAAAAAAGTGCCATTCAATATCAATATTGTACTTCGTTTTAAATATACAAAGACTTGCACAATTTTTGCAATTTTTATATTGGGATGCAGCTCCATCAGACATAAAAATCGCTTTTTTTACTTGTATTTTTGTTTGCAGAAAGGTCAGTAATTTTGAAATAAATACTTGCACCGCAATTGTATCGTGTTTTAAAACTTCAGAGATTACGATCAAACTTAAACTTTTAATTATACCTGATTCTGAATAATAAATGCAAAAAGGATGAATAGTAGCTTGTTGATTATTCCAGTAACTACTTTGGGCAGCATCTTGAAGAACAAATGAATAATTTTTGGAAAAATCACAAATTATGACAACTTCTCCATTTTTAAGAGTATTTTTTTGTATTTCTCAAGAAACTAGACTGCTGAGTTTTAATATAATCATGAGATACCAGTTTATCCAACTTTACGCAAAAATAAGGAACAAATCCATCTACTGGTTTTACAAGTTTCTCTAAACTACATCGATCAGTTGAAACCCATTGTTCAAAACATATTTCAGACATACCCTGTTCCTCGAATTTTTCTGAAAAACTTCTTTCAAAATCTGAGAGACCTGGACAACGTTCGCATTCGCGGAGATAACAATGTTTAGTTCTGGATGATGAGCTGCATAATATTTCTTCAAAATAATGGTTGAAATATTTTTCGAATCAATATTTTCTAAGACAATGAAGCATTAAATTAATATTTTCATGGATGGAACAAACACAAATATTGTGAGAACCTGAACTACCAAGCAATTTGCAATGCTTTGGTTTTAGTGCTGCAAATGAACTAAATCCAATGCTATTTTTACTAACTTCTTGAAATTTAATAAAAGCTTCTCGCAATGTACAAACTAAAAGTCGTTTTTGAATATGAATCTTCTTCACTGTAACGTAATCGTTAGGTCCTGGCGTGGCTCTGCTTATCTGGTCGCTTTCGAAGAACTGCAATACCTCGTTTTTAATTTCGGGATCCAAACCGTGTCCTAACCTTTCTTTGGGGGTGGCCAATACTCTTTTCCCGTTTTCCAAGCATCGAGCTTGCAATACAATGTATTTATTTGTTTCAAACTCGTCCATTACCGTTTGCGTTGACCAAGATTGCGGCAAAATCGTCAGAATCCTTATTTGATCGTCTCTCGATGAACCTGGATCAGCAAATCTCTCCTTCAGTTGTCCGATCATCTCATTGTGTTCCGCAGCTTTCAATTTTAGTTGCTCCAGGTCATCTTCTTCCGCTTGAAAACCGAAGATGCGTTTCTTAATGCCATTGGTAATGTCCATATACTTTCTCCGGGGATAGTTTACATTCTGGAATTTTTTTTTGTCGATATTGGCGATACGTTGATACCAGCTATGCCCTTGTTGAATAGCTCAATATTATGCGTCCTGGAAAATTGTTGCTCTCCACTATCCTGAGATGATGCTGTTGTTATTGACGTAGTTGATGGTATTTCTTCGAGGCCATGTGGAGATGTAGATGGCTGCGGCTCCGCGATGTCCATGACTGACGGTTGCACTTCTAGTTCCAGATTTTCAGCACATGGTTCGATTCTATTTAAATTCAAGCGACACGTATCACAGATTGATAGAGATGTATCCAAATTTAATTTTCACTCTATGAACAGTTTTTCAATCAAATTTTCGGATAATTTACGAAGCTTTGACGAACACCGTTTATTAGGAAACGGCTTGCAACATTCGACCTTTTTGAATTCCGTATTCAAATTATATTTGTTCACTCAAGATTTTTTTAGTGATGTCTGTTTTCAAAAGGATGGTCATGCTTATATACAAACGTAGGTACCATTTGGACATTCAGGTATAAATATTGTTTTGGTATTGAAGCTACTCTAACAGGGAAGCTCTTTTTTTCAGGAAAAATACCATGGAAGACATTATAATGTACCTAAAATAATAAGATGGATAGGTACATCAATATTAACAACTTAAATAATAACGGCGCCGGTGGTGTAGTGGTAAGCGTGATTACTTCCCACCCCAGCAGGCCTGGGTTCAATCCCAGTCGGCGCCACCGGGATGTTCTGAGGCATAACATCTCTGATCACGCCTTCCTTCGGATGGGAAGTAAAGCCGTTGGTCCCCGGTTCATGAGTTGATGGGTCGATAGGTAGGGTCCAGGTGTGGGAGCTGCCTTCCTGGCACGTCGGTAGCATTGGTGCTCAGCACGGAAAACAAGATCGACGGAAAAAACAAACCAAAGGAAAAAAAAAACAACTTAAATAGGATGAAACTACGCTTGATAATGAAAATAAGTGCAACTTAACTTGTGTTGGTTTCTATATTTAAAATAATAGTGTTTTCATTTCCCCTGTAAATTCTAAACGGGTTGTCTGATCGTTCAATCGGGAAAAGACAAATTGAAGGTAAATATATGTGTATCTTGCTAAACTTATCAATGCTGATGGAGAATCACGATTAACTTATGAAAATGACTTATTTTCTACCAAAAATTGATTTTGATGAAAGTAAATTTGAAATATCTCGAAAATGGTTATATTTATGAAGTTTTTCGATATGGGCACTATCGTTTGGAATGATTTTAATAATCATATACTAACATCAAACTGAACATTTTGCCGTAAATAATGAAATTTTCAAAAATGCCTCAAAAGTTGCTCTTAGAAAAACTTTTTTATTGAAAGTTTGTCCATCTTAGAGTTGTTTTCAAAACTTCTGTTTTCTATTCAAGTTTTAATAAAAAAATATTAAAAAAATCAAAAATATGTTTATTTTGTTATTTGAATTTTAAGGTTTATTTTTATTTTTTTTTTGTACAAACGAAAAAAAAAAATTCCGTGTATATTTTTTTTATAAAGCGTTATTAGTTTCTTACAACTCCTTCTTTGTATTTTTTTTCTACAACCAACTGTTTTCGAACTACATTTTTTTTAAAGTATGTGTGCAAAAACACATAGGCCCTTTTCAAAAATTACCCTTGAGTCAAAAGGGTCTCCTCTCCTGCGGAAAATACTTGGTCTATCATACTGAAAATATGTGCAAAGTATCATCCAAATCGAAGATGGTCGAGCACGATTTCAGGTTTTTTCAGCTCATTCTCATTCATTCTGGATTTCAATTCGCTTATCAATCAGGTAAATCTACGATAACGGCATTACAATCGTTGGTTAGTAAAATCTAGAAATCGCTTGAAGCCAAGGAAATAGCCGTGGTTGCTTTTCTTGATATTGAAGGAGCATTCAATAATGCATCCTACAGTTCAAAGCGTTCAGCTATGGAAGCAAGGGGCTTGGATAACTGCATTATCGAATGGATAATAGCGATGCTCCCAGATCGAGAAATTTCTGCTGATCTTGAAGGTACGCATCTAACTATAAGATCGATGAAGGGTTGTCCTCAAGGAGGGGTACTATCACCCTTATTGTGGTCTTTAGTAGTGAGCTTAACTTAACTTAAAAGTTTAGCGGGGCAGGGTTTTGAGGTGATTGGTTACGCAGACGACGGTTTCAAATCGGTTACAAAATGCCCTAAACATGACCTTCCATTGGTGTAAGAGAGAGGGCTTAACTGTAAACCCTTCAAAAACTGTCATAGTTCCTTTCACCAAAAGGAAAAACAAAATATGCTGACACAGCCTACTCTAGATGGATGGAGCTCGAATTCAGTTCGCGGATGAAGTTAAATACCTAGGTGTTACTTTGGATCAGTGATGGAAAAGTTCGCATAAACTCACTATGACTCGCGAACTTTTCCCTTGGTGAACTTCGTGAAATATCGCGAACTTTTCCAACACTGCTTTGGATAGGAAACTGAACTGGAACTCTCATCTTGACAAGGTTATCACTAAGGCTACAAATGCGCTATGGGTCTGTAGTAAAGCTGTGGGGAAAACGTGGGGACTTCGACCGAATATGGTACACTGGATATATTCGGCCATAGTTCGAACAAAAATTACCCATGCTTCATGGACTTGGTGGCCCAAAACAAATGAAATAACCGCTCAAAAGAAGTTAAGAAAAATACAAAAACTTGTATTTCAATGACAGGAGCAATGAGAAGCACATCATCAGATGCTTCGGATGCCGTTCTCAATATTTTGCCCTTACACCAATTTGTTAAGCTTCTTCTTCTTCTTCGCATTTCAAGCTTATTGCATATCGCAGTTACTAATTGAGAGCTTTCGATGCCTGTACCATTTTTGCATTGGTATAATTGTGTGGCAAGTCCAATCATACTTCTATGCCCAGGGAGGTCGAGAAATTTTCCAACCCGAAAAATTCCTAGACCGGACCGGGAATTGAACCCAGCCACCTCCAGCATGGTCTTGCTTTGTAGCTGCGCCTTTACCGACTGAGCTAAGGGAGGCCCCAATTTGTTATAGTACAGGCAGCAAAAAGTGCTTTACAGTTTAACCGTCAAAATAAACTTTTAGATGGTGACTTTGTAGGACATCTAAAGATCCTTAAGGATTTCAAGTTAAATTCAGATGTAAAACAATAGAAGATTGAATGGTAATAAAGACAAACTACGATGTTCCCTTCAAAGTGGTTAAGCCAAGCCGCCATACATGGGAGTCTGGTGGGCCAAACATACGTCCAGGATCTATTGTATTTTAAACCGACGGCTCGAAGATGGCTGAAGATACTGGAGCTGGGGTCTTTGGCCCTGGAGTCAGTAAAATTATACCAATGGGACATAGTCCCACAGTATTTCAAGCAGAAATTCAAGCAATCATAGTATGTGCAAACATCTGTCTAACAAGAAAATACAGGTTTGCCAAGATCTGTATATTCTCGGATAGCCAAGCTCCTCTTAATGCGCTTAAGGCGTTCACATGTCGATCGAAGCTGGTGTGGGAATGTATTCTTTCCTTAAAACAATTGGCCGAAAGGAACGAAGTCATATTATACTGAAAATGCCGACAGGCTAGCAAGACGAGCTTCTGCATCGGACTTCATCGGTCCGGAACCATTTTGTGGAGTCCCTGAGTGTACTATAAGGATGGAACTAAAAAGTTGGGAAACGTCCATAGTAGAATCCAATTGGAACGCCACAGATGTATCCAGACAGGCGAAAAGATTTATTAGACCAAGTGCAGCAAAAGCCCGGATTTTGCTTAATCTTAGTAAAAGAGATCTTCAGATATCACTTATATAAAATAGGAAAAATTCCGTCTAGCGAATGTCGGTTTTGTCAATTTGAAAACGAAACTGCTGAATATATACTCTGCAGCTGTGGAGCACTGTTCAATCAAAGAATGTCAATATTTGGAAAAGAGATATTAGAACCCCTTGAAGATTGGCAATGCAATCCTAAAATGGTATTAGACTTTATAAGACGAGCTGTGCTTGATTGGGATTCAAAGTCAACAAATGTCTATCACACCTTAATTGTGAGAGGATATGTGACTAGCACCAAAATAAAATGGGTCAGACAACAATATTCTTAAGTAATGGACGCAGTTGTAAAAGGCTCTACAGATGGAAAAAAACAGCAGTTTTTATTAATGTTGTGTATTATATTATGATAAATTGTGAAATGCTATGAAGAACGTAAATAAGTAAATGCAATGAAAGTGTTTTAGAAAGTAAATTTTCGATGTAAAATCAGGATATACTTGCTTTAAATTTTCGGAAGGCTAGTGTGTGAATTTTTTTTGTGTATAATGATGATGATGATAATATAATATTTAAAAAAAAAGCCCGAATTAAGTAACGGTGTCTGGAACCTTAACGAGAGAAAATATGCTTCAAAAGTGAAAAACAATATGCTACCATATAAATTTACGACAGGAAAGGCAAGGAAGGAGAGTTTAGTCATGTCACGGTTATGAATTGGACACACACTCTCAACGCACAAGTATCTGCTTTCAATTTTCTACTGTAATTTGTTTTACACGAGTATAATGGATTTTGATTTTCCTATTTCCTATTTTCTGAAAAGAAAACTCGTAGTGTATTTTTGAAGCCGGCTTAGAAATAGCCCATGCGTAAAGTTTATTTGCCGTTGTTATGAGATGACCTTACAAGCTTACTCTTGCATCATTTTGTTTCAAAACTCTTCCCAATGCATCACATGGACCTTTACCATGGCATGTAGTGAACAAATTCTACTCCACATTATGACCGAAGTCTTTTTCCTGGCTGCCTGATCCATCTGAGAAAAAGTGGATCTTTTCAGGCCAGTCAACTTGTTTATTACGAAGGTTATACAGTTAACTTTATATAATCGAAATGCAGCGTGATTTGCTTGGTGAATCCAGCAATTGATATAAAACTTGCAAACTTTAACTCCTATGATTCATCCTTATAATTTATCACAAAAGGATGAATAGTGCACTGTGTGTTTGCCCAATGAAATCCTTGCTCAGCATCCTGCACAACAAAGGAATAGTTTTCTGAAAAATCACAAATGGCAATGCACTCTGTGGGTTTTCAATTATTTTTTAAGTGTTTAAAATAGTTTCTTTGTAGTTCAGCGATGAAATTATGTTGCAATAAATTGAATAATTTTTCCAAAACCGTATCCGTATATCTTGTGCTTCTTTTTCCACCTGATCCATCATGTATCGACCTGCTTGAGGCCATTGCACAGTGGTCCAGAATGCAGATTTAGGTGGAATGATATGTTTTGAGCCTGAAATTGAAACTTTAGACTAAAAGTCTCTTCTACAAAGTGGTTCCTTATAGTTATGCCTTCATTTTTATGACAATGAATTCTAGGGTGGTTTCGATTATAATTAAAATCAAAAATCTAACTTATTTGTTTGAATAAATTAAGGTATGCATTTTTCGGCAAAGCTATAGCTGAGCTAATTTCAAGGAACTTTGTACAAAACACCTTTTTTGCATCTCTTAAATTGGCCGATTTAGAGCTATTTTCTTGAATTGAGTTAGGGTGGCTCTAAAAAAACAGTTGTTTTGCTCTAGTTTTCTTATTTAGAAATTTCTCATGAAGTCATCTTCTAGAGACTTTTAAAACTCTTTAAGACGAATGTTTTATAGCGAAATTTGCTGTCTGTATCTCTTCTAATAAAAAAGATAAACCCGAATATAATAAAAAATGTGAATAAATTTAAATTGATTTTATACGAGTTTAAAAATAACATACCTCCATTTTTTTTAAATATTATTGAGAATAACATACGCCCTTTCAAATGCCGTAGAAAAACTTTTTTTTTGTTTGCCCCAACCAGAGATATTAACATTTTAAAAGTGCATATTTTTAGTATACAAACGTCAATAACTCTTGATCGGCGAAAGATATTGACAAGCTTTGACAAGCGCCTTCTTAGGATCTAAAAGTTATCTCAAGACACCTTTGCTGAGAAATTCGAAATAAGAAAACTAGAGCAAAACAACTGTTTTTTTTTAGAGCCACCCTAACTCAATTCAAGAAAATAGCTCTAAATCGGCCAATTTAAGAGACACAAAAAAGTTGTTGTGTACAAAGTTGCTTGAAATTAGCTCAGCTATAACTTTGCCGAAGAATATATACCTTAATTTATTCAAACAAATAAGTTAGATTTTTGATTTTAATGATAATAGGAACCACCCTAGAATTCATTGTCATAAAAATGAAGGCATAACTATAAGAAACAACTTTGTAGAAGAGACTTTTAGTCTAAAGTTTCTATTTCAGGCTCAAAACATATCATTCCACCTAAATCTGCATTCTGGACCACTGTGCATTGCTTAAATTGTAATGATTCAATACGGCCGTCACAAAGAAGTGTGATGGGCTTTGAAGAAAGAGATTGAATTCCTGGGCATTGTTAACATTTTATCAACCAACACTGTTTGTTAAGGCTATTGCAAAGATTAAAAAAAAAATTAAACATGGAATACCCCTACCATCCCTCTCCAACGGGGGAGTTTGGTAAAGAGAGATGATCAAACCGATTTGTAGCTTCCTAAAGTTGTCTTGCTCGCTTTCTACACTCTATATGCAATTTTCACACTGCCGTACTCTAACGGAACTATCAATTCTAAACTTTCATCTCCTCATATTTCGTATAAAAATTACCACACAACAGACTTATTATTTGAAATTAGCATCTTCAACTATATTGATATTTGCAACAATATTTTTCTCAAACACGAAAGAAAACGCCTTTATGAATGTTTGATATGTGAAGTAGAAAAACATACAAACACTATATACCAAAAAATTGCATGCAAAATACTTTGTAAATAACAAAAATTGATATTCGTATACCTGCCTAAAGAATACCTGTGAGGTATTGTTCTGGCTTTGTATTATCATAATTTTGTACTGGAATGGTATTGTGGGTACATATTTTTGGTATTATTTTTTTTGGTATTTTACCTTTTATGTCTGGCTCATCCATACCACTTCAAGGCATCGAGATTTTCTTTTCTGCTCGGGTTAACCGATAGCATATGAATATCTAAGTGTGGTATGATATCTTGTATTAATAAATGTATACCAAAATGAAGAAATGTAATTTTTCAGTTTTAAGACAATAGCACCTAAACGAGTTATTGGAAAGTAGGCCGTGCTTGAAGAAGAATGACGTATTTGTTTCGCTCCACGTTTGTTTTTTCATCGATAGAATAAACTGGTTTTACCGGAGTTCTATCGAGAGTCTCGTTACCGTGGGCAAGTTTGAACCCGGTCCGGTTGGCGAATTAGCCCGGGAAAGTGCTGATAATGTGTCCGTAGCTAGTTTTGGTGGTGATTCGGCTGCTGGTCTCTCGCCGGTGTCGGAGATTTCGAGCAATTTGAAGGATGCCTGGATACGCCCAAGACTAGGCAAGTGGTAGCTGGTGGCCGCGAACGGTTCCTGGAGAAAGCACTAGACGCTAGATGACCATGGCAATGCAAGAAAATTAAATATGACCAAGTTAATTACTATTAGATATTTTTGCAAACAGTGACAAATAGCGGACATGAAGGTTCAGTGTAGGTGCCGGGCAAAGGTGTTATATCCTAGATAAATGGTAAATTCCAAAATCGCTGTTGTCATCGTTGCAGGCACCGTCTTATTCGCTGTCGTAGGTAGTATAATTCGTATATTTAAAATTAACCGCTGAAACTATGTTCATTGCATACCAAGAGAAAACTTAATCATATTTTGTCGTGGAGTGTTGTGGTTTTTAGAAGCTCGTTTTTGCTTGATGAGCAGAATATCGTGGGTTTAATCTCAAGCTCTCCCACAATAGGTTTACACCATTGTTGGGTACCGAGAGCATACAGCGCAGCTAGTAATTAAAAGTTGAATGGTTTAAACCATGAATTTCGGAAAAGGTATATGCGTGATCCAATGGCTTTCAACAATGTTGGCTGCTAACGTCGCTTCATTTGAATAGCTTTATCTTAAGTCGGTCGTAGATTGTGGTAATGTAATGGGCACGGTGGCTATAGAAGAAACCGTTTTTGCTTATTGAGTAGAATATCATGGGTTAAAACCCAAGCCTCGTTACTTTACAGGCCTCTATTGTAGAAAATCGTTAATAATAGAAATCTGTGGAACGATTTGAAAAGTAGGGGAAATGGATGTAATTTCGGACGAAATGCCTCTAATTTGAGCCCATACATAAATTCAGCAATCGACTAAATTTTCAATAGCAAACAAAAACATCCATTAGTACCGTACTAATGACACGTTCATCTAGCTAAAATTGATAAATAGCAGATTTTTAGCGATTAGCCCAATCTTAGATCCATAGGCCAACATTAGAGCCATTTCCACTAATACGTATATTTAGACAAATGTTAAGTTAGCCTTATCCGGATTGGAAGACATTGTTACCTACTTTCGGGGATTTCATTTCATGTAATAGCTTTATGGTAACTGATATTGAACGATCGTCGGTCGTAGCTTGTTGTGATGTAAGGGGCACGGTGGCCTTAGGGTGACCATTTTTGCTTACTGAGCAGAAGATCGTGGGCAGGGCTGGCAAACATTATTTTCAATGAAAGATCTCACTCGATATTTACAGAGATACTTCTGTCTCTATCATTGAGTGAGAAAACGATGATAGAGATTTTTTTAAAAACCTCATCGAATTTTTTGTCATGACAGAACGTGATAGTGTTGTGAGCAGCTCATTTAATGCTATTAAAGTTACTTGTACCGGAAAATCTTAATAATATAATTACCGATTACATACATAGAAAAGTTGATGTCAAAACCGCATAAGAATTATTCTCATGAGTGCTTGATCATTGAAAATGACCAGAAAGCTAATGATATGTAGTTTCGTCTCGTGATAGTGAAAGGACCTGTTTTCTCATCGTCCCATGACGGCTGTGATATTTACCAGCTCTGATCGTGGGTTGAACCCAAGCCCCTTACACTTCTGAGCGTGATGTAAAATGTAAAAAGTAATATAAAGTTTTAGGAAAGATGTGTTGATTGGAGATCCACATCAAATTCTTCTCAAGAGCAGTTGTTGTCGTCGTCGGTGAGGTCGTCGCCGGGATCGAAACATAGTAACAACAAATTGAACGAAGACTTGGTCGTAATTGTTTTGTAACCGATTTTGCTTACTGAGCAGAAGACCGTGGGTTCAAACCCAAGCTCCTTCGCGCAATGGAATCGTTAGGGCATCACTTTAGCATATATTTTACCAAAACGAATCCAGCTGCAATCTCAACCCTTTTATCCAACATACCAGTGATTTTTCGTGGAAGTGCAGAGGTGTTTTCGGCTTTCATTAAAGCGAGTATTTTCATATTCTTACCCATTACTTTCTTGATCAGCTTTCGGACGTAGCCGGCGCTGGTATTGCCTAGGTTTAGATCACCAGCATTTACACATTGAGAATTAATGTTAGTCCCAAGCAACGTCTATTGGTTCTCTGTGTAATTTCAGCTGATATAGCAATAACAGAGCTGCCTCTTTGGGTGGTCAATAGACTGATGCAAAATTTGAAATTTTCGCTCCACAGTGCTTAAACGGTTCGACATTGGGTCCTGCTTAGCCTCCCAAAATATTAACTACTTTAGTAAGAAACTGACTTGGCACAAACCATTTCAAGTTTATATGGGAATTACTATGGGAAAATTTATGTTTTTGTTCATATCTATCTAACAATTCACCACATCACCATGCTTTTAAAAATGATAGCAGTGTTTGTAGCAAATTTTCTCAGCTACAACTTTGTTCAAAAGTACTTTTTAATCAAATGTATGGAACAAAAGTTGTTAATGATTCAAGTCACTGATGTCTTATGATTATGCTCATTCAACTGTTTAGCAGACAACATTGGTGTTTCTTGTGGGAAGAATAGAGCACAAATATCATGGCTACTATGTCACACTGCAAAATACAGTGTTGCCCTCAGAACAGCTGCTTGATCATGCCATAAGATTATCTATCTCTTAAACAATTAATAACAATTTAATTTGACATTTGGCTGAAAAACGATTTTCCGCTAAGTTGTAGCTTAGAAAATTTCCCGTAAGTATGATTATTGAAATTTTCGAAAAAGCATTATGGAAAATGACAAAGACAATAAACAAGAAGTTTGGTTTTCCCATAGTAATTTCCATATAAACTTCGAATAGTTTGTGCCAAGTTAGTTTCTTACCAACTGAGTTTAAATTATGGGAGGCTAATCAGGACCTTATTTGAAACCGTTTGAGCACTGTGGAGCGAAAATTTCAAATTTTGCATCAGTCTAGTGGTCAATCATGCTCATGAATGCTCATGCTTATACATTAACACCTAATAGAGTTATTAGATTGGTATTAGAAGGCCTTTCAAATAACAAATTATTGTATTCTGGCATTAAAAAAGCATCTGTTTATCCATCAGTTATACTAATAACTAAATTAGTTATTAGTTCGTTATGCGTAGACATTTTTTTAAGGTATTATTTTTGATATTTAACTACTGTCAGGCTAGTCAATACCATGTTTAGGTTGCCAGTTATGCTATTTTCATGTCTTAATTTGATATTGCTAAGTTATTTTATTTCGCTCGGGAAGCGTTTGTTATCCGTCAGTTATTCCCGAGAAGGAACCGATAGCTAATCGATAACAAATGAATATCTTAATGTGGTATGATACCACATTTCGGTATACTTGTGGTATTAAACCTTGTTTTGATATTATTCAGTTATCGATTTTTTTTGTAAAATATCAAAATGTGATCTTTCAAATTTTAGACAATAACACCTAACAGAGTAATTGAATTGGTATTGGAAGACCTTTAAAATAACAAATTTTGGTATTCTGGCATCCAAAAAAGCGTTTTTTTCCGTTTGTTATTGTAATAAATAAGTTATCCATTAGTTCGTTATTCGAAGAACATTTTTGAGGTTTTATTTTTGGTATTTTACCTCTTATGTCTGCCTCACTAATATCATATTTAGGTTGCCTGTTATGCTATTTTCATACCTGAATTTGTCATTTATAAGTAATTTTTTTCCTCTCGGGTTATGATAAATAAATAATGCATTAGATCGTAATTCGTAGAACATTTCAAGCCCAACAGTTGAAAAGGCCTCAACTTCATTTTGTAAATAATCTTTGTAAGGCCATTCTGTCGTGAACCGCAGTCCAGTAAAATGAAGAGGTAGAGGAAATTCTCCTCTACCTAATTGTGTTTTAGGTTTGCGAATGTAGGTTTCGGTTTGCGAGAAAATGGCCTTACAAGGATTGTTTGCAAAATGGAGTTGATGCCCTTTCAATTGCTGGTCTTGATTTTTGATATTTTACCTCTTATGACAGCCTCGTCAATACCATATTTAGGTTTTTTTTCCTTGATTTGTTTTCCGTTGATCTTGTTTTCCGTTCTGAGCACCAATGCTACCGACGCCAGGGAGGCAGCTCCCACACCTATCTATCCATCAACTCATGAACCGGGGACCAACGGCTTTACTTCGCTTCCGAAGGAAGGCGTGATCAGGGATTTTATGCCTTAGAACATCCCGGCAGGGCCGACTGGGATTGAATCCAGGCCTGCTGGGGTGAGAGGTAATCACACCTATCACTACACCACCGGCGCCACTAGGTATATTCAAGTTGCCAGTTATGCTATTTTAATGCCTGGATTTGGTATTCATTAGTTATTTTCTCCTGCTCGGGCTGAGTATCCATCGGTTATTATAATGACTAAATAATGTTTTAAACGTTATTCGTAGAACATTTTTGAAGAATTATTTTTGACAGGGGAAAGGACTCAAATGGTGGCCTATGAATCTAAGGCCCATTGCTAAAAATCTGCTATTTATCAATTTTATCTAGATGAACGCGTCATTGAGACGGTACTAATGGATATTTTTGGTCGCTATTGAAAATTTAGTCGTTTGCTGAATTTATGTATGGGCCCAAATTAGGGGCATGTAGGCTGACATTACATCCATTTCACCTATTTTACCTCTTATGTCAGCATAATCAATACCCTATCAAGGTTGTCAGTTATGCTACTTTCATACCTGGATTTGGTATTCATTAGTTATTTTCTCCTGCTCGGGTAGGGTGTATTTGTGTGAGAATGTGTGTGTGTGTGAGTGTATATGTGTATGTGTTCGTGTAATTCCTCCCTGGGAGCGAACGAAAGGAAATATGAAGATGATTGCATCACCGTGTCGCAGTTACTAAAAATAGCAATAAGGCGCAAACACCCATCAGTGTTACCATCATCCCCAAGCCCACCCGTCGTGTGTACACTCAGCATGACTGGGTTTCAGTGTGGTGCCACACCTTTTGCCACCTTTGTGACCTCCAGTCGTAACCATGCCACCGAACGTGGCTTGCCGTATCATTGTCTCTGTATTTCTCTCCTGATTCCTCCAGTTCCACGCCAAGGGATTCGGTTCTGGAGAACTGAGGGGATTGTCACCAGAGCCGAGCACAACAGTTAGTGTGATGAACGTGAGGTGATAAAGGCCAACTGGGTGGCTCTCCCCCAATGCAATGCCAGACACGTTGGTTTGGTAGGATACCTGACGCTACTCGCTGCTGAGGTGAGTGAGCAGAGGTGCTGTTGAATTTTTGCCCTCCTGACGGTGAGTGTGTCAACAGCAAACGTCAACGGTGCTGCTGCTTATGATGCTACCAGGGCCAGTAGCGTGCTGTTGCTCGTTCGCATGTAAGGAAAGATGACGACAGAATGGGGAGGACAGAGAAGATGTGCCGGCGAGCTTATGAAACACGAATATGAATGTTCGCATTCCGGTGAATTTCTCGAGGACTAGTTTTAACTGTTTTTCTTGATTGCGGGTATCTCTATCGTTTGTTCGAGATGGATTCAGTGGAATGAGGTAATGATGATGCGTCATTGTAGAGTGGGGCTCTGGAAAAGCTCAAGGCTGGGCATAAGCAGGGTGATTTGGGAAATTTGTGTCAAGTACATTTCTTTGAAACGGTATGTTATCACGATTTATTTAAATGTACAGCAAGCGCTCCATTGGTGCGGTTTCGCAACTTTTTTAAGCCCAGTTTGTCGATTCCTGAATTAAAATGCAATATACTTAAACTGTACGCACAAAGAAATAAGCATAATTCGTGAACACGTCACAATCAAAGTGATTCCCAACGATAGAGGATCTCATCTCAATTAGTATTGACCAACCTACAACCCCTTGGAAAACTCTTAATCATCATCATTAGAGTTAATCGGAGTGCCTTCCACTTGACAATTTGTCAACACATGCACAAAACGGCCTCCATTCTCATACACAAAAGTCCTCAACTACCGCAGCTATGTAATTCACTGATTAAAACGAACTAGCTTCTCTGTCATTGCACATGACTACTGGTGCAGACCGGTGCACTCCCACATTACCGAGTTGCATATCAATGGTTATTTTCAAATCCTCATCCTCAATTGATGGTTTTATCGTTAACAACTGACTGAGTCGTTCCAACTCGGTTAACCGACATCGTAGCACACGTTCAAATGAATCACTACAATCCGCCTACAATCATCATCATTATGGTTGCCAGCGGTGTACGGGAGCGAGCGGTGCGAATTTTGGATCAACAATCGAAAATGCCTCTACGTGATGTTGCGGTCTCACTAACCTGGTTTTGTGCTCCGAAAGGGGTGGGACGAAAATCCGGTCACATCACGTACCTTAAAGTGAAACTAATTTGGGTAGTTGAATTTATTACGAGTTGGATTTCCGGGCAAAAGTTATGAACACGGCACGTTCATTTGTGCAAAAGGATTAATATAATAAATTTGCGCTCGTTTATCACGCTGCGATGAAAAATTGGCAGCGCATTGAAACTTATAACAAGTGCCGCACATTTCAGTGATTCGTATTTCTCATTGTGCGATTTATTTGCTCGCGCCCGGCTCCACCTTTTCCATCGGCAGGACGTCACTACTATCGGGATGGAATTGATGTGAGCAGAAAAGCCATGTTCGGTCCGGTCATCCATCATTCCAAAAGAGTTGGCAGATTTTGCAAACCCGTCGATCATTATACATACATGCATACAAGTGACGCAAGAAGGATGACCAGCTGTGATATCGAAAAGCTTTTCGAACAGCAACGACAGACGCCATGGAAATGGTACCTACGACATCGATTGGTTGGGTATTTGATTGCAATGTTTGTGCACACCCGGATGGACGATGCACTGGCAGGCCAAAAGGCGATAATGGCACTGCATTCCGCACCTGATCCTGATGGGTATTCCTCACATTCTAGATTCTACCGTAAATAGCAGCAAACCGGGGCAAAATTGATCACTGTCTAGCGTAAATTTCGAAATAAATTTCTACCAAAAGGATACTGACGAACTACAGGGTGATTCGGAATAACTGCCACTTTTAAAAATGGTCATAACGATTGAACGCTGGCATGATTTTTGGATATCAGTATATTACAGATATACTACATATATAACCTTCAACAATGCATACTTTAATTCAAATCTCTCTCCCTTTACCTTTAATTACCAGCCACAATTGTCACGAAAATGAACCACAACTGGCAAGCAGGTTCTAGTTTCAGCACTTTTGGAGTCCTTGCGATGCGTCTAAGCTCTGATGTTGAACGGATTTTCCACGCAGGGTTCCTTTGTACCTTTAGAATAATGCGAAAAATATTTTTTTTTCATTCTTTTGAATAGAGTTTAGTTCCTAAAAGATAACACACGGACTAATGCAGGTTTATGACATGCTTCATTTTTACGTCCCATGGCTGCTTGAATTTTAAAACGAATAAAAAATTCAAATCCTACTATCAATACAAGCTGATATGTGTACACTCTTTAAAACAAAAACCATTTTGTGCCTTGAGATTAGCATATTTGGGAAATCGCTGAAAGTTATTCTGAATCCCTCTGTAATGGTACCAAAAACAGTAGCTTTTGACTGTTTGTTTATTTTTAAAAAATTTTGAAATCTCAAATTTGGAAATGTCGATATGGGGTGAAATTAATCAACCTACTGCTTCGCTACAGCTGAAAACGAAAACGTAAGGCATTTTGATCAATTGCACCCCGGTGATCAATGTGACCCCCGCCTACGGTACCAGCACCATTGTCGATGGTGATGAGTGCAGCATATGCGATTGTGCTTGGGAGCGCAGAATCGATAACAGCTCCAACAACTTGGTGGTGATTACCCACTGTAGCTTAGGGAGGTTTTTATGGTCTCTCTGAGACTCCAATTATAGAACAATTATTTTACTAGTGCATCACTGTGGTGTAGGTTGATATCATTGTTAGAGCCGTCAGGGAGCGTTCAATAAGTATATCACGTAAAATTTGCGTGTATTTTATTTCACGCAATCCAGCAACTTGCAAAAAATGTAGCTAACAAAGATGAACGGTTGCAAACAATTTTAATATAACCAGAAGAAGTGCCAAAATACAAAGAGAAAATTATGCTGGTATTTGATTAATTGAAGGTCTTTGGAATAATCACATATGTGGACTTCAAAAACTACTTGTGAGCCTCAGAAAAGTTAAACATACTTCACTTAAATTCTGTGTATTTATAATGAGCTATGAAAACTTTTTTTTTATTCAGCAAACATCAGAAATATTCAATGACCGTGCAAACCTTTGAGAAGCTTGTCGAATTCTAGAAAAAATCGCATATAAGCAGATCTTCCGACAATTTAAAAAAATTTTTTTTGATGTATTCTGAAATTCTCTAAATTTTATTAAATTTTTCTGAAGCTCACAAAGTTCTTCGGAATTTGCAGGACTTTGCTTAAGTCTGTATTTGTTTCTTTATAATTATAAGTATATAATTTATAAGATCATCTCTTGAAGTTCTTAGAAGTTCTATAAATTCCGCTGATCTTCTGCCAAGTTTGCACATTTTCTCTGGATGTCTTTTGAATTCATATATTTTCTGTGAACTTTAAGAATTTTTTTTAAACTTTTCCAAAATTTGCGAGCTTCTAGGTATCTTATTTTTGTGAGGCTGGAGAAGGGTATGCGGGGAGTCTCGGTTGTTCGTGTCGGTGTGTCGTGGATAATGTTTCGAGACCGATCTGCCTTATGTAGGGCTTCTATCCCGGGATGTCCCGGGATGAAAATCCCGGTATTGTGATATTTCCTGGGATTTCCGAATCCTGGGAAATACATTTATAAATCCCGGGATCCCGTGAATTCCAGGATTTTTTTTTAATTTGAGGCTCTTTTACCCCTTTAAATCTTTCTTGGAATATCTGTAGCAGAATCCAGAACATTCAAATCTATCTCAAATATAGCTCTTCTCTTCGTTTGCCATTTATTCTGATTTTTCGAAAGTATTGCACATAGACATAATTTTTTTTAATATGATCGTTGTACAAGAAGCACTCGAAAAATATGATCTAGCAGTGAAACAAACCGTGAACATTTTGATTAAATTTTATAATCGCGTACTTAGATGGTACAGACGAAAATCAGGTTGAGCGTTGTGAGATGTCCAACATTCATAGTTGATCGAAAAACCATTGAAATGCATTGCAGTCTCAACTGATGAAAAGACTCAGTATTGGCAGTTTTTAGAGTACTTCCTTGGATTAGCGAGCGGAATCTTATAAAATGCTTACTCCTTCTGGAGGAACTTCTATATGCACTGACTTCTATCTTGGCTTCCATAGCTCTCCATCGCTGTCATTTGTTACGCACAAAGGTATGCATTACCTTTACCCGTTAGTACCTATGTAATCTATATAATCCTAAAGCACGGCAAAATAGTTTTTACAAATACATTCATGAGAGAAATCATCCATCATAATCATCATGATCTGCACGGACTATTGTGAAATTTGGCTGACAAACAGAACATCACATCCCATTAGGGACCTTCTTAGATGTCAAGAGACATTCATTTGATTTCAGAGAACTTCGTGAAATTTCAGGGACTATCATAGATCTTCAGGATACTTCGTAGAATGTTAAACAACTTCGTGGGCGATGATTACGGAACATCACATGAATTATTTGAAATTCGTACAAGTTCAGCAAGCTGGGCAGACATTCAGTTGTACCTATCGAAAAATTAAAAGATGTAAGCAATGGAAACATTTTTGAAGTACTGGGAACTGGGATAATTCCGAGGATTTCGTCGAATATTCAACATATTCATAGAACTTTATATAGGTTTTGAGTTCATGGAACTGAGGTTAAGTTCATGAAACTTCTTGAAAGTACAGGAATCTTCGTATACATGATATTCATGGATTTTCGATGATGTCTCTCGATATTATTCAAGACTTTCCAACCTAATGAAGTAATGTTCTGAAGATCTCCAACTGTTTTCAAACGACGTCTTTTGGACATCCTTCCATGACGGAAGTTTGATTAGAGAGTATTTAAAGAATATACAGCTGGTGGGAGATTTAAAGACCTCTGGTTATTTTTCAAGACTTCAGGTTGATCAATTATTATTCATAAGATATGTAACTGTTCATAAAATTCACGTCTCTAGATAGTCTCTCAATATTTCTGGTTGGTCAGATATTAGTAAATACAGGGTGATCAGGAAATTTGAAGATCTTAAACTGGTCAAACATTCAATTGGCTCTCTCAAGATCTCCAGCTAATCGAAGATTTCAATAAAGTCCTCTGGATATGTTTCAAGGCTTCAGGTTGATCAAGTATTATTCTGAAGATATTCTCACAAAAAATAAACGTTGATCAGGAAGTATTCAAAAGATCTCCAGCTAATCGAATATTTCAGTGAAATCCTGCGAATATTCAATTGGATCAAATTTTATTCTGAAATATCCGATTTTGGTTACATTATTCATTTTCAACATATTCAGGAAGAAGCTTAAAATATGAAGTCAAAAACTTCATTTATTTAACAAAAATCTTCATATGCCAGGTTAAAATTTAAAAAAAATCCATCGGAAGCCTGCTTCAGCTTCCGCATGTCTTGAAACAACTTAACAAATCATGAGATGTTTTCAAAAAGTCTGCATGAAAAAAAATAATACCTTCACAAAATTTTAAATGTCTTCAAAATTAATATAAGTTTTTAAATCCGGTGTCCCTAGTATTGAAGGAATTTCCATTTTTTATCTTTCTTCGAAGGAGATGAACCATACATTTCAGAACATCGTTAAAAGAAATTAGAAACATACAAATATTGAAACAATTTACTATCTTTATTCACTTACCAGAATCCCGGGATTTCCCGGGATATCTAATAAATATTTCCAGAATCCCGGGATGATGGAAAGCACCGGAAATTGGAAGCTCTAGCCTTATGCAGATACTACCAGCATTTATCCACGTTTTGCTTGTTTTTTGACGGTGTTTGTTCTGTGCAGTGTTGGGAAAATGTCCAAAAATCAAATATCACCAATGCCCAAGATCACGCTTGATTTTCGTAGGCAAAAATTAACCAGCAAACAATTGCGGTTGATTTTGCAAGCTGTAATATCGCAGCTCGGAATATCAAGCTAACAAAATTCACCAGCTGCAAATTTCAACAAACTGTGGTGAGATTGAGTTGCATGATTTTTGCTTTGCACCCGAACGCAACCGAAAGTTCCATAACGGCTGGCAGCAGTCACTTCGTGTTTGCCATCGGTGAAGAGTTAAAAAGAGATAGCAAACTATACTTTCTCTTTCTAAGAATACGATGTGCAACGGAATCATTTTTGTGTCGTGTCAACTCTTAGCTTGATTTTTGCACGTTGTGAATAGTCTCGCAATATCAAAGGAGCTTGTAAAATCAATATCAAGCATGATATTTTGTTCCAATATCACGCGTGATATTGCGAGCGCATGAGAGCGGAAAAATATCAATTGATTTCTGATTTTGCCAACACTGGTTCTGTGGCTGGGGGGAGTGAGTTATGGTCCTAGGATAAAAGGGTTTCCCACATCAAATTGCATCACGGAAAAAAAAACGCTGTAGAAAATTACCGATTGGGTATTTACTCTTGAAAATTTGGGTATAAGTAGTTAAGAGTGTATTTACACTGTATTTTTTTCTCACTCTCAGTTTTTCGAAAGTTGGAAAAAATGGAGTCACCGAAAAGCACCGTCGCAAATTGATTTTGCGCAAGCACGTGGGAAATCCTCAACTCTCTCATCGGAACATCGGAAAACAACTCAGAATCGTACAGTCAACGGTGAGTCGTGTGATTAAACGTTACTACGAAACTCTGAGCATCGATCGGAAGGAGAAATGCGGTCAGAATGGATGTTCTATTAGTGATCAGGATTACAAGCGTGTCGTGAAAGGGTTTAAGCGAAATACCAATGCTTCGGTAAGGGATGTAGCCATAAAGTTGAATCTGTCCAAGTCTTTCGTTCAGATAGCCAAGAACCGGAAGGGACTGCATACATACAAAGTGCAGAAGGCTCCAAATCGTGACGTACGTCAAAATACGGTGAGAAAGTCACGGGCCCGGAAACTGTACACCCAGATGCAGAGGAAACCTCATTGTCTCATGATGGATGATGAGACTTACTTCAAGGCCGACTTCCGGCAGCTTCCGGGGCTACTGTTCTTCACCGCCCAGCACAAGTTTAATGCTCCGCAGGAAGTGAGGAAGTAGAAACTTTCAAAGTTTGCCAAGAAATACATGATTTGGCAAGCGATCTGCTCATGTGGCGAACGGAGTGCGCCGTTTGTGACTACCGGGACTGTAAACGGGGAGATCTACCTCAAGGAGTGTCTACAGAAGCGTCTGCTTCCTCTGTTGAAGCAACACGAGGGCCCTACGATCTTCTGACCGGATCTAGCTTCGTGCCACTATTCAAATGTTTTCCTGGAGTGGTACGAAGCCAACGGGGGCACTTTCGTACCCAAGGACATGAACCTCCCCAACGCACCAGAACTAAGGCCCATGGAAAAATACTGGGATATTATGAAGCAGGCCCCACGGAAGCTTCCCAAGAAGGTCAAATCTGAGAAAGACATGAAGAAAAAGTGGGTTTCCGTGCAGAAGAAGCTGCAGCCAGATGTTGTACAGAACCTAATGAGTGGAGTTAACTGTACGGCTATGGTATTGAAGTTGAATGAAATAAATATCCCAAAAGCTTACTTATGGGTTATATTTTATTGTCTGAAACTTTTATCGGTTAACTAGGTAATTTTCCACAGCGTTTTTTTCCGTGATGCAATTTGATGTAGGACACCCTTTATTTTCCGGTCTGATGAATTTCCTATAGGAGATGGTTGAGGGTTTATGATTTGGGTGGCTCGGAATGTTTTGGTGAGTGACGTTACACCGTTTTTATCTTCTCTACTAATTACCTGCACGTTTTGAGCTACTCGGATCAGGGACTCATGATCAATTCTTGTGGGGATTTGGCGCACTTTCCGGGTCTGCATTAGTATTTGGAGGAAACAGGTAGAAGCCGTTGTATCATCACGTGGAATGTGTCAGAGCGTATATTATGTGTTTGGATAGGTCCCGGGCCGTTTTCTGCCATATACGAGCGTCAATTTTGATATAAAATTGAGTCATAATAGACGCGAAATTCAGCTCAATCAAACGTATGTTCGAACTTTTCAGTCTCGGAGCACTTAATTTTACATAAAATGTTTGTTTACGTCTGTCCACGTGTAAGATTAGGTATTTCTAAGTGTGTAGATCACTATGTATTGTTTTAAAATGACTAGAAGAAAATATGCATGGAAGCACCGAGAATGCGCTCCCGGAAATCTTGATTTGGTGAGTACGTTCCAGTTGAAGATTGTTCTTATACATTTCTCGATTACACTTTTGAGGGGACATGTCTGCCGCTATCAGGTAGGAGGAAATTCCCTCTATCTGATGATGGTATTGGCATGGGCGAGGTGCCGATACCGCCGGATTGAGGTCGGATGGATTGTTTGCGGTAGCGGATGCGTCCCTTCGGAGGAGTAATCGAGATTTATTTTCATCGTTTTCCATTTGCCAGAGAAATGACCTCGACTGCGTTAGGCATGTTGCACGGTTTTTACGGTTAGGTGCCTACGAATAATGACACGATCGAACATGCAAGCTTGGCACCTGACCAATTTGTGTTTGATGTGTTGTCAGGTGTGTCCTTAACTTGATCATGAGGGCCGTGGTTGAAGACTGATGGTAGTCCAGGCGGGTCATGTTTGATTTTTTGGCTTGGTGGTTTTGATGCGGTAGTTTGACGTATAATCGTGGCGGTCCAGTGAAATGTGAAGGAGAAAACAATCGTTTTAAAACGCAATAGAGTTCGGTCGAGATAGCTTAAAAGATGATCAATATTTGTACGATGGTAAAATCGTCGCGTCAGTCGTAGTTTACTTTGTGATGTAAAGGACACGGTAGCCCAAAAATGTTAAAGTTTTATAGATTCTGTTCTCGTTTTAGGTAAGGACCAAATCGAAACAACGAACGTCGCGTAAAAGTAGAATTTAATGAAGGCATAAGTGCTTTTTCGTAGCTTTCTTTCTCCACGTTTAAAAGATCATCGATCTTAGAGGCTTATTCTTGTGTAAAGGGCATTGCCGTCGAGTTTGAGTTTGAATAAATCCCAGGTCCTATCATATTAATGAGACTTAAAGTAACTTCGTTTGATTATCGTGTTTTTGTGAGACTTAACATCGTCATCAGCGTCAACGTCGGGGCCGGTTTTGAATAGTTGCATCAACAACGCGATCGTAGCTTGTATGATGATATATGAGGGGCTTGGTGGCCTTAGAGCGACCATTTTTGCTTACTGAGTAGAACATCATGAGTTTAATCTCAAGACCCTCCGCATACAAGATTCGTTGATCACTCTATTTGTTAATGTGAATACATTGGAATAACAACAAATCGATCATTGATGTGTTGTATAAAAGGAGCTCGTTTTCCTAGTGGCAAACGTGTTTACTTACTGAGCAGAAGACCGTGGGTTCAATCCCATGCTACATCGCGCTATAGGATCGTTAAGATATCAATGCAGCTTATCGTATACCAAAACGAATCCTGCTGCAATCTCAACCCTTTTATCCAACATCCAAGTGATTTCTCATGGAAGTGCAGAAGATTTCTCGGCTTCCAACATATCGGGTATCACGCCAACACATTCCTACCCTTTCCTTTCTTGACCGGCGTTCGGGTGCGGCCAGCGCTGGTATTGCTTAGTTGGGATCATCAGTTTTTACATATTGAGGATGAATGCTGGTCTCACGCAACGTCAATTGATTCTTTGTGTAATTACGGCTGATATGGCAATAACAGTGTAGCATCCGCGGTGTGCCAATCGTGCTCATGCTCAATAACGATGGATGTTCATTTCATCTGCCACAGTTGACTTTTGTAGGTCGACAGTTCTTGTCTGTCACCCAGTGCCGTAGTGAGGTTGTATTTGACTTCCCAGAATGTTTGAGGGTTTTCGTCTAGCAGTGGAAACCGGTGGAAACTAACGATTTTAAATTGGCTCACACTCTACTAGCAACAATCAATTCGAAACTAACGATTTTAAATTGGCTCACTACTTGACTAGCCTATTGGTCCCAAGCAAGTCGATTAACGTACCCCATTCTAGTCAACATTCTAGTACTACACAATGTTTGTTTTGATTCGCTATGAAAGTTTGACAGATAAAATGAGGGGTTATTGGATTTGCCTATGCTTCGAGGGGTGAATCGATTAGCTTGGGACCGAAGATAGTACCAGAGCTGAGCCAAAAAGTTGAGCTCGTTTCTTCGGGACATTCTGGTCTTAGAGTTACCTCTATGCTACTAGCCTATCGGTACCAAGTAAATCGATTAACGTACCCCATTTTAGTCGAAATTCTAGTACTACACTATATTTGTTTTGATTCGCCATGAAAGTTTGACAGATAAAATGAGAGGTTCGTGGATTTTCCTATCTTTTGAGGGGTGGGACCGAAGAGATTACCAGAGCTGAGCCAAAAAGTCTAGCACGTTTCTTCGGAACCTTACACTAAAAAGTTGTGTGTTTTCGTAAAATAAAAAACTTCTCTTCTTGAGAATTTCAGTGGCTTAAAAAAAAGTATTTCTTCAGCAACACTTCGATATGCGTTTTAAATTATATTGTTTGCTTGAAGAAGTTTGTAATTGCATAAATTAACGCTATCTTACAAGCCAACTAACCAAATAGTGGTGAGCGGACTGCACCACCCACCGCGCTATTCGGTGGATTACTGTACTCATTTAATCATAATTTATAAGCGAACAATATTCTTGTTCAGGTATTGGTAAGCGCGAATGCCATAGTATCTGTCCCTGAATCCTATTCCCATCTAGTGGAACACCACCACAGGCACGATCCTTGCACAAGTTTGCCAAGCGTATACACCGACCGCGACCGAGTAAAATGTGGTGTGTGGGCGCGCCTGCCTACGGTGGATGGTGTATAATTATGCAAATTTAATGAATTTTACGTCACCTCTGGCACTCGAGCGCCAGCCAGCCAGCAGCAGGTGAATGATGGGGAGACCTTAGCGCCAGCATTGCACTAGCGGTATCTTAACGCTTCCTTCTCTCGCCTCTGACAGCAATGCAGCATGGTGTGGGAGAAAGCGTCATCAAACCGCCTCACCACATTTACTCACACACTATTACCAGAAACTGACTTCAGTTCTCGGGGACACTGTTTTCTCTTTGATTGCAAAGATATACTAGCAGAAGGCGGTTTCAGGAAGAAAGCCAGGATGCCAGTGGCTGTTAGCTGTTAACCTGGTTTCCTTTACCGCTTTCGCGTTTCCTGGTTTGTTGATGATGGCTACGACGACGGAACGAGACGGGAGCAAATTGTAGCAGAATGTCGTAAAACTGGGAACTACCGCCGATTTTATGTGCAATTGTGGTACTTATGAGTTTGCTAATTAAAAGTGTACATGAGTTGAGTTCAGCCCCGGGTTTTCTTCTCTACTGAGAACTGGCAATTCTACCAAATGGCGCCGAAACAAAGACCAAACACAACACAGTCTGGCTCTGGTAAATAGTATTTAGTTGAGAGCGATAAAACCTGCACTAAAACGAAAATGGCATGGAATTAAATTTGTTTAATCATCATTGGAATCGCTCTGGAGTGGAACGTGTCACTAAATTTGTGCTGCATGACGCCGAAGGACGAGCACGAGCAATACTGTTCTGGTTTTTGCCTTCTGATCCTACCAGGGCTTCCATCATGGTGCGGCACTTAGCTGAATGGGAATGTAAACATTTGCAAATGAGTCAACCGGCGATGGGAGGAAGGCAGATGGGGAAGAAAGTAGAACACTAATTGTAGTCTTTATGTTGCGTGAATATTGAATACCGAATGCGTCAATTTAAGCAAACAATGTGTTGAATTGTAGGCTATTAAAATGAATTTCTAGTTGGAAAGATGGATTCTGTTCAGAGCAGTAGATGATGTTGTTCTAGTGCCCATTAAATCAAGAGGTAGTTATTTAAATATATTGAAATTTGTTAGCAGCTGGTGTTTGAGCTTTGGAATACAAGCAAGTACTTAACAATAAGGGTGCGAAATATGGTGATTTTTGTTGGCGATATGGAACGAACTATATGTTGTTTAGTAGATAAGGCTCAGTTGTACTTAACCTTTACAAAAATGACTTAAATCTAGGTCTAGTACGAGGTTAGGAGGGGTCGAAGGGTCGGTATATAGAGTAGTTTGGAAATGAGATCTCTTGGTGTTAGTTGCATCTATAAAATTTGCAATGCCTTTACCAATTAAAATTGGTGATCCATTTCATTTGAACTCGAATCGAGGTTTTGAAGGTGAACACTTCCCATTTGTACACAACAAAAAGTAAATTTTAATATTACATCCAAGAGGATGAACTTCAATCATGTCGAAAATTTCATGTAGTTTTTATGGCCACAACTATAAATAAATGCAGTATAAGTAGCGAAATGTCAGTTCATGCACTGTTTTAATGATAATTTTGTCATTTTTGGCAAGTAATATTACACTATATTTTCGATACGATTGAAATGCATCCACTTTGATGTGATATCAAAATTAATTTTTTGCTGTGTAATTCTGATGCAGTATGGCCTTTTCGACACACTTGCTGAGGCAAAACTCTTGTCCTACTCGCTTTTGCTATTTACTAAGCTTGCAGTAATAATCTTCTGAATCAGCTTTATCATAATTCAAGACCAACAATTGAGAAGGCCTCAACTCAATTTTGTAACAAACCGTGTAAGGCCATTCTGTTGCAAACCGAAGTTCACCAACGCAAACCAACAAAATGAACAGGTAGATGAATTTCTCCTCTACCCGTTTGTGTTTTAGGTTTGCAGATGTAGGTATTGGTTTTCGATTAAATGGCTTTATCGGACTTGTTTACAAAATGGAGTTGAGGCCTTTTCAATTGTTGGTCTTGAATTTTAACTGAGAGTCTTTGAAAAATGCCTTGGTAATCATTTGGACTTGCTCTGTATACTCTGATTATGTTCAAGGAATTCGTTTGAACATGTTTTGCATATCGCCAGGTCATGGTAATTTTAGTGCTGTTTACTCACTGATTTCTTAGTTGCGTGCGTTCCACCCACCTCAAAGTTTCCATTCCCTTAATTGTAATATAGAAATTTTTGTATCTGCTTATACATACAATGTGACACTGAGATATGAGTAAAACTTGTGTGCATTCAGCTCGCCATCAATCTATCTGAGGCACAGTTCTCGGAACTTTGCTGAAGATCACGTAAGTGCTCTAAAAATATGTAAACATTTGTGAAACTCGCTAGACTTCCTCAAAGGGCTAAGGATTCCCTTACATTCGATGGACTTCCTTGAAGTTCATTGGAAGCCCTTTAGAATTTCTTATAAGCTACCCAATTTTCCTGAAGTTAATGGAACTACTTCTGAATTCTTCCGAATTTTTCGAAAAACAAAACTCTGCTACTCACGGTACATCCTTTGACATTTTTTAAATATCTCTGAAGTTCTCTGGACTTCCCTAAAGTTCCTTCAATTGATCTAACGAGCATCATCTTTGAAGTTTCTGAAATTTGTCTGACGTTTTAGGAACGTCCTGAAGTTTTAAAAATGTTCACAAAGTTCTATAAACTTCTTTAAATATCGTTTTGTTTTAAATTTCCCTGAAATTAATGAAATTGTCCTAAGGTTCTCTGATTTTCGCTGAAGTTTTCGGAACTTCTCCAAAGTTCTTGAAATTCCCGTTTTTCTTTGTTCTCTGAACTTCTATGAAGTTCACAAACCATTTCTGAATTTTTTAACTTCTCTGATGTTCTCTGGACCTTTTGGAATTCTCGGAGCTTCCTGGAATTTACTAAATTCCTTTGAGTTCTGTGGAATTTCCTGAAATTTGTGTAACTTATTTAAGTCCCAAAATTTAATTAAATTTTCCTTAAGATCTCAAAATTATCCTGAATCTCATGAAAATGCCCTTTAGTTATGAAAATAAATTTATCATCAATTCAAGATTACCCCAATGGTGATTTTCTTGATGTTTAATGTGCTTTCTTTATGTTATTGAGACTACCAGAAAGATATATGAACTAGACTTCCCTGAATGTATCAATGTATTTTAAAGGTCCTCGAAAATATAATAAAATTCATTGATATTTCTTAAAGTTCTCGACATTTTCCCTATGTTTTGAAAACTACTAACAAGTTCACAGAACTTCACATCAAAATATTATTTTTCCTGAACTCCTCTGGACATCCATGAAGGTTCCTAAATTCAAGAAATATCACATAATTCCTAGGACCTCCATGAAACTTCATGTAATTTTGCTTAAACTAATGGAATAACTCTGAAGATCTCCGATCGTCCTTGAAGTACTACTCACAATTTCCAGAAGTTCATATTTATTTCCAAAATGTTAATGAAACTCTCGGAACTTCATAAATTCCCGGAGTTTCCCAGAACTTCTTTAAAGTTCCTGCAATTTACTTGGTATAGGTTCTTTGATTTGGTTTAACGATCTCGGAGCATCTCTTAAATTCACTGAATCCTCCTGATTTTTTTGGTACTGCCCTGATATAAATGGAAATGTCCGAAAAATCCTATAAAATTTTATGATACTCCTTTGAAGTTCTCGAATTTTCAATGAACTTTTCTTAAGTTAGGGTTTGTCTTAGCTCAGATGATATCTACGCATTCAGAAGCTTCTTCCATAAGTTCTTCTGGTTTCCACAAATGCTTCTTTTGACTTCGTAGGTTCATCCAACTTTTTCAGTCCATTTGGCTTCGCATGGAAATTAATAATTCTTGATGATGTTTAAAAGTCTAGACTTTCCTGAAATTTTCGAAGCATCTCTGAAGTTATTGGTAGGGGAAATGGATGTAATGTTGGCCTAAATGCCCCTAATTTGGGCCCATATATAAATTCAGCAATCGACTAAATTTTCAATAGCGACCAAAAATATCCATCAGTACCGTCCTAATGACGCGTTCATCTAGATAAAATTGATAAATAGCAGATTTTTAGTGATGAGCCCAATCTTAGATCCATAGGCCAACATTAGAGCCATTTCTTCTACTGCCCTAAAGATCTCTAAACTCCAGCAAATTTATCAAGACTTCCCTGAATTTCTCTGAACATTTTAAATGTTCTCGCTTTTTCTTGAAGTAGATTGATCTATCCAGAAGTTCCTAAGTTTTCCTTATGTTTTCGAAGCTTAAGGTTATGGATCATTCCTTGAAATTTCTAAACTTCCCTGAAATTCTCTGGACTTAGCTGAAGTTTTTCGTTCCTACATGACAATGTTCCTCTACTTATCAAGAAGATCTCAGAAGTTCCTTAACATTCCAACATTTTTTTTTTCTGAATTTGGTGATGGAATTTCTGAGCATTGGAATGAAACATTCTTAAGATTTTTGGAAGTATCTTCCAAAGTCAGTTCCCACACCTGAACTCAACGGTTTGACCCATCAAGCTCATAGACCGGTGACCAATGGCTTTATTTCCCTTCCAAAGGCGTAATCAGAGATTTTATGCCTCAGAAAATCCCGATGGCGCCAACTGGGATTGAACTCAGGCCCTTTGGAGTGCGAGAGAGTCACGCTTACCACCACAATACTAAACAACCTTAAGACCATAGAAAAAGCTAGCTTTATGCTCCATGTGAAGTGGGAACAGTGGGTACAGGCATCGAAAGCTCTCAATTAATAACTGTGGAAGTCTATATAGAACACTAAGTTGAGAGCACGCAATAAGCAAATTTACGATAAGCAATATGTTTGGAATGTGAAGAAGAAGAAGATGAAGAATAAGAAGAAGATAAAGAAGAGTAAGAAGAAGAATGATGTTCATGTAGTTCTCAGTTCTGGAGATTTTCCCTGAAAATTTTTGAACTTCTGTTATGTTTCCAAAATATGTAAGAAGTTTTCAAAATTTCTCTTGAGTTCTCTAGGCTTCAGTTTCTCGAAATTTTCCAAGAATTAATGGAGCTATCGTGAATATAAAGAAAATATCCTTTACAGATCTTTAAACTTTACCAGAATTTTGGAGTGCCCTTAAGATGTCTGACCTTGTCTGAATATTTCAGAACTAGCTTTGCCGAAGTTTTTGGAATTTATGTAAAGAAACCACAATGGTCTTGTCCGAAATTTTCTTGACTTTCCTGATGACCTTAGAAATTCTTAAATGTTCCTGCAGTTTCCATGTTGCTGACGGAACCTTCTTGATGTTCTCAAAGCTTATCTGAAGCACCCAAAATTTTATAGAAATTCTAAGATTTTACCTTACTATCCCGTAGTCTGTCAATGCAATTTTCCTGAAATCCCAGGGATTTTCTTTCATTCTTCGGATCTTTTTTGAAGTTTTTAAAAATTATATGGACCTCTCTGAAAATCTTCAATCTCACCTGAAGTCCTTGTTATTTTTCTGAGGAAGTTTGTGGAACTACCCTGAAATCAATGAAACTGTCCTAAAAATCGTTAAACATCCCAACGTTTTTGTTCATAAATGTTAACTATTCTTCTTCTTCTTCTTCTTCTTCTTCTTCTTCTTCTTCTTCTTCTTCTTCTTCTTCTTCGCATTTCAAGCTCATTGCATATCGCATATTAGCTTATTGCGTGCTCTCAACTTAGTGTTGTAGATGCACTTCCACAGTTATTAATTGAGAGCTTTCGATGCCTGTACCATTTTTGCATTGGTATAATTGTGTGGCAAGTCCAATCATACTTCTATGCCCAGGGAAGTCGAGAAATTTTCCAACCCGAAAAATTCCTAGAACGGACCAGGAATTGAACCCAGCCACCTCCATCATGGTCTTGCCTTGTAGCTGCGCCTTTACCGACTGAGCTAAGGGAGGCCCTTAGCTATACAAACTAGCTATACAAAGAACTTAAAACTATAGTCAAAAGGTACAACACAATAAACACTTTATCTTCCGCTATCCAAAAAGCCTCCTCCATCAGAACGGGAGCCGCTTCAAGTGGTTTCATTGTATGGCTGTATCGTCAACGGGGAACGGAGGTCAGAGCGCTTCCATAGCAGCAATAGACGTAAAACGTCGTCAGTACTCACACACTCATCACTACACGGTTGCTTTCCAAAGTCGACGATGCATCGACCGAAAGAACTGGTGATGAAGAATAATGAGGAGGACCACGCATGGTTGAAGATCACGTGACACACATCGAGAGTGGCCTGCTTCTGTCGACAGCCGAGGGAACACTGATTTTTTGCAGTTCCTTGAATTTATTGGAGTTTCTGTGAAGTTTGAAAAAAATTGGATTGAGTGTTTTGATATTCTCTGCAAATCTTTAATTATAAAACTTTTTGATATGACATCCTATTTTTCTAATTTCTACCTGCTTTAAAATTCAGAATTTTAACTATTTTCGCAATTTTGCTGTTATGCTTGGACATATTTTAAAGTTCTTAAAACAACCACAAAGTTCACGTTCTTTCTCTTAATCTCTTGAAATTCGAATCAAGTTATATAAGATTTCTAAACTTCTGATAAGTTCTTTCGTTTTTTCTTAAATATATTGGAACAGTTTTTGAAATTTTCCTGACATTTGTGGAAAATCCTTGAGCATTGGAACCTAATCTTAAAACTTCCCCATAGTTCTGGAGGTTTTTGAAATTCTCAGAGATACCCTGAAGTAAGCAGAAATTTCTTGAAATTCTCGGAATTACCATGAAATTCTCAAAACTATGATTTCCGCAATTTTGCTGATATGATATGATGATATGATGAGTTAAAACATTATTACAAATTTTTACATCGCTTCACAAAAAAAAAGTTGTACTTTAAACAAATCCGAAAAATTGATTTATGATGTTTTTTGAGTCCCAATTATTGCCATGGTTATAGATTTTTGATAAATGTTTCTAAAATTTTTGAAAACATCTAAACCTATATTTTTCATAGCGGTAAGCTTCCCCTTAATGGAACTAACATAGAGTTTCAGGGTTTTCCTGACATTCTCGGAACTTCATTAAAAATTTCGATGTTCACGATACTCCCATATTCTTTTAAGTTTTCTGGACATAGTTCTTGTAGCATCTGTAAAGTTCCAGCAGTTTTTTTTTACTAAGCGAACGGCTCTGAATTAAAAAAAAATTGAAGTTTTATTAGTTCACAAATATTTTCAAAAAATATTGGATGTGCATGGTACTGCCCTGAATTTCAATAAACTTTCCCGAAGCTTTCTAATTTTTTTATAGATATTTTAACTTACCAGAAGATTTATTACAGTTCTTGTAAAGCTCTTGAAATTGATGTAACTGCCATGAAATTCTCTGATCTTCATTAAGCTAATGTTTTTTGTTGTAGTTCATGGAACTGTCCTGAACTTCTCACAACTTAGCCTTAAAGGTCGTTTTACTTCCCAAAGTACAGGATTTTTTAGATAGTCCTTAAAGCTTACCGAATGTTTTCGAAACTCATCTGAATATTTTGGATATTCCCTAAAGTTTTTGGTACATCATAGATCGATATGTTTACACCACACAGATAAAAATTCTGAATTAATTAGTGATGTAAACATTCATTCACGTAAACTTGTATTTCATTTCACGCAACCGAGCAACTTGTGAACAATGTTATTTACAACAATGGGCTTTTGTATACAATATTTGCTACATTGCATGAAAAGTCTCAGAGCTTTACATGACATATAATGTAAACTTATTTAATATGCGACGCTCCATTTATGTGCATCATACTGAACAGAAATTTACACTACTTTTTCGAACTTTCGGACCTTTCGGTCATTGGACTGGACCTTCTTCAGGAGATATCAAGTTGTACCATCTTTCGTTCAGCGCAAAAAGATGAGCGCTGAAAATGAGCACTAAATAGCATGATTGACTACCCGCAGTCCTTTGGTTTGTTTTATTTCCGTCGATCTTGTTTTCCGTGCTGAGCACCAATGCTACCGACGTGCCAGGAAGGCAGCTCCCACACCTGGACCCTACCTATCGACCCATCAACTCATGAACCGGGGACCAACGGCTTTACTTCCCTTCCGAAGGAAGGCGTGATCAGAGATGTTATGCCTCAGAACATCCCGGCAGCGCCGACTGGGATTAAACCCAGGCCTGCTGGGGTGAGAGGTAATCACGCTTACCACTACACCACCGGCGCCGTTCATACCCGCAGTCATCCGTCATTATTTAGAGAACCAACTAGACGATGATAGCGACTAGAAGTGACCTTCAATACGTAAAAACTGTTTTTGAATGTGTCACTGCTGAATCTTAAATCGATGAGCTCCTTAAAAACACTTGTTTTTCCCAATTTGAAGAAACAGGCAATGGATGTAGGGGTGAGGATGCCGTTCAGCCAGTAAGTTATCCTCCAAAGTGGATAACAGCTCTGATCGATGAAAACCACCCAATATTAATAATTTACGAAATTTGACGCTAGAACGCAACGCGCACCCAAACAAGCCAACTCATCCACATTTGTAACACAACACACACACACACACATACACACTCACCAAAAGTCTCAGAGCAATCACCGGCTCGTCTTCTCCTTCGGTATATTCCCACATCAATCACTCAAACTTAAATGGCCTCGCCTCGCGGAACGGCGGAACGCAACGGTTTTTATCCGCATCGTCGTCGGGGGCGAAAGTAAGAAGCCTGGAAAGGGGAATCTTCTGACACGAAATAGGAGGTGGTAGGAGTTTGAAAAGGATATTGAATTCCTATTTTTGGCGCTGATGCTTCACAGAATGGCGCAATATTTGGAAAGAGTAAATTAGGCGTGCTGCGGTATCAATGAGGGTGTGGAGGGAAGAGAGATGCAGCAGGATTTAGATTGTTGGTAGAAGGTTTGTTGTGTTTTATATTCTCGTAATAAATCTTAGCTGGTAGAAGCTGGGACATTGATCGATTCCATTTGTATTATCCGGGGCTCAGTTTTAGGCTTCGGTGGTGATGTCATTTCAGGATTTTGTACTATTTATTTGTAAGCTGAAATCTCTTGCGTGTAATTTATATTGGAATGCTCAGAACTGTTGATGCACAATCCAGGAATGAGAGTTGCCTAAATATGAAAGTTTTCTTAAATGAATGTACATTTTCTACGGGAATGGAAAAAAAAGAAGCTTTTTGCCAATATCGTTATGCCTTTCACCAAAAATTAATCTTTTATAGCTGCACATTGATCGGTCCCAAATGAAATGGAAATTAAGAGGTAAAAAATATAACGATATTTTGTGAAGTTGATGTTTGATAAAAATTACATGGTGGTCCTAAAAATGACAAAAAAAAAATTAAATTTTATATATCTGATCCAAAGTAAATGAGCTTTTTTAATATATCTTTGCCCAATAAACTATACTCGTAGATCGTATGGTTATTATACTAAAGCAGTTATGATTTATTATTTATTATCCATCAGAAAATAGTTTTTTAGCATATTTAACTTACGAATCGTAATTTAATCGTTAAAGCAATCTTGTACCAAATTTAAAAGTAATTAGTAAGCACATTTTTTTTTCTGAAGGAAACATCATGTGGTGCCCGTTCACCGTTTTTTTTTAGAGCAAAATCATGTTCAAATCGTTAGTAAAATTTCTTTTGATAAATATATTGAGCATATTTTTACATTGCATTGAAGTAGAGCTGGGACTTCAACTATCCGGATACTTAAGTTTTTTTTCAATAAAATCACTTTCAGACTGTTCATTGAATTGATATTTAGTATACAAAATGTCATTCTTTCTAGTGCCCAATATTGAAACAAATTAAATTGAGAAAACGTTTAGATGGTTATCAGGCGGATAGTAATTATCTGGATATCCAGATAGTAAAATTTCAAATTTATTCTCCCCGTAACATTTTTCTTTTTTACTGTTCTAAATATTTGTCAAAAAGTTGGTTTTAAGGTGCCCATGTGACCTTTGCAGATCTGTTAGTTGCCAAAATTTAATAAAATTGAAAAATAAAAAATATCCGGATAATTTGAGTCTCAGCAGTACATTGAAGGTCATTATCATACGGTTGTGGATAAAATATAAAACATCCAGAACAATGCTGTCAACATTGATTTTGAGACATATTAATGCATGTAACCAGGGATCCCATCCACCGGTAATGTCGTAGTGGAAATATTTATCTTCGGAATTGTCTATCTTTTCTGGCCATTTAACGCATTATATGGTTTGCACTGTATTAGATATTTAATAAACACTCGCCTTTGTAATGAAATATTGGTTGAAACGTCAATTTTAAGTTTAATTTTTGAGTGAGCTTTGAATGAAACCGTTGATCGTTATTAGGTCTCCATTCACCGCTCATGTGGATATAAAGAAAATGATTTTTGTTTTGACTATAAACAGGGGAATACAATTTCCAATGGTGAAATATTATCAGATGACATCTTAAACGAGTGCATAAGTTGGTTTAACGTAAATTTAGAATTCATTTTCGGAGCTTTTCCAACAAAATTTGACAGAATGAGCGGTGAATAGAGGTCGAGTGGTGAACGGGTACCACATGGTACCTAATTTAAAACTTTTGTAAAAACTGAGGCGGGATTCGTCGCAAAAACGGATGCAACATGCTTGGTGAACAACTGACCTGACTCTGTAGCTGACGATGTAGTCGTTTCGTTCAGATAGACATTTGATGGGATCACTGCACTTTTCCGTTTGGAGTTAACGAAGCGCCAAAAGCCACGTGGATTTCTTCTCAGACCCATTTGAACACGCAATACGTAAGGTTGGTAGAGAGTGGCATTCAAAAACCGGTACGCATTGCTGGTTTGTTGACAACTTCGTTTGTGCGTTTTAAATCCCGTAAACGGAGAGTACTCCAGGCGGGTGAAACTGACGGCAGAATTCGTGGAACATTCGGAACAAGCTAATTGCTCAAAATGGATCAAAAAATTTCCGCCATTTCATCGACATCGATGATAGTAGAAATCACATTCCAGTCAACGTTTAGCAAAAAGTCCGAAAGGGCCGCAAAATCAATCAACCCTCAATGCTGTCACCGTCCGCCGACGGTTTGCGCTCCCTACATGACCTGTCCGATGAAGTGATTTGAACATTAGAGGCCATAAATCAGGAAGGATGGGACATTTGGTTGCTATACATCCTAGCCGAGAAGCTATATCCTGAAAGCAAGCAGTTGTGATGTCAGAACGACAAAGAAATTACCTTAGAGAAGTTTCTGAAGTTCGTTGATGCACAAAGTTGTGCACTGAAATCCGTTCAGCAGATTAGCCAGAAGAAATTGTTCATCACACCCAGTGCTATAAATTATCAAAATCAATCGAACATTTTTTTTTAATGAAAATGAGAAAAGCTGCTAATCGCCATCAAAAGGACCTCCTTCGAATGGGTGATACCTATCAATTTGCTTAGTCATTTGTAGAAGGCATGTATCATTCTCATTTGAGAAACGCTTTATATAATTCAATTGAGTGTAATCTACATACAAACAGAGCTCTGGTCGACATTCCGGCGAAAAATCTAAGCCAACCCGACACCAACCTGACTTCTATCAAACCCCAACCCGATATTTACCCAACATACACCCAAAATTGACGCAACATCAACCCGAAATTGGGTCGACATATACCTTACATTGATCTAACATCGGGTCGACATGTCTGTTCGGGACCATTTTGCTGGGTTTCTTCCATACTCCACTGTCGTATATCAAATGATAGTAAGTTACTCAATTCCCGAGCAAAGTTAGAGATCAAATTGAAATCAGAATTTGCTGTTCTGATGTAACTTATTTTGAATACTCCATTTGATCTCATTTTGGTTGACTTAACGGTTAACACAGCAAAAATGAGAGCAAAATTTTACTCTGTTGAATCAAACGGAAAACTGATTCTGCTTTTAATGAAATCAATTTGATTACTGATTTTGCATTCATAATGTTTGACTTAATACGGGCCTGTCGTAAATGATTAGCATCCATGCTTCTCACGCTGAAAGATTTGAGCTCAAATGTCACCTCGGACTAGTCACGAATGACCTAAAATATGTTAAACAAAACAAATAAACAATAATCCTTCGCGCAACGACAGATGAACTTAAATCAAATTTTAAACAAGAAATTAACAGCAGAACTTCACGTTAAGTTGCTTTGATTTAAAAAGTCTTGACTGCATAATGAAAGCACATTATGATATCAGACTTCTGTCGCAACAATTGAAATCAAAATGAGTTTTCATTATGATAGGAACTGCAAACTTTAATATCGATTTGCTTTCATTTTGTTAACCGACGTTGCTCGGGTTGACAGTGACGATCAGGTTCGAATTCGAAAGGAGCTCTTCAAATGATGGGTACGAGAGAATTCTTTTTCACAGAATCGATTGAATGCTTGTATTGGTTCATCTTCAATCGAATGATATGAACATTAACAGCACAGACCAACAACTCTCTTCACCACCGGTTACCATTCTCCGCCACCAATGTGCGTTTTTTGTGCAAAATCCCCGCATCAACTGTATCAGTGTGGTAAGTTTCTACACGTTAGTTCCGATGATCGACCTCCATGACCTCTGTGAGAACTGCCTAAAGCATTCCGGTTATCCGTGCCAGTCCGGCAATTGTCGGATATGTAATGATCCACATGATACTCGTCTGCACGAGGCACTCCAACCGCCCGAATCTTCAACGCCTGCAAGCAGTACAGCGACCACAACCAATTCATCTAGTTCGTGCTCAGTCTTGCAAACGCTGATTTCGCCACTAAGCCTGCCGACCGATTTGACGGACACCAACGTTCTTCGCTTAACTACTACAATCAACGTCATCGAGCAGTCCTTGATTGCGCATCCCATACAAGCTACTAGTGGAGCACTAGTTAAATTTGCGTCACGTTGCTCGGACTATCGAAATGTAGTGTCGTGCATTGTTCTGGAGCGACTTACTTCCGATCAATATCGCAGATTAGCCAATTCCTGGCTCGATTCAGTAGGCTGATCCCCTATTTCACCATCCAGGAAAAATCAGTAACCTTCTCGGCAAAAAGCGTTTCTACCAGCTTCTTAAGCCGGGAAGCATCAAACTTGGTTACTGGTGGCTACAATAATTGTTACAACCAACCAAGCACTAATGCTCCTCCGTACTTACTGACGGCTTCCACTGATCCTCTCTCCGATAAACTCCACAAATTCTGGGAACTTCCCCGAAAACCTTTGTGTTGCGGTTGCTGCACCAGCTTCCGAGAAATGTGTTTTCCTCCAACACCATTGCGTCGTTAAGGAAGATAGCTCGACGACGAAGTGCATAATGGTTTTTGACGCTTCAGCAAAAACGAGTAGCGGCATCTCTCTCAACAACATCCTTTTGGCGGGCCCAGTATTGCAGAATTCTTTGGTCAACACCCTACTGCGATTCCAGATTCCCCCAGTGGTAGTCACCGGTGATGTGAAGCATATGGATCGAATGGTGCTACTCTTTGCTAACAAATGTGTCCGATCCGACTCCAACTGCATGGCTATATGGAACATCTTCGATAACGAATTTAAGCTTTTCAAAACCACATAAAACGATCTGGCCGTTTGATAAGATGCTCGAATTCTAAGTGCTCATGATTCTTCCTGAACGTTTCCTAAGTGAATCAGTAAATATCACTGGACTTTTTTTTTCCTTGATTTTTTTTCCGTCGATCTTGTTTTCCGTGCTGAGCACCAATGCTACCGACGTCAGGGAGGCAACTCCCACACCTGGACCCTACCTATCGACCCCTCAATCAACTCATGATCAGAGAAGTTATGCCTCAGAACATCCCGGCGGCGCCGACTGGGATTGAACTCAGGCCTGCTGGGGTGAGAGGTAATCACGCTTACCACTACACCACCGGCGCCGCTGAATCACTGGACTTGTACAGATTTACAGTTTGGTTTTGTTGTGTCAAAAACGGCAGCGTTTGATTTCTATAACGGCTCGTGCCAAAAATAGAACAATAAAGGGTGTCCCAAGTCAAATTGCATCATGGAAAAAACGCTGTACAAAATTACCCATTGGGTATTTTCCATTGAAAATTTGAATAAAAGTAGTTTAGAGTGTATTGTTTATCGCTGTCAGTTTTTCGAAAGTTGGAAAAAATGGCGTCAACCGAAAAGCAACGTCGATTGATTTTGCGCAAGCACCTGGAAAATCTTCAACTCTCTCATCGGGACACCGGAAAACAACTCGGAATCGTGCAGTAAACGGTGAGTCGTGTGATTAAACGTTACTTCGAAACTCTAAGCATCCAACGGAAGGAGAAATGCGGTCAGAATGAATGTACTATTAGTGATCAGGATTACAAGCGTGTCGTGAAAGCGTTTAAGTGGAATCCCAATGCTTCGGTCAGGGATGTGGCCAAAAAGTTAAATCTGTCCAAGTATTTCGTTCAGATAGCCAAGAACCAGGAGGGACTGCATACATACAAAGTGCAGAAGACTCCAAATCGTGACAAACGGCAAAATACGGTGAGAAAGTCACGGGCCCAGAGACTGTACACCAAGAAGCTGATGATGTCTCATTGTCTCATCATGGATGATGAGACTTACGTCAAGGCGGACTTTCAGCAGCTTCCGGTGCTATTTTTCTTCACCGTCCAGCACAACTTTGATGTTCCGGAGGAAGTAAGGAAGCAGAAACTTTCAAAGTTTGCTAAGAAATACATTTATTTATTTATTTAGTATTTATTTTTATATAATTCCATCTGACTTCAAGGCTAAATGAAATATGGGATGGGGAAGCCTTTTTGAGATAGCACATTTGACTCAAAGGGCGTAAAAACTCCTCATCTTGTCACAAAACAGTACACATTAACGTTTTCACAAGGTATTATATGGTATACAGATTATAAATACAACATAAATAAGTTCTTAAAGTGAATCAATGCATAAAACAATTTTTGGTTGGCAACTGCAAACAGGTCACTCGTCAGATGGCAGGAACCAATGCAATGTCGTGTAGATGGTGGTGAATCATGAAACAAACAAAAAACACCAGATATCACATTCATTTTCCTAGTTAAGTATTGGACAAATACTCACCAATTAGGGGTAGGGTAAGTATCGGAGGGCTGCTTGTTAGTTTTTGCTAACACATCTTCACAATGCGGTCGGAAAGTGAATTCACTGTCCAATATCACACCAATATCCCTCACCTGATCCATGCGTTCGAGAGTTTGTTCAGATAGCTTGTAGTTGAAATATAATGGTTGACGCTTTCTACTGAATGAGATCGTGTTGCATTTGGCTAGATGATTACGCTTGCTCCAGTCCTCAAACAAATCCAATAACCGTTGCAGCTCCAAGCAGTCTTCAATTCAAGTGATTACCATGAATATCTTAACGTCGTCTGCATAGAATATTCGCTGTCAGCGTGGCAGAACAAATGAAACATCACTTATGAATAACCAGCTGGGAGGCAGCCCTATCTTGTTTGCCTTGCTTTGAACAGAGCTAACATCGCTGCGGGCCCGCGAATCGTGGGCCCCACTGACAGCTCATAATTTGTAAACAAATAGAAGATTCAAGCCAGAATTTCAAAAAAGGCGTGACTGATATTTTAGATATTCTTAATATTTTTGCTTACTTTTATGAAAAATAAGCTTAGAACTCATAAAATATCAGTTTCTGATTTTCTACCACGAAGTCAACCATTTATATGGCATAAAAGGGAAAATAATTTCATTTGATAAAAATAAGACAATTCAGTCACGACATTTTTGCAGTTCACACTTGAAGTGTGACGTTTCAGATGTTGGTTTCAATAACATGGCGACATATCACCCAGCTGTGAATAACGAGAAGAGAAGCGGGCCAAGATTACTTCCTTGCAGTACGCCGGAAGGAATGAAAAATTCATTTGAATATGAAGAGCCGATCCTTACTTTCATAGACCTTCCAGTCAGGTACGATCTAAACCAGTTTACTAGGTCGGAGGAAAGTTCAAGTTTCTCAAGTTTTCCAAGTAGGATGTTCACTCGGTCGAATGCAGATTTGAAATCTATGTACACGGCATCTACTTGCGTACCAGCGTCCATCGAGCGTATGAAGAGTGAAGTAAACTGTGTGAGATTTGTAGTGACGGATCGTTTCGGGAAGAATCCATGCTGAGAACAGGATATGTAGTTCTTGCAAGCCTCAAAGAGAATATATTTAACGATAATCTCAAAAAGTAAGAGTAATTCCCCGGTGAATCGGAGACAGGAATGAAGTTTTCCATCCAGCAGGAAATGTTTTCCTTTGAAACGAGAGGTTGAATAGTTTTACTTATGGTTTCAGTAGAGCACTTGAACATTTTTTCAGTACGGTTGAAGGAATCCCATCAGGACCAGGTGATACCGAATTTTTTAACTTACGTAGAGCATTTTGGACGTGCTCCTCGGTGATTTGAAAAATTCCAAGTTCAAAGCTGTGCGACGGAGAATTACTAAGGGCAGCGTCGATTTGCGTTTGTGTGGTCAATGTATTAGAGAAGGCATTCTTGAAGTGATCGGCAAATAGCTCACATTTACTAGACGCTGAACTAGCAGAACGCTCATCAAAGTACATGAATGTAGGTAATCCATCTTCCTTACGTTTAGTACGAACAAACGACCAGAAATTTTTCGGACGCACACCCAAGTTCCTTTGCATTCGATCAATGTACCGAGCATACAGAATACGATTGTACCGAGCATACTTGTTTCTAGCAAGCACAAAGCGATGCTTCAGCTGTTGAGATCTATTGCGACTATACTTCCGAACCGCAGATCGTCTACGGCGTTTCAATTGGCGAAGGCTGGAGTTTGACCAAGGCGGTGTCAATGGAGGACGTTGAAGAGGCACGTTAGCTTCGATGACGTGACGTATTTTCGTGTTGAAAACACCAACGATTTCATCCAGATCCAGCTCAGAATCCAGGAATTCCCAATCGATTGAGGACAGAGCATCGTTTAGCAGGTCGTAGTCTACCCGACGAAAATCAAATAAACGGAGTGCGCCGTTCGTGACTACCAGGACTGTAAACGGGGAGATCTACCTCAAAGAGTGTCTACAGAAGCGTCTGTTGAAGCAACACGAGGGCTTTACGATCTTCAGGTCGGATCTAGCATCGTGCCACTATTCAAATGTTGTCCTGGAGTGGTACGAAGCCAACGGGGCTACTTTCGTACCCAAGGACATGAGCAGTAGTGGCAGCTTTCCAAGTCCGGTCACAATAGGTAATCCACCTCATGCTGCTCCAGAAAAGACAGTAGTCTCGTCTGTAGGCACTCGTCCTGGTAATTTGCTGGTTCATGGTCCCACAAGTAACGCTTTTCAGCCCATGACTGTAGATTGCTTGACAGACAAGGAACTTTTTGGGAAATTTCGACTTTTTTGACGTAGGACTACGTCTTTGATTTCTATATGGGGGTACACTTTGTGGAAACCAAAAATGGAACATGTAACAAATTAAGAAAGATTTTGAACGTTAATAGCTCAGCTGCCCATTCCGTCTCGCACGCTGAGCCGATCAAGTCGCATCGGTCTCGTTGTACGACACTATCAGTTAGTTTTGAGTTTTTCCCCACGCGAGGGTTTTTTCTCGCCAAAGTTAATTGGCATAGTGTTTAGACGACTAGTGCGCGAGTGAGGAAGCCGTTAATGATATGCCGAGTGCTTTCATTACGGTCCAGCTTTAACCCAGCATCATCGCAACATCATCAGCAAAATCATCACCACTATCGGTACATCACCCCATCGATAGCAACAACGAAAGAGCGTCATATTGCCTACCGAGTCGACCGAGGCACACCAGCATCGAGGTTATTGACTCTGCAGCCGTTGGATCAAACAATTATACCTCTCCAGTCTGCTGCCGCCTCAGTGCGTTAGGTATAAATCGTGTCGTTTGTATTGTTCTCGCCAGTATAGCATCTTCCTTGTTTCCCTGGTCCAATATTAGATTGGTGTTTAATTAGGGTGATCCAAAAATCCATTTTTTTTTTCGCTTGATTTTTTTTTCTTGATTTTTTTTTTTATTATTATTTTTGTATTACTTAGGGTGATCCAAAACTCTGTAAATAGTATATAATCATTATTTTTTTTTTAATTTTTTTTTTTGATTTTTTTTTTCTTTGCATGTATTACTCATTAGTAGAGTGAAACTATATATATGTATATATTTTTTTTTTTGATATTATTTGAAATTACTGCAATTATTTGTAAATTTTTTTACAAAAAACACCATTGCGGCGATATTTAACCGCAATGGATGAAAATGATAAAGGCGGGGGATGGTCGCTTTCCATCTCAGACGACGAAACTCTTAATTCCACCTCACACGAAAGTCTCGAGGAAGTTGTGGAAATGGAAACCCTTGACGTTCCAGTTGACTCGCTCTCCAGCAAAAATACTGGAGCATATCCCAAGAAAAGGTATCGCCCACAACCCTCTCCCCCACCATCTCCTCCTCGTCCACCTGCACCCCCCACACCATTGCCCCCAAAAACCTCTGCGCTCCCCCGCCTAAAGGCTTACCCAGAAGCCTCGAAAGGCCCATGGGTTGTTTTTTTCCGGCCCAAACAAAAACCTTTGAACATTCCGAGGATCTCTAAGGATCTAACAACACATTTTTCGGCCGTTACCGATATTTTCAAGGTAACACCAATAAAACTGCGCGTTACCGTTGATGACCGGAAGCAGGCTAACCAAATTGTTGCGTGCGAGCTTTTTTCATTGGAATACCGAGTCTACATACCCAGTAGTGAGGTAGAAATTGAAGGAGTGGTCACCGAAGCGAGTTTGACTAGTGATGATTTCTTGGGTCCCGATTCCTTCGGAATCTTTAAAAACCGTGCTCTGCCGAAGGTGAAGATATTGGACTGCCTTCAAATGCAGTCAGTATCCGTAGTAGGCTCCAAAAAAACTTATTCCTTGTCAAACTCGTTTCGTGTGACGTTTTCGGGTTCAGCGTTACCTCACTACGTCGCTATTGGCAAGGTTCGGCTGCCTGTACGCCTGTTTGTACCTCGGGTAATGAACTGCTCGAAATGTAAACAACTTGGTCATACATCGGACTACTGCTCGAACAAACCACGCTGCGATCAGTGTGGCGAGCAACATCAAGAGGGCCCTTGCGGTGCTCCACCAAAATGCGTGTACTGCAAGGAGAGCCTGCATACCCTGACTAACTGCCCGAGGTATAAACAGCAGGGAGAAAAACTTAAGCGGTCTCTGCAAGCTCGCTCCAAGAGAACACTAGCAGAACTCTTGAAGAATACCGCTTCATCTTCTCAGACCACACCAAAAAACAGTAACACGTTCTCCATTTTGCCAGTTGATGATCTAGACTCTGACTCAGAGGGCGGTGAGGGTAGTCCGTTTGTCTTTAAAGGCAATACGAGAAAACGAGCAAAACAACACACCACCGAAAAGCCTCGTAAGGCCACTCGTACGGACCACCCTTCCACCTTGGAAAATTCAAGAGGTAACGGAAATACACCGAAACCCATTCCACCGGGTTTTAAACCTTGTAATTATGACAAGAACTTTCCGTCACTTCCAGGATCATCTAAAACCCCAGATGTCCCAGTTTTTCGGCCAGAAAATCAGCTGAATAATCAGCAAGAACATGCCCCCATGTTCACGTTTTCTGGTATTGTGGATAGCTTCTTCAGTATATTCAATATCTCTGACTCAACGAGGAGCATTATTAATTTAGTGCTGCCAATGGTGAAAACTCTTTTGAAGCAACTAGCTTCTAGGTGGTCCTTCCTTGCATCGATCATATCTTTCGATGGATAATTCTCCGAATGAGGTCGGGGATATGATCTCTGTTCTTCAGTGGAACTGTAGAAGTCTTATGCCAAAACTTGATACATTTAAATTTTTAGTTAACAACTCACTTTCTGATGCATTTGCCCTTTGTGAAACATGGCTCTCTTCAGACAACGATCTTGCTTTCCACGATTTCAACATTATTCACCTTGACCGCGCAGATTCGTATGGAGGGGTGCTTCTGGGGATCAACAAGCTCCATTCCTTCTATAGAATCGATCTGCCTTCGGTGACAGGCATTGAAGTAGTTGCATGTCAGGTTAATATTCGAGGTAAATGCCTCAGTATTGCCTCAGTATATCTTCCACCGAGAACCGCGATCTCTCGACAAAGTTTCGCGGATATCTGCACGGCTATGCCGGAACCACGGTTGATCTTTGGAAGTTTTTTAATTCTCACGGTACAGGATGGGGGGAACTGTACGACGACAACCGCTCAACCTTGATATACGACATGTGCGACTTCTTCAAAATGACAATTCTGAACACCGGGGAAGCAACACGAGTAGCCAAACCTCCAGCAAAAATAAGCAGATTAGACCTCTCACTTTGTTCGAGTTCACTATCGTTGGATTGCTCGTGGAAAGTAATTCAAGATCCCTACGGTAGTGACCATTTGCCAATCAAAATTTCTATTACCAATGGTTCATCTTCTACTCGCTCGGTCGACATCGCGTACGATCTTACGAAAAACATTGACTGGCGAAAATTCACGACCGCGGTTCTTGATGCCAGTCAATCGGTTGACGTACTTCCTCCGCTGGACGAGTACTCCTTTCTCGCGCGTCTTATCATCGATTCTGCGCTGCGAGCACAGACGAAACGTGTTCCGGGTATTTCCGTCCGCAAGCGACCTCCCGCCCCGTGGTGGGATAAGGATTGCACCGACGCGAACAGCGAGAAGTCCGCCGCGTTTAAACGCTTCCGCAAACACGGTAAGGTCGGGGATTTCGAGCGGTACACCGACCTCGAGAAAACCTTTAAAGACTTAATTAAAGCAAAAAAACGCGGATACTGGCGTCGGTTCGTCGATGGTTTGTCGCGAGAGACTTCCATGAGAACACTCTGGAATGTCGGCAGGAGAATGCGAAACGCGTCATCACCGATTAATGAAGACAAGGAGTACTCGGACAGATGGATTTTCAGCTTCGCGCGGAAAGTTTGCCCGGATTCGGTACCGGTCCAAACCAACGTTCGTGATCGTCCGTCGGGTAATAACGAAATAGATTCCCCGTTTTCGATGGTGGAATTCTCACTTGCTCTCCTTTCATGTAACAATTCAGCTCCAGGAATGGATAGAATCAAGTTCAACTTGCTTAAAAATCTCCCAGATGTCGCGAAGAGACGCTTGTTGAACTTATTCAATCAATTTCTGGAGCACAACATTGTTCCGGATGACTGGAGGCAAGTGAGAGTTATCGCCATTCGAAAACCCGGTAAACCCGCGTCGGATTATAACTCGTACCGTCCCATCGCGATGCTGTCCTGTATACGGAAATTGTTGGAGAAAATGATTCTTTTTCGTCTAGACAAATGGGTCGAGTTGAATGGTTTACTTTCAGATACGCAATTTGGATTTCGGAGAGGCAAAGGAACGAGCGACTGTCTTGCGTTGCTTTCAACTGAAATTCAACTGGCCTATGCGCAAAAACAGCAAATGGGTTCAGTTTTTTTGGACATTAAGGGGGCTTTTGATTCTGTTTGTATCGATGTCCTTTCGGATAAACTCCACGATAGTGGGCTTTCACCAATTATGAACAACTATTTGAGCAACTTGTTGTCTGAGAAATATATGAGCTTTTCTCATGGAAACTCGACAACTTCACGAATTAGTTACATGGGTCTCCTCCAGGGCTCATGTTTAAGCCCCCTTCTTTATAATTTCTATGTAAAAGACATTGATGGTGGTCTTGATGAAAATTGCTCGCTAAGGCAGCTTGCAGATGACGGGGTTGTGTCCGCTATAGGGCCAAGTGCACCGGACCTGCAAGGACCATTGCAAGATACCTTAGACAATTTGTCTACTTGGGCTATGAAGCTGGGTATCGAATTCTCTCCGGAGAAAACTGAGTTGGTTGTTTTTTCTAGGAAGCATCATCTTGCACAGTTACAGCTTCAACTAAAGGGTAGAACAATCACTCAAAGTATATCTTTCAAGTATTTAGGTGTCTGGTTCGATTCCAAAAGCACATGGGGAAAACATATTGCGTATGTGAAACAAAAATGCCAACAAAGAATCAATTTTCTTCGTACAATCACTGGAACTTGGTGGGGAGCACACCCGGAAGATCTGATCAGGTTGTACCGAACAACCATCTTGTCGGTTCTAGAGTACGGAAGCTTCTGCTTTCAATCCGCGGCGAAAACACATATCCTGAAGCTGCAACGGGTTCAATACCGTTGCCTCCGAATCGCGCTTGGCTGTATGACCTCGACGCATACGATGAGCCTCGAAGTACTCGCGGGTGTTCTCCCACTGACAGATCGTTTCGCGGAACTGTCCTTCCGGTTTCTTATCCGTTGTGAAGTAATGAACCCATTAGTAATAGAAAACTTTGAGAAGCTGCTCGACAGAAATCCTCAAACAAGATTCATGAGTCTCTATTACGAGTACATGACGCTGGAGATTGGCCCTTCTTCATTCAATTCCTCTCGTGTTTGCCTCCAAGACTTTTATAGTTCCTCTGTAAATTTTGATCTGACCATGTTGCAAGAAATCCGTGGAATACCAGATCACCATCGATCGATGGTTGTTCCCTTAATTTTTGCAAACAAGTACCACCATGTTAGTAACAATAAGAGTTTTTTCACAGATGGGTCAACTATAAACGCTTCCACTGGATTTGGAGTATTCAACGAATTTCATAGCGCCTCATATCAACTGCAAAAACCCTGTTCCGTATACGTTGCGGAACTAGCAGCCATATTTTACGCAGTAGAGCAAATTGCCTCACTACCATCTGATCACTATTTTATTTTTACTGATAGCCTTAGCTCGTTGGAGGCTATTCGATCAATGAGGCCGATGAAACACTCCTCGTATTTCCTGACCGAAATCCGAGCTAAATTGAGTACTTTATCTAACTGCTCCTATACTATCACCTTAGTTTGGGTCCCATCTCATTGCTCAATTCCGGGTAATGAGAAAGCGGACTCGCTAGCTAAGGTGGGCGCTATGGAAGGCGATATTTTTGATCGACAAATCGCCTTTGCGGAATTTTTCTCAATTACCCGTCAGCACGTCCTCACCAACTGGCAACAAAAATGGAATGAGAGTGATCTGGGAAGATGGTTACATTCTATTCTCCCACAGGTGTCGAACAAGCCATGGTTCAAAGGATTGGACATGAGCCGTGACTTTATACGTGTCATATCAAGGCTCATGTCCAATCACTACTCGTTAGACTCGCATTTCTTCCGAATCGGGCTCGCAGGCAGCAATTTGTGCGCTTGTGGTAGTGGCTATCACGATATCGACCACGTGCTTTGGTCATGCACCCTACATTGTGTTGCTAGATCCGAGTTATCCGCATCCCTCAGGGCCCGAGGAAAACAACCTATGCGGCCCGTTAGAGACATCTTGGCGAGTCGAGATCTCGAATATTTTAATTTAATTTATGTGTTTTTAAAACGGATCGATCTGAGGATTTAGTAGTTAGTGTCATCTTGTGTTCCCCCAAGTTGTTAGCTGCCCATCGGTGTACCCCCATGTTTGTCTTTTTCGTCAGTTGGTCGCTTAGTTCGAGATAAAAAGCACATTGCTCTCCAAACCTTGTGTTCTCAATCCCTACCCTGCCATCCATTTGTTACAATTTGTTACCCCTAACCTCGAGATAGCCGCGAGTAATCGGCCCCCGCTTTACTAACGTTAGTTTTAAGAAATTTTGTCATCCAAACAATGAATATCGGCTCCGCAAAGCTACGGCAAATGAGCCTGGAAAAATAAACGCATTTAAAAAAAAAAAAAAAGCTCAGCTGCCCCTGGTCCAATTTCAATAATTTTATCACCAATCGATCAGAAATATGGCTACGCATCGAATGTTGATTTTCAACAAGAAACTATTGAAAAACTGGTAAATGTTCAGAATTGTCCAAAAGCGTCGAATTAACTAACAAATCCACCAATTACCTACATGCATATGCTGCTTCCCCAGCACAGTCGTCAGAGAGTAGTAAGTAAACGAAACAAGTCGAAGTGGCATTCGCCTCCGATCCTTGGGCGCGTGCGAATAGGGAGGATGGAATTGCGTAATATGTTGCACACTCATCGCCATACTCAGAACCACACGCTCCCAACGATCACACCACTGTGTGGTGGTGTTCGGTCGTCGAAATTAGTAGCAGCAGTAGCAGTGCTTTCGGCGTGTGGCGTTGAAAATTGTTCTCCAGTAATAACGAAAGGCTGCCTGCAAGCAGTGAGCTGCAGAGCCCACATAAGCAACCATCAAAGGAGGAAGAAGCTGCAACGCTATGCTATGGATCGGAATCAGTAGCTCTTCATGAGCCACAGCGGGTCGGTCATCTATGCCAAGCGTGTCACCCTCACTCCAAACGACATACAGCTCGACAGCCTCATCCGTGTTGAACACCCAGCTCAGAATTACTCAACCATCACTCAAACGGTCCTGTTCAGGGCCACCAAAAATTTGTTAAAGAGTATTATTTGGACATTGGTCAAGGTCATCAGTTCCCGTAAGCAGCTAGCTATCAAGGCTCAACCTGTCTATAGAAAGTGTGGAATTGTAGGCCTGAATATATTGGTGCAATTAGTTTTTCCTCGGCTTTCATGCCGCACGATTCGTTTCTTTCGTTTAATCAATCACCCTTGTAGTGACGTCGAAAAGATTGTTTCAATCGGCGCTTACGTATGAAATTTAATGTGGATTATAGAATTGTTTGTATGTTACCAAAATTTATGAATGGTTTGCCACGAAATGTTGGGATAATTTATTGATTATTGAATTATCACACTGTATACCATGAAAAAGCAGCCTGTTTGTGAGTTTTTGCCTGTTTTCAAGTAAGGAGTTATCATAAAAAAACAAATCGCCAGCTGGTATTTCCCGGCGACTTTACAAATAAATAAAATCAATCAAAATCGTCATGCAGAACTAGCTAGGATTTGTTTTACAAAATTGCTTTCGAGTGTTAAGACATCGTCTCCCGCAAAGTTTACATTTTTCCCTCTACCAACACATACATCAGGGCTAGATAGATCTCCACAGGATCCATAGAATCCACGCAATTTCAAATAACCAAAATGCACAGCATTACGAAAAGAGGTCATGTTTCGAACAATAGCAGATAGATTTTAATTCTAAACAAGCCAAACGATTGGAAATTTATCTACCAATCTGCTAAAATGAACACATAGTTAATTTTCAATAGGTCACTATTGAAAAATAACAAATGTCCAACTGTTGCAATGGTGATCAAAATTATCACCGAATGTCTGAAAACAGCGCATTCCCTAACACAGACTTAAAAATCGAATTCGATGCGGTCCCACTGAACTTTGCTCATTCAATCACCGTAGTGGTGGTGTCCAGTTCAGCAGCAGCAGCAGTAGTAGCTGCTACTCTTAGCATTCAGTGAAATTTTGAATAATTTACTCTTAAAATGCCAGCATTTTTAATGTTCAAGATTTTTTCGTGTTCAATCTTTAACGTAACCTGACGTAAAGCCATTCCGAACGTAATTGTCAAAAATTTCTAATGACTGCGAGAAGCTGTAGCGTGCACAGATCTACGTAATGAAGACTTGTCAAACCCAACCGAGTCTTTGCTATTGTGAGGCAAATACATTACTCAAATTGTCACCGTAGTAGATTTGTAAAACTATTTGAAAAATGCACATACCACTTCAAAAAAGCGTTGGAAAAAAGCTTGAACAATATACCAGTCCCCGTTCAAACAGTCACAACAACGCCAGCAAATAAAATCAAGCTTCACCGTTCGAAATCCGTACTGAACCGAAGCGAAAACCAAACAACCATTTTTCATTTTTAATTAATGTAGTATTACAAATGAACCAAAGTTGGACTAGCAGCTGCCTTCCTTGGGTGCCAGATGAAAAATTGTGCAGTTTATAATGATCGTCGTCATCATCATCATCATTAACGTTTCGACTGCCCTCTGTACATATATCCCGAAATCAACCAGGAAAATTAGTAGACATTTTGAAAGGTCATTCAAAATTGGGTGCAATGTACCAAGCAAGTGTGGGAAGTCGAAAAAAGCAAACCATTAAATTTATGATGATTTTTGTGTGATTCTTCCATGACGTCGATTCGTACTTTTTTGCTCACGACTTTATCTCTCACATTGGGGTTTCCATTTCGGCAAATTTGTAGAAAGTTCCACTTGGATTTGCCACCGTAGTCACATACGAACAGCGGTGGTGGGTATTTTTGGAGCCATAATTTTCCATAACGTCACACAGAAAAGCAACACGGTGTGGCACAAGATAAATGATATTATGATGTGAGCCGGTAGTATGAATTTCAAATTTGTTTTTGTTTGCGGCCTGCGTATGTTAGACATAGAAATGGAAGTAGCATGTTCAAATTATGTTTTGTCTGGGAATAGGGCTTACGTGCTTGTCTTCGCATTTTTTGGTCCTTTTTTTCTCATACTGAAACGGGGTTGTCTGTGGTGAAAAGTTCTGTTCACTCGAATATAATTAATGTTTGTTTAGAAATTTTGGGAATTTCAGACCCATTTTGATCTGTCGTGTGTGGAGCACAACTTGCCTTGAGATAGAAAATTCTAGTCTGACAGTTTCCATTCTGTTTTATGATCAATGCCGTCAACCGAAACGAACAAATTTTTAAGGAAAGTCCATCATCAATTCATATGATTCTTCTTCTTATTTAAAAGATGTATGATAGGAGGATGTGAAACTAATCCACTAATAAGAGATGAACCAGCCTATGGCTGAAAGTTTCTTTATTTTACACAACAACAAATCCACCAAAATTACTCCCGGTGAGATACGTTAACTAGCTGTGCCGTTCAAATGTTCGGTTAATATCATGTCTGATAGTGATGTTCAATTATTTTATGTGAGTAGCAGCATCCCAAGTAACAATTTTGGTTTTGCTAGGGTTCTGTAGCCCATGATTAAGGCTTGTAAAATGCTATAAAACCTCTATAAAGCTTGAAATGTTTCTTTGGAATTGTCTACAACAAAGCAATATCAGATTTTAATGAAACTTTGTGGGTGTGAATATATCTTCTACTTAAGAAACTTTGCATACTTATTTTATTTAAAGCAATCAAAACCAACATATGAAAAAGGCTGAACTAATTTTTCCAAAATATTTTTTTTTAATTATAACTCAAAATTGATAAGTCCTATAAAGTGTTTTTCAAGGATGATTTGTAGAAAATTGTATAAGCTGTCATAAAAAATTATAAAAAACAACACAACACTGAACAAAAAAAAAATACTTTAATAAAAAAATAATTTTTTTATCTGAAACTTTTCTGAAGAAATACAGACAATTTATTTAAAAGTCGTTCATACATCTCAAGATGTGCACTTGTAAAGGAAAAAAGGGTTTCAACAAACATTGTTTCGTGTTTGCACTGAATGAAATCTAAGCAGATGAATTTCATTCCAAGTGTGTTAATTTCATCCAGACCCTGCCCAGATCTAAAAAAGGTATCGCTGCTTTTGCAGCATTGAATCTTTTGACTATTGAACCAAGTTAAGCTTGGTGTACAATTATTTTTTGAGTGCGCAAGCGGAGAAGAGAAGAAAGATACACACCCAGAGGGAGGGAGCTTACTACCGACAGACGTTTGGCACAGCGATGGGCAACCCACTGTCTCCCATCATTGCAGACTACGTGATGGAGGACCTCCTGGACGATGCGGTAGCATCAAGTGTCATCGCGATCCCGTTCCTTAGGAAATATGTCGACGACCTATTCCTAGTCCTTCCCACTGACAAAGTAGCAGAAGTCCAAAATGTTTTCAACCAGCAGGATCAACACATTCAGTTCACGGTTGAGAAGGAGGAAAACAACCGCCTCCCATTTCTGGATATGGTACTCGTTAGAAGAGAGGATCGCATGATCAGGACGGAATGGTATACTAAAACGATTGCTTCCGGTAGGTTCCTAAATTCCCATTCAGGGCACCCAATGTCACTAAAAATTAATGTAGCGTCCAATTTTGCCAAGCGGGTCATACTTTTCTCTACTAACCTGAGCCTGAAAAAGATAAAATCCATTATTTTTGCACACTTACGGATCAATGATTATCCCGCGAATATCATTAATCGCGTAATAAACAGAGTCAGTGGAAACAGGCAAACAGAAACAGCTATGGAAGTGAGCAGCAATGAAGATACAACAACAACATTCCGCTCACTCACTAATATTAGGGGTTTGTCTCAAACTCTAACGAAAACACTACGGAAGGAATATCCGAATGTAAACATAGCTAGCAGTCAGCACAAAAACATTGGATCCCTCCTACCACGGGTGAAAGATCCAACACCAGTAGATGAACGCAGTAATGTTGTCTACAAAATAGATTGTTCTGACTGTAATGCCTGCTATATTGGTATGACCACACAAAAGTTGAAAACACGGTTGTCGAAACACAAGTCTAATCTCAAAAAGCTACAAACACTACAAAGAGCGGGACACACAACGAACGATATACACCCAACCGGTGGATGTAAGATTCGCTTACAATTATGTGGGATTCATCATCAGAGGATGTAAGTGGAAACCGCATGAACCGAGGATGCGATATACCTAGCTGCGGTCCAATGCAAGAAAATTGGAGACCGAAAAATGTAGAGTGTATTAGTGAGGTAAATTTATTATGTCACACACACACACACACACACACACACACACACACACACACACACACACACACACACACACACACACACACACACACACACACACACACACACACACACACACACACACACACACATACGTATTGATCAGCTGAGCTAAAAACCAAAATCAAAACAAACAGTGGATAGCTAAATACACGCAAACACAGGCAATTTACAAGCAAGTTTATAACACACACACACACACGTATTGGTCAGCTGAGGAATGATCACACAAACACTACGGACTGGGTAGAAAAACAATGGTGATCATTCTAGTGCCGTGTACTGAATTCCAGAGCGTAGAAATTGGAAAGGGTTTTCGACGGATAAATGAATTCGTACCGTTTGTGTTTGAGCGGGAGTAAGTACACGATAAAATTCAGCGTGAGTGGATACCAAATGCTAACCATATAAAAACATTTTAAAAACAAAAACAGAAACTCTGACCTCGGGACATCTTCAGGTTCCACAGAACCACACTAGACGAGAAAACTGTAAAAATTGGTAAAAATAACAAATTTTGTAAAAATTATTAAAACACATTTTCAAACAACTAAAATGTTAATAAACAATTTTAGAGTCCCTGAAGAAGGTCCCAAACGGACCGAAACGTTGGACAAAAATTAAATAGCATTTTTTTGATTTTGTCGAGACTGAACAGCCATTCACAACACACATCAATTCCCAGTCGAACCGTTCCATATACGTTAGACCTGTTCATTTTAAACGAAGTGTTCGGAATGTAACGGGTCAACCGTGATTACTGTTCGTCATGTTAATTTGAACTTCTGTGCAAATTTTCAGCAAAATCGGTGATGATTTAGAGGTGATTCAAGTTAATTTTATGTTTTAGGTAATTTACGGCTTACAATATTTGTATCTCGAGACTGAAACAACGAAAACTGCTGTAACAACTTTCATAGCAAAGTTTAATGTGTTATGTATCAACTTTGTAACCAAAGGTTGACTATTCGAAGTGATTTTATTGAAGTTTGACTTAGTTTTTTACTCGAAGATATCTTAAAATGTGAAGAATTTTAAAATTTTTGTTCTACGAATTTATCACCCATATGATATAAAAATGTGTAGTGTACGGTATAATGTTCCTCATATTGTTCTAGAAGTTTCATTCCAACATAGTTTTCGTGTTTATTTCATAGATTGAGAGATAAAAATCAGAAAAGAGGCCGTTTTAGCTAAAATTCACAAGACAACAGAACCAATAAAAGTCAATTAGATTGACAGAACATAGTTGCATTGCTTTTCAATGACGACCGATGACTGTTTCATTGATAATTGATTTTTTCATAAATATGAATCCTCAGTAGACGTGTTTTTTATCAAAGGCAAGTGTCACTCGAACCATTACAGCAATTTATAAAATAACGAACATTTGAATGGTTCGAGTGACACTTGCCTTTGATAAAAAACACGTCTACTGAGGATTCATATTTATGAAAAAATCATATATCAATGAAACAGTCATCGGTCGTCATTGAAAAGCAATGCAACTATGTTCTGTCAATCTAATTGACTTTTATTGGTTCTGTTGTCTTGTGAATTTTAGCTAAAACGGCCTCTTTTCTGATTTTTATCTCTCAATATATGAAATAAACACGAAAACTATGTTGGAATGAAACTTCTAGAACAATATGAGGAACATTATACCGTACACTACACATTTTTATATCATATGGGTGGAAAATTCGTAGAACAAATACTTTAAAATTCTTCACATTTTAAGATATCTTCGAGCATAAAACTAAGTCAAACTTCAATAAAATCACTTCGAATAGTCAACCTTTGGTTACAAAGTTGATACATAACACATTAAACTTTGCTATGAAAGCTGTTACAGCAGTTTTCGTTGTTTCAGTCTCGAGATACAAATATTGTAAGCCGTAAATTACCTTAAAAACATAAAATTAACTTGAAGCACCTCTAAATCATCACCGATTTTGCTGAAAATTTGCACAGAAGTTCAAATTAACATGACGAACAGTAATCACGGTTGACCCGTTACATTCCGAACATTTCGTTTAAAATGAACAGGTCTATTATACGTGATATATCAATCGGATGCATTTCAAATGAATCGGGCGTGACTAGATACTACAGTATCAGTACTTTTGGCATATTAAAACAATGTAATTCGTAGCTCTGGTGCAAGGCGTAACAACCAGATGCATCATAGTGTTGAAAGTTGGAAATACGCCATGTAAGAAGTAACTTTTTTGATGATTTGAAGTGATGTTTTCTTCTACTTTTTCGCGTTTATTGAGTAGTTTGTGAACTGGGCAATACGTTTACTGTTCCAGTGCCAGGTTTTTACGTTTATATCAGGTTCTTGTTTCAGATATTCCCAAGAGCTCGTGGCACTACGGCCGAAAGTGTTAATTCAGCCTAGAAAATTTAAATTCTGTCCTTGAGCGATTCAACATTTTCCCTATTTAACTCAAGCTTGTCTGAAGCTATTACATATTTTATGAGCTGATTCCGAAGTGATTTAAAACTTTTGAAAAGCTCAGTACTGTTGGAAGTGATTTTGTATGTGCTAAGCTTATCTGAAATGGTCCAGTACTTTCCAAAGTGGTCCTAAGATTTTCTCAAGTTATTCAGTACTATCTGAAGTAATTCCAAGCTTTTTTAATGTAAGGTAATGTCAGCACAAGGGGTCTCCCTTAGCTCAGTCGGTAAAGGCGCAGCTACAAAGCAAGACCATGCTGGAGGTGGCTGGGTTCGATTCCCGGTCCGGTCTAGGAATTTTTCGGGTTGGAAAATTTCTCGACTTCCCTGGGCATAGAAGTATGATTGGACCTGCCACACAATTATACCAATGCAAAAATGGTACAGGCATCGAATGCTCTCAATTAATAACTGTGGAAGTGCATCTAGAACACTAAGTTGAGAGAACGCAATAAGCTATTATGCGATATGCAATAAGCTTGAAATGCGAAGAAGAAGAGAAGAATGTCAGTACAGATATATCTCGTTTTTGGAAATATAACTACAGTGCACTCTCTACAGCTCGGTAATGAAGGGACCATCGAGTTAAAGAATAACAATTCCATACAAATTCTCTTTCGCAGTAGCCATGATATTATTTTTACTATGGTTCTATAATTCGGTACCGAGTCAGTGGACATCAAGTTGTGTAGAGTTTACTGTACTTCATCTATGATGCCAAAATCGAGATCTCTTTCAATTGAGTACTATTTGAGTACGTATATGGCTTAGCGATTAGAATCAATCCCTTAAGTGAATCCAGCTGAAAAACTAACGAAAAATTCGTGGAAGTAAGGAGGATTTCTCGGTTTCCAACAAAGCGAGAAACACGTCAACACATTCTTCTCCATTCCCTAATTGACCTACATTTGAATGCGGCCGGCGCTGTTTACCTAACGTAAAGTATGAGATCAACAGTTTTTACACATTGCAGATGCATGCTAGTTCCATGTTTGTTGCTTCTCTGTGTAATACAGGTGATCTGGTAATAACGGAATAGCAACCGCGAGCGGTTAATAATTCTCATGCTCAATTATGTCGGTACTATATGAAGTGATTCAGTGCATTATAAAGTTTTTCTGCAGTAATTTCAAACTGATTCCGAGATTTTCTGAAGTGTTTCAGTACTTTCATAAGAGATTTTGAACATTTTTGAAGTGATTCTAGGCTCCCCAAAGCGATTCCGATTTTTCTGAAAAGACTATATACTTGATGAAGAGATTTCAAACTTTTCTGAATTGATTCAGTTATTACAAAGTAATTCAGATCTTGAGGAAGTGATTTCAAACTCGAATTGAATTGATACTTTGCGAAGTTTTGTGAAGTGATTCAGTCCTTTCCGAATTTATTCAGTTCTTACGGAAGCGATTACAAGCTTTCTGGAAAGATTAAATATTTTATAATCAGATTCAGAAATTTCCTTAAGTCATTCAATACCACCCGAAGAATTTCCGAGCTTTTTTGAAGTGAAATGATTTCAAACTTTTCAAAAATAATTCTGTTCGTTACTTTTCGGAGTGATTCCAAACATTCCTGAAGTGATTCAGTACTTTCTGAAATGACTCCAAACTGTTCTGAATCGATTCAGTACGTTCTGAAGTGATTTTGAACTTTTCATAAGCTATTCAGTGCTCTTTGAAGTGATTAAGTACTTTCCAAAGTGATTCCGAACGTTGTGAAGTGATTATCTACTTTCCGAAGTGATTCAATTATTTTCTTAAGTGATTCAGTACACTTCGAAGTGATTCCAAACTGTGGTGAAGTGATTAAGTACTTTTCGAAGTGATTTCGAGTTTTGTTGGTATGATTCCAGTCTTCTCTCAAATACCTCACCAAGATCATGTTTATCAGGGGCGCAGACTTTTTCAAATTTCGAATTAAAATTAATTTTTCTCATTTAAGATTTTTTCTTAATTTTCTCCCTGAACTTGTCTACAAAGTTAGCTTTTTTAAATTTATATGTTTTTCTATTTTTACTTGATTATGTTTTCCAGGGTTGCAAACCATTTGAAATAAAACATTTTTATTAAAATTTTACCTAAACTTGCAAATTTTATTTATTTCTTTTATTTTCCCAGTTTCAACATTTAAAAAAAAATCCCTTAATATGTATATCAGGGGCGCTTGCCGCTTAAAATTCAACGATTTTAATCATTTAAGGTTCAATTTACTTTGATGCATTTTTTAAAAATTCAAAAGCAGATTTTTTCGACGCATTATTTTAGATTGCAAAAAGCTCGCGTCATTTGTTGTAAAATATCAAAAGGAATCGAATAGTGCGAGCTTTTTGCAATCTGAAATAATGCATCGGAAAAAACTGCTTTTGAAATTTTCCAAAAAGCATCAAATTAAATTGAACCTTAAAACATGGTTACCAGTGGTGCAAGCCATTTAAAATATAATCTTTTTATTTTTCCAGAACGTATTTACCAGGGTTGAAGCCGTTTCAAATTGTGCGATTTTGATATTTTTTCCCTGAACTTGTCAACCGCTTGAAATTTCAAATTACCCATTTTTTTTAATTTCCACCAGAACATGTATACCAGAGACGTTAGTTATTGGATTAGATGGCTGTATTTTACCTATCTTGTAATTTTTTTTTCAGTTTGTAGCTAAGTAATAGTGCACTACACACTTAAAAATAACTAATTTTATACGAGACGTAATCCATCTTTGACGTAAATTATGGAACGTAAACAAACATGTCATGTAAAATTAAGTGTTCCCAAACCGAAACATACGCAACTCGACGAAAAGTACGATTGATTGAATTTATTTTCTCGTTTCTTTCAACTGATTCTTATGTCATTTGGGCCGCTTGCATGTGTCGGTCTCAGGGCACGGAAATTTACTTGACTTTTTGGTAGTGTGTACTCTAGACTACCCACAACCACAGCACTTTTCATATTGCTCATCATTGATTGGTCTTGGCAGAATTGCTGACTGTTTTGATTGCGTTTATTAATACCGCGATTCAGATTGGCGCCGTTACCTCCGGTGTGGTTCCCTTTACAAACCAGTTATCAGCATCCTTTTTAATGTTGCTTGTCCATAGAATGAGCCGTCAGCCGTCCATGATTGCACAGCAAAAAAATAATTTTGATATCACGTCAAAGTGGATGCACTACAATCATGTCGAAAATATGGTGTAATATTACTTGCTAAAAAGGACAAAATTATCATTAATACAATGCATGAACTGAGATTACGGTGCTTTTATTGCATTTGTTTATTTATGTGGTCATAAAAATTACATGAAATTTTCGACATGATTGTAGTGCATCCACTTTGATGTGATATCAAAATTATTTTTTTACTGTGTGGTGGATCATCAATCGTACCGCTGCTGCGTCTGCAGATGCATCTGTAGAATGGCAGAATTGTTCTGCACCGGTTTGTTGTTGACACCGTACTGCAATTGGAGCTGGATTCTGCAATTCTCCTTACCTATGCAATTTGCTTTCGGTCCGCAAGGGATCCGGCTAACACAAAATCAATACAAGTTGGTTCTAATTTTAGAATAACCGAGTTGTCTTAAGTCCAGTGACCCACCTAACGTCAGGTTACGAGCCACAAGTGGGCCCATAGATTGAGGAACGCTGCTTCAGAATTTAAATAATCTCTCAGTATATATCCATTCCTACTCGTGTTCAAATCTCCACGTCATCCCAATTAGGGTACTATTACATTTCCCATCCAATCTGCAACGTCGCATCACACCCCTTGTGAACGACATTTTTATTCGGCGTTACTGAATTTGCCGTTTCCCGTTAGCTTATTCAGAGATGGAGCAGAGTTCCATGCCGGAGGTGGTGGGTTCGATTAGACAGTTTACTTGAATGTTTGCAACAGTACCCAAAGAAAGCCCTTAAATTAAAAAAATAACTGTGGTGGTGTTGAAGGATCAGGCACAAGTTCCAGTTGTAACATCATTTGTCAAGAGCAAGAAGAAGTAGAACGAAATGGCATGCCAACCGAATCTGAACTGGAATGATGACGAAAATGATTATTATTATTATTTACAGAAGGAAATTATATTAATTTACGAGCAAGCGAAGGCAACAGTACAAGATTTGGGACTTGCCTCAGCTCTAACTATGTGTATGTGTGGGCGAAGGTCTCTCTCTCCGTATATATGTAGGTATGGTGACCCCGGTGACTGTTGTGAGCAGTACCTTGGGGAACCATTTTTCAGGATCAGGTCAGACTGACTGGTCCAATGGGACTCTCGTCGACGTTGGGAAAATAATTAAGAATTTTACACTCCACAAACGGTTGCCCCTGCACGTTCGTGGCTACACTCTACACACTGCGGAAAAAGGCAAACTCGGAGTGCTTGAGCACTTGAGTTGTTACTGTGCGGATTCACTTTGCGTCGAGGCACTCGACTCGACCCGGTCGTCGAAATTTGTTAGGGCATGTAGAAGTTTTATTTTTTCCGTGGGTGTTAGACGGTGAAGTGGCACTTTTATTTATGTGTGTACTGCGAAAATAAACTCACAGGAAATGAGAAGTATTTCAAATGTTCTGCTCCCGCAGAGGTTGGTCCTCGAGCATGGTGGCGGGGGTTTTGTCGCTTGGGGGGAAGAAGAATATCTGATGAATTTATTTTAGGTGCGCTCTGAAAGCGGTAATTGGACTTTTAATTGCATATTATATTTAGCACATGCACTCCAGAGGGCTAAAAGCCGTTCAGTGGGCAGATATGGCGGTCGTAGTTTTCAAATGTCAGCATTGAAAGCTGATAAAAACTGACAACTCCAGTTTTAGACCGGAACGATTTTTCGATTTGAAAGCTAATTTGTTTGAGCCCGGTGGCGATGCTGGGATTGGCATTATCCAATACTATTTTTAGTATACCTGCTCAATTGGAACAGCTTCGTCGCAGACATTATATTTGGGGCTGTTCATGAACCATGCAGACACCTTAGGGAGGGGGGGGGGTGTCTAAAACCACTAAACAGCTAACTATTTTTGTTGAGGGAGTTCATCGTGAACCACACTATGCTCAACTCTTGCTCTCAACTGGTTGAATAGGTTAAAGGTAACAATCTCGGAACATTCCTTAAGATTTAAAAGTCCTTTGAATATTCCAAATTTCCCTACATCACTGAAGTTTTCCAAAATAGTTTAAAGGGCTCTGAACTTTTTTTAATTTTTCTGGAATACCCTTAACTTCCCAGAAATGCAAAAATAGTTTCTGTATTTTTCCTGAAATTATTTAAAGTACCTTGAAGTTTTTTGATATGTACCACGTTAACAATACATAAATTCCGCAATCGCCTAAATTTTCAAAAGCAACCAAAAATATCCATAAGTACCGTCCTAATGACGCGTTCATCTAGATAAAATTGATAAATAGCATATTTTTAGCGATGGACACAATCTCAAACATTGGAGCCATTTCCCCTAAATGGATAATTTTTAAAACTTTATGTCGACTAGCATCTGAAAAATTGTCGAAGTTCTGTGAATTTCCTGGTAATTCCATGAATTTGAAGGAAGTTCCGAAAACCTCAGGGTAGTTTCGAGACCTTCATGAACATCTAGAACAGTTCGAAGATCTGTTATGGTAAGTGCTAATAGTTTTCAATCGATTTCAGGAAAATTTCGAGAACTTGAGTGAAGATCAATGGGCTTCAGGGCAGTTCCATTAACTATATAAAAAAATCTGGAACTTTACTGAAGATGCCAAAACTTCAATTGAGTTTAAAGCTCTTAAACTTTTTTAACTTTGGGCAGTTCTGAGAACTCAGTGCAGGTCCATGATTCGGAAAATTTCGGAAACTTCAGGAAAGTTCCGATATCTTCAGGTAAATTTCGAGTTCTTCACGGCAGTCCCATTAAATTCAGCAAAATAGCGAGATTCTTCAAAATAATCAAAAAATAACAGATAGTTTTAAGAACATCAAGGAAGTTAAGAGAGCTTAAATGGAGCCACCTGTTGAGATCCCCAAAAAAAAGACATACTCATTTGTTTGTAACTTTTTAGTGTGTTAGCATAGCATAGCACAATGTCGTAGGTGGTACGAGCTTCAAACTGGTGTTAATAAGGAGACCTACCTTCATCCGTTGATGTTAGATCGTAATTTGTGATTGATTACTACCTCTTAGATAACGGTGTGTCTCCCTCCAACAGACCAGAGCTGTCTTGACCACTTCCTTGCATCTGGTGGGGAAGGGGGAGGAATGTTAGTCCGACACTTACTTAAGCGATCTGCAGCGAACTCTACGACCCCTCATAAGTGTCACGAGAAGGGTGGAATTTTGTTAGTAGGGAGGGAAAGCCATAGATATGCACCTGAACGCAGGTCAAGAAAGGAATGGGCAGGAATGTGTTGACGTGACACTCGCTATGATGGAATCAGAGGAGTCCTCTGCACTTTCACGAGGAATCACAGGGATGCTGGGTAAGAGGGTTGGGTTTGCAGCAGGGTTCGTTTTGGTAAACGATACGCTGAATTGATGTCCTAACGATCATTTAATGCGAAGGAGCTTGGGATTGAACTCACGGTCTTCTGCTCAGTAAGCAAACACGTTTGCCACTAGGCAGACGAGCTCCTTTTTAATCATCGAATTGCTGTTATTAAAATGTAGTCATGTTAACAAATAAAATGATGGACGAATCTTGAATGTGGATGGGCTTGAGATTAGACTCATGATGTTCTACTCAGTAAGAAAAAACGATTGCTCTGAGGCCACCGAGCCCCTCATATCACATTATACCGTTACTGCAGTTGTTATAACTATTCAAACCCGGCACCGACGACAACGAAAAGTTTTACAAAATACACGATAAACAAGTGATCTTACCATACATTTTCAATATGAAAGGACCTGGGACCACGTTTTTCTACTCCGACGATCTTTCAAATCCGAAAACAAAAAGTTACGAAAGGCCTTAATTAAGTTTCGCTTTCACGCGACGTAAATAATCAGCTTGTATTAGAAATCGCTACCAACCGAATCAGCTGGCATTTGCAACGCAAATAAAGATTCGAGAGGCAAAGCAAAAGGATCCGACAGAAATTATTAAAGAAGCTACTCAAACAACACCTTCGAGAGCAACCAGAATCAGCGATTCTTGGAAAAAATCATAGATTAAATAATTGTTTTAAGTATAAATTTTTTTCGTAGATTTTCAATATATTTAACATATTGTACAAAGTTGTTTGCCGTACAAAAATACATATTTTTGCTCAACATTGTAACATGCTATCTCTTAAAATTAAAATATGCATTAAAAAATTAGACACTTGCAGGAGTTTTTTAGTTATTAAAAACACCTAAAAGATCACGTGCTGCCACATGTTTTTATAACTTTTCGGTCGTAAGATAAGTATAGATTCAGAATCCTTCCTAGAATGTTGCGCCAATTTGCGCCATAAATAGTTATTTGAGGAGTAAATACCCATAAAAATATCGATTATTTAGGAATAACTTTTTTGTTTCAAGAGATAATTAGCTACAATGTTGATCAAAAGCATGTGTTAAAACACGCAAAATATAGTTGTAGAAGAAACCAGAATTGTAGGATGCCTAGAAATCAGTTATACTAAAAAACATGATTTAAAGGGGCCTTTCACGAAAAATGATACACATCTCGCAATTTATAAGAGCTATAAATTTTGGGTGTTCAGCAAAGTTGTTCAAAATAACATTTGCTACAAATTTATTGAAGACAATAATTTTCTATCTGAATTAGGTAAAAAAATATTTTTTTGATCTAACTTTTAGATAAATTAATCACCAAAAGAAGCGAATTAACATATGCAAAAACATCTCTAAACAAACTATACCCCTAAAATCAATGTTGAAGAAGCTATTAAAAAACCGCACGAAAACGGCAAAAAGCAACACTGTGCATTGACATGGTCATCTGGGAGGAGGTTCGCGTCTAGTGCATTCCCCAGGAACTGTTGACGGCCACCAGCTACCGCCCTTCCAGTCTTGGGCGTATCCAGCGATGCATCCTTCATCTTGCTCACAATCTCCGACACTAGCCAGAGACCAGCAGACGAGCACTTTTGCAAGCCGTAAACCCGCTGATTCACGACAACGTCGGCCACCGAATTACCACCAAAACTTGCGACGGACACATAATCAGCACTTTCCCCGGCTAATTTGCCAACCGGACCGTGTTCAAACTCTCACACGGTGACGAGACTTTCGATAGAACTAGACACCGAAAGCGTGACATCTGAACACGGTGAACCTGCCTCCCGGGAGGCAATGAAAATCATAAGCACACTTACACACCGCTGGTTTCAAAAAACACACCCGTGCAAAGAAACGTCACTCTCGCGAAAGCAAACCCGTCGTCGTCAAACGGCAAAAAAAGGAACTCGTTGAGCAATTTTGAGATACGGTATTTCCACTGAAAATCAACCGGGAATGTACGAATGCACAAACTGCGAAACACTTTCAGAAGCACTTTTGGGACACTTTTGGTATCAATTTCGGTCGAAAACTCTTAATTTTTTGCAAAAATCGTTGCGAGCGAACGAACATCAACACCGACCGTGTTGATGCCACACATTTCTGTTCCGGGAGAAAAAAAAATTAAACAACGCAGATAGCGACGTCTCTTCTGATGCTTGCAAACAGAAACGTTTTATTTCTCGATCCTTAATTATACCGGAAAGCCGGTTTTTTTAAAGCAAAAAAAAACAGGTACAACCGTCCGGGAGGCAGAGTGCCAGTGCTAATCCCGCAAATGCAGCCAAAAACTATGAAAGCGAACGCACGCACAAAACAGAGAGCAAACTTAAAACACAACCGTATCCGAAGGGGTTCGAAACAGCAGCTAAAAAAATATCGGTTTTTCGTTGAAAAAGTCGGTACTCAAATGCGCAAGAGATTGCATTGCATTACAAGAAGTTTTATTTATTTCTGGGCAGCTGATCTACGTACTTCAGGGATGTTCAGATAACTTTAGGAAAGTCAAGAAAACTGTAAAGAAGTCCAGAGATCATTAGGAGAATTCTTGCTATTGTATTTAATGTGTCTTTTTTATAAAGTTTCACGAATTTCAGCCAAGTCCTGCAATCTACCGACACTTTTTTGAATACTATATAGATATTCTGAGAGCATTACATATGTCCATCGTTTTTAATGGCATTTTAAAGATTATTAAGACAGTTCCATTAATTTCAGGGCAGAACTTCCGGAGAATCGTGAGAACTTCAGGGTAGTTTCAAGAACATCAAGGAAGATCAAGAACCTTAGGGCACTTCAAACTTCAAGGAAATAACAAGAACTTTGCAGAAGTTCGTTGAAACTCTATGATTTCTGGAGCTTTAGCAAAGTTCTGAGATTTTCAGAGAAGTCTACAGAACTTCGGGGAATTTTTTTTTTGCAGTTTCATTATTCACAGAGATGATTCGCGTATTTCAAGACAGATCAGAGAAATTCAGAGCAGCTTTTAGTTAATTTCAGGAGCTATCAAGATTATTTTCTTCTTTGATTTGTTTTCCGTCGATCTTGTTTTCCGTGCTGAGCACCAATGCTACCGACACCAGGGAGGCAGCTCCCACACCTGGACCCTACCTATCGACCCATCAACTCATGAACCGGGGACCAACGGCTTTACTTCCCTTCCGAAGGAAGGCGTGATCAGAGATGTTATGCCTCAGAACATCCCGGTGGCGCCGACTGGGATTGAACCCAGGCCTGTTGGGGTGAGAGGTAATTACGCTTACCACTACACCATCGGCACAGCTGAGCTATCAAGATGTCCAAAGAATCATGAAATATTGCAATAATTTCAGAAATGTTCCAAAAATTTGTGGAAAATTGCAAAGTCTTCAGGGATGTTCCATGAACATCAGGAAAGTTCTTGGAGCGTAAGAGAGTTCCAAAAACTTCTTGAAAATTTATGGAATTTCAGGAAAGTTTCAAAATTTCAAAGGAAGTTCCATGAGCTTTAAGGAAGTATCGACAACTTCAGGATTGATTGATTGATTGATTTCTTTATTATAGTGACTTTCAGCCATTGGCTGGTTCATCTCTGCGACTTCAGGAAAGTTGCGAGTACTCTTGAGATTCAGAGCACTTTAGGGCAGTTTCAATTACTTCATCCAAGCACCAAATACTTCAGACAAATCTAGATTTGCGGGAAAGTATAAAGATCTTGAATAATCAGTCATTTTGTTTCGACTTTTAAGTCTTCAAGAAAAATAACCGATCCAGGGGTTCGAATCTACATCAGGCCAGTTTTAGTTTAAGATCGTAAAGATGTTTGCACTGAACGATAGAAGGTTTAACGGTTTTTGTAAACAGTGACTTCCCTCGATGAATTCTAGAAAGTTAAGGAAGACTTCCCCTACCTGAAGGTTATGTTTGTTTGCGTGGACGTACCTTGAATTACTAGAAATCTTCGAGAGACTTGTTTTCAAAAGCTGTTACGCCCTAATTCCAGCTCTATTTAGAATTGCTTGCTGTCCGGTAGTTCAACCAGATTGAAGCCTGTATTGTCTCTTTTAGAATTTCGAGCAAACGCACTCTAATGTGCATGATTCCGGTCATTTGGGTACCTTTGAAAAAATCCTCGATAAAAGGTATTGTTGAATATCGCTAATCTACGCATTTGTCCTTTAGCAAATGTAGCATCACAATTTGTCCTTGGTTTCTGCGGTGATCATTTGTTGTGACTTTGACGTTCCAGAAACCCTTCTTGTAAATGAAAAATGTGAATGTTATATTCCTCTAACATTCACATTTCTAAATGAAATGGAGAAACAAGAAGTAAGTATTTGAATTGAAACCGAAAGGAACCAAACCCAGAGAGCCTCAGAATTGATAATCATAAAACATATAAAGAACGACGCCCAGCACCCCTCAACATCTCTGTTGGCTATGCCACGGGAATGCGGAACCGCCCGTTGTAGTTGCGGATGTGAGTGTATGCGTAGCACCCGTCTAAATCCGGGGAAGCAAGCTGAAATTCTATACCATATCCGACAAAGACGTGCCCTAAACAAATTTATGTTCGTACATTCGAACGAAAGCTATATTTAGGAGCTTCGGCTTCGACGACGACGCCAACAAAGGCGGCATTACTTACTTCATCGTAGTGACTGACGTTAAAATGGTAGCTATCGAGTAACGGTAGATGGGTCTTGTCGTCTGCGTAAGCTGTCAAGATACCGGAATAACGATTGTTGTCGTTCTACATTGGCGTTTTCACTTGTTCAGTCAAGCGCGGTGCCGGTTTGGGGGTGAGAATATGTTTTAGAAAGTGAACAAAGTTGGAATAGGGGTGGGACTCGAATCGGGATCAAGTAGCGCCACCAAGGACGATGAGTAAAGTTGAGATTTAATTTGCTAATTAGCTTCGAAATGTAGCGATGCCAATTTGCTAACAGATTTTAAATGTTCCTAGTAGATTATTGATTTTTTGGGACAAGGTTTTAAATTCGATGGAGAATTTACTATTGTTAAAGTAGAAGCGTATAAAGATTGGCGTTGATTGTCAACTCGGTCTCGATTGGTATTAATACCACGTGTGCGTGTATGTTTGCTTCATTATTTATGGTAAATAAATCAACACACTTCACATCAGCATTAGCAAATCTGGAACACTTTCGTATAGCAACGTGTCAACGTGTCACACCCCGTGCGAGTTAGTTTTGCTAATTTATTTTCAAACTCACTAAGGGTTTGTCGATTTCCGGAGGAATGGGGAACTCAAATCAGGCCATCGATGTCCTGCTGCATTTCTCTGTATACCTACGCTACGTGCATCGATAAAATCACATTCCATAGCCTGGAGCCGGAATTTGTCGAAAACGGAGCCCGTTCTCGTTCAACTGCTCGTTGTCCTGTCAACATGATCACCCATTGGAACCAAAAACACCGACTCACACTAACACATATAAATAATACGGGAACGAATGGCACACACAGTCCAAACACACACTACACCCAGGGTTGCAATAAGCTTAGCAGTTTTTGATTATGAAAAATGGATCGAAGCAGAGTGAAAAAGCACGCGTCCGGAAAGCAAATCGATCAACCACTTCCATACTCCGGAACACATTGGTCCGGCACTACTGGATGATGGTGGCGTGCTCTGCAATCTCGGTGTTGGAAGCTGCGGGCTTGGACAAACCGGGGAACTGCGGGGAAAGCCGTTTCGGGACAAATGGTTCAATGGTCCTCGTAAGCCAGATGCCAGATGCTCCAGCTTGGTCTGGCCTCCCTCTGGTCGACGGTGCACGGACGACCGACCGAAGTGTATCGATTTTGTTTTTCTGAACGAGCCGGGAGTTTGGGGTGTGTGGCTTTGAACAACCAATAAACGGAAGCCTCGGGATAAAAGTACCCGCATGGCAAAGTGACGAAAGACAATTAGACGATTTCTGTGATCCCCAAGCGGAGCACAAACGTAGGGTTTCCATTGAAGTGGCAGTGCGTGGGATTTGAATCCGGCAGAATGATTTATCTTTTTTTTTTTGGAAAACACGCTCGATTGTAAAGGCAAGAGAAAGAGAATTGGCTTTGTGAGCTTCAGTCGATTGTGATGCCGTTTGACATTTCGTTTGTTTTGAAAATGGCGACAGTCCAAAGGTTGATGAAACGAAAACCATTCGAATAGAAAAGGTACACAGATACAGCGATTGCAGTCAGACAATAACAGGACTAATATAAAAGGAAAACAAAAATTCCACGCGTTTTTGTGCAATCGAGGCTGTGATCACAGGGATATGCCGTGGCTGTCAAAATCATTATACAGATTAACTTCGATATAATATACATTTTGATTTCACCAATGTATGTTATATCGAATTATGTGTTATATCGAAGCATGATTTATTAATTAAGAAACACAATTCATTTTCCATTGTTTTGATAAATTTTAAGAAATTATAGCATATTCTGGTAACATTCTTCACTAAGAAGTGCACAACCGCTTTTCTCATAAACAATTCAATTTTTTTTACTGCGCAGAAGGATAACCTGTAGGAGTGAAGCTACTTTACATTCTACGATTCTACTTTCCCATGGGAATAAAACCAACCTTCACTTTTTTCAATACACAATACAATTATTATTTATAATTCTCAGCGTGATTTAATTGACGAATCTTCCATTACCGTTGATAACAGCGTAGAATTGATATACGAAGTATAAGGAGAAGAAATAATAAAGAAACCAATGAAATCAAACAAGATTAAGGTAATTTTATTTAGATTCCGGACAAAGAAAGCAAGCCAAGATAGAATCTTTAAGTGGAGTGACTGTTTTAAATAACCATCTTAGAAGGATTCATCATAAAGACTGGAACGCGCAAAAATTGGTCGACAAAAAATCGTTTCTTTCAGTCAAAAATCATGTCACAAAAATCTTCTTATTTTTCTTTTGGTAGTTCAATTCACACATTTAAAGGATGAAATGTTCGTTTATTCTTTTGGTTTGCCAAATCCGAACTGCAATGTCTTCCGCTTAACCCCTTCCATTAAATTTTGCACAGTGGTCTCATCGTCCTAATTCGCCGCCGAACGCCAGTTAGATTTAAACTGCTGCTCGTTTTCCATCGATTTATTAGTTTTTTTGAGATTCAGTTTGACCAAGGCCCAATACCGTTCGATAGGGCTGAGTTCTGGGCTGTTGGGAGGGTTGTGGTCTTTGTTGTAGTACCCCACGTTGTTCGCATCGTACCACTTGATTGACTTTTTCCCATAGTGGCAGCTTGCCAAGTCCGACCAGAACAGCACAGGTCTATTATATTGCTTTAGGAATGGTAGCAGCTGCTTTTCCAGGCACTCCTGGACGTAGATCTCTTATTGATGGTTCCCGTAGTAATGAAAATGCCGCTTTTTAGATCACACGTGCATATGGCCGCCAGACGAGATATGTTTTCGGGAACTTCGATAGTTTGATGGTTTTGAAAATTTCAGCCACCTTCCCTTTTTCTAATGCGGTATAAAACTCCTGTGCCGGAAGCTGCTTGAAATCCACCTTCCCATAAGTTTCGTGTGAGAACTTCGGATTCTCTTGCTGCGCGAGCAAAATTTAGACACGCTGCTCCTCTTACTTGGACGTCATTTTTAAAACTGGAGAGCAAACGGTGAAAACTCATCATACCAACCATTGTATAATGCAGAATTTCAGGTATTTTTTAATGCATTTCTTACAGAAATACACCAATTAGAAGTTGACCAATTTTTGCACGTTCCAGACTTTAATCATGCAGTTTTTCGAGTAAAAAAACCAGTCATGTAATCAAAACATAAAAAAGCAATTCATGTTATGAAAACAGCCATAGGGTTTTTGATCTTATTTCCGTCCTACTAAGCACAACCCAATGAGATATAGATACAGGAGTGGCACATGATAGTGTTTGTTTATGTTTGAGAGCAATACTGCGAAACATTTTCGGAGATGAAAAGTGGTGTATCATCAAAAAAAAAATGTAGTTTATAAAATAATATTTTTTTTTTTTTAAATCACTGGTAAATTCTATCAAAAAGTGAATTCCAGTTAAGTACGTTGGTCATGATCGATCAGAAAGTTATCAAGGCTTTTCTTATTATGGAGTTTTCCAAGCAGCACCGTGCGTCTCCATAATTATTCATGAAATTAACGGTTTTGTTCGAAATTAATATATTTTTAAAGGATGCAAATTAAAAAAAACTGTTTTTGGTCCTCAAATTGGCTAGAATGCACTTAAGTATAGTGTTTTTTATATGAAATCGGGCTTAAATTTTTCGAAAAATCCAGTTACGTGCCCAGAATTTATATATAAAACGATTTAAAAAGTTTAGTATAAGCATTTAAGTGAAAATAAGAGGTACGTTCAAAATGCATGACAGATTCGTAAAGTTCGCATTTGGTACGTCACATTTCCGTAGAAATCTGGTCGATCGACTCGGTCATTGCTGAAATCGTATGTCTATCCAGCGGGACACGGGTTTTCCGGGAAGCTTTGAGGTACGTTCAAAATCCTTGAAGGTACGCTATGGTACGCTATTGGTACATTCCAAAACACGTATCAAATTTGAAATTCGTTAAGGTTGTCCTGCTGGATAGATTGACTAGCTTCGTTCAGCACTAAAACTGCATCCGGGGGTGAGTGTTCTCGAATAAAAAGATGGAATAGGTTGGAATTACACTGTCGATTTTATTCAAGGGGGACAGAAGTTATCGACTTTACATTTCATATAACGGATTGCTATAAAATTTTCAACAAAATTTCGATTTTTTAAGATAAATTCGAGTCGTAATGAATAATAAAAAACACCTGCCGATATTATCTGATTTCCTACACTATTCATCAACAATCTTGAATGTGGTAGAATTATCGAGCATTATGCTGATGTTGTTTTTAGTGTGTTTTGTGATGTGAACTGTCCCCTTCTTGAGCACCTGCTTTTGTGATTGTTACATGTTCAAACTCTGGAAGCAACGATATTTGCCCGGGGATTTGGGAACAGAATTGATGGCCAAACGTGACCAAACCCAAGACCAAACGATAGGTGCCATCGATGCTGATCTTCACCGGATGCCTTAGATTGGGGAAGTCTGTTGAGGTAGTGATGGACATCAGTAATGACCTTGAAAATATGCGAGAATTCCCATTCGTAACATATGCGTTCCGCACTTCCTATCATATGTGTAATGCGTTATACTATCTCCTCAAAACTTCACGAGCACAGCTGCCATAAAACATATAAAAATGAAACTGGAACGTCGCATTTGATGCAGCTAACAGGGAGTTCCAATTTCATGAGTGATGTCACAACTGTGTCCAAAATTTGTGCTCTAGAACACTTGAAGTAATAGGGCATCTCAGCCATCATCAGGAAATTTGTGGACTCTTCAAGGAATCACCATAAATGATTTTTGAACATACGATTTTCAAACAGATTTATCAACCAACCATACTGAAAGGTGGATACGTAAATTTCTTATGACCTTATCTTGCAAACTGAAGCACGCCTACGCAAACCAATTCTACCATCGGATAGGAGAGAATTTTCTATAGTCGACGGTGTTGTTGATTTGGCAAGGCAAGCTACGATTTGCGAGAAAAGAGCATTTCAAGATTTGATTACAAAAGCTGATCTGCCTTTTTGAATTAATCATATCGTCCGGCCATTTTCTACAGATGGCACTGGTAGGAAGTGATAAATTGAGAGCAGTGGGAATAATTCGCTGTCGATGCATATTCAGGTAAAAAAAAAAGTGAACGACAACCTAAAGAAATTAGTCAGGGACTTTGTCGTTCAGTTTTTTCCGGAAATTATTTTTAAACAAGTTACTGTTAAATAAAAATGATTGTTTCCCCATTCACTTTTACCTGCTAAACTATCAGTCCCCAGAGAGCCGAAAAATTCAAATTTGAGAGAGAAAATTTGCTCTCACTACTTAAATTTCTCAACATGCCATGTATTTTGATGTCACTCTATTTGTGATTTCCCTCTAACAGACTATAAAATAGAGTACCTGACAGTGCAAAACATGTATGGTACCTCTATATATGCATTTTGATTAACATCTGAAGTCCCTTCTTTTTTACATAGCAACAAAATAAACTTTCAGCCTCACACCATTCATAGAAATCGGCGGGAAATCCTGTAAGGGGTTAACTATTTTGTGTGCAGAATGTGCAAAAAGGAGGGACATTGGATGTTAATCTAATTTCATTTATAGAGGTACCAGATATGTTTTGCACAGCACTGTCCTCTGTGAAAATTTAACGGAAAACAGATTATGTGTATTTTCCGACAGATGTCACCACCAACAACAGCAATGAAATCTGATTGAAAATTAATGCAGAAGCTTGACAAAATGATTGATTGTTGGTTGAGATATCACGACGTTCTTTTCTTATAAACAAACGGCTGTCATCATTACCTGTTATGATACTTATAGAAATGTGATCCCATATAAGAGATTTAACCGATAAAACTCGATTTTATTTGTTTTTAGATATTTAAGCACGACTATATCGGATGAATCCGATCAAATGGATTTCTCCGACTGTAAATCAATAAATCAAACTTTAGAGTAATTTTTGGCAAAATTTGAATAAATTTGGAAGTTTGTCACCCCTCATTCACTTTTTCATTAACAGTGAATATAGACAGTCAAGTTATAGACCGGCCAACGTGAGTTGACGCATCCAAACAAACCGTCAAACCGTATGGAAAATGTTCGTTTTTGATACAATATGGCAGAACATTGACAGGTCTATAACTATGACCTTCTATAACAGTGACAGCTCATTCATGTAGTGGATTTTAAAACGCGCGAATTTTTAATGCGTGTGGCAAAATGCATCGCACGTATAGGAATTTGATTTAAAATTTTTGCCTTGATTTCAAAAGTCTGGAACTATATATGAAAAAACTAAAAAGTGTGTAAATGTCTGTAACGAGAAAAAAATCTCTGAAAAAAATAAAAGTCTGTAAATTCACACCCCCCAGTACAGTGAAGAAAGACCTAGTCCTACGTCAAAATGTACATTTAATATATTCAGTGCAATAAACAGCACCTATTGGTGCCAAACAACTTGAGATTTTTAGAGGGAAGTTAATTCTATGAGCGTCACTTTGATGCAAAATGTCGATTTGAAATCTCTTTTTTGGTAAAAAGTGACATTCGTAGAACACATTTTTAAACAATTCCAGATTTTTCCAGGAATCCTCTTGCATGAGTATCTATGTCATTAAGGATTATAATTGTCGATTCAAATCGAACTTAGATGATGATAGGCATGAACAGAAAAAGCTTCTCCAAATCAAATGTAAAATCAAATGAAATATTGAATCAGTAAATATGAAACAAGAAACAAGGTGTAGAGAGCATGAAATCAGGAAACAAATAACAAACTGAATACGAAAATAATTCGATCATATAGGTACCTCCCATTTAATCCTGAAACATAAGATCATATCGAATGACCGCGGGAAATCATTCATGAAATTTTTCTGGAAACAATCATCATAATGCAGGAAAAGCTTGCGGATGGCTTACCGGACGAAAGCACACATGTTACTTCCGGGTGTACGAAGAAAGCTGCTGGAATTTCCCTCATGACGTACACAGAAAAGTTCTCCTTCTACCCTTTTTTCCATTCATGCACCATTTCCAATTCGATAAGCACGAGTTGGTGTTCAGTTTCTTACCCTCAGCATCATGGTGCTTGCTCCGGAACAAGAGATATATGAAAATCATCTTTCTTTATCACCAACCTGGCAGCTGGCAGAGGAGGCAGCACCTCCTCCGCTTCTTCAGGGTGACGGGAAATTCCCCCGAGATGCGAGCTCAGAATGATAAACCGCAAAACACCAACGTCAGCGCACGGCGGGGTGACGTCGGATGGAGGAGCTTGGATTTTGGGGCATACCGTATATACCGGTTGCGTTTAAGTATGTGACCAAGTATGTGTGTGCGTGCAAGAGTGTGCTTCTGCGGTTAACTGAATAAAAGAAGTGCTGAGTTAATGAATGACTCTTCCACCACATTGTTGCCACACTTTGGCTCTTATCGAACGAAAGCGGATTGGATTCGGGTTCGGGTTCGGGGTCAAAAAATGACACTGAAATGGGAGAGTGTTGGTTGGGATGGTTCTTTTGGCAGGCCAATTGTTGGTGCCAGTGGACTCCCTTGACGTTACTCTGCTGTTGTGGCTGCATTTTCAAGTATGGAAAAGTCAGTTTAACGATGTGCAACCGGCGATTGTGAATTGGGAGGGAATGAAATTAATTTGAGTTTCGCCACTGTTTAATTATTGATCAAGCTTTACTATTTGTGGGGTTTTTCAATGAAAAATAGTTTCCAAAAATTTTGTAGCATAAATAATCGCATTATGGTTTGAATTGCTGGGAAATGTTAAGGTATGTTTAGTTTGTATTCTTATTTGGAAAACAGCAAACATCTCTAATGATAATTAAGGTGATTAACCTTTCTTTTATTTTGGGGTAGAAAATTAATGAAAATCACAAAAACGCTGAACTCAAATTAAATTTAGCAGTTCCACGCCAACTTACAGTTTGCTTTAATTCCTCCCTCTCCAAATTCAATGAAATTTCGCAGTGGGGCAGTGAACCAAGCTTGTACCGTAAATCGGCCAATAGACTCACGCCTAGTTTTTCAAAATGGCGTGCTCGATAGTTTTCAATAAATCATAATTGAATCCTAATCGAATTGAAATGACGTATGAGACAACTGAAAAAAAAAAATCCAAAAATTTCGGCAAAACGAAAAAAGGCAGAAAATATATATTTTTGTACAGAAAATCGTTTTTTTAATCGCACAAATATTGCATGCTGAAATGTTCAAAAAATTTACTAACAGTTTATTTGCTATGATTTTGGTCAATGTTGAAGTGTCCATTCCCAAGTAACAATTTAGCAGCCTTTTGAATTTCACACTGATTTATTGTGGTTTTATAACGGTAATAAGCAATCTGTTTAGTTTAAATACAGAATTTAATAGAGCAACACATTTTTGATGAGTAGTTCAGCATTGTGCTGTTTTAAAAACCTATTAAAGTCTGACGATAAAGTTAAAACGGGTATCTAATCTAATCTAATCTAATTTAACACCAACACAGCCAGTTCTTGAAAGCATCCTGGAAAATGATGGATATACCTACATCATTTTTCTTGTCTATTTGATACATGTCAAGACCAACAATTTAAATGGCCTTAACTCCATTTTGTAAACAAACCTTGTAAGGCCATTTTGTCGCGAACCGAAGTCCGCAAAGGCAAACCAACATAAAGAACAGGTAGGGGAAATTCTCCTCTACCCGATTGTGGTTTAGGTTTGCGAATGAAGGTTTCGGTTCGCGAGAAAATGGCCTTACAAGGTTTGTTTACAAAATGGAGTTAAGGCCATTTCAATTGTTGGTCTTGATGTTTCACATCGAAGATGTGTCACACATATCAAAACAGCCAGGCCTACTGTGCAGCATATAAGGGGCAAGATGAGTCAGAAAACCTGTTCGAAGATTTAAACACGATGCTTCAGAATCCAATGGATGGAAGAAACGTGGACATCTCGTACCGTACGTTCCGATTTTGGTAATTATTTGATTGTTTGATCGTTGGAAGCATCAAAGCTAGAAAGGTTAACTGATGCTCCATTTTCTTCTGACGATTGGGATATGAGCACTAACGCTTGTCCTAGCCTTTTATGGCTTATGGCTTTAGCGCCATTACTCGCTTTCTGAAAAGAGAAGAGGGAAAGGAATAGGACAAAGCAAAAAGGATTTTGCAAACTCTATGAACATAAGCAATATTTTTGATTTGAAATATACAATATAGAAATGCATAACGGCAGTGGCCACTACCCGAATCTTGTCACTATTATCAAGTCATAAAACTAGGGTTCGGTTGTAGATCTTACACCAAAAAAAGGTGATCCCCCAACGTTACTGGTTTGAAAAGATAAAAATTTACAAAGTGGAACGAACTCACCAAGTTTAGCCAATTGAACCAAAAGGTAGCTTGAAATGTGTTGATGTGTTGATCAACATAAACTAGTCCGGTTTATGTATTTGAGCGAAATTTCTTCCCTCGATTTGAGATAAAACATGTTCGGATGCATGTAATCGATTTTTGATGCACACGTTTGTTTTTAAAACACAGCTCAGGTTTAGGTTCACACTGACAAAAAGTTCGGTTTCGCACTGGGTTGGAGCTGGTTCCAACCCCGATAATAAACGAATTCGCTATTAGAAATTACTAATTTTACACGTGACGGAATCCTTCTTCTTATTCTTCTTCTTCCGCTTCTTCTTCTTCTTCTTCTTCTTCTTCTTCTTCTTCTTCTTCTTCGCATTTCAAGCTTACTTCTAGGCCCAGGGAAGTCGAGAAATTTTACAACCCGAAACATTCCTAGACTGGACCGGGAATTGAACCCAGCCACCTCCAGCATGGTCTTGCTTCGAGCTGCGCCTTTACCGACTGAGCTAAGGGAGGACGGAATCCATCTTTGACATAAAAAATGAGACGTAAACAAGCATGACATGTAATAATTACGTACCCCAAGACTGAAAACTTCGTTGCTCGACGAAAAGTACGTTTGATTGAGCTATATTTTGCATCTGTTATGACTCAAATTTATGTCAAAATTGAGGCTTGTATATATCGCTCCCAGAGCACCTAAATATATATTAATTTGTCTAAGTGTATGTGCTTTGGCAAGCCTTTTCGTGGCCAATTGTCAGGTTCAGCGCTGCTGCTCAACGCTGAGACGAATGATGGAACTAACCGTGGGACGAAGTAGAACTAGATACAATGAGATGCAGCTCTCGTAGGCAGGGCTGGCAAATGTCATTTTCAATGAAAGATCTCACGCGATATTTACAGAGATACTTCTGTCACTATCATCGGATGAGAAAACGACGATAGAGATTTACTTCAAAATCTCATCGATTTTGTTGTCATGACAGAACGTGACAGTGTTGTTATCATCGCTATTACCAGCTCATTTATTGATATTATTGTTACTTGTACAGCAGAAATCTTAAAAATATATTCACTCTACCGATTACATACAGTTGCTTGCCTTAATTTATCTACATCAGTTAGAAATGTTGATGTCAAAGCCATATGACAATTATTCTCATGAATGCTAGATCATTGGAAAATGACAAGAAATCTCATGATAGGTAGGTTCGTCTCGTCATAGTGAGAGGGTCTGTTTTCTCATTGTCACATGACGGTCATGGTATTTACCAGCTCTGCTCGTAGGACTTCTTCTATCTTAATGAACTCGCTGACAATCTAGAAATCGTCTCCTGGGCCTGGTTTTGACCAGATCAGTAACCGATTATAGATACAAAAAAACTCCACGAAAAAAAAACAAACGTCACGTTCCATCACACGCACAGTCTACTCCTTCTCAAACCGTGGGCACATGATCAACCTCAAACATGGATTCACGGAAACAAAGTACAAACTGACAAAAAACGATAAAAATAATAACGATCTCACCAAGTCTGCAACAAGCCGCTGTGCCACTTTTCAGCGTAGCAATCCCAATTGTAGATGATCCACTTCTTGACAGGAACCAACATATACCATTCTGGTTCATCTGTCTGAAATTCCCCGAGTAATGTTCTCCTTTGATAGGTTCAGCGATCCGCCACACCTCCATCATAATATCGGGAAGTCACGAGTTCGCTTGAGGCTCCACCTTGGTTTCAAAGCCACTTGTAAAAATACACGCTGCCCGGGGCTCAGAAGCAGCCATTGCAGTACAGCCCTTATGAAGACGAACCACAAAAGAAATGTGGAACCTGCAAATTTGAGTATCACTCAGACTTCATGGTTCAGATTCACACTTTACAAACTTCAGATCTCTGACGATAAAGTCAAAACGGGTATGTTTTTAAACATGAATTTAATGCAGCACTCTATCCCTGTACAAAACTGTTCAGTTAATCAATCATAAACCTGCTCGGTATTTTTTATAATGATGTCACGACAAAATACTCCATAAAGGTGCTTTATCATTATAAAAGCAATTATAATACCTTTCGGTTTCAAACGGGAACAAAACGCAATTATTGCTGATTTTTGTGGCAATGAAGTGTATCACATAATTCCCTAATGTTTACCACAAATATGGCTCCGCTTAGAGACAGAGAAAAAATAAAATCAATTGAAGCTTTAAAACGCAGGATCACAAGGAAATGTCAAATGATAGTCGAGTAATAATACTAGCAATAGTACGAGGATTAATTCTAGCGATGCTGTCCACGGAAGGGAAAAGGAGTCCAATTCCAGAACTTCTTGGGAGGCCCAGTAGCTCCGACTGAATCGGTGCACAATGACAGTACAGCCGACTGAGAAGAGTGAAGCACTGAAAGCCGTCAAATTAGACCCTTAAAGTTGATGGGAATACCCAACCCAAGCAGGAACCGACAGCTAATCGATAACAAATGAATATCTTAATATGGTGTGATTCCAGATTTCAATATGCTTGTGGTATAAAACCTTGTTTTGATATTATTCAGTTATCGAATTATTGTGTAAAATATCACATGAATACCAAAATAACAAATTATGATCTATAAGTTTTTAAACATTAACACCTAGAAGAGTTATTTAATTGGTATTAGAAGACCTTCAAAATAACGAACTATGGTATGGCATCTAAAAAAGCATCTGTTATCCGTCTGTTATTGTAATAACTAAATTATTTATTAGTTGGTTATTCGTAGAATATTTTTGAGGTATTATTTTTGGTACCCTCTTATGTCAGCCTCACTAATACCATATTTAGATTGCCAGTTATGCTATTTTCATACCTGAATTTGGTATTAATAAGATATTTTTTCCTGCTCGGGAAAATATTGTCAATGGCATTTGCGTCACGTTCTGAATGAAAACAGACCAGCCTTCTCCAGTAATTGAGTTTCGATGATGATCCGAATAACATGCATCAGAGCCAAGCTGAGACTGCAGAAAACTGCTGTTATTCAGCTTCTTAACCATATTAGCGGTTTGATTCGGCAAAACCCGAGCAGTTTTAAGTTTCGATGATGATCCGAATAACATGCATCAGACCCAAGCTGAGACTGCAGAAAACTGCTGTCAGTCAGCTTCCTAACCATATAAGCGGTTTGATTCGGCAAAACCCGAGCATGAACGAATATCTCGATACCTTATACCGTTGAATAGGACACAAAAATTATGGCTACTATGTCACACTGCAAAATACAGTGTTGCCTACAGAGCAGCTGCTTGGTCATGTCATAAGTTTACCAATCTCTTAAATAATTAATAACTATTTCCTATCTCGTTTTACATAGAAATGATCTTCAGCAAAGTTGTAGCTGAGAAAATTTTCTATAAGAATAGCTATCGAGCTGTTTTGCAGCTCAATATGGAAAAAGACTAGAAGGCAATGAACAAAAAGTTGAGATTTCCCATGGTAATTTACATGCAAACTTCAGATGGCTTGTGCGAAGTCTGTTTCTAACCAAATGAGTTGTAACTTTTGGAGGCTAATCAGGACCCGATTTGAAACCATTTAAGCACTGTGGAGCGAAAAAGTCAAATTTTGCATCAGTCTAATGCACCATGCAAGTAACTCATCTCTTGTCAAAATGATGGGATATGGGGTGATGGTGAAGGGATATAGAAAACGAATAAAAAAATAGAGAGAAAGGTATTAGTATTGGTTGCATTAACCCCCCCTTACACATACACAACGAAAAAGAAACATAGATGCACAGACAAACAGAAATAACACATTTAATATTTCTCTCCACAAAACATAGCCACTAAAACGCTACCGCCATCTGTTGAGTATCATGTGATGGATAGTACGCTGAACAGATGGCGCTAGTGTGCAGACGTCAAACGCAAGGGAACCGACCGTGCGCGCCACAGGTGGCGGCACCACCAACCAAAAACACTCAAATGGACCGTCAAATGCGTATTCGATGAACAACCTGCGAGTGTTATGTCTGTTTGTCTGTGATAGATGGGTTATTAGGAAAGTACAACTACATTATAACTATTAGTGCAATGGATGAACGTTAGTTTCGGGGTCATGTTAGTGTTAGAATTTGTTAGTATTGACCCATATTCAGCCCTGTCGGCCCCTCGAACACTAGTCGCAGGCAGCTGTTGTTAGGACATGCGACACTGTCACTGCTACTATGTTAGAGGTATGACCCATCAAGTTTCGAAGTGCAAAAAAAAAGCTGTTAGAACTTTCTTATAAATTAACTTTACACTCAAAGCAAACTATTTACCTCAGCAGTACAAAAGCGAATTTAAAATTACTTTTTTTATTTTATGCTAATATTAAAATTATGATAAAACTACAATTTACGGCTCCGTGAAATAAACTCGCATGAACCTTTCAAATCAATGAACTGGAGAAAAACTATAATTTTAACAAATTGCAAAAAAAAAATCATAGCGACACTTGACAAATCATCATCAAGCCCCTCATCCTTGGACAGGGTATTTTTATGCCACCGCCATATTGGTATTACACTGGAGTCGCTTTTTACGCGGTTTTTTTTACACGGTTTTTTTTACGCGGTTTTTTTTACGCGGATTTCGGAATTTACGCGGTTTTTTTTTACGCGGATTCCGGAATTTACGCGGTTTTTTTCACGCGGTTTTTTTTTACGCGGGACGTATCACCCGCATAAAAAGCGACTCCAGTGTATTCCATTTGTTTTTTACTATCTTCGTTTATCAATGATCAGTAGACTGATGCAAAATTTGAAATTTTCGCTCCACGGTGCTCAAACAAGTTCTATTGCTATTCTTATGGGAATTTTATCAGCTGTAACTTTGCAGAAAGCCGGCGCCGGTGGTGTAGTGGTAAGCGTGACTGCTTTCTCACCCCAATGGGTCTGGGTTCAATCCCAGCCGAGGTCGGTGGGATTTTTCTGAGGCATAAAAATCTCTGGTCACGTCTTCCTTCGGAAGGGAAGTAAAGCCGTTGGTCCCGGCTCATGTGTGTTGAATGGGTGCGATATCCTACGCAGGTGTGGAAGCTGCCTTCCTGCACATTCGATTGCCGTCAATGGATGGCAATCGATGTCCGTCGGTGATTGGCACTAGATTGCGGAACAGAGACCGACGTTAAATAAAGGAAAGAAGAACTTTGCAGGAAATCGTTTTTTAGCCAAACGTCAAATTAAATAGTTATTAATTGTTTAAGAGATTGATAATCTTACGGCAAGATTAAGCAACTGTACTGTGGGCAACACTGTATTCTGCTGTGTGACATAGTAGCCATTATTTTTGTCCTCTATGCTACGCGCCATAAACACCCATGTTTCCTGCTGAACAGTTGATCGAGCATAATCATAAGACATCAGTGACTTGAATCATTAATAATTTTTGTTTCTTATATTATATCGAAAAGTAGTCTTGAACAAAGCTGTAGCTCTGAAAATTTTCAACAAGCTCAGCTATCATTTTCTTAAATAGAGTGAACTGGTGAATTATGAGATTGATATGATAATTTCCATATAAACTTCAAATGGTTTGTGCCAAGTCAGGTTCTTACTAAAGGAGTTCAAATTTTGGGAAGATGATCAGGACCCAATTTGGAACCGTTTGAGCACTGTGGAGCGAAAATTTCAAATTTTTTAATGATCAGTAATAGAGATTACGAAAATCATCAAGATATCTCGGCTGGACGCAATGCTTTATATAAAAAATAACTACACTTTGTTTCCTAAATTAAAAATAATAAATAAAATCAACGATATCCAAAGGCGGACTTATTTTCGATCGTCCAAAGCACATTTCACATAAGGTTTAATCTATCATCTAAAAAAAGACCACAAAATTAGAACTGATTTGATAATTTTTTTAATTTTTTTTTTTCACTTTAAGGATGACGAAATTTATGTAGAAATTTTGACATATTCATTTTTGAATAATGAATGTGACAAAATTGGATGATTTTTATGAATCCCGTTTTATCTTGATTGATGCTTTATTTATAGTGTGCTTAGCAAGCGTCAAAGGCAAATGGTACCAATAGTGATGCCAAATGGCTTTTAATGTACTTTTAATAAGGATTCCAAATGGTTCTCACTACTTTCATCGTATAAACTTTTTGAAGCAAATCGATCTTGAAGTGCCTCGAAAGTATGCCCTTCAAAACCTTCTTCGGGGTGGGTCAAATAAACAGATTATAGTCTTAATGAGGTTTTGATGGATGTAATGAAAGCAAAGGTTTCTTGATCAGGGTTTTATGAATGTTGTTTTAAAGTAGCTTTGTAGTACTTCATTAAACGTGAAATCTTACTTGGGTTGTGTCCATTTCAGATAAGTTAGCATTTTTTGATAAGCTTTAAGACAAGCACAAGTTTGAAAATCGTTTCCATAATCACATAAATATTGCGTAAAACGAAGTTTAAAAATTGCATTGTGTGGTCCTCTTATTGTTCTTCGTTAGCTATTCTTTCGGTCGATGCGTCTTCAACTTTGGAAAGCAACACTTTAGTGATGAGTGTGTGAGTGCTGACCACGCTGTGCTGGTCTACGTGGTATTATATAATAATTCTTATTTGTTAACTGCAGCAGGAGCTTGTGTTTTGTGTAGGATTAGGGATTTGAGCGGTTTCTCAATGTTGATACTCTTTAGTATGACGCGCTTGCCATAGATGGCCCACAGCAACTCACGAAGAGCTACAGATTCCGATCACTAGCGGTGCGGCTTCTTCCGCCTTCTATGGATGCTCATGTGGGCTGAAGTCCGCTGCTGTCGGGGAGCCTTTCGTAGTGTACTGGTGTACACGCGGTGATTGAATAAACACCGTTAGGTGAGACCGGATGGAATTTTGAAAAATGATGAAGTCTTAAATGAAACAGATCCTCAGAAATATTTCTGATCGATTGGTCCAGCTAAGTTATAAACATTCAAAATCTTTCATAATTATGATACATGTTCCATTTCGGGTTTTCACAAAGTGTACTCCCATATATAATTTGGTGTTAGCAAAGTGGAAAGACAACATGGAGCGCTTTTGAAACAGTTTCTAGGCCCTTACTGTTAAAAACAATCAAGCGCTTTGGAATTACGAGTACTGCATATAAATGATTTGAAAGCTATTTATCTGACAGAACTCAACTGACTGTTTTCAATAATTCTGTTTCCAGTCCCGTGGGGAATAACCTTGCAGTGCCCCAGGGAAGTGTATTAGGGCCCCTTTTATTTATTATGTATATTAATGACTTGCGACGTGTTTTACGGTTTTTTCGACATTAATATTTTTGCAGATGATACTGTGTTATTCATTGCAGCTAAGGATTTAGAAGTTTCCGTCTCACACTTGAATGAAGATTTGCAGTATCTAAGTAGATGGTTGAAGTGTAAGCAGTTAAAATTGAATACAAGTAAAACTAAATGTATGGTAATTTCGCGGAATCGATTAAATGAGAACGTCTCTGTTGTAATTGATGATGAGACTATTGATCGCGTTCAGGAGATTAAATATCTTGGCGTGATTATTGATGACAAACTTAAGTTCAACTCTCACATTGAAAATGTCATCAAGAAAATTGCCAAGAAGTATGGAATTCTATGGCGATTGAAAACTATTTCCAGTAAAAAACAGCTATTCAAACAATCCTCTCTTCTCATCTAGACTTTTGCCCATCCATTTTATTTCTGTCCAATGAGACACAAATATCGAGATTACAGCGCTTGCAGAATAATATAATGCGTTTGATTTTGCGATGCAATCGATTCACTTCCTCAACTTTGATGCTAGACGCTCTACAATGGTTGTCGGTGAAGCAAAGAATTGTATATTTGACTATGGTGTTCATTTTTAAAGTAGTTTGCTGCCTCGATATTTGTGTAATCGAATTTAAAGAGGAAGTGATTATCATAGATATAATACTAGAAACGCGTCTGAAATAAGAACACCACATTTCTTGACTTCTGCTTCACAGAATTCATTATATTTTAAAGGAATAAATGTTTTCAATTCGATGCCTAGACACATTAAACGTGCAACAACATAAGCAGAATTTAAGACACATTGCATTTCACACGTTAAAACTGTCTTTTGAACGGTTTTTTTTTATGAATTGACAAATTATGTATCTTGACGAAGTTATTCTTAACAAATTATTTTGTATGGATAGCTGTTAAAACGACTTTTTATTAATTAGTGTAGCACTGTAAAAACTATTTGGTTCGCCATGATGGTGATGATGGATTGTTCATATTTGATTTAATAGTAGTAGTATTTTTTTTTTTGAGTAATCTACAAAGGTTTGAGCCTCGCGCGTGTTTTACGGATATAGAGGACTGAATTTAACATTTGAAAAAAAAAATGCAACTTTGAAGCCTATTTGGAAGATACCTCGAGTAGTTAGTTTTCTCGCTGAATGTCAGGGGTTCGTGAGCATTCCTGACATTGCTGAAAATTATAATAGCATCAGATTGCGGGGTTGCTAGTGTATTAGGATGCTTTGTTGATTGTTCATTAACTCTTGATCGCTTGTAATACTTATGAATATTTTAGGTGGACAAAAAGGCAAACTAAGAGGTGGACCCTAAGATTTTACACATTTATATCGCTGTGAAGCAACTGTGAACTAAATCGTCCAGCTCAAACCTTTGTAAGGGTAAGAGGTGGGACCATCATCATCATCATATAGAAATCACAGACGTAGTCCTTCGTCAAAAATTCTCGTTTGTGACTTTTTCAATATATTTTTTTCTTCTTTTCTTTGCAGGTACTTAACACCATCAATTATCAATGAAGAATACATAGAAATCGTTTTGAAGGTATCGTACTAAACTAGGATGTAATCTGTAGAATTATTTTTTTTTTCTTTTTAAGAATGACTTTCAGACAGTGGCGTTCGTCACTTATCTGTACAATTGTTGAGTTTTACATGCATAACGTATATTTCGATCTTCTACGTAAAAGTTGTATGCAGGTAATGACCAAATTATTTTTGTTAGAAACTATATAGTGCAGCTTATGGCTAAAAATCTCTATAATAAAGATGTAAAATAAAATGTGCAGTGCAGCTCATTCAATGATCAGTTTGAGCTGCATTCCCGTTAAAAATGACTCAAATTTGAATAATAGAACTCACATTTGAGACAGATTTAACGGGCGCATATTGGATCTTGTAAAACTTTCAAAATGGTGTCTTAGAAATTTTTCTAAAAATTGTAGCACGGAACCGGAAATTTTGATCGAAATGACGTCTGATGCAATGCTGTACACTAAGAAAAATTCCACACATTTGATCGAAGTGTTAAACTTGATTTTTAAAATGCACCATCACATTTATTGTATGTGTATTTCACCTTTGTTCAATCTGTTATACACGTTAATTTCTAGTGTTTCTAACTTTGAAATGTTGAAAGTCTGTATTGCACATTGAACCACACTACTGTTCAAAACAGATGGATGGAAGTGTTTTGCATTTCCATGCGATGTGAATTGCTTGCTCTGAAAGGTAAACACCGAAAACAAGAGTTGTTACTTCATCCTATCAACCAGCCTTACACACTTAGAAATAACTAATTTTACACGTGACGGAATCCATCTTTGAAATAAAAGATGAGACGTAAACAAACATGTCATATAATATTAAGTGCTCCGAGACTGACAAGTTCGATGCTCGACGAAAAGTACGTTTGATTGAGCTATATTCCGTGTCTGTTATGACTCAACTTTATGTCAAAATTGACGCTCGTATATGTCACTCTCAGAGCACCTAAATTTACATTAATTTTTCCAAGTGTGTATATATGAGAACAACCGTGGCGCAGTGAGATCGAACGTAAACAATGGCAGCAGCATACCCCAACAGTCCTAAGATCAAATCCCAAATCGGACCCAATAAAAAAGACATGTGTATGCTCTGCCCTCAAGCAGTTTTGTTTATATATTTGTCGATTCGTTTTTAGAGTCGGTAAAGTAGAAGTCAATAAAGTAGAATATCGTAGAACATTGAACTATGATGTGCGATGCTATTGATATCACCATGTAAGGCACATAGATTCCAAGTGTGTCACAACTCAAATCAATAGTGTTCAGGCATGGTTCATAGCATATGACTCACACATAAAATGGATGTGTTTCACAATAAGTTCACAAAAAATTAAGTGGTAGACACATGATGATGAAATGTGGAATTTTTGAGTGTAGAAAAAGAAATCTGGAAAAAATATTGTTTTTTTTAGTAATTGTATGTAATTTTATTAAACCCAAAAACCTGTTAAAATTCTATTCCTAACTAAAATAAATAAGTAACATCGGACAGTGGAGTAATTAGGTTAATAAACTGGCTAAAATTATTTATTGTCGTTTTGAGTGATATAATGCATCAATGTAGGATAATTAGTGGTATTAATTAACTTTGAGTCAATTAGCAAAAAAACTAAAAATTGTTTTGCTGAATTTGCCAAATTTGCTTCAAAATGACGAAAAACTGACAATTTTCAAAAGACTAGAAATCACCAGCCCCGGATGAATCCGGTTAAATTCTTTCCTCTAGTGAGCTCATAACAAGTGGAAGTTCATTTATCCATAGATTATATGGCCAGTTTTCAAAAGACTCTGTAAGTAAAGTTATAAGCAGCTAAATAGTGTAAATTTCCGTTACCATGATGCGGATAAATGGAGCGTCATATTTCATACAAGTTTATAGATTATAGATCATGTAAATGTATAAGACATGTCATGAAATATTCCATATATTGTATGAAACTCTCCATCTTTGTTTGTAATATTTCTTTCAAGCTGCTAGGTTACGTGCAAAAGAGGTTTGCATGCATGGATGTTTATATCACGTTTCCTGTATTATGTAAAATTCAGAATTGTTTGCTGTGTCGTCTTTATAAACTGTTAATTTTTAAACTCACAACGGACCACTTAAAACCGGTCTACACAGCAAAAATTAATTTTAATATTACATCCAAGAGGATGCACTTCAATCATGCCGAAAATCTCAATTAATTTTTATGACCGAAAAAATAAACAAATGCAGCAAAAGCAGCGTAATGTCAGTTCATGCACTGTATTAATGATAATTTTGTCCTATTTTGGAAAGTAATATTACACCATATTTTCAACACGATTGAAGTGCATCCACTTTGATGTTATTTAAAAATTTTTTTTTGTTGTGCAACGGAATCGAAAACAAAAAATAGATTTCAAGATAAAAGTAATCTCTCATTCACTTTGTAATGAACTATATTGCTTCCCACAGTTCGCAGCTTAAGCGCCACTTCCCAACAAGGAAGACTGCGAACGTAAGTTCTAATGCAGCCAGAGACACTTTTAACAAGGCGGGTCAAGTTTCCGGGCTCAAACACTTCAGTTGATTTGACTTCCAATACCAAAAAAAAAACATAAAAAAGGACTCTTACAAAGGCTAGACCAAGCTGAAAATAGCTCAGATAATTTTTAGGCCTGTCTTCTTTGAGGTTCTTGGAACTTCCCTAAACTGTAAACAATTTTCCTCAAGTTTTCTGAATTTATCTGAAGTTTTCTTCACTTTCCTGAACCTCTGTAGATCTCTGAAGTTCAATTAGGTTCTTAAAAGCTCCTGCAGTTACCTTGAAGCTGATGAAACCCCCTTGTTGTCGAAGCTTGATTGAAGTTCCCGAAATTTTACGGAATTTACACCTGGACCTACCTATCGACACATCAACCATGGGCCGGGACCAACGGTTTACTTGCCTTCCGAGGAAGGCGTGATCTGAGAATTTATGCCTCAGAAAATCCCGGTGGGCCTGCTGGGGTGAGAGGTAATCACGCTTACCACTACACCACCAGCGCCACTAAAGAACTCAAAATTTAACTGAAGTTCTCGGAACTTCTCTAAAGTTTTTGGAATCTCCTTAAGTTCCCACACGCAAACCAAAAATTTATTACAATGAATGTTAGTTCCATTTCCTATCATCCTCTGTTCATGAACATCGCAGCGAATGTTAGAAGTTGATCTTGCAGGCGATGTAATGGTTTTTTGCCTTTTTTATTTCGTGTTCTGTCTGTGCTTTCATCTACACAAGCAAGCATTTGTCTTGATTTTTTGTATAACATGGCAGAACGACGCACACACTTGCCTCGAATCTCTCCAGCAGAAAAAGCATACGAAGTCAAGTGTGAGAGGAAATGAGCGCTTCTTGTTTGCTTTTAGACTATCCATATTCAGAAGCATGGAGAGAGCAGTGGAGAAAGCACAGGTCTGAAATCAGGGTTACTTCCACTCACTTGCTATAAAAAAATGTTTTTCGGAATTATGAAATCATGAAATAGTATAATGCTAATTAGGGCATGTAAGTCACAAGAAGAGGTCATGAAGTATATGTTTGACACATAAAATCTGTCAATATTGCTTTCAGTGCGTCACAATCAGCGATTTTACGACTCGTGAGCGCTCACTCTGAGTGAACGCTCACGAATCATAAGATCGCTGATTGTGACGCTCTGAAAGCGGAATTGACAGGTTTTATCAGTCAAACACATATTTTACACCCTCTTCTTGTTACTTACAAGTACAACATATCATTATAACATCTAATGATTGCATAATTCCGAAAAATATTTTTTTATAGCAAGTGAGTGGAAGTAACCCTGCTGATAATCACAACGTTCGAGTCCCAGTCGGCAACCTTTTTCCAATTTTTTTCGACATAATTTCATTTCACTCACTAATACACTCCACATTTTTCGGTCTCCAATTCTCTTGCATTGGACCGCAGCTAGGTATATTGCATCCTCGGTTCATGCGGTCTCCACTTACATCCTCTGATGATAAATCCCACATCCACCTTACATCCATCTTACATCCACCGGTTGGGTGCATGGTTTTCCTGATTATCATGAAACTGCCCTGAATTATCGGAACTGCCCGAAGTTACGTATCTTCCCATAGTCTAGTCTAGTCTAGTCTACTTGTACTTGAAAGAATCCTGGAAAATGATACATCTATCATTTTTCTTGTCATTATTAATGCCTGCTGCACATCAAGGATGTGAAACAAACAATAAAGCGGCCAGGCCTACTGTGTAGCGTTTAGTTAATTTTTGTGGAAGTGAATGTTTACCATGTCTACTTAATAAGTATAGACAGTGGTCAACATTTAATCCACAGGTAATCAAAGAGCGGGGACATACCGTACCAACCGCTCCGTATGCAGGATTTGAAAATAGGCTATATAAATCGTTGGGAGTGACAGAGCTAAGAAAGTTAATGTACACTCCTTGGTTGTCCGATCTCCTGGGATGGAACACAGGTATTTACCCCTTGTGTTCGAGCGTACAGTCCTCCCTCCGTACAAGCGTGGACGGCACCGCCCACCCACTGCCATCCCTCAATCGATCCAGCCGACCTCAGTCGAAGGACAACAGAGAGCGGTGTGCGGACGTAACCTATACGGAGGGAATGCTGTATTCGCCTAGGTTATAACGCCCTTGCTCGCTACCATTTTCTTCTAGCGGTTGGGACCTGAGCACTAACTCTTGTCCTAGCCCTATATGGCATATGGTTATAGCGCCATTACTCGCTTTCTGAAAAGAGAAGAAGGGAAGGGAAGGAGAGGAAAAGGACTTGGGAAAAGGAAATGCGGAATTCCTTTCCTCATTAGTATTTGTATCGTCAACTTTTATGAAAACTATATAAATCATTTTTCCTTGGATGTGACCGCGATTTATCATTATCAGGTAAAAAAACAGGTAGTGTTGTACTTATTGCTATGAATGCTACACTTCAAGCTGAACAAATCGCTAGTGAAAGACCAAAAGAATTGGAAGATATGTGGGTTGAAATTTTAATAAACGGTGAAGATATTTTCGCTTCTGTCTACTTTCCTTCACACTTTTCCAAAAAAAAACAGCTTATGAAAAGTTTTTCACTACTGCAGAACTGAAAATTCAAAGAGAAGATTCAAAAATCCAAATTCATATTTATGGAGATTTTAACCAGAATACTGTTAATTTTATAGAGGATAGTAATATAGTAATGATTCTCTGCTGTTACCAATAGTAGGTGAAAATGATACTTTGCAATTCATCTTTGATGAAAGCAGCCACTTAGGACTTCATCAAATTAACCATGTTCGTAACCAGCTCAATTCCTATCTGGATTTTATGTTTACTACTTGTTCAGAAGATTTTTGTATTGTAGAAGCAGCAGTTCCATTATGGAAGAATTAAAAATTTCATACGGCTATTGAATACTCAGTGTTCACAGACTCGCATCGGTCACGCTCAAGCGTTGTTGATTTTAAATTAGTTTGTGATTTAAAAAATGCAATTTCTCCTGAATTTCACAGCAGACTGAATCTAATCTAATCTAATCTAATCTAATCTAATCTAATCTAATCTAACACCAACATAGCCAGTTCATGAAAGCATCCTGGAAAATGATAGATATACCTTCATCACTTTTTTTTCCTATTTGGTATATGTTGCACATCATAGATGCGCAAAATATATCAAAACGGACAGGCCTACTGTGCAGCATTTGAGGGGCAAGATGATTTAGAAACATCGGGCCTGTTTAAATCCAAGATTTAAGCACGATGCTTCAGAATCCAATAAATGGATGAAACGTGGACATCTCGTACCATACGTTCCATTGTGTTGTTATTTATAAATCATTTGTCGTTGGGAGCATCTAGTCTAAAAAGGGTAAGTGATGCTTCATTTTCTTCTAGCGGTTGGGACATGAGCACTAACTCTTGTCCTAGCCCTATATGGCATATGGTTATAGCGCCATTACTCGCTTTCTGAAAAGAGAAGAAGTTAAGGGAAGGAGAGGAAAAGGACTTGGGAAAAGGAAATGTGGAATTCCTTTCCTTATTAGTATTGGTATCGTCAAGTTTAATAAAAACCATAGTAATAATTTTGCCTTGGTCAGAGGTATTATTACGACATTTGAATAAGATTGTCTTATCATTTGTTCAGTCTATCATAACAAGCTATGACCGACGTGACGATTGTTAAGCCCTGGTTAAACAAGTCAAATCACGTTCCCGAAAGCAGTCATCAATGTATCCCATATTGGATCAAGCGGGCGCCCTATTTTTCTAAACCTTCCAACGCGTTCCGCCCAATATCTATTAATTAAGATTTTCTACAATAGTACACACTAAGATTTTGTTTCCGTGTTCGGTAAATTTTACCGAAATCAGAACAGCTGAACGTTCGGTAAAACTTTGACCTTCATTTTAAAGGCTATTGAATTTGAAAATAATATCAAAACATGTTCAACCTTGTTTAAAAGATTAAATCTTGTTATTTTAGTGGAGATTTACAGGTCGGACTCGATTATCCGGATTTTTTTACACTCCGGATAATCAAATCTTCCGGATAATCTCTTAACGACTGTTAAAATTATCATATTGCATATTATAATACAAAATTATTTCAAATGTCTGCATTTTATTATATTATTATTATTATTTTATAAGTTTTTAACTAAAAAAAAAAAAAATCGAATCCCGGATAATCGAGTCTCCGCATAATCGAGTCTCCGGATAATCGAGTCCGACCTGTAGTTCCAAAGTAGCTGAAAAGCAATTGAATTGAATTGCATAAATTTTACCGAAAAGTTCAGTTGTTCAGATTTTGGTAAAAATTACCGAAGTCGGCGATAATTTCTAAGTGTGTAGCCTGGGATAAATCCTAATGTCTCCCCCCCAGACCCAACTATGTTCTTGCACTAGCAAAATAGATCATGCGCGATTGAAGTTATCCCGGCAGGAAACAAACGTGTTGTTTTTAACTGTAACAAGCTCACCAAATACAATCACCATGGCAGCACCAACAACTACATACTCGAGTCTTGTCACTATTAACAAGCCATTAAAAATAACAAGGTCTAAAGTGCGTTCCCCTTCTCACTGAAAACTCCTGTTCCCCTCCTGTTCAGTACTAGAGTTCGGTGAAAATTTTGTTCCAGTAACACAACAGGAAAAGGTGTGGTAGATTATGATCGTTACTGGATTGAAAAGATATAATGAACAAAAAGGAACGAACTCACCAAGTTTAGCCGAATGAACCTAAAGGCAGCTTGAGATATGTTGATGGTGTTCACATTGCACACAGATACATCAACACACTACAAACACTATTTGCTTCGTTTCCTTGGCCGTGGGTAAAAGACTTCCACTCTTCCTGCTTGATCCGGATCTATTCGCCGTTCAAGGGAGTTCCACTGGGCCGACAGGAAGCTGGAAAAATCCTCGTGCTCCTCCAGCGCTAGTCCTCTGATTCCGGCTGCAGTTTTTTACCCGGTGGTGCTACTGCTGCGAGTGCTTCCTTCCTGCTGCCGGCTAACCAGCGGAACGCCTTTTTTACCCTTCGTTCGCGTTCGGCCCAAATTCGGAATTTCACCATTTCAACACTCGATAAACCGCGCATCCGACCCGTTGCCACTGCAAGTCCGTAGTTGAAAATCATTCGAGTCAAAATGTAGAAACATTTCAATGTGGAAAATTGAAAAAATGACGGGAGGACACAAAAATCGCGTCCGTTCACGAGCACAGCACACTTCGATCGCCCGAAGTTACGTATCTTCCCATAAGATCCTTAAACTTGACATAAGTTTTTGCAGCTGAAGCTCTTGAACTTTTTGCAATTTTCCTGGATTTCAAAAAATTGCTCTGAAGCTCTTGGATCTTCACTGAAGTTCTCGAAAACTTCGTGAAATCTATGAGCTTCAGAGCTATCAAAACGTACCCTAAAGATCTTAAAACTTCCATGTTGTTCTGAACCTTTAGGATGATCTTGATGTTTTCGGAATTTCCTTTAAATTCTTGGAATTTCCATGAACTTTTCAGCTCTTCCGGAAGGTTCTCGCAATTGATTCTAATGTTAATGGAACCAACATAAGGTTCTCAATATTTTCCAAAACTTCTTCAAGCTTCCCTAAGTTTTCTGATGATCATGGGACTCTTAACTTCTTTGAAGTTTTCTGTACCTTGTTCTTGGACCACCTGTAAAGTTCTTGCCATTATTATGAATTGAAACAAACGCATTTGTAGTTCAGAATTTAACTGAAATTTTTGAACTTTCTTCAAGTTTTTACAATGTTTCAGATGTTCATGGAACTGCCATGAAATTCTGAAAACTTTCTTGTAGCTCCCTGAGTTTTCTCAAAGATCTTTGAACTTATCTGAGTTTTCTGAGGTTTTATGAAGTTCCAGAGATTTGATTGAAGTTAATGGAACTGTCATGAAGTTCTCTGATCTTCATCTAAATTCACGAAAATTTCCTACAGTCCATATAACTTTTCAGTTCAGTTACTGACTCAAGAACGAGTGCCTTAAGCGCTACCTCCGAACAGGACCACTCGTCAGGTTTGATTTACCCGGCAAGAAACCCAACCTCAGGGCGGGTTTATGTATGGAAGAGACCGAAATTTAGATTGATATGCCTCAGCATACTGATTATAACGTATGTGTTTGGAACATTAAACGTATCAATTTCGCATTCAGAAGGTCACACTAAGTGATTTTATACTTCGCTCACTCTGAATGAACACTCACGAATCATAAAACCACTGATTGTGACTCTCAGAAAGCGAAATTGGCAGGTTTAATGTGTCAAACACATACTTAGAAACCTCTTCTTGTAACATACAAGAACAAAATATCAGCATAATAGCTAATAATTTCATCATTCCAAAAAACCTTTTTTTATACTGAAGTGAGTGGAAACAACCGTGGCTGAGAGCCACTTTATTTACAAGCAGCTTGCACGTCATTCATCCATCCTGAAAAATCTCGCAAAGAACCTTGTGGCAAACGGAATTCCGATTGCCTCCGGGAGGCCTGTGTTCTATTAGCACAGGTCGGTTAGACGCTACATCATAATTACCACAAATTAGACCAACCACCATATGCTAGAGCTAGAGCAATGCCTTGGGATCAGTTTTCCATTGGCTCCTTTTCCCTTCGAGGGCAGCAAAGAAGCGTTCTTGAAAAATCATGAAAGTTATCTTGTTCAAATGGAAGCGAAGTCCTACAAATTACGGTCAGTTACCGTTTTCGTTCCGAAGTTGGCTTTTTTGGGGCCATCGCCATAGTCTAGGCGACCGTTGTTGTGGGAAGAACCAGCGGTAAGCACCAGCTTTCTGTGCCAATTAGCTTCGCGCAGTCCGGATTGCTATAGTGCTCTTTCCCATTGTGTTCAGTGTTCCCTGTGAACACGTGACGAGAGGAAGCGAATTAATTTAAAATGCTAATTGAAAACCCTTAAACTTTAGCCAAACATGGGTGTCGGAAGCGAGCAACGAATCGAAACCCCTATTGGGTTGGGAAGGGAAGGCATCAGACCAGGAAGGTGCCTGGTACTAGGAACCACGCCACACGGAGCCAGTAGGGAAAGTTTTACAGTGAAATAACCACTCCATAAATAACGTTTGAGTAAATAAAACGCGGTACTGGTGGTAGAAGAATGAGCACCAGTACCGGTACCAGATTCCATAGTAAATTGTAGCCCTACTCCGGTTCACTACCTCGCAACGGGTGAAAGGGATGGTCTAGCGTAGGGGTCGGAGGGAAAGGAAGCCGTGGTAGATAAATATTGAAGAGAAATTTAGTTTTTCATTTGCTTGGAGCATACGACTTTGAGTGGAAATTATTTGGGCGGTGAGCGGAGTCTTCGGAACAATTTGATAGATGAAATTGGAACTGACAATCAGATTTGGTAAAAATTAACTCGGGTAAAATTATTTGTCTTGCTGTGTTTAGTCGTGTTTATTTCGATGGTAATCTGTTAGTCAAGAAAACGGAATACTAGAGTCGTTCGATTTTGAACTCTGATTTATGTATGTAACTAAAGAAATCTTTGGATTAAGGATATTGTTTACGTGCGTCCCGACTTTTTTCGACTCTGTTTTACCCATTAAATGTTCACTCTCACGTCATAGCCAACGTAGCACGTAGCTGCCTCACAGTAGAGTCGAAAAGTTGTAATTCAAATCATCGACGGTGATGCTTTAAGGAAATTACAGGAACTTTACAGAAGATCCAAGAAGCTCAGGAAATTTCTGAAAATGTCAGCAAAACTCCGACATCTTCACAGAAGATTAGAGAACTGCAGATAAGTTAAATGATTTTCAAGCAGTTTATTATTTTCAGAGATGTTCCAAGTATTTCAAGGTGGATCAGAGTCCTAAGAGCAGTTTCATTTATTAACTGCAGGAACTTTAAAGAAGTTCCGAAGATCAATGGAATATTCCGAGAATTACTGTAATGTACTGAATTTTTTTGTAAATATTTGGGGTCTTCAGGGAAGTTTAATGAAGATTTGGGAATTGAAGAAACACTAGAGAAGTTCCAAGAACTTTTGAAAAATTACGAAACAAAAGAGAAAACTCGAGAACTTCTTAAACAAATTAGGAAACTTCAGGAGATATTTGCGATGTTAATGGAAGTTCCATGATCTTGATTGATAACATCAAAAAATTATGAGAGAACCTTAAGGTAGTTCAATTATTCAATCCAAGTCTAGAGAACATTGATGTGGTCTGATGTGTGTTGCAGTCAATTGCAGAGTTGCCAGGTTCAGGTTGAGGCGACTGTTGGTTTTCGCTCGGAGTTTGGATCTTCTCTTTCTGGTCGTTGTGTAGCAGTTCATGATGCCTGTATGTGCATCCGTCCTTGCCGCATGGTTTAGCCTTGCAGTTTACTTTGTGTGGGCGAAGGCACGTGCGACAAAGTCCGAATTCCCTGACTACGGCCCATCTGGAATCCCTGGAGAACTCTCGAAATCTCTTGCACTTTTCGGCAGATTTGCAGGTCCCTTTGCACACTAGACACATCTCCTTGATTGGTGCTGGTGCAGGATCTGCTGCTGCTTTCGGGAGCGCATTTGGCTTCTCGTCGTGAGGAACTATAGTCTCAGAATGTGCATTGAGATAGCTGTTTCCCTTTTTGCTTCTACGAATATCATTGTGGCCAGGTTTTGGTTCCAGCTTCTGCTTCGAACTTACGGCGTCTGCTAGAGTGTACAGTACACCCATTGGTTGAAGGTCGTCAGGTTGACCGTTAGGTACGTCTTCCGATGTTGTGCCTAGGTTAGCTTGATAGTCGGTGGCAGTTTTCTGGCGAGCTGGTGTAACGGGGTGATACATGTACTCCTCCAAACCGCATGATTCAACTGTAACGCAAAAGTTCTGCACGCTCACTGCGAAATCCACCAACGTTTTTAGTCCATCTTCTCGAATTGGCGGCAGCAAGCATCAGCGTATCCATAACTTCTTGTACGTTTCATGGATGCATCAGTCTACACTTGACGGCTTCGTAAGCTTTCCCCTTCAAAATCCTTTGCAGCCGCACCAAGTTCTCCTCTTCAGTAAATCCACACATAGCTATCGTGCTAATAAACATTGATAAGAAGATCGACCATTCTTCTGGATTGCCGGAGAACTTCGGTAAATCTTTCGAAACTGCTTGCCATACTGCCGTGGCTGGCAACTGATCGTAGTCTTCTTCCACTACCGTGGAATTCCTCGACGATCTCTGACCACGTGTAGTACGCGGTGTGCCGTGAATAGATTGATTTGGATCCACTGCCGACCTGCTCGGGTGATTTATCTCGGGTTGAAATATCGTTGATTGAGGCAGAGCTTCCACAGTGAAGTGTCCTGATTGCCCACGTCCTGAATTCCGGCACTGATTGCCCGTTCCACAATTTTCTGGCACTCGATTCCCAGATTGATTACGATTTGCTGCTATTTCTTGTTCACGCAGACGTATTTCCTCTAGCAACTGCAGTTCCTGCAATCGGTTGTTGCGATCCTGTTGTAACTGTTGCTGTTGCTCACGCAGAAGTTTCTCCTGTTGGAGCTGTTCTTGGCGTTGTTGCTGTTGGTACCGCTGGAATTCTTCTTATCTCTGCAACTGTTTTTGATGTTGTTGCCGCAGATGTTCCTGATGTGAATGCTGTTGTCGTTGCTGCTGTTCGACTAGTAGTTCTTGATGACAAACTTGGTTTTGTTGTTTGCGATGGTGAAGTTGTTCCTGTTGCATCCTTTTTCGTCGCTTTTCCTCTTGTAGAGCTTTTTGTTGAGCAACAGCATCGGATAAGCCCTTAACTGTCTTAAACTGCGTACAACTGGCAGTTTTAACCCATTCTTGCACCCGACTTCAAGAAATTATAGATCTGGAACTCCAACTCGACCCCTTTTCACTAGTCTAGTCCTGCAGAATCTTGCACTTCTTGGCTAGGAATTGTCTGTATTGTTCTGCTTCTTGCAGTTCAGCTACTCGCCGAAGTTCTGCTTCTTATTGTCAGCGACGCTCTGCTTGCCGTACTTCAAACTCCCTTTCTTCCTGCAGCTTGAGTAGCTACAACTAGGCACGATTTCGTGCAGATCTCTGCGACGATGAACAGGATACTTCTGAAAATGCCTTCTCTAACAAGATTTCCGGAAGTCCATCCACTGATGGCACGAAGAGTTTCTCCTTCCGTTGAACGTTGCGATTATTCCACTGAAGGACAGGTTCTGGCTTCTCCAACGGCACTAGGTCTGATTGCTTTTTCGACGGATGTGATTCTGGAACTGAGCGATTATCGATGGATCCGGATTGTACCGGAGGTTCGGACTGAGTGGACTTGTTCTTCCCACTGGATGAACGAATAGGCGTAGTTGTTGTGACTTCCTTGACTGATAAAGTGCGTTTAGTTGTATGCTCCTTTCTGGTATACTTCGGTGTTGATCGTTTGTCTGAAGAAATCGTAGTTCGCTGGATCCATTTTGCAGACTTGCAGTTGGTACAGCTCCAGCTCTGGGTGATAGCTTCATCTGTTACCCTAACACAATCGTAGTGATGCCATCCGTCACACTGATCACATTGCACCATTTCGTCGGTATCAGGTCCTCCACAGCTCCTACAGGTTTGTCCATTGGCGGTCTTCTCCGACTCGTCCACCACTACCACATCATCACTACCATCACCACCATTCTCCGTATCACTGTTACGTTGGTGGATCACCTTTTCGTGGTACGATACGGAATGTAAGATCTACCACCGATTCCTAGTCTTGACTACTTCAAACTAGGGGAACAGGATTTTTCAGTAATCAAAGGAACACATCTTAGTCGATCTTGGATGATCTTGAAACAAGGAAAAAATTAGTTAGTTAGTCTTCATCTATGTGATTCCTAGTCTTCTATTCGATGATCCTTAGTTTGAAGTGGTTAAGACTAGGGTTCTGATGCATGGTCACTATCGGTGTCATTGCTTATTTTTGTTGGTAAGGAATCCAATTTTGACTGACAAAGGGGCTTACCTTTGGAGGGTTTTTCGACACTCCGAAGGGTATAAACAACGGGACCTTTCAATTAGAATCGATTCGTTGTGATGAAACCGAGAATGACAACAAAACCGAATACTTCATCATTTCTCAATAGTGATGAAGTAATACGACATGCACTAAACTTAGGACACGGGATATACTACAATAGATCAAATTACTGGTCGCAGTAGTGTAATGTCCCAGACAGAGGAAAAAAGCCACCACCTAGGGGCACATCACTTGTGGTTCATTTCTTATAACAAAAAAAAAAAAGTAAATGCATTTTAACCAGAAAATAAAATAAATATATTTTCTCAGTGTATCTTTTGTTGCGTAAAACTCTTCTACTAATTCATGTTGTTGTTCACATCGGTTCACTCAAATTTACACTCCTGGCCCAACCTCCATTGGCAGCACCGAAAATCTCCATCGAAATCGCCCAAAACTCTATCCGAGGTGAACATTTGAAAACATTGTCGGGAATCCCCGGGACATCTGTAACTTACAAAATATCCACCGAAATCATGCTATGGTTTTCTCTCCGTCGTGAACACGCATAAATTTGCTAGAAACTCCCTGCAACCTCCTCCGGCAGCAACGAAAATCTCAATCAAATCATCATGCAGAAGCTGCCTCCGGAACTTCCAGTGTCAACATCGAAAACCTCCTCGTTTCGCCGAGAACGCGAGAAAACTCCGTACAAATTCCGTTGAACCTCCGTTGTGGAAAATCCTTCACCGAAAATACGAGTTAATTCCTTAGAAATTTCCTGGAACATCCGTTGGTAGCACCGACAATATCCACCGAAATCGTACTTCTCAACACACCAGAAAACTTCATCGAAACACCTGGGAACCTTCGCTGGCGAAATCGGAATCCTCCACCGGAATCGAGCAGATCCTCCTCCGCTGAGATCACTCCGTCGAAATTGTCTGGAATCTCAGCTGGAAGCATCAGAAATCGCCGTGGAATCTTGTCCGTCATGAACGCAAGAGTATTTTAGCATTTTGGAAATGGATGTAAATGCTCCTAGATTGGGCCCATACATAAATTCAGCATTTGACTTAATTTTCAATAGCGACCACAAATATCCATTAGAACCGTACCAATAACGCGTTCATCTAGATAAAATTGATAAATAGTAGATTTTTAGCGATGGGCCAAATCTTAGACCCATAGGCCAAAATTAGAGCCAGATCCCCTAATATATGTAATTGTAATTGTTATTTATTTAGTCAAACGTAATCCTGGTGGACGAACCCTTTATCAGGAAAGGAAAAATTTTCAAGAATTTTCATTTGCAGCATTAAGAATCGTCTCCGAAAGAAATCATGCATTTTTATTTGTAAGATGCAAGAAGAGGTGGTAAAGTTTGTGTATGACATATAAAATTTGTCAATTTTGCTTTCAGAAGGTCACAACTAGCGATTAGCTGTAACGATTAGCAACGCGATGAGCGAGCAATCAGCGATCATAAAATCGCTAGTTGTGACCTTTTGAAAGCAAAATTGACAAATTTTATATGTCATACACAAACTTTACCACCTCTTCTTGCATCTTACAAATAAAAAATATCATTATAGTATCTCATTGTTTCATAATTACGAAAAATAGCATTTTAGCTGTAATGAGCAATTGCAAGCCTGCTGCTAAGCAACGACTATTCCAGTGTTTGCAAGTTCAAATGAAGCCCGTATATATCAAAAAAAGGCGAAATAACGTGCCTATGGTTACTTGGGTATCTTGCTTTGTTTTGACGTTCACATCCCACATTTTTTTCCTTCAGTAGAGAGACTTCCACATCCCATTGAATGGTTGATGTAAAATATTGAAATTACATGCATTTTTTTAAATTAAATGCATCGTCAATTAGCATTTTAAAAGTGAGACACCCCAGACCTGCCCTCATCTAAGTGTTAGCTGAGGACTTCTACAGTAACAGTTACCAATAGCCTTCTAAACCTGTGTCATTTTTGCATAAGTATTTTTTTTAGAATCGCAATGATTCGCTCTCTCTCTATTCCCTCTGAAAAAAAAAAATCCATCTCAAATCTGTCCTTCCTCTTTTCCTACTGCATGGTGTTACCCTCAACCATTACTCCCCGTTCTGTACGGACAATTATTCGCTTGACTAATTGGATCAATGTCTGCCTTTCGTTTTTCATCCGCCTTTTAATCGGGAGATCCTACATCCTACATAAACGCAATGTCAATCAGCCGAGCAAACACTCGGAGGTTACTTTCAATTTCACGTTTTCCCAAAATGAATGTTTATCCATCAAAACTGACGGCAGAATAAATTCATGGAAGCACTCGAAAGGGAAGAAATTTTCCTCGCCGCAGTCAAGCACCACCGACCGTAACGTATTCAATTTAACAATTTCACCGAGAGCTCCCTCGACGTCCTTACCTAATGCGTATCATCAGCCAAAGCACATTCCACAGTTGCGGATGAAACGAGAGCTCTCTGCCACTCCTTCAAGTTGATAAGATGTTGATAGGAATGAAGAATCTTTTTCATTTTCTACTTTCCGGAAATAAGATGTATGACTTTGGAAAGATGTTTCACCATTCTTCGGGCGAATGAGTTATTGCTGCTTCAGTGCAACTATCAGCTTTGGAAATGGACTTAAGATTACTTTTAAATTGATATTAAAGGTTTCGTTTTCCGAGTGAACGAATTTTCACGTAGGAGTCTCATAATGTTGGACTGTGTTTCCCATTTCCAAGTATTGTTTGCTCTCCGCTGTCCCAGAGTGTGTACACAATCGTAACTTCTTACAAATACCGTCCACCCACTGCTGTTTCGCGGCGGTCCTTCAACCAATTCCGCTGATGTTTTTAATGTGCGTGATTAGAGTCAACCGTAAAATAATTATCTATAGAAAATCATTTGGTTGAAGGACAGCCGAGACATAGCGGGGGGGGGGGGGGGTGGACGGTACCACCCACCGCATAAATTGAGGCATTACTGTATGTCAAACCATCATCATCATCTGTCCATCGTCGGTCGGTCGGTTGGTCGGTCCGAGTTTTCGCTGAAGCTGGGTCATCAAAAGAAAGTTGCCGAAACTTGATTTTCCAATTTCCGAATTTTTGTTTGAATTGTATCTGGATGATCCGGAGTGGTTTTTTTTTTGTTCAATGTTGGCTGCGCTGAAATAATTGATGCATCGCCATCAGTTGGCAGCAGATGCTGTCAAACTTCATTTTTCAACTTGTTCACAAACCAACACCATCATCGTGTAGAGGAAACACCAACTTCCCCTATCCGATGATAGTGTTGGTTTGCGTGGGCAGCCTTCACTTCGGGGTGAAAGGGCTTTAGAACGATTTGTTTAAAAATGCTGATGGGCCCTTTTCTATTGTTAATCCGGAATAGTGACTCTTCCATGGGTTGTTTTCGTTCGTTAATTCATGAAAGAAAAAGGCGAAGCATTTTTTGGTCAAACTGTTTAGAGAAATGATACATGTTCAGTACATCGAATGATTCGAGGTGAACTTGAATATTTTTCATATTGATGAACTGCAAAACTTATATTCGTTTCTTCATAAGAGAGTAAAACATCGATTTTGAGGTCCGTCTTCGCATCACCCTGGATTGAATTATCGACCGGTCTTGGTTGTTTAGTTCATTGTGTTTGGTTTGTAGCTGCATGCTGAGTAAAGAAAGTTAATCCAAGCTTCTCTTACTCCATTTTACCATTTTCGTTCGGCACAGTGACTTCTGGATTTGTGACTTCGGAATGGACGGATATTTTCCATGGCAAACGTCAAACCGTCATCAATAGGAAGCAAAAGAATGAAGATTTGTATGTTCCTACTCAAACACAGACACACACATGCATACCGAACAAACAGATTTTCGGAACTGGATCACCGAGATTGTGAAAATCCGAGAGGGGAAAAAATTGCTACGAAGACGTAAAGTTTATACAATATTGTTCGACCATCGAAAGTTGGGTCTTATTAAGAGATGATTTTACCTCACTGCATTACGCTGTCTCGATGTCAATTATACATTACATTATTCATATGACCAAATCACACATCTTAATACGACGTTTCCATTTCCGATTATCTGAAATTTTTGTTGTGACTATATGTAGTGTGATTCTGCGATTTTCCAAAAAATCTCTTTGCATTTTCCAAAATTCCAATTAAGATTAATATCCTCAATTCCTCGTGGAATTAATCGGAGATGTTCTTCATCTCCTGTTAGCATTCTATCGAATTTCGATTGGGATTCTTTAGAATCTTCGTAGGAGTTATTTGGATTTTCTGTCTGTTTGAGAATGACGCTTGGAATAATCAAGAATTCCATTTGATTTTCTCCAGAATCGCACTTTAGGCACAGACAAATAGACATAACTCTTAGAAGAAAATTCTTCAAAAAATATCGTCAAGCGTATTTTGCATGAGCACTAGCACCATCTATCAACCACATTCCCAAGCATTGTTTTGCAACCGGAGCATCCCTCGTTCATGCAATTTTTTTACTAGTTGCTTTTCCCTCGTTCTGTCAACGCGTCCGCTGTGTTGAATAAAAACAAAACAGATGGAAGTCAGTGATGTCGGTTCTGCGACATTTTCCGAAGATCTATAGAATTTAGTAAATTCTGCAGAAATACGGATCCGTAGGAAAAATTCACAGAAGCTAAGACTTTTGTTTAGAGATTTGTTTTGTGTGCTGAGTGTGCTAGCAAACAAAATGGTGAGTTGACAACCTGGAAGGAGCGGAATACCTAGCCCTGGTCCTCGCAAGTTCCTACTTCACGCCTTCTCGAGTCTTATGATAACAAAAGACTGCCATCTGAAACATGGGCACTGCTGGGTGGCGTAGCCTCCCAGTGAAGTGAAGAGGTGCGACGCAAACACTGGCGCGGTAACCATAGTATGGTGATAGAGGAAATGCTTCACCAAACCTGAGCGTCTGTTCACCATTGAGGTGCGGCTCAAAACGGCGTCTGTTCTCCATGTTAGGAGCGGCTGATCACCGTCCTAGTGCCAGCGTGGGACTCTAAACAGAGCTGTACACGATGGTCCCCCGGCGAGACAGGGGGTTGGGGCAGGCCCAACAAGCCGCCCTGGAGAAAAAAACAAAGTTGCAAATACCGAAGAAAGAAATACGGATCGGAACAATCGGCACAGACCTACGCGACGAATTAAGAACTACGATTGGAAACTCGGAACATGGAACTGCAAATCGCTCGGCTTCTCGGGTTGCGATAGGTTAATCTATGACGAACTTCAACCACGCAACTTCGAAGTCGTAGCACTGCAGGAACTGGACGGGACAAAAGGTATGGAAAAGCGGGCATCGAGCGGCTACTTTCTACCAGAACTGTGGCACCACCAACGAGCTGGGAACCGGCTTTGTAGTGCTGGGTAAGATGCGCCAACGCGTGATTGGTTGGCAGCCGATCAACGCCAGGATGTGCAAGTTGCGGATCAAGGGCCGTTTCTTCAACTACAGCATCATCAACGTGCACTGCCCACACGAAGGGAGACCCGACGACGAGAAAGAAGCGTTCTATGCGCAGCTGGAGCAGGTGTACGACGGCTGTTCGCAACGGGACGTCAAAATCGTCATCGGCGACATGAACGCTCAGGTAGGACGAGAGGCAATGTGTAGACCGGTAATCGGGCCAAACAGCCTGCATGCCGTATCGAACGACAACGGCCAACGATGCGTGAACTTTGCAGCCTCTCGAGAAATCGATCACGTTCTAATCGACGGGAAATTCTTCTCCGACATTATCAACGTCCGCACGTACCGCAGTGCGAACATAGATTCGGACCACTACCTAGTTGCAGTATGCATGCGCTCAAAACTCTCAACAGTGCATAACACACGTCGAAGTCGAACGCCGCGACCCAACATTGAGCAACTACGGGACGCCGGAGGTGCCCAGGACTACGCGAAGCAGCTGGAAGTTGCACTACCCACGGAAGAGCAGCTTGGCGCAGCTTCTCTTGAAGATGGCTGGAGGGACATCCGTTCAGCCATAGGTAGTACTGCTGCAGCGGCACTAGGTACTGCAATCCCGGACCGAAGAAATGACTAGTTTGACGGCGAATGCAAACTGTTAGTAGAGGAGAAGAATGCAGCACGGGCGAGAATGCTGCAACACCGCACGAGATTGAATGTGGAGCGATACAGACAAGCGCGGAACAGACAAAACTCGATTTTCCGAAGGAAGAAGCGTCAGCAGGAAGACCGAGATCGCGAGGCGATGGAAAATCTGTACCGCGAAACGACACACGGAAATTCTACGAGAAGCTAAATAGTTCGCGCAAAGGCTACGTGCCGCAAGCCGATATGTGCAAGGACTTGGACGGTAACCTTTTTTTTTTTTTTTTTTTTAACTCTTTATTTGTTCCAAATTCAAAATAAATTACATTTCATTTTTAACCTAGGTGCTCCAGTTACTACAGTAACTTACCAGCCTTAATTGTTATGATATATATCTAAGTGTTTTTACATTGTTCCTGTCTTGGCAATTCAGTATTTTAAACAGGTTTTTTAAACCTGCATGTCAGTATAACAATTGATAGCTTAAAACTAAATAACTAAAACTAAATCTTATCTAAGTATAAAGGGAATTAATCGTTGCAATTGAGGATTGTAACGATTTTTGCCGGAAATTATTAATTATTTTGTTGGACATTTGTGCTAAAGTCTCAACATTCGAAATTCTATGTACTTCGGTTGTACTGTACCAGGGAGGCAACTTCAAAATCATCTTCAGAATTTTGTTCTGAATCCTTTGAAGTGCTTTTTTCCTGGTAGTGCAACAACTAGACCATATTGGCACAGCGTAAAGCATGGCCGGTCTAAAAACTTGTTTAAATATTAGAAGTTTATTCGTCAGGCAAAGTTTGGATTTCCTGTTTATAAGAGGATACAAACATTTTATATATTTGTTACATTTGGCTTGAATGCCCTCAATGTGATCTTTAAAAGTTAATTTATGGTCAAGTATTAATCCAAGATATTTCACTTGGTTTGACCAGGAAATTGGAACTCCGTTCATAGTGACTATGTGACTACTACTAGGTTTCAAAAAGGAAGCCCTGGGCTTATGTGGAAATATTATAAGTTGAGTTTTGGAAGCGTTGGGAGAAATCTTCCATTTTTGTAAATAAGAAGAGAAAATATCTAAACTTTTCTGAAGTCTGCTGCAAATAACACGAAGACTTCTTCCTTTAGCGGAAATGCCTGTGTCATCAGCGAACAAAGATTTGTGGCAACCCTGAGGCAAATCAAGGAGGTCCGAAGTGAAAATGTTATACAATATAGGCCCAAGAATGCTACCCTGAGGAACTTCTGCTCTAACAGGTAGTTGATAAGATTTGGAATTTTGATAATTTACCTGCAGAGTTCTGTCAGTTAAATAATTTTAAACTAATTTCATAATGTAAAGTGGAAAATTAAACTTTTTCAATTTAGCAATCAAACCTTCATGCCAAACACTGTCGAATGCTTTTTCTATGTCTAGAAGAGCAACTCCAGTTGAGTGGCCTTCAGATTTGTTTGAACGAATTAAATTGGTAACTCTCAAGAGTTGATGAGTAGTTGAATGCCCATGGCGAAATCCAAACTGCTCATCTGCAAAAATTGAGTTCGTATTGATGTGAAGCATCATTCTATTCAAAATTATTTTTTCAAAAAGTTTACTTATTGAAGAAAGCAAACTTATTGGACGGTAGCTAGAAGCTTCAGCTGGATTTTTATCCGGCTTCAAAATTGGAACAACTTTTGCATTTTTCCATTTATCAGGAAAGTATGCCAAATGGAAACATCTGTTAAATAATTTTACCAGGAAAGACAAGGTACTCTCTGGGAGTTTTTTGATGAGGATATAGAAAATTCCATCATCACCTGGAGCTTTCATATTTTGAAACTTTTTAGTTATAGACCTTACTTCGTCCAAATCAGTCCCCCAGGAATCATCAAAAATATTTTCCCGAGAGAAAATATTCCGAAAATCCCGAGCAACCTGATTCTCAATAGGACTAGTAAGACCCAAACTGAAATTATGGGAACTCTCGAATTGCTTAGCAAGTTTCTGAGCTTTTTCCAAATTTGTGATCAAAATTTTACCACCTTCTTTAAGCGCTGGAATTGGCTTTTGAGGTTTTTTCAAAATTTTTGTGAGTTTCCAAAAGGGTTTGGAACTCGGGTCTAATTTAGAAACATTATTTTCAAAAGTTTTGTTCCTCAGGGCAGAGAATCGCTTTTTAATTTGTTTTTGCAAATCCCGCCAGATAACTTTCATGGCAGGATCGCGTGTTCTTTGAAATTGTCTCCTACGGACATTTTTAAGACGGATCAAGAGCTGAAGATCATCGTCTATTATAATTGAATCGAATTTAACCTCGCATTTTGGTACTGAGGCAGCTCTTGCTTCAACTATAGAAGTAGTCAGAGATTCAAGAGCATAATTAATTTCATCTTTGGTTTGCAAAGGAATGTTTGGATCGAAGTTATATTCCATAAATGTTCGATATTGCTCCCAATCAGCCCTATGGTAATTGAAAGTAAAGCTGTTGGGATTAGAAATTATTTCTTGGGATATTTCAAAAGTTACTGGAAGGTGATCAGAACCGAAGTCAGCATGGGTAACCAATTGGCTACAAAGATGACATGAATCAGTTAAGACCAAATCAATAGTTGAGGGATTTCTTGCAGAAGAAAAGCATGTTGGGCTGTTTGGATATTGAATAGTGTAATAACCTGCAGAACAATCATCAAACAGAATATTACCATTGGAATTGCTTTGAGCATTATTCCATGAGCGGTGTTTTGCATTAAAATCACCAATAATTAAGAATTTAGACCTATGACGGGTAAGTTTCTGGAGGTCACCCTTGAGAAAATTCTTTTGCTGGCCTACGCATTGGAATGGCAAATAGGCAGCTATAAACGTAAGTTGTCCAAATTTTGTTTCAACAGAAACTCCCAAAGTTTCAAAAACTTTGGTTTCAAATGAAGAAAGAATTTTATGCTTGATTCGTCTATGAATAATGATGGCAACGCCACCACAGGGTCCATCAAGACGATCATTTCTATAAATCAAGTAATTTGCGTCCTTCTTAACCTTATGGTCAGGTTTAAGGAAAGTTTCAGTTATAACGGCAATATGCACGTTATGAACTCTCAAAAAATTAAATAGCTCGTCTTCATTATCTTTAAGAGATCGAGCATTCCAATTTAAAATGTTTAATGCTTTAAAATCCATTACTGAATTTTAAAGTCATGACAATATTATTAGCAAATTTTACTCCAGTTTGAATAGCATCAAACATGGAGTTAGATTTAAGCATATCAGAAATCATGTCAATTAATGAATTCTGTAAAAATTCCATTTTAGGAGCAGTAATGCTTCCTAAGTCAAAATTGTCAAAATTTCCGTTAGAACGTTGGTTAGTATTTTGATTTCTACCCGCTGCAATAGCAGCATAGGTAGCTCCATTAACTCGCTGAACATTGTTAGCAGCGAGGGTAGTAGGTACAGATGAAACATTTGAAGCAGGGGTGATATTTGTACCTACGGGTACGAATGTAGAATTTGTTCCTCGCTGACCGTTGTTAACAGCAGAGGAATTTATACCTGGTCGGAAACGTGGAGCGTTTCCTACCTGTCGGTTAGAACGAGATTGTAGGATCGCTTTGCGAGTCTTACATTCCCAAAAATTGGATTTGTGGTTTTCACCACAATTTGAACATTTAAATTTCTTAGGATCTTCCTTCACAGGACAGTCGTCCTTTGCGTGAGAGGAATCACCACAATTCATGCATTTAGCTGGCATGTAGCAATTTTTAGTTCCGTGACCCCATCCCTGGCACTTACGGCACTGAGTGAGGTTTTGAAAATTTCCTCCAGTCTTCCTGAAGTGTTCCCACTTCACTCGGACATGGAGCATAAGGCTAGCTTTTTCTAAGGCCTTAAGGTTGTTTAGTTCACTAGACTTGAAGTGAACTAAATAAAAATCATTAGAAATCCCGTTGCGCGAATCGCCAGGACGGGATTTCATTTTCATTTTGATTACTTGGAGTGGCACAACTCCAAGTAATTTTGCCAGTTCATCTTTGATCTGATCCAGGGATTCACCACTGGGCAGTCCTTTCATGACAACCTTGAACACACGTTCAGTTTTGGTGTCGTAAGTAAAAAATTTGTGCTTCTTCTCAGTAAGATACTTGAGAAGACATTTAAATCCATCCAAGGTTTCAGCCAATACACGGCATTCACCCCGACGTCCAATTTGTAGTGAAAACTTAACTTTCACGAAATTCAAAAGTTCCATGCGAAGAGCATGGAAATCGGTAGTGGTTATCACAATAGGGGGAATCTTTTCCTTCTTGGCATTAAGCCGGGAAAGTTTACTAGAATTTTTCTTGGATGATGGATCATTCTCATCATCCGTGAGCAAATCAAATTGATTACTCAAATTAATTTCATCAGAAGGGGGGTCAAGAGTTTGCCCCTTTCTTTTGCGTTTAGGCGCCATGGCGGCAGTAAATTTTTTATCCAAATCGACTTCCAAGCAGATTACTATAAGAATCTGAAGGATCGAAGAGGAATTTTCCAAATCGATATCCAAGAAGGATTACCTCGGGTAGGGTCCAAACAAGGATCGAAGAGGAATAAGAGGAGTTGAACAAGGTAGAAAATTTTTACAGGTTGAGCACTGAAAAGTGCTGTTTAAATTTGTTGTAGCTTTAGGTAGTAGTAACACTTCCTTAAGCAAAAAGCAAATAGATCCGCACGGCAAGAGAGCACGATGCGTGGACGGTAACCTTCTCACGAACGAGTGTGAGGTGATTGAGAGGTGGTAGCAGTACTATGACGAGCACCTCAACGGTGAAGCAGCAGAAAACGAAGGTGGCATGGCAACAGACCTTGGAGCACGCGCAGAAGACGACAGGATACCGGCCCCTGATCTTCAAGAAGTTGAGGAGGAGATCGGTCGGCTGAAGAACAACAAAGCAACTGGTGTAGATCAACTACCAAGTGAGCTATTAAAATACGGTGGTGAAGCACTGGCTAGAGCGCTGCACTGGGTAATTGCCAAGATTTGGGAGGAGGAGATATTACCTGAGGAGTGGATGGAAGGTGTCGTATACCCAATCTACAAAAAGGGCGACAAGTTGGATTGCTGCAACTACCGCGCGATCACACTGCTGAGCGCCGCCTACAAGGTACTCTCCCAAATTCTATGCCGCCGTCTGTCACCATATGCAAGAGAGTGCGTGGGGCAATACCAGGCGGGATTCATGGGTGCCCGCGCTACCACGGACCAAATTTTCGCGATTCGGAAGGTTCTGCAGAAATGCCGCGAATACAACGTGCTCACACATCATTTGTTCATCGATTTCAAATCCGCATACGACACAATCGATCGAGATCAGCTATGGCAGATTATGCACGAGTACGGATTTCCGGATAAACTGACGCGATTGGTCAAGGCGACGATGGATCGAGTGATGTGCGTTGTTCGAGTATCGGGGACACTCTTGAGTCCCTTTGAATCTCGAAGGGGGTTACGGCAGGGTGATGGACTTTCGTGTCTGCTGTTCAACATCGCGTTAGAAGGTGTGATCAAAAGAGCTGGGATAGACACGAGTGGCACGATATTCAGTTCCTTGGCTTCGCCAATGACATTGACATTATGGCACGGAACTTTGAGATGATGGCGGAAACGTACATCAGACTGAAGGCTGAAGCTAGACGGATTGGACTTGCCATCAACGCATCAAAGACAAAATACATGAAAGCAAGAGGTTCTAGGGAAGACAATGTTAGCCTCCCACCCCGAGTTCAGATTGACGGTGACGAAATCGAGGTGGTCGATGAGTTCGTGTATTTGGGCTCACTGGTGACCGCCGAAAATGATACCAGCAGAGAAATTCAAAGACGTATTATGGTAGGGAATCGTGCCTACTTTGGACTCCGGAGGACGCTCCGGTCGAATAAAATTCGCCGCCGCACGAAGTTGACTGTCTACAAGACGCTGATTAGACCGGTGGTCCTTTACGGCCACGAGACCTGGACTATGCTCGTGGAGGACCAACGCGCCCTTGGTGTTTTCGAACGGAAGGTGTTGCGTACCATCTACGGTGGAGTGCAGATGGATAACGGAACGTGGAGGAGGCGAATGAACCACGAATTGCACCAGCTGCTGGGAGAACCATCCATCGTCCACATTGCAAAAAATGGGCGACTACGGTGGGCTGGGCACGTCGTAAGAATGCCGCACGACGACCCAGTGAAAATGGTTCTAGAAAGCGACCCAACAGGAACAAGAAGAAGAGGCGCGCAGCGGGCAAGGTGGATCGACCAAGTAGAAGGTGACCTGCGGACCCTTTGCAGACTACGAGGCTGGCGAACTGTGGCCATGGATCGAGTAGAGTGGAGACGACTTCTTCGGACAGCAGAGGACAACAAGGCCTTAGCCTGATTGGTAAGTAAGGTAAGTGTGCTAGCAACAAGTTTTTAAACGAGGTAAAAACTGGCATCACTGATAAGTTCGAAATGTGGTGGCTTGCTCAATGCTTCAGTGGCGCCACCATGACAAGTGCAAGCACATTCCCAACTAAAATATTATTTGCGATGAATGTGATCATGAGTGTTATGTCTGTTTGTCTGTGCTTTGGGTTTTAGGTTATCCCTCTTAGAATTCTCTAGAATTCCTCTTTGATTCTCTACACTAATTCCTGTGATTCACCGATCTCTTGAAATCCTCCAGAACGACAATCGAGATTAATTTCTAGAATGACTGGACATTTTGTCCCTCCATGGGAATTCAAATACCTATCATTGTTAATTTTTTAATTCAAATCTCTCAAATTTCTTGCTGCTGTTGATGAAGTATTCTAGGTTTATAATTGTAATTTGTGGCACGATTGGATTGGATTTTGGTCACGAACTGCTTATTTGCTAATAACTTTGCACACAGTTGATGAAAAATAGTTCTTTTGGAAGCAGTAGATTAAACAGAGGTTAAGCTTGTTATAGATACGTAAAATAAGTAGATTTTAATTCTAGTAATAAACTATATTTGTTTTGCGTTGGAAAAATGAAGTGAGAAATGCTCACTGCACATATCGGACTTTAAGAGCAAAAATTCATTGGTGTTGAGTCAAATGTTAAGATTTATCTACTGTTTGCATATCTGTAGTAACATATGATCCTAATCTTTCAATTACTTTAAAGAAAAACAAATTTCAACAACTGAGTGAAAAGTTTTTAACAAATTAGCAGTTGGTGTGTACAACTGTGTATGCCAAGCATAATAGAACTTCTGTGTAGAGTTTGAAATATTTTAGTAAACTGTTTCTTAAAAGACTACCTTTTTTCAATCTATTATATCTTGACGTATAATGAACCAAATTAGCTAACAAAAATATCATTCATACATGGTAATCAAAATACGTTGTTCTGTATTCTATGTTAATGACAGCTGATTTTAAAATTGTTGTAAAACATACGCCAACGTGGCTATTCTTAGTGGAGCATGTTAAAACTATTGGCTACAACATGAAAAATCAGAGCCGCTATATTTGAAAATAAGCCACTTTTCATAGATGAATAATAAGCATCGTGGCAAATAGATTTAAGTAAATATTGAATAGTTGAAGAGAATAATTAAATTTGCAAAGTAAATAAGAGCTACTTTACTATACTGAAAACAAGAAAAAGACAGATGTTCGCAAATCTCACGCAATGGATTCTATAAAAAAAAAATCATTTTACGCATCTTAATTTATCACCTAACGAGTCAATTATGATCTGTTTACTATTTGAAAAATATTTATGAATAAATGAAAACAGAAAACGTCTATCAGGCTACGATTCTGAGTTATCACTAAAAGAATTACTCTGGCGTCACCTAACAAATAAATCCGCAGCTAAACTGTCTACTGCCGTAATTATCTTATCCAGATAAACAACTTTGCAGAAGGCAAACAAAATCAATCTGAAATAAACGCTTCTGGTTAATCATCAAAAGAAGAATTGTACACAACTCTGTCTATCTCTCTCTCTCTCTCTCTAACCAGTCAATTCCCTATTAAACAGTACTCTGCTAAACGGGTTTCGTCCATTTGTCCTCTTTATTTTAACTCTGGTGCCACCTAGTGAGTTAATTCCCAACTAAACTGTTCACTACTGAACGGGTTTTGTCCATTTGAACAACTTTGATCAAGACAGGAATCTCCCGACAAACCGACATGAAACTTAAATTTAAGTTCTGCTCGAAATTCTGTAACGGCAGATTCTAAGTATCAAGTATCGCGTTCGCGCTCGTCGCGACGTCATATTCCGCGATGCCTCGCCGCGAGAATACGTTTCGCGTCGATTACTCACAGTTTCCGAAGCTTCTCTCCCATGACGAGATCCATAAGTTCATCGCGAAAGAACTCGGTCTTACTCGCGAAAACGTGGTTCTACTCCAGCCAAGCAGACGGCTAGGATATACCTTCGTGAAGGTTATCAACCTCGAACTAGCCGAGAAGATCGTGGAGCAACACGACGGAAAGCACGAATTCGTGTTTGATGGGAAGTCCTACAAGCTACGGATTACGATGGAGGATGGAGCGGTGGAGGTGAAGTTTTTCGAGCTACCCGAAGGCGTCACCAACGATCAGATTGCAGTTTTCCTTGCCGAATACGGAGAAGTTATCAGTGTTCGTGACCTACTGTGGGATGACCGATACAGTGATTTTGGTGGTGTTGCAACCGGTGTTCGTGTTGCTCGTATGGTGGTTACGAAAAACATTCCTTCTCTCGTGACCATTCAGGGCGAAGAAACTGCGGTGGGCTACAAGGGGCAGCGGCAAACCTGCTTGCACTGCCATGAATTTGCACACATCGGCATCCCATGTATGCAGAACAAAAAACTGCTGGTGCAGAAGCTTGCCGCAGACCAATCGTACGCAAACGTTACGAGAGGTAAAACAAACAAACCTACACCGATCAAACCTCCACAGAAACCTACGGAACTACGAAAACCACATTCTGGGCAGAATAAGGCTTCGTTTGTATCCGAACAACTTGGCGCTTCGGGTCTGTCTTCAAATCTGCTTGGTACAAGTGAGTCACGTACTGTAGCAACACAACAGAAAAACACGATGCAGCCCCCCACTGTACCTGTTACAGTGCAAAAAAAAATCCTCCACAGCGCAACCTGTCATCCAGCTTTCACCAATTTCCATCCCAATCGGCACCATCACATCACATCGTAGGACTGCAGAGATGTTATGCCTCAGAACATCCCGGCGGCGCCGACTGGTATTGAACCCAGGCCTGCTGGAGTGAGAGGTAATCACGCTTACCACTACACCACCGGCGCCGTTAGCACCGAACACATTGAAGAGCTCCAAATACGTTGGCAATACTGGACTCGTCAACGCCGTAATTTTCTCTCGTGGATAGAATGGTGGCTAGCAGTGGCGAAACCAAAACTAAAATCTTTTTTTCGATGGAAGTCTAAAATTGCCTTCAATAACTTCTATCGAGAGCAACAACGCCTCTATGAGCTACTTCAGCAAGCGTATGATGGCTACCACAACAACCGTGCAATGCTCACCACCATCAACCGGATTAAAGCAGAAATGCTGTCACACCAACGTCGCTTCTCCGAAATGTTCGTGCAAATAAACGAAACCTTTGTCGCCGGAGAACCCCTGTCTACCTTCCAGCTAGGAGAGCGTTCAAGACGGAGAACCACCATCGAACATCTGCGGAACGAGAGGGACGAGATAATCAACAATTCCGATACGATTCGTGATCATATGGTTCAGTATTTTTCTGATCTCTATACACGGGAGAATGTAGATGACGATGTAGATGAATGATTCCAATGTGAAAGAGTCATACCCGAAGAGGACGCTGCAAATGAAGCCTGTATGGACGATATCACAACAACAGAAATTCTCTCTGCCATCCGAACGAGCGCATCGAAAAAATCGCCAGGTCCCGACGGTCTTCCGAAGGAGTTTTACCTACGGGCTTTCGACGTGATTCACCGCGAACTGAATTTAATCCTGAATTAAGCCATCAGATCAAACATTCCAACCCAGTTCGTCGATGGGGTGATCGTGTTGGTGAAAAAACGCGGTGCGGGGGACACCGTGGGTTCATATAGACCAATTAGCTTGATCAACTATGATTACAAAATCTTATCTCGAATTTTGAAGCACCGTCTTGAAAATGTGCTCCGTGCTCATTCCGTTCTGACAGGATCACAAAAGTGCTCGAATGCCGGGCGCAACATATTCCAAGCCACGCTCGGACTAAAAGATAGAATCGCTCATCTTAAAGCAAACGGAAGGTAAGCTAATTTCTTTTGATCTTGATCACGCGTTCGATCGTGTTAATCAGCAATTTTTATTCAAAACGATGCAAAACCTGGGCTTCAACACGGCAATGGTGAACCTACTCTCTCGTATATCTACTGCTTCCTCATCGTGTTTGTTGATCAACGGACACCTCTCTGCACCCTTCCCGATCCAGCGATCAGTTAGACAAGGCGACCCACTTTCTATGCATCTATTTGTAATATATCTGCACTCTCTTATACGGCGACTAGAACAAGTGTGTGGAGCTGATCTGATGGTCGCATATGCAGATGACATCAGTGCCACTGTCACCAGTGTCAATCAGCTGAAAATTGTAATGGTAGGATCAATGTAGATGAACTGAATTTCAACTGAATTTCAACCTTGAAGTCGGTGTTTAATACAATTATGTAAATAATTTTAAATAAGCAAAGAAATGACCAATAAACATATTTTTACAAAAAAAAAAAAAAAAAAAAAAAAAATCATGGTATCATAACCATAGGATTTTCTAATCTAGTCACAAATCATTTGTCCAGAAAAAAACAGACACACATTTCAAGAATCAGAAAAAATCAGACACACGTTTTCATGGCTTAGCTTAAAGTTTTCCACGCACATGATGTCAGAAGTGAGCATTGATCAAAAATGACATGGTAACTTCTAAGGTCATTCATGTCGGTTTGTTGGTGAGGAAACTTTTATCTTGTCTACACACTTAGAAATACCTAATTTTACACGTGACGGAATCTATCTTTGACATAAAGGATGAGACGTAAACAAACATGTCATGTAAAATTAAGTGCTCCGAGACTGAAAAGTTCGTTACTCAACGAAAAGTACGTTTGATTGAGCTGAATTTCGCGTCTATTATAACTCAATTTTATGTCAAAATTGACGCTCGTATATGTCAGTCTCAGAGCACCTAAATTTACATGAATTTTTTTAAGTGTGTAGATCCTGGATTATCACTAGAAGATCTTTATTTGAAATCTGGTACCACCTTGTGATGTGAATTCCCCATTTAAAATGTTCATGATGATGAGATGAGTATTTTACATCCATTTGAACAATTTTGCAGAAGACAGGAAACTGCTATCTGGTCTCGATCCTGAGTTATCACTAGAAGAACTTTATTTACTCTGCCTTGCGGGTCAATTCTCAACTAAACTGTTCACTTCTGAAAGGGTCTTGTCCATTTGAACAACTTTGCTCAAGACAGGAAACTTATATCTAATATGGATTCTAAGTTAACAATGAAAGAACTTTATTTGTGCTCTGATGCAACTTAGCGAATCAATTCTGAGCTAAAATATCCACTGTCAGACGGATATTGTCCAGCTAAACAACTTTACTCAAGGCTGAATCGATCTATCTGGTATGCAGGATGATTTACATGTTTTCGAAACATCATAAAACACGGGGCCAAAAAATCAATATAAAAAATTAAGTATGGGATTCGAACACTGGGTCCTTGGCGTGGTAGATTTATTACTTCCTAACTAGACCAACTCCGCTTGATGAATGTTTTATTATAAGTATCTATCATATTCTTGCCAATGGCATGAAAATAATATTCTCGTGCAACACGGCTCGATCCGTGATAAAGACATTTTGTTAGAAGCAAAGCCTTCATTTAATTGCAAGAGAGTTATTTAAAAGTATGTTCAATTCCTTATAAGAAAACCTGTACCTATTTATGAGATGTCATAAAAAAGTGTTTTCAACATTCTAACAAACCTAAAAAAACCTCATAAGAAACTGTCAATCACTACGTGAAGAGACAGTCCGGTTCAATGGCCCCGTCAATGTCCACGCCAATCTGGAAAGTACAGAATTTCTTCAAGAACTTTATAAATTCAACTACGATTGAGGCACGTTTAAATAACATCTAAAGATAAAAGCAAAAGAAAACTATTTTGGAAAATGTTGAAACCTACGAAGTATGAAGAAAACATCTATAAACCTCATATATAACGTGGGATGTTTTCTGCATCACCTATTATACATTTATAAAACAAGCCGTTCTAATTCTTTTTTTCAAAAAGATGACTTTATGGTTATTAAAGGTCGGTTATGTGTTCTTCAGAATTGTCTTTAGATCGTTCATTTATTTGCTATCCTTTATCATTTGATCAACTATCGGTAAATTCAGCATCGGTTCCTAATTGGCTCTCTTTCTCTTTCTTTCTCTCTTTCTCTGTTTTATCTCATTCTAGATGATGATGGCAAGGCACGTTTTGACGATTCGAAACTGTCGCGGCATCACTCGCACTCCCTCAACGGAACGGATGCAGCCATAATGCATCTGGCCCCTCCGCCCCTCGAAGCCGTCGGGTCCGACTTCAATACCATTCAAACGTCCTCGGAACACAATCGAAACTCTGTGAGCCGTTCAAGTCTCATGGGTAAGTTTCGGCTTGTGTTGTGGCTTCGTGTCCCCCCTACCACCTCTCGCCATTTTCTTTACCTTTCACATACAGACACCGACACACACACACTGAACCGTCTGTCAACACCATCACACCAGTATACCCTTTCTCCCTTCAATCTACCGCATTCAAGTGATTCAGCTCATCCTTGCGCGACGCCATTATCTGATTATCTCCCATCCTTGATCACGTCCTTGTCGTTAGCATTTTGTTGTAGTTTTTGCTGCTGTCACGTTCGTTTATTTTTTTGATTATGTGTGGACGCATTGCTTTCCATTTGAACAGCTAAGCTGGCCAGCGTCGGTGGTGGACCGATAAAGTCAAGATTCGGTCCTAAAACTACCCCGATCCTTGGATGAGGGCAAAAGCATAAAAATAACTAAGGCAGATAAATTTAAATTTTCTTCCATCCCATCTAGACGTGGACATGTTTCTTGTCGCCGGCTTGCGTGTAATCATGGTAGTTGTAGTTTTTTAATGGTTTCGTTGCCCTATTTCCTGTGTGTGTGTCCGCACATACGTAGTACCGTTTCCGTTCTAGTGTCCGTTTCGTACAACCCCCATCAGTTTCCATCCCCATTTGAACCTAGTCATTCACTTTCTTCCCTTCCACTGCCCTTTTGTGTTTGAATGGTTATGTTGTACATTCAGTACATGTACCCTCCTTGCTGCGCTATGTTGCCCGGTCATATCAAAGCCTGTACGGTCCCATCCACTTCTATAGTATGTGTGTTTGTGTGTAGATGAAAAGGACAGTAATTTAGACATTATTTTTGGGCCATGTTTATTATACATGAATGAGTTAATGTAATCACAACATTTCGTATGTTACAAAGGGCGTAAAGTTGTGCTTGCTTCTCTATTCTTTGCTGCATAATGGCCCTACACACAAAGCACCGCCCGGAATGGCTACATGGATAACGATGTTTCCGGTCGTTTCGGTTCAAAAACTGCATACTCATTCTTTGGAATGGATTTGACTTCATTGGACGCAAGCCTTAAATTTAGAAGAACTAGAGTACATTCGAACAAGATACGTGATGTGATACTATGAGCCTGGGTAGTTTTGTAAAATGGACAACGGAAAGACAGCTGATAAGATGTTTCGGCTAGAAATTATACTTTATGATGTCGTTGGTGAATGTCGTGGAAGATATTAAGATAGTAAGATAAATTATTTTACGTTCTTGAAGGGATATGGACAGGGTTACTGTCCGTTACTCTCGCATGAATAATGTTTTATGGGATTATGGAATCATAAAATATTATGATGATATTTTGTATACATTTATAAGTCACATAAAAAGGATGTAAAGTTCGTGTTTGATACATAAAACCTGCCAATTTAACTTTATGAGAGTCACTTATTGTCACTCTTTCAAAGCAACATTGGCAAGTTATATGAGTACAACACGTTTCTAACAACCTTTCTAATAAAAAATATCATTATAACATCTAATTATTCGATAATACACAACCCCCACAGTTATGGATCACTTTGAACTAAATAGCTTAATTTAAGAAAAAAAAAAAAAAACAATTTAGTTGTGATTGTATTTTTCCTAACTCGGTGATGTTCGGAAAATGTTCCCGAGTGCTTTTATCCGGCTGATCCATAATTTTGATACATAGATTTATCTGTAATCACACAGATTTTTTTTTAAATATTTTGATACACATACATATTACAGATTTTTTAAACAATATGCAAGTGTAATATATTTTATTTTATTTTTATACATAATAATTCCGACAAATAATCATTTCTTCTTTTTGAGTAGCTTTAATCCACACATTCCACAATGGTCCCAAAGCCGCATTTAGGAAGACAAAAATGTTTTTGCTAGAACCATTGGTTTTAAGCAGTGCTGCGATTTGTCATTTACATTGAGAAAACTTCAGTGGATATAGACAAAATTCATTTCAGCAGCAACACTGATAGAACTGAAAATCAAAATTTCCTTTGTCAAAATATCACTCTTTTCTTTGTCAGTGACAAAGATTCCCTTGGTGAAAAAACTGTGAATTTGCGTATTCTGTGTCACATTATTGTTCTCCAGGCTGATAATGTTGATGATTCGTATTCACTTTGATGGTTCTATGTAACTGTTTTGCTAAATTAATTTGATTTCGATAGTAATTCAGCAAATGAAAAAACTGAACATCGTCGTCACTGATAGTAATATCACTGACAATTGACATTGATTGCTACTGATGGTGACTCTCTGCTGAAATGAGTGACCAGGGTTGTTTTGTTATTATCAGTTTTTAGTGTCGAAATTTTGCAGCACTGGTTTTAAGCATATATATGTAATATTTTATAAGGTTTGTAACACATTCCAGTAGGCCATGTTTGATGTCTTATAATGTATAAGCTAGGGTAAACCGTAGAATGAAGGTTATCTGTAATTATCTTTTCATTCATTGATTTCTCACAAAAACTTTGTTTGAGACACTTTTAGAACTTATGATAGGGCACATTTTCGCAAAAGCGATCAAGAAACTGTCTTTAACTAACTCTTCATTTGAAGAGTTATGGCAGTTTTTGCATAAAAACATAAATTAAAAAAAAAATAAATTAAATTATTTTAACAAAATCTGCTCGTGCAGTTTTCTCATTGTGCATGGACAAATCAACGATCTTTCGAATGGAATCGGTTTGTTTCTTTTAGAGATATTGACAATTGAAAAGTGCCATTTTTATTGAAGAAAATCGCCTTTAACTTTCGAATAAAAAAGTTCGCAACTTGGTTAATGGTTGTTTCAGCATAATTATTTACCATTAAAAGCTCTAAAAGTGTCTAAAATTTCGTTTTTACGAGAAATTAACGTGTGAAAGAAAATCATAGAATACCAATATATCAGGGGCCACCTAACCTGCTTGTTTGAAAAAATCATAGCTATCGAACCACAAGAGATGGAAATTTGGTGTCTTGGGTAAATTTGCTGCAAATTTATTGTTCTGTAACTTTTTAGAACATTGCGTTAGTTTATCTCAGGGTTTAAAATTCTCTCGGGCGAATCACCCGGGTGCGAGAGATATCATTCTCTGGGGTGAATCTCTGCTTGTCTCCTCAGAGATTTATCCTGGCACCACTGGAGAGATTGTTAGACACAGCACGAGAGAGTGAGAGAGTTGACTGTTCATTGTTTGTCTGTTTATACACTTACTTCCATGAGAAAGATGATAGCGCCAAGGTGTTATTGTTTCTCCAATGATTCCGGCAGAACTTTACGTGAGTGAGTGAAAACATCAACGTACACTCAAAAAATATTGAAAGCTAAATAGTTTAAAAGTTACGCTAAATCGCAACTCCCCGTGCCGACGCAAAGGTTGGTATTAGTATAAAAATGATTTTGCCTGTCATAGTATAAAATCTAAATATGCTTGCAATGCATACATACGGTTTATTCGAGGGAATGTATTTTCTGCTGCTTTTTCGTGTAATGCTTAATATTACTGTTTTTAAATAATTAAATTATAGTTGTAATTAAAGCAAAAGCAGTACCATAAAATTATCATTATCGAAACCCAGGTTTACCTGACGTTTTAATCTTCGATAAACGGTTAAAACTTGGGTCTACCCGGAATGGTAATATTCAACGCTTTGGCCGTTAAGTCGAACAGATAGAAGAAATTTCTGTGCATCAAATCCATAAGCAGTTTATTGGCTAACCGATACAGGCTTTGATTCCATTTCCGGCAGGCTTATATGCTTCTTTCGATCAATGAGCGGACGATGTTTGCAGAACCATTTGAGAACGTTACCACATTCAACGTGAACTGAAAAACCACTACGAGTGCCATCGTGTTTGACATTGTCATTTTGGATCATTTTTGTATACATTGATCGAATTCCACTCCGATAATCGGACATAGTATAGTTTTGAAGAAAATATTGTTCGGACCAATGTTTAAATTTTGATTAATAATAAAATCAATATTGGTTTTGCAATATTTTTTAAGTGTACACAGCCTTCTCACAGGCATCTTCGACGTGGCTGTTGAAGTTTAGAGTAGTAGAAGGAAACGAGCAAATTGTTGGCAAGCTGCTTCACGAAATAAAGCCGAAGATGTTTCACGTGTGTTAATGGGATTTTTTTTGTTATGTCTTTTCTCGATTCAGATCAAGCTATGTCCTCATTCATGTATATTGGAACAAAGCAGGCAAACAATATATCATTATCCTTCTACCACTCCGATCGAGCTATGCTACAGAGCGAGTTTGCCATGGTAGTCGTAGCAACAGTTTTGTCTGTATCGTTAGTTGCTTTATGTTTTTTGGATTCGCTGCTCCCTAGTGATCACTCATACGCTCCGGTGTGTTGGACTGGTGGAGGTGAGAACGTTATAAACTGTATTTCAAGAGCAAATTTTCATTATGTCGTAAGTAACATTCGCACCAATCTGAGAAAAATAAAGTTTTGTTTTGATGACCGAAAAGTTATTCCTATTTCCAAGTAAACACATATAATCTCATAGTGATAGCAATGTTTAACATATTTAGCAGGGTTTTAATCATACAAATGCAAATCGCTAGCTTTCATGCTAAAAAAATACTGGTTTTTGAGTCAAAAGTTATTATACGTCGTTTGGTGGCCCCTATTGTTACTTAAGTCAAAGTGTATTTACCAGGATATTCGGGAGAATTATCAATTACGTCTCCTTACGTGCAGCCCATTCATCATTTTAGAACCACCGAAATCATCTTAGCAACAAACAGTTCGATTTATTCACTTTAATAATGAGAAAGCGAAACGACGAACGTACACTTTTCACGGGTTCCTCAGCGCTGTTACTTAAGTCAAACGGCATCTCCATAGAAATTGGGTGACTTAAGTAACATCGAAAACTATTTTGATCGGAAGGTGATTACGTCAAAAAGCAATTCGACTGGTAAATAAATTTAAAAATGGGATTTGATCCTATATTCGGACAGTATGTAGTGTAATAGCAGGAGAATCGATTGACACTGATAGCTCGACTTTGTTTACCTTTGTTACATTCGACGTAATGAAAATTTGCTCTTGATTTGTTTGCGAAGTGGGAGAAGCGGTAGAAAGTGAAAACAAAAAAAATCTCTTGGATGAGTTTGCTTTTGTCATAGTGCGAGGGGTCTTTACAACTCATCACCCTGCTGACACTGGGTAGAATGGCATTCCTGGTTTATCTCAAACAATAAAAAAGTTCGCAATTTCAATTCAACCAATTTTATGTTCCACCCTTATCTTACTAATATAAAAAGATTGGCCAAAAAATATGAAGAAACTTTCTCGAAGACATCATATGCCTAAAACCAACGGTTTAAGCGCAAACATTTTTATCTTCCTAAATGCGTCTTTGGGACCATTGTGCATTGGCATCAAACCCAAAATATTCAATAATTTTAAATATACTTCTGATAAGAGATGTGCGCCGTCGCTCCACGCCGACACCACTGCCACTTTTCGGGCCACGTCACCGCCGACACAATTTTATTGGCACGCCGATTGTTCAGAAATCGTCACGCCACCGGTCTACGATTTCGCACGCCGACGGTAAATTCTTTACAGTGCATAGAGCTTTTTGACGTTTAATCGGCGCGCACTACTGGTCAATTTAAATCGAACGAGTGTGAACCATGCATTCATCCATGTTTGCTAGATAGAGAAAGACGATTAAACGTCAAAAATGTCTCTACGGCTCTTAGGATGGCGTATTCTTTATTTCATACTTTAAATACAAACCTTGATATATCACTTTTGACGAATCGTCTCTTCGACTCACTGTGTTATGTCAAAGAGAACACCCATGTAACCATACACAGCAAAAAAAATGTAAAATCGATCAACGTTATTCAAGCTGATGTATGAAATAATGATGTAATAGCAAAAAACATATACAATTTTACATCAATAGATGTAATTTTGTTCGCAAAATCGATGTACATCGTAAAACGTAATATTACACAACCGGCTGAATGACCTCTGTGCAGCTGTTTGGATGGAGTATTCAACAACTTTTTTTTCTGTGTAGGCACGTTATTTCGCCTTTTTGGCTACACAGATAAAAATTCTGAATTTTAATTGTGATGTAAACATTGATTTACGTAGAATTGTATTTCATTTCACGCAACCGAGCAACTTGCAAACAATGTTGTATACAAATATGGGCTTTTGTATACAATGTTTGCTACACTGCATGAAATGTGTCAGAACTTTACATGATGTATAATGTAAACGTATATGATATGTGACGCTCCATTTATGTGCGTCATATTGAACAGAAATTTACACTACTTTTTCGAACTGTGTAATACGGGCCTCATCAGAACTTACAAACACCATATATAGCCAAAAAGGCGAAATAACGTGCCTATGGTTACGCTGTGAATTTGTCATCTCTTTCATTCTCCTACTGTTCTCATGCAACAGCGAGTGTGACGTCAAACACGCTTTTTCATTTCCATTAGACGGCGGGTGAAGTCCTTGACATCGATCACTTCCTATTGCATTTTCACTTATAGACGATTTGAACTTTTTACTCCCATGGCAAAAATTAAAATCAGACAATTTTCCATCAAAAATGCATTTTAATGACATTTGACAACGCAGCCAATATCTGCAATCTATTTGCTACTTCCTTCCAAGAAATTTACACCTCTTTTCAGAAGATGATCGTGATCGTGATTATTTTGAATTCATCCCAGAATGTATTAGTGATAAACAAGTTAATCAAGTTAATGTGCAGGATATTATGGCAACTTTGAACAATTTGGATGCTTCCAAAGGCTCTGGACCAGACGGAATTCCACCAGTATTTATGAAGAGCCTGGCACTGGAACTAACAGCTCCATTATTCTGGCTTTTCAATATGTCACTAGATTCTAGAATCTTCCCAAAAACATGGAAAAGCTCTTTTCTAGTGCCTATTTTCAAAAGTGGCAAAAAATCTGACATACAAAATTACCGAGGAATTGCTATTATTTCCTGTATCCCAAAGCTTTTCAAAGCGATCGTCAATGAAAAACTATTCAATCAGATCAAAAACAGAATCACTAACATGCAACATGGTTTCTTCAAAGGACGATCTACTAATACAAATTTACTTGAATTCGTCAACTATTCTTTGGTTGCAATGCATAATGGAAACCATGTGGAAGCACTCTATACAGATTTTAGCAAAGCATTTGATCGTATTGATATACCCATGCTTCTTTTCAAATTACAAAACAAAGGAATTGAACCTGGACTTCTCAAATGGCTTGAGTCATATTTAACTAATCGCCAACAAATAGTTAGATTCAAAGGTTAAAAATCAAACCCTATTACTGTTACTTACTATTTGTAAACGACATCTCCTTTATTCTTATGAATTAAAAGGAAGATGTTAAGGCAAGTAGAAGCCAGTCAAATTTTAAAATCAGTATTTTGTTTATCTAATTAATATATTTCTAATACAATAACCTCTTTGCACATGTGTTGTGGTCTATTCAAGTATAAATTGTACCAAAATATATTCTAAGTGAAAAAGAAGAAGTTCACCACCCCAAAAAAATTAAACTAAACTTATGAATTCAAGATTTTTCAAAAAAATAACGGAAAAAGATTTAAAAAATACCTATCTTGTTTTTTTTTTGAGATTCTTAAGAAAATTTAGGTGTAAAAATTTTAATTATATTTTATTATTGAACAAATTTTGGTATAAAACAAAAAAGTAATGTAGTTTTGCTCGTGGTGTAGTGGTAAGCATGACTTCCTCTCATCCCAAAGAACCTGGGTTCAAACCCAGTCAGCGCAGCTGGAATTTTTTGAGGCATATTCTCTGATCATGCCTTCCTTCGGCTGTTGGGCTCCGGTTCATGAGTTTGACGGGTCGATAGGCAGGGTTCAGGTGTGGAAGCTGCCTCCCTGGCATCGGTAGCATTGGTACTCAGCACGGAAAACAAGATCGACGGAAAACAAATCAAGGGATACAAATAAGAAAATCCTTGGGAGAATTAAAAAAAATGTTGTTGGGGTTTTCTAGGGAAATTAAAAAAATCCGGGAGTGGAAAATCATGGTATTGTAAGACTTAAAGCTAACTTAATTTTAATACTACTAGAAAAAAAAAACTTGAAACTTGATGACAATCCGTAAAGTTTTAAAAGATTCTGGCACCCTGCATACATTATTTATAAACATGTTGTATTTTTATACAAATTCACAATGTCCAGCTAATCAGCGTCTTACATATTTCTCCATATTTTTTGACCCCCCTCCCTAATTCTAAATCTGGATACACTCTTGGTTGCTGAAGCAATCAATCGGAAGCAGATCATGATTCAAAAATAATGCTTTTTTTCATTTTCTATTGTTGAAGCACAAGTAAAATGATCTCATTGTCTTGCTTATTTATACAAAAGAAAGTTTCTCATGGCCACCACTCTTCTATGCCTGACGGTACGGTAGCACTTTCTCTCCAGCATCACATCATGATAGCTTTCGTTTAATCCGTCCATGGGATAAACATAAACTTATCATCTACTTCCAATGTCGATAAAATTTATGCTCAAGTTACCACTTTTCTTTCCTTCCTTACTTTGTTGATTCATTTTTTTTTTTCTACACCTACATCGAAAAAAGTGTTCTAAAAGGAAAACATAACCTACTTTTCCTCGAGCTTATATACGGCTACATCTTTAGGTTGAATCTCCTGATGACGATAAAAAAAAAGCTAAACTTGTTTCTTTCTTATTCTTCTCTTTCCATGCGTACGACCAACTACAAAAAAAAATCATAAACCAACCACCCTAAACCGAAATCAGATATCGTCAGTGCCAAGCTCGGCATGACCGGTACCCAGCTGGGCCAGAGCATCTCGCAGCAAGGATTCTTCTCGTCGCGCGATAGCCTGGCAGCGTCGGGTACGTCCCGGCCAGTGCATTCCCATGTGTCCGCCACCACCTCGGAGATGGATCTGTCCCGCAAGGACCGCAAGCGGGAACGGAGCAAGCTGAAATCGGGCGACCAGCCACTGCTTGGGTCGTGGGGCCGCAGTGGACCCCGGGAATCCGCGGTACACACCACTGCAGCTGCAGCCGCAGCAGCAGCGGCTGCGGCAGCAACCCGAGCGTCGAGTAACCATCTGGCACCACCGTGCGGAACCGGAAGCACCTGCAACGGTGCCGATCGATACATGTGAGTAGGGTTTTGATTGCCCGTTGATTAATACAATATCAAATGCTGGTTACTTTTCTACTATTGCTGGAATTTTACTACGGATTATATCGCGTTCGTTGTAATCTTTCCTTGTTTCGTTTTGCTTGAGTTTTTTTAAATTTAAATTTATGTACTGCAAATTTTAACCAAACTCACGTGCCCATAAAAAAAGTTAACCATTGAGTAGAACTTGCATTTCTCACCGCAGTAATGGCGCCAACAAATTGGTTTACACCTTCTTCCGACCGCAATTTCCTTTCCAAGTTCAAGTGGAGAGAATCGAAGCAAAGTGAGGCCGTGGCATCGAAAGTAGAAGAAAAATCGACTACAAGCTATGTGGTTGTGGTTGGATTTATTGTGGGATCTTGATCTTACATAAATAAGAATTTATTCACCTATTTACTTGCCTGGAAACGCTTCGACCGTTAGCCCGATTGGTTTGGCAAAATCTCATTACGGGAAGCGAAATAAATAAGGTTAATGCGCGGGGGATAACTGGGGCAACACGGTAGTAAAGTAATCTTCTACGTCAAGATATTGCGTCCTCTCATTTACGATGTTTCGTTCGATAAAGTGATAATGAATTGCATGAAATAGTGAGTATTGCTGTACTGTAACCTGTAGATGACCGGTTGGGTGACTTGAAAGAGCTCGTGAAATGCATGGTAATTGCATGTCCGGATGAACAGTAAATCACACTCAATTCTCAGTGAAGGAATAATTCTTCGTTAGAAAACTTGTGAACTTGTAATATTTATATGCAAGTGATATTAATTAATCATGATTTATCATGAAATTAATAGATGGCTCCCTGGCACTGCGGAATATCCTTATCGCTTTATGTTCCTGGCTTAAGAATATGGAATATTATGAGCCCGTTACTAAAAGTGGATTGATTTACTGATAAACTTCAGCGGATTTCAATTTATCTGTATCACATTCATGGAAAAAATATGGTTAAATTCTACCGCATGAAAACATCAGTGCCAATTCTACCACCTTCCACTCTGTCCAATACAATAATCCCTCCTTTTATGCGGTGTGTGATACCATATATTTATATATTTATTCATTTCGTCAAGCCAATGTAGACTACATGCAATGATTGTTACAATGTTTACTTACATACTATGCATAATTTATATTCTGTTTTAGCTACATGTTTTTACCTGCAGTTGAAGTAGACTTTTACTACACCAGATGTTGAATATATTGATTTAATTCTGGAATTCTTCTGCATCGCTAAAATTACTTGTTTCCATGAAGAGTTCCATGTCGTCTGCCTTTTTAAGCAGTCTTATTTTTTAAGTAGGGGAAATGTAGGTAATGTCGGCCTACATGTCCCTAATTTGGGCCCATCGCTAAAAGTCTGCTATTTATCAATTTTATCTAAATGAACGCGTTATTGGGACGTTACTAATGGATATTTTTGGTTGCTATTGAAAATTTAGTTGATTGCTGAATTTATGTATGGGCCCAAATTAGGGACACTTAGGCCGACATTACCTGCATTTCCCCTATGTAGGAAATGTCGTTTAAGTACAAAATAAAAAGCAGTGGGCCTAAATCAGAACCCTGGGTTACCCCAGAGGAGACTGAAATTGGTTCTGGAATCTTATTTTGAAAACCAACCTTTTTGTTTACGATGTGAAGCCAATTCAAAAGTCCAGGCTCCATTCCTATTTTGTGCAATTTGAGGATTAACAATGGTATATCGATGCGGTCAAATGGTTTACTGAAGTCGGTGTAAAGCGCTTCAACGTGCATCCACCCACCGCTATTTAACGTCTGTCCTTCAATCGACTGAGCAGATTTTCTGTAGATGACTAGTTCATTGTTGATAATAATCACATAACAAAAATCAACATAATGGGTTGAAGAATAGCCGAAACACAGGGGGTGAACGGTACCACCCATCTTATAAATTGAGGGATTACTGTACTGAGTAGTGCAAGCAGCTGATGTAAACCAATTTGCAGATCAACCCGATTCAACGTCCAAATACAACACACTCGTCTTTAAGAAATACCACGATCAACATCCTACGGAAACATAATGGCGTATATGAAGCTCATCAGACCATGGATATGATTTTCAAAAACCTCCCAATTGCTACTTTTGCCATCCAAAAGAGCCACATGGGTGATATCAGCAATACAGCTTATAAATAACTCATAGATTTGACATCACACAGTGTACTGGAGGAATATTTGAACCAAAATCTCAAAATAATAGGTGTCTACATCAAATGAGTTAAATTTGTAGCACGAACATGTAAAAATTCACTAAAGGCTATTTCAACACGTATTGTTTTTTTTTTTTGGACGTCGTTTTCTGTTCGGAAATCGAGCGTTGATTGCCAATTGGTGACTAATCATCGACGGCAATTGAGTGCCATGAAGGTGACTTCCACACCTGGAAGCCAATAAACCCATCAACACATGGGCCGGGACCAACGGCTTTACTTCCTTTCTGAAGGAAGTTGTGACTAGAGATTTGTTTTGCCTATACAAATCCCGACACGTCGACTGTGGTTGAACCTAGACACACTGGGGTGAGAAATCGGTCTTGCTTACTACTCAACCACTCGAAAAGTATATTACTGATATTCATTAAGAATCGTGTTATTCGGTGGCAACATAAATGGCATCGAATCAGCAGCACATGCGCAAAAACATCTTGTGCATCTACAATCGGTCTAGCAAAAACCTGCTGTTTCTCGAGTCATCGAATGCTTCAAAAACTTTTAAACAGCGATCGGATGAAATTAATAGCGAATTCGTTTATTATTCAGTTCCAACCTGGATCGGGTATCAAGATTGGGTCTGCTTTTTTTCTGATCGTTTGTGTTTAAAACCCAGCTCAGGTTGAGGTTCGCATTGACAAAAAGTTCGGTTTCGCATAATAAACGAATTCACTATAAATATCCGGAAAGGTGATCCGGTATGTGTCAAAAGCTGGACTATTCCTTCCAAGAAATGGCCTAAATCCTACACTTGCTGAAATGTTTCGTACAACATACCAAGACATTGGCTGGATTACATACATAGTGAATAAATAACCAATCCAGGACGAACAAAATATTATTCACGCTTGCTCTTTGTAAAGCAAGAACAATGCACAGTGGACAGTCCGCATCGTGCTCTCTCGCCGTGCGGATCTATTTGTTTTCTCCTGAAGGAAGTGTTACTGCATCCTAAAGCAACACAAAATTTAAACATTACTTTTCAGTGCTCAATCTGTAACAATTTTACCTTGTTTGATTCTTATCCCTTTTCGATCGTTAATTGGACCCTGCCCTAGGTAATCCTGCTTGACCATCGACTTCGGAAATCCCTCTTCGATTCTTTGGATTCTAATAATAATCTGCTTGGAAGTCTATTTGGAGAAACTTGGTTCTGCCGCCTAAAAAGTGCAAAGAAAAGGGCAATCTCTTGATCCCCCTTCTGATGAAATTAATTTAAGCAATCAATTTGATATGCTCATGGATCATGAGAATGATCCATCATCCAGGAAAAATTCTAATAATCTTTCCCAACTTAATGCCAAGAAGGAAAAGATTCCCCCTATTGTGATAACCACTTCCGATTTCCATGCTTTCGCATGGAACGTTTGAACTTCGTGAAAGTTAAGTTTTCACTACAAATTGGACGTTGAGGTGAATACCGTATATTGGCTGAAATCTTGGACGGATTTAAATGCCTTCCCAAGTATTTCACTGAGAAGCAGCATCAATTTATGACTTACGACACCAAAACTGAATGTGTGTTCCTGGTTGTCATGAAAGGTGTGCCCAGTGGTGAATCCCTGGATCTGATCAAAGATAAACTGGCAAAATTACTTGGAGTTGTGCCACTCCAAGTAATCGAAATAAAAATGAAATCCCGTCCTGGCGATTCACGCAACGGGATTTCTAATGATTTTTATTTAGTTCACTTCAAGTCCAGTGTACTAAACAACCTTAAGGCCTTAGAAAAAGCTAGCCTTATGCTCCATGTCTGAGTGAAGTGGGAGCACTTCAGGAAGACTGGAGGAAATTTCCAAAACCTCACCCAGTGCCGTAAGAGGAAGGGATGGGGTCACGGGATTAAAAAATTGCTACATTCCAGATAAATGCATGAATTTTGGTGATTCCTCTCCGAAAAGGACGACTGTCCTGTGAAGGAAGATCCTAAGAAATTTAAATGTTCACATTGTGGTGAAATCCACAAATCCAATTTTTGGGAATGTAAGTCTCGCAAAGCGATCCTACAATCTCGTTCTAAACGACAGGTAGGAAACGCTCCACGTTTCCGACCAGGTACAAATTCCTCTGCTGTTAACAACGGTCAGCGAGGAACAAATTCTACATTCGGACCCGTAGGTACATGATTACTGGTATGCTTAAATCTGGTATGCTTAACTCTAACTCCATGTTTGATGCTATTCAAACTGGAGTAAAATTTTCGAACAATATCGTTTTGACTTTGAAATTGGATCGATGAATTTTAAATCATTAAATATTTTGAATTGGAATGCTCGATATCTTAAAGATAATGAAGACGAGCTATTTAACTTTTTGAGAGTTCATAACGTGCGTTATAACTGAAACGTTACTTAAACCTGATCATAAGGTTAAAAGGGACTCAAATGTTCATAGACGAACAAACATACAATTCTTTCTTCATTTGAAACCAAAGTTTTTGAAACTTTGGTAGTTTCTGTAGAAAAAAAAATTGGACAACTTACGTTTATAGCTGCCTATTTGCCATTCCAATGCGTAGGCCAGCAAAAGGAATTTTCTCAAGGGTGACCTTCAGAAACATACCCATTGTAGGTCTCATTTTTTTATTATTGATGATTTTAATGCAAAACACCGCTCATGTAATAATGTTCAAAGCAATTCCAATGATAATATTCTGTTTGATGATTGTTCGGCAGATTATTAAACTATTCAATATCCAAACAGCCAACATCCTTTTCTTCAGCAAGAAATCCCTCAACTATTGATTTGGTCTTAACTGATTTATGTCAACTTTGTAGCCAATTAGGTACCCATGCTGGCATCGGTTCTGATCACCTTCCAGTAACTTTAGAAATATTTATCCCAAGAAATAATGTCAAATTCCAAAAGCTCTACTTTCAATTACCACAGAGCTGATTGGGAGCAGTATCGAACATTTATGAAATATAGCTTCGATCCAGCATTCCATTGCAAACCAAAGATGAAATTAATTATGCTCTTCAATCTCTGACTACTTCTATAGTTGAAACAAGAGCTGTCTCAGTAGAAAAATGCAAAGTTAAATTCGATTCAATTATAATAGATGACGATCTTCAGCTCTTGATCCGTCTTAAAAATGTCCGTAGGAGACAATATCAAAGCACACTCGATCCTGCCATGAAAGTTATCTGGCGGTATTTGCAAAAACAAATTAAAAAGCGATTCTCTGCCCTGAGGAACAAAACTTTTGAAAATAATGTTTCTTAATTAGACCCGAGTTCCAAACCCTTTTGGAAACTCACAAAAATTTTGAAAAAACCTCAAAAGCCAATTCCAGCGCTTAAAGAAGGTGGTAAAATTTTGATCACAAATTTGGAAAAAGCTCAGAAACTTGCTAAGCAATTCGAGAGTTCCCATAATTTCAGTTTGGGTCTTACTAGTCCTATTGAGAATCAGGTTGCTCGGGATTATCTGAATATTTTCTCTCGGGAAAATATTTTTGATGATTCCTGGGGGACTGATTTGGACGGAGTAAGGTCTATAACTAAAAAGTTTCAAATGAAGCTCCAGATGATGATGGAATTTTCTATATCCTCATCAAAAATCTCCCAGATAGTACCTTGTCTTTCTTGGTAAAATTGTTTAACAGATGTTTCCATTTGGCATACTTTCCTGATAAATGGAAACATGTAAAAGTTGTTCCAATTTTGAAGTCGGATAAAAATCCATCTGAAGCTTTTAGATATCGTCCAATAAGTTTTCTCTCTTAAATAATTAAACTTTTTGAAAAGATAATTTTAAATAGAATGATGCTTCACATCAATATGAACACAACGTTTGCAGATGAGCAGTTTGGATTTCGCCATGGGCATTCAACTACTCATCAATTCTGAAAAATTACCAATTTAATTCGTTCAAACAAATCTGAAGGCTGCCCAACTTGAGTTTCTCTGCTAGACATAGAAAAAAACATTCGATAGTGTTTGGCATGATTGCTAAATTGAAGTAGTTTAATTTTTCTACTCTATATTATGAAATCAGTTCAAAATTATTTAACTGACAGAGCTCTGCAGGTAAATTATCAAAATTCCAAATCTAATCGACTACCTGCTAAAGCAAGAGTTCCTCAGAGTAGCATTCTTGGACCTATATTGTACAACATTTTCTCTTCGGATCTTTGTTACAGCCCATATTTGAAAATGATGCGCATTGTATTTCTGGAGTTGTTGCACAAAAAGTGGGGAAACTTCTCCCGAACACTTGTTCATTTCTTACAACTCCAAAATTTCTACCGAAGTTTTCATCTCTCTCTAATTTTCTCAACTGCGCCCAATTGAAAATGTCTGCTCAAATCCTAACACAAAGATCTACTCCACTTGCTTGGTCACAAAACAAAAAAGTGGTCGAACAGACATACAAAGCATAGCATAGGTCAACCAATACATTTTGCAGAAAATATCGTGTGTTGCCGTGAAAAAACTATTGGGATTAGTGGTTTTTCCCACACATCAAAATTTGCAAAACATGCATCACATTATAAACCTAGCCACATCCATACAATTTCAGAGGGTATGAAGGTATATTAGTCCAACATCTACTTAAGAAGGTACAGGAAACTCATACTACCTTCATAAATGTCTCGGGAGGGAACATTTGTGTTACTAGGGAGTGAAATATATTTAGGAATCTCTATTCGGCAATATAAAGTAAAGATTATGGGAAAATGGAAACACAATTAAATAAATCCAAAAGAAAAGATCTCAGCAAAATTATCTGCAATATTCCTGTCGTTCCTTAATTTCGAAGCTGTTCCATGCATCATTCTTGCCACTATTAACCATTTCATTCGAGCAGTTAAAATGACGTTTACTACCACTCGAACTTTTAAATAAAACATCATTTTGAGATTTTTTCTTCTAGAACCACGAGAAAAGTAGCCAACATTTGTGCGTTTCATAAAAAAATAGAAGTAAGTTGGTCCAATTTTGTGAAATCGCTGGAAGAAAGTCACGCCAAAACTGCTTGACAAAGTGGTCAATTCTCCAGCACGCGTATTCTGTTTACACCGAAGCATTGAGGCCATTACCACTCTTCCGCCTGCGTTACTTAATTAGAAGCTAACTGCAGGATTCGCAACAGGAGATACAGGAGTACACGGAGATGAGAAACTACCCAAAATTAAGTACTTTTCCCTCATTTAACACCAGCAAAAAATACTTACTCTTAAATATATTCTACCCAAAATTAAGATTAGTTCACGCACATTTGAGAACATGCAATTTACTCAGAAGTAACTTATTGGGCTGAAATATATCGTTGGATCGAATCGCTCGTTTCTTTTTTGACAACAATAATGAGTGCAAGTGAGAGGCTAAACTCAAAATAAAGTAAAAAGAACTCAAATTTAGGGTAGTATTTTTTCTCCGTCTAATAAAAATAGCCATAAAAGAGATCTTAACGACGTGTTCGGGGTATCATCCAAACCATTTGTGGGATAATTTACCCATCCGGGATACAGTTCGTTTATGGTATTTGTTTATAAGGGGCTGATGCCCTGTTTACATTATGTTAGTTAACTTTTTTCTAGCAGCTAGCTCATTAGCGCTAGTGAAATAGCATAAGTGTAAACACAACCACAACCACACCGAAGGGGTTCGAAACTGAACTCTCAAGCAGTGATGTCACATATTTTCGAATTTAAATCTTTATTTTCATCACAAAAACAAAACTTTTTAATCTGTATCTGACTGACATACATCTGTAAAAAAAATCTGTAAAATTTCCGTGCTATGGTCTCTGTGCGAATATACGTAAACCTTCATTGAGCAAATTCATAGTTCAGAACGAGTTTGTTCTTTGTGTTAGAATCATGAAAAATGACTAAAATTGCTTTCTAAAGAATTTGTCTATTTTAAAAACCTTGAAATCCTACACACGCTATTTAGAGGCTACTCAGTGACTGGGTGGATCGCACTCATTGTTGCATGCTGTATGGAGTTGTCAAAAAATGAGTAAACTGGTTTTGCTCTGATGAGGTGAATCCACCCAGATTCTGGGTTAATGGTTCTGATATCAATTTTTCATAAGTTCAAAATGACGCACTATGAATATGTGAACAGGCGATTTTTGTGCAGTGAGTCTAAAAATAGTTTTTAGAAGTGAAGTAGTTAAAATGAAGTGAAGTGAAGTAGTTAAAATGACCTGGACGGCGATAGCTATCAGCTAGTTGGTGAGGTGTACAACTCTAACAAATAGTTCGTTGGTATCAATAAATATAGAATTGTCATTTTCATCATATTTTTTTAATATTCCTCCTGGAAGAAAAAAATTATGTATAAAGCATTCATGGGGTATTCATTCGTTTTAATCGAAATGGGTAAGGTTTACTCATTTGAAAAATGTCATCATCTGTTAGGTTTCTCCATAGGCACGTTTACTCAAATTTGAGTAAAAGCATGTTTACCCATTTTTGGCTAACTTCCCTTTTGGCTAGACTGAGTGATTTTCGACTAAAAAATGAGTAGCCTCAAAATAGCGTGTAATCTTGATGTGTTTTGTATCTCTTCTACAGTCTGAAAATACAAAACATTAAGTACCAGTTATGAGAGACAAGGCTTGCCAACGCAAATCAACAACACGGTTATGTTAGTTTGCGTGAGCGTGCCTTGAGTTCCTTGAAATCATCGAAAGAAGTCATTGTTATAAAGGCTGTTACGCCTTAATTCCAGCTCTATCTAGAAATTAAAAGGGAAACTAATATCCCTTCTAACGAGAAATCAGAACATCTGAACAGCAGAAGTCCATTCGAAAGATGTCAAGTCCAGTCGAAGCTAAAATAATAATATTTATTTAATGAAAAATATGATTTGGGTTTGATGCTCAGATTGAATTCAAGCTTTAAAGGAAAAAAAATATTTGTCGTCATCATTAAATATAAAAAAATGTGTATAATACATTCCCTTTATTTGAAAAATCTGAAAAATCTGTATATTTTTGAAAAATCTGTAATCTGTAAATACAGATATCTGTATCAAAATATTGAAAAAAAATCGGTATGATTACAGATAAATTTGTATATGTGGCATCACTGCGCTCAGGTGGTCGAACAGACATATAAAATACAAAAAATTACCCTCATTCTGAAATGCAGGCTAAAAAACTGTTTTATATACAGAATTCCCAAGACAGGAACAATGTGAAACCACTGAGATATGTTTCAAAATAATTAAGGCTGGTAAGTTACTGTAGTAACTGGAGCACCTAGTTTAGAACGAATTGTAATTTATTTTGAATGTGAAACAAATAAAGAGTTAAAAAAATTACCCTAACAATAAAAAAAAACGATCACGCTCGCAGTTACCAGAAATGGCTTGAACTAGTTCATTCTAGTAGATGAACTTATTCAGTCTACTAAATCAATAAGCAGTATTACCAAGGAAAATAAATAGTTTGGTTCTATATACGTAGCTTTTTTTCTAACTCGTTTCGAAAAATTTCTCATTTTTTAATGCAAACGTGACAATCACACTCTATATGCTTAGGGAAGTCGAGAAATTTCACACGAAAAATCCCTAGACCAGACCAGGATTCAAACCCAGCCTGCTCCAGCATGGTCTTGCTTTGTAGCTGCGCTAAGAGAGGCTTATAAACTATTTGCTCATTAAAAAGTACCTTGTATGACATTTTGACATTTTTCAAAAATTAAAAATATCACAAATATGAATGATCTTACATAACAAACAATGGAACTGAATTGCCGGAAAATTAGAGAAGTGTAAGCCTGAATTGTTTTATTTGGAACTTGGGCTGCTCACATGTCACAACACCGTTTAAAATTTCTCAATAACCTTAAAATCGATGCATTGACCTATATACTTGCTTTTACAACTGAAAATAAGCTTTTTTTTGCTGACATCATATTCACTGCCCCACAAAAGCATAACAATCCCATGTGAAATTCTGCGAGAAATGAGCTATTCATTTGAATAGATTGTAAACTGACATCACTTTAAACTGTGCACTAAAAGTTCCATATTTTGTTCAGAAAATATCCGGAAATATACAAAAACTAAGTTCTCCCATCCATAAGAGCGAACGTAGAAATACATTTTCAGCAGCTTTGTTCTCGGCTTGCTGTCTTTTCTGATGGGACTGAAATGCTTTTATGGGAAGTACAGCTTTTGATGGAATTAAACCTACCTTTAGTGGATCAGTGAGTTATTTTTTCCGGGCTTATCAATTGAAATGTTTCATTCTCCATACCAAATGATTAAACCCAAGACCGATTTTGATTTTAATTTTCTCTCGCTCTCTTCCTCTCTCCAGGTTCGGTCGCCGGTCCGGCTGTTCGACGTCGTCGCGCAAATCCAACGGCCGTCGCTGGTCGTTCGTGTTCGATCCGGCCGGCCGGCTCTGCTACTACTGGTCCATGGTGGTTTCGATGGCATTCCTGTACAACTTCTGGGTCATCATCTACCGGTTTGCCTTCCAGGAGATCAACGGCGAATCGATCGTGCTGTGGTTTTGTCTGGACTACTTCTCGGATTTTTTATACCTCGTAGATATTCTGTTCCACTTCCGTACGGGTTACCTCGAGGACGGCGTGCTGCAAACCGACTCGACCAAGCTCCGGCAGCACTACATGAACTCGACGACGTTCTACATAGACTGCCTTTGTTTATTGCCGTTAGATTTTTTATACTTATCGATAGGATTCAACTCGATACTGAGATCGTTTAGGCTAGTCAAGATTTATCGATTCTGGGCCTTCATGGATCGCACCGAGCGGCACACGAACTACCCGAACCTGTTCCGTTCGACCTCACTGATACACTATCTGTTAGTTATATTTCACTGGAACGGTTGTTTATATCACATAATCTATAAGAATAACGGTTTCGGCTCGAAGAACTGGGTGTTTCACGATTCGGAATCGGCGGACGTGGTGAAGCAGTATCTGCAGAGCTACTACTGGTGCACACTGGCACTGACCACGATCGGTGACCTGCCGCGGCCTCGCTCCAAGGCGGAGTACGTGTTTGTGATAGCGCAGCTGCTCTTTGGCCTGATGCTGTTTGCGACGGTTCTCGGCCATGTGGCCAACATCGTCACCTCGGTCAGTGCTGCCCGCAAGGAGTTCCAAGGTAAGTCGTTAAATCTATGAACCTTACTATCTCTATTGCTATGAACCATCCGATGTGAGCCGCGTGGTGTGGATGTGCGATGCGGTGTCCTTTCGAGTCATTTACCATTTAGCTTCTCCGTTGGTTGGTCCATTCAATTGTGAAAAATCGATGCATTCCCGGCGAGATGACGATAGTTATGGGGCACGTATACACATCTACTTCGTGGTCTTTCCGGTGCTTTCAACAGTCAGAGCGCGGTGGTACGCAACGACCGATTGTGTGTATGTGGACTCATAAAATTGAATGGAAGCCATTAGCATTGGGGATGAGGAAGCGTGACTCGGTTCAATCGGGAAACCCGACGGAATTGCTTTCCCAATTCTGATATCCATTTTTCTCCAATTCTACGACCCATAATGAAAAGTTAAGCAATTCACATTTCAACAAACCCTTATCTCTTCATTTTTATTAAGCGTTCAAGGCCGGGTTAAAGTGGCCTCTGCTCTGCTGGAACCATTCCCATGTGATGGAGATGAACTTTTCATCCGAAAACGTACCATCCTCTGAAACCGGTTCAAAGGTACACATCCTTCGTCAATTGGAAAACTCACTCAATTCGCTTTTTTGGCTCTCTCTTTCTCTTTTCTTCGTCAGATTGGCATTACTAGTCGAACCATTTCCAGCCGGTCAGTCAATCGGTCTGGGGCGGCATACATTTGAATAAAACAATAAAATGAAAAGTTATATCGAAAAGCCATCAGCGATTTGTGCCATTCCGGTCGTCTGTCTTGGGATATCCGACTGTCAGACGCGTGTGTCATTCCCCAGAACAGAGCCGGTCAAGGGATTGAGAGCCATTTGACGGGAGGTTTAAAAGAGGGTAAGCGGTGAAGATTTTCAGTTGAACATTGAGCTACGCTGGTCGGGGAAACTGGCATTGAACATAACACAGGACGTTATGTTCTTTAAACATTATTATAAAAATCATAAGTGGATAAGCTATGAACCTTTGAAAATTTATCGATAATTCGATAGCAGTAGTTAATAAAAACATAGGAATTTTGAGAAGTCTATACAAGTTTGAGCCTCACGTGCGTAATACGGATATAGAGGACTGAATTAAAGATTTGATTTAAAATTGAACTTTAAAGCTTATTTGGAAGATGCCTTGAATTAGTAGTATGTTTTCTGCCTGACTCGACATTCAGGTTCATGAGCATTTCTGATGTTGCTGAAAATTACGATAGCATCAGATTGCTAGTGTAATAAGATGCTTTGGACAGAAGGGTGAACTAAGAGGTGAACGTTTAAGCTTTTTCAAATTTATGTCGCTGTGAATCAAATGAAAAGTGTTGGGGGAGTTTGTATCTGAAACTGCAATCAGTTCGTTTTTGTTTGCTAGTCTGATTAAGATGTAATACTTAATTATCTTAAATATTACTCGTCTAGCTCAATCCTTTGTAGGGGCAAGCAGTAAGAAACACCATGGCTGTTACTTAGAATTTTAAATCTTCTAGGACCAGTGATCTGAATACAAGTCTGACAAACATCAAATGCAATTTTACAAAGCTTTTTAAAATTGAATTATACCATCACGTAGCAATATGACGTTCCCCACATAAAACATAATTCCATTCCATCAACCCAATTATCAATTATCCTAATGGAAATAAATGCATTACCATAATTAAGAACAGAAATTCAATTACCAGAGTTCGCAACAAGTGTCCAATATCGAAGCTAACCAGTCCAGGGTCCACCCCATAGCGAGCAAGCTATTGAGGGGGGGGGGGGGGGTTGATGGAGGGGTCTCGCAGTGTCAGCCGATCCGAAAAGAATTAATTACAAAGTTAATACTTTTCCTAGCTGCGAACCGGAATGTGCACACTACTTTTCCATCGACTTCGGACCGGACTCTGCGAGTTCATCAACCGAAAAAGTGCAGACTAACTGCAGCAATAGCCGTAGCAGAGCAGTCAGCAGCACGCGTACAGCCCGAATGCATACCGAGAAGAAAACTTAATTATCTGAAATGACTGTTGAAATTGGAACTCGGTGTCGAAGTTTTCCCCTATTGGCCTCTCTTTCACCACGCTTTGTCTTTTATCAGCGCCAAGTGCAACTTGCATAACCTTGCATTCTTGCTTAATTATACCCCGGCATAAAGCTCGATTCCCGTAGCATCTGCTTTTGGCAATCAAAACTATAATATGCATAAAATCGCCTATTCTCTCATCATACAAAAAAAAACAAAAATCAATCGCTTGCGGCTGTTCTGGTTGAGAACTGAAAAAAAAAATCCAATATTTTTGTATTTCCTTCATTCCTTCACACTTGGCTTAGCTGCTACCTAACAGCATTGAAATTGACATGCAATTTGTTACTGATTGATAAATTGTGTTTCGATACGTTTCGCTTATTTTTCTATTCACCTTGCGGGCGGTTTTGCGTTGTTGTTGTTGTTGTTGTTGTTGTCGTCCTGAGCTGGCTTCGTTTTCGTCATGTCGATGGCTCGTGGTATGCCTTCCGATTGCCGGTATGAATTTGGTTAACGGGAAATTTACATTCATAAAAGTTCATTTCTCCCGGTATGGAGGGTTACTGAACCTATTCTTGGCGTGGTGTTGAAAACCTGGAGTCTCGTTTGACATAGCGAAATTGAATAGAATTCGAAATAGGAACAGTCAATCAAGGGCGTAGCTAGCTTTTGAAATAGCGGGGGCAAAAATGTGTTGCTGATGATGCCAACAGGCTGAACGACATTGGACCGAACGCTATCGTATCGAATGTGACTAGGCCGTAGTAGTCACATGGTTAAATTAGTAATAATACTGGAATTGAAACTTCTGACAAACTGCATAACTATTTTTCAAATTGGCATGGTGACCAGCAAATTACGATTAGTAATTCTCTGGATTTTTCCAGGCAGGGTGTGATTTATTTTGTTTATTAATATATTTTATAAGGCTCAACCGAATTAACTTTACAGAGCCGAGAATTCTTGTTCACTATACAATACATCTTAAAACTATCGTCAAAAGGTACAACACAATAAGCATTTTATCTTCCGCTATCTAAGAAGCCTCCTCCATTAGAACGGCAGCCGCTTCCAGTGGTTTCATTGTATGGCAGATTCGTCAACGGGGTCAGAGCGCTTCCATTGCAGCAATGGACGGAAAACGTGGTCAGCACTCACACATTCATCACGAAACGATTGCTTTCCAAAGTCGACGACGCATCGACCGAAAGAACTGCTGATGAAGAACAATGAGGAGGACCACACAATGGTTGCTGCCGAGTAAACAGACGATCGCGTTAAACACATCGAGAGTGGTCTGCTTCTGTCGACAGTCGAGTGAACACTGATTTTTGTATTTATAATCATTAGTGTTAACCCCACAAATTTCCTAAATAGGTTTATCCTCAGCAAGAATAATGCTCAATCATACGACAGAACTGATGAAATGGGAAGTAGAAAAGTTTAGCTACACATGATTAAAAAAAAAGTAGAAGGGTCTGTGCCTAGGGGCACGAACGGAAGCTTGACGTAGGACCGCTTGTGGACGGACTAAATGTGAAGAGCATTTAGTTCTTTTAATTGATCAATTATCTATTATCTCAACTCTTTCCGGTTTTGAATTGTAGGCGTACCAAATTTGTAGTATTTTTTTTTCAAAGAGAAAGTTGATTAAGAGAATCAATCAAAATCACTTGCACCCCTGCTTCCAAATTTGGTTACAAGATTACAACTCTCGAGAGCATTTTGTGTGGTCGTTGGGGGCTTGTGGTTCTGAATATGGACAAACAAGCGCAGATAAATAAACTCGTAGATCAGACCGGAACATACCTGATCCCACCTTCCTTCGATGAAAAGCCGTTGGTCCCCTGTTCATGAGTTGATGGGTCGATATGTAGGGTCCAGATGTGGGAGCTGCCTCCCTGGCGTCGGTAGCATTGGAGCTTAGTACGGAAAACAAATCTCGCGTCACTTTTCAATAGGTCCTATCTACATTGATCGATTCTCTGCATCGACACTCTCTTTCGTAAATAACTCGGCTTCACAAATGTTTCCTGCCGTCTTCGTCGAATTATTTAGATGCTAGATTGTTGCTTCTTCCATCGAAAATATCCGGCCATGGCGATTCAAAGTTGATCAAGGTTGATCAAAATAATGTGTACCCCTAATTCCAGTTTGATTACATGAGCATTTTGTGTGGTCGTTGGTTCTGAATATGGACAACAGGCAGATGAATTCTATTCTTACTCTTTACTGTAATAAGGTTGGTGGCCCTGAAAAGAGCCGTTTTGTTGCCAAAGTTGGTGATGATTTAACCTCCGAAACCAAACAGAGTGTCTCTCTGTCACTTCAAAACGTAGATGACATCTATGGCCGCTTAGTGTTCAGTGTAGGTGACAGCATCACGGATCTCATTTTTCAGGAACATCTTCAGCACACCTTGTAAATCAGACCTGAGATACGTCAGACACCGCCACGGCGAGCCAGACGACGGATGATAATTATCTCGAAGAATTTGCGTTTGGTTCTGAATATGGCGATGAGGATCGGAGGCGAATGCCACTTCGACTTGTTTCGTCTACTTACTACTCTTTGACGACTGTGCTGGGGAAGCAGCATATGCATGTAGGTAATTGGTGGATTTGTTAGTTAATTCGACGCTTTTGGACAATGCTGGACATTTACCATTTTTACAATAGTTTCTTGTTGAAAATCAACATTCAAAAGCATTGTTATCGATGCGTAGCCATATTTCTGATCGATTAGTGATAAAATTATTAAAATTGGACCAGGGGCAGCTGAGTTATTAACGTTCAAAATCTTTCTTAATTTGTTACATGTTCCATTTTCGGTTTTCACAAAGTGTACCCCCATATAGAAATCAAAGACGTAGTCCTACGTCAAAAAATAACTTTTTTGCGTGATGGAATTAATGTATACCTGAGTACTGCGGACTCACTCAAATTGATTGTCAACTGGCAGCCAGTGTGAACTGTCAAACGGGAGCCAATCCATTGTCAAATATTGTTATCTCATTGAAATCAATCATTCTTTTTCGAAACATATGTTTAAATACAAAGTTCAACAGAAGAAACCAACAAGCTACGCGACGAGAGCACATAAACCAGCACAGTATTTATGACTCAGCTGGGTTTTCAATCACAATAAAACATACGTTGGCGAAACAGGTACTTAAACAAACTTTAGTAGAGTCATGGAGGCTCGAGCACTCCTGGCTCAAAGTTTTTGGCGGGAAGTTATAGCAGTGCTAATTTCAAGCTACTTTGTTAAAGATTTTTGTTTGTATGTCATGAATTGACCGATTTAGAGCTATTTTCTTGAATTGAGTTAGAGTCTCTTAAAAAAACATATTTTTATTAAGTTTTCTCATTTCTAATTTCTCGTCAAAGGTGTCACGTATTAACTTTTAGATCTTTAAAATGCGCAAATTTTTGCTTCACAGAGCTTGTCGACATCTTTCGTCAATCAAGAGTTATTGAAGTTTTTCTAGTAAAAATATGCCCTTTTCAAATGTTAATACCTCTGGTTGGGGCAAACAGACAGCATTTGCAAGGGCGTATGTTATTCTCAATAATATTAAAAAATAGATGTGTTTTATTTTTTAAACTCGTAGAAAATTAATTTGAATTTATTCATATTTTTTTACTTTAATTTGGTATATCTTTTTTCTTATATAAATTTGAAATAAAAAAAGTAAAATATGGATGTCATAGGACCACACTAATAAAAATTTAAATTAAATGTGCGGGTACATTTGTCTTAATATTTGGACATTTAGTGTCCAAGTTTTAGTGCTTACAAATTCCCTTCTTTTTGGTATTTGGAGTGTCAGGGTTGTCCTCAAATTAGGGGATTTTTAATAACTACCTTTTTTGTTTTACAAAACAAAGACATGTGTTGTTAAAAGAGCTGAGTTAAATTCAAGCAACTTTGTTGAAAATAACTTTTTTCTTTATATAAACGTTCTCTTTTTAGAGTAATTTTTCGGAGTGTACTTAGGTTGTTCCTGAAAAAGAAAAACAGTTCTTTAGCAGTCACTTTTTTAATTTAAAATTTCTCATGCAAGTCATCTTCTAGAGACTTTTAAAGCTCTTTAAGACGAATTTTTAAAGTAAAAGTTGTTGCCTGTATCTGTGCAGCAAAAAATTGCGCCTTCTAAAGATCTAATAATTATTTGAAGACACTTTTGCTGAGAAATTTGAAATAAGAAAACTAGATCAAAACACATGTTTTTTAAATGCATCTTAACTCAATTCAATAAAATAGCTCAAAATCGGTCAATAAGAGGTTCAAAAAAGTTTTTTTTTTAAGTTGCTTAAAATTAGGTCAGCTATAACTTTACCAAAGCATGTTTACCCTAATTTGTTAAAAAAAAAGTTAGATTTTGGATTTCGATGACAATAAGAACCAATCTAGAATTCATTGTCATAAAAATGAGGGCCTAACTATAAGGAAGGGACTTTTAGTCTATAGATTCAATTTCACGCTCAAAACATATCCTTCCAGCTAAGTCTGCATTCTGGACCACTGTGCATTAGGGTGGGGCTTATTTTTCTAAATCTTTCGGGGACACGTTTTCTCATATGGAAAATGATTATTAGGGCCAAATGAACAACATATCCAAAAATGAGCGTTTTTCGTTAAGATTTAGAGGTGGCGCCATAGACCTAAGTCCAATATATCGAACGAAGCTGCTTTTCGAACAACTCTAGTGTGCCTTTAATTAAACAGTGTGCATTGTATGAAATGTTTGGATTTCGATTAATATTTTAGGTTTACAAATTTCGGCCCCCCAGGAAATACTCAAATATTTAACCAAAGTTTTTCCGTGTGGAACCATAATCCAGACCCCTAAAAAATCGATCACCTAGATGTAAAATGTACGGGGTAAACGGGTTTTCCACTCAGCACGGTATCATGAATTTATGCGTATAAGCGATTTCATTTTCTTGAAATATCTTGTAAACGTATGACAAATCTAGTGTTAACTTATTACCACAGAAGTTGACACTAATTTTTCAAACGTAGTGGTCGTACGATAATTATAAATTTTGCTAGATCAATTCATGGTGAATTGAAATATGGAAAATGCTGCGGAAACATGGAGTTTCTCCAATAGGACTTTAGTTTGGTTTGAATTTATCACGAAGTGTATAAACCAACAGCAAATCCCATTATGCTATGTGGATCATTTGGCGAGAAGAAAAATGAACACAACGCATGCATATACACAGTAGACTGATGCAAAATTTGAAATATTCTAGATAGAGCTGGAATTAGGGCGAAACAGCTTTTGTAAACAATGACTTCTCTAGGTGATTTCTAAAAAATCAAGGCACATCCACGCAAATCAACATAACCATCGGGTAGGGGAAGTCTTACTCTATCCCATGATGATGTTGATTTGCGTGAGCGAGCCTTAACTTTCTAGAAATCACCAAGAGAAGTCATTGTTTACAAAAGCTGTTACGCCCTAATTCTAGCTCTATTTAGTTATTTGCTTTCTTATCATGCAAAAAATTGTTTCTTAGCCAGCCGTCTGATTAAATAGTTATTAAATGATTAAGATATTGTTGTGGGCAATACTATATTTTGCATAGAGGAAATGGATGTCCCTAATTTGGGCCCATACATACGTTCATTACATTTTGTAGAAAAGTGGTCTTCAACAAAGTTGTAGCCAAGAAAATTTCCTGTGTGCACAGCTATAATTTTTTGAAGCAGAGCGATATGGTGAATTGTTATATAGATATGAGCAAAACAAAACTGGTTTTCTCATAGTAAATTCAATATATATAAATGGTTACCAATAAGTTAAAATTTTAGGATCAGATAGTCAGGATCCAATTTGGAACCCTTTGCAGCACTGTGGATCGAAAATTTAAAATTTTGCATCAGTCTAATATTCAGCTAGCTCAACAAACGAGAGAGCTGCGCGGCATATGGAGATTCCATCTGGATTCTAGTGTGAATGTTTGTGTGTGTGTGATGTATGTGCGTCTGTTTGATAAAATTTGTAGTCTCGTTTTGCTCGCGCTCTGACTGGGTTTGCCGAGTCGCCTTTCTGGGAATGTTTGATTTTGATTAGATTTGAGTTTATTGAATCAAGGAGCGACGTATAGTACACACTCCCGCAGATCCAAACTTGCCTATATAGGCTATAAGGCAGGTGGGGTGAGGGGTGTTGTATGTGACAGAGGCGAGATGGTGACTACATGATTCGAAATGGATATTGATTGCGGTGAATAAATTGACGAGTTTCACGGCTGCCAGAATCATGTAATCGCTATGATCAGCACATTACGAATTCATGAGTTTTGCCAAATTTAACATGTTAATATGGAGCGAATGGTGGATGCCAAAAGGCGGGAGGAAATGTTGGGGTTTCTGTGTATTTTCCAAATGTGGAGTAATATTTCGCATCCGAGTCAATAAATCGAATTGTTGTGGTTTACAACAGTTAGGGAGAACCTTGATTAGTTCTTCGAAGATAACTGCAACACAACACAACCAAACACCAGCTCCTACGGAACTAGTGTAGAACTAAATTGGCATGAATCGACCAAAATATAACAGTATCGCTGTACTGTGGTGATCCGACAGCTACAGCAAGATAGAAAATAGATGGAGTAGGTTAAAAGTGAGTACATAGAGGAAATTATTTATTCAAATATTTCAACTAGACCAACTGCACTTCCTCCCTCGGAAACATGAACTCGTTGTTGAGCAGCATCCTTTCTCTATTTGGAACAGTCTATATTCCCCTACTTCGAAGCTGTGTGTCGCCACACTCTGTGATGATGATACTATTTTCTTCTCCAAAATTGGGTTGGCACGTGGGTGGGCGGTTTTGCTTCCGGCAGTGCGGAACGATGGATGTGAGGCTATGCTTGTTCAGAATCGAAACGACAATCGTCTAGTTGAACGTGAGCAAATTTATTTAAGAACTTTACCAGAGCGTGTGCAGCTCCTCGGCAGCCCATACACCCACTCATTCGTACGCAATCAGTTTCCTAATCACGTATCGTCGTTGTCGTTTTCTGTGGGTGTCATCCATCGAGTATGGTACCTACCCTAACTCCGGTTCCTTCCCATTATCTGAACACTGCTGATATCTAAGCATGGCGGAACGATAAACAACGAATGTGGTCTTGTTTAGCGAGATGAGCGGAGTTGGGATTGGAGGAAGTGTTGTAATTCTCCGAAATTTTTCCGACAATGCCATACACACTGACATGAAAAAGAAAGAAACTCAAAAGTGATGGCTGCTCAGATTGCCGTTTTGTGGCTTGGGGCTGAGTTGATTTTATTTGTTCCCATTTATTATCTAGCTCGTACGGTTTCGACAAAGTTAGACACAACATAAACAGGTTTATAGTCATATTGTTCAATCTGTTTGGCGGCGATGGATCATAAAATGAAGAAATGGGAGACGGCATCATGATGTTAAAGGAGCATGTTTTTTTTTGTCTTAGATGAGAATCTCTAATTGGTTCTTAAAATAAATTCTCTAAAATAAATTATGATCTTCTAAGAAAACCACTAAAATACAAAACAAACACTGCAAGCAAAAAAAAAATTTAATAACCCTTAGAACTATTGGAACTCATTCAAGTCCTTGAATTATTAAATGTGTTTACATCCATAGCTACTGAAACTTACAAAAATTGAGAAAGAATTGTAAATCTCCAAAATTTGGAATTGGGGTCAACTCGATATTATCTATAGATCGATGGGTTGTGCAGTCGATGACCTATGTAGTGTTAATTTGTTTCTATAGTTCGAAATGTCAAAGGTAGACCATCTGAATTATGTGATGTTGATGTTAAAATCAAAGGAACTTTATAAACATGATAGCATTGAGTGCATGGAACGAAAATTAATTATTTTGATTAAGCCACAAAGTGGGGCAAAGGCCCGAACTGCAAGCCTAATAGTTGATGGATGCGTGGACTGGTATTTCTGTACAGCGATGAAAAGGATTGGCCACAGGACAAGCTCGAGATAGCGGTGGAGGCATCACAAGAAGAGCTGCGACCGGCCTACGTTTACAATCACTTTTTGTCGGCTCCGATCATCGATGTGGCACGGTTTTCCAAATTCGAGCGCCTACTGCGAAGCGTGGCGTATGCTCACCGGTTCAGTGAGAAGCTTCTCAGACGAATCAGAGACGAAGCAAGAGAGGAAATTACGGATATAAGCAGCGATGATTTTCAGAATGCGCAGAGAAGCCTTTGACGGCTCGCGCAGTCGGATGACTATCCAGATGAGGTGACTACGATGAACTGGAACACGCAATCGGCACCCAAACACAGGCGAGCCCTTAGCCGGAGCAGTCCACTAGCGAATTTGCCACCAATGCTGGACGAACACGGATTGTTACGCTTGGACGGTCGAATTGCAGCCGCAAATTGCGTAGAACGAGATACCAAGTTCCCGATAATAAAAAAGTATAAGGGTCTGTGCCTAGGGGCACGAACGGAAGCTTGACGTAGGACCGCTAGTGAACGGAATAAATGTGAAGAGCATTTAGTTCTTTTAATTGATCAATTCTCAACTCTTTTCGTTTTTGAATTGTAGGCGTACCAAATTTGTAGTAATTTTTTTCAAAGAGAAAGTTTATTAAGAGAATCAATCAAAATCACTTGCAGCCCTGCTTCCAAGTTCGGTTACAAGATTACAACTCTGGAGAGCATTTTATGTGGTCATGGGGGCCTGTGGTTCTGAATATGGACAAACAGGTACAGATAAATTCTATTCCAACTCTTTACTGTTATAAGCTTGATGGACCTAAAAAGGGCCGTTTTATTGAAGAGGACATCCATGGCCACTTACGCTTGGCGTATTTAGTGTAGGTGACAGCATCACGGAGCATTTTCCAGGAACACCTTCAGCACACCTCGTAGATCAGACCCGAGATACGTTTGACACCACCACGGAGAGCCAGACGACCGATGGCGGTTATCTGGAAGAACTTTGCGATGACGCTTGGCGCCTTCTTTACCAGACCTTCTCCTTCTTTGCCCCGACCCGAGACGGCTAATACATAGGTGCCACAGTCGGAAGAAGTGTTAGTTTGTTTACTTAAATGAACCATGCCCATTTTGTTATGGCATGTTTGCTATAAGAAATGCGCCTCGTGTTTATTAGCGAATTTCACATCAAAGATTGATTAATTGAGTAGGGAATCAGTTTGGCACGGCATTTGTGACCAGCATACACCTTCCGGTAGTATGAAACAGGTCAAAAATTGTTCAAATCCGCAGATAAAAATTTTTGTTTTGAATTTCTGTATAGCAAAATAGTGAACTTTTCGTGAACATTAACGGCAAAGAACTCACCAACACTGGGAGACTGTGAGTTCCTGCCCACTTGTCATAAAACCGTCTTAGCCACGACCAGTCAATTGTTGCTTGTTAGGTGTGAAGGAGTGGACTAGTCACTAGCAGCCTACTGCTGCTTTTTCTGTTCACCACCTCGTCCGAATCGAAAATGAGCTAATGCCATACAGCAGCGCTGTTTTATATCTTTTCAGGTTAAAGCAGAATGATGTGCAACCAAATGGTATATAGCTACAAAGACTCCTCCCATTATGAGTAGTTTGATATCAAGTAGCGACACTAGCTCTTTTCCTTTTGCGTACACGGCGAATGAGAACGACCCTAATTTGAGTTTAGTTCACTCATAATCGCCAAAAGTGCAGGATCTCAGCGATGAGTAAATTTGTCTCATGGTTTCCTGTGGAAAACCTAAAAAATCTGCCAGAAAATGAGGAAATTGACGAAAATTTTATTCAGTCTCGGAGTAGTACCAATAGACTGAGTTAATCCAATCTTATTTTTTCTCAAATTCTGGAAAATCTTGGAAAAACCTGGGAAAACATGAGGCAAATCTACTCATCGCTGAGTTCCTGCAGCTTATTTCTGAGCAGGGTTACTTCCACTCACTTGCTATAAAAAAAATATTTTCAGAATTATGAAATCATGAGATGGTATAGTGATAATTAGTACTTGTAAGTTACAAGATGAGGACGTGAAGTATGTGTTTGACACATAAAATCTGTCAATATTGCTTTCAGTGCGTCACAATCAGCAATTTTACGACTCGTGAGTGCTCACTCTGAGTAAACGCTCACGAATCATAAGATCACTTATTGTGACGCTCTGAAAGCAAAATTGACAGGTTTTATGAGTCAAACACATACTTTAAACCCTCTTCTCATTACATACAAGCACAGCAATCATTATATCATCTAATGATTGCATAATTCCGAAAAAATATGTTTTTATAGCAAGTGAGTGGAAGCAACCCTGTTTCTGAGATAACTTAACTCAAATTTGGGCCGATCTCATTTGCCGTGATAGCACCTTGAAAGATATCGGCGCCGGTGGTTAGCGTGATTACCTCTCACCCCAGCAGGCCTGGGTCCAATCTCAGTCGACGCCACCGGCATGTTCTAAGGCATAACATCTCTGATCACGCCTTCCTTCGGGAAGTAAAGCCGTTGGGCCCCGGTTGAGTTGATGAGTCGATTGGTAGGGTCCAGGTGTGGAAGCTGCCTCCCTGGCGTCGGTAGCATTGGAGCTCATTACGGAAAACAAATCTCGCGTCACCTTTCAATAGGTCCTATCTACTTTGATCGATTCTTTTCATCGACACTCGTTTTCGTAAATAACTCGGCTTCACAAATGTTTCCTGCCGTTTTCGTCGAATTAGATGCTAGATTGTTGCTTCTTCCATCGAAAATATCCGGCCGTGGCGATTCAAAGTTGATCAAGGTTGATCAAAATAATTTGTACCCCTGCTTCCAGTTTGATTACATGAGCATTTTGTGTGATCGTTGGTTCTGAATATAGACAAACAGGCAGATGAATTCTATTCCTACTCTTTACTGTAATAACCTTGGTGGCCCTGAAAAGAGCCGTTTTGTTGCTGACACGGCGAGCCAGACGACGGATGGTGGTTATCTCGAAGAATTTTCGTTTGGTTCTGAATATGGCGATGAGTATGCAAAATATTACGCAATTCCATCCTCCCTATTTGCACGCGCCTGAGGATCGGAGGCGAATGCCACTTCGACTTGTTTTGTCTACTTACTACTCTCTGACGACTGTGCTGGGGAAGCAGCATATGCATGTAGGTAATTGGTGGATTTGTTAGTTAATTCGACGCTTTTGGACAATGCTGAACATTTACCAGTTTTTCAATAGTTTCTTGTTAAAAATCAACATTTGGAAGCATTTTTATCGATGCGTAGCCATATATCTGATCGATTAGTGATAAAATTATTGAAATTGGATCAGGGGCAGCTGAGTTATTAGCGTTCAAAATCTTTCTTAATTTGTTACATGTTCCATTTTCAGTTTTCACAAAGTGTACCCCCATATAGAAATCAAAGACGTAGTCCTACGTCAAAAACGCGGTAACTAACCTGTTGCTGAACTGACACCATGGGAAATTCCGGCACACCAACAATGAAACGGTCGTGAATGAAGTTCATCAGAAGTTTTACATTCCAAACCTTAGAAAAGAGATCCGATCCGTGGCGAGACGCTGTCAATGGTGCCGGGTATACAAAGCTACTCCGGCAATTCCGAAGATGAGCCAGTTGCCAGAATTTTGTATAACACCTGTCGTATTGACTACTGCGGGCCTTATCTAGTAAAAGTTTGTCGTAGTTCCGTGAAGCGCTGGGTAGCGATCTTTACGTGCCTAACAGTTCGGGCCATCCACATAGAGGTACCACACCCTCTCTACCGACTCTTGCAAGAAAGCAGTTCGACGATTACAGTGACAACTGCACGAATTTCATAGGCGCTAGCAAGGAGCTTGAAGACGTATCGCGAGATATCAACCGTAGCTTGGGTAGCACATTTACGGACACAAACACCGAATGGAAATTCAATCCGCCGGCAGCCCCACATATGGGAGGATGTTGGGAACGGATGGTTCGATCCGTGAAGGCGGCACTCGATACACTACCCAAATTACGAAAGCTGGACGACGAATCGTTCGTCACATTGTTGATCGAAGCGGACCACATGGTTAATTCTCGGCCGTTGACGTTTCTACCACTAGACAGTAAGGAGCAGGAATCGTTACCTCCGAACCATTTCCTGATACTCAACTCAAGTGGGGTCAGGCAACCTGTTAAAGCACCAGAAAAGTAGTTGGAAGCTGATTCAGAACAGGGTGGATCGTAAATTTCTTCCACTGCTATATCGACGATCGAAGTGGTTCAGAGACGTTGCACCAAGCAGAAAAGGAGCGTTGGTTGTGGTGGCTGACGGAAAGATGCGGAACCAATGGACTCGTGATCGGCAAGGACGGAGCCGTGTGGCTGGCGGACGTCGAGACATCCAACGGAATTTTGAGGAGGAGAGCGGTCTATAACCTAGCAGTTTTGGAAGTTAGCATACATGACTAAGCGGAAATAGGCGGTCGGATAGCGGCGGGCGCAGTCACGCAGATAGTCGCGTAAATGGTGCCGTCGAACAAGTGTTCGTACGACACGAGGGGCAGGATGTTGCGACGAATGCGTCTATCGACGCGCCCCCCGAAAGCTTCAACCGTTTGGACACAACAGTGTGAATAGGACGTACACATGCGAATACGAATTGACAAAGTCGGTGATAAGCATTGATAAGAATATTATTGTTTTGAAAGTAACGTGGATTGTGGGAAATTAGAGTGAATTAAAATGTGTTTATATTGCCATGATAAATACTAATTAAACTATTAATTACAGCTTAAATCCTAAACTACACTAGTATAAACATAAAATTGAAATTAAATTACCAATTACGAGACCAAATGTAAGTAAACTTTGTTATTCTATCATGCACTTTTCTAACCAATAAATTTGCAGCTTTGAGCTGATTCTTACTGGCAAAAGGGTGAATTTGCAACAGAGAACTCCGAAAGGTTACCCCGACCACAACACATGTGTTTCAATTATACATTTTTGCCAAAACATCAGCCTTATGTATTTCATAAGACAAACCACATAGGTCTTGTAAGAATACATAAACGGTCAGTAACCATTTATTCATTTCATTTGACACATGTTCTTCGTTAACTTTTTTTGCAAGGCGTCTGCTGGTGATCCGGAATAACTGTCACTTTTGAAAATCGTCATAACGATTGAACGTTTGCATGATTTTATGATATAAGTATATTACAGATATGAACTACATATATAACCTTCAACAAAGCATACTTTAATTCAAATCTGTCTCCCTTTACCTTTTACCTTTAATGTGGCTGGTAACACATTTGTCACGAAAATGAACCACAGATGGCACGTATGTTTTAAATCCAGCGCTTTTGGAGACCTGGCGATGCGTATAAGCTCTGGTTTTGAACGGATTTTCCACGCATGGTTCCTTTGAATGATATTTTTTTTTTTTCTTTATTAAAGATAATATGAATATATATAATATGATATTTGAAATCCTACTATCAATACAAAAATGAATGATATTTCAAATCCTACTATGAATACAAGCAAAAATACTTGAACATATATTTATTTACCCATTGTAAATTGCATATTTGTGAAATCGGTAACAGTTATTCTGAATCACCCTGTAAATTTTTATGAAAAATCAGTAATAGAAATTTGAAAAAAATTATAAGGGAATTTATATCCGTGTACCCAGGATCCATTGACCACCATCGAATAGCGATTAAAGTCTGGAACGCGCAAAAATTGGTCAACTTCAAATTGGTGTATTTCTGTTAAAAATGCATTAAAACAAACCTGAAATGCTGCATTTGGAAGTTGAATGTATATACAATGGTTGCTATGATAAGTTTTCACCGTTTGCTCTCCAGTTTTCAAAATGACGTCCAAGTAAGAGGAGCAGCGTGTCAAAATTTTGCTCGCGCAGCAAGAGAATCCGACGTTCTCACATGCAAAGTTGGCAAAATTGCTGGTTGTGGCCAAATCGACCGTGACAAACGTTTTAAAAGTGTTTGGGGAGCGTCTGTCGACCGCCAGGAAGCCTGGAAGTAGCGACATTCGCAATCCGAACGTAGCAGCGACGATTTAGAAGGTGGCTGTGAAATATAAGGGGAATCCTAACCTCTCCATCCGGGACGTCGCTGGCAAGCTCAATGTCTCCCATACTACTGTGCAGTGGGCCAAGAAACGAGCCGGGTTGTCGACGCTTAAGAAGGTAAAGGTGGCGAACCGAGATTACAAACAAAACACGTCGGCAAAGCAGCGGTCCCGAATGCTGTATACGAATCTGCTCACAAAGTTCGACTGTGTCGTCATGGACGACGAAACTTATGTGAAGGCGGATTTCAAGCAGCTTCCGGGACAGGAGTTTTATACCGCATCAGGAAAAGGGAAGGTGGCTGAAATTTTCAAAACCATCAAGCTATCGAAGTTCCCGACAAAATATCTCGTCTGGCAGGCCACATGCACGTGTGGTCTAAAAAGCGACATTTTCATTACTACGAGAACCATCAATCAAGAGATCTACGTCCAGGAGTGCCTGGAAAAGCGGCTGCTACCATTCCTAAAGCAACATAATAGACCTGTGCTGTTCTGGCCGGCCGGACTTGGCGAGCTGCCACTATGGGAAAAAGGCAATCGAGTGGTACGATGCGAACAACGTGGTTGTGGTACCCAAAGACCACAATCCTCCCAACAGCCCAGAACTCCACCCTATCGAACGGTTTTGGACCTTGGTCAAACGGAATCTCAATAAAAAATCTTATAAATCCATGGAAAACAAGCAGCAGTTAAAGTTCGGCGGCGAATAAGGTCGATGAGACCACTGTGCAAAATTTAATGGAAGGGGTTAAGCGGAAGGCACGGCAGTTCGGATTTGGCAAACCAAAAGAATAAACGAACATTTTTTCCTTTAAATATATGATTTGAACTACCAAAAGAAAAATAAGCAGATTTTTGTGATATGAATTTTGACTGAAATAAACGATTTTTTTGCCGACCAATTTTTGCGCATTCCAGTCTTAAGGCCGAATGGTCATAAGGCTGAATTTCGTAAAATTAAAAAGAGAATAAGTAGAAAATAATAAAAGGATAAATAAGGCAACTTCATATTGGAATCAAATTTCCAAGCTTGGAGGCGAACCAGCCTCAGGCTGAAAGCCTTTTTAATAATGATAAATCAATCAATCAATCAATCAAATTTCCAACAATTATTCCGTCTCGTACCAGTGAAAAGAAGAAAAAACTGTTATAGAAATTCAGGGTATCCACTACCTTGATAAACCTGGAAATCCGGAAATCCACAGCGATTTTTTTTTTGCCTATCAAAACCTGGAATTCTCAGGGAATTTTAAAATTCTCTTACTAAGGATTGTTTTAAGACTATACAACATTTTATTATATAAACATTTAATGTATCTCGATATTTTCTTTAACTAATCGACCTTTGTAGACCCTGAGCCGATTTTTCTTCAGAGGCGAAAAAAATTTCAAAAATTCAGAGAGTTGAATTGTTTTTAATCATTTTTTTTTTAAATTCCGGGCTTAAAAATAATTATATTTGGAAACATTTCCAAGAACCTGGAACAAAGGCATTCATTTTGTTGGACATTGAGTATTTTCTTAGGTATTTCCCAAGATCATAAATTTGCTAAACATCAAGATTAAGGACCTTGCTTAGTTTGCATGGCTCATGAAATTTGTTGAAAATTGTTAACGAATTCATTCCAAGGGATTTCAGGCAATAACTGTTAGGAAAGCATCAATAGCAAACTGCTTCCATGTAGTCCTGAGAAACTCCAGATTCTTGGTGAAAACTGAATACCAAGATTGTGCTTAGTAGAGTTATTAAACCCTGAATAGAATTGGATCTGCTATATCCATTCGATTGATGATTTTCTGCCAATGTCTAGTATAATAATTTAATTCATTTGTCTTTTGGATCTCTTTATTAGTTTTTGTTTGTCTTGTATCCCGTCTCGATGAGTATCATCGTCAGGGCGTCACAATATCAGCTTCAATCGACCAAATCGATGTGACGAAGAGACTGCTGGCCAGGGATGGGAAATCATTTTCATTCATTTCGTGCATTCATTTACATTCATTTGCCTCTAACTTTTTTCATTGACAGAATTCCGTAAATTAGTGTTAGAAGCTTTTGAAGGTTTTGATATTAGCTACATCTTTTGTAAATGACTCAAATCGGTATCTCTTATGCATGATGAATCAGAGCGATAAGAACCCACCATTGTTTTTCAGTGAATGTAAATTGCATTCACTGAAAAACAATAACATGTTCTGCCAGCTCTAGTTCGTCATGCATAAGAGATTCAGATTTTAATTATTTACAAAAGTTGTAGTTAATATCAAAAGCCACAAAAGCCTCATACATCATTTTACGGTATTCTGCTGATGGAAAAAGTTACAGAGAAATGAATGTAAATGAATGCACGAAATGAATGTAAATGATTTTCCATCCCTGCTGCTGGCTTTCTTTTTCTTTTAAAGTTGAACAGCTTCGCAGCATTCTAGAACCTCAGTCGGCGTGCACAAACAAACGTTCAATCGCTTGTCTCTCTTTCTCCCGTCGCTCCATTGGTCTTCCTTTCAAGCTTCGGTGAAACAAATGAGTGAAAAAGCGCTCGACTTTGATAGTTTTCTCTTTCATGAAACACATCAACAGAGGTTTCATGACGTATATGACGAAAAATGAAATAACACATTTAAAGCATTTCTCACGTGAAAACACGTGAAGATTACACGTAATATTTTTAATTTATCTTCCATCCATATATTTATCTAAAAAAAAAATGATCAAAAACGGGACATAACGCATTTTAAACAAATTGAAAGAGCGGTAATAGAGTGTTCGTGAAAAGGGATTGAAAGCCATAATGAGGTTCGTTTAACTAGAAAATCGACGTTAGTTACATTGAAAGCGATGAGCAAAGCAACGACGAGAAGTTCCACAGCCAGCATTTCCTTCTAAGCGTCCTGCTTTTTTATTTTCGTTTCTTGCTGATAGTCTAGCTAGGCGTTATAGAAATGAAGCGTCGAACACGTATGTATGAGAGAAACAAAACACGAGTTCATTTTAGAGCTTCGAAAATGTAGAGCTCTGATCATCGTCGCCCACTGGTCACCATAGCCGGTCGAACTCCAGCCGAATCTAGAACCACACTACCGTTCCTACTGACGACATCGCTCTGATGAGACAACGAAACCCTGCCCCCAAGCTCCTCCTTTTTTCCTATCCTTTGGCAATGTACCCCTCTATCCTCGGGTAAGCCGCGTGTATTCGGCCCAACTCCTACTAGACATAGAATTAAGATTTTTTTTTACAAACAAAGAACAATGAATTATGGACTCTGTAAAGCAAACGCGATTGGACCTTACAAATAAACGAACTAGATAAAAAAATTGAATTGGATTGAAATTTGAATGAAAATTCATAGGAATTTCTGAAGTTAATTCGTAATTAATTCTGAAGAGGACTGCAAGAAAATTCATAGAAGAATCCCAAAGGAATTCTGAGAAAAAGTTCAACAAGTTTCAGCGAGAAAAAGAATCCAGAGCATACTTCCATGGGAATTTTCGGAGAATACTTCGGGAGTATGCTAAAACGAGGATTAGATGCTTCTGTCCGTGACACTGCAAAACTTTTGACTTATGTTTTGACTATAAATGATCTTTATTTCTTGAGTTTGTGTGGTTTACATGTTTCAATTCTCAAGTGGTACAGGCTTGTCTTTTCAACTTTAGTACATTTGCAAAATTTAAAATTATTATTTATTTATTCGTCGTCTATCAAATGTAGACCAGTTTAATTTACAAAAAACACTTAACATCTATTTTAATTTTCAATATCTGACTAACCTCGAAAAGAAACGTTTTTTTAAGAGCATTTTTGTTCATTGTCAAATCAATTGTTTCGTAATGTTTATTATAACAAGACATCATTCTATTTAAAGGCGCGTTCCTGGCATAGTTTATTCTTTGGTTGTGAATATAAAACATATTTCTGTTTCTGAAGGAACGAGTGGGAGCATAAAAATTTAGATTTTCTAAAATCTCTGTGGCATTCACCCTTTGTGCTACAACATCGTTTATAAACGCTATCATTTCAAACTACCTTCGCTTTTCAAGGGCATCCAAATTGATCAACATACATCGAGACTCATAAGATGGTAAGGGTAAACTCGTCCAGCCTAACTTTCTTAGAGCAAATAATAGAAACTGTTTTTGAACTGATTCAATGCGGTTTATATGAGTATCTTGATATGAATCCCAGACTATACTACAGTACTCAAGGAGGGGCCTAACATATCCAACATACATTATATATTGTGTATGGATCATTGAAATGAAAGCTTAACCTTTTAATAAACCCTAGAATGTTGCTTGCCTTGTAGATAATGTTATTATAATGTTCAACAAAGCTTAATTTTGAATCTAGTGTAACACCTAAATCTCTAACTTGATTGCACCTTTCAACTCCGTTGCGTCCTATTGTTACATGTTCTTGTCTAATAATTTTCTTTCCTGTAAATGAAATGGAATTACATTTCTTCACATTAAGCTTAAATAAACTTTTTGAGCACCAAGTGTAAAAGTTATCAATTTCTAGTTGAAATACTACAAGATCAGACGTTTCACGAAAAGTTTCATGTCGTCTGCATATAAATATTGATACATTCCGAATATTCAATATGTGCTCTACATCATTAACAAATAGAATAAACAGTAATGGTCCAAGATGGGAACCTTGTGGCACACCAGATGTTACATTGGCTACTGACGACAAATCTCCTTCAAATCTAACTCTTTGTGTCCTACCGGTCAAGTATGACTGAATCCACTTTAATAAATGTTGACTAAAACCTAACTTATATAATTTGAATAGCAAAAGAGGGATATCAACTCTATCAAACGCTTTACTGAAGTAAGTATATAGTGCCTCAACATAATGTCCCTTGTCCATTGCGTTAAAAGAAAATGTAAATCTATGTAAATGTAAATCTATGAGTGACCTACGATTTCGCGAATTTGAGTGACCTGAACTCTCATGCTTCGTTAGTGTGGTGACCAAAATCAAAAGAGGCTACTGCTCAGAGGAAACAAGCAAAACTTCAACGTCTAGCATGCAATTGCAGTAACGGGTGCGATGCGTAGCACCCCATCAAAAGCATTAGAACCCTAGCAGCACACTTGTCACTGAGTAGTTGTGGAAACTTGTATGTAGCTTATTTCAGTCATAATCAAGTTGCGGCTACTTTTTATGATGGAAGTGTGTTGCTTGGGAAGCAATCCTCAATCTGCTGCCATTGCATGAACATGTGCAACTAGAAGTGGAAAGAAGGGCTCAAAAGATCTAAAATAGTAATGCCAGTTGATCTTGTTGGTCATCTAAGCATCTTACAATACGTCCAAAGAGGACTAGTGATGGAGACTGGATGAAACCAGAGGACAACTATGAAATTCCCTTCAACGTATGTGAAACGGCACGTTCGGATTGGGAAACTGGTGGTCCTAACGTTCGTCAAGGCTCAATCATATTTTTCACAGATGGCTCAAAAATTGGAATACGAACAGATGCAGGAATCTTTGGCCCCGGGACAAATATTTCAGTTGCGATGGGACATTTGCCAAAGGTGTTTCAAGCGAACAATACTGTGGTATAACATACTGTACGGTAAAAATGGAACTCAAATGCTGGGAAGAGCAAAGGGTGATGGCCAATTGCACATGCACAAACTGCAACCAGCCGAAAAGATTTATAACTCCTAATATAACATACACCAAAAAGCTCTTTGTATATACACTGGCCTAGTAACTAGGCACTGTCCTAGTAGATATCACATTAAGAACATTGGTCGGGTTCAGAGTAATATCTGTCGTTTCTGTAATTTGGAACGTGAAACCTCGGAACATCTGTTCTGCAGTTGTGGTGCATTACACAAACATATATCCAAATTTCTTGGAAGTATTAGCTTGCAACCCAGTGATATTTAGTCTGCAAATCATGGAAATGTAGTTGCTTCTTTAAACCATATCATAATGGACTGGGAAAATATGTGTCCAGGCAAATAGCTGTCTACTTATTAAATAGTGGTCGATTTGCATGATACAAACAGCAAATAGGGGTACCACAAAAGTTCAAATAATGCACGGAGTGGTTTTACTTTACTTACTCAATTTTGAGTCGTTATCATTGGCCGTACATGCGGAATTTGTTTAGGAAAATATTTCAAGTGCTTGTTGGTGAAGTCGTATTGCAAAGTGTTACAACCCTTCTATTAAGTATAAGAAAAGTACGTTATGTAGGGTTGGATAATATTTAAAAGCAATCTGTTGCATTACGTAACATTTTAATGGACCCTATGAATTCTTTCATTTATTGAGCATTACATGTTTTTAATATGTTAATAGCGATACATGATATGCTTGTACTACTCTGATACATATTTGAATGTACACGCATTGTAGCCATACAACTTTTGGTTTATGTATTTGAAGCACAACTTGGACCTGTAAGAGATTAAAAAAAAAAGCTCAAATATCAACGTGCTGTTAGTAATATAGAGTGTTGCAGAATGTCTTAGCACGATTTGAAAAAAAAAAAAACGATGACGTAACTTTGTTTACAGCAAATACGATTTTTATTTCGTTTTCTTGTTCTCTATAGTATTCTTTTACAGTAAAACGTAGCTTCAGTCCAACAAGTTTGGATACTTTTTCCCAGTTTTTCACAAACTTTGTAACGGAATCCGCTGCCTTTACATGTGTCCGCAAATATGCTTGGGTTAGGACCCAAAAAGTTTCGATTGGCTTGGCCTGGAGACAGTTTGGTGGATTCATCTCCTTGGGTACGAATTGGACTTTGTTGGCTTTATACCAGGCTATCGTGTCCTTGGAGTAATGAACCGACGCCAAATCCGGCCAAAACAGTACTGAGGCGTCGTGTTTGCGGATAAAGGGTACAAACGCTTGTTTGAACACTCACGCACTTAAACATCGGTTGTCATTGTCTCCGTTTTCACCAATGGTTTGGAAAGCATACCACACTCACCAAATAGCATTTTTACCGATTTTTTCGGGAAAAAAATCGACTTATCCGCGTCGTCAACACTTCGGCCATCACGAACGGCTTAGTACTGATCACTAGGAAGAGTTTTGTAATCAAATTTAACGTATGATTCAACGTCCATAATCTCGAACACCGATTTTCCGCACAGCAACTGGTCGTATAAACCTTTTTGACGTTTAATAGTCTTTCTCAATCTAGCATACATGGATGAATGAACGGTTTGTTTTCCCACTAATCTGTTTCCCTCTTGCTCGTACTCGTTCGATTTAAATTGTGTAGTAGTGTGCGCAGATTAAACGTCAAAAAGCTCTTTAACTTCCGAGCAGGGTGGCCAGACCTACCGATTTATCGGTAGTCCTATCGATTTTCGATATGCCTACCGATTCACCGACAAAAGGTTAAAAAGCATCGATTTTTCACTTTTCCTACCGAGAATCACAGATTTTTAGTAATCTTGAAAAATATTCATACTGATTTCGACACGTTTAAAGCAGAAGAACTGAAGGACAGTTACCCCCTCCACTCATAAAGGTTCCAAGTATCGGGAAAGCCTTCTTCAGACGGCCTACCGATAACTATCGATAATAGTTTTGAGAAGCCACCTTCGCTTTGGCTTCTTCTGCTTCTGAAACGTCTTTAGACCCATTCTTGCCTTGGCCCGCTGGACGTTACTTTTCGAGGATCCCACTTTTCTAGCCACGTCTCGAACCGAAGCCCTTTTCTTGCGAGTGAAAGCTTGCACGATTTTCCGGTTCAGATTTTGGTCAACAGGGTTCCGTTTGCCTCCAGATTTTTGCTTGTCCTGGAAAGTTGCTTCATCATTTTACTTCCGAATCGCGTTTCGAACGGCTCCGATGCTTACACCTTCCAATTTCGCTAATTTACTCAGAGAAATGTTGGAGATTGGGCTGAAAGTCTCCTTAATAATGATATTTAAAAGAAAATGGGTATAGTACACCATTTGTGCACGATCTGTTTGCGCTTTTCCAGAGAAATGCTTCGCATTGTCACGGAAATGTAAAGAACCGCAACTTGCGATATGCGAAACTGTTGGTCGAAATGTAAACAATGATTCAGCGTGATAATCAGCTGTTTAAACGGCATATAAAACAAGCAGGGGTGTTCGAAAGTCGTGCTTAGACATTCTGGGACACCCTATATTCACTTATTCACCTTTATGTAAATCCGACCTTAATGATTCATTATTGTGTGCTCGATCGAGAAAGTGCGAACAAATCTTGATAGAGCTGGAATTAGGGCGTAACAGCTTTTGTAAACAATGACTTCTCTCGATGATTTCTCGAAACTCAAGGCACGCCCACGCAAACCAACATAACCAACGGGAAGGGGAAGTCTTCCCCTACCCGATGGTGACGTTGATTTGAGTGGGCGAGCCTTGGCTTTCTATAAATCATCGAGAGAAGTCATTGTTTACAAAAGCTGTTACGCCCTAATTCCAGCTCTATCTAGAAATGTAAAAAAAACTTAATGACAATCGGTGCACTACACGCTAATTTCAACGCGTTCAAGATGCATTTTACCTAAAAGGTGCTACGAATTTTTCATCGGCGTGACATAAATGTATTCGGCGGCGTGGAAGATTTTACTTCGGCGGCGCGCCGGCCTAATTTAATCGGCGGCGGCGGCGTATGAAAATCGTCGGTGGCGGCGGCGTGGCGCGGCGGCGCACAGGTCTACTATTTAAGCTGGCATCCCAACTTGTTTCGGTGTCTAAAATGATAGGATAAATAGAAACGGCTACCTGTTTATAAATTTCATTGACCTTTTTCGCGCTCTTCATCCTGTTAAAATTTTGGCAATAAATCATAAAATCTTCGCTACTGCACTTTCTCTTGCTATTATTGACTTCAGGCAAGTCTGTCGTTTTAACTGTAGAAAATCTATCGGTCGACAAATTTAAATTATTAAAACTAATTACCTCCCTCTCACGCGAAGAAGTCGTCAATTCCTGGTGTTCGTCGGGATCCACGATAATGTTGTCTTCCTCCAAGTGGTGCGTCAATTCTGCAGAAAACCCGAATGCTTGCAAGAACACGCCTCGCACAATGCAGCTGAACGTCCTGGAGTCAACCTGTTGGGCAGGTGCGCTTGAGCTGGGCGCGGGAAAACATCACTCGCCGGGTAGGGGTTTAATATTTCACCCCTTTGAAATTGGATCGTTGGTTGGTAATTATTCGGTGGCCTTGAAAACCGATCTTTCACTGCCGCAAGAAGGTCTCTATCATGAGGAAGACGGTTGTTTTCATTCTGACTGTTGATGTATTCTGTCTGGTGATGATTCATTCTGTAGTTGATGATATTGTGCTGATTTGTGTAGTTATTGTGATTTTGATGATTGTGATTACGACTGTGACTATGATTGAAATGTGTGTCTGCTTTTCGTTGCTTCTTCCGCTTTTTAGCCTTATCAGCTTTTTTTTGCTGATTCAAGCGATGCAACTTCCGAGCATCATCCCAAGTAACACTTGCAACATCTTGCATGAAAAATAAAAAAGAATCCAGTTGTAAATAAGTTATATATTAATTACTTGTAAAACATCCTGTTTTAGACGCGTTGTATTGTTGTTTGTGAAGTATTCAACCTTTCTGACAAGCACTTGTTATCTTAAAGTTGTAATTCGGTATTGCATGTCTCAATTTCCAGTTTATAACACATTTATAACTGCTTGTATTTGGTGAAAACTGGCTAGCCTTATATACAACATGTTTTCATATGTCATTATTAGAAACATGAATACATCTGAGATATAACTTATTTATAACATGTTATTAATAAGTTATAATTCAGTTGTAGTCATGTTTCCAAAAATGACATATGAAAACATGTTGTATATAAGGCTAGCAAGTTTTCATCAAAAACAACCAGTTATAAAAGTGTTATAAATAGGCAATTGAGAGTTGTCATACCTAATTATAACTTCAATATACGATACAAGTAATATTCTTGTTTGTTGTGTTATAAACATGTTTTGATAACAATTATGAAATCTCTCAATGCATTCTACAAACTGCACTACAATATGGCTGAACAATGAAGCAATGTATAGAATGAAAAAAACATTTAATTTGTGTTTTCAACATCACATGTACGTTTTGTAACAGAGAAAAGTAAGATAATTAAAAAAGAAAGGTGATATTCTATTTGTTTTTGTTTTGTTGGGGAATTTTATCCAGGATTTTTAATGCAATTCAATTTATTATATTAAGCTTTTTCTGAGAGCCAATGAGTTTTTTAGAACTAGAATGTATAGATTTACCATAAATTTGAAACCGCATAAATGTTTGCAGTGCGGAATCTCAGTTTAGGCACTTTATTCGCTCGACAAAATGCCTCAGAAGAATAAGTTGTGTGAATTGATGATACCCAAATTCCATTCGTAGGAAGGATGAAATTAATTTACAACATGTCCAATACAGTAGGTTGCGTTATAGTCATAAATAAGTTGCGCAAGTCAAGCGTATGTTATATATAAATCCCACCTCTTGCACTTTTTTCGGTATAAATAAGTTGTATATAAGTGACTAGACGTAAATGTTTACCGCTGATATTGTCATAAATAAGTTATGCATACCCGTTTATGACAAATTGTGTTGCTTGGGATAGTCCGCCCAGTCCGCTTTCCATATTCGTTTGTTACCCAGAAGTCACCATCCTGAGTCATCGGCATAATTTGAGTTTTTGATTTCGATTTCCAGGCTGAGGCACGAGCTAGCTGACGGAGTCAAAGGTGCGTTATGAAAATGTGTACATTAGCAGAAATGGACTTCAATTCAACATTGGATTTCTGTGCATTGGCGCACTAGAATTCATGTCCATCGTGAGACTTGAGAGTTGCTTGATTTCTTCATTCAAACAATTCAAGTCATCAGACATATCCGACGTCATTGTTTGCAATGACGTAGATATAGTCTCTTTAGACGCTTGCATCGCTATATCAAATTGTTTGAAATTGGTAAAAGGAGATTACTTGTAACTACTATTTACAGCTACATCTACTATATACACCTAACCTACTATACACAAATTGCTTATCAAAGCATGTTCTGATGTGTTGCATTTCTGCACAAATCTAGTATTAATGTCCGCAATTTTAAATCTAATTTAGAGACGTTCGCCTCTAGGTGTAGATCGGAAAATCTTGTATCGAAGGGACGATCAAGGACCATCTTCAGCACTCTATTCTGAGCGACCTGGATTTTGTTCTTATGCGTATGTGCTCATGATTCCCACACAGGAGTTACGTATAGGATCGCAGGTGTTATGATTTTTTGTAGGCAGCCAGTTTGTTCATCCTGCGGCAAATCAGCGGATATAGACATCTAGCCAAGGCAGAGCACTTGACTACAGTTTTCAGTACACTAAACACACATTTGTAGGCCCTTTTCTCGCCAACCGAGGGTCACTCACGCAAACCAACAACATCATCGGGAAAAAGAAAGCTTCCTCTTACGGGTGATGTTGATGTTTTGCGTTGGTGATGTATGGGTGGCGAGAAAAGGGCATAAGAAGGTTTGTTTACAAAAAGCTTGTATGCCCTTTTCACATGTGGCTCTTGAATTGTTAGCATAATCAGCAAAGGCGTTAAGGCATCGCTGAAGTTTGTTCGTTTTTTCACGAGGCATCCTTCCTTTGAAGGCTATTGCGGAATCATCTGTGAACACGCAACCGTCTCCGAGGGGAGGAATGTCGGAAGTGTAAATGCTGTAAAGCTGAGATGCAAAACATGTCTAGAAGACAACCATTCAACGATGCCTTAAACGACAAAAAATAAAAAAATAAACGTTAAAAAAAAATACAAAAGATCAAAAAATATCCATTTTTGGAACAGTTCAGTAAAAAATTACTGAATAGTTCGGTAAATATTTACCAAATTGTTCGGTAAAGTTCGGTAAAGCTCATCAAAAAATCTGTTTACCGAACGTTCAGCTGTTGAAAGTTCGGTAAAAAATTACCGAATACGGTAATAATTTCTAAGTGTGTACTATTATTTATTGAAAGTGTATAGTAGAGAGGGTTTAGTATAAAAGAGGAGCGGACTGGCTGGTTTTGAGCCAAGCGAACTGTCAAAGCCAGAGCCAATCGAGCATGGCCTATCTTGATTGCATTGGCAGTGTTGCTAGAAATCACCTAGGCATAAGCTGCAAAGGCAGTTTGTTTTGAATCCACTCCTATCTTATTGCAAACCCTCTCTAGCGTATAGGATACAATACAACACGCTGCTGATAGGGTAGTACCACACATAGTGGACGTTTGCACAAACACAGATTTCTTCATAGGATGACGGTGATCTCAACACAGACATGTTCCTAATTTTATGTTAAGCTATATTTTTAATAGAATAATAAAATTTTATTCTAAACCTATTGATTGCAAACAAACTCACATTGAGAAAACGATTAATTATATCCAAAAATTCTTATGCTTCCCTCTTTTCTTCAAAATAACTCAAAGTACCATGTATCCATTCTCATTTTGACAATCTGAAAGTTTATTAATCTCAGAGTAGATCATAAAGTCAAAACGCTCAAACAATTTCCACTTCTCCGGGTGAATGTTTCTTGAATTGCTTCCAACCGAAATCATGTGATTTTTTTTTTCATCGCCATTTCAATAAAGCTCGATGATTCAGCACTAAGCCCGGAACCGGCCGAACCCATCTGGGGTAGTGCGATTTTGTCGTCGTCGGCCAATTTTTGCTCTTGTCTCGGGCATTTTACTGCTTCCATGTCGGCCACCTATGGTGCCAGAGAGAAAGGAAGCAAAAGTTTGCCTGCGACATTTTGCCGTCTTCCACATATATTCTAATAGAGGAGTTAAAAGCGCCGCACACATACACACATTCACTCCTACCCACATAGATCGAACACATGTACCACTTAAGTGAAAAACTCCAAAAGTGGCTTCCTCACTTCCCGGTCGGAAGTGACATCCTTGCCGCATTCTTCCGCACGCACAAACTCGATCCAAACCAACCGACGAGCGCCCGGCGGAAAAGCAGGGGAAACGGAAACAAACAAGGCGGCAACTGAATTGATACAACTTTATGGTTTGCTTTTATCTTTATTTCCTGCAATTTTTTTTTTAAGGAATCTGCTGACATGCTTTCTCCACGCTTCTTCGGGGATCAGGGCACCTGAGGCACAACTGGGTGATAAAATCGGTGAATTTTAAATGCGCCTTCTGCGGAAACGACATTTCCGAATGGAAAGCTGATTCGGAGAAGGGTAGAAGTGAGTGTTGATGAGAAATAATCAGGCTTTAGAATTGGTTTTTCTTTTTCCTTTATTTAACGTCGGTCTCTGTTCCGCAATCTAGTGCCAATCACCGACGGACATCGATTGCCATCCATTGACGGCAACCGAATGTGCAGGAAGGCAGCTTCCACACCTATCCTACGCACCCATTCACAACAACACACATGGGCCGGGACCAACGGCTTTACTTCCCTCCCGAAGGAAGACGTGACCAGAGATTTTTATGCCTCAGAAAAATCCCACCGACCTCGGCTGGGATTGAACCCAGACCCATTGGGGTGTGAGAAAGCAGTCACGCTTACCAAGACACCACCGGCGCCGGCCAGATTTGGTTTTGAGGGTATTGATTCGGTGAAGTGCTGCAAAATGTCGACCGTCCACGACGAGATTGACAAAAAAGCTTTTGTCAATTTAACGCATCGAAAACGATCTCCAAAGGATGCCATGTGATTTTGCAGTGAAAATGCAGTCAGTGATGAGCATGTGCATAATTTAATTTCAACGAAATTTCTAACAAAATTAAAACTATTAATTTGAATATACCCATAGAGTCATGCTTGGCATACACAGTTTTGGTCACGAACTGCTCATTTGCTAATAACTTTACACACAGTTGACGGAACATAGTTCTTTTTGAAGCAGTAGATAGAATAGAGCGTAAGCTTGTTATTGATATGTAAAAAAGTAGATTTTAATGCTAGTAGTAAACTGTATTTGTTTTTGCTTTGTAAAAATGAGGTGAGAAATGCTCACTACACATCTCGGAATTTAAGTGTTAAATTGATTAGTGTTGATTCGAATGTTAAGCTTTACATAATCTCCGCATATCTACAGTAAACTATGAGACTAATCTAGCAATTACTTTAAAGAAAAATAAATTTCAACATCTGAGTGAAAAGTTATTACCATATGTGTTGCGAGAGGCAACAGGTGGGCAGGGATTTCTTCCGTAAATTTAATATCAGAACCCAGAATTTAGGAGTTCGTAGAGATATTATAATTTTCCTGTAAATAGGTTACATAGTTTGTTATAAGGTAGTTTGTCTATATCTATAAGTGTGTTCGATATTAATTTTATTGTATGTATGTGGTCGGTATCGGTGTAAGCTTTAGCTGTTAGTGTTTTACTCACGTTTAGTCCCCTTTCTGTAGTTGTTTTATTTTATCTGTTTTTGAGAGTACTGGCTGCAAGCTGTAATATTTGTGTTGTTTAGATTTAGAAGAAATTCTTTTATTTATTTCCTTACCGCGATTCCAACTTTGTAGGCTAGTTTTTAGGTTAGATAGTAGCACTATTTAGCAGTAGTACCCTAAAAGCTATTAATTTGAGTGTACCCCATTAGGCATAAATACGTTAGGCATACGGACGTTAGGCATACGGACGTTAGGCATAATGGACGTTAGGCATAAAGTCATTAGGCATAATGGACGTTAGGCATAATATACGTTAGGCATAATGGACGTTAGGCATAAAATACCTTGCTGCTGTGCAACTCTAGAAACCTGCTTAACCTGTAAACAGTGCTTAAATTAGGCTTAGCGTTGAATAAAAAAAGATTCAAGGTAAACAAACATAGTTTATTTAATAAGCACAGTTTGGAATCCATTATTTATCATATCATAAGTGACGTATCTACATATCCTGATGAATGTGGGCGTCTTAGTGGAATACCTGTATAATGAGAGAGAGAAGGATTAGTATTTTCCATTTAATTCCACTACTTTATTTGCTTATCCTTGACAGATACGCGTATTTCGTCTACAATGTGCAGACTTCTTCAGTGTCTTGTACTAATACTCGACTATTATACTATGATACTCCAAAAAGAAGCGTTTTACAAAAAATGCTCAAACGATTTACTGATTGATTTACAACATGAAAATGTTATGTACACACTAAGTTTTTTCTACCGAGCTCGGCTGTGCAAATCTCGGCAAAAAAGTTATAGTTTCAGCAAACATTTTATTTGTTTGCTGAGATTCAGCTAAGCATTATCCTAGACTCAGCAATCAAATGTCACTTTTTCTGAGATATCAGTGAAACTTATTTTTACCGAGATTTGCACAGCCGAGCTCGGTAGAAAAAAACTAAGTGTGTACATGCCACAAACTGGTTAAAATACGTTTACTATGAAAAAAAATGGCAATATGTGCGTTTTATTAAAATTGCTCAAACTACATATAAACTCTGCTTATCAAGCTAGTATTTAAAAAGTTTGCAGATAGAATGAATCTCACTGAATCAACCAGTCCAATTCAAGGATCCAGTCGATTTTTGTTACGTTTGAGATCGATTCATAAAAATTGTTTAGTTCTTACGAGTTACTAGTAAGCCTTTACTTTTTAAAATGATACAGATGATATGTCACTTTGAGAAAGTAATAAATAATTAGTTAGAAGTCTTACTTCAGAAATCTATATTTTTCAAGTGAGTGTTTAAAAAAATTTCGCATATTGCTGTACGGACAATTTTAAGATTCACTGTGTATATAATGATGCTTTTAATTAATGATTATATAATATTAATAGTAACAATAAATGTAATAACGTTGACTCAGAAGTGACAAAACACCATAATATAAATACCATGAAATAATTATAATAACAGTAAAATATATACATACCTTAGCAGACAACTGTATACGGCTATCGGCGATGGAAGCGTATTGAAAATCATTAGAAGGAGCTTTGACTATCTCTGGAAGAATCATATTGTGATCTTAAGCAACGTATATGGTTAATTTTTTTTTTTAAATATCCACATATTTTTGTTTTACCTGTTGCAAACGCTAGAACTGGTGACATTGGTGAAGGAGTTTCAACATGTGGAAGCGAAATAGTAAGTGTTTCGTGACCAAAAGAATCGCTTAAAAAAACGGGTTCAAGAATATCGACTGGCGCTGTAAGAATCGCTGTAATGATTTCAATCTTCAAAAAAAATGAATATAGTATTACCTGTGGAAAATGCTAGGTTTGGTGACACATGTGGAAGGCTTGTTTTATGTACTTGCGCAAAGGAATCATCATCAAAAACTAGTGGCGAATCTTGTACTGGTTCTGAATGCATTGTCAAACAACAATTGTTTTGTTTTTTATTAAGTAAATCCGTAGCTATTTTAGAATTACCTCTGGACACTACATGTTGTATCGTTGTTGGTGGAGTGAAGCCCTGAAAATTTGAAATTTCTTCTTCAAACGTGGTCGTTTCATCTAGGTTGTCGATTCTTTCAACATCTCCCAGTGATAGGGAGATATTTCTGAGCGCAGATGTACTACTTTCACTAAACGACGGCCACACATCTTCACAGCTTAGCACTTCACTGGGTTCCAAGAAAACTTCACCGATTTCCGATCCGGAATCTGTCTCGGACGAGCAAACTGAGCAGAAGTCCAAAAACTGGTATTCATTTTTTCTGTCTTCGGGTAAGACACGCACGGGTAACTCCTTGTCTTCACTATCACTTTTCACTGTATCACCAGCTCTTATGATTTTCTTAATTGCTTCTCGTTTATGTGCAGCTATTTGTGCTTTCGTTTTCCGCGGCATCGTTCGAATATTGACTAGGTATATTATACGGAAGTCACGCACAGCTACACTGTGTTGTTTGTTTGTAAACATCAGCATAATCATATGGTCGAACATATGATATTTTGGTTAGTCGTGTTGCCGGTTTACCCAAAAGAGAAAATATGTTATTTTATTAAAACAAAATTTAGATAGAAAAGTGTCGTCTAGGGCGATGATTTTATCTTTTCAATAAATAAAATATTCCTGAATAGAAAATAATTGAGTAGCTACGCACAAAGATGCTTCTATCAATAATAGAATTTATTTTACTGAATCTTATGTAATAGTTTCATGAAACTGTTTTGGCAACATTGGCCAATGATTGCTGCTAGGATAAAACATGGGATGCGTAGCTTATTGAATACATTCATACTGTGCGCATGTGTTAGTCTTGTTGTGATCTTTCGTTGTTTACCGGCAAATCGTGATTAAAAATACAGTTTTTCAGCTAATTTTCATTATAAATCGGGTTTAACTTATTAGATTGTGAAAGTAAATATATGTGCAGATGTAGTGAAGAAAATTCAAATACTGTATCCCTTCTGGAAGTAAGTAAAATAAGCGGTGTTCAATTTGGGGCTGGAATTTTTTTTTATTGTGATGATTTTTTGTGTGTCGTAGTGCTAAGCCAAAAATAAATTCGATGTTATTGAAAAGCAGATATCTACCCAACAAAATGAGATGTTGCTTGAATAAAAGGTGAGTGCATTAAGATAATGAATCGGAGCAAACTTCGAAATACTTGTTGTTGATGTATTTCATGTGTTTATGCTGGAAAAACCTTCAGAAGTTGTGGGTGGTTATTTTCATTGACTCATTCCTACTATTTGATGATCATCATTGATGACACCTTCTGAGGCTGACTGTTAGTTGCCTCTTAAGGGGAATTTACGTATGCTCGTCAGTCTAAGAGGCGTCCTCACATCTTATTAGCATTTTCTCAGCGTCACATACACAAACTTGACATGTTTGTTTGCTAACATTTATGTGTTGCCGGCTTCTCTATTCGTTTCTATCAACATAATTTTCCAAAAATGTTTGAAAGTGGTTTTACACCGCTCCGAACTTCTCAGGTCAGTGTGACTATTCTCGGTAGCCCCTGTTTCATCGGCAAGCTCTCGATTTGAATTGCGTGTTAACCAGATGTTCTGAGCGTGATTATCTCTCGCCCCAGCAGGCTTGGGTTCAAACCCAGTCGGCGCCGCCGGGATGTTCTGAGGCATAACATCTCTGATCACGCCTTTCTTCGGAAGAGAAGTAAAGTCGCTGGTCCCCGGTTCATGAGTTGATGGGTTGATAGGTAGGGCCCAGGTGTGGGAGCTGCCTTCCTGGCGTCGGTAGCATTGGTGCTCAAGATCGACGGAAAATACATCAAGGAAAACAAAAAACCAGCTGTTCTATAGTTCTATTATCGGCAACTTGAAATCAGCCGCAATTGGTAGTGCGTATATTCTATTTTATGAAAAATCGGGCGTAACAGGATTGCTCAGTCGTAAAAATGTAATCGGATTAAAGCTGAAAGACTACGGAGTGGTTTGAATAGATTTAGCGACGTGGTTTGATGTAACAACACAGTGAAATTACCGTTTAATTTTGGTTGCTGATTGCAATGGCTGCCGAAGCCGACATTTACTCTACGTCCTCAACGGCATTTATAATAATAATGTGAAAGAGAATGCACAATTACAAGAGAAAAAAAGTAGATTTTGACACCTCTTGAAGGTATTGCTCATAGCAGAGAAAGACAGGATTGACTTAACGGTTAAGTTTATTACTGTAAACACAGCTTGACGGTTGGATTAGAACACCCGCTCCCCCTCATGGTACCTAACGTACAAGCAGTATTCTTTCTTCTATCGTACAAAGCCCAGTCTCTCGATCTGGCTAGTGAACTTCTGATTCCAACACCGTGGTGATTGCTTAAGTCCATAAAGCAACATTTGCAGCTTGCACGCCATCCCTGGTGCTGACTTCGTACCGTCTGGAGGACAAATGAAGATTTATTCCTTTAACTCGCCGTGAAGAAAGACCGTCTTTACATCCATCTGGTAAAAGATGAAGCCTTCGTGAACACCAACCGCAAGGATGATTCTAATCGTCGCAAGCTTGGCCACCGAAGCATCTCTCCATTGTCCAGTCCTGGTTTCTTCAGTCAGCCCTTTGCGACAAGTCGGGCCTTGTACCGTACTATCCGTCCAGCCTCGTCCTCCTTAATCAGGAAATCCTACTTGGTTTTTAATGGCTTCACGTTAGCGGGGCATGGTACCATCTTCCACACCTGATTTTTCTCCATTGACTGCAACTCGTCTTGAATGGCTTGCAGCCACTAGTCTCGGTCTTCCAGAACTAGCACATGCTTGTAGGTTTCAGGAACATCTAATGTGAAGGAAAACGCAGCAGGGGTTGCTTGGAAACCAGTAATATAATCAAGCAGTTTACCCGGAAACTTGCATTACATTGGTATTCACTTTACAATCATATTTTCCATTCAAATGGTAAGACGTGTACACAAAGTTTGTCCCATCTTACAATAAAATTATATATCTTTTATGATCATGTTTTTTTAGCAAGAAATTAGCCATAACTGTTAATGAGATTGATTAAAAAAAAATCCAAAATCATCACAGTTTGCAGTGGAATGACGAACTTTTCAAGAATTGCAAAAGAAATTGGTCGCAACATGGAATGAAAATGATCACAATCTTTGAATCCACAGCTTTCGAAAAATCAGTAAACATTGAGTGGAGAACCGTCAACCAATCCTTTCGTTCAATCTTAAAAACCAGTGGCCACCAGTGCTCACATTGTGCGAACAATGTCCCCAGCTCGATTTCACCGAACACGGTACGTGCCTATAATAAATTCATCGGCCATGTCGTTGCCTCGAAACATGTGTTAGCGCGCTTTTCGTATTTCCAATTATCATAAAGCCTCTGGTTACGCATTGGTCCCTTCCAAACAACCAACGCACGGTGAAATTTTTGGCAAATTTAGCTGGCCAAAAGTTTTTTTTTAACGAGTCCATCTTGAAAGTAGTGCATTGAACTCGTCATTAATTGGAAAACTTAAACCTTTCACAGGAGTATTAAAACGTCTTCTGTAGCAGTTCATAATTTTGACCACCTAAATTGATCAAATACCCCTAGGTGCAGCGTGAACGTGAGTGTGGGTCCAATTTTCGTTTGCAAAGAGCGAACCCGCTTTCGGCGAATAGAGTTAATTTCTTGGTCTGCCGGGATTGAAGTAAATCGCTTATCGGATTCCAATTTTGCTAAACGACTACGATCGTAAAATATTTCACTCCATTGTTGTTCCGGAAGATTTCCTTTCCCCCCGACCGCAATAACGCATGGAGTCCCATTATGTCCCATTAGCCAATGTTTCTCAAGAGCCGTATCAGCGGAACTTTCGCAAATGGCCGTCTTATTTTTTAATATTGTACAGCGGATGATGCTATTAAGGTGGTGCTGTACGAAATGGCAATCATAATTATGGTCGATTTCAATTTCCATGATTGGGTTGACAGCCGCGCCTGGCTAATAAATAAACTAAGAATCTTCGGTGCGAGATTTTTCAGGTAACATCTTCGTGTTCATCGTACAGAATTTCCCCTGCCATCTTTTGAAGCGAAGTGCTTTTTCGGTTTTCTTGTCGAAGGTAACGACAACGGATGGTGAATTTCTTCCTTTGAATCATTGATGCTAATTAACACGACAAGTCAGCAGTTGGGTTGCGCCAGTTTATTCGAACCCAAGAGTGATTATCAAGAATGTCTGGCTGAATCGTTGATGACTGGTTTATTTAATTTCACGAAATAATGCAAAGGGTTTAGAAGAAATGCATGCTTATATTATACCGTATGCGTGATAATTTTTGCACCATTGAGCAATGTCAAAAATTAAAAAAATTCTCAAAAATTTCGTTTTCAGAGTCTCAGAGTCTTAAACTATGTTAATCATCGATCGAGTTTCCACTTGCTACAATTATGGCCTCCACACGCTTCCGGAATACACGGCAGGTTCTAATAATGTAGTCTGGATTCATTTCTCTCCAGGTACGGGTCAATGTTTGTCTGAGGCTTGCTGTACTCGGGTGGCGTTTAGAACAGGCCTTGGCCTTTATGACGCGCCATATTGAGTAATCCAGCGGATTAAGATCGGGCTGGATGGCGGTCACATATCCTTCGTCCAGAACGGAAGATGTTCCTGCAACCACTTCTGAGTGCGGTTCGAGGTGTGGCACGGAGCCCCATCTTGTTGAAATACAACATTTGGCTTCGGACCGTACTGTTCTCTGATCCACGGAAGAACATACTTACTTAAAATCCCGATGTAAACCTCCGTGTTGACCTTGTCTGGAATGAACACCGGGTCCATTTTTTTGCCTATCGGAAGCCACCAATCCAAACACCATAACGCTAGCAGGATGCTTGGTCAGATACACGTTCTTGTGCTCGTCGGCCACGTCTTTTACCGGAAGAGAACTAATAAACCGGTCGGTTCTGGAATTTGATACGGGATCGACGGTAAACATGCTCTCGTCGGTGAACAGGATTACCGGATTTTTTCGCTTAAGGAAGTTCAAGATTTTCTTGCATCGTTCGACTCGTAGCTCCCGGATGCGGTTGGTAATCTTGTGAGTTTTTTTCCCGTACCCTCGACTTTGCCCCGCAATCTTCCTTTACGATCTTCCGTGCCGTAAAGTCACTTATCCCGTGTTCCTTTGCCATTTTCCTTATTGAACGCACTGGATTCACCCGAATCTTCCTTTTGATAGCAGCGATAACCCTCGGAACCCAAGCTGACCTTGGACGACCAGTGGCCACCTTCGCGGATAGTTGTACTTTCTTTTCTCGGTCTAAAACCTTTTGACGGTCCACCGGGACACTTCCACGGCGATTGAAATGTCTTTTTGCGACATTTGCGCGTGGGACAAATCACGAATACGCTGCAACTTCGTCATGGTGCAACTGTCAAACTAAGTAAATCATTTTCTTTTATACACAGCCTACTACGGTATGAGCTATAGGTTACGTACATGCGAAGAAATCAAAGGCATTGTATGCACAGGTGAAACGGGAACCTTATTTGTACGATGGTGCAAACATTATCACGCATACGGTACAATTCGGTTGAGGAACCATTTTGAAAATAAATCCAAAGGCATTCAAAACTTAATTGTCTGGTTGCCCAAGGCATGATTATGTAACACATTGTAGGATAACAGCTGTAATATTTGGTAGATTTTATATTAGGAATTTAAGAAAATATAGTTCACCAGTTCACTGAGAGTTCAAACAACGTGAACAATAAACTCGAAGCGTAGACAACGATAAAGTCACGAACCTAGGGGCACGCAATAACATTTAACTCCAACGCAGGCAACGGCTGTAATTAAATTAATTCCATAAACTACTGCTTTAATTACATTAATTACACAATATAGAACATCAACTACTTTTTAACTCCTTTAATTACAGTTAAAATTTCGTAATTAAAGTACATTAAATACATTTTCAATACTTTTAATTTCATTAATTACGGATAGATAATTTTAATAACCGTCAGTACTACTTCAAAACGCATTAATTACTTTAAGTACTTTTGATTGCATTTTAACTTCAACGCACCTCTTCTTTGTATTGCGTGCCCTTCGTCATGAACATATCTGGAACATTTTGCACTGCGATAAGTGATGGCAGCTTTTGTAAACAAAACAAATCACGATACCAAATCGTCTAAAGGGTGATACGGTCAAAATTTGGTCAAGGGAAAACGCGTGTAAATTGGTGAAATCGTTTATTTAAAAAATCAAATTAAATTTCTTTTTCAAGTTCAATTAGTATAAAATTCAGGAAAAATATTCAGTTAGGCTTCCGCTTTTCCAAATCCGAATTGCCGGGCCTTACGCTTGACCCCTGCCATCAGATTTTGTACAGCCACCTTGTCCACCTTCTTCGCCGCAGAAAGCCAGTTTGCCTTGAACTGCTGCTCGCCCTTAGCAGTTTTTTTTTTGTCTTCTTTAGGTTCCGCTTGACAATAGCCCAGTATTTCTCAATTGGGCGGAGCTCTGGCGTGTTGGGAGGGTTCTTGTCCTTGGGAACCACCTGCACGTTGTTGGCGACGTACCACTCCATGGCCTTTTTACCGTAATGGCAAGATGCCAAATCCGGCCAAAACAGTACGGAACAACCGTGTTTCTTCAGGAAAGGCAGCAGACGTTTATTCAAACACTCTTTCACGTAAATTTCTTGGTTGACAGTCCCGGAAGCTATGAAAATGCTGCTTTTCAAGCCACAGGTACAGATGGCTTGCCAAACCAGATATTTCTTTGCGAACTTTGACAGTTTCATGTGCTTGAAAACATCTGCTACCTTTCCCCTTCCTTTTGCCGTATGAAACTCCTGTCCCGGAAGCTGCTTGTAGTCGGCTTTGACGTAGGTTTCGTCGTCCATTACCACGCAGTCAAACTTCGTCAGCATCGTCGTGTACAGCCTCCGGGATCGCGCTTTGGCCGTCGTATTTTGTTTATCATCGCGATTTGGAGTCACTACCTTCTTGTAAGTCGATAGTCCGGCTCGTTTTTTGGCTCGATGCACGGTTGTAGACGATACACTCAGCTTATTTGCGGCATCTCGGAGAGAGAGGTTAGGGTTTCGCTTGAAACTACCGGCAACTCTCTTTGTCGTCTCAGCGGCTTCCGGTTTTCGATTTCCCCCCGATCCAGACTTCCTGGCTGTCGACAAACGTTCCCCAAACACTTTAATTACATTTGTAACGGTTGATTTGGCAACTTTTAGCGATTTTGCCAACTTTGCGTGCGAGTAGCTCGGATTTTCGGGATGCGCGAGCAAAATTTTGATACGCTGCTCTTCTTGCTTGGACGGCATTTTGACAACTGAAGAGTGAATTCCAAAATCAAAATAGGAGCAACATTCTACACACACACACCTTCAAAATGAGGGGTGTTCAGGTTTTTTAAATGCAAAATTGAAAGAAATACGTCAAGTTGATATTGACCAAATTTTGACCGTATAACCCTTTAATAATATTTGCGCTATACAGAGGAGGAATACTAACTCTCACTATACACCGGACTCGTTCGATTGTGACTGTTAAACGAAGCAATATCAATAATGAGCTTACATCAACACAAATGCCAACCTTTGACGAAAAAAAAGGCGTATTTAATTGATTAAATCTTCCATCGGAATCTTACGTAAAATCATTTGCATAATAATTAGCTGTTCATCATAAGTTGAAAAAAACTCGAACTTGAATTTTATTCCACGTCTATGTTTTTTTTTATATTTGCAAATATTTTAAATAAACACGATATTACAAAATATTTATATTCAAACCTTACTGCATACGCCCCAAACAGCATCCGTGATAAACTTTTCTCGGTTTGATGTTTCTTCGAATTACATTGTTTCGCTCTTCCGCCTTCATCCGCCTTCTCGATACAGAATGAAGCTTTCCACTAGCACGAATCGACATTCGGAATAGAGCGAGAACTGTCACGCAACAACGAAACGAGAATTCTAGACTAATATTTGAAAAGGGCATAACTCCAAAATGACCATATCGAGAAAATCGCTTCCGAATTTTGATGACCTAAAAATTAATCCTATTTCACGACTTTCGATTTTCTGGATGATTTTATAAGCTTGACATATAGCTAATAGTGTAATCTTTCATCGTGCATCACTTAAAACACACAAAAAAGTTTTCTTTGCCGTGAAATTGAGAGAGAAAAATCATACGCCCTGATAATTCCTTACATGTTGTTACCCCCGGATCTTTCACCCTTTGAACTGCCAACACTGATGATACACCCTCGGGATTTTTTGTTTGTTGTTCGCTAATTTTGTGAGAGTGGAATTACGCCCGGAGATTTTGTTGATCTTCTTTTTGTTCGTTGTTTACATGTGAAATATCAATCGGATGCATTTCAAATGAATCGGGCGTGACTAGATACTACAAAATCAGTACTTTTGACATATTAAAACAATATAATTCGTAGTTCTGGTGCAAGACGTAGCAACCAGATGCATCATAGAGTTGAAAGGTGGAAATACGCCTCACACTTAGAAATTTTTACAGAAATCTGTAAAATTTTACCGAAATCTCAACCAGGGTTACTTCCACTCACTTGCTATAAAAAATGTTTTTCGGAATTATGAAATCATGATATAGTATAATGCTTATTAGCACTTGTAAGTTACAAGAGGAGGTCATGAAGTATATGTTTGACACATTAAATCTGTCAAAATTGCTTTTAGTGCGTCACAATCAGCGATTTTACGACTCGTGAGCGCTCACTCTGAGTGCCGAATGACTTAAAGATAGAAGAAGAAATATATGGTATCATCCCGAAAACAAAATGTTGTTTGACAAGAATCGACTTTCTCTTAGGGTCTTAGATTTTGTTTCGTCAGTAGGATTCGAGATATGGAGCATCTCCAGATTGCATGTATATCCTTTTATACCAAGACTAGCATTTCTTAAGCTGAACTTCACCTGGGCGGTGCATTCATTTATTATAAGGGTGGTCCTTTTATTATGAAAACACTTACAGGGTGTTCAATAAGTTCGAATATATTTTTTTATCGTTGTGTAGGTGCACATTGTGTGCGTATTGGTGTCAACTTTAGCCTCATATATAGTCAACTTTAGCCTCATATATAGAAGAAACGTTTTTGATGATTTGAAGTGATATTTTCTTCTACTTTTTCGTGTTTATCGAGTAGTTTGTGAACTGTTCTCTCTATATATGGCAAAATATGGTTTGTTTACATTTTGGAGTTACACCCTTTTCAAATTTTAGTCTAGAATTGTTGTCTTGATTCGCGCGACGAGTAGAATAAACACAATTGCTGCATCGTGTTTGCTTTGCTCGAATATCCAAAGTCTGCTCGCAGATCAGGTTGCACAATGCGTCTACAATTTAGATGCCTACCCTTGTGCAGACTTGATGGAGCCTCGCTCGCAAGTTTGTAATGAGCCGAGCGTAGCATTTTTCTGAGGAGTAGAATTCCTACTGCCTGATAATTCCACTGATCTACAGAGCTTGTGAGCGAAGGGGGATAAAATGAGAGTGGGGTTTGCTGCCATTCATGTTCATGTTTTCTATCAGACCCTCTCACTCTCATTCTGGGTGAACTCTGAGCTTTTTGCGTCGAACAAAACCATTAATGAACATTTAGTGTTCATGATTAGTAAATATAACCCCGCTCTCCTGTCAATTGTAGTCCTCCTGTCTAAACTATAGTTTATGAACAGCCCCTAACCAGTATACCCTAGTGTGTGTATAATGATTTTATAGGGTAGTGTTCGTGAGCAGAGCTGGAAAAAATCACGGCCTTCATGTCACAATGAGAAAACAGGCCCTCTCACTATCACGAGATGAAACTACCTAACATTGGCTTTCCAACGATCAAGCACTCATGAGAATAATTCTTATACGGTTTTGACATCAACATTTCTAACTGATTTAGATGAATTAAAGCAAGTAACCGTATGTAATCGGTCGAGTGAATATATTATAAAGATTTCTTTGGAACTAGTAACATTAATAGCAATAAATGAGCTAGTAATTACGATCAACACAACACTGTCACGTTCTGACAAAAAATTCGATAAGATTTTGCAGAAAATCTTTATCATCATTTTCTCATCCGATGATAGTGACAAAAGTATCTCTGTAAATATCGTGTGAGATTTTTCATTGAAAATGACATTTGCCAGCCCTGACCTAGAAATGAACCTCTCATGTCACCCGAGCTGACTATTGAGTTCTTCAAGCAAGATATCACGTGACGTGAGAGGTTCATTTCTAGATGATTGACAAAGTGAACTACATTCTCTAGCTCATACATTATCACACTAAAGCTTAATGTTAGATAGATTTTTAACTTATTTTTAAGGTCCCCGTGCGTTTTTACGCCGCGGCAGCGGTAGCGAATAAATCACGTTAACCGCGGTAGCGAAATTCGCGCGGGTGCCTACACCTGAGTGGCATTTTTTTTTTTTTTACAGCGTCGTAGCGATCGTGAGCAATGGATTCGGCGTTGGATGAAGAAGAGGAGGTGTTGCTAGTTTCTTTACAAGCAGAGGAAAATGCATTGAAATCGGATATCTGCCATCTGGTCTGGTTTTTTGTTATTGTTGACAGCATGACCCGTTTTGGGTTTAGTCGACCTTACGTACTTTGCAAAAGAGTCTCTTAAATTTTTCCACCGTTTTTTCGCTTCATATCCTGAGAGAAAAATATGCTTTTCAATGCAGATTTCTAACCACTGATGATCACGGAAGTTCATGGAATTTTAAAGAAAGTTCGTCAATCTCATGAAAAAAATTGAAAAATTTCACTTTCTCTGGAATGCAGAATCATCAGAAAAATTTGCATAATTTCAGGAAAGTGCATAAACAGACCATCAGAAAAGTTCGCATAACTTCAGAGAAATTTGCAAATCTTCAAAAAAAGTTTGAATATCTTAAGAGAAATTTGCAAATCTTCAAAAAAAGTTTGAATATCTTAAGAGAAATTTGCAGAACCTCAGGAAAACTCGTAGATCATCAAAAACATTACATAATTTCAGAGAGGTTCACAGAACTTCAGCATTGTTGAAAAATCATCAGAGAAATTTGCCAAACATCAGAGAAGCTCACAGAGCTTCCGGAAAGTTCGTAGATTATCAAAGAAATTGAAGTTGAAGATTGAAGACAAATCAGCGGCGCCAGTGGTGTAGTGGTAAGCGTGATTACCTCTCACCCCAGTGGGCCTGGGTTCAATCCCAGTGCTGGTTTTGCAGTTGGTACTCAGCACGGAAAACAAGATCGACGAAAAACAAATCAAGGAAAAACAAAATTGTAGAAATATCTTCCGGGGAATTTGCGAAAGTTCAAGGAAGTTCATAGAATCAAGGAAATTCGTAGAACTTTAGGGAAATTTGAAGAACTTCATATCTGCTGCGTGTTGAGCTGTGAAATCTTGGATATTTAGGATAATTTCTGAGCATGCTGGTATCTGCTAAGATTTTTTCGAAGATTTTCTTTGAACTCTCGGCTAGTGTATTTAAAACTAACATTGAGTTCACTCATATTATTCGCCCGATATTTCTGATGAATTTTCACAGGAATATCTTTTTTTAGTTCTGCTAAATGCTGCTCCTACGGAACTTACCTTTGAATGAATTTGTCATACTCCTAAGAAATTCATTTGAATTATTCTGAGAAATCAATTTATTTCTAAATTTGCTTTGGGTTTTCTCCTTCCTATGCAATTCGACTTACAGTTTCTAGACTCTCCTTAAAAAAATAAATGTAGTTCTACTTACATATTCCTTGGATGTAGCATAGCATATGCAATTGTAAATATCGTGGGTGGTCAATTATCCTCACAAATACCTTAGATTTCTCCTCGGGAAGCTTTTTTGAAGGGCAGTGAGTTTATAGCAGTTTACCGATATTTATACAAGTTGAGCGAATTCCATATGCATTCGAGATAGTTCGCAAAAAATTTTTGAAGAACAAGGAATTTGGTAGAAGTTCATGCAACTTCAAAGAAGATCTGCTAGAATTTTGAGAATTTTGGAAGGATTAAGGGAGTTTTTTTAGATGGGAATATTGTAGAAATTCTAATGATGATCTTTGATCTTGGCAGAATTTCAGGGAACAGTATATTAAATTTACAAGCTCAGACATCTTTGAAAACATTAGTTGTTATCAGGGTGCCTTCCATTCATTTTGAATAAAAAAATGATTTATGAAATAATGGAATAATAAAATATTCTGATGATATTTTGTATGTGTAAGTAATAAGAAAAGATTGTAAAGTTTGTGTTTGACACATCAAACCTGAAAATTTAGCTATGATAGAGTCACAATGAGCGTTTTTCTGATCGCCTCTTTGCGAAGAGTGAAGAGCGAAGAGTGGGTGAGATAAATTACAAAATCGCTTATTGCGACTCTCATGTAGCAAAATTGGCACACAAACATTATAATCTTTTCTTGTTGTTTACACAATCAAAGTATTTTCATAATATCTTATTATTCCATGCTTTCTTAAAACATTTTGTTAGTCAAAATGAATGGAAGGCACCCTGGTTGTAATTTGTGTGAAGGGTCAAAATTGATCTCATATATATTGCAAACTATAGCACGATTTTTGACCAAATTTAGGCTGTTGAAACTAGAAGTAACGAGTGATCTTTGTAAAATAAAAAAAAATACCAGTCGAGTTGAAAAGTATAAAACATCAAAATTCAAAATTTTTTAACAGAGTAATTCGTAGATTGCATACTGGCAACGGTCATGTATCTACTTTAATGTTCTTATTCTGATTGCTTAAAGAAAACTATTTGGAAGTGAATAGCTCTCCAATCAAAGTTCAGAACAGGAAAAACATGATAATTGCCATTGCCGGCCACCCCCATCTTCTCCGTTACGCAAAAAGGAAGGATATTGTAGATGTAACATCTACTGAACGTGATGCCAGCGACTCACCATATATGCTACGAAGTTGGGTATTTGGGTAGGATGGGTAGGTTAGGATTCGCTTAGGCAGACGATGCGACCATAGAAATTGTTTTGTTTTGGAGGAGCTTGGGAGTAAACCCATGATCTTCTACTCAGTAAGCAAAAGTGGTAGCCACCAAGCTAGCCGAGCTCCTTAATTAAAATTTTAGTACCTTACTTGATGAAGTTTTTATAAATACTGTTTTAAATATAATGCATAAACAACAAATAGAAAGAAAGGGTGTCTCACCAGAATGAGCTGTAATTAGCCAGCCTTCTCATGGTTCCTAAGCTGGATCAAAAAGCATCTTCCAAATGTAGTACCATTTCTTTGATCTAAATAGTTGGCGTAAGTGATCCCAATTGCTTGATGATCGTGCCAAACGAGGCAGTTGCTTCAAATTTAAACTTGAACTCACTAGGTGCTTGATCTACTGTTGTGGTTCCAGCATTTGTTGGAAATTCGGTTTTTCACAAATATCGTTTTTACCAAATCATCAGCCAATTATCGAAAAAAGATTATCAATAAAAACCGCGCTTCTTCGGCGGCAAAACGCTGCAGACAGCGAATCGAAAGCGAACGCAAAAGCAACGCTGCAAAAACGCGCGAGCAACGTCGACTCGCCCCGTTGGTTTGAGCGTTTCCGTAAACCGCCATTAATTTGAAATGCGATGAATTTTCCACCGCGAATTATCCGCTGCCGCCACGTTAAAAATGCGCCAGTATGGGGGAACGTTTAATTTTCATACTGCCGTAATCTAGCGGAACTCTTCAAACCTCTAGCTAATAAATTATCACACTAAAGCTTCTCGTTAGATAGCATTTCCAACCAACTCTGAGTTTTCTTAAGATAAGCTTATCATTTTTCTATAAGCTCTTTTCAAAATTAAGGCTCGATCTAAAATGGCGATATGAAAATGCAAAATGGCATTTAGTTCACGAGAAACGTTTCTAAAAATTTTCAGCCAAATAAAAAAAAATTTGTCTGGAATTGCTCAGTGGCAAAAACAGGAGTATAAATAAGGCCAATTCATATTAAACTCAATGCGCCAATAATTTTTGTGTGCGACTATGCTCGACTACTTTATGAAATTATTTATTTATTTGGAGGGAAAAGCCCACACTAGTGGGCGCAAAACCTCATCATTTCAGTACCAACAGATAACATGGAATCATACAGATACATTTGCTTGAACTAAGTCCTAACCGTCAGGAAGTTAAAAGTACATTATAAAAAAGATTCTTAAGTCTAACACGGGAGATATTAAAATCAAAGCAGTTATAACATTTGTTGAAAATCTTGCACATGTTAGTTAACGGCTCATTAGCGCCGTAGTTTGTGCGAGAAGCTGGGATGTTGAAAAAATAATAAGAACGTAAATTTACGCGTCTGAAAATGACATTTAAACTGCTGCAGAAGTGAACCGCAATTAATGTCCGATCGTAGGAGATCAGCGATAAAGGTAGCCTTAGAGACGCCTCGGCGAACACTAAGTAATTGTAGGGACATCAAATTACCGCGACTTTCATAACCAGGGGTATTGAAAGGATCACTCCAGGGTAGCCAACGAAGGGCGAAACGTACAAATCTTCACTGAATGGCCTCAATACGATTCACCCCGTTGCTGTAAAAAGGAGCCCATACTACGGAACAGTACTCTAATGTGGAGTGGACTAGCGAAAAATAGAGTGTTTTTAAACATAAAATGTCCCTTAAGGTCTTTGGCGGAATGAAAAATGAAACCAAGTTGAGAAGATGCCTTAGCGGAAACATAAGCCACATGGTCCTTGAAGGTGAGTGGTGAATCAAGTATGACGCTTAAGTCTTTAATGGTAGATTCACGGCTTAATATTTGCTCCAGCAGGCTGTAAGCATAACAGATAGGTGATTTTTTTCCTGGAAAACGTTATAGCCATTTAGAAGCATTTAATACCCTCCTGTTCTTGTCACACGAACGTCCAGCTGCTGCTGAAGAAACAATGCATCACTTCGATCTTTGATGACAAGGTATAGTTTGAAATCGTCAGCATAAGACAGCTTCAGGTAACGGATCGAAAAGTGAACGTCACTCGTGATTGATTTTATCAAAAGCTACAGAAAGATCGGTGTAGATAACATCCACTTGATGACCTCTTTCCATCTCGCGTATGATTGATGATGTGTATTGAACGAGATTTGTAGCGGTCGACCTCTTCGGCATAAATCCGTGTTGTTCAGATGCGATGTAACTAGAGCATGTGTGTTTTAAATAATCTAGCACCAATAGTTCAAAAAGTTTTGAGACTGCACATAAAGCAGCGTCGGTCTCTGTTCCGCAATCTAGTGCCAATCACCGACGGACATCGATTGCCATCATTTGACGGCAATCGAATGTGCAGGAAGGCAGCTTCCACACCTGCGCAGGATATCGCACCCATTCAACACACATGGGCCGGGACCAACGGCTTTACTTCCCTTCCGAAGGAAGACGTGACCAGAGAGTTTTATGCCTCAGAAAAATCCCACTGACCTCGACTGGGATTGAACCCAGACCCATTGGGGTGTTAGAAAGCAGTCACGCTTACCACTACACCACCGGCGCTGGCGTTGGACACCGACTGCGTATTGCCTTTTTGAAGACAGGGAAAACAAAAGAATCTTTCCAGCAGTCGGGAAAGATTCCAGAATCCAAAGAGAGGTTGAAGTTGGATGCTAAAGGTGAGGCCAGCACTCTAATACAGTTCTTAATAACCGCGGAAGGGATTCCGTCAGGGCCAGTGCTGAAAGAATTTTTCAAACATAGGCCTGCTCTACGAACACCATTAGTCGAAATAGGCGTATGCGGCCCAACAGCAGAAAGTACGGGAACATCACTTACGGCGGCTACGATGTGCTCGTTAGGTAAATTTTCTTTGACGAAGACACTGCTGAATTGTGACATGAACAGGTTAGCGATTCCCTCCGTATCTGATTCTTCTCCATATTGTACATTATAGAAGGTAAGCCCGATTCCTCCCGTTGATCGTTCACATGATTCCAACAACTATTGGGATTTGCTTTGAGTTTAGTTTCTAGATGGTGCTGAACCGCTTATACTGTTTGTTAACGAGGTTGTACTTCCTCTTCGATGCATCTGTTCGAAGTTTAAAAATGTCTTCAAGGCAGCTCGTTTGGATGCCTTCAGTCGGTTGAGTCGGTGGTTGGTCCAAGGAGGGTTACTAGATATGGGTGGAGTTGTCATGGTTACAAACTGGTCGATCGCATACACGACAATATTCGAAAAAAAATAGAAGGGGTAGCATTCGCGTCACGATCTTGGAGTTCATCATTCCAGCTGATGTTTTCGAAAAAGGTTGTCATTCCCTCAAAGTTAGTCCTACGATAGTCATACGATACGCTGTCCACGGTAACCCGAAAAGTACAAGCCTGATATAAGTGCAATGATAACTGCAGAGGTGTCTACAACGTTTAACTAGTGGTTCGGATGCATCTTGAACCGAGCAATTAGAGGCGGCTAAGGAAACATAGATCAAGCAGTCTATGATTTTCATTGGATATCCCGTTCCGTTGCAGAAGATCAGCAGTATTGTAGCAATCTAATGAGATGCTACTAGAGGTGTAATGTATGAGCCATTAGAGAAAGGATGAAAGAACTCTGTTTCATTCGATGACCAGTTGACTGAAGCAAGATTGAAATCACCAACAACAAGGTTTCCTTCATCTTGGATACAACCCAAAAAAAGTAAATCAATGTGATGATCGATCAACTCAGAGTCGCCAAATCGATCCGAGGGTAAATACAACACGCAAATAAAGACCACTTTCAACGGTAGGGTAACAGCCACCCACTACTACACTGGTACTCAACGTAATGTAGTATTTTGTGAACGTTGCAAAATCAATCGAAATGTCAAAGGTTACTGAAAGTTGCCAGCCAAGTTCGTTAACTCACCGTTCAAATCTTTTTCAGCTGGTGAAAGACTTGAATTTCATCCAACAATGGCAAAAGAGCCTTTTCATTTACAAAAAGTAAGCTGTATCTAATCCTACGATTTGTTAGACCCTTCATCGCCTATGAGATGCCTCAGGGGATTCAGTGCCATTTTATCGGATCAAATAGAGTCCCTCTAACTGCCGCACAAAAACCGGCCCATGACTAAATTTCACTGAATAGCAGCACAAGAACTTCTTACGTTATTTGAATAATCCTTCCCCTCGTCTACTTTTCAATTCATTGATCTTCAAGAAAGGTTTCCACCTTTGTGATGAGAAGTGTGCGCTTAAATTTTTTTTTTCTTCGCTTCAACTTAATTTGTAACCCAGGTTTTACCGTAGCAAACTCAATTCGATGAACACCCCGTCACATTAGAATTCAGCACTGCATAACGCGACAAGATTTGGCTTTTTCACACACGGGAAAAACGTCATATCCCATGATGTCAAATTGATATCCTCATCACGAACGTGTCGTTATGGTGTGTGAGCTTTTCCTCCCCACATAAGTGGAGCGGAGCGGACTCACAGATGGGAATCATTACTGTTACAGGGAACACCGAGCAGAGAACTCGTTGTCATGTTCATGCTCCACATTACAAAACAACAACTATAACGAGCCCAGGGCCATGCATCTCAACGGAGGAGGGTCAAGTTTGGCCAAATGAGAGTAATTTATTTAAACAGGTTTACTGCAATCCCCAAAGCTTTCCGGTAGGTGAACTCTGAACTGTTGGATATAGAGCATGCATGAACGTCCCAAAATGCCTAGGACACATGTGAAGCAAGATGTCGTGAATTATTCATATCGAATCATCGCTCGATGGCGTGGCTCGGAAGAATCGGAGATGTTGTTTTTGTGTGTGTCCTTCTGAGGGTGATTTGTTCGAGGATTGTTTCTGGTGCTCTGTTGCTCTTCAGCTTACCATCACGGTGTGCTTCTAGCTTTCGGTTGAAGTATTTCCATTTAGATTTTCACAAAGTTGAGTTGAAGTTGATAAAGTTGAAAATTCAGTCCATAATTTTATATCTCTATAATACCCCCGAAAATGGGTGATGATCACATCGTGATTTCTGAGAACTCATTCAAAACTTTGCCTGGTATGACAACACTCATTCCTGGCATCGTATACATTTCACGTGTTGACCAGCAATTTCCATCATCGTTCAACTAAAAACTATCTTCCACCCGTCTGCTCCGTGCAATCACAAAACTCCAATAAAAGTGTATTTCCCACGCCGAGTGGCATTCACTCCAAAACGTCACTCCCCGGGTCAGAACGGAGAAAGTTCGCCACAACTACCGTTGAACAATAATTGCACAGAAACGGCAACAATTTGTCCCGCACTTTTCCCGATTTCCATCCTTTCGACGCTCGTCTCATTGTCGCACATAATATGTACGCCCCCTCAGCTGGAACGAGTGGGTGGCAATGATGCTGATGGCAGTGGGAAAACGCCACCCGAGCAGGAATTATTATACAAAGGAAATAAGTCAAGCTCAGTTGAAGTTGAAAATGGGTGAACAAAACGAAAGACGACACACTCCTGCTGGTATCAAGCTACGATATACGTATGTTTATAAGTTGAAATGACAGTGAAACGAAAAAAGGAATACAGCCAGCGTGCCAACCGACACCAGAAAACAAAAACTGTTTCCAGTGATTCCCAGAAGGGTGAGAGAAATCGTAGCATCAACGCTTTGCCTTTCGAGACCTAGGGGTGGGGGTAAAAACGAGGAAAATTGCGGAAAACCTCTTTCAACTTCACAAGGTGAAACTGAAACGTTTCCTGCCTTTCCGTTGCTTTTGTTGTCGTTCCATGCACAACAGTGGAAATGGGTCACGACGGAAAAGGGATAGGGCACTTCAAGGTTGCGAAAATTGTCCCGCGGTGTCGTCACCGAGCGCGCGGCGCTAGGGAGAAGTGCAGAAGGGGCTTGAACGAATTCGATTCGGATCTGGCAGAAAGAATTCGACTTTCTACGGACGGAAGAACTTTCTTCCCACTCGCTATGACGTAGGTACTATCAAACATGATGGCAGAAAAGAGGCCTGCCAACCGTAGTGACAGCGGGAAAGCCAAAAGGAAGGGGGATAATCAGCGAAAGCTCCAGTATTATTCCCTTGATTGCACTCGAACAAACTCGTTGCCTCGTTCAGTGGGAAAATTGAGACTCATACATACACACAGACACACCAACAACAAACACAAACAAACAAACTCAGCTTACGTAGACACATAGCCTGGCAGCCGGAGCCGGAGAGACTGAACGAGCTATTTTTAGCATCGAGAACAGTTTATCGACCGTTCTCATGCGACAGAGCAGCTATTTTTAGCACATTGGGATGCTCTGGCCTTTCAAAGGAGGGAAAAGGCAACGAGCCTCCCCAAGGAAAAACTAGGTTACGTACATACTCGATCCATTCCGGTACATTCCCCGTCCTGCCTCTGTACCTACACAAACAACAATGCACGGACACAGTGTGAGCCTATCCGGAGCCTGAGCAGAGAAGTTCGTAGTACCTACAGCTTCGGGTATTGTTTTATGGATTCAAAGAGACATTTTTTGGATTGTTCGTCGGAGGAAGTAGAAGAAGAAGAAGAACGCGTGGATGGGTGTAGAACAACTAGCGTTCAGGTCACGCGGTACATGCGGAAAATCTTGCTTTTTGCTCGTAGTTCCGCCTCGTCGATGACGACAATCTACTGTTGCATATTGCCCCACGTCGCACGTCATTATAGAATTGGAGAATGTGATTATAAACTGAGCGGTGCAAACAGAAATACACGAGCAAAATCAAATCAGAGCTAGGGACGTTCTGTTTTGTTTTCCAATATACGTATCGCAATAGATCAGTTCCACGCCAAATGATGAATCGATCAGATTCAACCTTCTCCAGTCTGCATGAAACTTTGCATAATTGTGTGTTATGTGGTTATGTGCAATTATTCACATTTCACCCAAAGTTCGGCCATTTTGAATCAGTTATTTTGAGGAAATATATCAAAAAAAAATTATAAATCCTAGAGTAACAAAGAATATCCTTGTTTAATCATTTAAACTTTTTAACATCGGATTACCATAGAGGTACTCTAAGACCAGAAGGTTCCGAAGAAACGAGATCAACTTTTTGGCTCAGCTCTGGTACTAAATTCGGTCCCAAGCTAATCGATGCACCCCTCGAAACATAGGAAAATCCACGAACCCCTCATTTTATCGAATCAAAACAAGCATAGTGTAGTACTGGAATTTATACAAGAATGGGGTACTTTAATCGATTTGCTTGAGACCAAAAGGCTGGTCAAGTAGTGAGCCAATTTAAAATTGTTAGTTTCGTATTGATTGTTGGAATAACTTCTTCCGGCAAAATATTGGGAATAAAAAAAAACCAATCAAAATCAACCGCGCTACCAGTGTTGGAAAAGTTCGCGATATTTCATGAAGTTCACCAAGGGAAAAGTTCGCGAGTCATAGTGAGTTTTCAAGAACTTTTCCATCACTGCGCGCTACAAAAAAACAGTCAGGTCTTGAACACTTACAACTTTGTCAATAGCGGATGGATTTTTGACGTAGAACTACGTCTTTGTCGACTATACTGGGGTGCAAATCAAAAAATATGTGTGGTGAAGGAGTGTTAGGTTTTGAACGCTTGTAACTTTGTCATTTATAAATGAAATTAAAATCCAAATACGCCAATCGATAGGATATTACATTACGCACCTGCTGAAATAAATATTTTTTTTTTCCAATTTATTCTGTAATTAAACTTTTGAAAATGTACAAATGATAATGTTATCACTGTTTTCATGAAATAAGCCTTTTTCCCAAACCCAGTAATCATAAACGAATACCACTTGGTTGCACATCATTTTGCTTGAACCTGAAAAGATATAAATCAGCGCTGCTCTCATACCTCTGCTCATTACAGCTTCGGACGGCGTGGCACTAGGTCCTGCATCAAGCAGGACTAAGTTAGCGGCTAAAGGTGGATCACGGCTTGTCCACCACAATGAGGAATGAGACTTGAAAAAACGGGCATGGAAAACCCCCTCCCTCTTAACAACCTCTCCCCCTCCCCTTAACAATAACCCGGAAAAGACATGGACTTTGACGATCATTTTTTTTTTCGGGAAATAAATTTAAAGCAAATCACAATTATGTAGGGTTAACTACCCCATTTCCGGCCTATTAAGCACAACCCGCACTTCATCTTTCTTAATCAAGTGCAGTTTAGCACCAAACGGAATGTTATTATTACTGATGGCTTCCAAATTTATTTACCTTTCCGTACGTACCGTAAGATTTGAAAAGGAGAAACCAATCGTTGAGATATTGTCAAAAGTCTAACACTGCTTTTGGACTCCAAACTCGGCCTACGGATTCTAAACTCGACCTAACGCATTGAAACGCCAATGATTTCACTTCGGCCTATCGGATGAAGATAAAAATTGATTCGGTCGGAGCGCTTCTTTTGTTTTTGGGAATAATGGGTGCAAACCATCATACCACGCGTTCTCATTGTCTTCGTTCTGTAGGTTATTAACTAAAGCATCGTACCAAACGTACAATTGACTTGTTAACTCTGAAATCATGGATTTATTTGAGTTTACTGTTCGATAGGCCCGAAATGGGCGATTAGGCCGAAGTAGTTCTCTACCCTATAAACAATAAATTTTGCAGGGCCAACATTTCAAAAAAAAAAAAATTGCTTAACAGAAGACATACACTCGATGAATTACCAAGAACTGACTGTAAAACATATCTGGTACCTCTACCCAGACAACCAGAATGCACGTATATTCAAAGTTGTTTTCGTGATATACAGACATATATATGAACAAACAACTCGTATAAAATGCAAAGAAATGGATTATACGTACAAAAGTGGAGGCCATATACGTGCATATTTTCATTTAATTTTAAACGAGTTGATTTAACATCATATGCAATTTGATCTGTAATAACAAATCCATTTTGAAAAGTCTTACGATTTAATCCGATTAAATTTGTGATACAGTACGACGGAAAAATTAGTCATCGCATATAAGTCGGAAATTTGCATTCTATACGATTTAACTTAAACATAATGCGAGGTATGCCATTCTAATATGCGATTTTGACTTAAACTGTAGCAATTTACGATACTGTCTGTACATTGTTATACGACTTCTGGTTGTCTGGGTATATATGCAGTTATATTAATATCCAAAGTCCATCCTTTTTTTACATATTCTGCACCATAGAAAATTTTTGCTCCGCCCCATTCATAAAAAAACGGCGGGAAATCCTATCAGGTTCGGTTGCACATCGTTCTGCTTGAACCTGAAAAGATATAAAACAGCGCTGCTGTCGTGCTTTTGCTCATCATTCACTCATTCGCTGCCAGACTGTTGAGCAGTTCAGTCGATTTGAATTCTCTCTAGTTTCGTTCGTTCGTTCGCAAGTCGAATTAGCTCCGCGTTGTATAGTGACGCTCTCGCTGACCCAGCCATGGGTAAGAAATCGCGCGGTAACGCGAGTGCCGGCTTACCGGGAAAACAGACTCTCCCAGGAGACGGCGCGACCACCGAGCCAGCTCAGAAGAAGCAGAAGAAAACCCCATTGCCCGTCCCGACAGGCGTTGCGGACCCGCAGCCGGGGCCTCCCGGAACTAAACGACCCAGACCTGAAGACATCAGCGCCACCGCATCGGCAGCAAAAAAGCTGCTGAGCAACAATCCGTTCTCCGCCCTGCAGAACGGAGCCCAGTCGCAGTCGGACCCTGAGACGGTGCCTAAAAAAGTTAAGTTGCCACCCTTCTATGTGAAGGGCTTCCCTCCCGGGCTATGGGAGCAGCTGGATTTCTACATTAAGCAGGGCCTTCGCTGCACCATTCAACGGTGCACGGAAGGCTACAAACTGATGGTCTCGGCCGAAAATCACTACAACGCAGTCCAGGCCCTCTTGGACAGGATGAAGCTGGAGTACTTCTCCCACGACGTCGAGGCCACCAAGCCGCTGAAAGTGGTGCTGCGCGGGCTCCACGACATGGACACCACCACCTTAATGGACGAGATTAAGGCGAACGGCCTCAAGCCGGTCGAAATCCACAAGATGACCCGCAGCAAGGCCATCAAGTATCGTGACCAGCTCTACTTGGTCCATCTGCAGAAGAACTCCACAACCGTGAAGGATCTCCATACGACACGCACACTGTTCCACATCGTAGTGAAGTGGGAGCGGTATAAGCCAACCCACCGTGGCGTCACTCAGTGCTCAAACTGCCTATTGTTCGGGCACGGCACCAGGAACTGCCGCATGGCCAGCCGCTGCATCAAATGCGGCAAAAACCACAAGATCGACGACTGCGACAGCATCGAGGAAGCCGCTCCCACATGCGCCAACTGCGGTGCTGCCCACAAGGCCACGAGTAAGGCCTGTCCGAAGCGGGCCGAATACGCCGAGATCCGGAAGAAGGCCTCGTCCAACAACCAGCCCGGTCGCAAGAAGGTCCCGGAAAACAACGCGCAGAACTTTCCTCCGTTATCACCGGTCCAACCACGGCCAATTCCAGTGTTGGCGCCGCTCCCGCTCAACCAACAGTTGGCTGCTGCCCAGTCGGCTGCCGCTGCAGTACCCAGTCAAGCCTCCGGCCCATCGACGGATCCCCCTGCTCCGGGATTGGCCGGTACAACCGGTGAAGCTACAGACGATTCTCCGCTGTCAACGGATGAGATCGTCACACTGTTGGCCCAGGCCATCATCATCAAGCGCACCTGCGCAACAAGAACACAACAGCTCCAAGCTATCATCTCCTTCGTCGCTAATTATGGACCGTGAACCCATAAAGATCGCCAACTGGAACGCTCGCTCCGTAGGGGTGAAAAACATTGAGCTTGCAGACATCGACGTGGGCCTTCTCACCGAGACCCACCTCAAGACCGGTGACAGCTTCTGGCTGCCCGACCACAGCATTGTCCGGCTTGATCGCACCAGCTCCAGGGGGGGCGGTGTCGCGGTCATCATCAAGAAAGGCATCAAGTACTGCACCCTACCCCACTACCGCACTTCCATCATCGAGGCCGTCGGCGTTGAGGTGGAAACATCGACCGGAAACGTCCGGTTCATCGTTGTCTACTGCCCCCGGCAATGTACCGTTAGCAATGGTACAGCACAGCAGTTCAAGAACGACCTTGCCATCATAACCCGCACCAATGCCCGCTTCGTAATCGGAGGGGACCTGAACGCCCGGCACGAGGCCTGGCGGAACTACCAGCAGAACCAAAACGGCCGCCTGCTATTCGACCATTCCCAGCATGGTCTCTATTCCGTCTGGTTTCCGGACGAACCAACCTTCACATCACCGGCGGGCAACCCATCGACGCTGGACCTGTTCTTGGCAAACACCAGATTAGCCAAGCCGGTTGCCGTCAACGACCTGAGTTCGGACCACCAACCGGTGCTGACCGAGCTGGGCTACAACGTGGCCCCTGCACCGTGCCAGCGGAAGGACTACCATCGAGTCAACTGGGTCCAGTTTCGACGCGTGGTCGACCGCCACATCGACGACAACCCACCACTCGACACAGTGGAGGACATCGACCGGGCTCTGGAGGGTCTCCATCAAGCCATATCCGTGGCTGACGAAGAGTGCGTTCAACGAGTTCCTGTGAGGGGTAAGTTTCAAGCAATTGATTCCCACACCAAACTCTTGATTCGGCTCAGAAATGTTCGTAGACGCCAGTTTCAGCGGACTGGGGATCTGCAGCGTAAATACGAAATGGTCGATCTGAATCGGCAGATCGCTTCCAGAATGGTCTCAATCCGGAACGAGAGTTTCGGGCGGCTCGTTCAGAACCTGGACGACCGTTCCAGACCATTCTGGAAGGTTGCCAAGGTGCTGAAGTCTCACCCCAAGCCCATTCCACCACTTAGAGTCAATGACGAACGGCTTATCACCAACGAAGAGAAGGCCAATGCAATTGGGGAGCACATTGCCCAATCGCATTTGCTTGGCTCTACAATCCCAAGTCCACTCGAGAACCAGGTTGTGCAGTGCGTCCAGACGTTAGATACCTCCCCTTGTGCCGTCCCTCCAGAAGAACGGATTACAGAGGAACAAATTTGCTCAGCGCTGAAATATAGTAAAAACATGAAGGCTCCCGGGTTTGACGGAATATTCAACCTAGCGTTGAAAAATCTCAGCCCGAGGGTCCACTCGCTGCTGGCTGCCATCCTCAACAGATGCTTGGAGCTGCACTACTTTCCAAGCATCTGGAAGGTGGCAAAAATCATCCCGATCCGCAAACCTGGGAAAGACCCTTCACTACCGTCAAGCTACAGACCGATTAGCCTGCTCTCAGCGCTGAGCAAGCTGTTCGAAAAATTGATCCTCAGCCGACTAAACAAGTTTGTGGAGGAACATGACATTCTTCTTCCGGAACAGTTCGGGTTCCGCAAGGGGCATTCCACCAATCATCAGCTAGTGCGGGTGATGAATAACATCCGAAGTAACAAAGCTGTATCCAAGTCCACAGCCATGGCCTTGTTAGACGTCGAAAAGGCGTTTGACAATGTCTGGCACGACGGACTTATATACAAGCTTTGTAACTCCAACTTTCCACCATACCTTGTGAAAATCACCCGTAACTATCTCCAGCAAAGGTCGTTCAGGGTGTCGTTGAATAGTTCCCTTTCGGGACAATTTCCGATCCCAGCAGGTGTTCCGCAAGGGAGTCTGCTGGGACCACTGCTTTACAGCATCTACACGTCGGACATCCCTCCTCTAGGAGACGGTTGCGTGTTCTTTCTGTTTGCAGATGACACCGCGATAGCCGTCAAGGGTAGGATGCCTCGTGAAATTACGAACAAGCTCCAACGATGCCTTGACACCTTTACTGATTATGCCACCACGTGGAAAATCAAAATCAACGCCTCGAAAACCCAAGCGATCATGTTCCTTCACAGACAATCAATAAAACTTAAACCGTCTCCCTCCTGTACCGTAATAATGGATGGTACAAGGGTCGAGTGGTCCACTGATGTTACTTATCTCGGGATGTTGTTCGATGAGAAGCTCCTGTTCCGCTCGCACATAGAGAAAACCCTAGTTAAGTGCTCCGCCTTGGTTAGGTGTTTGTATCCGCTCATTTGCCGCAGATCCCGCCTCTCAAGGCAAAACAAACTGGCTGTTTACAAACAGATCATAGCCCCCGCGATCTTCTATGCCGCCCCGGTGTGGGAATCGTGCGCTCAGACCCACAGGAACAAAATCCAGGTTGCACAGAATAGAGTGTTGAGGATGATCCTAGATCGTCCATTCGACACAAGAATAGCAGACCTCCATCAAGAGGCAGAAATTCCCAAAGTAGATTCCAAAATTGATGATATGACAACTAAATTTATTCAAAAATGCAATCTTTCTGAACATGCTTTAATAAGCAATTTGTACATAGTAGGTTAAGTGTATATAGTAGAGTAGGTTAGTTTTAAGCTGTAAATAGTAGTATTAAGTAGTTTCTCTTCAAATTTTAAAAACAAAACAAACCAATCCCACCAAGGTGGTCGACCGTGTACTAAGTCTAGGACTAATCCTGTAAAACAAATTTTAAATTTTGCCCATACCTAAAGATGAAGAAAGCAATTAAATCACTTAGTAAAAATTTATATGGTAATCGTCCAAGTTAAACTAAAATAAAGATCATTTAACTAACTAACTAACTGCTTTTGCTCATTGCCGCTTCGGACGGCGTGGCACTTGGACCAATTCAGCGGCTAAAGGTGGATTACGGCGTGACCACAATGAGAAAGAGCAATGTATGTAAACCCCCCCCCCTCATAACAACCTCCGTCCCCCCTCAAAAATAATCTGAAAAATGCATGGACTTTGACGATCACTTTTTTCCGGGAAATACATTTTAAACAAACCACAATTATTAGTAAAAACAGAAGTTTTTTCATAAATTTCTTCCCACACCAAAACTTTCAAATTTGAACAAAAAATTGCTTGAAAGACATGTTCGATGATATTCAGTTGGTGAATTACACACAACTGACGGTAAAACATATCTGGTACCTCTATATATGAAATTATATTAACATCCAAAGTCCATCCTTTTTCCCATATTCTGCACAAAAGAAACGTTGTGCCCCGCCCCCGTTCATAATAAAATGGCGGGAAATCCTGTCAGTTGCGGGGCTTAGAAAGTATGTTTTGTGCAGAATATGTAAAAAAGGAGGAACTTCGGATGTATTTTTCCTGCAAAATATGTAAAAAAAAGGAGAGATGTCGGATGTTAACCTAAATGCATATATCATGCATCATAGATAGAGATAGATAGATAGATTCTACGTCATACTGCGGTCGTGTCTAGGACACAACCCATAATTTTTTAATTCAAAAGAAGCCAATCGTTTGTAAATTTTTCTACAAATCTGCTAAAATTAATACTTTATCAATTTTCAATATCTCACTATTGAAATTACACAAATGTCCAACTGTTGCAACGGTGATTCAAATTATGACCGATTGCCTGAAAAAAGTGCTTTCCCTAACACAGATTTCAAAATTGAGTTCCTTCCGTTCTAGCCGAACGGTGCTTATTCAATCACCGTGTGTGGTGGTGTCTACTGATATCCGATTTTCCCAACTAATCGATTATTTACTAATCGATAATTTTTTTTATTGATAGTAATCGACATCGATTATCTACATGAAATAATCGATTAATCTAAATAATCGATTAATTTTAATACTATCTGATAACTAAGAAAACCAACGTCTTCAAGAAGGTGCAGCTAGTTAGTAAATTATTCATCCTTGGATCATGTGTAAATGAGTGTTTCGAGATATAACAATTCAATAAAATACACTTTTACTCTTTAACGCTTATTCACATTTTTATTAGAAATATAGTGAGAGAAAAGACAACTTGCATCTTTACGACGAATTAATTTTGTCTTTGTACTGAAATCTCATTGTCAAAAAAAAAAAAAAAAAAAAAACACTTACTCAAACCAAACATCTCCCCCAACAGATTGTAGGAATAGTATCATGTTGAGAAGAGGGCCAGACAAACGGTTTCTCAGCATTGAAAAATTTTGCAGGCTTCTGCATTCATTTTCCATCAGATGTCACTACTGTTGTTACTCTGTTTTACGTTAATTGTTCACAGATGACAGTGCAGTGCTAAATATGTCTGGTACCTCTAAATATGCATTTAGATTAACGTCCAAAGTCCCTCCTTTTTCACACATTCTACACACAAAATAGCTCACCCCTCACAGGAATTCCCGTCGATTCATAAAGGGGCGGGACAGAAAGTATCTTTTGTGCAGAATATGTAAAACATGAAGAACCTCGGATGTTACTTTAAATACATTTATAGAGGTACCAGACATGTCTTGCAGTATCATGTCAGGTACTCTATGTTGTAATCTGTGAGAGGGAAATCACAAATAAAATGTCATCAAAATACAAGGCATGATATATTGAGCTCGTGCGAGAGAATTTTCTTTCTCAGATTTTAAATTTGTTGCGCTCTGGGGACTGGTAGTAAAACGGTTAAAAATGTACGAAAAAAACTTTTTTATTTAATTCTAGCTTATTCACAAAATTCAAAAAAAAAAGTGAACGACAAAGTCTATGAATAATTTCTTTAGGATGTCGTCAACTTGCACATGCACTTATACAAATTTCATAATGGGGACTTTTATTACTTACTTTCAATGCACAGTGGGAAAAAAATCGACATAAAAGGAGCAAAATTCATCATCTCTGATCAGTGCTGATTTAACCTTTGCAAATATAATCATTCTTATGGGAAAAAGTCTCAAAAATCCAGTGAAAATAGTTTCGTCCTGTGCAGAATAGGACAAGTTGGGCTTTTTGGAGCATTTTACTCAAAATTTTTTAAATTTTGTATCGATGACTTTAAAAATTCCTTATTGTGGTTAAAATATTGTCATTCTTGTAGAAAAACATCTGGTAATCCATTAATAATGTTTTCATACATCACCAGTCTGTGCAGACTATGTATTTAAGTAAATTTATCCCTATAACCTTACTTTCGATATTTTTTAAAAGACAGTAGTCAGTGATAAGAAAATCTCTCAAATGATAGTCCTTCTTGAAGGAAAACGCCTTAGGGATCCAAAAAATTACGTTTTAGATTACATCGGAAGGTAAGCTGAGGTATGGAGCCATTTTTTCCTAACTCTCCCCTACACGGTTATACGCGTTAGTGCCTGTCACACTATACCCTCGTATACTGTATTACTGTAAAATGACTGAGGAATCGAATGGAGATGGTTCCATCGTGAGAAAATTTCAGTTAATTACTCATTTTGCCCAATTACCCCCTTTTACTGAAGAAAACAAGTCATGATATACTTTTTTACGAATTGAGGCCGTTCGGGCACTTTACCTCTGTAAAATTGTGTGAGGAATTTGATGGTGATGGTCTCATTTTGTGCTGACATCATCGTTTTACCCATTTTTCCCGATTATCCCCTTTAATTAAATAAATTAAACGTTATTCGAATTCACGCATGTTGTATTGAATATTTGTTTATTATATCATTGTTAATATGCTTACAGCATAAAAAAGCTTGTCTCATCTTGTGCAGACTTTGAATAATTAAACATTTTGCCCGAATCTCACTTTTATTGAAGAAAAAAAGTAAAATCATACGATTATACTCTACATTCATATTAAACCCTCAAGCACTGTCCTACTGAAAACGTCTAATGGTGATAATCTCATCTTAAGTGAACCTCAATAACCTCAACCGTAGAAATACCATTCAATAACTTTATTTATCACATATTATTAATTATTTCATAAGTTGCACAATCCGTGTTTCGTGTGTAAGGAAACATTCAATCAACTTTCTAAATATCAGCTTCTTTCCAATTCAGTTCCGTTTCAACTGATTCTTGTAGGTAATTCCTTACAGAGTATGTTCCTTACCGCTTATCTTTTTATCTTTATCCCTCCAAACGATCATTTCTATGATTCAGTAAATAGAAAATACAAAGATATTGGATTTGATGAAAACTAATGAAAAATATTAACTCTGCTGATCAAATAAATTACACTAGTTTACAGCATTTTTGAACTCGGTAAGGTGATGATCATTTCCAATGCAAAATCCTACGCTGAATTCAATTCCGTGGTCAGAAAAAATTAAAGTAGAGCCATTTTTAAGATATACAAAAAAATTGATTTTTTGAATTTTGGACAAAAGTACGTTTACTAAAATGTCAATATCTTTGGAACTAGTGCACCAATTTTAAATCTTTTTTAAATGAAAATGAAGCTAAATAAATTTGCTCTCGTTCACTAGAATATTATGTCTTAATTAAAAATTTAATTTTAAAGTCATTTAAAAATTTACAGCATTTTTTTTTATTTTTCCTGCGAATTTCCATAAAAATCTTGTTTTAATCAACATTTTTAATGGGATAAAAAGATTCAAAAAATCATTCCATAATTTATTTTTAAAGTCCATTCAAAACCGGAGAAAATGAGCCTTTAATGGATGAAATCGGTTGGAAATTGTCGAAGTTATGAGCATTTTTGTAAAACACTTAAAAATGTTGCTGAAATACAACAGCTTTAGAGTTCCGTTTTCTAGGTGTCGTTGTAAGCATCCAAATCGCATGTAAATTTTTCATGGGAGATTCTTTTCTCTACATATCAATTTGATTAAGGCATATCAGGATTTAAAACCGAGTTGATACAAAAGACATTTGTTTAGGTTTTATTAAAAATGATTGAGAATCGAATGACTTTGTCTTCGATGTTTTGAACTTGTTTCTCGAATCAGAAACCAACAATAGTCACCCATCATTGCTTCATCCCAAAACCCTTGATAACGACGTTCCATCATCTTCATTTGTTGGTGAAAACGTTCGCCGTGCTCATCACTCTCGTCACCAAGATTTTCCGGGAAAAAATCCATGTGAGAATGTAGGAAATGTATCTTCAAAGACATATTCACACCTGTGTTCAGTGAAATAAAAGGATTTGAAATTAATTATTTGTAACAAACACAATATTTTTGATTTATACCTATTTTCTAATAATTTTTGAGCTATTCATCGACGGCTTCCTCATAATCTGGGCTTCTGAAATTTCCTAAAAAGGTTGTGACAACACGCTGGAACGATTTCCACGCTTCTTCCTCATCTGGTGTCAAAACGGTATTGAATGCGGAATCATTGAGCAGTTTTTTGACCTGTGGGCCAACAAATACACCTTCCTTTATCTTTGCGTCAGATAAATTTGGAAATACTGATTTCAAGTACTGGAATGCCAGCCCTTCTTTTTGCAACGCTTTGACGAAATTTTTGAATAGCCCAAGTTTTATATGTAGTGGTGGAAGTATTATGCGTTCTTTTACAACAAGAGGATCATTTTTAACGTTGTCTTTACCAATTGTGAAATTATCCCGTTTTAGCCAATCTTTTCGGACGTAGTGTTCCTTACGAGCTCGACTGTCCCATTTACACAAAAAACACATATATTTTGTGTATCCCTGTTGCAATCCAGTCAACATGGCAACCACTTTAAGATCGGAACAAATTTTCCAATTGTGTTGCCATTGATTCATACGTTTCCTTCATATTAACGGCATGAGCTAATGGAATAGAAGGTTTCTCATTCCCTTGATGCAGTAAAACGGCTTTCAAGCTCAACTTGCTGCTATCGATGAATAAACGCCATTCAGCTGGATCATATGGCTCACCAAACTCTTCAAACAAGCCGTTTACGTCATGGCAAAAACATGCCTTGTCCTTTGTAGAATAATATTTGTCAAATTTCTTGTGACGATTCCTGTGACAAGAAATTTTGACCTCCTTGCTCAGCATGTTGTGTTCTTTCAAGCGTGATGCCAGCAATTCGGATTTCTCCTTCGATAAGTCGAGATCTCGCACCAAATCATTAAATTCGGATTGTGTAAACAGTTTTGGGTTTCTTTCCAATTCCACCTCGAAGTCTTCCTCGCATTCCTCCTTGAGTTCCTCCTCACTTTTTGTAACGGTCGATTCAACAGAGGGCGCTCGTTTCCGCTTTGGATAAACAGGATACGGGACCGAACTTGAATATGGAACAGGTTTTATCATAGAAGCCACTTGTGGATACTCAACTGTTTTGTGACGTCCTTGTTGCTTAACTTTTGTCAAGCAGAAATAACAATCCTTTGCATGACAAAACGGTCAACGCCATATGGTGGGCATGTCAAAGGACAAATAGCGAATGACAGATAACAAATAAGTGAGTTAGTAAGTAAGTCATTAACACTTATCAACAATAGATGAAGTTAGATAATGTCGATCAGGAAAGAACAAAGCACTACCATGCTGTACATAAATTGTTTATATGAAAGTTATTCAAAAAATCAATTTACCTTGCGCCTGACATCCACCTAGCCAAGCACGTTTTGCACGAACTACATAATACTTTTGGAATCCACGGTTTGTCAAAGTCTCCAGGATCAATTTTAAAATAAAGCCTGTGTGCAGTTTACAACGAAGCAGTGAAATTGACCGATTTTGTAAATATATAGTTGCCACACGCGTAACAAAACTTTTGAGGATCATTTTTACACTTGAATTCACGTTTTGTCCTATACATCGTTAAGCAATGTTAAAGAAAGAAAGCTGTCAAATTGAGTTGGTTGCGTTAGGTTCTCGCCGAGCGGTCTCACAAACACTAGCGTAAATTATATTGTTGAAAATATCCCATTTAATTTTGCGTGACAGCTGGTAGTGTTAGTGAAATGCACCGTATGCGTACACGTCCGCAGAAAGGCTTACTGGAAGTGGTGCATGAACCTAGGAGCGGGACAACGGCCAATCTTGAAACATTCAATTTCCATGATTTTACAAAAAAATTCATAACTTCGACAATTTCCAACCGATTTCATCCATTAAAGGCTCATTTTCTCCAGTTTTTAATGAACTTTAAGAATAAATTATGGAATGATTTTTTGAATCATTTTATCGCATTAAAAATGTTGATTAAAACAAGATTTTTATGGAAAATTCGAAGGAAAAATAAAAAAAAAATGCTGTAAATTTTTAAATGACTTCAAAATTAAATTTTTAACTAAGACATAATATTCAAGTGAACGATAGCAAATTTATTTAGCTTCACTTTCATAAAAAAAAGATTTAAAATTGGTGCACTAGTTCCAAAGATATTGACATTTTAGTAATCGTACTTTTGTCCAAAATTCAAAAAATCAAAATTTTTGTATATCTCAAAAATGGCTCTAATTTTTTCTGACCACGGCATTGAATTCAGCGTAGGATTTTGCATTAGAAACGTTGGTCAACCACTAAAGTTCACACTTTTTATGTTGTTTTGTAAACTAGTGTTATGTTTACGATGTGTGTAATGTGAAATCATATATTCATGGCTTACTCAAGGACAGTTTATCTTTTTTACAGTGACAGGGTTAGAATGCAGGAAGTTGATATAAAACTCGATTTCTTTCCAAATAAATTTTCTTGACTCATAAGATCAAAGTACTTGTTTAGGACTTTCCACACCAATCTTATAATTAGTAACATCTCTAATACTTATTCTTCATCGTGGCTGTCACTATAGTTACCATATTCATCAGAATCGTTATCATTGTTACAAAACTTTAACAAATTCATCACCTTGATTCACACAGCAAAACTGTGGTTAACTTAGAAGAAACACGTATGTTACATTTCCTTCTTTGAACGCTTTCAATTTTTTTGGAACCAATTGCATCAAACTTTGATTTCATTAGGTTTTGTAGGAGGAAAAACATATCCGCGTAAATTTGGAATTAAGTGCTTACGTTTTAAAGTCCAGAGAGAAGCAGTAAAGCTTGGAACAAGAGTCACAAGTACCATTTGAAAAATATTCAGTGTTTTCAGCTGACTTTGCATCGTTCCATTCGCAAGAATTTTGTAAACAGAACGATAAATGAAATCAAGTGCTTATCGATACCTGCAATATCCAAGAATTTTCTATGTTTCTATGTTTCTCAATTGAAAGAGGAGCTTCACACAATCATAACAAAATTAGTGTCGACCACTATGGCTAAGGTCCCAGAGTGGGACTCCTAGCTAGCTATATCAAAGTTAAGCACTATTTACTAACGAAGATAATCGTTAATATGCATCAACTCGACATTTCGTGATGTAATCATAAGTTGACTCACTAAAAGCACAGCTAACAATATTTCAACATACCATGGACAAAATGATAGTTTTACACCTATTCAACGTAATCCTCAAATCTTCAAATTAGAATTCGAATTTCCGTCATGAATCCAATGCAAACCAATAAGACGAAGAAATAATGCATCTGTAAATAGGCAATATTACTGATAAACAACGCTCTTGAGTGGCTTCTGACCGCCTTGAAAATACTAGCTAAAAAATCCTTTGAAAAGCCCCCTGTAGAGCTAGTCGAAAAAAGAATGCCCACACGTCAAACTCCGTCAAGCATTTCAGGGGAAACATGTCAGAAGGGTATAACTGGAAACGCAAACAATGACTTTGAACGTCGATTACTCTTGAATGACCACACACCCATGAAATCTGACATCAGCTCATAGGACAAACATTTATCTGTCAGATGATTTAGTTAGTTTGAGTGGGTGTGTTGTCATTCGTATGAAACCGACAATCCAAGTCATTGTTTACGTTTCGAGTTAGACCCTTCTGACATGTTTCCCCTGATTTAAACAGCGGACGAACACCATCTCATTACGCATTACCGTGACTATTGACAATTCGCCTCTTCGGTCACTCTGTAACTCTGATGGTAAAATCTCATAAGCAAATATCAGTCTGTGCGTGAAACTTGATGAACATTTCCTTACCTTTTCACTCCTATGAAAATCCCATTTGATTATGTCAATCTTTGCGTGAAGAAACGGCAGTTTGCTGGAGGAATGAATAGATAAGACAAAGTCCGCTAGATTTCATGCACAGATTGTCAGATGCTTATGGGATTTTACCAGGAGTAAAGAGTTGCAGAGTCGCCGTTAACGCCAATGCTTACTTTCGTAAGGGCCAATGCTGCAAACGTAAACAATTACTTTTTGCGTGAATTTCTCGAAAATGAAAACTCCTTCAAGAAAACCAACACCATGATTGTGTACAGAAAGAGTCCTCCTATCCGATATAATTAGTGGGTTACATGGATTGACTTTGACCTACGAGACATTTACGCAAGAAGCCATTATTTATGTTTTCGACATTGGCCTTTATGAATGCTCAGTGTCGGTATCACGAAAATTTTATTTTGACAGATCGATGTCCAACTATGCCAAAACAAAAAAGGGGTCAGATTTGAGTCAGCTTTTTGCATGAAGTTCCACATATGTTATGTGATTCCTCAGTCATTTTTACAGTAATACAGTGACAAGCACTAACGGGTATAACCGGGTAACACTACTGATTAACTTAATAAATAGGGGATAATTAGGAAAAAATGGCTCCATATCTCAGCTTACTCCAATGTAATCCAAAATTAATTTTTGGATCCCTAAGATGTTTTCCTTCTAGAAGAACTATCATTGGTTTTCTTATCACTGACTACTGTCTTTTAAAAAATTTCGAAATAAAATTGACTAAAATACATAGTCTGCACAGCCTAGTGATTGATGGATTCTCCAGATGTTTTTCTACAAGAATGACAATATTTCAGAACGTATTTTAACCACAATGAGGAATTTTTTAGTCATTTATACATATTTTAAGAAATTTGAGTAAAATGCTCCAAAAATCCCAACTTGCCCTATGCTGCACAGGACGAAACTGTTTCCACTGGATTTCTGAGACTTTTTCCCAAAGGAATGATTATATTTGCAAAGGTTAAATCAGCGCTGATCAGAGATAATGAATTTTGCTCCTTTTATGTCGATTTTTTCCCACTGTGCAATGGGACAGTGCCATCTGCGTGAGAAATAGCCTTGACTAAATGGTTCATTGTCTGATCTGCTTTAGAGAATAGACGTTCAGAGTTCCAAGTTGGGATAGTTTAGTTAAATAGATAGATAGTTTAATCGATGCTATGTTGGCTTGGTGGTCAATATACACTAACATAAATTTAACTCCTTCTTTCAATGAAAATTTAAATAATCGAAGCCAATTAATCAACTAGCAGATAATCGAGGCATTGAATAATCGATTAAAAATTAATCGATTATTTTACCAGATAATCGATTAGCTCGATTAATCGAGTAGTAACCGGAAATCACTAGTGGTGTCCGGTTGGTCGCAGTGCCTTTGCCGGATGGCGTTGTACATTGTTCTCTACTACACAACTAAAGGCTTTCCGTATGTAGCTAGCTATCAAGAGCCCTTAGTTCACCGAAGAAGGAGGAAGAAGCCACACAGCTACTGATAGGATTCAGTGGCTCGTCGTCAGCCGCTGTGGGTCATCTATGCCAAGCGCGTCTCCCCCGTTTCAAACAACATAGAGCTCGCCAGCCTCATCTATGTTGAACACCCTTATAGCTCAGCATTACTTAACCATCACGACAAAACGGTTCTTGTCATGACCACCATAATTTATTTTTCTTTAAGAGTTCATGTTCATTGAACGTTCGCTCGCCTTGCTACCAGCCACATCACCGCCAAAGCTCTTTGATAATGTACCCAGCAACCGAACGTTTGTGGTCAAATGCGTAACAGTGTGTAGGTTTACTCTAGGACGCAAGAAAACAGCAAAAAAAATCTCTTATTTATATGACTGATCGCGAATATCTCGCGATTGGAAAAATTCCTTTAATAAATTTTCTATTTTTTGATGGTGTGGTAATTTTGTCATCAGAAAACGAGGCGTTTCCGGAATGGGAAAAATAGGTTTCCCTAACACAGTCGACGAATATTGGTACCGAGCACGTAATCCTAAGTCAAACGTACGGTCGTGTTTTGGATACCTCTTACTTTTTAAAATCCAAAAGCTTTTAAAAATGCAAACTTTTGAAAACATGCAAACCATAAGAAGTTGCTAATTTATGATTGCAACATAAACAGGTCATGTCAACTGACAAGAGTGACCAAGGCTGGAACAGATTCCGAAAGCCCCGGGGAAGTGGCCAGTCTCAGCACCACAATTGTCACCCGCATTTACAAGCATGAGTTCCTCAAGCTTCAAATAAGCCATGAAAGTTCGTTTTCTACGAATAATTTCAAAAGTTTCGACAAAGAAAGTAGAATTTTTATTTTTTTCCCTAGAATTTATATTCTATGATTTTTAAATAAATAAATAATTGTAAAAATATTAAAGACCGCATTTATAGCTATTATAGTTTAATGTTCTAAATTGGCTGAAAAACAACCTGATTTTAAAATCATGTTGTGATCACAATTGTATAAGCACAATTGTATAAGATCCTTTAGGTTGTAAGAAGGCTAAAAAATATCTTACTTCGCAATAGCTTAAACACAATCCTCACGATTTAAGGGATTTTTATAACTGTTTATTTCACAAATTACTTACTTCTTCGGAACAATCAACAAGTAATGATTTCAGCAACGATCATTTACAAAAATCCTTAATATTTCGCCTTGTGAAATTTTGATATGTACGGTAAAAAAATGCCAGTAGAAGGAATCTCCATAAAATTGAGGCTTCCGGAACCTGTTGCAGAGCCATAGAGTGGACATTAGAGGTTGGCCACATTCCCCACGACTTCCGGAACCTGTTCCAGGGGCATTGGGTCATTGTCACTCTTGTCAGTTGGCGTGGTCTCTGACGACATGTCCACATAATTCTGAAAATTTTGATATGCCGCATAACTAGTTTTTGTTGAAATTAGATGTTGGCCACATAACGAAGCCGAATGTGTAGTGGTAAGCGTGATTACCTCTCACCACAGCCGACCTGGGTTCAATCCCAGTCGGTGCCGCCGGGATGTTCTGAGGCATAACATCTCTGATCTCGCAAAGCCGTTGGTCCCCTGTTCATGAGTTGATGGGTCGATAGGTAGGGTCCAGGTGTGGGAGCTGCCTTCCTGGCGTCGGTAGCATTTATGCTCAGCTCGGAAAACAAGATAGACGAAAAACAAATTAAGGAAAAAAAAAGAGGTTGACCACATCCTTCAGGGTTTCCGAAACCTGTTCCAGGGACATTGAATGGCTTTTGTCACTCTTGTCAATTGGCATGGCCTGTAATGACATGACCATAAAATTCTGAAAATCTTAAAATGCTGCATAACTAGTTCCTGCTGAAACAAGGAAAAGTTCTTTTCCGCACGGGCCTCCAGAACCTGTTTTTAAAGAAAATGGGGTGGCCACTGTCATTTTTCTCAATTGGAATGGTCTATGAATTTCTGAAATGTTTGATATGCCTGGTTTTGTTGAAATCAGATATCAGCCACTTCTATCGGGCCTCCGGAACCTGTTCCAGGGACACAAGGTGGCTATTGTCCATATTGTCATTTGTTATAGTCTCTAATGGCATGTCCATCAATTTCTGAAATTTTGAAATGTCGCATTGCTATTTTTGTTGAAGATGATGATGAAGAATTAGAGGTTAACCACTTCCTTCTGCCGGGGCTTCCGGAATCTGTTCCAGGGACATTGGGTGGCCATTGCCCTTCTAGTCAATTAGCATTGTGTCATGCAAATTTCTGAAAATTTTGATGAACTGCACGTCTGGTTTTGCTGAAATCAATTATTGGACACATCCTCCCAGGTTTTCCGAACCTGTTCCAGGGACTTTGGGTGGTTCTTTCTGGAATTCATGTACGCCATCTTTCAATTCTGATCTAAATCTACAACTTTGCAGAACGTTGTTTGGTTTTATCTTATTGTCTGAGCTTCATAAAAAGCGTGGTATCCCGGTCACCCTGTCACCCTTTTAAGGGGTACAAATAGTACATGGCCTCTGATTAGCCCCTCCTTCACCCACATTTCTTGAAATTTCTCCAGATCGTTTGTGTAAGCATTTTAAGATGTCAGAAAGTTTCATAGCGATAAACATCTCGTACATGATTTTATTTCAATTCGAAGATAGAAATGGGTACAAGGGGACTCCGTTACCCACATAAGGGTTAATTTGATTTTAGTTTTTGATGATGGGCCATTCTCATCAATCGTGAGCGTATCAAATTGATTACTCAAATAATTTTCATCAGTAAGGGGATCAAGAGATTGCCCTCTTTTTTTACGCTTAAGCGCAATGGCGGCAGAAGAAAGTTTCTCAAAATCGACTTCCAAGCAGATTACTATAAGAATCTGAAGGATCGAAAACGAATTTTCCAAATCGATATCCAACCAGGTTTACTTCGGGTAGGGTCCAAACAAGGATCGAAGAGGAATAAAAGTCGCACAAGGTAGACAATTTGCAGGTAATGTTGAGCGCTGAAAAGTGATGTTTAATAAATAAAATATATAAAGAGTTTATTCTCTAAGGAGAGCTTAAGAAATGAGATTTTAAAAATGATTTTACGAAAACTGAACAGCATAGAAAATATGTACGATCTAAATAGGAATTGATAATACTGATGTTTGGATTTTATAATATTCACCAGAATTCCTTTCGTCCGAATGAACCATGTCACAATAATCTTAAGTCAATCGAACATACAAGCATTTTCAATAGCAATGGAATGTAGTAACCTTGAAATACTAAATGTTTTTTTTTTCGAGTAGTATTGATCTCGCAATAGGTTAATATGAGGGGATTAGAAGGAAAGGGGTGTAAGTGACTTTGATCGATTCTCTTCATCGACTTTCTCTTTCGTTAATAATTCAGCTGCAAACACATTCCTTGATTCGTTTGCCATTCCGGATGCTAGATGAGAACTTCTTTTATTGAACTGTGTGGCAGAAATATCACAAAATCTGTTTATAAAGCTGTGGCTATCAAAATAGGAAGTCGTTGAAGAGAATCGATCAAAGTAACTTACACCTTCTTTACATCTAACTCCCTTATATAGGTTAATATAATTATATATTAGTTTATCACTTTTCTAATATTATAGTCAAAAACATCCCACACATCATTGAATAGTCTGCAACATCTTACTGTAAACAGCAAATGGAATGCAAATTTGAAGAAACGCTAATTCTGACATTTTGTTGACACTTTACATAGAGCCAAGTGTTCTAAACAACGTTCAAAAGGACGAGAAGCTCAAAAAGCTTGTTCAGTCTTACAAATCAGCAGATTGGCTTTACTATCTGACTGGTGTTGCTTTTGTATTAATAAGTAAATAAGCTAATCAATTGAGTAGATTAGAATAAAAACCGGCGCTACTTGAATATATTTTAAATGAGATAATTATGAAATTGTCTGAAAGTAATGATATTGAAACTATAACTTGTCAAGTGTGAAACTAACAGCGAATTTCTTTATTATTCAGTTCCATCCTGGCTTGGGTATTAAGATCGAGTCTGCTTGTTTTCTGACAAACGTCAGTTTGATTGTTTGTTTTTAAAACCTATCTCTGGTTGAGGTTCGCACTGACAAAAAGTTCAGTTTCGCACCCCGATAATAAACAAATCCGCTATAAGTAATAAATACAGTCATCGACGCCAACTTAGGGTGGAGTGCGAAGTACTTTTGATCACTCAATAACCAACAGAGGATGAATTTTTAGGAAAATGCATTTCATATAGGTATAAGACATGCAAGAGCTTGTGACATTCGTCGAATGTCTTTCAGAATTGTGTGATATTATTGGAATACTTCACTGCGTGAATACTGTTGAAGTACATATGGAGAAGAGTATGTATGTCGGAACCATGTAAGTTCGTGTACTAATGAACATGAGTGCTTGTCCAGAATAAATAATCTGGCAAGTACTCTATATTCCTCAATGAGCTATGCTCCTACAAAAAAAAAACTCATAAACAATCTTCCAATGACCCTAACCTGATGGGACATATCAAGTTGGATTTCCTTCTCCCATGGTTCAGATAATTACGTGCTTCCTATGTTTGATCGATGTGAGACTCTAATAAAAGTCACCCATTGGCACTCTTATGCCATTAAAGCACCCAGGTCGTTATTCAAACACCATCGCTTCACCCGGTTCCCATCAGCACCAGCAGTGCCATCACAATCATCATCATCACCGACCGTATCGCTACAATCCCCGCAGCAGTGAACCGAATACCACCTACCTATACATAGCTATTCATTGTGTGTTTGATAGCTCGCAACAATCGCTCCGCTGAATGTCACGCGGTTTTTCATAGACATACATACCTTTGTGCACCACATCAACCGGCTGGCACACAGTATCATCCTTTGGTAACACTTGACATGTGCGCGCCAAAGGATGCCAATTCCGCAGTCTGGTTTTATGGTTCGTGAAAAATTAACGAACCTTGCCCTCTGGTGCTGCTGGAGCTGGTGATGGGTTGTGGAATAATTTTTTTTTTTCGTTCGGGTCGTTCGGTCCAAAGGTGATGAAGTCTCTCGATGGGATAATGTAACTACACACCACTTGAAATTCAATTGGGCGACGGTTGCGGAAAGGTTCTAGTATTTCGGAATGAGTTTCTCTTCCAGAGAGACCACGAATGGTTGCTTACTTAAAACAGGATAGAGGTGGGAAATGATTTCTAGATAATCAGTGTGATAGGCGAGGGTGCTGTAATTTTTCAATTGGGAAATTTACACATTTTGCACAATTTCAATTACTAAACTATTTTACTCCATGATTTTTTTTAACAGGAATTAATGCCTGCCCTTAGCATGGAACTTTAGCCTGTTAAGCTTGATCAAGTCAGTAATTCATGATTAAGGTCTCAGTGCAGATCTTGGTGAATCTCAATTGACTTCATTCATAGTTCAGAAAGAGGTTGCAAAAAGTTCAGAATCTTGAAAAATAACTAAAGTTTGCTTTCTAAAATATCTAACGATTTTAAAAATCACGAAATCCTACAATCTGGTTTTTTAAGTGATTTGTATCCATCAGTCTGCAAATATATAAAAAAAAGTTTCAGTAGCAAGAAAAAATTTCCTTGATGAAGTTGCAATCACAATTCCCTAGAATTTGATTTTTTTTGTCTGAGATTACGAAAATCTTTATTTAACTCCTTGATTCTTCATTAAGATTTAAATGGAAGATTAGCCGAATAGCAAAAATTTTCTTCTACTGCAATCAATAAATTTGTGGGTTTGCTAAAATGGTTGGTTTTCTAATGTGATAAAAAACAAAGTATCTGTCACCATGTGATGTCAATTAATAAATTGGAAAAAAATAATAATTAAAAAAATGAGAAAGTAAAATACTTTGCAGCAAGAAATCAGAACATCTGAACATTAGAAGTCAATTCAAAAGATTTCAAGTCCATATGAAGAAAATATAATATTTTTTTATTTAGTTAAAAATACAATTTGGATTTGGTGCTGAAAGATTGAATTCAATCATCTCAAAAGGAAGCAGTCTTGTAAGCGGTCACGGTAGTCGACACATTTTCTGTGATAATCGACTGCCTTTGCCTCCGACACTTGCAAAACAAGCTATCATAGTACAGTACCAAACTCAAATGTCATTTGACAGGCTTTGTCATACGACACTGTCGCCGAAGACCGTCACGAATGTATGTATTTTAGTTTCTCTCATTATAAGAGCTGCTGATGTTGTGCTTGTGTGAATTCTGAAAAAATCAAGCAATGATGTCCTAGGAATAACATTTCTGATCAGAAATGGTTTAATTTACACCAAACTGAGGAATTAGAACAAAATCACTCGTATCATATGATAGTTATTTGATCATTTTCTTTTTGCTCGAATGTTATTCTACCGGTTGTGTTGTGTGAGAGAGACGACGGTAGAGCATGAGAGTACGAATAAAAATAGACTGTCGTGCATGACAACGAAGCGAGTGTCGTAAAAAACGTCAACAGTTTCAACCTCTGAAAGGAAGAAATAATTATTTATATGAATTTAATAATTAATGAATAATAAAAACTACAATGAATATTACACGTGACAGAATCCATCTTTGACATACAGAATGATACGTAAACAAACATGTCATGTAAAATTAAGTGATCCGAAACTGAAAAGTTCGAAAGCACGTTTGATTGAGCTGAATTTTGCGTCTATTATGACTCAATTTTATGTCAATATTGACGCTCGTATATGTCAGTCTCAGAGCACCTAAATTTACATAAATTTTTCTAAGTGTGTAGGACTACGTGGCCTTGTGCAGGAGCTTGTGTTTTGTGTAGGAATAGGAATTTGAGCGGGGCTCTCTCTCTGTTTATACTCTTTAGTATGATTATGAGTACCCTGTCCTGTCCTTTATTTAACGTCGGTCTCTGTTCCGCAATCTAGTGCCAATCACCGACGGACATCGATTGCCATCCATTGACGGCAATCGAATGTGCAGGAAGGCAGCTTCCACACCTGCGTAGGATATCGCACCCATTCAAACACACATGGGCCGGGACCAACGGATTTACTTCCCTTCCGAAGGAAGACGTGACCAGAGATTTTTATGCCTCAGAAAAATCCCACCGACTTCGGCTGGGATTGAACCCAGACCCATTGGGGTGTTAGAAAGCAGTCACGCTTACCACAACACCACCGGCGCCGGCTATTATGAGTACCCTGAAAAGAACCTTTTGATATGAATTTTAGTGCGGACATGTTCAGAAATTTAACTCTTTTGGAAAATCGTGGTGGTTCTGAAAAGGGCCGATGGAAGCCTTTGGAAGATGATGATGACGTGTAGGCAGCTGGATCAGCAAGTCGGACCGGACAATCCCATATTCTTCGATTCAATGAATGGGCACTTGCAAGAGTCTCGTCCCGTCTGTTGCATGACAGGGGTTGAACGGGTGTCTGCGACAGGTTGGAAGGCCACATAATATTAGTGTCCACCCGCTAAAGCTCCTCCCCTTTTTAGTTTTTCTCGTTTCACTCCTCGCAACAAGTAGGCAAATCTCAGTCTTTAGCAGAAAGACGCAGTTTTGGCGTGACTTTCTACCAGTGATTCCACAAAACTGAACCAACTTATTTAAATTTTTTTACGAAACGCACAAATGATGGCTACTTTTCTCCTCGTTCTAGAAGAAAATATCTCAAAATAATGTTTTATTTCTAAGTCATTTTAACGGCTCGAATGAAGTGGTTGAATCAAACTAACGGGTGTTCAATAAAAATGAGAATGATTTCAATACCTTTCTGTAATTAAAGTAAAGAGCGTAAATTTTTTTCTCTCCAAGAGAATTGCTCTCTGGACTGCAAATAGGACCCCAAAAAATGGGTGGCATGTTTCTTTTCGCTCGGGTGCTGTCAGTTCAATCAAAGACGGCGTCGAAACAGCAAGCACTCCACGAGCGTGTTGTTCGGTTTTACGAAGCGCATGATCGTCGTGGAAAAAAGTTTACGGTAGACCACTTTCGAGACGAAAACGTGCCCGTGAGTACAGTTTACCGGATCCTGGCATCCCTGAGCGTGAAGCGGAGGGACGGTAGCGGCCGTCTGGTGAAGATAATGACGAAACAGAAGAAGGAAGCGTTGAAAAAGCTGTTCGACAACAAGGACGGAACGAGTTTGCGTGACGCCGGTCGAAAATATCACTGCTCCCATACCTTGATTCACCGAACCTTCAAGATGGAGGGCATCATCTGTCGGAAGAAGACTCGGATGGGAAGTACGTCTTCTGGCCAAACAAGGCATCTTCCCATTACGCCAAGAAGACGCTGGAGTATCTTGAGCAGAAAAAGATACCGTACGCGCCGAAATAAAGGAACCAGACCAACTTGCCCCACTGCCGTCCCATTGAGGATTTCTTCGGCTCCCTCAGTGCCCTAGTGTACAAAAATAATTGGCGGGCCAAGGATACAAAGCAGTTGGCCACGAGGATCCGGAATTGTATCCGGAAGATGGACGTCAGTGAGTGCATCGTGACTAAGTTGCGTAGTACGGCTGACCAGGGCTCCTTCTCCAATATTCGTTGATGTTTTTTTTCGGAGAATAAACATTATTTTTTTAAATACAGAATGGGTTGAAAAAAAATTTACTAGCTATATGTCTGAAAACATTCTCATTTTTTATTGAACACCCATTAGTAGAAATAAGAAGAGATGTCGGTTACGTGCTCGAATAATTGAAAATTCGATAAGTATTTAATCGAATAGCTGGAAAAATCTTTACGATTAATCGTTAATAGAATAATTGGACTTTAAGGCATTCCTAGAAATTGTTTTTTTGGTGATCTTCCGAAAATGTCGAACAGCAGAATTGCAACCAGCAAGTTTAGTTCAAGAACCAAAAGCGGTGCGATGCTGATTTTCATTGCAATATGATGACGACTGAATTAAGGGGCTTAGAAGCAGAGAGGTGAGGGTCAATTCTCTTCACCGATTTCCTCTTTTGATGACCATGGCTTCACTAACCTATTTCGCACTATTTCTGCTATGCTCTTCTATCATCCAGAACAACAAATGTATCAATGAATGTGTTTGCCGTCGAGTTATTTACGAAAAAGTTGCTTCCAAGTTTGGTTACAAGATTACAACTCTCGAGAGCATTTTATGTGGTCGTTGAGAGCGTGTGGTTCTGAATATGGCGATGAGTGTGCAAAATGTTACGCAATTGCATCCTCCCTATTTGCACACGCCCGAAGATCGGAAGCGAATGCCACTTCGACATGTTTCGTCCAAAAAACGATTCTCTGATGACTGTGTTGAGGAAGCAGGATATACATCTACGTGATTGGTGGATTTGTTTGACCACTTTTTCAATAGTTTCTTGTAGCATGGATGCGTAGAAATATTTCTGATCGATTGGTGATAAAATTATTGAAATCGGTCCAGGGGTAGCTGAGTTATTAACGTTCAAAATCTTTCATAATTTCGTTACATGTTCCATTTTTGATTTTCACAAAGTTTTTTCCCATGTAGAAATCAAAGACGTAGTGCTACGTAAAAAAAATCAAATATATTCCCCTTATTTTAAAAAGTTGGAAAATCTGTATAGGGGAAATGTAGGTAATGTCGGTCTACATGTCCCTTATTTGGACCCATCGCTAAAAGTCTGCTATTTATCAATTTTATCTGGATGAACGCGTTATTGGGACGTTACTCATGGATATTTTTGGTTGCTATTGAAAATTTAGTTGATTGCTGAATTTATGTATGGGCCCAAATTAGGGACACTTAGGCCGACATTACCTGCATTTCCCCTATTTCTTATAAATCTGCAATATGTATATACAGCTATCTGTATCGAAATATTGGAATATGCGGCATCACTGGTTCAAACACATACATGGATCTACTAGTGACTTCTCTGGATATACAAAGAAGTCGCTAAACATATCCAACCCTAAAAGATTCGACTTCTCATGCATAGCGGGGCATTGATATCATAATGGAAACCCCCCAGAATCAGGTCATCCTGTCAAATATCATCAACCAGAAAGCATAATAAAAGCTGCTTATCACTCCGACTGCACCTAATCACCACAACGGAGAATAATCTCTCCCGCCTTGTCTGCCCCTTCGGGTGCACGCTGTATTTCATGCTCATTTTATTGTCAAATCATGCAGAGCTCACGTCGAGTCCTGCCTGTTCTGGATCTGGAATATACCAAGCCACACCTCTTGAGCTTTGCCGGGCAGGCAGGCTGACGGTTGGTCTTTATGCCGTAAGTATAGTGTTCGAATCGGCTCTCGATCGATGGCTCAGCTGCTTTACAACCCACTCAAAGGGAAAAGCGCAGCGGAGCGCGTTCGATAAACTGCACCCTTTCTCTACACTTCCATGGCGCTCTCTGTGCAGGACTCAAGTGAACGTTTATGGCACTTATCTTTTATTATTCTTTCCATTTTATGTATACTTCAGCGCCATGTAGTAAGGGTAGCAGTTCTTTGATTCAACTGTTCTCTTTCTCTCTTGTTGTTACAGCACATTTTTAGCCATATACATATTTTGACATTTCTTTAGTACGTTATAATACTCGTAGCTCTTAATAATTTAACTTTGCTTATGATAACTTATCCTACATTTTTAATTGGATGATGGTAAATTTTACGAAATAAAGTCACTGTATCTCAATGTATTTTTTTTCGATGTGAAATGACATTTTTACGTCAAAACAACATCTTTGCAGACTATACAAGGGCGCAAATAAAAAAAATGTGACGATATAGTGTCAGGTTTTGAACGCTTATAACATGGTTATTTATGAATGAAGTCCAAATTTAATTACATCATTTTATTCAGATTGATTGTAAGATTTTTCGGTTTAAAGACAATGGTTGTTTATCAATAGTTATCTTTCGAAAATTTATTAAAGGTTTAGCCGTAGTCAACCAATCACGTGCTGGCTCGCTATGACTATCGAGAGAGCAAAGAGACGAGCCGGTACCATTCAGACATGTATACTAATGAGTAAAAGTGACTCACTCTCTGAGTAAGATTCGTTTTCAGTGTAGTTTACCATGTCGGTAAGGAAGAGAAAGAGGTTGTATCCAAAACACCACCGTATATTTGACGTAGTTTCACGTGCTCGGTATCAATGTTCGGCGACTGTGATGGGGAAACCACTTTTTCCCATCACGGAAGTGCCTTGTTTTCTGATGATAAAATTACCCATTTTCGTGCACAAAACGCACGGAAGTTTTGGCATTTTATGATCATAGCAACACTTGCACAATATGGGATATAGTCAAATCACAGACAAGCAGACGTAACACTCGAAAGTTGTTCATCGGACAAGCATTTAACGGTCAATTTAAAAGTATCGTAGTTGGTAGTACCGCCACCTGTGGCGCACATAGTCAATTCCCTTGCGTTTGACGTTTACACACTCCCGCTATCTGTTCAGCGTAGTGCCCACCACAGTGTATTCAACAGATGGCGGTAATGTTTTAGCGACGATGTTTTACAGTGAAAAATATTCAATGTGTTATGTCTGTTTGGCTGTGGTCAAATGTTCTACACATTGTCTTGAAGATTCTTCTCCAGCATCCCAACCAGTAGATAAAGCAATGTTGTCTCTGATCCTGTCTCGGTTACATCGATTTCTTTAAGCATCAGTTTTCGGCTGCTTCTTTGGAGGTTTGTCCGCATGTATTGTGTAGCTTAATGCTGCGACATGGCTATTTCGATAAACTCGCAAACAATTTCTCAAATATCCCTTTCTTCGCACTAAAATTGTAGAAATTTGTAGAAATTGAACTGCCTATTAATTTTGGTATTCGGAAATTAAATTTGTGTTAGGGAAAACACATTAATCACAGAATCTGAGCATACCGGATGGTACCTATGTTTGAGCTTTTTGATGCAAATTTTAAGCTCCTCTTATTAATAAAATTCGGGAAGAATTTCAAAAAGCCAATCGATGTGGGAGAGAGTCGATGAAGAGAATCAATCAATGTAGATTGGTCTATTTGAAAGTTAACGCGAGAAGTGTCCAGAAAATACTCAATAACAAACTTATGGTGGTCCTGAAAAGGACCGTTTTGTCATCATGGTTGCGTAATGCTGTGGTTTTTTACACATATAAGGCTGGCGAGCTGTATATTGTTTCGAACGGTGTCGCGCTTGGCATAGGTGTCCCACAGCAGCTCACGACGAGCCACTGAAATTCGATCAGTAGCGGTGCAACTTCTTCCTCCTTCTTCGGCGAATGGATCGCTCAGTGTGGGCTGCAGCTCGCACTTGCGGGCAGCTTTTTGTCGTGTATTGGAGAACAATCTACAACGCCACGCTGCTGCTGCTGATGATGACCACTGGATACCACCACTCACCACATGCGGTGATTGGCGTCTGGCAGTGAAACTTTTAGAAGCATTCGCCACCTACATTTCGAAGTGAGAACTACTAGAAGGAGGATAGTTTTCAAATTCTCCAAGTAAAACAGGCGATTTTTGAGGCAAATCGGTCCATAAAGAAAAACTAATAATTTCCCGTGAAAACTTTTGCTTGAGTAGTGTAAGAAAATGTGTTGGCAAACCAGCTGTTATTATTTCGGTATGGATCGGAGATGTTTTCATGGAAAATAATGCAAAACAAGTTTGCACCCACAGGGAAAGTCTACCTCCTGGGCAGCTGCGTTTTTTGGAAAATGGTGAATATGTGCGATTTCCACTAAGATGAAAGTGGAAATTAAGTGAATTTACTTAGGAAAGATAATGGAGAAATAGTTGTATAGGACGGCAATATTCAATTAAAGGTTCATTTTGAACTTTTTTAGGCAAACATATTGATACTCACAATTTTCGACGGAAAACGCAACGGAACTTGTTTTACTCAACACGCACCATACTATAAAATGGTGTTTAATGGTTTTCAAAGTGATGACAATATGACAAATCATCTTTATTTTGAGTAATTGAGCAATTTACTTCTGTTCACATCATATTTACGATGCAGCATTGATGGAGCCGTGAAATGAAATGAATATATCTTATGAAAGTTCATCTGGAAAAGTCTAAGATGCACATCAGTTTGATCTTAAAAAGGTTTTGTTCTTCTATTCTAATGTTATATTGGAAGGATTTTACGCAGGCTTGATAAAAGTTATGATTTAATGCTAATTTTTACGAATTTTATGCGCAGTCTGTCAACATTATCATCATCATGCAATGGCAACATCTGCATTGAGATTTTACGGCAATCTCTCAATTGAATAAATGCCGTTCAGTGAGACTGGAGTGAATTCCATTTTGAAATCTGTGTTAGGGAAAGCATGTTTCGCAGGTAATTGGTGATAATTTTAACACAGACAAGCAGACATAACACTCGCAAGTTGTTCATCGAACAAACATTTAACGGAAAATTTTAAAAGTATCGTAGTTGGTAGTACCGCCACCTGTGGCGCGCATAGTCAATTCCCTTGCGTTTGACGTTTACACACTACCACCATCTGTTCAGCGTAGTGCCCACCACAGTGTACTCAACAGATGGCGGGAATGTATTAACGACGATGTTTTACAGTGAGAAATATTAAAGGATGATACGGTCAAAATTTGGTCAAGGGAAAACGCGTGTAAATCGGTGAAATCGTTTATTTAAAAAATCAAATTAAATTTCTTTTTCAAGTTCAATTGGTATAAAATTCAGGAAAAATATTCAGTTAGGCTTCCGCTTTTCCAAATCCGAATTGCCGGGCCTTACGCTTGACCCCTGCCATCAGATTTTGTACAGCCACCTTGTCCACCTTCTTCGCCGCAGAAAGCCAGTTTGCCTTGAACTGCTGCTCGCCCTTAGCAGTTTTTTTGGTCTTCTTTAGGTTCCGCTTGATAATAGCCCAGTATTTCTCAATTAGGCGGAACTCTGGCGTGTTGGGAGGGTTCTTGTCCTTGTTCTTGTCCACCTGCACGTTGTTGGCGGCGTACCAATCCATGGCCTTTTTACCGTAATGGCAAGATGCCAAATCCGGCCAAAACAGTACGGAACAACCGTGTTTCTTCAGGAAAGGCAGCAGACGTTTATTCAAACACTCTTTCACTTAAATTTCTTGGTTGACAGTCCCGGAAGCTATGAAAATGCTGCTTTTCAAGCCACAGGTACAGATGACTTGCCAAACCAGATATTTCTTTGCGAACTTTGACAGTTTCATGTGCTTGAAAACATCTGCTACCTTTCCCCTTCCTTTTGCCGTATAAAACTCCTGTCCCGGAAGCTGCTTGTAGTCGGCTTTGACGTAGGTTTCGTCGTCCATTACCACGCAGTCAAACTTCGTCAGCATCGTCGTGTACAGCCTCCGGGATCGCGCTTTGGCCGTCGTATTTTGTTTATCATCGCGATTTGGAGTCACTACCTTCTTGTAAGTCGATAGTCCGGCTCGTTTTTTGGCTCGATGCACGGTTGTAGACGATACACCCAGCTTATTCGCGGCATCTCGGAGAGAGAGGTTAGGGTTTCGCTTGAAACTACCGGCAACTCTCTTTGTCGTCTCAGCGGCTTCCGGTTTTCGATTTCCCCCCGATCCAGACTTCCTGGCTGTCGACAAACGTTCCCCAAACACTTTAATTACATTTGTAACGGTTGATTTGGCAACTTTTAGCAATTTTGCCAACTTTGCGTGCGAGTAGCTCGGATTTTCGCGATGCGCGAGCAAAATTTTGATACGCTGCTCTTCTTGCTTGGACGGCATTTTGACAACTGAAGAGTGAATTCCAAAATCAAAATAGGAGCAACATTCTACACACACACACCTTCAAAATGAGAGGTGTTCAGGTTTTTTAAATGCAAAATTGAAAGAAATACGTCAAGTTGATATTGACCAAATTTTGACCGTATCACCCTTTAAATGTGTTATGTCTGTTTGCCTGTGATTTTAATTTTCATATCAACAGTTGCATATTCGTGCAATTTTCAAAAGTAAACTTTTGAAAATTGATAAAGCCTTAATTTTAGCAGACTCGTAGAAAAGTTTCCTATCGGTTGACATATTAAGAATTAAAATCAATCATCTCTGCAAATCAGGCCACTTTCATGACGCGACCGACTTTGGTTTTTAAAATTGTACCCCCATTGTTGCCTTAATGTTAGATTCAAACTTATGGGAACTGACATCCGATTGATGACCTTGACAAATGTCCAGAAAATAGGTTCCTTAAACATTTATGGTGGTCCTGAAAAGGACCGTTTTTTTCGTGATGGTTGAGTAATGCTGAGCTACTAGGATGTTCAACACACATGAGGCTTCAGTAAATAGTTTTTCAGGACAGTTACGTAGCTTCAAGCAGTTCTCAAAACTCATGAGGCAGTTCCTTGATTATCAGAAAATTGCGAGGACCTGATAAAAGTTTCAAAAATTTAAAATAGTCTAGAAAACATTAGGGAAGTTAAGAGAACATAAGAAAAAATAAGAAATTTACCAGAAGCTGGGAAAAATTCATGCAAGTGCAGACACAACGTCGGAAAATTTAGAGACATTTACGGCAGTTTAATTTATTTCATTGTAAATCCAAGAACATAATCAGAAGAGTAGCAAGAACAAACTGACAATCCAGCCTCTGGCTGAAAGTCACTCTAATAAAGAAAGATAGGCAAGAAGTTTATTTCCTTGATTTATTTTCCATCGATCTTGTTTTAGGTGCTGAGCACCAATGCTACCGACGCCAGGGAGGCAGCTTCCACACCTGGACCCTACCTATCGACCCATCGACTCATGAACCGGGGAACAACGGCTTTACTTCCCTTCCGAAGAAAAGCGTGATCAGAGATGTTATGCCTCAGAACATCCCGGCGGCGCCTACTGGGATTGAACATAGGCCTACTGGGATGAGAGCTAATCACGCTTATCACTACACCACCGGCATCGCTTAGCAGCAAGAACTTCAATAAAGATAAGATAATGAAAGGAAATACTGTGGATTTCGGATAAGTTTAACGAACAGACTGTGGGACAATAAGGGAGCTTCTGTGAAATTTCAGGCGTTTCAGAGAAGCTTATAGAACTTTAAGGTGGGCCCATCAGCCTCAAGGGAACTGCAGGAACTTTTAATACGTTCTATGAACCTCAATGAAATCCAAAATACTTTAGATAAGTCATGAAAACTTCAGAAATATTCAGAGAGCCTGAGGAAAATTGAAGAAACATTAAAGAAGCTTCAAGAACCTAATTGAAGTTAAGTTTAGAAATCTGCAGAGAAGCTCAGAAATCTTTAGGGCAGTCCCAGTAATTTAAAGAAACTCCAGATTTTTAGAAATGTAATGATATCCTAAGTTGAGTTTCTATAAATTCAAGGCAGCATCATAAGCTTCAAGAAAATTTAAGTAGTTCCGAGAATATCAATGAAATCCAATTCCTGAATAGTTAAGAAATTGTCAGACATATTTTGCAACAGACTTACAGAGAGTTTAAAGATTTTCATGACAGTTCCATTTATTTCAGGACATTACCAAAATCTTCAAGATAATTACAAAGAAATTCAGGAAAGATCAGTGAACCTCAGGGCAATTCAATTTACTTCAAAGAAATTGCAGGAACTTTACATAAGTTCCCAGAAAATCATGGAATCTAAAAAAACTTCAGCAAAGTTCCAAGATCTTCAGGGAAGTCTTGGAAGCTATAGAGAAGTTTAAAGATTTGCAAGTAGGTAAATTATCTTCAGGGATATTCCTATCATTTCTAGTAATATCAGAGAACTTCTGAGCAGTTGCGTTAATTAATTGCAGGATTTTTCAAGAAGCGTCGAATAATTATCGAATATTCAAAAAGTTTAACGATAATATTTCTGATAAATTTCGAGTTATTCAGAGAAGTTCCTTAAATATCAAGAAAACTTATGGAACGTAAGGAAAGTTCCGAAAAATTCATTGAAAATTTACGGAACTTCATGAAAGAATGAAAACTTTAAGCTTGTCCAGATATGCTCAGGTAAGTTTTGGGATGTGTATGTGAATTTAATGAGTTCCAAAGATGTATCGAAATTCTATTAACTTCAGGAAATTTAAAAAAAAATCGGAGGAATCATGGAAGTCTAGGGAATTTCAATGGAGATTTTAAGGGTAGTTCCAATAACTTCAGAGAATTTCCGAAAACTTAAGAAAAGTTGATCGTCCGATACAAGTTGCTCAAGAAATGAGCCGCAGACAGCTCCAATCTGAGAAGACTGACTTTTTTCTGCTTCTTTAACTTACTTCACAAAAATGTCTGTGTAAAATTTTGCTCGAATATGAGTGAATGTCTGATTTCTGAGAACCATCTTGTAAAATACTCTCTGAGGGACCAACTGACCGTGGTTTTGCGAATTTGAGTAAACAGAGTTCAAATTTGAGTAAGATTTAATGGTCATGCAGCAATGTCCAATTCTAACAAGCCAATTTTGCAGGAGAATAATTCGTAGTGAGCGGGTATTCAATGACAGTGAAAATCTCAGCACTGCCCTTTTTTCTCTATAAGTTCAATTCAACCTTGTGACCATTATACCTTTTGTTCATTCGACCTTTTGTCTCTAAGTTAAATTAAGTTAAATTTGTCCCTTCAACCTTTTATCCATTCTACCTTGTCTCCTTCGACCTTTTGTCCTTCGACCTTTTGCCTTACGACCATTTGTCAAAGATTCGTCCTGTTTCCTTCCGGCCAGAGCTCAAGCTCGATAGGCCAAGGCCTATCCCTTTTCTGCTAGACCTCCCGCAATCTGAAACTCCCCCACGCCAAAACTTCGTACGGATAAAAAGGCATTTCATGCCCTCAAACATTAGGACCTAAATGAAAAAAAGGTCGAATGCATTGTCCAATAGACGTTTAAATTTTTTCGACATTGTGCCCATTGTGTCTTTCGTCCCATTGAGTTTAATTATCCTATCGTCCATTGGACCTCTTGTCCGTTCGACCTTCTACAGTTTGTTCACTGATCATAAAAACAAAAATTATAGCTAAATATTTATTCCATGCAAAAATTAAGCACCAGATCGAAATTAGTTGCTCTACCCTTCGTTCGAATGTGAAGAAGGCAAGAGCGCACCTGTGAGAGTGAATGTGCATTGAAATGCAATTTGTATCGCCAAATGCTTCTCCACTTTGATGACGAATCAAAATTGTGAGCTTTTCACCGTTCAGTTGAATAATGCAAGTAGTTTTTTATTTGGCTGTTGGATACTTTTCGAAGGATTAAACTTTATGTATAACGAACGGATTTTGCTTATTTCCATAGGTCATTGGGCTGTGACTTCTTCAAGCCCATTCAAATGGCTACAGTATGGAAGTGACATTACTGGAAATTGCATAACTAATGGATGCTCATAGATATGAGTAAATCTTGACTAATTTCCCATCCAACTTGTGGGTTAAGACTTTGACCTATCGAAGCTTGCACATGCACTAGGCAAACGACGAAAAGGACACGGAGTATGTTAAGTAATGGAAGCGGTCTCTCGATTGTGGAATTCAATTTACCATCCCCGTTCGATGACGAGAAAGAGAGAAGAAGCACCAATTCCAGACTAGTATGTAGCAACTTAATTGACCGACAAGATTCGCCATCCCAGGGCTAATATATTTCCCATAAACGGTTGCCAAGAATCGTGCTGCTCCTATCTGGAAAATTGCTCCTCGGAAACAGGCATTAAAATTAAATGGGCTTTCCAACTGGGAAGGACTTCACTTTACCAACCCATCCCATAAATTCCTCCGAGGGAAGTTGGAATGTTTGCGATTCCAAACGAGTCCAAAGGGGTGATTAGTTTTGAGCACCCTCGGGACATATTGATGGGTGATGTGATAATATCGTTATTTAAATATGGAATGAGCTTCATGCCAGGCCAGGAGCAGAAGATGCTTCCATTTGATCCCGAGCTTCGCATATGAACGAGCAAACGCTTTAGGCGAGGTTTAAAAACTCAATTTGGATTGCGAATATGTTCTCATCTATTTGCCGGAGCAAAAGTTTGATTTACGATTTGCTTAAAGTTTTGTTAATTTAAAGAAATCAGTTGGAAGAGATGTGTGTTGAGTAAAGTTTCAAATTAAGCACGGTTTCTGGATTAAAAAAATACATAGCCTGAACTAACACAATTCGGCAATCGTTCAATATCCACATCATCATGAATTCTATATGCTGATGAATATTTGTTTTACGTGAAATGGACAATCCCAACGTGTTGCTCAGCAAGTCGTTATCTCCACTTTCCACCCCTATGCAAAGCTCACCATTCTTCCACTGCGTTCTAAGCTTTCTTGGTTTAATCAACGCTAAATAGCATTCCACTTGCACATGAATAACTCCCACGGGGACAACACCACACCACCGCACCACCGACTACCGGCACTGGTCTTCGAGTGTTGAACACTATCATCGACGAGCCATCTCAGCCGGAACCCGATTTTAATCAATTGCTTTTCTTTCTCCTCTCATTTTCCTTCACAGCCAAGCTCGACGGTGTCAAGACCTACATGCGCATGAGACGGGTTCCCAATCATCTCCAGGTGAAGGTGATCAAATGGTTCGACTATCTCTGGCTGACACAAAAGTGTTCAGACGAGGAGAGAGCTGTATCATGTCTTCCTGATAAATTAAAGGTGAGTGAGCAGTTGTGTGCTCTTCGTTGTTATATTCAAAGCATCGTAATAAAGTGCGGGACCTGGGGGAAGGAAGTTGATACGTTCAACATCGCACCGGAGTGAATCTAGATGTAAACACGCAACAAAACTATGAAGACGGAGCAGGATGTGATGGGAGGTGTTGATTTAGTCGTAATTCGCCGCCGCTTAGCAGCCTGATTGAGCAAACTCAATTACCTGAATGGTGCTGTGCGTGCGTGTTCCACTGATAGGAGCATGGAAAAGGTGGGATTTCTGAGTACTTTCAACGGCGGGAGTTGACTTCCGATTGCCTAAGGGGACAAAGAAAGAAATTTTGTTGCTGTTTTGTTGGCGTGATTGAGCGAACTATGCATGTGGGACCTATCTCAACCTAGTCAGGACAGACGCGCCTACAAAGCAAAGCCATTCTGTAGTGACTCGATTATTGCGCTAGAATTCGATATGAAGAGTCCTTTCACTATAGAGGATGTTTTTTTTTCTCGTACAAAATGGGCCGAAAGGATCTCAGAATTTTATGAAATGTTGGTAGAGTGTATGGAGTGAACGATTCAAAATTTCAAAGAAATTCGGGGTTGTTAATTTTTCCGGACAATTTTAGATTAAACTATTGGATTCTCCCAGACATCACGTTTTAACAAATTTGTAACACATGAACAAAGCAAAGTAGATAGAACGTGGTGTAGTAAAATGATAAGGACATTTTCGCATCAATCCATACAAGGTCTGTATCCACATTAATCTGGATACCATCAAATCACTTTTGAAATATTACACGTAGGAGTGAAAAATTTCGCGATGTACAGCTATGAGTCATTGATGAAAAAGACTATGATTAGTGTTTACATTCCATGTTTAGTGTTCAAGATGGCGACGAATGAAAAACACGTGGATTTTGTTCAAAGCAAATCAAGTGGGCCTCCCTTAGCTCAGTCGATAAAGGCACAGCTACAAAGCAAGACCATGCTGGAGGTGACTGGGTTCGATTCCCGGTCCGGTCTAGGAATTTTTCGGGTTGGAAAATTTCTCGACTCCCTGGGCAATAGAGTATGATTGTACTTGCCATACAATTATACTAATGCAAAAATGGTAGCAGGCATCGAAAGCTCTCAATTAATAACTGTGGAAGTGCATCAAGAACACTAAGTTGTGAGCACGCAAAAAGCTAATATGCCATAAGCAATAAGCTTGAAATGCGAAGAAGAAGAAGAAGAAGAAATCAAGTGATCAGTTGCAATTCCATTAGCTGTGAAGACAGTCGTCACAACTAATTTCAAAGACCCAGAAAGTGGACGCAGACATTGTAATGAGAAGCATTACCAACGGCAACGACATCCTTCGAGCGTTGCCGGTGATGTAGTGGTAAGCGTGATTACCTCTCATCCCAGCAGGCCTGGGTTCAATCCCAGTCGACGCCGCCGGGATGTTCTGATGCATAACATCTCTGATCACGCCTTCCTTCGGAAGGGAGGTAAAGCCGTTGGTCCCCGGTTCATGAGTAGATGGGTCGATGGTAGGGTCCAGGTGTGGAAAAAAAACGACATCCTTCGAACGTTACTCAGCTGAGTTTGACTACAATGATCACCTGCGTAATGCTGCCTCCAGGAAAGGCAACTGATCACGCTGTCTCTGGAGATACCCAAGTACATCAGTTTGTTCACTTCGATCCAAAATGGCATTTTCATTTGCGACGGAGATGGTCACCACAAATTTGGTAGGACCCTGAATCTGAGGCTCTCTGAGTAGCGTCACCATCTTTCGGACATTCCACTGCAGTCGTTCCTTTAGGCTGAGTACAACATTGATCATCTGCAAAATTTCAACCGCTGTGCAATTGTGTAAGCACAGACAAACATGCATAACACATTGAATATTTCTCAACTTTAAAACATCGTCGCTAAATCATTACCACCATCTGTTGAGTACACTGTGGTGGGTAGTACGCTGCACAGATGGCGGTAAAGTCAAACGTTAGGGAACTTACTATGCGCCCCATAGGTGGCAGTACTACCAACTGAAATACTTTCAAATTGACTGTTAAATGGTTGTTCGGTGAACAACTTAGGAGTGTTATGTCTGTTTTTCTGTGGTGTAAGCACGCCTTCTCAAAAGTACCAGCATGTTAATCTCTTGGATCCCAAACTGCCTTTTTCAGGGCCATTAAATTTCTACACTATAGAATTTCTTTTCAGATCTCTATATGGTGGGTAAAACACCCAACAAACAATTTGAATTGATCAACAGCTGAATAAGCAATTTTTTAGCTGAAGAAGCTTGTTTTCTCTTGCTCTTCTATTCTCTTGAAGCTCTTATTCATCATAAAATGTTTGTTGGGCAGGTTCACAAAACTGATATATTTTTAACCATGGAGAGAAATAGCAGCAAGTAATCATCAATCAGTGCCAATAGCAGTGTTCGGAAAACTACTGTCAGCTTTAGGTCATTGAGTTTCCGTGAGAGAGTAAACTTGCCGAAATCATCCAGTTCTAAACCTTCCCGAAGACGTCAATTGGTATGCATTTCGTGTTAGTTCTTCATCAACTGAAGCAAATACAACAGCAATATCAACAAATAGCCCCAACATAAAAGGAGCCCCAAAAGGCAACAACGAGTAGTACCTATTTGTACCGTACCCTCCAACTCCACCAACCCTTTCGATGGACACCAGAAAAAACAACAATCGGTCTTTTTCAGGGACGCCATTTGAAAAACAAAAGATCCTTTTCAGGACCAACAATCAACAGACAAACGGTCGTTTTCAGGGCCACCAATTCAAATACAGATGGAGTTAAGATAATAGATTTTCAAATAATTAGATGAACTAAGAGCAAACACGTTTGTTCCGATCACTCAAGGCCTTTGCGCTACATATTCCAGATCTTAAATGTAAAGTATTCATCGTTTATTTCTATTACCTTACCTTACTTACTGATGTAGGTAAGAGTAGTAATATCATCATTCAGAATTTTATGTCACAAACAAACTTTTAAAATTACAAGTATCAATAAGCACTATTTTTCATCAGCTACACAATAGCCATCCAAAACGTTCAAAATGCCAACATTCGAAAAACAACCGGTCATTTTCAAGGTCACCAATTAAAAAACGGAAGGAGTTAAGGTAATAGATTATCGATCAATTAAAAGAACTAAGGGCTTAACATATTTGTTCCGTCCACTAGCGGTCCTACGTCAAGCTTCCATTCGTGCCCCTAGGCTCAGACCTTTCTACTGTTTGACGTAGCACTACGTCTTTCGAGAAGGGTGCCAATTCAGGGAAATGCAACGAAAATTGGTCAGACTTTAAATGCTAATAACTTGGCCAATAATCAATGTATTTTGATGATTTGTATGTCGATCGATTCACCAGTTTTATAAGACTTGCGTGGTATGTGACACATTATAATTGTTAAATATTTAAATAGATAACAATGAAGAAATATGGAAATATTCAAATTTTCCATACATTTTCTTCGACCGCAAGGTGTTCACCCTTAACACAGCCATCTTAAAGTTGATCCCTAACGACACAAGCGTTGCACGTTGGACGGTTCAACCTCGGACTTGTTCGCTGCAGTGTGGTCATTTATTTATGACTAAACATCAACAGGCGTTATTGGCCCTAATGATGTAACCTAAACTAAACATGAAAGTACTAAAATTAAACATCAATAAGTCAACAATCATCTCGTTAAAAAGGAGCATTGCTAGACAAACTAAATGGATCTAGAAAAAAATGAACTAAACCTCCGACTACGTAGCTGGCGAGTCAGGTCAAAGATATAGTGAGGAGACCCTATTGAAGAGTCTCTGTTAACCACCGATTGCTCTGAACATGCTATAATTAGTTTGCTGTATGGACATGCGCAGCATTGAATTGTTCCGTAGGGCTTTGGGTTGAACATTGATGTCAATTTGCGCAAGTAGAACAGGGCAATTTGTGCGTCCTTGCAAAATATCTGCAATTAGCAATGCTCTTGCTGAATCTCTTCGGACCGACAGGGGCTACAGATGGATCAATTGCAAACAAGTTTCGTAGCTAGGCAATCGGAAGAGATCCGTTCACGGAAGTTTACGTAGCGCATATCTCAGGAAACGTCGCTGAATAGACTCAACTTTTTGAACACTGTTGTTGTAGTGAGAAGTCCAGACAACCGAGCAGTATTCTAATATGGAGCGAGACAAGGAGCAGTACAACGATTTAAGGCAGTATATATCCTTGAAGTCTTTGGCAATCCTGAAGATAAACCCCAGAATTCTGAATGCTTTTTTGACGGCATACGAGATGTGCTGATTGAAAGAGATTGTGCGCCAAAAAGAGATAACCGAGCATTTGGACGGGTTAACCTCCATATGATTCAGAATACATCAATCAGAACACATCAAATTGAGGTGTCATCTGCGATAAGATACCACCACCCGGCAGGGGAGGAACGTCTGACGTGAAAATGTTGAATAGGATAGACCCAAGCAGGCTACCCTGAGGGACCCCTGCATCAACGTTGAACGTATCATAGGGGACATTGTTCAAATAGACCTGGAATTATCTGCCCGACAAGTAGTTTTTTAAGATCTTCACGAGGTAGATCTGTCGATGCAATTTGTACACTAGGCCATCATGTCAGACATTGTCAAACGCCTTCTCAACGTCCAATAATGCCATAGCAGATGTTTTTGAAACGGACTTGTTCCGCCTGATGATATTAGTTGCTCCTGAATTGCTCCTTGATTGTTGGTTATTAATTTATTTGATAAGGCTCAAACGAATTAACTTTACAGAGCCGAGGATTCTTGGTCACTATACAATACATCTTAAAACTATAGTCAAAAGGTACAACACAATAAACACTTTATTTTCCGCTATCCAAAAAGCCTCCTCCATCAGAACTGGAGCCGCTTCCAGTGGTTTCATTGTATGGCAGTTACGTCAACGAGGGTCAGAGCGCTTCCATTGCAGCAATGGACGCAAAACGTGGTCATCACTCACACACTCATCACGAAACGGTTACTCTCCAAAGTCGACGACGCATCGACCGAAAGAACTGCTGATGAAGAACAATGAAGAGGACCACACAATGGTTGCTGCCGAGAAAACAGACGATCGCGTGGCACACATCGAAAGTGCCTGCTTTTGTCGACAGCCGAGTGAACACTGAATTGCTCCTTGAGTAAGTTATTATTTGCGTTGGAGAACTCCAGCAACTGTCCCTAATGTTGGTTTGCTTGGTGCAGTAGACTGCGATTATGGTGATTGGACCAAGCGATGTGCTCACCTCAACTCCGATGGTTTCGATAGTTTTCAGCTGGAAGCTTGGTAGTAGCCGATGTTCCGTCTCGCAGCGATGGCCACTCCCCCTCCTCCAGAGCTGGTGCGGTCCAGCCTTACGAGCCGAAAGTCGGGAAGGAAAACGTTCACCTCTGGTTTCAAGTGAGTCTCGGTGATGACGGCTATGTCGATGTGCCGTTCGTTGAGAAAGTCAACAAACTCGATGTTTTTGCTCTTCAAGGAGCAAGCATTCCTATTTACCCAGACAACCAGAAGTCGTATAATAATGTACAGACAGTATCGTAAATTGCTACAGTTTTAGTCAAAATCGCATATAAGAATGGCATACATCGCATTATGTTTAAGTTAAATCGTATAGAATGCAAATTTCCGACCAATATGCGATGACTCATTTTTCCATCGTACTGTATCACAAATTAAATCGGATTACATCGTAAGACTTTTCAAAATGAATTTGTTATTACAGATTAAATCGTATTTGATGTTAAATCAACTCGTTTAAAATTAAATTAAAATATGCACGTATATGGCCTCCACTTTTGTACGTATAAGCAATTTTTTTGCATTATATACGAATTGATTGTTTGTATATATGTTTGTATATCACGAAAACAACTTTGAATATACGTGCATTCTGGTTGTCTGGGTACGATCTTGATGGTCCATACTTAGTGACAAGGGACAGGGCAGCATGTAACTGTTCAGATCGAGTCTTGCAGGTGCACATAATGATGATGACCTCGGCCACGAGCGACACACGTTCCTCCGAGGTGAACGGAGAATCGTCAACAGGCTCACCTGAGACAGCACCAGCGTATGATAAACCAGGGGGGTGTGGATGAACCTGGAATTGGCTGGGCCGCAGTAAACTATGCTTGGTTTGCATAATCTTTGAATGGACTTGGCTGACATTCCCAAAGTGGTATCTGGGTGCCGAAACGAGTCCGAGTTAGAGCACTAGGAAACTTTGTGCTTTCGTAATGTGGTGTCGTTTCGGAGTACATTGAAAGACACGTCTCGATGGTTGCCGAAAGACTCTTTTTAATTCATAATTCAGAACCTCTTTATACTTTATTAATGATGATTTTTGCAATTTAAAAAATCGATACTCTATGATTAGTTGAACAAGTAAGAAAGAGATTGAAAGAAACGCCTGGGACGGCGGTTACAATATTTAATAATAATAATCGATGATAATAAACGACCTTCGGTACGCAACGTTGTTTAAATATTATGATTCTTTAATCGTCACGGAACGAACGACTGCCAGTAGATAAAAGAGGAAAGTCATCAAAATATACCGTATGCACTTTTGCAATACTATTCGTTCGTAAATAACCTACCTTATCTACTTTATCTGAATTGTTGATTCATCCCGGCTGTTTAGGCAAATGTAATTATAATTTAATATGTTTTACGGTGAGAGATGTTCTAGAAAACTTGGGTATAGAACAGGAGCAGCAGTGAGACGGTTGTTGAGTGGAAGCGGGGCTAGGTTCGGAACATGTCAACGGGGCTGGAGAACTGGGTACTGGACTTCCGTGAGTACAGGAGCCGAACGATGATTACGGAGGCGACCGGGCTGATTGTTGATTGTAGCCTTCCGATGGATATTCATGAACTCCACTCGCCTGGAACATCCGCGATTGGAGGCTTGGTGGTTTCCACCGTACGTTGGCTCGATGTCATTATCTTACTCACAAGACACAGTTGAGTGAGTTCCAGCACATTTGCCGCAGTTTGTCTTCATACGGCAGTTTTTGGTAGGAGATGCAGTTCATAAACTGGTTTGTAATGCTCCCAACTGATGATGACCTGAAACAGGTCTCGGATTTCGGATCTCAGAGCCGCAAGACTGGTGGATCCCCTTGTGACTTGCACCAGGAACAAATGGTCATGGAAGTTGGTGTTGTGGTTGGAACGCCGGCTCATCGGATACACTGCCTCAGGCTTGAACTCAAACCGCTCCAGTTCGGATTTCACCGCAGCTGCCTCGAACGACGGTTATCCACGCAAAACCACCTTCAGTGGCCTGCTCGATGGCAGATCATGCGTGAAGAAATCCACGTTGATGTCCTTCAGGAAACATCCTATTTGTTTGTACTCCTCCAGGCTGGAGCACATGATTTTGGTACCAATGCTGCAAAGCTTGAAGCGAGACAGCAGCTTGTGTTTGCCAGTTCGGCACCCAGCTTGGCAACATCCTTCACCACGCCGGAGAATCCGCTCTCTTCTAGCAAGGGGAAAGGCGACACCATCGTCATTTTATTCCGGGAGTACTGCATACCCGTTGGCTTGCAGTACCCGTTTTCCGGCGTTATCCAGCGACGCTCTGGGCTTGATTAGCACCTTCTTAGAAGGGCCCTCTGCTGTCTCTTTTTTCGTGTTTTCAAGTTCAAGTAAACTTTCCAGAACGTGAGAAAGTGGCGGCACTTCCACGGCGCAACGCGATAGCACAAAACGAAACTAAATCGAAACGGGAACTCGAGCAAAAATACGGACTGAACAGCTCAACAGTCGAGCAAAGAATGATGAGCAGAGGCATGACCATGGTTACCAAAAGCAAATCTGTATTTTTGCTTATAAAAATCTTTTCATCTGCATTTTTTTCTTCCAAAAATCTGTATCAATATCTGTGTAGTTTTAATATTGGGTATAAGAGATGAACCAGCCTCTGGCTGAAAATCTCGCTAATAAAGATAACCCAACCCAACTTAGTTTTGCGTTTTTCGTATCAAAATGAACAAAGAAGTGTTGGAAGTGCGATAACGGTCATAAAAGTGCGCTTTTGCATCAAATCGTGTTACTACGTTTTGCGCCGAATACATTAATAGCGGTAAGCTTCAACTCGGAAAAAAAGTTCAAGTGCAGTCAATTTTACTACGTTTCCCTTACTTAAGCAATTAGATTAGCATTCTATGCCCCTTCTTTTTCTGTATTTTGCTGATGTAAGTGAATGAATAGAAAAAGCAAAGATCGTCTCTATTCTTTCGATAGTCATAGCGTTTGGCTGAACTCTTTGATCATTTTTCAAAAGTTAATCATTGATAAACAACTATCTAAGTTATACCAAACAAATCTTATTATCAGCGGCGCCGGTGGTGTAGTGGTAAGCGTGATTAACTCTCGCCCCAGCAGGCCTGGGTTCTATCCCAGACGGCGCTGCCGGGATGTTCTGAGGCATAACATCTCTGATCACGCCTACCTTCGGAAGGGAAGTAAAGCCGTTGGTCCCCGGTTCATGAGTTGATGAGTCGATAGGTAGGGTCCAGGTGTGGGAGCTGCCTCCCTGGCGTCGGTAGCATTGGTGCGCAGCACGGAAAACAAGATCGACGGAAAACAAATCAAAGGAAAAAAAAAATCTTATTATTAATCTGAATAAAATTTTGTAATTAAAATAGAATTTATTTCGTTCAAAACTTGACGCTTTTAGGAAAACTTTTTTTTTCTATTCAGGCTAATCTAAATTCCTAAGTAAGGGAAGAAAGTTTGACTGCATTCATCGTTTGACTGCCGAGTAATTAACAGGGGCAGTTTTGCTTCAACTCACTTGCTATAAAAAATGTTTTTTTTTTTAATCATTAGATGAAATAATGATGTGTTTTACATATAACTACAAGAGGGTGTACAATAAAATTGACAAGTTTTATGTGTCAAACACATACTTTACACACTCTTCTTGTTACTTACAAGTACTGATTATTATTATAACATCTAATGTTTTCATAAATCAGAAAAAAAAAAAACAATTGTTAATATCAAGTGAGTGGAAGTAACCCTGAACAGGGGTGTTCGTTTTGTTGTACACTGAAAACGAAACTTATTCAGAGTGATTGCCCAAGTAAAGGAAATAACAACCTGCTATCATCTTGAAAACAAGTCTTGGTATTCCAGATATCATTTTGTTTTGAGTTGTTATCCCATTACTTATTCAACCTCGACTGATATCATGAAAGAATATAAAATGATGCAAGGTTCAAAACTTCAAATATTATCCACATGATGAGAAAAAAAAAAAACACTGCCAATCATATTTCTGTTATCAGCGTAAGGCTTTAATACCAAATCAATAAAATAATTTGGAATTTTGTTGAAAAAATTTGCATGGATCACAGGATTTGTTATCAAGTTGTTTTCAATGATAACCAAATCAGTTATTCTTGTGATATCCCAGAGGTATTATTTTGTTATAATTTTTGTTATGTTGGCTGTTTATTCAACCACAAAGATAACATGTTCAGTTATCAAATCTTGATAACCGGGTATCAGAACTTGTTATCAATTTGGTATAATCCTTTGCTCGGGATAACTTTTACTCATTTTGTGAATTTCGTAGTCCTTCGTAAAAAATGCGGTCGTGACTTGTACACCACCCTCCAACTTTTTAGTAGATGGCTACCCTGAATTAGAACGTGTCCTGTTTTTGTTTGAATTATACTTTTTTCAATTAATTAAGACAACCATATAACAGACGAATCATTGACACATTAAATAAATTAATAAATAAAAAACAAAAGTTGGTTATTACACTAAGACGAGAAGCATCGATATGGAATGTTTAGACATCTTAATCATAAATTCAGGGCGATTTATGGTGCTTCCAGTTGGGTTTTGTGGCTCCTGATGGGACAAATTACAAATAATGCTTTGTGAAGCACCCTACTTGATTTTGAGAAAATTGTTTTATACGAGAGGTGCAAAGGAATGTAAGAACATACATTTCAGGTACCTACTTTTTGCTTGGCTTAGATGTTAAGTTACAAATTGGCATGTACTATAAGAAGTTACATAACACATCCCATCCCATCTTATTTCAGGATCCAGGCATTTTAAGATGACATTAGATTTAAAACCGATGACTCAACTTATACAACGTCTCGTAATACTCGCGAAACATTACTCTGTAGAACCTAATCACTCTTTCCTTTTCTTTTCTTCCTCAGGCTGAAATAGCTATAAATGTTCATTTAGATACACTTAAGCGAGTAGAAATTTTTCAAAATACCGAGGCGGGCTTTCTGTGCGAGCTAGTGTTAAAGCTAAGGCCGGTGCTGTTCTCTCCGGGCGATTTCATCTGTCGAAAAGGTAAGCAGGTGCTTCTGTAGGTATACTTTCTCCAACCGTGTCGCTGGATTCCGCCAGGAGTTTTGATTCTCAAAATCCTAACGCAATTACCATTTCGGCTCGTTACCCAGCAGACTGGCACCGGTTTCCACGATAAACCGTACGTGACGTGCCAGCACACTAACCCGAACCATGTATTTCCCTCCTCGTTTCCACGTCGTTTCAGGTGAAGTCGGCAAAGAGATGTACATAGTCAATAGAGGTAGACTGCAGGTTGTCGCAGACAACGGAAAAACTGTTATGGCTTCGCTGAAAGCCGGCTCCTACTTTGGCGAGATCAGTATCCTCAACATGGGTACGGCAGGTAAAGCGCTCGGTAAATATGATAGCCAAGCAAAATACTGTTGGTATTGACGTGTTGTATCTGTTTTTCTCCAAAACAATAAAAAATCACCACGATCCACGTTCACTACAAGAAATTGAAAAAAAAATTGCTCGAATCAGTAAATTCACGCGAATCGTTCGGATAGGAAAAAAAAAACTCAAAACAACAGCCAAATATCGCGGCCTATTCAAAATTCGAACTGCACTCACAAATCTAAAAGCAAGAAACACGAGCTCTAGAGTCCATTAGACGGAAGACACATACTTTTTCTCCCACTTGCAACCGTCCAACCATCGCGGACGTTTTCCACTCAATATTGCACCAAAAAAGCACCCATCACCCACTTACCGAAAAAAAAACAAACAAATCCGACTAGTACAGAGTTCAACTCGAAACGCGTAGACTTCAATCAACCGGCAAGCTCTGTACGAAAATCTCACCAGAGACCACCGGATGCGAACCGACTCTGCACAACTGACACGACTCGAAGAAGTAGCAGAAGTCTCTTTTTCGCGATGTGAGCTGCATAGATAATCGCATGAAATATCCACCCAATCGCGCTATTAACAGAGTACTGCTGCTGCTGCTGCTGCTACTGCGACATCGACAGACTGTGTCTCTGTCCGAGTGAGCCAACTGAAAGACGACACCGTGCGACGAGGTTTTCCGTTTTTCTTTTTTTCTTTTTCGGGTGAAAACTTTGCCACCAACATATCGACTGTGTTCTGGAACGAACGCGTGTCATGTCGCACATGTTGCCCTCGTTGTTGATCCGGTTGTTGGGGGGGGGTTTCGCCTTCCAAGGGTTGTAGCTCGGTGGTTAAATATTGAGATAGCACGATTTTTCATTCAATTCCCGTGATGCATGGTTCACAATTTTCTGGGAAATATCCTTGTCACACGATCGACGCTTTTGGTGTCAAAGGTTTCGAAAATCAAATCTATGTTATGCTATAGATCTTTTCAATGTTCAAGTAATCAAACCATCAAATGACCATTGCATATAGGCAACATTGGACGCTTGTGTCCGTTTAGAAGTGGGAAAGCTTCCAATCATCTAAGGTTTTACTTAAAGTACACCGGGACAAGTGAGAACCTGAGATAAGTGGGAACATCCAGTAGAAATTTCTGAATTTTGAAGAGAGAGTGCGATGTAACAATATCATGAAATTTTCGGAAGAACAATCCAAACATGTGTTTAAAAGGTAAATAATAAAACAGTACCATCTTCAATATTATCTTAATAGTTTTCATCTAAAAGTTCTTTAAAAAATTTCAAATCATGGAACAACAACTTTTTGTGAAATTTAAGTTTTTACTATTTTCTCTTAAATCTTTATGCAAAATCAATTTTTTAGACTTTCAAAAACGTTTTATGTGAAAACATAAAAAAAAAATCCAAAATAAATTATCAAAAAATGTTGTTCCATGTTTTTTATGTTAATTTTTAAATGTGCAACTTGAAATATGCAAAGAAGATAACATTTTTGATAAGCTTTTTAATAAAAAGTAAATGAAATATAATTTAATATATTATTACGGTCATTTTTTGTTATTTAACCTTTAAACACTTTTTTGAATTTTTTACCCTGAATTCCATGAACTTGTTAACGGTGTATATTTTTCCTGAGAAGGGAATTTAATTTTATTACATCTTTGTCTTTCGATTGGAAGTGGACGTTTTTGAGATATGTTGAAAAATATCAATTACGCCATTTTGATGAATTTTGCGAGTGTCCGAATATTAATGATTATCCACAAAAAAAAAACAATTCAAGAGCCTTTACTGACTAGGCTTTTATGCCCCCTTGTAAACAAACCATCTAATGCCCTTTTCTCGCCACCCATATGACACTAACGCAAACCATCAACATCAGCAGGTAGGGGAATCTTTCCCCTTACCGATGATGTTGTTGGCGACCCTCGGTTGGCGAGAAAAGGGTCTACAAAAGTTAGTTTACAAAAAGCTTGTATGCCCTTTTCACATGTCGTTCTTGAATTATTCACTCCAGTTTCATGCAAATCACAAAAGGTCGCATCAGATCAATCCGCCATTTGACGTGTAACTGCTCTTATTTCAAAGTTGAGCAAAAAAAATAAATAACTTATACTAGGGGAAATGACGGCTTCGGCATGACAGACTATTTTCGGCAACCCAAATTGAAACACTATTTTCACTGGATTTGCTTACGAAAACACTTCGCTGAATGCATGCAAACGATTCTTTATGCTTTCAGCTTCAATTTGACTATATTTTTACCACTGAGAAAAAGCAATCTAGCAGGGTTTTCTTGAAATGAAACACACGCACTACAAATTGTAGCTGATTTCGAGTTGCCGATAATAGAATAGCAGATTTACATGCAGTTCAAATGGAACGATTGCCGAAGAAAAACTAGTTGCCGACAATACTCGCTCTCACTAGAGAAGATTGGAGCTTTGTAAAAGCGTTTCAAAACAGTTTTTGACAATTCTTTCGACTGAAATTGTTAGAGCAGCTGGCAGCAAAAGATTGTAAACAAACCAATACTGCATATGTGTGCGTTCCATAGAGAAAAAGGCTATAGAAAGAAGGTCGCTGCTTAGGTTGCCGAGAATACGTAAATTCCCCTATATATTTTTGCATCAAAAACTTCTTGAAAGCGTCTTCTGTAATGAAAACCCATATTGATAAATAGGCGAATAGAACCTTTGTTACACAGCAAAATTTCGTTTTTGATATTAGCCCTACATATACGAGGCCTTAATGGATATTTTTATTTTTACCGAGTTACTTAGCCTGGTTAGTAAGATAAGCAACCTGAATTTTTCAATCCAATTCGTGATATTAAAGTTCTGATAGCGATTGTAAGAATGAGGACCAAAATTTTAAGTACCTGTTACACATATTAGTTTATTGATAAAAAAATTAGGAGATATATTGTCAACAATATTGATGACTTAAATTGAAACTGTCATTATTATTGCCAATCTCCAAATATTGAAGAAATTGAAATTGAATAAGATTATTGTGAACATTGATATGTATTATTTCCGCTTAATACCCTGTTCTCATTACGCTCTATATCAAGTGATATAGAGTGATTCGTGATATAGCAGCTATATCATGTTCTATATTACGTGATATCCCATACAAACAATCTGTCAATCTATATCATGAATAGTTCTTGATATAGCTCATATCATGTTGTGTACTTGATAAAATTCTGAAAAGCAGTGTCTGGCAACCAGGCCACGATACAGCTGGTCGTTATTTTTTGGCTTCACATGTCACTTTTCCGTCGAGTCAATCAAAACATTTAAAAAAGCCGAACTGGCAGTTTCAAGCAACCATTCTCAATCTCCTGACCCACCTACCCGAGACGAAGGTCATCCGCAATCAATACCATCGGATTGGCAGCATTCAACTGTCAACTAATGGAAGGTTTCACGGTGGTGAATCAAAGATTTTCTTCGGTACCCTGTAACAGTAGGGTAGATGGCAAGGCGGAAATAGCAGAAAACAGCGGATATATTCACTAAACCATAGTTATTTTAGTTTTATACAACCATCAAAAAAATAGTGCGATCCGAGGCTAATCTACGGGAGTTCTCAATTTCGGTTGTACCTGTTTATATGTGTTCAGTTTCAACACCGACCGCTCTGCTCGTAGCGGCGCTACCATCACTTATCGGTTACAACCCAAAGAACGGACGCCGTTTTGTGTCGGCTGCCCAGGTACCGTAGGAGGAAATCAAGAAGCTCTCTCGATGGGAAGTCATCAACAACAAGGCTAAAGTCGGTGAATAAGAGATTTCTCGCAGGCGTGATCCAACTGTAAACAATGCTGCTGAGAGCTGCACATGACACTCAGACGTTCAATGATACTAAAATGATCTGCATTTAAAGAATGTCCATGTGGGCTTTCTTTACCTTGCTCTGGCTGTCCTGTGTAGCAAGCAAAATCGACGCAATGTCCTGATCCAGGAAGCCATCGCTTTGAAAGTGAAAATGCAGCGTTTAACAGCTTTCCATTTGTATGATATGAAACTGGTCATGCTGCAGCAAATATTACCACACTCATTGGTCAAAAGTATCCGGATCTCCTCGGTACTGGCTTCGTACGCTCCGAAAGCTTCCACCCCATACCACCGTCAGGATAGGTTTCTACAGCAAACTCAAATCCTTGATGCTGCACATGTAAACAATAACAAAGTTGTTCTTTTTTCTCACTGTCATAAATGACAAACTATATCAAGTCACCGCAATGTGAACATCTCAACTTGATATCGATATCATCTCGTTATATCACGTGATATAGAGCGTAATGAGAACGAGGTATTAGATGTATAGTCCAAGGTAGAGTCGGTGTATAATGAGTCACGCCAAGAGTGAAGCCAAGTCTACCTATTGAACTGTCAAACCGGCTACCTATCGTGCAAAGTAAATAAACATTACGATGCTATGAAAGGTCCACGAAAGGTATTGCAATAAAATATAAAATGTAATCGAAGAAATGATCATGAACACGCAGTGAGTATTAAATTGTCATGGGATACGTTTGGTAACGATCAGTAATGAGAATTTCTACTATTTTTTGTTTAGATGATTGGACTAAATCACTGATATAATGATTTAAAACAACCACAACCACCGACTCTAGTCCAAGGTTATGCGAATTGCTCAACTTGCGGGCAACAATAGCGCAGGATGCACTCTTTTTCTAAACAATCCAAATTTTAGTATGATCTACATATCCGCCAAAATTGAGTAAACAAAATTGGAACTGACAAAATGAAGAATGAACAAGATCGAACTGAATCCGAATGTTATTTTGTTATCATGTCAGTTACAACCTTGTTTGATCAATATTGGGTAGCCCTGATAATGGAAATGAGTAGATCTTACCTAAATTTGGATTGTTTAGAAATAACGTGTGCATAAAAATGGAAAAACTCGCTCTACACGGCCAAAGAGATCAATCCAAATTTGAGTTTCGTATACTCATAAATTGCAATAAGTAAATGAACTCAGAGATGATTAAATTTAACTCATGTTTCTTCAAGTTTTTTCCAGGAAAAAATTCTCAAATATGAGAAAATCAAAGATTGGATGCTCTAAGTTTATTGATGCTACTCCTGAACTGAGTAAAGTTTTCGTCAATTTTCGAAAGTTTCCAAGAAATTTTTGAGGATTTCCACATGAAAATATGTGGAAAATTTACTCACCGCAATTAACATGGCAGTGTGTCCATTGCTAAATATATCGTCGCTGTCCAGAGTAAAAATTGTGTTCGTAATCATAATAACTTCATAAGCTTTCGGAGATCTGGGCCTTTGAGTTTGGCTTTCAAGTGGTGCTTTCATATTTTTCCTGTATAGTTGACACCCAAAACTACAAGTTTACTGCAGAAAGTATGTGGTTATGTATTACTTTTGGTTTTATGCAATCATTCAAAGAGTGAGGTCATATCCCAAGTAACCAAAAGTTCTGATAAAAGGCTGTTTGTGGCTTAAGCAACTTGGTTGAAGGTGGTCTATAGAATTCTAAGCAGCCTCATTTTTAAGTCTTTATAAGAACTTGAAAGTTCCGCTGCCATAATTTAAAAGTATTCTAAGCAGCTTCTGACGGAACTTGAACAGAACTTTGTTCTTAGTTAAAAACGGTGTTTGTCCTCTACCCCAATTTTATATTGCGTTCGCAGTTTATGAAAGTTAATTCTAAAGTCAGGTCTTTATGAAAGTAATTTTTAAAGGCAGGTATGAACGTGTATTGATTTATCAGCAAAACTAGTAGCATTGCAGCTGTTTAAAAAAATAAAACCCAGTACATCTACGTGAGGGCCCCAGCACAAACCGCTACTTTATCTGGTATTATTATATTATAAAAGTGAGCTGTTTTCCCGCCTACTGTTGGAGTTTTCAGCTGACTGATTTGAATATGAAACACAACACCTCGATGAATTTTAAACTGGTGTTTACCCGCATGATATTCCAATATACTTGCAGCGCTGTGGTTAGCGTTCGTAGATCGCAAGCCGAATACACGGGTTCGAATCCAGGAAATTGCTCCTTTATTTTTATGTTTGAATAGAATATTGAGCTGCAAAATAAAACATTAATATGGCAACGCTGTTAAATCATCTCTTCTTGGTATTATATTAAACATTTTTTAAACATAAACATATATTGAAAAATATACCAAGGAAATACATCAAGCTAATAACCATATCAATACATATTTTTTTTTTGATGATTGACAACGCAACATCTAAAAAAATACGCAAATTACCTTTTATCGTTCGTTGGAGAACACGATTGTGCCATCAAATTGGAGAGTAAAATGTATTCATTTGGCAAAACATGCGTTTGAAGTTCTCAAACAAAATTTAAAATATGGTAACACTGTATAGAAATAATAGTTGCATATTTAGATTTGTTGACTGATTCTCTTAAAAATAAAAACAGAACCGAATGCCATTTGTAGCTTCATTCGTTCCGGAGTTTTTTACAAAATAATGTAGTGCTTTCTTGAAAGTCACGATAAATTGAAAATGCTTCCCTTAACAGAGGGGCGCTACGATCAGCTAAAAAATTTGGCGTTTTAAAGTTTGAAGCAAAACAATCTTCCTCTCCAAATTTGTTCTATATCGAAAAAGGTCAGTTTCAATTACCTTGGGCACCTGGCATGGAATGACCCATACAGAATATAGAAAATTTTAGCAAAACTTGAGGATTTTCGCGAAGTCCAGTGAAATTAAATACATTCTGAGAAAACTTGCAGAACTTCAGGAAAGTTCTAAACACGTCGGGATAATTGCAAAAATTCCAAAGAAATTCTAATTGAAGGTCCGTAAACTTCATGGCAGTTTTAGGTATTGTGGAAACAAAACCCCACCCCAAGCTTCTCTCCTGATCCTATCCTTCGAAAATATACCACTCTAACCTCGAGTATTCAAACCAACTCCTACTAGACACAATAAGTTAATTTTAATGAACAATGAATTATCGGCTCCGTAAAGCTAATGCGATTGAGCCTTACAAATAAACGATCTAAATTAAAAAAAAGGTATGGTGGAAACATCTGGAAGATTATTGCAGTTCCATTTATTTGAGGAAAATAAAAAAATAGGGGAAATGGCTCTATGCTGGTCTATGGATCTAAGATTGGGCCCATCGCTAAAAATCCGCTATTTATCAATTTTATCTAGATGAACGCGTCATTGGGACGGTACTAGTGGATATTTTTGGTTGCTATTGAAAATTTAGTCGATTGCTGAATTTATGTATGGGCCAAAATTAGGGACACTTAGGCCGACATTACATACATTTCCCCTACATGTTGAGAATTTCCCAGTTTTTCAGGAAGTTCGGAGAAATTGAGAGAAGTTGGTAAAACTTCAGAGAAACTTCAGGAATTTCACAAAAGTTTAAATAACTTCATTGAAGTACAGTTCCAAAAATATCAGGAGAATCGCAAGAACAACAGATCAATCCCAAGATCATCAGGGATGATCAAAGAACCTCAGAGAAATTGTATTGACTACTGTGAAGTTTTCAGATATTTTACAGAAGTTTAAAGAACTTCAAGAACAGAAGTTGCACAATATTTCAGGCAGTTCTGAGAATTTCACAAACATGACAGAAGCTTAAAGAAAGATCCACAAGCTTCAGGAAAATTGAGAAAACTTCAGAGAGGTTCAGAGATCCAGTTCGTTTATTTGGAAGGCTCAATCGTGTTAGCTTTACGGAGCAGATAATTCATTGTTCGCTGTTTGTAACAAAGTTCACCTAATTATATGTATAGTAGGGGTTGGGCCGAATACTCGCGGCTTACTCGAGATTAGAAGGGTACATTTTCGAAGAATAGGATCAGGGGTTTCGTTGTCTCATCAGAGCGTTGTCGCCACTATGAACGGTAGTTCGGCTCTAGATTCGTCGTGAGTTCAACCGACTATGGGGGGTGACCAGTGGGTGACGATGAAACTCACGGTGGGACAGGAAAAAAACTAACAAAGAGAGACAAAAGACAAAGTAATCAAAATAGGTTCAGAGGTGTTTGAGGATGTTTTAAGATTTTAATGAAATTTCCGGAACATCAAACTTTCTAAAACTTCCAGGAAATTGCAGGAGCATGCAGGAAGATCACAAGTCGTCAAGGCAGTTCCATGAACTTTAGGAAATTTGTGGGCTCTTTTAAGAAATACTAAAAACTTCAAGAACTTCCAAAGTCGAAACAAAAATTACGAAAGTGTAGAGATCTTTATGAAAGTTAAGTGGACTTAAGTGACGAACCAGCTACTGACAAAGTCACTCTAATAAAGAAAAAAAAAATATAATAATTGAACTTCAAGGCCTTTCTTAGCTCAGTCGGTAAAGGTGCAGCTTCAAAGCAAGACCATTCTGGAAGTGAATGAGTTCAATTTCCGGCCTGGTATATGATTTTTTCGAGTTGGAAAAGTTCTTGACTTCCCTGACCCCTTTTTTGAATTGCCTCAGTGGTATAACTGGTATAGTTGGCCATCGATCTGTCAAAATAAAATTTTCATGATATCGACACTGAGCGTTCACAAGGACCAATGTGGAAAACGTAAACAATGGCTTGGTTCGTAAATTTCTCGTAGTTCAAAGTAAATCCATGTAAGCCAGCAATTCTATCAGATAGGGGAACTCTCCTTCTACATAATTATTGTAGTGGTTTACTTCAGTGGTTTTTCATTCTCGAGAAATTCGCGGAAAAAGTAAGTGTTTACGTTTGCGACATTGTCTCTTTTGACAGAGAAGCAGATATATGGTTGCATGCTCAGTAAGCATTGACGTTCTTCGACGACTTTATATTGCACTTTATACTCCTATGGTAAAATTCCATAATCATCTGTCAATCTGTGCATGAATCTAGCGAACTTTGTATTATCTCTTCACTCCACCATGGTACCAGTGAAGAGCCGTCTCTTCACGCAAAGCTTGACAGTATCTTATGGTATTTTCATTGGAGTGAAAGGATAAGGAAATGTCCACCATGTTTCACCCACAGACTGACGTTTGCTGAAGGGAATTTACCATAGGAGTAAAGAATTACAGAGTGGCCGAAAAGACGATTTGTATATTATCAAGGTAATACGACCATTCCTTTTGGGTTGACTTGCTTTACAGGGGGCTTATCACAGGATTTGTTACTTTTTTTTCAAGTCGGTGAGAAGCGAATCAAAAGTGTTATTAACCCGTAATATGTTTCACTGTGCTTTTAGTATTTGTATTGCATATTTAGTGTTGCATTAAAAAAAAGTCGAAATTTTTCAGAAAAAGCAAGAAATAAAACTATGGTAAGTGTGCCAGATCTAGGCCCTAGTAGTGCTCGAATTGACCCTTTCTTAGATTCCCACATTCATCGGGTTTAAATTACACATGTTAATGGTGGTTTCGACTGGTTGATTGGAATCACTTTATGGGGTGGCTTTCTCAGTCTTTTAGTAGAAACGATTATTTTTTTACGTTCCCGACGTTTCGACCGTTTGGTTGTGGTCCCATAAAGTGATTAGACATTACAACCCTTGAGAAAGACTACAACCAAACGGTCGAAACGTCGGGAACGTAAAAAATAATCGTTTCTACTAAAATACTGAGAAAGCCACCCCATAAAGTGATTAAATTACACCTATTTGTATTATTTTATTTTATTTTTTTACAATACAAGGTTCAAACATATGTTTAATTTGAAAATATATTTCAAATTTGATTTAGGTCCTTGGGCAAAAAATTGGACCACTATTGTCTAGAAAACAAACCCTACTTAAAATAGGTCCAAACGATTACTTTCGTTTGAAAATAGTGCTTAATCTTGATAGAAAAAATAGCCGTTCCTGGTAACTTTGAGACATCTAGCTGCAAGTCTTAGTCTGGGAGCTTAGCCATAGCGGTCGAACAAAGTTTGTTAGGATCCTATTTCACCCCTCCATTCTCTTTTAGATCAATCTTTCCCCGTTTTTTAGTACAAAGTAATTTGAGTGGATCTTTGTGTTGGGGTTTGAGCAAAAGTTTGCAATTTTTTTTTATCTAGTTCGTTTATTTGGAAGGCTCAATCGCGTTAGCTTTACGGAGCCGATAATTCATTGTTCACTGTGTGTAACAAAATTCACTTAATTCTATGTCTAGTAGAAGTTGGGCCGATTACTCGCGGCTTACTCGAGGTTAGAAGGGTACATTTTCGAAGGATAGGATCAGGGGAGGAGCTTGGGGTAGGGTTTCGTTGTCTCATCAGAGCGTTGTCGCCAGTATGAACGGTAGTGCTGTTCTAGCTTCGTCCGGAGTAAAGTTTGCAATTGGCCGCAGTTGAATGGAGTTGAATCCTTGGGTATTACAGGTATCGAAGCGCTCGATTTGATCTATCGTCCTGCTTACGAAATTTAGGTGAATGGAACAATGGTCACCTCACTTGTTGCAAAATTATGCTGCTTCTTTCTGGACTTCAAAATGTATGCAGTAAACTACTAATTTGCGCAGTCATATTTTTCCTCCTACGAATCCAAATGAATTCAAAGGTTGATGCAATTGGTTCCAAACAATTAAAAAAAAAATAACGATAAAAATGGTACTTACATTCTTCTTCTAAGTTTACAGAAATAAAATAGAAAAATATATCCGCGCAAATTTAGAATGAGAAGAATTAAATAAGTATTCGCGTGGAATTTCTCCACATTTTTGCCATAACTACAGAAAACCAATACCAGGTTATTGTTATTTTAATAGAATTGACTACCCCCTTGATTCTCTTTCTCATTTTACAGCTGGTATAATCAATTTGACAGATCGATGTCTTGAATGTGTGATGTGAGAATTTTGGGCACTCTAGATTGCGGGCGCACTTATGAAAAATTAGTGAGTAACCAGCTTTAAATTTACCATGAAAGCACTGGATATGGTGTCAAATAACGTGAGAAACACGGAAGATTCTTGAAGGATTAAATGTACTTAGGTGGAACACATTTATGATCGAAAATCTCCTTATGAAAATTATCCGGCTACAACCCTTCGAAGTCAACCAGTCCGCACCCGTCGACACCATTAGAACGCAGCACGAACGAGAGAACGCACTGGAACTATAGCAGCAACGGCCATTCGCTCGATTTCCAAAATTTCTATATCTGCAAATCAGTCCATTCCTAGGATAACCACACAACACTCTAATCGTTTTCGTCGTCGTCGTCGTCGTCATGCTCCATTGATGTGATGTGATTCAGAAAAAGTAGCCTTTCGGGTCCGTACGAACCCATTTCCAGAAGCATCGACAAACGTAAAACCATCTCTTTGGTATCCTTTCTGATCGTTTGCATAATCCCATTTTAACTGACCGCCCTTCTTACAACCCCAAAACCGTTCCGTATATTCTTAGACTACGCAAAACCCACCCGACTCCCATCGAATGAATTCCAGTAGAAAGACTTCTTTTGTACTACTGTGTTCGTTCTTATTGTAGTTATGTTGGCTTTTCTTTCGTTTGTTGCTCTTTCGAGAACGTTTCGGACGTCGACCCATCCCGAAGCTCCGAGTTCCGTTTGAGATCCAATCTACTCCTGTGCCTTTTTAATCTATTATTTATAATCATGTGTATGTTCGTTACTTTCCTCTGTATCAATGGTCTCTCTTGACTACTCTTTATCCGTTGAAGTACGTTGAGCCTCCCCTCTAGAATTGATACGTAAACAAGTGAATGCCCGGATATGTACTACTAGTAGCGCTACGTGTAACCTAGATAGAAGCCCTAGAGCCGAACTAACAACCCGAACTTAATCGCAGTTTAACTTAGAGGAAAGAGCAAAATCACATTCTCATCAAAGTATCAATCAGATCTTAATTAAATATCTCTATATATGAAATGCTTTGCTTGGCTATAATACCGTACCATAAAACGAAAAGAAAACGAAAATTTCATTCGATGTTCTTAGCATATAAGTCGTATCCATTTCTTTCTCATGTTCGTTTGATTCCATTAATTTTTCTTTGTGTAAGCTCTTTCATGTGAACTTTTCCATTTTTCCGTGCGTTGGTGTGTTGTTTTTCTACATCGTTTTTTTTTTTTCATTTCCTATTGTTATGCGTATTCTCCGAAATCATTGTTCTCTGAAAACTTTCGATACAATCAATTTAATTTCAAAGTGAATCCCATTTCTCCATTTCTAATCGCTGGTTTGGGTTCCGTTTCATTTTTCTTCCGCTCAGTCTTTGTTGTATTTCCCCATGCCCGTGAAAAACCCCGTCCGTAGATAAGCATCGATTTCAATTATACTTTTCATATTTCATTCTCATTTCCTTTATCTTTCTACTGTCATCTCCATCAGCTTGGGAAAATGAATCTGTCTTTCCCGCTTTTCATTTTTCCTTCAACAAAAAAAAACCGACAACAAATTTTCGCTATCTCTTAAAATCCAAACGCACATAAAAATTGGCATCGTCATCTAGTTTTCTATTTTATTCCCTCGAAGCATGGTGGAGAGGTCTACACGAAAAGCTCAGACAATTATTCCGACTGCACATGGGAAAACAACCATGGGTGAAAAGAGAGGGTGCTAAATCTGAGAACTTTGCGAAAATTTCCCACCGCAAGCTCCGCCATTCCATCGAGTGAAGGAATATCACTTCTGCTTGGCTGGAACACACGACGACTTTAAAGCCATCAAAGAAGCAAAAGCAGAAAGTCCATTTCCGTCCGCGCCGTTGGATTGCCGGAGCATGAAAGGAAAATGTTCGCTTGGTTGGGCTCCACTGTACCTATCGTGGCTCGTCACGTCAACCGGATGGGTAGTAGCAAATTGAAAGTTTCCGAGTTTTGCAACCGTTCGTTGGCGGCCAGCGTGGCGGTGAGAACTTTTGCGCTTTGTGGCTTGTAGCTAAGCTCGGCAGAGGGTAATGCTGTGGCCTAAAATAGATGGAGCCACGTGATAAATGGGGCAACATTAACTGGCTAGTCTTACGGGGTTGTGATAAATTAATTTACATTTGAATTTCGGGAAGCAGAATTCGTGTGGCTAGACGTTCCGAGAACTGAGGCGGTATGCGGTGAGCTGAATTCAAGGAACATGGACTGACTCTGTGTTGAGATTATAATAATCTTTCGGGGCATTAATATTACTTTTTTGGATTTAAATTCCAATAAAAAGTGGTGTGAAAGTGTAAGCGCTTATCTGTTGGTTTGAACGGATGGATTACAAAGGCTATGCTAGCTATATTTATCCTATGCCTTGGTTAGCCAGATCAGCAGTCTAGCTGGACAAAGTTGTAATAACTTTTCAAAGTGACATTTTGGCGATTCAGCGCTATCTGAAAAGTTGCTCATCTATGCAAGGGCTACATTGTGGATCATCAGTTCCAGTTAAGTTGCTGAAACCATCTAGACTGAAATCGACGATCCACAAGCTAGTTCAAAAAATTGACTTAAAGTACATGTTCTACGATTTTGGTCAATTTTGAAGTGTACAATGCTTTTATGTCTTCGGAAAATTTTCATAAAATTCTACGTTCTACAACTTTGCCTCTATGATGCAAAATAAAAAAAAGTAAGAGGTTGTATCCAAGACACGACCGTAGATTTAACGAAGGATTACGAAATGTTGTTTTGATGTCACAGAAAAAGTAAAGAAAATATTAAATTGATTTCTCAACTCGTTATCAGTAAAAAAAGTTCGATAGATTGAAATTAGGAAGCAGTTTGAGAGTTCTTTTTTTTTTGAGGTGATCTGTCGGTGTCCATGTAGCCAATCCTGGACGATGTGTCTTGGATACAAGCTCTTACTTGAAGTCTTCAGTTAACTCTTTTATCATACATTTGTGGTCCTGAAGAGGACCGATGGGTTGAAAGCTTGGAATCCAGTTTAGATCAATGCTGTGGAATTCCTTAATCGCGTTCTTGGAGATGATAGCGCTGCACATGCCTTGCACCTGGATCGATTGGTGGATATTTTGGTGACCACATGTCGTGATGGTTGAGTAATGCTGAGCTATCACGGTGTTTTACACAGATAAGGCTGGCAAACGGTGACGCACTTGGCATAGATGGCCCACAGCGGCTCACGACGAACAACTGAAATCCTATCAGTAGCGGTGCAACTTCTTCCTCCTTCTTCGGCGAATGAACCGCTCAGTGGTCTGCAGCTCATGCTTGCGGGCAGACTTTCGTCGTGTATTGGAGAACAATCTAGCACTACTGCTGCTGATGATGATGATGCCCACTGGACACCACCACTCACCACACGCGGTGATTGAATAAACAAGTTCGTTGAGACCGGAGTGAACTCGATGTTTAAATCTGTGTTAGGGAAAGTGCTTTTCGTAGTCAATCGGTGATAAATTTCATTATTATAGCAACAGTTGCATATTCGTGTGATTTTAAAAAGTGACCCTTTGAAAATTGATAAAGTGTTCATTTAAGCAGATTCGTAGATGACATTTAAATCGACTGGATTGCTTAGAATTTATATCCATCCGCTATTGAAAGAGTTATAAGTGGTCAAACTCTGACCACTTTTCGTAACGCGGTTTTTTGAAATTCTACCCTCAATATGTTGGTGAAAGACTTAATCCTACGTCAAAAGTTTGTATCGCTGCGCCATCTTTGCGGCCAATCCTCTAACTATTTATATCCTCAAAATTGTAGCCCCAATTAATTTAAGAAGCTTTTCTGTACGCTGGGGTAGTTCAACGTTTTATGGAAAAATACAAACTTGACCTCATCAAGGGAGAACAACTCTTTTTTGGTTCCATTTTGGGTCCCAAACAATTATGCAAAACTTGGGAACGATTGGTTGTAAACCAGCTTTCCGCATTGAATTTTTGATTTGTGTAAAAATTAGTATGGGAAAACTACTTGCTTGCTTGAATCATGCAACTAACCACGTCAAAGTATAGTCCAGAAAGTGCTTAACAATCTTTGTCCAGGGAAGTACGGTGCTAGCATCCCAAGTAACAAAAAATTCTGACAAAAGGCTATTTGTGGCTTAAGCAGCTTGGTTGAAGGTGGTCTATAGAATTCAAAGCAGCCTCATTTTTAAGTCGTTATAAGAACTTGAAAGTTCCGGTACCGACATTAAAGAGCATTCTAAGCAGCTTCTGGCGGAACTTGAACGGAACTTTTAGACAAAAAGTAAACAAAAGGTGTTTGTCCTCTACACCAATTCTACATTTAGTTCGCACTTTTATAAAAGTTAATTCTAAAGTCAGGTCTTTATGAAAGTTATTTCTAAAGGCAGGTATGAACGTGTATTGATTTATCAGCATTAGTAGTAGTATTGAAGCTGTTTGAAGAATTAAACCCAGTCCTTCTGCGTGAGAGGCCCAGCATGAACCGCTTCGTCATCTGAAATATATTAAAGTGAACTGTTGTCCCGCCTACTGTTGGAGTTTTAGCCAGCTGACTGACTTGAATACGAAACACAACACCTTGATGAACTGATGAATAAATTGGTGTTTGCCAGCATGGTTTTCCAACCCACTTGTGTCACAGTGGTTAGCGTTCTTAGTTCGCATACCAAATACACGAGTTCGAATCCAGGAAATTGCTCTTTAATTATTTTTATTTTAGGATGCACTGCATAAATATAAGAATTATGATTTATTTGAGTCACTGATCATTTCATATTTACGTACATTAAATTTTATTACTAATAAAGACTTATGACTCATGCGGGCTATGCCGGACCTTTTAAGAAACTTTCAAGTTACTAAGAAGTTCTGCAGTGAACTTTTGAGATACTTTAAAGTTGCTAAAAAGTTCCGCTTGAAACATGATTGGAACTTTGTTGCGGCCATCTTTTCAGCCTTGTCTGAAGTTCCTTAGAAATTATTAGGGATGCTCTTTGGATTTGCTAGGAGTATGCATAGGAACTTTTTGGGGCCTGAAGTTCCTCGTGCGCTTTCTATAGCTTCTAAAGTAGCCAGAATGTTGTGTTAGAACTTTATATGCACTTTATGAAACTTGAAAGTGGGTTTTATCGTTGAATGCGGAACTTTTGGTTGCTTAGGAAGAAAGTTTTGTCGGAACTTTATTTGAACTTTATGGAACTTGAAGGTTCTATCGGAACTTTATTTGAACTTTATGGAATTTGGAAGTGAGTTTTATGGTTGAATGTGGAAATTTTGATTACTTGGGATCAGGGTGCCTTCCATAAATTTTGGTTAAAAATAAATTTTATTCAATTATGAAATAAAAAGATAATATGGAAATATTTCATTTGCGTAAGCAACAAGAAAAGATTGTGAAGTTTGTGTTTTACAGATGATACCTACAAATTTTGCTACATGAAAGTCGAAATTAGCGATTTTGTCATTGATCTCACCCACTCTTCGCTCTTCACTCTTCGCGAAGAGGCGATCAGAAGATTGCTCATTGTGACTCTGTCAAAGCTAAATTTTGAGGAAGGCACGAATTGGGTTGATCATCTCCTTACCAAACTCCTCTGTTGGGGAAGAATGGTAAGGGGTATTTCCATGCCACCACTGGCAAAAAGGTTGATCGCCGATTTGCGGAATCAGTTCTGTCGATTGTTTCACACTGAAGTCGCCATCTGGCGTAAGCATCTAGTCGATAGGTTTGGAAATTGCAGCTATATACCGCTGTATGATGATATGTTGTATTGTAATCTTAGAAAAGGTACACGACGTTAGGCATACGGACGTTAGGCATAAAGGACATTAGGCATAATGTACGTTAGGCATAATCTATCCGATGAATTCCAGAAGGATAATAATGGGGACCGTCTATTGATTGCTGACTTCGGTGACAATAATGAAAGAGCCTAAATTTTTAAAACTCATGAAAACTTGCGGCGTCTTGGACAGGCAAAATATTGGGTTACAGATGGTACGTTTGCCACAGTTCCTTGTTTGTTTCGGTAACTCGTCACTGTTCATGGAAGTATCGCTCCCTGACATTCGCAGACGGTTCCGCTGGTTTTCATTCTGATGACAACTAAAAGTATGGCAGGAAATCCTGGAAGCAGCAGGTATGTTTATTTGTTATTGAATGAAAAACCACAGATTTCCCCATTCTTCATTTCATGAGTTGTTCTTTAAAGAAAACCTTTTGTTCTTTGACAATTGCAATATGTGTGTAAGAATATATTACAACAAATGTGTGATTTTTTTATTTCTAGATGCGATTGATTTCAAATATAGTTCAAAACTATGCTGAGTTTTCATTACCAGATTACTTAACCGCTATCGCTAGTAATCTTGGATCTAAGTAAATATGTAGCTACGTCACTTATGATATGATGAATAATGGATTCTAAACTGTGCTTATTAAATAAACTATATTTGTTTAACTTGCATCATTTTTTATTCAACGGCTTAGCCTAATTTAAGCATTGTTTACCATGCGCGAAACAAGTTTCTAGAGTTGCACAGCAGCAAGGTATTTTATGCCTAATGCCATTATGCCTAACGATTATTATGCCTAATGACTTTATGCCTAACGCCCATTATGCCTAACGCCCATAATGCCTAACATCCGTATGCCTAACGTCCGTATGCCTAACGTCCGTATGCCTAACGCCCATTATGCCTAACGCCCATAATGCCTAACATCCGTATGCCTAACGTCCGTATGCCTAACGTCCGTATGCCTAACGCCCATTATGCCTAACGCCCATAATGCCTAACGTCCGTATGCCTAACGTCCGTATGCCTAACGTCCGTATGCCTAACATCCGTATGCCTAACTTATTTATGGCTAATGGAGAACTTTCTCGACATTCTCGAAAATCTAACCAAGGTGAAGTTTCCTGAACTTCTTCATAATTCTTTGCTCTTCAAAGAAGTTTTGCGACGTTTTTCGATTTTCTATTTAATCCATTCAACTTGTACAAAGATCGCTAAACTACTTTAAATGTGCTTCTATGAAGCTTTCCAAACCATTAAGAAATTCATTTATTTTTTGTTCCTTGAAGTTCTATAAAAAAAAGTATGCAGTTCCCCAAACTATTTTAAATTCAGAGTTGGTTAGAAATGCTATCTAACATGAAGCTTTAGTGCGATAATTTATTAGCTAGAGAATGATCATATAAGAGGGTAGGTGGATAGTTCCGTTAGAGTACGGCAGTATGAAAATTGAATAGAAGCTGAAAATGAGCGAAGGGCTGCGACAGTACAAAATCAAACGCACACCTTTTGCCTAACTCATACGATGTACGCGGAGATTTGAAGTATGTCTTCAAATACACAGGCAAAAAGTATACGCCCGCCTTTGCTCATTACTGTCTGTGGCTGTGGAATACTTCTAGCGACGCAATCGATGATGTGTTATAATGCAATTCTTATTTACCCAACTATTGTGTTGTTCCTCTCATCATGACCAACGTGGTCATCTCAGAGAGAGCAGTAGGGTGGTTTTGCGTGCTGTACCATCATCAGCATTGTTGACAGCTACTCCCACCTTGAGTTGTTACATTCAAAGTGTTTTTTATATTACTTCATACGCGAAGTTTGCGAGTTGGTTGGAAATGCTATCTAACATGAAGCTTTAGTGTGATAATTTATTAGCTAGAGAATGATCTTAGAAGAGGGTAGGTGGATAGTTCCGTTAGAGGACGGCAGTATGAAAATTGAATAGAAGTTGAAAATGAGCGAAGGGCCATTAATGCGACAGTTTTTGAAGTTAGACGCACATCTTTTGCCTAACCCGTACAATGTACGCGGAGACTTGAAGTACGCGAAGAACACTTTGAATGACTTTGAATGTATTTTAAATTATTTTTTTCAGAAGTTCTTGAGACAAAAACTTTAAAAAATACTTCTCTTTAAAACTTCTTACTAAACAAAGTTTTGTAAACTTCATAAAATTTTCAAAAATTTGTAGACTGGAACCTTTATTTTTGAACCAAACTAGGGGTTCGTAAATCTAATCAGTACATTAAAAAACTCGATACGTTTTTCAAAATCCAAGATGGCGGCTTCCGGTTACAGTAAATCTGGGAATTACTGTCAAACACCCCACATCAGGGACATTTTTGGAATCGACATGACGTGAAGGGACCGGAAATCCATGTCTGACACCATTTTGAAATGCAAGATGGAGGCTTCCGGTTACAGACAAATGGGTAACATTGTCAAATACCCCACAATATGGATATTTTAGAAATCGAGATGGCATGTAGGGACCGGAAATCAATGTATGGCACAGATTTTGAAATCAAAGGTGGTGGTATCCGGTTATTAAAAAATTGTGAAATGCTGTCACATACTCCACAGTATGGGTATTTTTGGAATCGGTGTGACATATAGGGACTGAAAATTCATGTTTGATGCCATTTTGAAATCGAAGATGGTGGTTTCCGCTTACAGAAAACTGGAAAGTGCTGTCGAATCCCCCACAATATTTATGAGCATTTTTGTGATCAGAGTAATATTGTGGTATATTTGACAGTAATTAAAAGTTTTTCTGGAAGCCTTAATTTATAAATTGTACGCTAACGCACAGTAGTAATGAGTAGTAATGAGTATATAATCAGAAACGTCATAAGCAATAAGAAGACAACTTTGAAATTGTGATGGCTGTATCGGAAATACTTTTAATAAGTGGATTATTTGAGTGCCTTTTCAATCAGGCAAAAAACAAGAAAATTTATTTTTTAGATATTTGGAAAATATGTTAAACATATTGTATACAAAATCAATTCGATATCAAAGGTAATAAATACCCTTAGCTACCGAATGGAAACAGTATTAATAGTGCAGAGCTGGGTCTGTCATTATCATTTACCATCACACGCAAGGAGTATCGCTTCAACCCAGTGCAGATGAATTGCGTTTGTTTTGAAAATCTTTGCTGTTTCGTACGAGCAGAATGAACAAATGAGTTCATTATACATCAACGAGTACACGTTTGTTGATATTATCCAGTGCTTGATTATCCAACCCAAAATTGACAAAATCGGAAATGACAAAATGATTATTTTGAATATTGTCGACTCCAGAGTCTAAACCGGGATTTTATCATCAGTTCACCTTGAGGCAATATTTTGCCATCGGTTTATGTGTACAAATTAACACGACACGTGCTTCAGCGCTATATTTGAGTAAAATGAAAATAATCTTTTGCATATGATCCTCAAAATCATCCCACCAAGATGAAGACGAATATTAATATTAATATTGACAACAACGGAGGCGATAATGAACATCCAGCCACGAATGAAGAAAACAAATGTTGACTACGATACTCATAGGTTGCCTTGATCAAGAGAATGTTGTTATTTCAAAATTCAGATTCATGCTGTAGTTGGTCTATCTGTTAAGGTTGTCTTCATTTTCAGCTATGTTGAGTGTAGAAGGAATGATTTATATTGGCACCGGTACAGAGAGTAAATTTAATCATTATATTCTACTATTAAAGTTACCCGCATTATCAAAGATACCCTGTTTTACGGCACTGTGATTTTGTCAAATGAGCATCTAAAATCATTGCTAACGCCTCGTTTTTTGTATATGGCACCCATTTTGGTTCGCGTATTCCCCACAGAATGGAAACAATTTCTTTTGCTGTGGTAGGCGTCGTACACGTGGCTTCTCGAACTATCAATGTTTCATTTTGCTTCTTGTCATCACGAAGTTTCATTTGAGCTGCATAGCAAAGCTCTCTTGCTGTGTTGGGCATTTTAAGACGTTCAGAATGATTCTTGATCCAACTGAGGATTTTTTTGAAGATCTCTGATCTTGAGGGCAACCCTTAGCTCAGTCGGTAAAGGCGCAACTACAAAGCTGGAGGTGGTTGGGTTCGATTCCCGGGAATTTTCGGGTTGGAAAATTTCTCTAATTCCCAGAGCATACCTAGAGTATAATTGTACTTGCCACACAATTATACCAAGGCAAAAATGGCACAGGCATCGAAAGCTCTCAATTAACAACTGTGGAAGTGTATCTAGAACACTAAGGTGAGAAACCGCAATAAGCTAATATGCGATAAGTAATAAGCTTGAAATGCGAAGAAGAAGAAGGTATTTGAATAACTGCTGAGCAACCTGGTATGTTGAGAAAATATACAAGGGTTGATATGTGAATTTTTGGGTGGTTGATAATCTTAAGAATGATACCAGATCATGCTGCCCAATCAAAAGGGCATAACAAAATTCTAACACAATTATATCAATGGTTGATATTGATATCAATATGTTTTATTTTGATTTATTAGTGTAAAGTGATCTGTGTGAAATTTTTCCTCATATTAGAATTATAACAAATTCTGTTATAATTACTATCAATTCATAAAATATGTATTAATGATTCCAAAACATAAGTCTCCACTATTTTTCTGTTTCTGAGTGGCGATCATTAGAGGCATCAAAAATGTGAAAAAGAAATGGCATAACCATTGCCAAAAATATGGCAAATTTTATATCTAATATATAAAAACGGTTGTTATAGATGTATATTTTTGAACGCGATAGATTATATCTAATTTTGAAATAATTTTGAATTACGTTCTGATACATTTGTTTTTCAAATATCTCCAGCTTTTATAATTTGTTATACCCTTCTGATCGGGTGTAGTATTGAACAAATATCCCAAAGAGTTTTTGGAGATGTATAATCACCTGGCTTTGGAATATTTTCTGAGCAACCTGGTGTTTGAGAGGATAACTGGGAAATGTGATTTGAATTGTTGGCTGTAGGGAGCAGTTAATGCATTTGGAACGTATAATATAAAGGTTAATGGTACATTGGTTTAATATTTCTGCTGTGATAATCAATGACTCACAAAAGATACTTATTGCAATGTAACGTCTCAACAACAACATGACATTATTTCGCAGAAAGGAAGACGACCGTCTCTGATGCCACAAACGATACAATCTGCAACATCGAATAGGATTGAGCATGTCTAATCCTTTAATTTGAACGAGAGGAATTAAATGAAACGATCAAAAGATTTAAGGCAAGCCGGAGTCTAGGAAGACTCTGACTTTCTTCTTCCATCCGGCAAAGACTGCAACTGAAACGAGCACATTGCAGCAGCAGCAGTCTAAAGTTTTCGCATGGCTGTCTTCAAATGACAACCTATGGTCGGATCTCACTGTCTATATGCTTTCTCCTGTACACAGAAGAAAAAATCGGAATATTTCGGATGTAATCTTGTTTTTCTTTTCACGCAAACTAGCGACTTGCATTCATGCATTATTTGACACATTTCATTAAACGTCTCATGAATTACCATGATATGTAATGTAAAGTTTATGACGCTTCATTATAATGATTTAAGAAATTCACACTGCTTTTTTTTTAACTGTGTAGGTAAACTATTTGTGGTTCAAAGGTGACATCAGTGCTGGAAGCATTCCATCCATGACCGGGGCATGGCACATTTTAATTGAATCCTTTATGCTGCTCCTCTTCTATTACGGTGGCAAGATTCTGCAACTGGCTGGTGGTGTGTTGCTGGTGCTAAGCAGGGAATTGAAAGTCGGTTTTTGTGTTTGTGGCTTTACTGGCAGTTTTGCAACAAATGGATTGCTATGGATGTATATGAAAAAGATTAAGCCACTCTCTTTGGAAGTTGGTTATAATTTTACGGAGCTTTGCAACCCAAATTTAAGTGTATCCCTTTAATTTGAAAATGTGAAAACTAAATTAAAAATTCCATACTGAGCCCAACCGGCGGAAGTTTCAGTGCAGTGAACCGGAAATTAATGGGGAATTAAATTTACATTGTTTAAACCGGTTCTGCACATGTGGTGGAATGAATAACACGCTTTGTAACATGTTCATGTTGCAGCAGCTGTTATGGTCGAAAGGGTTGAATTCTCGTATTAGCCTCTATCCTTTTCCTAATTGATCAACCTCCGCTTAAGAACTGTAACCATGACCGACACTTCAAAAGGTAATCTGCCACCATTCCATGGGACAGCCAATACCATCCACTATAGGCCTGCGGTCAACCGAAATGGGATTGTAGCCCAACATTGTTACGGCTGCCTGTGCATCTTCGTACGGGGATGACCCACACCATTGGCCAATGGGGCATGCAATCGACCTTCCCCAAAGTTACGTCACCTGCTTCGAGCAAGACATTCACGTCGGCGTAGCAGAAGTAAAAAAGATTTACTGGAAATTAGGTTAAATATTTTATCTTCCCAGAATCGAAAACATCCACCAAGGTTCAGCATTCCAACTCTGGTACTATAGCACTACAGCGTAGGCTTGCAGTCCCTCAAACAGAAAGCAAACAAAAAACCCGGACCAAGAATGAAGCTGGAAGCCCAAAAATAAACTTTGTTCAACACTTGGTTTGCCTTCGGTAAACCGGTGGTCGGTGCATTCACAATGGTAGATGGCGTGGCAAAAAGTAATTGGAGTGCAATATTTCACCCCATTCTCGATGGTTGGTCAACTTTTCCCTCACACAGATGAACTTTCCGGGTGGCAAACTGACACACACACACACACACACGTACGTTACACATGTGACTGGCAGAGTGAAATATTAGGCAGGAGGTAAAACGGGTACTAAATTTAGGGGGATGGGGGATGATAGGGTTGTTTGTAGGAGAAAGAGTTTGGCAAATTGCAAAACCACGTGCAAAATGAACTTTTCTCTGTCTGTTTCGCTCTGTCGGTAGTCGAACTCTTGGCACACTTTATTTGGGAAGCAAATTGGCGTGGAACGGATGGGACGAACTGGAAATGGGTCTTCTTGCTGGAGGGTTTTTGGAATTATAAAATTACCGGGACCATATAGACATGCAGGGGATGGAGTTATAATTTATTATCAAATCATTTTGATTTAACTACATGGCGAAGGTAATTTTACGCTTTGGTGGTGATGATTACCGTTATCGGATTGATTTTAAATTGGAAAGCCACATTGTTGCACCTGCGGATGATGGAAATAAATAAACGAGCGCAAACGTGTAATGGTAATAATGTTGTAGCACTGCTCGTTGATTCGCGTGGAAAACAGTTCAAATTCATAGTTGCAAATATTCAAAGAAGATGATCAAAAGCCTGGCTACAATGTTAATACGGAAGTGGGACATTTCGCTGAAGGACGTTTTGGCGACGACCGTTTCGCCGAAGGTTATTTTATCGAATGGGTCATATCGCCGAAGAACAAGCCATTTTCTATGGGTTTGAACTTTTTTCAAAGCTCAGTTTAATTTGAAATCAGTCTCGAAAAAAAAAATTAGAAGGATCGATTTTTTCAACCTAACTAGCTATTCAAATGTAATCCTTACTTCTTTTGAACATTAGCACTTTTTTAGCGTTTTACTGATTTCGTTATTTTCTAAATAATCCATGTTTATGATTTAAGGGAATGCTTCCTTCTTTTTATACATGAGCAGTTATATCGAATAGAACTGATTAAGTTAAATATGTAACATATTTAAATTAATAATATACATTATAATAAACATATAGATATACGCATCTCAATATTTTCCTATATGTATTGCTTCACGATACAAAATCTAATGAGACGGGCAATCAACAAAATGTCCTTTTTGACGAAATGACACAACTAACAGTAGTTTGTAAAAAATCAAATATTATATTTATAGGAACGCTTTCTTCTTTTGAACATGAGCTGTTCTTTCGAGATTTGGTATTTTCTTCAAATAAATATTGAAAATTTCAACCCTCTAGTCATTTGGTCTAGTAAATATTGATCCGCTAGTCATTTGTCCATGCACCAGCATCTTATTTTTGAGTTTTTGTTTATGGTTGAATATTATTGCCTCTTTGTTTTGGCTACGTTTGACTTTCATTGAATGAAATGCTTTTTTTTTTTTGAGACGAAATATTTGCGTCTTTTCTTTAAAAAAATCTTTACTACTTTTATCGGCTTTCAGGCAGATCTTGAATTAAAATTATATTGAGCTTATTTCAACCAGCATTTCTTTGTATTCATATTTCTAATCCAATACATATTCTTATTCATTTTCTATCAATATCATTAACACACATCAATAGAGCGCTTTACATTGGAACATCTATTTTTTAAATGCGTTCCAAAATAATTCGGCGAAACATGATCAGTGATTTTGTGCCTCAGATCATCCCGGCGGCGCCTACTGGGATTTAACCCAGGCCTGCTGGGGCGAGAGGTAATCACGCTTACCACTACATTTTGAGTAGTTTATTGCAGTAGTGACATTTTTTTCGCAAGGAAGATATACACTCAGATAAAAAATACATCTTTTTTATGTCTTGTTAAAATTGATGTACAACTATGGAAACATTGTTGATGAAGTCATTTTAATTTTTTTTTCGAAGACGACTATTTTCTATCCTCAAGTGGACGAAGTTCTAGGGTTAAAAATGATTTATTACCATAACTTTTCATTGAATTTAACATTGTTTAATGTTCTACAACGTTGTTAGTGTTTTAAAAATGCATATTTTTGCAAAACAAAGTAAATCGCTATCTCTTAGTTTTAAGGATTTAAGTCTTTTCTTTTACCACAATCTTTAAGGGGGTGTGACTTCCGGACAAAAGGCGCTTATCGAATCTTGACGTCGTCAGCAACCCGGTATTTCTGACATTTTGAATGTTTTGGTTTGAAATCACAAGGATAAATCGGTCTAGCGGTATTTCGGATTTAAATCTATAAGTGAACCGAAAAGTTACTGCTGGTCTGAGTTTCTCTGGTAAATTTAATTGGAGGATGTTCCTGCATAAACAGCCAACCAGCACGCAATGTTGTGAACAACTTCAGTTACAAGTAGAGTTCCCAATTTTTTTACAACAATCAAATGTCTACGAGATTGTGCCGATGGATGTGTCCAAGCTGTGCCGATTCTATTTGTGACACAATGTGCTGTGTGACTTACCCCTTGGTTGAGGTTGTGTTTCAGAAATGCAATCGAAGTGTGCCGTGGCAGGTTTTAGGAGAGTCTGCTTTCGGTCGCTTCCAACGACGAGTTGATTTAGCCGGTGAGGGCCTGGCGATCAATGGCGTAGCTATAAAATGTATCTAGTGGCGTCTAGGGAAGGGGGGGAGGTCTGCTGTTGTTGTTTTACTTAGCTCAACAAATTACGTCAAGGCAACTTGTTTTTGGGTACATTTTTTCTGTTACCAATGTACGACATTGAGGCTTGCTTTCATTTTAATGGTGAAACAATTAATTTAATTATAATTATTTCATAACTCCATTGGGGGAGCCTAGAAAACTAACTGATTTTGAGCAGGCAAAGATCGTTTGTACATGCTTTTTGTAATAAAATCACATAGCGTCCAGATCTCATAAATTTAAGCATCTTAAACTTAAGAAATTCTCAAAAGTAGGTAATTCAATGAATTTTGTAAGTATTTTTTTTTTGATTTTAAATATGTTATAAAATGTCTAATATAAATGTCGTACGTAACGTATGGCTACGATATTATCGGTTCTGGGAGTACCAGAGTACGGTTTGTTGGAATATAATTACATTGAGGTTACCATACCATACTGACAAGATATGATCATTGAAATCAGGTTGTCTGATGACATATGGTCACATCGGCAAGGTAAGATATGCTTAATGAAAACAGTTGGAAATGAATCTTGTGACACATGACCACATTAACATCGGTTCCTGAAATCCGGTTCTTTAGGCCATAGTCATACTTGAGGCAAATGAATCATACTGCATATCAGTTGACGTCATTTCAAACTGCACACACGACCTTTCTACGGTTACTCTGGTGGAATACAGAGCTGTGTAACCTCCACAACAAACTTCCCAAGGCCCGCAAACGGTTTTTCATCTCTAAATCCGAGGACAACCGAAATACTCTTCGTTCAATCGAAACTTAATACAACACGAACTACTGGCCGCTAGCTACAAAGAACATGTTCAACTACACAGTCAAACCTGAGACAAAACCCATCGAATTTCTGAAAATTCGTGGAGTCGCAAGGGATGCGCAATCGCCTACCTAACACAGTTATTCTGGATGGCGTAACCGCAACATCGCTGGAAGGGGTCGGAAATTTGTTCACTGCGTTTTTTCAAGGTGTTTATGGTGCAAGGCAAGCTCACCTTCCCGCTTACAGCGTCAACGATCGACATGAATATGACTTAAATTTCCCCTTACTGCGCTTCACGCCAGATGATGTTCATACTGTTTGACCAATCCTATTGCATCAAAAAGCCCCAAATTTGACGGAATCCTTCCGTACTTCCTAAAATACTGCGCTCGCTCGCTGGCTTTACCGATTTGCTGTATATTCAACCGTTCCGGACGTTCCGCAGCATATGGAAAACTGCTGCTATCGTACCAATACATAAATATGGTAACTGTAACCACGTTGTCAACTAGACTTTCGAAACCCTAGTGCACGGAGCACTTTACAGTGTTGTTCAGCCTTTATTTATTATTATTATAGTCCATCTGACTTGATAGTCTCAATGAAACACTCAAATCTAAATGTAGTCACTCATTAAAAATTAAAAATTGGCCAACAGCAAACGATGACGAAACATTGAGGCATTGATGTCAAAGTCAAATAGGTCAGAGGCTTCGTTGAATTGATGAATCATGGCGGCAAAGGCACTTTTTGCAGCATAGTTGGTTGCATGTACTACTTCATGTAGCAAGGTTCTCGGACGGAGTGTTCGGGCAGGAGCAAGACGACCTGCGATATTTTTCGTCGCTTAGCAAGAGTATCCAAACCCAGTAAACGACAGCGGTCAGCATACGGTGGTAAATTCAGCGGGTCACTCCATGGAAGATAGCGCAGTGCGTATCTGACGAATTTGCGTTGAACAGCTTCGAATCGTCCACTCCATACAGCTTGGTAGGGATTCCAGACAACACACGCGAATTCCAGTAGTGAGCGTACCAATGAACAGTAAAGGGCTTTAAAACACAGAGGATCACGACATTCCTTAGATATCTTGAACATGAATCCAAGCTGTCGATTAGCTTTGTCGATCGTGGTTGAGAAGTGGCGAGTGTATGTGAGCTTTTCATCCAACATGACACCGAGGTCTTTAACGTGATCGACACGTTGAACTGCAGTTCCAGCAACGTTATAATCAAACAAAATGGCAGTCCTAGTTCGACGGAAACTTATTACGCAGCACTTTGAGACGCACAGGACCATAACATTACGTTCACACCAATCATTAAAGATTTCAAGAAGGTTTTGTAGTTCTAAACAGTCGGCATAGCCTCGAACGACTAGATAAATCTTCAAGTCATCGGCAAAAAACAATTTACCTCCACGTAGTAGAATAAACGTTACATCGTTCACAAATAAAGAGAAGAGCATTGGTCCCAAAGTGCTACCCTGTGGAACTCCTGATCTGTTCGAGAAACAGTACGATGAGTAGTTTCCAATGCATACAGTAACTTCACGTTGCACGAGGTACGATCTAAGCCAGCTGCAGAAGGAAACAGAACTACTAGCAGAACGTCGTGCACAACTCTATCAAACGCAGCTTTAAGATCAGTGTAGATGGCATCCACTTGAAGTTTCTTGCATACATTTTCCATACAGAACGACGTAAAGCTGACGAGATTAGTTTCCACGGAGCGGCCAGGAAAGAAACCATGTTGACATGTACTTATGTAATGCTTGCAGGAAGCAAACAATCTCTCATTTATCAGCGACTCAAACACCTTAGATTCAACCCCAAGCGAGGTAATCCCACGGTAGTTTTGCACATTGCGTTTGTCTCCTTTCTTGAAAACAGGGAACATAGTAGACCGTTTCCATAGTGCGGGAAATTTCTGCTGACTAAGTGACAGGTTGAAGAGCAAGGACAACGGAACAGCTAAGATATCGGAGCATTTTTTTTAGGACTGCAGATGGAATAACACTCGGACCTGGTGAAAATGATGATTTGGTTTTACTCATCACAGAGAGAACCATTTGTACATCTACGGCAAAAACATCCATGTTTACGACGTCGGTTGGCACATCACGGACGGCTCGCTCAATTTCTGCTTGCGATGGGGAGTCATTCGAGAAGACGCCTAGCAAATAGGCTGCATTTGTCCTCAGTTGTCAATGCTACGTCATTGCCGAGAAACATTTTTGACGGCAGTCCAGTTTCCTTCCTCTTAGTATTCACAATCGACCAGAATCCCTTGGGGTGGCATTGCAGATTATGTTGAGTACGAATTACATACCTCTTGTAAAGAAGCTTGTTGTAGTGGCGATAATCATTGCTGGCAATTGAAAAATTTCGCTTGGTAAGGGTACATCGTCGATGAGTGAGAGCACGGAGAGCTCTAGATCGCACTCGTTTCAGGTTGCGGAGAGTAGCGTTAGACCAAGGCGGTTTTCTTGGAGGTTGGCACTTCGGTACTGAAGCACAAACACAGTCGCGCAAAAGGCTATTATAGCGAGCGGCTGCTGTATCGATATCAAGGTCATTCAACACGTTCCAGTTGCTCCGGGACAAGGAACGTCTCAGCAAACGGAAATCGGTCTTCCGGAAATTGAGCCGAGTGGCAGTCATGGTTTCATCAAAACGAATTCGAGATCCGTTCGCGATAGATATATCCAAAGCAGGGTGGAAATTGTCAAGAGGAACGATGACATCAGGCACTTCAACGACGACACAGTCCAGAAGTGCACTTTCGCTAACAAAAACCAAGTCAAGAAAACGAGACTGGAAATTGGGAACAAGGTTTATCTGGTTCAGTCCATGAAAAGCCGTGCCGTCAACAAGCAAGCGGCTGGCAGGAGTAGTTGAAGATGCAATCGGATCTGGAAACGCATAACCCTGGCCTGAGGGTGACCAGCTAAGCCCAGGCTGATTAAAATCACCAAGCAGAAGAAGCACATCCGTTATATCAGCCATGGACGATGCAAATTCTATAGCATCCAGATGAAGCTGCATTGTGGTGCAGTCATGTCGACGTTCAGGGGGAATATACACCGCTCCAATGAGGATGTCCCGCGAAGTGAGGCTGACCTTAACCCAAACCGCTTCAATTGTAGTAAATAGTTCGTTGGAGATTACGCAGGAGGCGAATTCGTTGGAAACAGCGATGAGCACACCACCACCGCGAGTACGAATGCTGTTGGATGAATTACGATCTAATCTGTAGACAGTAAAAGAGTCACCAAACAGTTGCACTGAATTGATCCTCCCATCGAGCCAAGTTTCCGTGAATACATAAACGTCATATTCCCCGTCAAGCGCAGCCAGATAAACATCGTCCAATTTAGTCATGAGCCCCCTGGTGTTCTGATAGTAGACACGTAAACCGCTAGAGGGTTCGGTGCGAGCCGTGTCAATGATAACTTGTCCAGGATCCACACGAGAGAACGGTGAACTATCAGGCAGCGAAAGATCACCTGACGTAGAAGTTGAGGTTTAATAATCACGTTTTGCTGGTTACTTCGAAGGCAAATGCTGTTCTCGGTTTCATCCGATGGTGCACTTGCCAGTTCACGGATATCTACGCCCAGAATACATTGTACTGTACTCTAGTAAGGATTCTAATGCTGCTCCCATCTGGGCTCCGTTCCATACCTCACTCGTTTTAAAATTTGTACGAATACAGACACTGTTCATCAGATTCACACTACGTAATCTGCCATGGCTTGATCCTATGGACCTACCTGACTACACCCTTCGTTTTGCATTGATAAACTTAGAAACGTTGAATGAAAGGCGTAAAATGATTCAGCAACTATTCATTGTCGACCTACTTGGCGGAAACATGGATTGCACTAAATTTCTCCAGCAAATTCATCTCTATGTACCACCGCGGCAACTAAGGGGATCTCCCCTCATTGCTGTACCGGCACATAGAACCGTCTATGGTCATAACAATCCACTAAATTCCTGCTTGAAAGCATACAACATCGTTGGTGTTCATAACGATTCTAAGAATGTTTTTTTAAAAATATAATTAAGAATAGATAGAGTAGTCTATAAGAGACCTCCCTTAGCTCAGTCGGTAAAGGCACAGTTACAAAGCAAGACCATGCTGGAGGTGGCTGGGTTCGATTCCCGGTCCGGTCTAGGAATTTTTCGGGTTGGAAAATTTTTCGACTTCCCTGGGCATAGAGTATGATTGTACTTGCCACACAATTATACTAATGCAAAAATGGTACAGGCATCGAAAGCTCTCAATTAATAACTTTGGAAGTGCATCTTAGAACACTAAGTTGAGAGCACGCAATAAGCTAATGCCATACGCAATAAGCTTAAAATGCGAGGAATAAGAAGAATAAGAAGAAGAAGAAGAGTAGTCTATAAGACTCAGTCGAAGACGAAACAACAATAAATAAAAAATAAAAATAAATTCGAAGGTACTAAATAGTGCGGTACATAAAATCATGCATGTTCAACCGAGCTCAATAAACCGGCGCCGGTGGTGTAGTGGTAAGCGTGACTGCTTTCTAACACCCCGATGGGTCTGGGTTCAATCCCAGCCGAGGTCGGTGGGATTTTTCAGAGGCATAAAATTCTCTGGTCACGTCTTCCTTCGGAAGGGAAGTAAAGCCGTTGGTCCCGGCCCATGAGTGTTGAATGGGTGCGATATCCTACGCAGGTGTGGAAGCTGCCTTTCTGCACATTCGATTACCGTCAATGGATGGCAATCGATGTCCGTCGGTGATTGGCACTAGATTGCGGAACAGAGACCGACGTTAAATAAAGGAAAAAGAAAAACCGAGCTGACTATTATAATGCAAATAAAACATAAATCTGAAGACAGTAGCCACCATCCAGGATCGGATTCAGATGCTCCGGAAGTCATTATGAACTAACGGTTATAGCTTAAATATTTCAAAGTGTGTGGCCGTCTGGGATCTGATCCAGGTTCTCTGGTAGTCATTCTGGACCATTGGTCCTGGCTAGAATATAAAATATTGTGTTATACATCAAATCACGATAGCAAACCCACGTGAATGTTACAATGTCAATAAGACATGAATCTGGGGACCTCCCCTTACATAAAAATTCAAGTGTATGAAAATCGGATGGGACATTGCTGGGAACGAGTTTGTTGGAAAAAAAATCGTTCGTCCTGGTACTTTACGGGTTAAATTTGGTTCGGTCATGAAAGAAAAGAGACCGAACCCATTCCAGACAACCAGAAGTCGTATAACAATGTACAGACATTATCGTAAATTGCTACAGTTTAAGTCAAAATCGCATATTAGAATGGCATACCTCGCATTATGTTTAAGTTAAATCGTATAGAATGCAAATTTCGGACTTATATGCGATGACTCATTTTTCCGTCGTACTGTATCACAAATTTAATCGGATTACATCGTAAGACTTTTCAAAATGGATTTGTTATTACAGATCAAATCGCATATGATGTTAAATCAACTCGTTTAAAATTAAACAAAAATATGCACGTATATGGCCTCCACTTTTGTACGAATAAGCCATTTCTTTGCATTCTATACGACTTGTTTGTTTGTATATATGTTTGTATATCACGAAAACAACTTTGAATATACGTGCATTCTGGTTGTCTGGGATACATTCGGACATGAACGAAGAGGTTTGCTTCAAAGTATACAGTAATGTTAAGCTCAGAGCCGAGGGTGTGCGTTGTCGTACTTTGTCACAAGGGACAGTATGAGTGACATAGGACTAGAGTTAAGAGTCGTGACTGGATGGATTCTTGATTTGGTCGTTTGACAACGAATTGTTGTTTGACAAGTATTTTCTTGTCTTTGACCATATTTCTATGTATCTTGTCGTTCGTCGATGACAAACGCGACAATTCCCAAGCCTGGTCTTGATTCCAAGAGTTCCAGATCTGAAAACGGGCGCATGTTTCCGTCATCGGAAGCAATTGTTGCCTTTTTCCTCTGTTCGGGACCTAGAACCACTGCGACCAGTAATTTGATGTAGTACATCCCGCGTCTTTAGTTTAGTGCATGTCGTATTACTCCATCACTATTGAGAAATGATGAAGTAATTGATTTTTTTACAGTTGTCATTCTTGCAATTATCGCAAGGATCCGACTCTAATTGAAAGGTCCCGCTATTTATACTCTTTGGAGCGTTGGAACACCCTCCAAAGGCACGCCCCTTTGACAGTCAAAATTGGATTGCTTAGAAACAAAATTAAGGAATGACACCGATAATGACCATGCATCAGAACCATAGCCTTCTTATCTTCTTATTCGCATTTCAAGCTTATTACGTAGCGCATATTAGCTTATTGCGTGCTCTCAACTTAGTGTTCTAAATGCACTTCCACAGTTATTGATTGAGAGCTTTCGATGCCAATACCAATGCATGAATTTGTATATTGTGTTTCAAGCACAATGATACTCTATGCCCAGGGAAGTCGATCAAATTTCCAACCTGAAAGATACCCTCGGCCGGACCGGGAATCGAATCCGCCACCTCCAGCTTGGTAATACCGTGCTTTTTACTGACTAGTCTATGAGGCCCCCAGAACCCTAGCCTTAACCACTTCAAACTAGGGAACAACGGATAGAAGATTAGGGATCATATAGATGAAGACTAACTACCCCATTTTTCCTTGTTTCAATATCATCCTTGGTCTTGTCACTATCAACAAGGCATAAAAGTAACAAGGACTAAGTTGTGTTCCTTGGATTACTGAAAAATCCTGTTCCCCTAGTTTGAAGTAGTCCGGACTATGAATCGGTGGTAGATCTTACATCCCGTAACGTAACACGAAAAGGTGATCTACCCACGTTACAGGATAAAAGCTGCTTATCAAATACATTTACGCCGGATTTTTACAGGAAATTCGCTATCATTGCTGGAGCGTTTGCTCTAACTTGGCTGATATCTTTTGGAACAGCAATGAGTGCAGAGTATCGCAACTGGCTGAGGAACATTCCGAGGTATTTGCAGGAGAAGTCCGAGCAATCTGCATTATTCTTGAGGATGTCAAATACAATCAGCCGTTGTAATTTCAGCCGTCTTGTCGAGACTAGTTCCAAATAAATTAGGGTTAACTACCCCATTCCCGGCCTATTAAGCACAACCCACACTTAGTCTTTATTAATCTAGCGTTGCAAAATATTCGTTTATTGTTGAAAATGCAAAACTGCTTCTGGCGGCTCAACTTGGTCTACGGGTTTTCTTGGGCCAATTATCCATTGAAGTGATGCCTCATTGCCTAGTCAGAAAAGGCATGGTATTACCAAGCCGGAGGCGGCGGGTTCGATTCCCGGTCCGGCCAAGGGAATCTTTTAGGTTGGAAATTTTATCGACTTCCCTGGGCATAGAGTATCATTGTGACAATATACAAACTCAGGCATGGGTATTGGCATCGAAAGCTCTCAATTGATAACTGACGAAGTGCATTTAGAACATTAAGTTGAGAGCACGCAATAAGCTAATATGCACTAAGCAATAAGCTTGAAATGCGAATAAGGAGGAGGTTATCCATTGAAACGCCATTGGGATTCTCTGTGGCCTATTGAATGGAAAGAAAAATGAATTCGCGTACGCCTTTTCTACGTTTCAAGTATGCCATTTGCTTTCGAGATCTTATTTTGCGTTCTTCAACACTTCGTCTTGCAGCTATTGAATAGAAGCATCGTACCAAACGTTTGTTTGACACGTTCACGCCCAAAATAATAGATATAGTTGATGTTTGGGCGAATGGGCGATTAGGCCGAAGTAGAATTTTCCATTAGTCAAAATCGTTCCGAATAATCGGGGAGAAGAACAGGATCGTTCCATGATAGATACCCAAGAGCAAAGTGAATGATTTTTTTTTACTTTAAATGATCTATATTTCTTGAATGTGTGAGGATTACATGTGTTACTCATCAAGTGACACAGATGCGTCTTTTCAACTTAAGTTCTTTTTAAATTTCAATTATTATTAATTAAATTTCCTAGTCCTATCAGGCCTGTTTAGAGAATAACCATCTTGGTGGGATTGGTTTAATTTCAATTGGAAAAAGGAGACTACTTATAACTACTATTTACTACATGCACCTAACCTACTATATACAAATCGCTATCAAAGCATGTTCTGATATATTACATTTTTGTGTAAATTTAGTCTTAATTTCGTTAATTTTGGAATCTATTTTGGAAATGCCTGCCCCTTCGTGTAATTTTTTATTCTAGTGTCCAAAGGACGATCAAGTACCATCCTCAGCACTCTATTCTGAGCGACCTGGATTTTGTTCCTGTGAGTCTGTGCACATGATTCCCACAACAAAGCTGCATAGAGGATCGCAGGTGCTATGATTTGTTTGTAGATAGCCAGATTGTTCACCCTTGAGAGCCGGGATCTGGGGCAAATCAGTGAATACAGACACCTAATTAAGGCAGAACACTTGACTACAGTTTTCTCTACATGTGAACGGAAGAGGAGCTTTTCATCGAACAGCATCCCGAGATAGGTTACTTCGGCAGACCACTCAACCCTTGTGCCATCCATGATTACAGTACAAGATGGAGCCGGTTTCAGTTTGGGAGATTTCCGATTGATTTAGATTTTCCACGTGGTGGCATGATCAGCAAAACCGTTAAGGCATCGTTGAAGTTTGTTCGTTATTTCGCGAGGCATCCTTCCTTTGACGGTTTTTGCGGTATCATCTGCGAACAGGAAGAACACGCAACCGTCTCCGAAGGGAGGAATGTTGGAAGTGTAAATGCTATAAAGCAAGGGGCCGAGCAGACTGCCTTGCGGGACGTCTGCTGGGATGGAAAACGTGTCTGAAAGACAACCATTCAACGATACCTTAAACGACCTTTGCTGGAGGTAGTTACAGGTGATTTTAACCAGATGTAATGGGAAGTTCAAGTTACAAAGCTTGTACACAAGTCTGTCATGCCAAACATTGTCAAACGCCTTTTTAACGTCTAGCAAGGCCATGGCTGTGGAATTGGATACAGCTTTGTTACTTCGGATGTTATTCATCACCCGTACCAGCTGGTGATTGGTGGAGAGCCCCGTTCTGAACCCAAACTGTTCCGGAAGGAGAATTCTCAAACGATTGAGAATGAGCACTGTAAGGAGGCTGATTGATCTGTAGCTTGAAGGCAATGTTAGGTCCTTACCAAGTTTGCGGATTGGTATGATTTAGCTACTTTCCAGATGCAGTTCGCTCTATAAGAATCACCTGAGAAGTATGGTCTGGGAACCAAGTGGGAGGAGCGTATTCTAGGATACTACGTACCAAAGGTGAATTGTGGTGCATTGTGACGGATGAACCCAAGAATTGAAAAACCTTTGGCAGTAATAGTGGAGATGCGTTCGTTGAATCGGTGATTGGAATCGTTGTTGAGTGTCTTTTACTTATTTGGACAATTCTCGTTTAATCAATTTTTAGACAAATCTGTATCATACAATCCGGTCACCGAGTGAAGTAAGCATGTTGGTAGTAATCAAAATGACAGCACGGTAGCTGTCAAATTAAAAACACATACACTGGAAAAAAATCCCACGCCTAATATAAAATGTGCATGTTAAATTCACATAGCTGTAAATCTAACCCCAAAATCACATGCAAATTATGCTTCTGATGAAATCTACCAATCTGACCAATAAATTGATTTATTTAGATTTCCGACATAATTTTTCATCATTTTTAGAAAACTTAAGGCACACAATGCGTAAATATTTCGTAATCGGTGGTATAGCACTCGTTAAAGCATTTGTTAAAGAAAAGCTTTAAACACGGTATCTGCTACGCTGCTAAATTTAACTTTCAGTGAACGTTAACCACTTCACAAACATCATTGTCCGGGGATCAAAATCAAAACTGAAAAGCACTCTCAATCAAATTTATTTCGATCGACCCGCCAATGATCGAATGTATAACCAAGCGAACGCAAATCGCGTATGTAAAACAGAATCGAATCGGATGCAAATTGCGTTCGTAAAACTTGCCACTCATCATAAATTGCCCCCGTGAATTTTGCGCAAAGCTCAAACGTGCCCTCTCTCTCTCTCTCTCTCTTACCCTCAACCCCCCTCAATTGAATCCACCTTTTCAACTGCATCGCGAAATAAACAAATTTTGCATATTATTCAAATGTTACGCTATTCCTTCTTCCTTTATATTTTTGCGAACTCACGTATCAGCGGTCCCGGTTACCTTTCCTACCCACCTGCCTTTTCCATTTTCTTCACCCAAAATATTCGATATTGATTTCATTTGTTTGCTTTCCGTCCGTCATGATGTTTTTCTTCTCATACTCACTCACTCACTCACTCACTCATTTCTGCATCCGTTCATTGTTCAGAGCACCACTTTTTCTTCCGAATAAAATAAAAATTTCCGATCTTCTTCTCTCGTACTTTGTTTTGTTTCAATTTCGGTATCTCTTAGTCCTTCAGCTGTTGATCTGAGATTGTTGTCTTCGTGTATTTCCTTTTCTTTTGCATTAATTTTTTTCTACCCTCTTCATTCTGAACGCCAAACCGCACGCCGCTCTCGGGCACGTAAATCGAGTTAATCGAGTTTTTCTTTTTTCTCTCCCACCACCTGCTTCGGAACAACAACAACAACAACCACCACCACCACCATCAACTGTGACTGTGTCGCTGGATGCGTTATTTTTTTTATTCGTTTCGGTACGGTATGGTATGTGATGCAATTTGCGGTGGTGCCAATTCCAGGAAACCGGAGGACAGCCAGCGTGCGTTCGGTCGGCTACAGCGACCTGTTCGTGCTCAGCAAGAAGGACATGTGGGACGTGCTGAAGGAGTACCCGGCGGCACGGGTGCGGCTGGAGGCGATCGCCGTCAAGCGGCTCGAAAAGTACAAGAAGGCCCCGCTCGAGAAAGGTAATGTCGGGATGAGCCGGACCAAGAAACCCAACCGTTGCCATATCACCATCCTCCTGCTACTTAAAAACCACCACCTTCACCTGCATCCATTCGAACACGCCGGTTTAGATTAGCACAGTGTGTTGTGTGTGTGTGTGCATTGTTTCTTTTTTGTACAGAGTGTTTGAGTGCGTTTTTGATTAGAACATTGTAGATAGTATTAGGTTTAGGGGATTGTGATATTACTTTGTGACTGATTAGTGTGCATTACTCCTACCTAAACCATGCTTTTTTAGTTGTTTACTTGAGGTCAGAACGGTGCTAACATAATTGCAAATCGTAGTTTAGAACGATAGCATTGATTTTGACCATGCCTTTGTAACCATTTTTGCTTTTAATCGAACGAACTCGAATATCCCGTAGGAATAGGGAGGATATGACGTTTGGATGGTGTTTTGTTTTAATTTGTTTCTTATTAAAGAGAACGAGAGCATATAGGGTTGGTCAATACAACAACACCGTTTAGAAGGGACGGCTATCAATACACCTTCATCACGAATATCTACGCAATATGGGTATCTACGGAATGGATTCGATGAGTAGAAGCAACAAATCAACATTCGCCGTTATTTTGGAACTCAAGATGGTAGACCAAAATCCAATATGGAGGCGTTTATGTATTTAAACCAGTGTTGGCTAAAATCAAGATCAGAAATTCAAAATCAGCTATTTTTCAAGATCAATAGTACCTAAAATCACAGGTCATCATCACCACGAAAATCACGTGCAATTTTCGACCAACATCAGCTGTGATTTTCGATTCCCAAAATCAACCAGCATCAATATCTACCAAGATCAAAATCATAGCAAATCATAGGACTAGAAGATATGTTAAATTCTGGAGTCGTGACATTCCGAAATTCAAGTCAGTTAATTTCATCCGGAATTAATTAAATGGTGGATCTTGGGTTGAAAGATGGCATCCATAAATCCAAGATGGCGGACCAAACTCCAATATGGTGACCTCCGGACAGTGAATTTGCATCTAAACCCATGCAATATGGGTATCTACGGAATGGGCTCGATGAGTAGAAGTGGAAAATTGACATACGTCGCCATTTTTGAATTCAAGATAACGGACCAAAATCCAACATGGCGTAGTTATCCATATTGCATGGGTTTAGATGCATATTCGCTGTTCAGAGGCCGCCATTTTGGAGCTTGGCTTGAATACGGTGACGAAAGGTTTCCGCTGCACAGTTAAAGTCGAAAAACTCGTAAAACTCATTGAAACGCCCAGACATGAACCGTATTGGGTCATGCAAGCTGTAGTTCGCAGCACGAGGTCCAAGATGCAGGAAACTTCTCGACCGAAGAACTCGTTCGGGTGCGTAGATTTCGAATTCAGCCAAGATTCCTAGAGAGTCGATATCACCAATAAGTACTTTCGCTGCGAACACGGCCTGACTAATCGTCCGCCTATGTTCTAGTGTTTCAAGACCCAGGAATAGACAACGATCTTCATACGGCGGAAGGTTCACAGGGTCATTCCAAGGAAGGTGACAAAAGGCATACCGAAAAAATTTCCTTTAAACAGATTCAATCCTCGCTATCCAAACTGCTTGATACGGGCACCATACTACCGAGCTGAATTCCAAGATTGATCGTACTAGAGAGCAGTATAGAGCTTTTAGTCAGGCAGGATCGCGAAACTCGTCAGCGATCTTGAAAATGAACCCGAGTTGCCTGTTAGCTTTCGCAACGATGCCCGAGTAATGAAGCATTAATGTTAAGGCGCAGTGCAGCGTGATTCCTAGGTCACGAAGATTGTCCACACGTTGCAGAAGTTGGTGATTTATCGTATTGTTGAATGCCACTGGTTTCAGCTTGCGATGAAATTAGATAATATTACATTTTTGTACATGCAACGTGAGATAGTTTCTTGAGCACCACTCTTCGAAAGTATCGATTAGGTGCTGAAGCCGCAAGCAATCGGCGAAGCTACGAACAATCACCTAGATCTTCACATCACCCGCGTAGAACGATCGGCCACCAGTTGGGAGGATCAGTCCGGCCTCATTCACAAAAATCGAGAATAGCAATGATCGCAAGTTGCTACCTTGAGGAACACCGGAGCTGTTTGTAAAATAGTCCGATTGCTCTGATGCGATTCTTACACAAAGTTCCCGATTGGTCAGATAGGACTTGAACCAACGAGTTAAACCCGAGGATACACCGAGTTTTTCAAGTTTAACTAGCAGTATGGAGTGGTCAACCCGGTCGAATTCAGTCTTAAGATCTGTATATACAACGTTGACCTGCGCTCCAGCTTCCATACTCCGAAGACATAAATAAACGAACGGAGCTAGATTTGTTGAAACTGATCTCTTGGGATAAAAACCGTGTTGGTCTGGAGAAATGTAATTTCTGCAGCTAGAGAATATGCGTTTGGTGAATGGGTCAAGAGTATGACAGTATTTACGGAGGGCCTTCGATCTCAGACGCTTCAAATTCCGTAGTCGAGCATTGGACCATGCGGATTTGGGAGAGGGTCTCCTCAATGGGACAGAATCAGTTATTGCCCGGCCAACGACCTCAGCGAAGTAGTTGACGACTTCATCAATAGATGAACACGTGTCAAGGAACTGCCAATCTGCCTGGACAAGCGAGTGACTCAGCGCGACGAAATCTGCTCTACGAAAGTCGAGCTCATGTACATCAACAGGGGGGTTATCGTAGTGAACAGGAACAGATAGGTTGATGGAAATTCCAACGCAGGATGATTGGTGCCGATGCCAATCAAAGGCTCTGAGGCTTCTAGGATAGAACATTCCAGTCCTGCAGCTTCGTTCGCCAGAACGAGATCAAGCAGTCGAGAGTTGCTATTCAGTATCGAGTTGATTTGCGTTAAGCCATGCAGGTTCAAACCATCAAGGAGAGCACAGCAGAATGCGGGCATGTTCGAGCGAAGGACATCAATGCTAGAAAGATCGTTTGCAGGAACGTTCCATGAGAGCCCATACTGATTGTAGTCACCAAATACCAGAGATAGGTCGTTTTGTTCTAGTCGAGAGAACACGGTACCTATCGAACTGATGTGGTTTACAATGCTGCTTGAATCAGATTTCCGGTCTGGAGGTAGATACATAGCGCCAATACTTATTGATCTACGAGGCGTCGTTATTTTGATCCACAGCTGCTCTAGAGAAGTGCAAACTGGAGCAGGATCGATGCAGGAGCTTAGGCGTTTGGATACCGCAATCAAGATGCCTCCCCCACGTGATTTGGTACTATTCTGGTGGTTGCGGTCGTTTCGAAATACCGTGAATAGACTGCCAAATAATTGAGATGAATTAATGCGGTCATCAAGCCAGGTTTCCGTAAGAACTATGACATCATAGTCAGAGTCAACGGCAGTCAGGAAAAAAACATCAATCTTTGTTCGCAGGCCACGAACGTTCTGCTAATACACCAACAGGCGGTCGAACGAAGTCGGTTGGAGGTCTGCAAAATGATCGATTAGTCGAAACGAGCATGGTGGTACTCTGGAACACAGAGACGGATCAGGAGAAGAACTGTTTTCAACAAACGCATACTTGCCTGATGTAGAAGGTTGGAAGACCCCTTCACCATTCTCAACCATAGGGCCAGAACGAGTACGACGACAGGAATCACCAAGCGTGACTGGGTTGAGTGGCTCAGGGGCTTCCTTGAGGCAGCAGGCAGCGCGTTCTGGTCTGGGATGTTCCAAAACGTGGCGAGCAAGATCCGGTGCAGTGCTGTATGTCCCATCGGTGATGTGGGATTCGAAGCCATCGGAGTATGACGTTTCAGTCGGCAGATGTCAATTTTACACTTCTACACATCGGGCCAATTCCGAAGATTACAAGGTCTTCAATACTATGTATAGTATATGACAGAATTTACTCACTAGATGGCTTTTAACATAAAATGATCAATTGCACCATCTTAAATACAAATTATGTAACGCGATATACAGATCCTGCTCATATATATGGTTCGCTTCTTCGGAAAAGTTGCTCAGATGACTTAAACTGTAGTTATTTACGATACTGTATGTACATTGTTATACGACTTCTGGTTGTCTGGGTAGCTCAGAATTCACTCAGGCGGCGCTAGTGTGACATTCATTGTGAATTGTTTGCCATAACTTAACATCTTGACTAGAAAGAAGGATCCCGTCTTCGGCAAAATTGTTCAGATGGACCAGACCTATTGTATGATAAAGAGTTTACTTTTGAATTTACTCACCTTCAACCACAAATCTGCTATCTAATTCATATGCTAATTTAGGGGAAACAATACAACATTAATGTTACACAAGGACTGCCTTTTAAGTGAATTCTGAACTAAACCCTTTACTTTAGAATAAGTACTGTCCATCTGATCAACTTTATCCAATATAGAAACCTTCTATCTAATCCATACGTTAGGTTAGTGCAAACAATGAATAATCAATGTCACACTACCGCTGCCTGGTGAGTAAATTCTGACCTGAACTGTAACATTAGCGCTGCTTGGTGAGTCGTTCAAAACGAAACTCATTTCATTAAGATAGTTCTTGTCAATTTGAACATCTTTGCCGAAGACCAAAACCTTCTATATAGTCCATATGTTACGTTAGAGCAGAAATAATTGTCATACTAGCGCCGTCTGGTGAGTTGATTCTTAGCTGATTTCTTTACCATAATATAGGTATTGTCCATTTGAACAACTTTGTCGCAGACGGGAACCTTCTATCTAGTCAAGCTGTTAATATAATCCCTTGAAGAGTCCAAACATGGCCGTCATGATGGCTGATATGTCCTATCACTTCATGTTTTCAAGCGTGCAAATCTCGTACACCGTTGTGATGACGCTCATGATATTGCTATTTCTTGTTAACTGCACTGTAGCGAATGTGGAGTACCAGTTTCATTGATGTGTGTTTAGTTATATTTAGCTGATATTTTGGCATTAGAAATTTCGATGTGATAATGAGATTAATCAGAAACCAGGTTTCCACAGCGCTTAAACTTGAATTCGGGCAAACAATTCAAAACAAATGTCATACAAGCGGCACCTTGTGAGCAAATTCTGATCTAAACTCTTTACTTTATGATAAGTTTTGCCCGTCTGAACCACTTTGTTGAAGACGACAATCATCTATATGATTTGTTTATACGATGGAGCAATTTGATCATTTTCTTTTTAGCGGCATCTAGTAAGTACATTCTGTTCCATAGTTCTGAAGACCTTGTATTCTTGAGTATCTGTGCAGAAGAAAGTAACATCCTATTGATACAAACATCTCTAACATCAAAATATGCCACTTCATGGGATTATTTTCCCAATGACCCCTCCCTTTGAGGGATCCGCCTCTTAAGAAATCTTTGATAGTATAAACTGAAAGTACATTAAATTTACTTTACAATGCATTACAAATTTCAAACATCCATTGAACCTTCGCTGAGATATGACAATTTGAATTTGAGGTCAAATTGAGCCCAAGGTACAGACAACGTAAGCTTTTTTTTTGGCACAGACGAAGGGTTAACGGTAAGTACCGTGAACTTCAGGGCAGTTCTAGGCAGTTCTAGGCAGCTTATAGAACTTCACGAAAGTTCCATTAAATTGACGAAAAACGATACTGAATGCTGCGAACATGTTCTCAGTCTTAAATATCGTTTCCTGGTCAAGAAAAAGTTACATCTAGTCGATAAACATGAGAATTTCAGGAACTTTCAATGACATTCATGGAAATCCAGAAAACTTCAGTTCAAAGATCTTAAGATGATCTTTCCTTAAGAGCGTCGAGAAAGTTTTGAGAACTTCAGGACAGTTCAGTGATCAATCCCTTTATTATCGTCACCGTTACGATCCAGGGGTTGTGATCTTTATCAGGGCTATTTGAAGATGGCTTAAAACGATACGAACGTATGTCCTCTGAAGAAGACCAAGTCCACAGACCAAAACGTAAAACATAAAACATCGTAGCGTTTTGATCTACCTTTAAGTTGAAAAGCTCATTCCCGAAAAAAAATAATACATGTAGGTTTTATGGCGAGCATATTTCAGAAAAACTTAAACCGTATTCTATTATTAATGGGAAATGGAATTATAAATTTGTTGTGCCAATGCAATGTTTTAAAATGTCAGATTGAATTACTTACAACGTAACATTAATTTACACGCGTAAAGACTCCACCTTTGTAGGTGTTTCACACTAAGAATTAACAGTACAGAACTTCGATTAATTGTCTTTCAGCCCTGCATAAGGATATTGGTTTTCAAAAGGTTCAAAACTCCCTTTGACCTGGATTTTTCCACTGTTAAAACCACTTAATTTTTCCGGAATTCATAGTCAATATCAATTTTGCTCATGGAAAAAAAATCCTTCAACGTTCAACAACCAAGCAGAATTTAATGCAATAAAATAAAGTAAAAATTGATGAAAAAGCTAAATAAATGAATAAAATATTATTCTGACCCACGTATATTCCTCCATAGAGCTATTTTTTCGTTTGTTGAAACATTTATTATTCCATTTGTCCCTGCACGAATTACTGCTACAGCTTTTCGATTTCCCATCGAGTTGCTTTTTTTCGGTTCCTTCGTTCGCCAAATTCCCATATTTCAATCCCATAGAGCCAGCCGTGCAAACCTACTAGCCAGGTCCCCGCCGTTCTCTTCCTAGATTCGTTTGATTTTCCGTTCACATCACTCACGTCCTCGAGCGTATGTTTGTGTGTAGTGTAGATAGGTAGTTGAAAATAAAACAGTCCAAGCAAAACACCACCCTCGCCACCCCCCACCACCCTTCCGATCCCGAATAGTGTGCCCCGTTTGATTAGATTGTTATTGTGTTAACTATGTGCTATTTTTGCGATTAATCATTCAAAACACCAAAAGTCGCTATGGGACGCTGCCAATCGACGCCCGGATTAGTGGAGACACGGGGCCGGACCACCATCGAGGACATGTGGATATCACCGACGACGGCGATTACGTCCGCCAGCTCGATGGTTCCTACATATCCACCGCCGGCCGGCAGGTAAGAGCGTGAGCGAGAACCGAGAATGAAGCGGGGTTTGCGCGATTAGAGATTCTCTTGCTCCCAGAACACACTATCTTTCTGTCCTAGTCCTATATTGCTATGCATATATTATATACATAAATAGATATATTACTAGAGTGTTACCATCAATATGAAAGCAAAACAAAACCAAAAAAGTATCGAGCCCAGTGCGGTTTCTCATCCCGACATTTCCATCGATGACACTGCTGCAGTGAGGTGCAGCACGTGTGCCTTGTGCGTGTGTGTATGTCTGTGCATCACACAATCGTTGACAAACGACTATGGGATTATCCGAAACGAATGGCGTAACGTTATTATCTCTTATTTGCCACTTTGTATATATATCAGCTTTGCATTCGTGTATAATGGACAAAGGTTTTTGAAGGAATCGAATGCGGAAAATTGGCACGCTTTATGTGACTGTAATTGAACAGAGAGTGAACTAAGTGCTTGAGGTGTTTCCTTGTGGAGTCCTTTTTCTTAAAACACTGCGCAATTTGAAGAACACTAATATCAAGATTTACGAGGTTTCAGACATTGCTTGCTTCTCCTCGGCAAGCAACAAGTAGTAATTTCAACTGCGTGCATTCACCAAACACCGTATATTTTGTCATGTGCAATTGCAAACAGTAGTTTGAAAAGGACGCTACAAGGAATCATGTTAACGGCATATTTTTTCGATAGTTTTGCCCTGAATTAGCTCCTTAAGCTTGGCACATGGAATGGCTTTTAACTTATTTGACAAACAATTGATTTTCTTCAGTTAACCGACAAAATACACACTTAGAAATTATCACCGACTTCGGTAATTTTTACCAAAATCTGAACAGCTGAACTTTTCGGTAAAATTTATGCAATTTAATTCAATTGCTTTTCAGTTACTTTGAAACTAAATCTACACTAAAATGAGAAAATTTGATCGTTTATACAAGGTTGAACATGTTTTGAAACTATTTTTGAATTCAATGGACTTTAAAATGAAGGTCAAAGTTTTACCGAACGTTCAGCTGTTCTGATTTCGGTAAAATTTACCGAATACGAAAACAAAATCTTAGTGTGTACAATCTATGGTTGCCCATAAATTACGAATCAGTATTTTGTCACACAGGAGTAACTCATTTTCTAGGCACAAAAAAAAAGAAGAATTGAAGTTTCTCATATAGGTCTTTCAATAAATAAACTCGTCCCCCTAATAAACGCATTCCATTCTTTCATTTACAGCTTTCTGCCGAAGAACGCGTTACCCACCGAGGTCTTCCCACCACTTTTTCTCAGAGAGTGACTATACAGCCAAAAAATGCTATGAAATTCCATCCTTTTCATGTAGCCTTTTTGTGAATGTAAAAACATGTAACACAATTCTACATACTTTAACAAAAGCTACATTTTCATTACATGCCCCATTTTTTATCATTTAAATAGTGTACGTCGTATGTTATTTTCATTATTTTTGACGTAGACTACGTCTGTGATTCTTATATGGGGGTACACTTTGTGAAAACCGAAAATGGAACATGTAACAAAATTATGAAAGATTTGGAATGTGAATAACTCAGCTGATTCTGGACCAATCGGTTAGAAATATTTCTACGCATCTGTTGAATTTAAGACTAAATTATTTTTCAAAATGAAACGATTGAAAATTGCACGAATGTGCAACTGTTGTTATGAAAGTTAAAATTATCACCGAATGCCTGCGAAAAGCGATTTCCCTATCACAGATTTCAAAGTTGAATTCAATCACCGCGTAGTCCCAAGTAACCCCCAAGCCCGCTAACTACCCCATAAGCGCCCTTTTTGGTAAATATAGGGTTTCCGAACTTTATATAAGTCGTATAGCAGTTTTATATGCCAAAAAGGGCGATTAACGGGCTTGTTGGTTACTTGGGGTGAGTGGTTGTGTTCTCCAGTGCATAACGAAAGGCTGCCTGCAAGCAGCGAACTGCAGCCAACATGAGCATCCATCGAAGGAGGAAGAAGCAGCACCGCTATTGATCGGAATCAGCAGCTCTTTGTGAGTCGCTGTGGGCCATCTTTGCCAAGCGCGTCATACTAAAGAGTAGAAACAGAGAGAACCCCGCTCAAATTCATATTCCTACACAAAACACTAGCTCCTGCTGCAGTTAACAAATAACATGTACTATATAAGACCACGTAGTCCTACGTCACCATTGCGTACAACCCCATAGGGGGTCCCTTGTAGTTTTTAGTGTGTAGTTCTCCATTGACACTCAGTAGGTGACACGTCCTTCGGGGGATAGCTGTATTTGAATAAGTTTGAAGTAAGTATCAGTGAAAATTGGGATTATTTATGCCTTTAGACAAATTGAAATTAAAGCTGGATTCCTCCGAAAGATGACTTTATCTTTGTGATCTCTATATCTGTAGCTTCAAAGATTCGGTTGAATCACTTGAATCATTAAAACCGATTTCTTCGCCAAAACTGCAAATTGCCACAACGGCGAACAATGCGGTCGCGTAGAATTACTCCAAAATTGATTATTTTAGGTATACAGTGTCCTCGGAGAAGCACTGGCAAAGCCCTATCTTTTAACAGTATTAAGGTTTTTGAAAAGCGAAGATAGAGGGTTGTTTTTTTTATATAATGCGTTTATTTTAATAGAGAGTTGGTGTTTTTGGGCCAAGTTGCAGTAAATGAAACAACTCTTTTGAAGACATCAATCCTCCATCTATTCACCGAATAAAGCTATGGAGCGTTGCTTAAGGGGGCCTCCCTTAGCTCAGTCGGTAAAGGCACAGCCACAAAGCAAGACCATGCTGGAGGTGGCTGGGTTCGATTCCCGAGCCGGTCTAGGAATTTTTCGGGTTGGAAAATGTCTCGACTTCCCTGGGCATAGAAGTATGATTGTACTTGCCACACAATTATACCAATGCAAAAATGGTACAGGCATCGAAAGCTCTTAATTAATAACTGTTGAAGTGCATCTAGAACACTAAGTTGAGAGCACGCAATAAGCTAATATGCGATATGCAATAAGCTTGAAATGCGGAGAAGAAGAAGAAGAAGAAGCGTTGCGTAAGGACGATACATAAAAATGTGTTCTAACTATATTTTTTTCCACGTAATTATTACGTGTTTTTTGACGTAGGACTACGTCTGTGATTTCTATATGGGGGTACACTTTGTGAAAATCGAAAATGGAACATGTAACAAAATTATGAAAGATTATGAACGTTAATAACTCAGCTCCCCCTGGACCAAATTCAATAATTTTATCACCAATGGATCAGAAATATTTGTACGCATCAATGCAATCTTCCGACTGATGATTTTAAACAAGAAAATATTGAAAAAGTGGGAATTTCAAGCATTGTCAAGCGATAATTTTATCAGTGTTTTCATGAAATACACGTTCTTCCCAAACCCAGTAGTCATAATCATAATCAAAAGATATAAAAGAGCACTGCTGTCTAGCCTCAACTCATTTTCGCTTCGGACGGCGTGGTGAGCAGGCAGCAGAAGCAACAATAGCAGCAGTAGGAATGTGGTGGCATGTTAGGTAGTCCACTCTTCTACCTAACAAGCAACAATGACTGGTCGCGGCAAAGGAGGAAAAGAAGGCGCCAAGCATCATCGCAAGGTTCTTCGTGAAAACCAGGCTTCCAGTGCGCGCGCTACCGTATGCGAGACGCAATACGAATAGTCTCATAGTCATAGCAGTCTCATGCGCAAGAGATTTGTAGCACTCTGTTTCTCTCTCTTCAGTTTTGTCGCATCTCACATTCTCATAATGTCAGTGTGTCGCACTGTTTTGTAAGCACAGCACATTTCCGGATGTATGCGTTTCATAAGAACGAGTATCATGCGACGTCGCGTGAGCCGAAGCGCATGCGCTTTTCGCAATGAGACGTCGCTAAGCGACGTTTCAATGCGACATCGAAATAACAAACTCAACTGGAAGACCAACTCGTGTTCTTGATGTGGCAAAAGTGTTGTTTTGTTTTGAAAACGATGGAAAGCGACCTAGCTACTACACTCTTATCGAACATGGAGAAGAGGTGTCAGATGGCTATGACCAACAAAGTTTTTCTAGCGGCAATTTTCGTTGATTAAAGGATTAACTTGACAAATAGCCCATTCATGACGAACGAAGGAAGAGATGTGGCTTTAGTAAGCGAAGTGTACAATCAAGTTGTGGTTTATTTGCTCGTTAATATGCTTTTTTTTTTTCAATTTCACCGAGGGTCCAAGGTACTAACACTAGAACTTTTTGGAAATCTGTTATCGCAAATTGATTGTTTCAGCATCATGGTGGCTGGTATGAACTATCCTGTGAGCACTAACACATCTGAAGAATTCAGATGCTGCCGTAGTCAGTTTTGTTGGTTGACAGGTATTCAATACAATTCCTGAAGCAAGAAGCTTAGCAACAATCCGTAATACAGATATGACACAACTTTTTCCTAAATTTATTACATTAACATTAATCCAGCATTTCGTACCTACGTACACTCTGGTGCAAAGTTAATCGGACAAAGGTAGTTTTCATACAAAATAGCCAAGTTTAACATGTTGTAAATGTGTTCTGTTATGATCAATTGAGCTGAAATTTTGACGCAAAACTACAAATATGTTGAATTTCACGTGTAAGAAATACAAAATTTTTTGAAGCACCTGCTGGAAGGTGACAATAAAATTAAAATTTGTGCATAGCTGATCAGACTAAGGTCAATGGAAAAGCAAGTTTTGAGTCAATATTTCAGCTCAATTGATCATAACAGAACAAATTCACAACATGTTAAACTTGGTTAATTTTTAAGTGTAGAATTGTGTGTATCTAATGAGAAGTCACCACCAACGTTTTTGCAGCAAAGTACACTTCTGCGTTTAAAATAATCCCTAAAATAGTGTTCACTCAAGCCAGACAAAATAAAAATATTAATCTTCAGAGTTCTATCATTACTAGCGTGTTGATATGATAGTCAGACCGAACTGTGACATTTTATTTGATTTCGAGAAAAACGAATTTAAAGTTGGGTGTTCAATATTGTGTCTTATGTAATGGGACAAATCATTTGACCGTTTTCTCTTTCTACTCTATTTTTTTAAATCTGGCTGAAACAGTGAACTGTAGCTGAGGGAATTCTTGATCTTATGATATCATTAACTAATTTTTTGTTTTTATTTTGCTACTTAGTCCTTTCTGACTTAACGCCGGCCATATTTTTCCACCAAATGGGCTGAAAGCTTCAGAGGCTTCCAAAAAATGTATTTTAGAAGATTTCCGTATAAGGACTTGTTGAAGGACACATATTTCCAGAGATATTCCGGTATTATTTGGGGTTCTACCATGCTAACGGTATCCCAACTACCGTAAGGTTGTCATCCACCGCTCACGGAGTCTTCCTTTACCTTCCTTTAGTATCCTTTCGACAAGCAATTGCGTCTTCCTAGGAGCATGAGTGGTGATCTTACGGTGATTCCAGTATATCTCTGGAACCATGTGTTGAGCCTGCTTGAATCTATACTAGAAGATATTTCTAGAACCATCTAAAAACTTCACCCCATTTCAAAAGCCACATGTGAAAAGGGCACACAAGTCTTTTGTGAACAAACCCTTGCAGTCCCTTCTCTCGTCACCCGACAACATCACATATGATGGGACCGCGAGAGTCAAGGCATGCGAAACAGCGCACGGCGATGGCGCCCTGAGAGAGCGCATTGAGATGTTTCAATGAAACAGTCGCATGTGATTGAATGCATGCGTCGCATTGAGAGAGCAATGCGATGAGACAAAACAAAATTGAAACGCTCGAATTTGTTGAGAGCGTGTAGCTTGTCGCGCGCATCGTTGTGGTCTCTCTTTTGTACAATTAATGTAGCACACCATGGATTTGAGAGTCATGCGACGCTCCGTCTCACAGCTCGCTGTCGCATTTGCGTACGCGTGAGATTTCCGGAAGCCTGGTGAAAACCGCCATCCGTCGTCTGGTTTGCCATGGCGGTGTCAAAAGTATCTCCGGTCTGCTCTACGAGGAGTGCTGAAGGTGTTCCTGGAAAATGAGATCGGTGATGCTGTCACCTACACTGAACACGCGAAGCATAAGCGACCATGGATGTCATCTACGCTTTGAAGCAACAGAGACGCACTCTGTACGGTTCCGGAGGTTAAATCATCACCAACTTTGGCAACAAAACGGCCCTTTTTAGGGCCAACAAGCTTATTACAGTATTAAACGTCCCCTACGACACACAAAATGCTCTCCAGAGTTGTAATCTTGTAACCAAACTTGGAAGCAGGGGTGCAAGTGATTTTGATCGATTCTCTTCATCAACTTTCTCTTTGAAAAAAATTACTACAAATTTGATTATGCCTACAATTCAAAAATGGAAAGAGTTAAGATGATCGATTATTTAAAAGAACTAAAATTCGTTCCGTCCACTAGCGGTCCTACGTGAAGCTTTCGTTCGTGACCCTAGGCACAGACCCTTCTTCTTTTTGTCATAATGAGTTGTTTATTTTGTTAGAATACACATTTTTGTAGGAGGAAATTTACCGATATTCTTTGTATCTTCGGAGATACAAATTAAAACATTTGAGTAGTTCCACACAGATTCACAAACCGTTTCAGATCGATGTATTTAGAATTAATTGTTATCTTACACAGTTGCTTATTACTGTCCAACATGTCATTTTACACATTTGTTCCCTAGTTTTATACACGACTAACACTTGAAAAAGAATTATGTAAAACTGATACGCTTCAATAGAAAAACATATATCTCGCGAACGATTTGTTTGATCGAGATGGTGTCTTGTAAGAAGTCGCGGACAAGTATTGTGCCTTTCAAGAAAAAATATACACCGAAAATTTTTTAATCTATTAGTTACAAAAAAATCAAAATCATAAAAAAAAGTAAAATTGCTCAAATTGCATTTCTTTTTATTTTTTTCATATTAATTTTGTAGTTTAGATTAAGTGATACCTACTGACAAAATGTATTTACTGGGAAATTTATAAACAAAAAAGTTATTAAGTATTTAAAAAGTACTGTTTTCCAACATACTACCTACAGTTATCGAATATCTTTGAAATGGTGTTTTTTTTATTAAAACACATTAAATTTACAACAAAAATGCGTTTAGTGCTCAACTTGCCCAAAGTTGTTACTTTCGAGATATTCGTAGGTTAGAATTCACTTATCGCATAATTAGAGCAATTTTTACCCATTCGAGATGTTATTTGTGAGTGTCCAATCTTGAAAATATTTTTAACGAAAAACCCAATTAATTTCCTTAATTTTTGCAGTTCACAGTTTTGCAATCATACGCATGAGTTAAAATATTATTAATTATGAGTAAGGTACCGTGAGGGAAAAGTGTATTTTTTTTATTTGGCCCCATATACGGCTAGCTAGTTTTGAAGACCACGGTAGAATAGAAAACAACCATAAGAAGTATAAAGAAAGAGAGAAGGATTAGTAATTTCTATTAAATTCCACAATTTTGTTCGCTAATCCTTGACAGACACGTGTATTTTGTCTACAATGTGCAGACTTCTTCAGTGTCTTGTACTAATACTCGTATACGTGTGTAAACTCTTCTGAGATAATTATGAAACTAAAATGAAACACTTGCGAGTATTCTTTATAGTATATAACGAATGGATGGATGTACAACAAGTACATTCCAATGATAAGATTGTACATCATCCTGGAGTACAAAGGAGTAATTTTCAGAAAAAAATCACAAATGACTAAAAATTCTTCTACTTGCAAATTGTTTTTCGTTGTTTTTAAGAATTTAGATTGTTCTATTTTAATGAAATCGTGCGGTATCAATTTGAGTAATTTTTCACAAAAATATGAAACAATACCTTCAGGCTCTTTAACAATAGTTTGTATATCACATCTATCAGTAGTTACCCACTGTTCGAATGATTTCGAAATTTTTCATTGACACGTAGTCTCTCTGGCCAGGCATCACCCGACTTATTTCATCGTCCTCAAAAAATTGAAAAACAAGCTCCTTCGTTGCATCATTTAAGCCATGGCCCGATCTTCTATGAACTGCTGAATGTGCTCCATCAGTTTCAAATAATTCTTTAGCTGCTGCTGCGAGGTACCTTGTGGTGTTAAATTCATCCATTATTTTTTGTATTGTCTATGACAGGGTCAATACAGTTAAAATCTGTAGTTTTTCACTCCTTGTAGTATCTTGTGTGCCAAATTTTTCTTTCAATTCAAGAATTATTTCTTCAAAATCCTTTGTTGCACTTGTTTGGTCCTCCTGCGGTCCCAGTTGGAAAAGATGCTTCCTCACTCTTTGGTTGATTTCCTTAATTTTATGTTCAGGGTAGTAAACGTTGTTTGGCTTTTTTGCATCAATGGGTGAAACTTGAAACCCAGCAATTCCTCGGATGAATATTTTGGTCGGGAATATTCATCATCAGTTGTTGCAGTTGTGGCCACTGATATTGTTGATGGTATCGTTGGTAATTCAGGCAAAACCCTTCCAACAACAGTTCCCTCACCATCCCTCTCCAAAGGAGGAGTTTGGTAAAGAGAGATGAAAAAACCGATTTGTACCTTCCTTAAAAGTTGTCCTAGCTCGCTATTCTACTATCTATATGCAATTTTCACACTACCGTACTCTAACGGAACTATCAACTCTATACTTTCATCTACTCCATCGATCGTATAAAAATTACCACTACAGTCTGTTATTTGAAATTAGCATCTTCAACTATGTAAATCGTTGACTTCACGCAGAAGTAATACTAAACATATAGTCAAAGTGCTTTATTTATTAATTTATTCATCTGAATTTTTGTCGTCCTAATGAATGAGACGAGGAAAAGCCAATCTAACTGGCGTAAATACCCAATATATTTTCACAATACAGTACAAACATTACAAAACAAGCACATCCGTGAACATAAAATAAAGTAAACATGGCTTCAAATATCAACTGGAGCACAATTTTTATAATGTGGCCACTTTATCGGTCAATCCAGATTATTCGGTGAACCAGGCTATGGCCACTATATTCCAAAATATGTATTCCAAGTTAAATACGCTTTGATCTCTTGATTCTGAACAACATAGAAAAAATCGCATGGTTCTAGGACATTTTTTATAATGTGGCCACTTTATCGGTCGTTCCGGATCCTCCTTTAGGTCAGTAAAGTTTTCCTGAGGGCGTATATGGTGTATTTACACCATACATACTTAGTACTATCAATTTCCAGTAATATACGTTAAGTAAAGTCTAAAATAATGTCAATAGATAGTGGCATTTCCTACATTACCGGGAACTCGGGTTGATCCCGGCCCTCTATCTCGGTACGCAAAAGTCTCCGGTCAATGAGACTACCACAAATCGATTCAGGAGTGTTTTTCCTTTGAGCATATGTATAACATGTTGACTTAAACCGTTTGGCAGCCGAGATATTCAATTTAGTCACGGTTTTGTCACTTTTTGCCCAGTGTGCAATGGTTGCTGCCGAGTAAAGAGACGATCGTCTGACACACATCGATAATGGCCTGCTTCTGTCGACAGCCGAGTGAACACTGTTCCGTTTAATTTTGCCAGCTTTGTTTGTAACTCACACAGTCCCGCCTGCCGAGACGAACTTCGAATGCATAGGCATTGTTTTCATTTTCTTCTGCAATTTCGCTTTTTTCCATCATTGTACTGCAGAAGTCTTCATTGTTTCGTTGAGCTTTAAATCATCAGCAGCGACCATTACTGGCGAATGTTGTTTGCCATGGCTCTACCTCTCACTGCGTGACAAAACGTTCTGTCAGCGAAAGTCGGTTGATCCGTTGACGAGTGTCGAGTGAGTGTCATGATATTTTGCATCACTGCTGAAGAGGATAGATTAACACTCCGAATACGGTGGGTAAAAAACTTTACGCCGACTACGAAGCCTCCGAAAAACGTGTAACGGCAAGTTGGCAATGGCACAACTTAGCCATTTCTTAATGAATTTCAAAAATTGTGGTACCTTTAGAATTCCTAGGGTTTCTAGATGATTTTGATTGCAAAAAACTTGAAAATGGAGTCGTCTACTTTTTTAAAAAGCGAAAAGAGTTGTTACACGTTTTTTAAAAGGTGTGTTTGTAGGGTTTTGCAAGTGGCGCAAGATCTGTAATTTAGATTAATGGGCACAAATGTTCACAATTAGCCAGAATACAGTCATGGTTCCTATATATGGATCCTAGAGACAACGGAACGGTCCTCGAAAAATCCGGAACATCCGTAAAAATGGTCAATCCATGATCCTGATCCTAGAGCTCTGCGGTTTTTTTTTTGAAAACGTTAGGAACTGTGATATAAACAAATATTTGGGGTCGTGACATAAACATGTCCCTGGATGGCCATGGGACCGTCCTCCGGAAGATCCGGAACATCCGTAAAAGTGGACAATCCATGAATCTGATCCTAGAGCTCCGTGTTTTTTTAACATTAGGATCTGTGATATAAGAATGAATTTGGGTCATGGACCAAGTCCTCCGGAAGATCTGTGAAAATGAACCTGGATGGCCATTGGAACGTCCTCCAGAAGATCCTGATCATCCGTAAAAGTGGATCATCGATGAAACTGTGAAAAAACCGTGTTTTTTTTCGAAAACTCTTGCAACTGCGATTTAAGATAGAATTTAGGGTCGTGACATAAACATGGATCCGGATGGCCAAGAGACTGTCCTCCAAAAGATCCGGAACATCCGTAAATTTATCATACTGTGAAACTGATCCTAGAGCTCTGCAGTTCTTTTTTAAACACTGTGATATAAGAAACCTCTGGACCACTTTTACGGATGTTCCGTATCTTCCGGAGGACGGTCCTATGGCCATCCAGGTCCGTGTTTTTTCATCTTTATTATGGAGACTTTCAGCCCTGGGCTGGTTCGTCTCCAGTACGTGTTTATGTCATGACCCTGAATTCTTTCTTATATCGCAGTTCAACATGCTTTCGAAAAAACCGTAGGACTCTAGGATCAGTTTCAAAGATTGACCATTTTTAAAGATGTTCTAGATCTTGCGGAGGATGGTCCCATGGCCTTCTAGGTACATGTTTATGTCACGACCGCAAATTTATTTATATATGACAGTTCCAAGTGATTTCGAAAAAACCGTGGAGCTCTAGGGTCAGTTTCATACAATGACCACTTTTACGGAATTTTTAGATCTTGCGGAGAACGTTCCGATGGCCATCTGGGTCCATGTTTATGTCACGATCCCAAATTCATTCTAATATCGCAGCTCCTAACGTTTTCAAGAAAACCACGGAGCTCTAGGATCAGTTTCGTTAATTTTCCACTTTCACGAATGTTCCGGATCTTTCGGAGGACGGTCCCATGGACATCCAGGTTCATGTTTATGTCACGACCCTAAATTCTTTCTATCATCACAGTTCTTAATTTTTTCATGAAAACCACGGAGCTCTAGGATCAGGATCGTGGATTTACCACTTTTACGGATGTTCCGGATCTTCCGGAAGACGGTCCTATGGACATCCAGGTTCATGTTTATGTCACAAGCCCAAATTCTTTCTATCATCACAGTTCCTAATGTTTATAAAAAAACGCGGAGCTCTAGGATCAGAATCGTGGATTTACCACTTTCACGGATGTTCCGGATCTTCCGGAGGACAGTCCCATGGCCATCCGGGTCCATGACCCAAATTCATTCTTATATCACAGATCCTAATGGTAAAAAAAGGGAGCTCTAGGATCAGATTCATGGATTGTCCATTTTTACGGATGTTCCAGATCATCCGGAGGACGGTCCCATGGCCATACAGGTACATGTTTATGTCACGACCCCAAATATTTGTTTATATCACAGTTCCTAATGTTTTCAAAAAAACCGCAGAGCTCTAGCATCAGGATCTAGGATGTTCCGGATTTTTCGAGGACCGTTCCGTTGTCTCCAGGATCCATATATAGGAACCATGACTGTATTCTGGCTAATTGTGAACATTTGTGCCCATTAATCTAAATTACAGATCTTGCGCCACTTGCAAAACCCTACAAACACACCTTTTAAAAAACGTGTAACAACTCTTTTCGCTTTTTAAAAAAGTAGACGACTCTATTTTCAAGTTTTTTGCAATCAAAATCATCTAGAAACCCTAGGAATTCTAAAGGTACAACATTTTTTGAAATTCATTAAGAAATGGCTAAGTTGTGCTTGCAAACATGCCGTTACACGTTTTTCGGAGGCATCGTGTTCGGAGTGTTAAAAGTTCCATTAGAGTACAGCAGTTGAAATTGAACGAAGGGCCTTTAGTGCGACAATACTAATCATATGCGCACTCTTTTGTCTAGCTCCCTTGGTGGATGAGGGGATTTTAAGGTATTTCCTCCATTCCACTGGAAAAAAAGCGAGCCCCACACGTTTCAATGTATTGACACGAAGGGGAATTATTGACAATAGTATTGATGATGTGAACACAGAAATATTTTCAATTTCGATGTATTGATGTCAATATAGAATGTATTGACAATACGATTATTGTCAATAAAAGCTATCGTGTAGGGTCTACTAAAAAGTGCGCGTTTGCCTTACTCATATACTGTCTGCGGTTGTGTGTTAAACGTCGTTAGAACTTTTACACAGTCGCGTTTGACTTGCTCATATACTGTGCAAGTCAAACGCACACTCATTTCGCTGTGGATTTGAGGAAATACCGCAAAATCCCCTCACCCACTAAGGAAGCTAGGCAAAGGAGTGCGCATTTGATTAGTATTGTCGCATTAATGGCCCTTCGATCAATGTCCACTTCTGCTCAATTTTTACACTGCCATACTATACTCTAACGCAACTATCAATCTATCCTCTTCAGAACTTTATCTTGTTAATAAATTATCGCACTAAAGAGCAGTTCCTATTAACAACACTAGTCTATGATTCCTATGTAAAATCGTGCGCTGATCCAAAAATGTAGTCAGAAAAAAAAACTCAGAAGGATTGTTTTCTAGATACAGCTAATTAATAAAATTTCACTTAAAAAAGTTTGTTTACAAAAAAACCCATTATCTCTGCCAAATTAAAGGTGAAAATTTTTTGTTTCGATCAGCTGAACATCATTTGTTGTTAATTTATCGTTTGTTTAATTTTTTAATGTTTTGCATATTTTCAAAAAAAAAAATCGATTTCAGCAAAGTTTTTAAGCAAGGTATATACAAATGTTTGTAGTGGTTGTACAAACAATACACCTAATCTCACTGAAAAATGGTTAATAGCCAATTTTGTCATTTTTAATTTGGCATTAAAATAATTGATATTGTTTCATTACAGTCGGAGGTATTTGTATTTTAGTAAACAAACTTTTTTTAGGTGAAATTTCATTTTTTATGAGATTTTTTTTGACTAAATTTTTGGATTAAGTGCACGATTTTACATGGAAAATGACCATCATCGTACAAAGTTCAAATATGGTGGAAACTAGTGCTATTGACACTTGAAAATTGAGATAAATCAAATTACCAGAACTTTTGATCAAATATTTTATCTCTTTGCTGGTGCGCTGTTTTAAATAATGTCTTCATTGGTAACAATATTTGAGATATTTTAAATGGTTATGCAAAATATCTTAAAAAACCGTTTAAACAAGAAGTTTAAAAACATTATCAAACATTAATGTTCTACGATTTTTGTGAATTTTTAAGTCCCCAAAGTTTTAAATTTTCCAAAACTTTGCATTTTTTATAAGCTTTATTAATAAAATAATTTATAAATATGGAAGTTATTCTTGTTGTGATATTAAAGTTTTTAACACTTTTTTGGAATTGTCATTCAAAATTATAATAAATTAGCTATACAACTTTGTCTCAGACGTCATTTTGATCAGAAATTACTTTTTCGTGCAACAATTTATAGAAAAATGACCACGATGTTATTTTGAAAATAAAATCAAAATTCGCCGACACACAATCATCCATAGTTTCATGCAAATCAGAGAAGATCCAGTCGAAATTGTTGTTTTTTTATCCTTTTTGGCCTGGCACTGATCTAAATCTTCATGTATAGCGTTTCCTCCCAACGCTATAGCCCAAGTAACAATTTTGGTTTTATGAAGGTTCTGTAGACCATGATTTAGACTTGCAGAATGCTATAAAAGCTCTATAAAGCTTGCAATGTTACTTGGGAAGCTTTAGTATTTTGTTATTGATTAGAAGTCGTAAATGCCGGGATTTTCTGACGCATAAGAAGTAAAACCGTTGGTCCCCGGTCTATGAGTTTGATGGGTCGATAGGTAGGGTCCAGGTGTGGAAGCTGCCTCCCTGGCGTCGGTAGTATTGGTACTCAGTACGAAAAACAAGATCGGCGGAAAACAAATCAAGAAGATGGTATTGAATCAATCATGCGGGAACAAATTTCTGATATTATTTCAGGAAAATCCATATAATTTTTGTTGGCATCAAAATCATCATTTTGAATGGCTGACATATTTTGTCCTCTCAGGTTACACTGCACATTTCACTGCTTTATGTAAAACTGTTTATGGGGTTGTTAGGGTAGGTATCGCGGATAGGCCTATAAAGTGTTTTGGGGAAAACTAAGGTGATGCTCATAAATCTAGATAAAAATTTCAAACTGTCCTATCTGCATTGATCGGTTTTCTTCATCGTCTTTCTTTCTTTAATAACCCTACTTTAAAATCATTCCCTGTTATCAAACTGTGTGGCAAAAATAATACGAGATTTGTTTGCGTAGGTGTGGTTATCAAAAGAGAAGGTCGATTAACAGAATCGAGCAAAGCAGATAGGACCTTTTGAAATGTTTATTGAGAAATACAAATACAATCAATGAGATTAAGCCAAGTCGCACTTTTTCGTCATGAATCGTTGAAGCAACTTCTCACTGAAGGTTCCACTGCTTTTTTGTTTCGAGTGTATTACTAGGGCGATTAGCTTGATCTTTGTAAATGCATTTTCAAAAGTGCAACGTATTCGATTTGAGAAGATAGAAATCAGCACAACATCACATGAGCATTGTAGCAATTTTATAGTTATTTCCATACAAACCTTCATTGTTGTTGTGGCACCTTAAAATGTCAAGTATTTTTTGCTGATCTTAAGACATAGCTGTTTAAATCCTGCAGGACAAAATGCATTGTCCAGTCATTTTTCACAACCAAACGTGCAAAAATCTATGATCTTTGGTCGCATTATAGGAATAAATTACAGAGAAAACTTCCGCTACATAGATGAACGTTACGCCATTCGTCGATAGCCCCCTAGTGTTCCCCAGAAAACATCTAATTTCCCAATGATTACCACTATTTTTTCAGCCGCATGACGAGTCCCCGGTCCCGACGAGGTGATCTGATTAGCAATCGAAATCCTCAGTCCCCAGGCTCGGTAAGCCCCAGTGTACATAGTTCCGAAGAACGGCCTAGAAGTCGCGCGACTTCCCATCAGCCTTCCAGACCGCAGTCACAGCCCTGTCGGACAGGTAGGTCGAAACCTGCATTGCAGATGTCCAGGGCAGTTAATTAATTCATTGATTGATGGTAGAACTTTTTGCAGGTCCCCCCTGTGACTCGCTTACCCATATCGAATCGTCCGGTGCGACGCCCCTGCTAGGGTCCCACGAAGCCCTGGAAGGGGAAATCAAGCGGTTGCGCGAGCGGCTGCATACCGTCGAATCGGAGAATTTCTCGTTAAACGCCAAACTAGCCCAGCAACAGTGGGAGGTGGAACACCGCCTGGCGGAGATCGAGATGCAAATCTGTGGTGCTTCGTCCGCGTCCAGCATGAGTCAGGAGAACGAAACCGAAGACCTGGAACGGAACCGGGAGAGTATCATATAACACGGAAGCGAGCTGCCTCATAAAGTTGCCCTGGTGTATGTGCGATGCATGACTTGAATGGCGTACCATTGTTCGTTTCTTTTCGTGGTGGTTGTGTGAAGATATCGGTGAAGCACGCTGTAAGCGGAGAAGACAGGAAGATCGTTCGTTTTTGTTTTGGGTTAAACCATCAAGATTTCTACGTTGTTCTTGCGAAGAGCAGGTTCCAGTGCGGACTTTTGCTTATGTTTCGTTTGTTGAATATACCTACTATTGGAGAATACATTTCGTGACACAGCATTACGGGTCATCTTTGACAAAGGCAGCTACTCTAGAGAACTACGGAAGCGCGCAGAGAGAATCTTCTTGGAAACCGGGAAAGACGGGCGGGGTCGTTGTTGCAAAACCGAGAAGGTTACCGAATCTGTTAGAATACCGAAGATGCAAATCGAACAACACAAATACATTTCTGTTCAGTTAGTAACTAGCATTACCAATAGTACGTTGAAAAATGATAGTGTCACTAAATCGGGTACTAAACGTTGGAGAAGACAAGTGAGATTACTGTTAATGAACCACTATTCGTGCTCTGTATGATAGCCAGATCATTTTGTGAGAATTTCTAGAACGGAATCGTACCAAAACAAAATATAAAAAAAAACTTAGCTCTTTGTAAAAAAAATTAAAGTAACAAAGCAAATGAAAGCAACCAAGCAACAAGTGAGATCGTAGTACGATTAACCTATGAAAATTCGTTATTATCGAACGATGTAGATTTTTTACCACTAGCAGATGAGTTAGAGAATTGACGACAAAGCGATTCAACTACCAAATTGTTGGGAATGTTAAGGCAGCACCGGCGACCGGTTTGAATTGAATTTTATTTAATGTTACATTCAACGGTGCAAATTTTATTGCTTTGTTAAGGAGTCCCGGTGTGGCCACAACTACAGAAAAGCATTCACTCAACGATTGATCGAAAAAAAACCCTCCCAGAGGAGATAATTGTGAATATTTCACTGTAAACATATAACTGAACTACTTGATAAGGTAAAGCCCTTTTTTAAATATCCTCACAGATGAGCCGTGCATTACGAACAACTATTAGGATCAACCGCGGCATCATGGGACAAATAAATCTTTCATCGTCATCGGACTTTCGTTTCATCCCGAGTTTTGAGATTCAAATTACTCCTTTTTAAATTTTGATACCTAGGATTACGGTCGCCGAATGAGGCAAGTTTTATTCGTTATATTCCAGTTATTTACCATTTATGTAAGCGTTCAGAAGCGCTAGGAAATACCAAAAAAAAAAAACACGATGAAAAATCGATTCACTTCTCACCCTATCGAAATTCACCGAATGATCAACAACGGATAGAACAAATTTAAATCTTATAAAAATATCTAAATCACTGCAAATTTGCAATCGTATTTAATTTCTCCATCCAATTCGTATTTTTAACTTGACGAACGGAAAGAAAGTGTAGATAAGAAAATAAAAACACTGCACCGTTGCGGAAAACCTCCAATGGATGGTTTGGTGAGCGTGATCGAGATCATATAGAAAAACTACAGGATACATTAGAATGATTTAAAATGAAAAGAAAACCAAGTTTTCGATGTTTTTTTTTTGGTCAAAGAAAAAGCTTCAAAAGCTCCATTGCTCTTTTGTTCCCAAAGATGGTAATGTCGTTGTTTGAGAGTTTGAAAGTGTAATTTTTGTTTGACTCGGAAATTGTATCTAAATAGCTGCCTAACAAAGTACATTTGCTTTTACTAGAACAGGTTGCAGGTTGAAAAACTACGTTTCAATTTGTTTTCATTCTGCATTTCTTGACAAATATTACCATTTACTATAACTCCAGACATGAAGCAGTTTCTTTTCGATTAACCCACTGAACCAGTGCTGTGGTTGTGGATAAACGAGGGTAGTCGGCGACTACTTACTAGGGGTGAAAAGTATCCTTCTTGGGAATGATTTTTTTTTTTATATTCGCTCGATACACTTATTCCAGCGATTTCCCAACTTCATGATTCCGACCGAAAAGTAATTTTCCGGAATGTCTGCAAAATACTCCACCGTGGTGTCGATTATTTCCTCACGTGAGCTGAATTTTTTTATTGATGAGCCATCTTTTGAGGTTTGGAAAGAGATAATAGTCTGAGGAAGCCAAATTGGGCGAATATGATGGATGCAAAAGAGTTTTTTTTTTAGCTGCATGTGAGGCCGTTTTGCAGCGATTTCGGCCTTCAAACGCTCCAATAATGCACAGTAATACTCGCTGCTGATGGTTTTTCCTTTTTCGAAGTAGTCCACGAAGAGTATGCCATGACAATCCCAGAAAAACGACGCCATAACCTTTCCGACCCATCGATCCTCCCTCGGCAGCTTCGGACCACTCGTGCCGGATTCTGTCCATTGCCGGGCACTCATTATGTTCTCTGGGGTGTAATAGTGGATCCAGGTTTCATCAACAGTAACCAATCGACGCCAAAAGTCCACCCGAATCCGCGTCAGCAAGTCTAAACACTCTTTCGAAGTGCTCTCGCGTTCGTGTTTTTGGTCAGGAGTGAGCTTGCGCGGCACACAGCGGCAGGATAACTCTTTCATATGCAGAATATCGCCCAAAATATGGCGTGTGCACTCAGTACTAATCTTTGGGGTATCTGCTACCTCGCGCACCTTCACTTTCCGGTCTTCTTCTTCTTATTTCCTTTATTTAACGTCGGTCTCTGTTCCGCAATCTAGTGCCAATCACCGACGGACATCGATTGCCATCTATTGACGACAATCGAATGTGCAGGAAGGCAGCTTCCACACCTGCGTAGGATATCGCACCCATTCACAACACACATGGGCCGGGACCAACGGCTTTACTTCCCTTCCGAATGAAGACGTGACCAGAGATTTTTATGCCTCAGAAAAATCCCACCGACCTTGGCTGGGATTGAACCCAGACCCATTGGGGTGTTAGAAAGCAGTCACGCTTACCACTACACCACCGGCGCCGGCTTCACTTTCCGGTCTGCCAACACCATTTCATGCATTTTTATTTTTATTTTGGTGACATTGTCCTCTGTAACCGGATCGGAGGGCTTGCCGCTGCAAACCAAACTCTCGAAACCAATATTTGACGGTGTAATCTGACGGAGCATTAGCATATAGGTAACTCTAAAACTAGTAGGTCCCGAAGAAAAGTGCTCAACTTTTTGGCTCAGCTGGTAGCATAGGAAAATCCACGAACCCCTCATTTTATCTGTCAAACTTTCATAGCGAATCAAAACAAACATTGTGTAGTTCTAGAATTTTGACTAGAATGGGGTACGTTAAACGATTTGCTTGGGATCAATAGGTTAGTCAAGTAGTGAGCCATTTTCGCCGTTTTACCTCTCAAAAAATAATGTTTTAAATCGTTTAAAATCGTTTTTATCCATACTCAACATGATGGCAAACACGTCAACAACAATCAGCTATCAAAACAAAACTAAAGACAGTATCGCACTGAAATTTGGCATGTCTGCCTAAATATAAACGGACTACAAGGCACCATAACCTTTTTTGCAGAAGCAGCGCATTCTGGCAGTCAAAGAGGTTACCTTTCACCCCACCGAGTAGCTCCAAACTGAAACAGCAATCCAATCCAATAACTAGCGTCTCTGATATTCATGTTCAGGTGGAAAGAAAGGAAGAAGGAAGGAACGAACCGGGTTTGGTAAAGGAGATGATTGAGATCAAAATTCTTGCGTCACTTTTCAAACGGTCCTGAGTAACCAATGTAAACAAACCAAGTGAAACGATACAAACGATTGCTCTTCTATCATCTTATGTGATACAAAAACACCCATCCAAATTTACTTTAATTTATATAAGGTAATCGTAGGTCAAAAAGTGTCCAATGTACAGTTTGAAATGATGGGTACATGATAGTTACTTCGGTCATTCGGACTGCCTAACATGATTGGTGCTCATTTTCTAAAGGCGGAGCCAATCTAAAGTTAGGTGCTCTACTCTGAAATCTGTGAAAGGGAATCTAGTATAATGTAGAAGAAAGGTCTAAGATTTTATGACAAGTAATGCATTTGGTATAGGAAAAAAGTCATGATAGGGGAGGGGGGGAGAGGGGGTAATTTTTTGCTCGATGTAGCGTGACATAATTAATGCATGGGCCCTTTGGAATGTACTCACTCACTTGAGAATCATTCGGATTCACTTTTAAAAGTAGCTAATCACTTCGTAAAAGTTCGGAATCACTTCGAAGAGTGCTGAATCATTTCAGAGAGCACTCAATAACTCATATAAAGTTCCAAATTCCTTCAGAAAGTAATGAATCACTTCAGGAACGGTTGGAATCACTCCGAAAGTCATTTAAGAAAAGTTCGAAAATTCTTCGGAGAGTATGGAATGACTCAAGAAATTTATTGAATCTCTTTGGAAAATGCTTAACCTTTCTAGAAAATTTGTAATCGCTTCCGTAAGAACTGAATTATTCTGGAATGGACTGCTCTTCACAACACTTCGGAAAGAACTTTATCAATTCTCTCAAGTTTGAAATCACTTCCTCAAGAACAAGTTATATTTTAATATTGTGAGGATAAATTGGCATGAGCATGATTGACTGCACTTTTACGAAAAATCCCTGGAATGTTCGATAAAAGGGTTGGGATTGCAGCAGGATTCGTTGTGGCAAACGCTATGCTGAATTGATGTCGTAACGATTCAACAGCGCAAAGAAAATTTGGTTTGAACCCACGGTCTTCTGCTCAACAAGCAAAATTGGTCGCCACTAGACCACCGAGCTCTTTATATTACAAAACAATTACGATCATATTTCTGTTCAATTTGTTGTTACTATGATTCGATCCCGGCGACGACGTCACCGACGACTACAGCAATTGCTCTTGAGAAGAAATTGATATGTATTTCCAATCAACACGTCCTCTTAAAACTCAAATATTACTTCTTTAACGTACCCGCCTTTTTAATTTTCATACGGTCAAAAGTATAAGGTGCTTGGGTTCTAACGTACGATCTCCTGCTCAGTAAATAAAAACGATCGCTCTAAAGCCACCGTGCCCCGTACAAGATTCAATCCTCAATCGTTTCTTGTCAATTACAAGAAGCTACTGCAATGAAATGAAATCCCCGGATCTGGCTGACGTTACATTTGTCGAAATATACGTATTGCTTTTCCGAATCGTTCGACCAATTTCTATTATTAACGATTTTCTACTATAGATAGATCAACTCAGTAATGTAACGAGGCTTGGGTTTTAACCGATGATAATTTACTCAATAAGCAAAAACGGTTGCTCTATAGCCACCGTGCCCCTTACATTACCACAATCTACGACCGACTTCTTAACAGAAAGCAGCCTACAAAGTCTTCCAAACCCTTTCCGGAATTCATGGTTTAAACAATTTAATTATTAACTGCGTTTTGTACTCTCGGAACGATGGCGGTTTATTTTCTTGTGGGAGAGCTAGGGATTAAATCCATGATATTCTGTATGAAGTATGGCAATGATGTATGAATTCTCAAAACTAAGTTCTTCCTTAGATGCCTAAAACGCTTTTGGAAAAAATGGAGGAAACCATGTAGAGGAGAGTGGACTCAAGGACTTCACATATGATTTTTTAGATTCTTTTGAGCCCCTGTTATGATATATATTCATTCCTAAATAAACGATTTGCCAAAATTTGCCAGGAAACGCAGTTTTAGGAGTTATGGGAGACTTGATCCCCTGTTTATGATATGCATTAGAATCTGAATGTTTAAACGCATCCCGTGATCGAATGTGTCAAAATTCTGAGAGAAGAGCAGAGTTTTTTTTTTCACACTCAAATATCAGATTTAAATTTCTTTAAATTCTGGTCAGGTTTACATGTGTGTAATTCTAGGGAAATCTACTTCAACGTAGTTTTTAGCTTTAAATGAAACTGAACAATGCACCATAAGAAACTGTACCAATTCAATGATCATCATTGATGCCACTTTTTCACACCCAGGGTTGACATCATACATTTTTCGCACTTATTGCTCATTTTTTTTAATAAATCTGAGTTTAAGGTTCCTATTGGTATACAAAACACAGTAGGTTTGTATTTAGATAAAACCCTGTTCTCAAATTTGAGTCACAATAACGAAAAGAGCAATAATCGCTGCTCGTTTCAAGATTTCAAAAAAAAAAATTATTTACATTCAAATGTTGTAATTTGACCACTGCATGTGTGTCTATTGTTGTTTCTTTATTAAAGAGACTTTAAGCCTAAGGCTGGTTCGTCTCCGTATGCATGTCTACTGCAGGACTGGTTAATGTCATTTTCAATGATAGATCTCACACGAATTTTACAGAGGTACTTCTGTCAATATAATTAGATGAGAAAACGATGATAGATATTTTCTTCCAAAGCTCATCGATGTCATTGTCATGACAGAACGTGACAGTGTTGTGAGCATCATTTATTGATATCATTGTTACTTGTACTGCGGAAGTCTTAAACATATATCGAAGACAGTAAATCAAGAAGACTGGCAACTTTGCCAGAATCCAAGCGACAGATACAGTAGCGCTGCACTTGAGTGAAGGTGGAAACAACGCATAGGAAAATGAGCAAATGCACAAACAAATTCGTTCGAAGCATTTACCTTTGAGTTGCAGGTAGCGCGATTGTACCTGTCTCATAGCATTTGTATGAGAAAATGGAAGAGTTGCCAGTCTTCTTGATTTGCATATATTCACTCTACCAATCAGATACTGTTGTTTGCCTTAATGCATCTAAATCGGTAAGATATTGTTATTGTTATGTCAAAACCATATGAGAATTCGACAGGGAGTATGCATAAGGGCGTTAGCACGATGATTGATTCTCTTCGTCGATTTTCTCTTTAGTAAATAACTGCATTTGCTGTTGCTTTTGATAGCCAATACAATCTGTTACAACTCTGCATTGAACAAATTCTAGAAAATTGTTTCACTTAGCTGTAGCAATGTTAAGAGAAAATCGACGAAGAGAATCGATCATCGTGTTTACGCCCTTATGCATGCTCACTGTCGATCTATTCTCATGAGTGCTTGATCATTGGGAAATGACAAGAAAGCTTATGATAGGTAGTTTCATCTCGTGATAGTGAGAGGACCTGTTTTCTCATTGTCACATGACAGCCGTGATATGATGATACCATATGATACCAGCTCTAGTCTACTGAGTACTCTGATCCTACTCTATCAATAACTTAAAGTAAAACCAAGTTTCATCAACTGAGTGAAAAACTTAAAGTTGAAGTAAACAGCTTGAGAGGATGGTCAAAAACATACATTGAACTTGAGAACAACTCCACAGCTCTCTGGCATAATACAACAGGTTTATTACAATACCTATCCTGCAAAGGAACGTTCTACCAATAGAGATGTACCTTTTAGGAATAAAACCTTACATAAACTTCGAAAGAAAGCCCAGAAACTATTTAACCGGGCAAAAATAACAAAGCTATAGCATCAATATAGAAAAGCTCTTACAGCTTATAATAGGGAAATTATAAGATCAAAAAGAAAGGATGGAAGGCATACATGTGAAAACATTGCAAATGCTCCAATTGCTGCTAGATTGCAGAAAGGTCTTTCAACAGATCATTCAATTGCAACTCTTTAAAAAGAGGACGGCACGCTTACTGGATCAGTGGAGGAAAAGTTAGGTATAATGATGAATAGCACACTTTCCATGTTCAACTTCTAACATAAATGAAGTCCAGAATATATGTGCAGCGAAAACTGTCTCTGGAAAAAAAAAACAGGTCGTATGTTCAGGAAACAATGAACCCGACTGAATCAGATAGAGCCAGGAAAGATGCTCAAAATCTGGCCAAATTTAATGGGCGATTGATTCTTTTGAACCGTTCAAATCACCAGGTAGAGGCGGATTCTTTCCAGTACTACTCCAGAAAGGGAAAGAAACATTGACACCTATTCTAACAGACATGTTTAGAGCAAGCTTAACATTAAACTTTATTCCAATAGCCTGGCGTCAAGTTAAGGTTATATTTATTCCGAAGGATAAAACATCTCCTAAATCTTTCAGGCCGATAAGCCTATCTTTAATTATGCTGAAGATAATGGTGAAAATAATAGGTGAATATATAAAGTCAAAGTACTTGGAAACAATTCCTTTAAATAAATATCAGTTTGCATATCAAACTGGTAACTCAACAGTAACAGATCTTCATCCGCTGGTTACAAAACTAGAACAATCTTTTGAATCAAAAGAAATTTCCCTAGCAGCTTTCATTGATATCGAAGGAGCATTTGATAATGCATCTTATCACTCAATGAAAAACACTATGATGAAACTGATGAGTTCGATAAAAGCATGGTTAATTGGATTAACGAAATGCTAAGGAAAATAGAAATCTCAGCAAACCTTGGAAGCAAATCCATAACACTGAGAGCTGTAAAAGGGTGTCCTCAAGGAGGTGTTCTTTCACCTCTACTGTGGTCTTTAAAAGTTGATGACCTTCTCAAAAACTTAGAAGCACAGGGCTTCGAGATTATTGGCTTCGCAGATGATATAGTCATAAAAGTGCGTGGAAAATATGACCATGTCAGTTCAAGTAGAATACAAATTGCTTTAAATTATGTGTGGTTGTGGTTCACTAGCGAAGGATTGAACATTCATCCATTTAAAACAACTGTTGTACCATTCGCACGAAGAAAAAAAAGGTCCTTAAATAATATGAAACTGAAAGGAATAATTTTTGAACATTCAAACACAGCCAAGTACCTGGAAGTTACTCTTGACAGCAAACTAAATTGAAATTCGCATCTAGAGTAAGTCATTGCTCTTTGGATATGTAAAAAAAAACTTTTGTCAGTAAATGTTGATTTAAACCTAAAATGATCCACTGGATTTATTTGATGATTGTAAGACTCTGAATAACCTATGCATCATTGGTTTGGTGGCCTAAAACCAATGAAAAATCTGCTCAGAAAAAGCTGGGGAGGCTGAAAAGACTAGCCACTCTCTCAATAACTGGTGCAATGAGCAGCACACCATGTATGGCACTAGATGCTCTGATTTATCTGCTTCCGTTGCATCAATTTATTCAATTAGAAACCGAAAGGAGTGCATTAAGGATCTGACGGTCACAGAACTTTCTTGAAGGTGATCTTAGAGGACATATGATTATCCTAAAAATGTTCAATATTAATTCTCTTGTGATACAAAATGAAGATTGTATGAAGAAAAAATATCACTTCGATCGTCTTTACAATGTAGCAGATCCTGATCGCGATTTGTGGGAAAATGGAAAATTCGTCAAGGATCAATAGTATTTTATACAGACGGCTCTAGATTCAATAATCATGTAGGAGCAGGTGCAACAGATCCAGGAATAAATATCTCAATATCTATGGGTTACTGGCCTACCGTGTTCCAAGCAGAAGTTCAAGCAAATCTTGAATGTCCTTTTGCTTTGCGTAGAAATTATAGACATTCGAATATCTGCATTATGTCTGATAGCCAAGCAGCACTAAATGCTTTGAAATCAGCAACATGTAATTCTAAACTTGTATGTGCAATGTCACTCCAAACATTAGCCTGCCAAAACCAAGTGAACCTATTTTGGGTTCCTACACTGTTCATGTAAATATAACTTGAAGCTAATAGGAAAACTTCAAGAGGACATGTGTTGATTATGTGGCATAGAAAATGAAGACTGTGAACATCTGTTATGGTCTTGTACAGGAATCTTAAATAAGAGGCGTATTTTTCTGGATAAGGAGCTGACAGACCCCTTTGATATTTGGAATTCAGTTCCCGGCCAATTCATTCGAAATGTAATACCTGACTGGGAAAATGCTTCCGATCAGTCTATGACGGTCGCTTCATAAAATGGTGATACGACGTTTTATCATTATGATTGATCCCCTTTTGTTACCCGGTGAAGTCATCTCCATTGCGCGTAATCTATTGTTCGGTTGGTGCGGTTGAAAACGTGTGATGAGTTAAGCTTTCGTTCAAGTTGAAAAGTGACCAGAGTAGCACTTTTCCGTCACGAAAAGATGCATCAGCTTGTTAATAACTGAAATAAATCGAAAAGAAGCTTCTGCGTTTTGACAAAAATGCTAAATGGACCAAACCGTCGGTCGTAATAATATAATGTAATTTGAGGCGCTCAGTAGCCTAGTGGTGACCATTTTTGCGTACTGAGCAGAAGGCGTCATCCCCAGGCTAATTTAAAAGTTAAAAAGAGGCTGTTCATAAACTACGTAGACAGTTTAGGTGAGGGGGATGACGATTATCCATGGCTCATTCAAATTTAAAAAAAAATTGTATGGACAATTGTCTACGTAGGGGGAGGGGGGGGATCAAGGTCAAGGACTTCAGCACAATTTGGATATACTATAACATCTAATTGTCTTATTGAATAAAATATGGTAAATTATGTGCATAAGCCCCATTAATCTGATTGCATATGTTTTGTTACAAGTAAATAATTTGATTTGAACTCCAGCACATCTATTCCACATTTAACTAGGTAAAAAAGAAACGAATGGTGTAGGTTTTTTTTTTTTCATTTTCCACTTTTATAGAAGTAAATCTAGAAACCTGGGAGATCCAATTGGTAAAAGAAATTTAAAAGTCCATCAATTAACTGCCGAGTATTAATACTTTAAATTTTCGCATTCAGATAGTCACAATCAGCAATTTTATGATCCGTGAGCATTCGCTCGGAGTGAGCACTCACGAATCATAAAATCGCTTATTGTGACCTTCTGAAAGTGAAATTGTCAGGTTTACTTTGCAACCTTTTCTTGTAAATTTGCGAAAATGTTTCCGACTGTAAATTGATAATTTTTTAGAGTTTTTCCAATACAGAAATCAATGATATTGGTTACGTTGAATCATTTTTTGTATATTTTAGATTTGCCACACAAGATCAAAGTGTGGGTGCTCTTGTATTAAAATTTCATACGCGAAAGGCCTTTGTCACGTGGAAGGTTCATTAAGCTTGGATTTAGTCGAGTCTTGGAAGCTTAATTATTTTTCAATTATTTTTATTCCTTGTGACGCCGTTTTCAAGTCCCATGTTTCAAAAATAGCAATTGTTCTCGGTTCACAATCCAAAAAAATCCACGTGCACGTTTGTGTTTCTCAACGTCATACGTAAGAATCGATGTTTAATCGAAATGTCTTTTTGTCAGAGATCGTGGAAATTTGTTCAACAATACCTAATCATATTTTTCAATTCTGTTTTCAAAGTATGGTAAGTGAGCTTATCTTAAATTCCACATTTTTTCATACTTTTCTCAATTTATTTCGAAGCAAGGTTTGAACATATTACATTTACGCAAATAAAACCATGAACATCTATTTCAAATTTGATTTTAGCCATACGACCAAAAATTGGGTCACTATTGCCAAAAATGGCATACTTACTTCAAAATTTAATCACACTCAAGCAGCTTAAATAATTAGTAAAGTCACAGTTGTACTATTATTTGCACAAAATCTAGCTTATGGTATTTTTGAAAAGCTTTTAAACATGGCTAAGTCCTGACACATTCAAACTTCGGTCTCACGGCTTATTTTGCTTGTCAAAGAATTTTGCAAAATATTTCGTTTCTCGGCATCGTAAACATTGCTTAACATTTCTGAACTTTTTTAAATTAAACAACCAATTTTGATCTTCTGGAAACTTTCAAGACCACTCAGCAAAATGCCAAGCCCACAGCTTCACTAATTCCCAACAATGCACCACACTCGGGCGAATAAATGCCTAGATCATAAAACTGAACAATTGGTCACGCGTGATCGGGGTCATACCGAGTGTTACCAAGCAAAATTTTCTTATGCGTGGCTTGGGCCGATTGAAAAACCAATCGTCTGCTCTCTCTTTGTTCAGGACTTATAAATAAAGTTAAAGCATCGATTTGATTACAGAACTTCTAAATAATCGAAAGACAGTGTTTTTCAAGTAGTAGGACAATGATTTCAATCGTTAATCATTTTCATTTAATTTCAAACATGTATACACGTATCAATTCAAACATGCTTAAACATCCGAAACATTTAAAACATTTAAAAATTTGATTGGGCCCAGATTCATGTAAGAAAACGTTAAATTCAGACTCTGAATTTTTTAAACCTCGCATCTTGGAAACTCTTTCTACGAATTAAATTTCCAGGTCATGGAACAAATAGGTAATGTCTCAATATCTAAACTTTTGCTTCCAATCCAGGATTTGCCATTTTCTCACCCACAAGTTTAAATGTTTTCATAATGTTCCATAATCTGTCTATGTTCAGGAATTGTTAAAGGTTTTTCTTATGATCCATTCATTTAATGAAATTCTGTATTTAAGTTTTTGATTTGATAGATGGGCCGAATGACACTTGGCCGAATACCATTAAGCCGATTGCTATTAGGCCGAATGGGTCACTATGCCGAACGGATCATTAGGCCGAAATTCTAATAGTTGTTCACCTTTCATGATATGACCTCGGTATTGTTCTAATGAAGAAAGCAGAATTATGTCTGTTTACGCTGATTAAAAAATTACTATTGATTGGCGCAAACATACCGCTCCATATTTCAACAAACCTTGCCTTTTTTGCTCTACGGTTACCTAAACTGCTTTGTAATGCTCTGTCCCTGGATCTTTCTATTTCGTCGATGATATGTAACGATAGCTATCGATAGTTATCAGCCTAGGGAAACTCCACTGTTGAACTACACAGATCGATCATCTAGAATCTGTCAAACCACGATGTTAGAATACATTGCTGCAGGAAAAATCTGTAATGAAAAGTACTTAACTAGACATGTCAGCAGATAGAAATCTGCAAACTCGATGGAACTGCTCATGATTGAATGATGTGAAAATCTGCTATGAAAAATCGTTATCAAAAAATGCATCAGCAGAAAATATGCCTGTATGTGAGATCTCAACAATCTTTCCAAGTGTCAGTTCCATACATATTTTCTCAGCTGAGCTCCCAAACTTTGTAAAGTATCTTTACATGTGACTTTAACATCAGGATTAAGTTTGGGATCCTAATTAATATTTCATAGAGTGAGATCTAAAACCAAAGTTAAAGACATACAGTCTGAACTTTTCATTCTTACCAAAAAGATTACGATTTTCATATTTTCGTCCGTTCTTATCAAAAGGATTACGATTTTGATATTTTTGAATAGCTGCAAAATCTTCACAAACATAATATTTATGATTCTAGTATAAATTCTATATCCTTTCTCAGAGAGACGTGTTGAAATATTTACAAAATTACATTTCCAAGAAATACTAAGTTCAATCTTTTCAAAATTCGGCCTAATGTCCTGCCCCATTAGGCATATTGGCGTTCGACCTAATGACGTTCAGCCTACTGAAATTCAGCCTAATGACGTTTGGTGAAGTGGTCACCGGCCCAATAGCCTCCGCCGTCTGGCATTTTAAAAGTTTAAGAAAGTGCAGAGTTGTAAGAATTTTTCAAATATTCTTCTAGAACTTTGAACCTGCCCTTAACTCAGTGGTCTTTATGCATTTTTAATAGACAACTTTATATTTCCAGATAAGTCAAGACATTTTCCTTGTTGGTTCTTACAGCGAATTGTTTTTTTTAATCCGGTTCCACTGGTTCCAACCCAGTGCGAAACTGAACTTTTTATCAGTGTTAACCTCAAGCTGAGGTAGTTTTTAAAAACAAACGATCAAACTGACGTTTGCCAAAAATTCGGCAGACCCAATCCTAATAGCCGAACGGAATCAAACTCAAATTCGGCATTAGACTGTACCGCAAACCTGTTCTGGAATCAGCTAAACGACATTCTAACAGCGTGTACTGGAATATAACAAAATTCAAAAAAATAGATTGATTGATTTTCTAAAGTATAATAAAACAATTCCAGGATTATTCAGTTTATGACCTTCCTCGGCGCAAGACAACTTATTTCTGAATAGTCCCAAAATGTATCAGAAGTAAAGCAAACTGCTCTGGAATTCGAAACCATCACTAATTGTGACTAAATTACTGAAAAGCATGAAATCTTAAGTTAGTCCATATTCAATTCTCAAACACGACATACAACCAGTGTGATATTAAATTCCTTACAGTTGTTACCAATCGTCCAAAGGTTTGTTGTACTTCACCTTGAAATAACTCGTTCCAATTGAAACTTAAATCTGCTCTCAAAATCTCTATAGTTCTTTCAATTATTCCCGAGCGTCTATCTTTGCATGACTTTGTATTCTTTCAACAAAAAGCTAAAATAGTCTAGAAAACTCGCAGTTCACCAGTCATAACATGATGACCATTTTTGTAATTATTGTTTTTTTGGAGTATACAAACTTTGACGAACTGGTCCCATCTGCTGGGCCTATAAGCCTTTATTTGAAGTTTTCAAACAATCACAAAATATACGTTTCCGTTATAATTTCCTTTGAAACCGTTCCCAAAAAAAATCGTCAAGAAAGCGCGGATAGAGAATAGAAGTGTAAAATTGAACAAATGAGATTCTAAATAGCTAGTCACATAGGAATAAATAAATTGTAATATCGAACGAAACATTTTTCTCCTAATCTGCAAAGTGAGAAAACCAATTCAAACTCCGAACAAAAACCAAGAAGAAACCAAAACCCCCTCCCATTCAGGCACACAGACGATGAAAGTGAAAGTGAAGAAAACTACTAGCTTTAGGGAAGAGATCGACAAACGAACTTCCCACATCATCCCATCCCATCGTTCATCATTCATCCTTCGGACAACATTCGTTCTGCTATAATCACATCCATAAACAAAGCCAAGCTTGAATCGAATTCATACCCTTTCTTGCTTCGGCCTAATGGAGCTTAAATGACCGCATCCCTTTTCCGGTACTTATCACATCGTAACCACGATGAAAACAGGCCTAACAACAAGCGGAATCTGTGCACCCCATCATCTTCGTCGCCACTTTCATCACCACCAGCTAACTTATGATAGTGCTACCAGTTACACTATTTCAACGCCATCCCATGTCATGTTTTCCGGTTAAGCATCACCGCCTGTCCTTGTCCGCTTCACGTAGTAATAGTTGGTGAAGGAAGTGGAAGTTACACATTATAGGCTGCAAACGAGGGGAAAGCTCAAACTCTGTGGAAAGGGACCAAGTAATAATTGTAGTAATGAAACCAGATCAAACACACCCACACACACACACACACACACGTATGCTCAGATCCCACTCATCAATAGTCACAATACCCAGTGTGAATGCATTTGATTACGTTAGACATCAGTTAAGCAGTATGATTTGCGGTAATAACCTAAACATGAACAGAGCTTACGAAGGTGTAGCATAGATGGTAAAATAGCTTACACCACCGTCAAATGGGCTGCTATAAACGTGGAGCTTTCACCATATATCGGTGCCGGTGCAAGAAGACACAACTTTAGATTCAATTCGGAAAGCTTTTTATGTTCGACAGGAATGTTTAGTACGCAGCCGCGATGTGGATCGAGGGTGGACTTGAAAATTTTTTTTCGATGTCGTTTCGTCGTTTCAGCGTGGGGAACTTTAATTAATTTAAACGGATTCTGCAGGAAACATTAGCTTTGGTACGGAGAATTTGATGGAATATATGCTTTTAACCAAATACTGTGCTTCCCTTAGGTATCCGTACTATATTTGGTAAGGAACGATACCTAAAAGACTTACCATTAAAAAAAAGAGGGATGGGATGTCTGCAGAAGCTTTGTCCAGCCATGTATAAGGTATGACAAAATATGCTACCAGATGGAGAGAAGTGAGGTTTAATTCTGGTCAAACAATGCAAAGGTAGTTATTGGATTGCTATCTTACAACCAAGTTTTTCCAGAATGCATATATTTTTGAATAAAACCTTCCCGAGATGATTTTCTAGATGCAATGCTTTTTGGGGAAACAATGTGCTGAAATGTTGTACACGGAATTTGATCATAGACTTTAAATTAACATCGATCGAGAACTGCAATAGCAGATTATGCACGAATACGGATTTTCGGATAAACTGACGTGATTAGACAAGGCGTCGATGGACCGTGTGATGTACTTTGTCCTCATTTCGATGACACTCTCGAGTTCCTTCCAATCTTAAAGAGGGTTCTGGCAAGGTAATGGAATGTCGTGTCCAGGCATGGAAAATCATTTACATTCATTTCGTGCATTCATTTACATTCATTTGCCCCTATCTTTTTTCATCAACAGAATTCCGCAAAATGATTTATGGAGCTTTTGTAGGTTTTGTTATTAGCTATAACTTTTGTCTGTAACTCAAATCCGTATCTCTTATGCATGACGAATCAGAGCGAACAGAAGCCACTACTGTTTTTTAGTGAATGTATTTTACATTCACTGAAAAACAGTAACAAGTTCTGCCCCCTCTAATTCGTGATGCATAAGAAATACAGATTTGAGCTTCAGCCAAAAGTTGTAGTTAATAATAAAACCTACAAAAGTTCCATACGTCATTTTGCGGAATGCTGTTGATGAAAAAAGTTAGAGGCAAACGAATGTAAATGAATGCATGAAATTAATGTAAATGATTTTCCATGCCTGGTCGTGTCTAATGTTAAAGTGATTTCTTGAAGGGTTGATATTTAGATATATTTGATGATATTTTCAAATTTATCTAAAATGTCTTTCGCATTTTGAAAGACGTGTTTTATCTCCTGTCTAAGCATTTGATTATATTCTTTATTTTTATTCTAAGTGTACACCATAACCAACATCAAAATTAAAAATGTTTCAATGCTTTTTGAATAAACAAGTATATTATTTATCGTTTTCCTTCCTTCCAATGAATTACATAAAAGTTTAATTCAGTCTTTAGCGATTTGGCACTGTCTTAAGTAAAATTTGTTAAGTTTTTCAAAAATCACATCACTAAGTTTTCGAAACTTTCGGAAGTTAGCCAAATATTTTGTTTTTTTTTTTTTTATTTCAAATCAAAACAAGCGATGCATCGAAGTAGGCTTTGAATATCTGTAAGTAGGTTGTGAAACAATTTTTGGCACTAAAATCCTTCTCCGGTACCTCCTTCCTATTTCGGTACCATGTCATCATTCAGCCAATTTGTCTAAAGCTGGTTCTTATTCTTGAAATTAATGGAACGAAACCCTTGTTGGACATTTTAAATGAATTTCAGAATATTATACAGATTTTGCTATTAGTCACAGTCGAATCAAGTTCACCGCCGCACGAATTTGACTATCTACAAAATGCTAATTTAGACCGGTAGCTCGCAGATTAGAACGACTACCTGGTGAAAAAAGTTCTTCAAAAGCTTCTCAAGATGGATCGACCAGATGACGAAGTCGATCAAGTAGGCCTAAGGCCAACCAAGCCTTAGCCTTAATTATGATGATGGTGATGATGATCCATTGTGATACTCCAGTTAACACTGATCATCAGTGTAACAAAAATGGTCAATACATAAGGGGCTCACCATATACCACATGGACCTTAAGATTAGGGCCTAGTCGATACATTGTCTCGACTTACCTGGCCATATAGTATGATTGTGCTTGCCACACAATAAACAAATTGATGCATTGGTTGGCAAAGAAAGTTCCCAATTAATACAGCAATGATGATGATGATGATATGTAACTACCACTCACTGTAGCAAGACAACTCTCGGTAGACTGTGGACTATCCTCGCTGTTCGACTTGATCAATTTTAATAACCTCTATTTGTACTGAACCTGCCATTGTATGGACCAAAAACGGTTTGGGTGAATCCGTCGGCAACATCGCCCACATGCATACACGCGATAGATGAGAATCTCCTTCCAACAACAGGATCATACAACTAGTCAAAAAATAGCGGTGCCGGTGGTGTAGTGCTAAGTGTGATTATCTCTCACCCCAGCAGGCCTGGGTTCAATACCAGTCGGCGCCGCCGGGATGTTCTGAGGCATAACATCTCTGGTCACGCCTTCCTTCGGAAGGGAAGTAAAGTCGTTGGTTCCCAGTTCATGAGTTGATGGGTCGATAAGTAGGGTCTAAGTGTGGGAGCATTGTTGCTCAGCACGGAAACAAGATCGACGGAAAACAAATTAAGAAAAAAAAAACTAGTCAAAAAATATGCCATCCAGCAGGAGAATGTCCCAATAAGTAGAGAGAAGAGCCCATCTTCTTTTCACGAAATGTTAAAGACAGGGAGTTGGCATTTCCACTCTCTCCATCCATTTTGCTTCAATCGGGTGCCCTGGTGGATCATCCCGTACCCAGTATATAATGTTCCATATAATAATGGTATGAAAGTAAAAGAATCTCTATAAGTTTCAATGGAATCAATGACATCACGATGATTTTGAAGAGCTCCAATAGAGATGCTGCGGCTAATTCTTCAACCGGTATTACAAACTGCACTCTCACCTTTCGTTCCTCTCACAGCAGCGTAAACCACGAAACACACTCTAGCTGCTCCAACTAGAGAGATCCACTTTCCATCACCAATGACTCGCAACACAACGGCTTCAGTTCGCCAGTACACAGTTTGTAAGACGCAGCACCAGCTCCTCGCCGGCCAAATCAACTTGCGACTAACGCTGAAATCAGAACTGACAACTCCAGCAACCATCTCACTGCGTCCTAGCAAGAAGAACGTAAATAATCAGTTTTTTCTCGCTTAGTGATTCCTGGCATAATTCCCGATAAATTTATCAAAAAGTGAGTTTTTTTCTGAGAAGAAAGTGTGTTTTCGGCATCATCGGAAGGAAAATTGTTTTTGCGATTGCCAATTCGCCAACCATTTTGCGCACCATCGGTGCGTGGTCACGCATACCTGTGCACACGGATCATCGTCATCGAGTGTCAGCATCTGCACTCCACATTCAAACCGCTCATCCATCTCGTGTGTTCAGCTGAGTGCCGAGCTTCATACAAGCACACACCAACGAAGACCGCCCGCACACGCGGATCGAAGATCATCAAAGCTGCGCGTCGCTCCGCTGCTGCTGTGTAAACGCTCGGTGGTAGTAGTATAGGATTATCAGATAAGTTTTTGTTCTTGTTTCTTTCTTTCTCCCATCAGTTAAATTTTAAGTTTGTGTTTCTGTGTTTGTATTTTTTTTTTTCTCGTGTATTGTGTCCGAGTAATTTTGATTATCGTTGCAGTGGTAGAGCGTTTTTCGCTCCCACTAGTACGGCAAAATGGACATTTTGTCGCAAGACGAAATGGACGTTTTGTCGGAAGATGACACCACTTTGCCACGCGATAGTAAGAAGGGTCGAAAACGTCTGTCATCCCAGAAATCAGATGATGCCATCCCTGCTTCGTCATCTCAGTCTGGTAATGGACAGGGACAGATAAGCCCCCGATCGCGAGCCTACCCAGAAGACTCGACTGGCCCATGGGTTGTTTACTTTCAGCCCAAAAAGAAACCTTTGAATGTAATGCAAATTACAAATGATCTGACGAAGCGGTTCTCGGCCGTGACCGAAATCTCGAAGGTGAGGTACAATAAACTTCGCGTTGTCGTCTCTAACCTGAAACAAGCTAACGAGATTGCTGCCTCCCAGCTCTTTACACTCGAGTATAGAGTGTACATCCCAGCTCGTAATGTGGAGATCGAAGGTGTGGTCACCGAAGCGAGTCTGACCCCCGAGATCTTGGAGAAGCAGGCGGTTGGCCGTTTCAAGAACCGTTTGCTTCCTCCGGTGAAGATACTGGACGTCCAAAAACTGGGCTCAGTATCTGTCAGCGAGGGTAAAAAGAGCTTTACCCCCACAGACTCGTTTCGAGTGACCTTTTCTGGTTCAGCCCTTCCTCACTACATCGAGTTGGGAAAACTTCGGCTACCTGTGCGTTTGTTTGTTCCTCGGGTCATGAACTGCCAAAACTGCAAACAGTTGGGACATACGGCCTCTCACTGTGGCAGCAAGGCACGCTGTTCCAAATGCGGGGAGAAGCACGAGGATGGCGCCTGCACAGTCACTGCACCAAAATGCGTGTACTGTAAGGGAACTCCTCATGGTCTCTCATCGTGCCCGGCGTACAAACAACGCGGGGAGAAACTAGAACGCTCTCTTAAGGAGCGTTCCAGGCAGTCTTTTGCAGCAATGCTAAAAACAGCCACACCATCAACCAACGACAAAAATCCCTTTGCTGTTTTGTCTGATGACGAGTCTGACTCTGACTTGGCTGAGTAGGGAGTTTCTTTCAGTTTTCCGGAAGGTTCTGCACGGAAACGAAAACGCATCCGTTCGCGGAAAGTTGCAGATAAGGAACCCCAAATCAGCTTGCCCAAATCAAGGAGTGATGGAAAAAAGGAAGTTTCAACTCCTCCTGGTTTCCGCAGAACTGACTATAACCAGAACTTTCCATCTCTCCCGGGGACATCAAAAACCCCTGATGGCTCGATACGCTTTGGAATGCGGCGCGAAGGATGCGTAACCGGTCTTCAAACAACGAGAGCGAGGAGTACTCCGATAGTTGGATTCTCAAGTTCGCGCGAAAAGTATGTCCTGATTCTGTGCCGGCACAGATGATTCCTCGCGAAACGACGAATTCGGTAGACGAGATCAGCCAGCCTTTTTCAATGCTGGAGCTCTCACTCGCGCTCCTTTCGTGTGGCAATTCGGATCCGGGGGCTGATAGAATCAAGTTCAACTTGTTGAAGAACCTCCCAGACGTCGCTAAGAGGCGCATGTTGAACTTGTTTGGTCAGTTAATGGAGCTTAATATTGTTCCGGATGATTGGAGGCGGGTGAGAGTTATAGCCATTAAAAAGCCTGGAAAACCCGCGTCAGATCACAACTCGTATCGTCCCATTGCGATGCTATCGTGTATTCGAAAATTGTTAGAGAAAATGATCCTTTTTCGCCTGGACAAATGGGTTGAGTTGAACCACCTACTCTCAGATACTCAATTTGGTTTCCGTAGGGGCAAGGGAACGAACGACTGTCTCGCGTTTCTTTCCACTGAAATTCAGTTGGCTTTTGCTAATAAAGAGCAAATGGCTTCTGTCTTCTTGGATATTAAGGGGGCTTTTGATTCAGTATCGGTTGAAGTCCTTTCAGACAATCTCCACGCTTGTGGCCTTTCTCCATTAATTAATAACTTTTTGTACAATTTGCTGTCAGAGAAACATATGAGCTTTTCTCATGGAAACTCTACAGCTTCACGATTTAGCTACATGGGTCTCCCCCAGGGCTCATGTTTAAGCCCCCTTCTGTATAATTTCTACGTCAGAGAAATTGACAATTGTCTAAGGGACAACTGCACGTTGAGACAACTTGCAGATGACGGAGTAGTGTCTATGACAGGACCCAGAGAGGCCGACCTGCAAGGACCCTTACAGGATACCTTAGACAATTTGTCTACTTGGGCTATCCAGCTAGGTATCGAATTCTCCACGGAGAAAACTGAGTTGGTCGTTTTTTCTAGGAAGCATAGCCCAGCACAACCAAAGCTTCAACTTTTGGGTAAACCGATCACTCATTCTATGTCCTTCAAATATCTTGGGGTCTGGTTCGATTCAAAATGCACCTGGAGATCCCACATTGAGTATCTGAAGCGGAAATGCCAACAAAGGATCAATTTTCTCCGAACAATTACCGGAACGTGGTGGGGAGCCCATCCGCAAGATCTTCTAACGTTGTACCGGACAACGATTTTATCGGTTTTAGAATACGGTAGTTTTTGTTTCCCGTCGGCGGCTAAAACTCACATCATCAAACTGGAACGGATCCAGTATCGCTGTCTTCGTATCGCGTTAGGATGCATGCACTCGACTCATACGATGAGTCTCGAAGTGTTAGCGGGCATGTTGCCACTCTCTGATCGGTTTTCGGAATTATCCCTCAGGCTCCTCACCCGTTGTGAAATTATGAACCCACTGGTGATTGCAAACTTTGAGAAGCTTCTTGAGCTAAACCCTCAAACTCGTTTTATGTCATTGTACTACGTGTACATAACACAGGATGTCAGCCCTTCGCAGCATAATCCCTATCGTGTTTGCTTCTCCGACTTCGACAATTCTGTTCTATTTGATTTATCCATGACGCAAGAGATTCGCTGAATCTTAGAGCATCATCGTTCCATGATTGCTCCGTCAATTTTCGCTGCAAAGTTTGGCCAAGTTGATTCCGCAAGATCGTTCTTCACAGATGGGTCACTAATAGAGGCGTCCGCAGGTTTTGGTATTTATAACGAATTTCATAGCGCCTCTCGAATGCTTCATGCTCCTTGTTCCGTATATGTTGCTGAACTGGCGGCAATACATTATACGCTAGAAACGATCGCCTCACTTGCACCAGATCATTATTTTATTTTTACGGATAGTCTCAGTTCTGTCGAGGCTATTCGCTCCATGAGGCCGGTAAAGCACTCCTCGTATTTTCTCATGAAAATACGAGAGCTTTTAAGTGCTTTATCTTTAAGATCTTTTGTCATCACCTTTGCATGGGTCCCATCTCATTGCTCGATTCCGGGTAATGAGAAGGCGGACTCGCTTGCAAAGGTGGGCGCTATGGAAGGCGATATTTACGATCGACAAATCGCCTACGACGAATTTTTCTTCATTTATCGTCAACAGTCACTCGCCAGCTGGCAAAATAAATGGAGTGAAGGGATTTTGGGACGATGGTTGTATTCAATTATCCCTAAGGTGTCGAAGTGTCCTTGGTTCAAAGGTTTGGAGGTGGGTCGAGACTTCATTCGTGTGATGTCTCGCCTCATGTCCAATCACTATTCACTAAGCGCTCACTTGTTCCGTGTTGGGCTGGGGGACAGTAATCTCTGTGAATGTGGACAAGGTTACCAGGACGCAGATCACATTATTTGGTCATGTGCTGAGCACCGTGGAGTCAGATCCGAGTTGTACGATTCCCTTCGGGCTCGAGGTAGACAACCTAATGTTCCAGTTCGGGATATTTTGGCTAGACGCGATCTGGAGTTTATGCAACTCATATATGTTTTCTTGAAGAATATTAACCATAGATTGTAAGTTTGATTAACCTTGTGTTTAGTTTGTGTTTTGTATGTGTGTGTGTATTTTTTTTTTGTAGATTTGTTTCTGTAATAATTGTATAATTACAGAGTTGATATAACGTCGATAGTATTAAGTATATCTTTTAGAAATAGTGAAATTTTTGAATCATAAATCATACTCCAAATCTCCTTTTCCCTCTCCCGATCCAAACAATTGTCATCCACTAACCTCGAGAAGACCGCGAGTAATCGGTTCCAATCCTTTAATTTTAGATTTAAGACATTTATAATGTATAAAGGAAATGATAACTTGGCTCTGTAAAGTTTATTCGAATGAGCCTGTACAAATAAAGTAATTAACAAAAAAAAAAAAAACTCCAGCAAACCGAAAACAAACACGCCTATCAGCTACGGCCTACTTCGAGTAGCCACGGCACACTTATATTTCTGAAACACGACAACGACAACATTCGGCAAGCACCTTTCGTCCGGGAGGCAGAACACCAGCAGGCAGTGAGCAGGGATGAAAAAATGCACACACAAAGTACGGCACGAGCTGAACTGCTGACGTTGAAATTCAAACGCGATCTGTCTCTCTCGGCTGTCCTTCAACCCAGAGTCAATGTTATAATAAGTGTCCCGCCAAGAGTGAAGCCAGAAGTACCAATCGAACTGTCAAGTGGGGTACCAAACAAGCAAAGTAACATACATACATTTATTTGTGCAACATCACATTTAAGATAAGACATAATCAACAATAGTACGCCACAATACCCGGTTTGCGGCTGCCGCTCTCCATCCTCGGTCATGCCCAATGCTCGCTAGATCACGCTCTACCTGGTCCGCCCATCGTGCTCTCTGCCCACGCCTTCTTGTGCCAACCGGATCAGTAGCGAACACCAACTTTGCAGAGTTGTTGTCCGGCATTCTTGCAACATGCCCTGCACACCGCATCCTTCCGGCTTTGGCCACCTTCTGGATGCTGGGTTCGCCGTAGAGTGCAGCGAGCTCGTGGTTCATTCTTCGCCGCCACTCACCGTTCTCCTGCACACCGCCGAAGATCGTCCTTAGAACACGTCGCTCGAAAACTCCGAGTGCTTGCAGGTCCTCCTCGAGCATAGTCCATGTCTCGTGTCCATAGAGGACCACCGGTCTTATTAGCGTTCTGTACATGGTACATTTTTGACCGTAGTTTCTTCTGGAGCCCGTAGTAGGCACGACTTCCACTGATGATGCGCCTTCGTATTTCACGACTCACATTGTTGTCAGCCGTCATTAAGGATTCAAGGTAAACGAATTCCTCCACTACCTCGAAAGTATCCCCGTCTATCGTGACATTACTTGCTAGACGATTCCTGTCATGTTCGGTTCCGCCTACTAGCATGTACTTTGTTTTTGACGCACTCACCACCAGTCTGACCTTTGCTGCTTCGTGTTTCAGGCGGGTGTATAGTTCTGCCACCGTTCCAAATGTTCTTGCGATAATGTCCATGTCGTCCGCAAAGCACACAAATTGACCGGATTTCGTGAAAATCGCACCCCGGCTGTTGAGTCCGGCTCGTCGCATTATACCTTCTAGAGCGATGTTGAAGAGTAGGCATGAGAGTCCGTCACCTTGTCGCAGTCCCCGGCGAGATTCGAATGAACTGGATAGTTCACCCGAAACCTTTACGCAGTTTTGCACACCGTCCATCGTTGCTTTGATCAGTCTGATCAGCTTCCCAGGAAAGCCGTTCTCGTCCATGATTTTCCATAGCTCTGTGCGGTCGATATGCCGCCTTAAAATCGATGAATAAATGATGCGTTGGGAACTGGTATTCACGGCATTTATGAAGGATTTTCCGTACGGTGAAGATCTGGTCCGTTGTCGATCGGCCGTCAATGAAGCCGGCTTGATAACTTCCCACGAACTCGGTCATTTTAGGTGATAGACGACGGAAGATGATCTGGGATAGCACTTTGTAGGCGGCATTCAAAATGGTGATCGCTCTGAAGCTCTCACATTCCAAATGGTCGCCTTTCTTGTGAATGGGGCAGATTACCCCCTCCTTCCACTCCTCCGGTAGCTGTTCTGTTTCTCAGATCCTGACTATCATCGGGTGCAGGCAGGTGGCCAACTTTTCTGGGCCTATCTTGATAAGTTCAGCTGCGATACCATCCTTAAAAGCTGCTTTGTTGTTTTTGAGCTGCTGAATGGAGTCCTTAACTTCCCTCAGCGTGGGAGTTGGGTCCGTTCTGTCCTCTGCTGCACTGACGTAGTCGTTTCCTCCATTGCGCTGGTCTCCCGTGCCTACTTTCTCCTCGCCATTCAGGTGCGCATCGAAGTGCTGCTTCCACCTTTCAATCACCTCACGTCCGTCCGTCAAGAGGCTCCCGTCCTTATCCTTGCACATTTCGGCCCGCGGCACGAAGCCGTTGCAGGATGCGTTGAGCTTCGGGTAGAACTTCCGTGTTTCTTGGGAACGGCACAGCAGTTCCATTTCCTCGCACTCCGCTTCTTCCAGGCGGCGTTTTTTCTCCCGAAAGATGCGGGTCTGCTGTTTCCGCTTCTGTTTATACCGTTCCACGTTCTGTCGGGTTCCATGCTGCAGCATTACCGCCCGCGCTGCGTTCTCCTCCTCCAAAATCGCTCTGCACTCCTCGTCGAACCATTCATTCCGTCAAACTGCTTTCCACGTACCCGATGGTGCTCTCGGCTGCCTCGGTGATGACTGCTTTTACTGTACTCCAGCAGTCCTCTAGAGGGGCACATCAAGCTTGACCTCCTCTGGCAACGCTGCCTCGAGATTCTGCGCGTATGCTAAGGCGATATTCGGTTGCTTCAGTCGCTCTAGGTTGTACCATGGCGGGCGTCGGTACCGTACATTGTTGATGACGGAAAGTTTTGGGCGCAGTTTGACCATCACCAGGTAGTGGTCAGAGTCGATGTTAGCGCCACGATAGGTCCTGACGTCGATTATGTCGGAGAAGTGCCGTCCATCAATCAGAACGTGGTCGATTTGCGATTCCGTCTGCTGTGGTGATCTCCAGGTGTAACGATAGGGGAGGTGGTGTTGGAAGAAGGTGCTACGTATGGCCATGTTCTTGGAGGCGGCGAAATCGATGAGTCGTAGGCCGTTCCCGTTCGTCAGCTGGTGGGTGCTGAACTTTCCAATCGTCGGTCTGAATTCTTCTTCCTGGCCTACCTGAGCGTTTAGGTCTCCTATGATGATCTTGACGTCGTGGCTTGGGCAGCGATCGTACTCGCGGTCGAGCTGCGCGTAAAATGCGTCCTTGTCATCATCAGTGCTTCCAGAGTGAGGGCTGTGCACGTTGATTATGCTAAAGTTGAAGAACCGGCCCTTGATCTTCAACCTGCACATTCTTTCGTCGATCGGCCACCAACCGGTCACGCGCTTCTGCATCACGATGAAAGCTGTGCCCAGCTCGCGTGTGTTGCCGCAACTCTGGTAGATGGTATGATTACCTCTGAACGTTCGCACCATGGATCCTGTCCAACACACCTCCTGCAGAGCTACGATGCCGAATACGCGGTCCTTCAGTAGATTGGCGAGTATTCGGGTGCTCCCGATGAGATTGAGAGATCGACAGTTCCACGTGCCGAGTTTCCAATCGCAAGTCCTATTTCGTCGCTGGGGTCGTTGCCGTTGGTCTCGGTTCGTATTCCTCTGTTGCTGATTTTCCGTTGCAATGCTTTTTTTACGGCTGGCTCGCAGGGCCTGACACCAACCCCCTAACTTTCCGGATGACGAGGGTGCACAGTTGTGCTTAGAGCCCTTCACTGGCACTCAGACTTAGATCAGCCACCCCTAACAAGGGGAACAAACGCTGTTGTGAGCCGCTCCTCCTGGAGAACAGACGCTCAGGCTTGCCGAAGCAAACCCCCCCTTCCCTGTCAGCCTATGACCAAAGTTCCCACCGGGGTTCGTTACTCGATCTTCCCTAAGGTTGCTCACAGTTCCCGGCCGGTACCACGGGGAGGTAGGGATAGGAGTTGCTGGGAAGAGGCTAGTGATCTCAATGGGATCTGTAGTGCGCACACACCGACCACAAGCAAAGTAAATAAACATTATTTTTCGCACAGCCAGTGAACAACATGTATTGCATTCATTACTGACAATATTTAAGTAATTTTAGATGAAAAACACTTCTCTTTATTTAGTAAATTGTGGTACTTTTAAGTTATATCAACCAATTGTTTTAAAATTTATCATGTTCTATAATTGTTTTTTCTCCCATACTCTAAGGAAGTTTGTTACTCTGTTTGTAGTAGCACAGCAAACAAGGAGTAGCAATTTCAAATTAGTATGTTTTGTGGAAGCTGACATGTGTGCCTTTAAAGTTTCACGCTAAGGCTTGCTTAGAGTATCACCTTAATCTTCCCATGGAAGTGTCTTACAACTTTCCCCTGGAGTTTTCTTCCACCTTACCCCGTAGGTTGTTTTTCGATTCTTCTCGGGAAGTTATTTTGACTTCCCATGGAGGCTTCTTCAGGCTTCGCTCGTAATATACTTTCGTCTTCTCCGGTCAGTTTTTTAACTTCCCCGAAACGTTTCAAGAATGCTTCCAGAATTTTTATTGCGGTTCTAATTGTTTCAGGAAAACTGCAAGAACTTTTAAGAAGCTCTTAAAATTTCAGAAAAGTCCAGAATTTTAGATATGTTTAAAGATGAGTAAGGGTTAGTTCTGATAAATTAAAAACAATTTCATTAACTTCTGTTAAAATTCGAGAGCTCGGAAATTTCAGAAAAGTCTAGAGAACTTTAGTGAACTTAATGAAGAACCAGAAAAATTTTAGAGTCTTCATAAGTCCAATGAACTGTAGGGAAATTTAATGGCGCTCAGGACATTCCCATTTGTATCAGGAAAATTGAGGGAAAAATAAATTTCAAGGAAATGACTGAATCCCGAAAACTTCAGCAAAGTTCTGAAAGGTTTATGAGCATTTTGGGATTGAATGGGAAAGTAATTCCAAGAAACTCAGGGAATTTCCGAAAACTTCAGCAAAGTTCCGAGATGTTCATGCAAATTTTGGAAACCTAAGGGAAGTTTAATGTTTTTTAATTGCGGATTCGAGCACTTTTAAAAATTAAAAATAAAAGGGGAGAACAGAGAAGGTCAATACTGTTCCGAATTTTTCAAGAAAATTAAAGATTTTCTGTAAGTTTAATTATTATTAGGAAAGTTCCGAGTACTTGGAGCATGATTAGAGAACTTTGAAACAGCTTCATTAGCTTCTCGAATATTGCAAAAACTTTCAAGGAGTTTCGAAGAATTGTGGGATATTCCTAGTGCAATTCATGAATGTTCCGAAATCTTGAGGGACATTGTGGGGTTTTTAGGGATGTTTTATGAATATTAGGAGAATTTCTTGATCATTTTAACATGTAAGGGACTTCAGGGAATAGTGCGCTAATATTTCTCCTTGAAGTTTCTTTCGGCTGCTCCGTAGGGCATTTGGCTTACGACAGGAAGTTTCTTCCGTCACCTCCAGGAAGATTAATTAATGTTCAACCAAATGTATGTGAATAATTCTCTCAGAGGCTTCCTACGGCTTCCTCTTGAAGTTTCTTCACAAGCCATTCTCCGTAGGTTTTTTCTTTCAAATTCTATTGGAAGATATTCCGAGCTGCTTCTGGCTTCCTCTGGAAATGGCTACTCCAGGAATTGATTTCCGATTTCCAAAACTTGTCTGGCTTCCTCTGGATGCAAAATCCGATTCTTTTCCGAAAGTTTCTTCAAATTTTCGCCAGAAGTTTCTCAAAATTTGTCTTTTAAATAAACCAGAGCTTCTTCATTCTTTCTGTAGAACTTTTTTCGGCTTCTATCAGAAGCTTCTTCTAATATTCCCGGCAATTTCTTCCGATTAATCCTGGAAAGTAAATTTTTTGTTCTTTGTCCAACAGTATAAATGTTTGCCTCTAAAGAACGAAAAACATAAATATCAAATTAATTTCAATAGTTTTTACCGAGAAAAACCGATTTTTTAAACATTTGATGTCTAAAAGCTGGAAATTAACCTGGCAACGCGGCTCCCAATTAGTATTGGGAGAATATTAAAGAATCAAATATCAATCTCTGAGATGATTACTGCTCAGTGATCACTTGACTGACGCAAAATATAAAATTTTCGCAGTGCTGAATCGGTTCCAAATTGGGTCCTAATAAGCCTCTCAAAATTTAAACTCATGTGGTAACAAATTGACTTGGCATAAACCATTTCAGGCATAACATTTGATAACGGCACAAAAGCTGTTGTAAACAAACTTTCTAAGGCCCATTACACGCGAACCAACAACATCATCGGATAGGGGAAACTATCACCTCTCCGAAAGTGGTATTGGTTAGCGTGGGCGTACTTTGATTCGCGTGTAAAGGATCTTAGAAAGTTTGTTTACAAATGCTTTTGTGCCGTTATCAAATGTTATGCCTGATTTGAAGTTCATATGAAAATTACTATGGGAATCCCAAACTTTTAGTTCATTGACTTTTTGCCTTTTTTTCCATATTCTACAGTCAATAGTTAAGAATCTATTCGTATGGAATTTTTTCATCTACAACTTTGCAGAAGATTGTTTTTCATAAAAACATTGAATTAAATTGTTATTAATTGCTTAGGAGATTGACAATCTTATGTCATGATCATGTAGCTGCTTTGTGGGCAACACTGTATTCTGCCGCTTAGCATAGTAGCCATGATTTCTAGATCAACAATAGAAAAGGGCCCATCAGCATTTGTAAACAAACTGTTTCAAAGCCCATTCCTCACAAATCGAAGGCCGCCCACACAAACCAACACCATCATCGTGTAGGTAGAAGTTTCCCCTATTTCAAGATGGTGTTGGTTTGCGTGGGTGGCCTTCGCTTTGTGAGTAAAAGGCTTTGGAACGGTTTGTTTACAAATGCTGATGGGCCCTTTTCTATTGTTGATCCAGATTTGTATGCTCTATTTTACGCGCCAGAAACACTGATGTTGCCTGCTGAACAGTTAAATGAGCATAATCATAAGACATCAGTGACTTGAATCATTAATAACATTTGGTCCTTAAATTTGACCGAAAAGTTGTTCCCAACAAAGTTGTAGCTGAGAAAAATTCCTTCAAGTACAGCGCTCATTTTCAAAAGCAGAATTATATGGTGAATTTTGAGATGGATATGAACAATAAATTTTGTTTTCCCATAGTACTTTCCAAATAAACTTCAAATGATTTGTGCCTAGTTTCTTACTAAATGTGTTCACATTTTGAGAAACTAATCAGGACCAAATTTAGAAACGATGGAGCACTATGGAGCGAAAATTTCAAATTTTACATCAGTATACTGATCACTGATAATTGCTTTTCATGGACAAAAACAAGCAAACAACAGCGGATGATATAACAAGCTGTGATATCGTTGCTCTGAATATCAAGCTAACAAAACTCACTAGCTACGATTATCACCACACTGTAACTTTCTATCTCTTTCTAAAAAGGGATGTGGATCGGAATCAATTGTGCGTCGAGTCTACTCTCAGCTGCAATTTCACATATGATAAGTAGTCTCGCAGTGCCAAAGGAGCTGGTAAAATCAATATCAAGCATGCTGTTTTGTTCCTAGGTATCACGCGTAATATTGAAAGCGGATGAGAGCAAAAAACTATATCATTTTGCAAATGATAATGCCATCACTGGTCCCATGCATCAATTTGGGTTTTATGAAGGTTCTGTAGTCCATGATTAAGACTTGCAGAAAGCATTAAAGGCTCGATAAAACTTGCAATGTTACTTGAGCTAGAATCTAGCACATCATGCGCTATTTGACATCACTGAACACATGAGGCTATTTTTCAAGTGCTAAAGGATAGTGATTACTGAATTAAATCCTGCTATTCACCTCTTCCAATCATAATCAATAATAAGGTCTGTAATCCACAATAATCCGGGCACATCAAAATATAAGTAAAACACTAATTTCGCAAATTTGAATTGTAGTTGTTTATTTCAGTTTTATGGGATATGATTTAAAAATTCACGAAGTCAAATTCGGTTTATTTATTGCATAAAATTTTCTTACTATGCGCCTAACTCCATCCATTAGGGTTTGTACATACTCTGCAGATACCGTGGTGGCCATCTTTGTCCAAATTTGTTGGAAGTGTTTGATATCTTTGAATTCTTGTTTCGTTACAGAAAGCTTCCGCTTCATTAGTGCCCAATATCTCTCGATTGGACGTAACTCTGGACAATTTGGCGGATCTGCGGTTTTTGGCACAATATTCACATGATTTGCATCGTACCACTCCATCACAGTTTTACCATAATGGCATGAGGCCAAATCGGGCCAGAACAAAGGAATTTCTTTGGGGTTTTTGATTAAGGGTAGCAATCGCTTCTTCAGGAACTCTTCCTGGCAAATCTTCTTGTTGATTGTACCTGTTGTGATGAAAAATTTACTCTTTCGGCCACACGTGAAAATTGTTTGCCAAATAAGGTATTTTTTTTTTTGGGAAATTTCGATGCCTTCTTCGTCTTGAAATACTCAGCTGTAGCATTTTTGGCCATAGCAGAATAGAAAGCCAGCCCTGGAAGCTGCTTTAAATCCTCCAGGACATAAGTTTCATCGTCCATAACAACGCAGGAAACCTTCGTCAAATATTCGCAGTACAAACGTCGAACCCGTGATTTGGCTGTCAAAATCTGTTCGTCGTAGCGATTTGCAACTGTTTTTACTTTATAAGACCTCAGCCCCGAACTCTGTTTTGATTTTTGGGCAAAACCAGGTGACAGTCCTATTTAACGAGCCACCGTTCGAACAGTGAGATTCGGGTTTTCCTTCAATATCCCCTTCACTTCTCGGTTTCTTCTCAGTGCAAGTTTCGGTATTGATAAGTCAGGATTTGCATTTTCATTATCGGTAGCTTCTCAAAACTTTTATGGGTAGAAATCGGTAGGCCGTCTTACGAAGACTTCCCGAAACTTAATACCTTTGTGAGCGGGGAAAGGAAGAAAACAAATCACACGGAATTTTAGACTTTCGAACCGAGCCATCAGTCCTTCAACCTCACACATTGGATAGTCTAATCTAGAGTCGGTGTATAATGAGTCACGCCAAGAGTGAAGCCAAGTCTACCGATTGAACTGTCAAACCTATACCGGCTACCTATCCTGCAAAGTAAACAAACGTTACGATGCTATGAAAGATCCACGAAAGGTATTGCAATAAAATATATAATTTAATCGAAGAAATGATCATAAACACGCAGTGGGTATTACATTGTCATGGGATACGTTTGGTAATGATCAGTAATAAGAATTTCTACTATTTTTCGTTTAGACAATTTGACAAAATAACTGATACAATTATTTACTACAGCCGCTTTTTTTATCGCTAGAAGTCATTTAGAGTTGACGTAGAAGTCCTCTGCTGTCAAGTAAAAAGAAAGAGAATCTTTCGGAAACCGTGATGCGAGTTCAACTGTTTTTCTCTTGGCGTGACTCATTATACACCCAATGACGCAGACCAACATTGTGGATCACTCAAGTCACGACGAAACTATAACATAACATTTCATACTGCCAACAGTGAGATTTACGTCACTTCTAACTGCTGTTTCGTGTAAAACGATAAACATTGTAATGAAATACGAACACCACTAATCTTTTGCACATTTCACTAACACCAATAAGCCTGTTGAACCGGACCTTATATAAGGACATTATACACCGACTCTAGTCTAATCATAACAAGTAAGTGAGAGTAGGACGAACGGAATACGGAACCAAAAAAGGGAGAAATAGAAAATAGCATCCCCGTAAGGAGACAGGCAGAGAAAGTCGATTAAACGTAAAAAAAACTCATCCGTTTGGATTGAAGTTCCAAAACGTATCACGTGAATTGACTGACTACACGGAAAACAAAACATTGGTATTGAACTTTTTGCAAGATTACTTAAAATCTGTGATTCTCGGTAGGAAAACTTACGTCTGTGAATCGATAGGCATCCCGAAAATCGGTAGGACTTCCGATAAATCGGTAGGTATGACTACCCTGCATGGAATGTAAACACCAATCATAGTCTTTTTCATCAATGACTCCAAGCTAAACCCCAGCGAAATTCTTCACTCCTACGGCAAATATATCAAAATTTACAGTGATTTGAAGATGTCTGGATTAATGTGAACACCAGGGTTGAAACAAATCACCAGCATTCACTATGAAATGAATGTTTCATCCATAGTGAACTTTGATGAATTTAATGATTTTTTACAGCCCTGGTGGAAACATACCTTAATTATCCAGGCCTGCTTTTACCTCTAAGATTATTAGGATGTTCTTTCTAATGAATCCACAACAAGTGCTTTTGTCGTACTTGATATTTTTTTAAATAGTCAGATGTCTCAGTATAGTTGAATAAATTCTACTTCGTAATGCTTATTTCTCCATTTAGTTATTCATAGCTATCTAATCAATTTTAATGGAAAAATTGAGAGTGATTTTCCTAACAATGTTTTTGAGTGCAGTGTAAAATTGGCCTGAAGCGATCAATGGCGCTGATGCGTTATCAAGAGTCCATCTTCACCACACGGCTGTATATACAAATTTTCCTGTTATTTCAGTTAATTTCTTTAATTTCATAACTAAAAACACAACTACCATTTCCTAAAGCGAGAATTCGACAGCAGAATCGCTAGTGTAAACAAACAACCGAATGAATACTTGAAGTTTAAATACTACAAACAATGGGGAACATTCACCAAGTAACATCATCATTGGCACAACACAAATGTATCCAAACTCACATCCGTGACTAATTCTGAAGACAGAAAAAAAAACACATTCACAAACACTGGGAGAAACTGGTACATATTGTAGGGAATCAATTTGAATAGCAAAAATAGCGCCAAGCAGTGACAGTAGTGAATCGAAACAAGGAAGAACTTTACTATACCGGTATATAATACAGATGAAATGTGAATATGAAGAAATGAAATAAAGAAAACTAGTTAATGTGATCAAATGTGTCGGCGAGCGAACACAGAGTTATGGAAAGAATAATGTTGAAGTTGAATAGTAATGCTACCAAAAAAAAAAAATAGAATAAACGACGAACACAAATTCAAGTCACTTTGTAATATATTGACTTTAAGAGCTACTTGTTAAGATATAAAATTGATACACACACGAAAAAAACACACGCAACGGAGCAGAGCGACGCGCGAGTCAAGAGTGTTAAATTTTACAATGTGGTTTAGATAAACGAAGAAAAATAAAGAGAAATAATTACGGTTTATTAATAACTAATAAAACAGTCGAGGGACACGCGAGGATAAGGATCGGCCAAGTTCGCATTCCACTTAAGAAGAATTGTATTAGAAAATTTTAAATTTTTGAATTAATATGAGAATGAAAACTGCCAAATTTTTAGATAAAAGTTTAAGAAGTAATTACAACCAGAAGAAGAAAAAAAGATAACACAAAAAGACAGCAAACGCAAAATCAATACAAACATAAATAGACACAGGAGGAAAGCAACCCTAGTAAAAGGAATATATTTAAGTAAAATAAGTAGAGTAAAGCCCATACCAAGAATGGGGTGTAAATTTGCCAAATTTCAACCATAGAACGAGAAAGTTTCTGGTTTCTTTTCAACAATAAGTTCAAAGCAAGGCAGGAGCAAATCAGAGAACGGATTTTATTTTATGATAACATGTAAATAAATATGCCAAAAATGTTTTGATCAGTCCATAACAGGAACGCAATTGCCAAAAGTGAGCGAGATAAAAAATGGGAACCGAAAGATCCATGTGCCAAAGCCCGGACCAGGCTCGTACTAACCGTCTGGCAGCATTCGAATTTCTTTAGCCCAAATTCTTGAGTCCAGCTGAAGGTCGTTTCGGTGGTGGTGGTGGTGCCAAGTAATCAAGATGGGAGACAGAAGAAAAAAAACTGGATCGTGATTTACCTTTTCGATTGCCCCAACAAGTCACAAGAAAAGGAGAGTTGAAAATGTGTGCCAAGAGAGGCACGATTGACCTTGAATTTGAAATTTGTCGCCCGTCATCGCCGCGGTGGGGATTGATTCCCCTAGCAGGCTGAAGAATGTGACCTTCGGAGTAGATTGAATCAGTTGCTTAATATTGTGTTTCTTACGACAGGGATGTGGTGCCGTGGTTCTAATGACGCAATACACAAACAATCAGGTGGGAAAAGGAAAAGTTTAATCATTGCATCACCGAAAACTATTCCGCGAACATGCGGTGCTCTTCCATATGCACGCTCGACTCTAGGCGAGGCTCAGCAGGTTCCAAACGATGTGTGCTATCAAAGTCAGCTGCAAATATGATCATCATTATCGACTCGGCACAAAACGAGAGAAACCGGTAGCCGTTTCTCATTAAATTTGGTGTCATCTTGGTTGATGGTTTGCTGCAGATAAGATCCAACTCGACGGTTGATCTTTCGCATCCCATGATAGCGTGATTGAGCCATGCGCAGGATGATGTCACATCTCATTCCTACCTACATGGAGTGTGAACCACTTGGCCGAGCCACCCGGTGGTGGTCATTTGAATAATTGCGTGCGCTTAGAATATCGTTTACCGCTGGTGGTCACAATGTTGCAGGTGCCTAGCCGTGTGGTGGAGGCACAGGGAAGTTGGTTATTAAATGTTATGATTGGATGGTATGTGGCGTATGTGCGAGGAACATTTGAAAATCAAACTCGGGTACAGTGGATTCTGCTGATAACAGATATTTTGCATTGAAAGATCTTTACAATTTAAAGAATTAGAAATGGGGCTAGCTTTAACTTCTGGATTTCATAAATAGGACGCAAATCAATCTCTGCTTTCCAAATTATGATTGTCTTTCCGATAGAGATTTTTTTCCCTTTATTTGGGAGATTTCAAGCTGCAGGCTGGTTCATCTCCGAAGTTCCGATGGAGTTAATTTCAACTGTTTTAACAAACATACGTACGAATTATGACAGATAAAGGGAATGCCTTTTATCTGTGTTAAATAAAAATATCAAAACATACAGTGTATCTCAAAATTGAGCATACATCTGAATGGGCAATTCTTTGGAAATGGCAGAGTATATATGAAGTTTGAGTGATTTCAGTAAAACGTTCGATTTTCAAGTTTTTTCATAGTGGGCGGATTTGAGTAAAATTAGAGGAATTTTAAAGATCTTTATTATGACTGCAGATTTTCAAAATTTTAATACGTTCGACTAATTGTAATTCAAGAAAATATGTTTTTTTTAGAAAATCTTTTTTTTTTTCTAAAATAACTTCTTACACACTCATCTAAATAAGCCCAATACTATACCGATAACCACTAAATGGTTGATGAACCAGCAACCAAAAATTTAAAAAACTATCTTTTAAAGTTGTGCTCGTACAGCTTCTGAAATGTACGGACAGCTGTACGCTCAATTTAGAGATACACTGTTGAACTGTATTTAGATTTGCAAACATTGTAGTACCTTCATTTTGTAGATTTGAAAACATACTTCAAATCTCCGCGTACATCGTACGGGTTAGGCAAAAAGTGTGCGTTTGACTTTGTATTGTCGCATTATTTCAACTTCTATTCAATTACTGCCGTACTCTTACTGAACTATCTAACTACCCTTTACTAAAGACCATTCTCTAACTAATAAATTATCACACTTCATGTTAGATAGCATTTCCAACCAACTCTGATTGTAGTACCATTTTGAAAATTCCGAAAACAACATATCAAGAAGACGGTCAACTCTTCCATTATCTCATACGAACTTTACGAGACAGGTACAACCGCGTCATTTGCCTTTCAAAAGTAAATGCTTTGAAACTGACTGGTACTCGAAATGGTTGTCAAATAATATCCAACTGGTACTGTCATAAAAAAACCCAACGATCAGGACCAACACCAAGGCTTAAGGCCCTTAAGAGGAAACTAACGATCAGTCTATTTGCTTCTGCTTCTTCTTCTTCTGGTATTCCTAAATCATCACTTTCTATATGTATTAGTAAAATTCATTGGCATCATGCGTCGCCGTGCCAAATCGTTCATGCTTCATAAATATTAAGTGGTATGGCGAGGAAAATCTTACCATCTCTTTTATTCATTCACTTATCAGTACAACAGCAAATGTGACGTCACACTCTGTAGTACATAAGAATGTCGTGGACAACAAATCACATTGCCAGACCGCAATGTATGGCAGCGTTTCCAGATATATCGATTTATCGGTGTTTATACCGATTTTCAAACTTGATACCGGTATACAGATAAGGTTTCTCAGAGTACCGGTTTTTGAGTTTTAATACCGATTTATACAGATTTCTCATAATTAATCATAATGATTACTGTCTGCCCGCACTGAATTGTTAGAGGACACTATTGTAAGAAACTTTCATCTCTTTGAAAATTAAAATTTTTAAGCCTGCTCTAAAAAAATCCCATCTTCAAAAATGTCTTATGTTTGATACTCTTTCGACTAATGCTTCAATTTTCTCGCCGTTTTTAGTTACCAAGGAGTCGAGAAACGGCTGATGGCTCATCCCGGTAATTTCTGGAAATCGGGAAATAATTTTATTCAGTGGAAAAATAGGTCCAAAAAACGTTAGTTTTTGAACTTTCTCAAATTTCTTTAATCTTCCCTGTTGGCGAAAGCGTAACGAGCGTCACTACACCCCTTACTAATTTCCATAGGGAATTAAGGTTTCCCGAATCCAGTAGATGAACGGAGATGTCAACTCGACAGGTCATGAATAGATTGATGAGCACTGTCAAGAGGAATGATTTAGCGAAATACAAAGGAAAACACGATTGGATTGTGCGGCTCAGTACGTTGTTTATATTAAAAACCAAAAACTGATTTGGTGTAGTTAAAATTTATTACTATAGATTGCAAATGTATTTGATCACACTAGAATTTGTTGTGAGTAAATTAATAATTATAAATATGAATTATACACTAAAACTTACGAGCAATTTCAGGATATGACAAACACAGATAATTGTTATCCTAATCGATTAAATATTGAATTATCTATTAATGCAAATCCTCTTAAAATCGTAAGTAAATTATGGTACATGCCTTATGAACTAGTTTAACTATAACATAAAATTGATAACAAAATACAGGAAATATAAACAACGAGCACAATTGTCCGCTAGAAGTAGATAAGGCGAATAGGGTCACCAGAATTGTGAGCTTTAAAATCTGCGAACCTAAGTTTATGTTAACTAACAGAAATTATACTTTTTTAGCTTTAAAGCATTACTGCTGAAAATATAGGCAAAGGAATTGCTAAAAGAACTGTGTTTCCCAAATTCTACTTCGACGTGACAACAAACTTTAAAGAATTCTGCACATTCTGTGGTAGCAGAGCGTAGTTGCCCAAAGCGGATTGTTAGACCATAGAGGTCAGATAGAGGACGAATCCACGATGCCCACTACTACACGAGCTGCGGCGAAGGCCAATGCTGAGATACCTCAGTGCATTTGCGAGTTGTGCAAAAACCCCAACCATGTAGAAGAAATGGTAGCTTGCGATCAATGCCGTCGTTGGTACCATTGTACGTGTGCGGAGGTGGCTGAGGGTTTCACTGGCAAGTGGACATGCAAGGATTGCATCTCGACCTGGACAGTCAGTGGTGCTTCGACCTCTGGAAAATCCAGCAACATCTCGCAGTCGACACGGATTCAATTTCAGCTCATGCGGCTGGAGGAAGAGAGAAAGTCGCAAGAGAAGCTCATACAAGAGCAACAGCAACAAGATCGTGCTCGGCTGGCGGCGAAGGCTGCACTAGATAAAAAATATCTCGACGAAAAGTACGCCTTGCTCATCGCTGAAGCAGAGGAAGAGGAGGCGGGCAGCCGTAGAAGTCGTCGCAGCCGAATGAGTCGAAACAGCCAAGTTCAGGAATGGATCCAGGAGCTGGACGGAGCTGTCGGGGGAAATCTCATTCCAGTGAACATCAACGACATTTTTCCACCGATTTCGATCGGTACTGAATCGGGTGTACCTTGTGGAGGTATGCTGACGAAGTATACGGGAGCAGTCTCGAAAAATCCGTTGAAACATTTGAACGACAGGTACAGGAATCCATCACGCCAGCCAACGACTGAATGGATTGCCGATAATGTTGGTACTGAGAATACGGGTTTGCTACCCGGTATGAAAGACCCGATCACAGCATCTACTCCGATTCGATCTGTTGGTATAGTACGACAGCCAACAGTACAAAGTTCGTTACCAACACAAACGGTGGTTATACAGCCGGTGTTTACCCAACCAGTATACACGCAGTCGGTGTTAGCTCAACCTTTGCAGTCGCAACCTACACTTCCAAAACTGGTTCCCCGAACACGCCCACCAACGTTTTTATTTCCGGAACCACCATTGAGGCCACCAGCTGCTCAGGTACCTGTCTCACCCCCACCAGTAAGCGAACCATCATTACTACGATCGAGTGTCCAACAGCTCTATGTGTCGAATCTCGAGTCGCAACCGAATTCATCACAACAACGACCACCAACTTTTCGATCGCTGATATCGCCTCCGTCCTGCACCCCACCGTTAGTACACTCACCTCAAGAGCCAACCATCCATCGTGAAGTTTCTTCCAACTTTCCCTAGGAATTTCCGTTCACCTTACCCTGTAAGTTATTTTCCGATTCTTTCGAAAAGCTATTCCGCTGAAAGGTTCTTCCATCTTCTCCCTTCAGTTTTTGAAGGGTTGAATGCTTCCTGAGTTTTAATGCGGTTCTATTAGCTTCAGGAAAACTTCAGGAATTTAGCAGAAGTTCTGAAACCCCAGAATAGTTCGAAATTTTGGGTAGGTTCCGATAAACTTAAGACAGTTTCATTAACTTCTGTTCAAATTCAAGAACACGGCAATCTGAGGAAAACCTCAGAGAACTCCAATGAACTTAAGAATACTGAAATATTTTGGAATCTTCACAAGTCCAAAGAACCTCAATGAAAAATTTATGGATTTCAGGATAGTTCCATGTGTCCAGGGGAATTGAGATAACTTTAGGAAAGCTCTGAGTACATCAGGACATATAAATTCAAAGAAATTTCTGAACCTTTAAATGAGTTCCGCGAAATTCAGAGAATTTCCGAAAACTTCAGCAAATTTCCGAGCGGTCCATGAAAATTTTGGAAACGTAAGGGAAGTTGCATAAACATAAGAAAATTGGGAGAACATTTTAAGGGTGTTTCTGTGTTTTTTATCGGCAGTTTCGAGGACTTATTTTTTTTAAATCGAGAAGATCAGAGCACTTTAATGCTGCTGTTCATTAATTAAAAAAAAAATAATGCGCTTAAGAAGATCCAAGGACTTTTAAAGAAGACAAGAGATTTTCCGGTAATTTCATAATAGTCAGGGAAGTTTCGAGTACTTCAAGGATGATCAGAGAACTACAAAACAGCCCCATTAACTTTAGGAAAATTGAAAGAACTTTCAAGGAGTTCCGATGAATTAAGGAATATTCCGAAGTGCAATTCAGGAATGTTCCGAGAAATTTCAGGGACATTGTGGGGTTTTCAGGGATGTTTTATGAATATGAAAATTACTGGATCAATAGAGCATGTGAGGAACTTCGGGGAATATTGTGCTAACTTCCCCCAGAAATATATTTCTTCCAGATATTTTCCATCTTCTCCTTGAAGTATCTTTCAAGGAGAAGTAGGGATTTAATTGAAATCAGAATTTGCTGTTATGATGTAACTTATTTTGAATACTCCAATTGGTCTCATTTTGGTTGATTTAACAGTTAACACAGCAAAAATGAGAGCAACATTTTACACTGTTAAATCAAACGGAAAACTAATCTTGCTTTCAATGAAATCAATTTGATTCCTGATTTTGCATTCATTATGTTTAACTGAATACGGGCCTGGCGTGAATGGTTAGCATCCATGTTTTTCACACTGAAAGACTTGATCTCAAATCTCCCAAAAATGGGCTAAACAAAACAAATAAACAATAATCTTTAGTTCAACGACAGATGCACTTAAATCAAATTTTAAACAAGAAATTAACAGCAGAACTTCAAGTCAAGTTGCTTTGATTTAAAATGTCTTGACTGCATAATGAAAGCAAAATATGAAATCAGACTTCTGTCGCGACAATTGAAATCAAAATAATTTTGCACTATGATAGGAACTGCAAACTTTAATATTAATTTGCTTTCATTTTGCTCGGGTACCCCACATATCGTTTTGTTTTCAGTTGTTATCGCATAACTAATTTAGTAATCAACCTCGATTAATTTGTTTATCAGTTGTTATCATGAAACAATATGAAATTATGCAAGGTTATTTCAAAACTTCAAATATTGTCCGCATGATAAGAAAAAAAAACACTACCAATCATATTACAGTTATCAGCGTAAGGCTTCAATACCAAATCAACACAATAATTTGAAATTTGATGAAAAATTTGGCTCACAAGACTTGTTATCAAGATGTTTTCAATGATAGCTTAATCAGTTATTTTTGTGATATCCAAGGAGCATTATTTTGTTATAATGTTTGTTATGTTGGCTGTTTATTCAACCACAAAGATAACATGTTCAGTTACCAAATCTTGATAACCGGCTATCAGAACTTGTTATCAATTTGGTATAATCCTTTGCTCGGGTTATGTACCATTCTCCCCTACCACTTTTTGATTCCCCATTTCTGTTCTGTGCTATTACTCAATTGCATTCAGTGATATTCTGTCGCCTGCTCTTTCAATTTATTTACCATGCGTTATGTGCCATTTTCTTTATTTTCTTTAGATAATATGGACGATATGTGGAACGTGTTATTTTAAAATATTTACATGTGCTAAATGATTTAAATATATATTTTCATTATCCGGCATAGATGTCATGAAAGGTCGGTGTGTCTCATGAAAAACGAACTGATCACAATCGAGCGCTCTTTCACTTGTCCGCTTCATCAAAGCTTTAAAGAAACACGAATGAAGCGATGGGAGAAAGAAGCACAAAGGATTGAAAATATGTCTGTAAACGCTGATCGAGATGGATGGATTAAGAGGTGGCACAGAAAGAAGTTTTTTATACTAAAATGGACTATGCGCATCTCGTTTGGCATGTTTTGCAATAAGATATGCACCTCGTGTTTATTCACAAAATTCACATCAAAGATTAATCACTAGCGTAGGACATCAATTTGGCATTTAAGACCAGCATATACCTTCCGTTCGTATGGAACAGGCTCAAAGCTGTCCAAATCCGTCCGTATTTTGTTTTGTTTTGGCATTTCTCATGGAAAAATAGTGAACTTTTCATGAACTCACCAACACTAGCTACCCAACTAACATTTTCAGCTTTATAAGCCAACTTTTCCAGCGTTGTGCTGTAAAGTAGCTGAAAAGAAGCTGCAGATACAGCTACAAGCAGCAGCTAACAAAATAGTTTTGGAGAGCGTTTACACTTTTTCACAACCATTAGTCAATTTGTCAGTCCCACTGAATAGCAACAGCCAAAAAAACGCTAATGTCTCTTTTATACACATACTAATCAACTTTCAACTTGTTACTGCAAAACAAAGCTAATAAAGTGAATATGTTACTCATTTAATGGCTTCTACGCAACAAACCACTCTTGCTGAATAACATAAACATCAAAAGTGCTTTTTCAACAACTAAACAACCTGTACTCAGCTTATAAACTGTGTTAGAGCAAATTCGGAAGCATTTTCACAGTCAACTAGGTTTATTTTTAGACGTGTGCAGTTTTACAGCTTTTACTCTGCTCTTTTATAACTAGTCGAGAAAATTGATTCATGTGTACTATTATAAAGCCTCTACTCAGCGATTTTGTTGTAGAAGGGAATGTTGATTAGTTTACATAAGTTCAAAGTGTTGGCGTAGCACAGTTGGTAGTGTCAACGTTTGCCAATGGGGTCGTCTGGAGTTCGATTCTAGGTTCCGGTGCAGGGTAAATAATTTGGTGATGACTTGTAACTAATTTCGATTAATTGGATTCACAGCAAAATAAACTCAATAAATCCTCCATAAAAAAAGCATAAACAATATTTAACCCGGCTTTAAGCGAAAGCTGTGTAGTGATTATTGGATAACCGGGAAAAGGTTGAATAAGCGCCTTTTAAGTTGACACAAAACTAAACAGCAGGATAACAGCTGTAAAGAAGCGTTAATGGATATGCAATAAGAGTTTGTCCCAACCATCCCAACAACCATAATTAGCTGACTAAATTCGCCAGATTTGCTTGTATAGAGGTTGAGTAAAGGTTTCCTCATATCGTATAACGTTTGAATACAGCTTGAGGCTGTATAAATGAAATGAGTAAAGCGTTTACATTGTGAAAATTGTTAGTTGGGTAATCGTGCCCACCTGTAATTAACCACCTTGGACGCCGATAGGTGTGCTAGTATAATAAGAAGCTGCTCGACTTGAACAGAAAAAGAAAACCTTGCAGTCTCTTCGTGGAAGTGATGCAAAATATCATGACACTCACATGAAAGTCGTCAACGCATTAACCGACTATCGCTGACAGAACGTTTTGTCACGCAGTGAGAGGTAATGGGCCAGCCAAAACTTAACCTTCGCTGCTGATGATGAAAAGCACATTGAAAACAGTGAAGGCTTCTGCAGTACGATGATGAGAAAAAAACGACAGACGATAGAAGAAAATAAAAACAATGCTTACGCATTCCAAGGTCGAATCGGCAGGCTCGACTGTGTGAGTTACAAATAAAGCTGGCAAAATTAAACGGAAACTGGAACACACTCGCATAAGCAAGCGACGCAGGAACTGCTGCAAAACAAGCGCAGATGAGAGTGTCATGAATGTTGGGCATGAGCAGATCGGTTATGGTTACCGCCAAAGGTGACATTCACCAGTTGCTTTTTGTATCTTTCTTCAACTTGATGGATGTTCATGGGGAGAGCTTCGACAAGCGTATTTATCGAGGGGGATGAAAGTCCCAGAATTATTCAAATGTTGCCAAAACTAACTCTAAAGTTCGATGAATCGATGCATAGTCGGACAAATCCATTCTATCGATTATATCGATTATATCCAATATAATCTAGCTTAAATCTCTAAAAAGGGACAATATCTGTTTGTATCATTCACATCTCTGTTATCGGATCACATCTCTAATTATCGTGACAGCCGTTTGTTTAAAAGAAACGAATATCGCGAAATCTCGACCAACAATACAAAAAGGTGAATAAGCTTTCGTAAACAAACTTTTAATGCTCTTTCCTCGTGAACCGAAGCTTGCCTTGCCAAACGAACAACACCATGAAGTAGAGAAAATTCTCTGCTATTTGATAGTGGTGTTCGAATGGTTAGGTGAGCTTAGGTTTGCGAGATAAAGAAATTACAATTTATTTGATCCGCCCTTCTGTATTGTTGGTCGAGCTCGAAAATCTTTGTTCTAAAACAAATCTATAGATAGAGCTGGAAGTAGTGCGTAACAGCTTTTGTAAACAATGACTTCTCTCGATCATAACTAGGAAATCAAGACACGCCCACATAAATAACATAACCATCATGTAAAGGAAGTCTTCTAGAAATATTAAAAAAGAGGATGCCTTGGATATAGTCGCTTCGAGATCACGGACTACGATTTGGACAACCCTGGCATCCGGTGAACATAAGAATCGACTCGGCATCTATGGTTTGGTCACGTTTGCCCATCAATGCCGGTAGTCAATTAGGTCACCAACACTCCGTGCAGATATTTTCGTTGCTTCCAGAGTTGGAACTTGAATCAATCACAGGTGCTTAGGAAGTGACAGATCACATCACACTACACACTAAAAATAATATCAGCATAATTCTAACACATTCAAGATTATCGATGAATAGCGGATGAAATCGGATAATATCGAAGGACGCGACGAATCGAATTTATCCAAAACAAATTTGAGAAATTCAGCAAATTTTATTGAAATTCGTTAAAAGAAATGTAGAACAGATTACTTTCGTCCCCCTCGGTATTTATAGGATTTTACTAAGCGTTTTTACCATCAGCTTTTCGACGATTGTGATTGTGATAGATTGCAACTCTGCTTCGTGGCATCGATTTTGTCTATAAAACCGTCTGATGTGGCGCTCTGATTCTAATGATAAAAAAAAATGGTTAGGTATTTTTTTAAAAAATTGGTGCATGCAGGATTTAGGCTGATATCTACAATATTTCTCTTTGCTTCAGGATCATGAGTTTTTGAGTCCAGATTCTAATGTGTTTATTTTTAATCAAAAGAAAATAATTCAGACATCAATTTCAACAGCTTTTCTTGGGATCTCAATTTATACCAAGTCAAAGATAGCTGGATCAATTTATTAGCTCAATCGATCTAAGAGACTTAGTTCATAAAAAAAAACAATTTCAAATTTGAGCCATTGGAAAAAAAATCCCAAATTTAAGAATACCAAAAATTGTCAAATTTTTGGGACATGAAAAATGTTGTTCAAATGTCGTCTTGATACAAACATGCGATTATCAATAGTCAATCCTGACTTTAGTCAAATAATGGAACCAATACATTGCGTTGTTCAATATTTTGGATGCAGGACCACATTACCCTTATTTCATAATTCAATTCTTGAATATATATACTTAGAGATGATACCCATCTCAAAAAATACCAGTTATTTGAAAGATTCTTCAAAATCATTCCAAGAATTTTGATTCCTTGATAAATACCATCGAAACACCTTCAGTCGTAATCCAATGTTAATGGCCGTAGTAATTTACCAACATCTCACGAAATCAAATAAATAAAAAAAACCAGTCAACCATCATCGACAAAGAAATCATTCGGAACGAAATAAACTAAAACGGAGATTTTTTTAAAGCAGAAATCAACAATGAATACCATTTTAGCACTCAAAAGTAGATTTTTAATAATTACGTTTCAACGAATGCCACAAAGAGATCGAATGAAATTTGGCACAGTGAAATTGAGAAAATAAATCAGTTGTACAGCACCCCAGAAAACAGTAAAGCCAAGCGAAAAGTTTTTTTAGTTTTGTTGATTAATTTATTTTCGTAAATCAAATCATTGAACACATAGTTCTAAATCAAGAGCATATTAGACATGAAATGATAACGCGAGAACGAGCACACCAGGTGACGAAGACGATTAGTTTGAAGAGAAGCAAGTTAATAAAAAAAAGAAGCGGAATGCTGCGGGAATGAATCCATTTGTTAAATCGTAATATTTTCAAATTTATTGTAATTTCTATGAAATATATGACAAAAATTGCAAAAAAAAAAATAATTGGTTCCTCTTTTCCAAACCGATCGAAGCGACGATAGTTCACCGGTTGTCCCTGCGTTCGCTCATCCGAAAGTCGGTCACCTTTCTTCGTGGTGTGGTTGCGGTGGCGGCGATGGTGGCAATGGTGTCGATGCAGCAGAACGGTAAATACCACAGGAGATCGAAACCGGCAGCAACCGGTGCAAGATTTTCCTCCACCTGCAGCATCTGATCGACGTGCTCCTTTGTTCATGTGTGTGGAGCTGAAGTTTTTCGTCTCGGTAATTATGCAGAAAAAAAATCAATGTCAACGTGTTAGGTGAGATCTGTGCGGTTGATTTTCAGATAGGAGGTATTGGTAGGGGTGCTTGAATAATTCAAAACTGTGTCCGTTGGAATGATGATAACTAGTCAATTTCATGTTTACGATTGTTTACGGAAGGACACTGATGCATCACCGTTTCGGGTGGGGAACTTTTGGTAGGTCACGACAAATGCCTTGATTGCATGATGATGGATGTATGCCCTTTAACCAGTACCAATTTTGATTGTTTCGCGGAATGGTAGAGTAAAGTGAGGCCAGAGTACGCACTTAGTTTTTTTTTAAATTATGCATCTTATCACCGTAGCTAGACATTTTAGTTTGTAACCATAAGTCGATTCCTTGACTATTTGGTACAATTCCTTATGGATAGCTATTTGAAAAATAATTCATTAAGTAGGAGAAAGGGATGTAATTTTAGCCTAAATGCCCTTAATTTGGACCCATACATAAATTCAGCAATCGACTAAATTTTCAATAGCGACCAAAAATATCCATTTGTACCATCCCAATGACGCGCTCCTCTAGATAAAATTGATAAATAACAGATTTTTAGCGATGGGCCCAATCTTAGATCCATGGGCCAACATTAGAGCCATTTCCCCGATAAGGGTTACAACTGCATACTATTGTTCTGTTGTTGGCTATATAAATAATATCAAACACAAACTTGTCCTTAGTTTGTGCACTCATTGGTTTTCTTTGTTTAAGTGTTAAAAATTTGACATTGTTTTGGCGTTATTACATTACAAATTTGAAGTTACTTATATATTTAAATATATTATTATAAGGTTGCGCGATGTTATATCGGCCTAGCCCCTCACTTCGTCTTATCAAGCAAATAACTCATTGATTCAGCAATAATACACAATAGTGTATGATAATTTTCTGCCACTCATTGTAGCACGGAAACTAGGTTCGATAGCAAAAGGCGCTCCTGTTTGATTTGATCAAGCTTAATAAACTTTGATTGTCCTCAACATGTCACTATATGAAAGGCCAACAATGGTTTTGGTGGAGCGTCCGCCCCGACGTTGATGGCATTGTTTCAAATAATGTATTATTTAGTTTATATGGTACGTTGTAAAAAATTTCGTCTACCCAACCTTTGCTACTTTTAGCAAAAGTGGAATGCTAAACTCCTCGAGCATGTGTGCGTGTCAATAACGCAATCGTCGCTACGCAAACCTTTGAAATAATAACTAGAGATGTTTGTGCTGTTACAATTGATGTTACCTTTGGAAACCTTAATACGCAATACATTTACTGTTTCAGTGCCAGGTTTATACGTTTATATCAGGAGCTTGTTTTAGACATTTCCAAGAACTCGTGACATTACTGCCGAAAGTATTAAATCAGTCCAGACAATTTAGCGCTTTGGGAAGAGAGTCTATTTTTGAGCGATTCAACATTTTCCCTACTGATCTAAAGCTTTTCTGAAGTTATTTAATATGTTATGAGCTGAATACATGGGGTGTTTCCAATTTTTCCGAAGTGATCTAAAACTTTTGTACAGTTAAGTACTGTTTGAAGTTATTATGTACGTGATATTTTTTTACTGAAATGGTCCAGTACTTTCCAAAGTTATCTTAAGCTTTTCTTAAGTTATTCAGTACTTTCTGAAGTGATTCTGAACTTTTCCCAAGTGATTTAACCCAAGTAACACATAAAACATCTTTTTGAAAAAGAATTAGAGCGGCTTGTTGTATAAATGTTTTATAAGAGATGCAGAAAACATCCCACGTTATATATGAGGTTGAAAGATGTTTTCTTCATACTTCTTTGATTCAACATTTTCCAAAAAAGTTTTCTTTTGCTTTTATCTTTAAATGTTATTTGAACGTGCATCTTACTGTTTTAATACCACTATAAAACTTGTCGTATACGAAATCAATCCAGATTGACGTAAACATTGACGGAGCCATTGAACCGGACTGTCTCTTCATGCAGTGATTGACAGTTTCTTATGAGGTATTCGGAGGTTTGTTATAAAGAAAGTTGAAAATACTTTTTATGACATCTCATAAATTAAAACAACTGAAAATGTGCAGGTTGGAGTAAGGATTTGAAAAGACGTTTAAATAACATTCTGGCAATTAGATGTACGCTTTGCTACTAACAAAACGTCTTCATGAAGGATCGAAGGCGTGTTGAACGAGAAAATAATTTTCATGCCATTGGCAAGAACATGATAGATATTTATAACGAACCTTCCATCAAGCGGTGTTGGTCTAGTTAGGTAGTAACAAGTCTACCACGCCAAGGACTAGTGATCGAATCCCATGCTCAAGTTTTTTTTTTATTTTTTTTGTCGCTGGTTCTTATGATGTTTTCAAAACATGTTATAAGACCAGTATTTAGTTGTATAAGCTCCGGGTCTTGCGCTTTTTAGGTTGTATAAATGTATTAAATGATGTATATTAAAGTATTAGTGATTCTTTGCGTTAGTCATTACACAGTATTTTCAACTTCTTTATGACAAGCCGTGTTGCTTGGGAAAGCTTTCCTAATGTAATGTATAGTATAGACAGATCTCGTTTTTAGAAACGTAACTACAGTGCACTCTGCAACTCGAGTTATAGAATAACAATCCCATACAAATCGCTATCACAGTAGCCATGACACTCATTTTTATTATGGTTATATAACTCGATATAGAATTAGTGGACATCAAGTTGCGGAGAGTTGACTGTACTTCATCTATGTTGCCAAAATCGAGACCTTTTTCGATGTGTCACAATTTAGTGGCTTAGTGATAAGAATCCATACTCCCTTAAGTGAATCCTGTTGAAAAACTATTGAAAAATTCGTGGAAGCGATCCTCCTCTCGGTTTTTGACGGTCTAATTGACCTACATTTCGAAGCGGCCAGCGCTGTTATTGCCTATCGTAAATGAGAGTCCAACGCATGGTTTGTTGCTTCTCTGTCAGGTGATCTGGTAATAACGGAATAGCAACCGCGAGCGGCTAATCATTCTCATGCCCAAGTATGTCTGTACTATCTGAAGTGGGGAGCTGCGCACCCAGAGGAAAGAGTGGATCACAGATGAAACCTGGCGGAAGATTGAGGAGCGTAGAGATGCAAAAGCTGCGATAGAGCGGGCGAGAACCAGAGGAGCCAAGAACGAAGCCCGTCAACGGTACTCGGCTCTAGAGAAGGAAGTCAAGCGCACTTGCAGACGGGACAAGCGAGCGTGGGTGAACTCCCTGGCCGACGAAGGGGAGAAAGCCGCAAACACTGTTGATATACGCCTCCTCTTCGATATCTCACGACGCCTGAGTGGAGCAAGGATGAACCCGAGGATGCCAGTGAAGGACACGACTGGACAATTGCTTACCGACCCCACTGACCAGCTGAAACGCTGGTTTGAGCATTTCTAACAACTTCTTCAAGTTTCGACGGCCAACCAGCCATCAACATCTCGGCATGATCCACTTAGGGTGCGGCGCATCACTCGCGTCAATTCCGAGGCCCCATCACTGCAGGAGATTGAAGCAGCTATCCGAAGCATGAAATCCAACAAGGCGCCAGGGGTCGATCGCATATCAGCAGAGATGCTCAAAGCTGACCCCATGCTATCCGCACAAATGTTGCATCAACTATTCTGTTATATCTGGGACACCGCGAATTTTCCGGCCGACTGGATGCAGGGCATCTTAGTGAAGGTCCCAAAGAAGGGGAATCTGACTGTGTGCGACAATTGGCGAGGCATCATGTTACTGTGTATTGTTCTCAAAGTTCTTTGCAAAGTTATCCTGAATCGGATACAGGAGAAGATCGACGCGACTCTCCGATGGCAGCAGGCAGGATTCCGTGCCGGAAGATCTTGTGTGGACCATATTGTCACGCTCCGCATCATCCTGGAGCAGGTGAATGGATTCCAAGAGTCCCTTTATTTGGTATTCATTGACTACGAAAAAGCTTTCGACCGTCTCAATCACGAGAATCTGTGGGGCGCCCTGAGACGCAAGGGAGTCCCGGATAAACCCGAGCACACTTCCACTACAATAAGTTGCAGCAACTTGTTTATGACTGAAATAAGTCGTATAGAAGTTTCTACAACCGATTAAAGGCAAACGTGCTACTAGGGAAATCGTCAACCTCATCGAAGCGCAGTATGAGGCTTTCACGTGCAGAGTTCTGCATAACGGAGCCTTGTCCGACCTTATCCGGGTAGTCGCTGGTGTGAGGCAAGGATGTATACTATCACCGCTACTGTTTCTCATCGTAATCGACGAGATCATGGTAGGTGCAATTGACCGTGTACCGAACCGTGGGCTGCTTTGCTCAACGACTTCGATTTGGCTGATGATGTTGCTCTACTAGCACAACGGCGCTCTGATATGCAGAGTAAGCTCAATGACCTAGCCGAACGCTCCTCTGCGGCGGGTCTCACCATCAACGTCAACAAGACCAAATCGTTGGATATCAACACGGGCAACCCTTCCAACTTTACGGTAGCGGGGCAAGCGGTGGAGAAGGTCGAAAGTTTCCAATATCTTGGCAGCCAAATAGCGTCGGACGGCGGGACCAAGAGCGATATAGGTGCACGAATCAAGAAGGCTAGGGCTGCCTTTGCGAGTTTACGAAACGTATGGAGATCCAACCAGATAAGTCAACGCATCAAAATCCGAATTTTCAACTCGAACGTGAAACCTGTGTTGTTATACGCCAGCGAGACGTGGTGTGTATCAGCGGAGAACACTCAAAAGCTGCAGGTCTTCATCAACCGATGCCTGCGGTATATTATTCGTGCCTGGTGGCCTCACAACTGGATCTCGAATGCCGAGCTCCATAGTCGATGTCATCAGAAGCCGATAGCAACAGACATTCGAGAGCGAAAGTGGAGAAATTCGACGAGGCGGAAACGAAATCTGCAAGCAAGCGCTGGATTGGAATCCGGCAGGACATCGCAGCAGAGGGACTCATGGCGGCGGAGCCTCAATAAGAAAATTAAGCAAGCCGATAGGAATCTGACCTGGGCCCAGGTCAAGGCAAAAACGAGCAGCCGCCCAGGATGGAAGTCTTTCACGTTGGCCCTTTGCACCGCTGGTGGTGCACAGGACCCTTAAGTAAGTAAGTAAGTATCTGAAGTGATTCAGTACTTTCTGAAGTTTTTCTGCAGTATTTCAGTACTTTTCAAACTGATTCCGAGATTTTCTCAAGTGTTTCAGTACTTTCAGAAGAGATTTTGAACTTTTTTTTTCAAATGGTTCTGCGCTCCCCAAAGTGATTATGAATTTTCTGAAGTGATTAAATATTTTCTGAAAGGATTCCAAACTTTTATGAAGTGATTAAGTTATTACAAAGTGCTTCAGCTCTTGAAAAAAAACTTTAGATATTCGATACAGTACTTTCCGAAGTTTTGCGAATTTGTTCAGATCTTTACGGAATTATTTAGTTTTACGGAAGCGATTACAAACTTTCTGAAAAGATAAAGTATTTCCCAAAGGGATTCAGAAATTTTCTTTAGCCGGATTCAGAAAATTTCTTAATTTGAGAGCTTTTCTGAAGTGATTCATTACTTTCGAAATTGATTTCAAACTGTTCAAAAGTGATTCAATCCTTTCTGAAGTGATTCAGTACTTTCGGAAGTGATTACAAACTATTTGGAATTATTCAGTACTTTTCTAAGTGATTCCAAACATTTCTGAAATGATTCAGTACTTGTAGGAGTTATTCCGAATTTTCTGAAGTGATTTAGTACTTCCTAAAATGTTCAGTGCTTTCCGAAGTGATTATGAACATTCTGAAGCGATTCAGTATTTCCGAAGTAATTCCGAACGTTCCTGAAGTGATTCAGTGCATACCTTACTGATTAAATAATTTTCGAAGCGATACCATTCTTGCGGAAAGGATTACAAACTTTCTGGGATGATTCAGTACTTTCAAATGTGATTCCGAAATTTTCTGAAGTGATTCAATACTATCCGAAGAGATTCCGAGCTTAAAGTGATTCAATACTTTCTGAAATGATTCAGTGCTTTCTGAAATAATTCAGTACTTTCCGAAGTGGTCATGAACTTTTCCAAAGTGATTCCAAATATTCCTCAATATATTCAGTATTTTTCGAAGTGATTCCGAACATTTCTGAACTGATTCAGTGCATTGCTAAATAAGTGATTCAATTATTTTCAAACTGAACTTTCCGCAATGTTTCAGTACTTTCCAAAGTGATTTCGAATGTTTTTAAGTGTTTCCGGTCTTTTCTGAAGTTATTCAGTACTTTATGAAGTTCAGTTTAAACTGTTCTGAAGTGATTCAGTACATTCAGAAATGATTCCGAACATTTCTAAAGTGATACAATACATTCCTAAGTGATTTAGTATTTTCAAAAGTGATTGGAAACATTTCAGAAGTAATTCAGCACTTCCGAAGGGAGTCCAAACTTTTTTGAAGTGATTCAGTACTTTCTGAAGTGATTTTGAACTTTTCATAAGTTATCAAATGCTATCGGAAATAATTCAGTACTTTCCAAAGTACTCTGAAAATCTCCTAAATAGAGATAATAATAATAATACTTTCCAAAGTGATTGGGAATTTTTATGAAGTGAATCAATTATTTTTTAAAGTGATTCAGTACTTTTCGACAAACGGCGCCGGTGGTGTAGTGGTAAGCGTGATTACCTCTCACCCCAGTAGGCCTGGGTTCAATCCCAGTCGGCGCCGCCGGGATGTTCTGAGGCATAACATCTCTGATCACTCCTTCCTTCGGATGGGAAGTAAAGCCGTTGGTCCCCGGTTCATGAGTTGATAGGTCGATAGGTAGGGTCAAGGTGTGGGAGCTGCCTTCCTGGCACGTCGGTGGCATTGGTGCTCAGCACGGAAAACAAGATCGACGGAAAAAACAAACCGAAGGGAAAAAAAAGTACTTTTCGATGTGATTCTGAGCTATTCTTAAGTGATTCAGTACTTTCCGAAGTGATGTCGATCTTTTTTTATATGATTCAAATCTTCTCTCCCATACCTCACCGTGAAATAATTTGGAAGCTATCATCACGTCAAAATTTCTATTTTACGCCACTAAGTAGCACCAACTTTTGTCCGCCAATCAGGATTTGCACCGTTAGTGGTTAGGTTCAGAGGTAATATTTAACTTTTTTTTAATTTTTTTATCAATCAGGGGCACATACCAGTTCAATTGTACCATTTTTGATTGATTGCTTCCGTAACATGTTTATCAGGGGTGCAAGTCATTGCAAATTTAAGATTTTGTCAATTTTCTCCCGAACATGTTTACCAGAGGTGTACGCCATTTTAAATTTAATCTTTTTTAAAATACAAACTACTTCAAATTTAAAGTTTTTTCTGTCAATTTTTAGGAATATTTTTTTCACTGAACAAGTGAACATGTGTACCAGGGGCGCTAGCTATTTCTAATTTTCTCAAGAAATTGTCTACCAGAGGCGCAAACCATTTTAAATTTAACATTTTTATTCAAGTTTTACCGCTACTTGTCTACCAGGGACGCTAGCTATTTCAAATTTTTTATATATTTTTTTTAAGATTTTCCAGATTAAACATTTAAAAAAAAAATCCCCGAACATATACATTAGGGATCCACTTAAAATTGGACGAATCATTTCAAACATATCATTTTTAAATGTTTTCCATAACGTGTTCATCAGGGGCGCAACACATTTCAAATTTTACGATTTTCAAAAATTTTCTCTGAACTTGTCTACCAAGGGCGCTTGCCATTTCAAATTTACTGATTTTTTAAATTTACCTGAACATGTATATCAGACGCTAGTTATTTCAAATTTAATTTTTTTTAACTTTTCGTCGAACTTGTTAATTGGGGGCGCAAGGGTTCGAGGGGACTGACTTGGGTGCAGTGTATTTTTAATGTTCAACATTTGCGGTGAGATTTTTCTGTGTTTTACCTATTTAAAAAAAAATCGGTTTGCAGCTAAGTAGTTGTCGACTACCCGTGACTACCAACAACCACAGCACTGCACATGATCATACAATTAGTCAAAAAAAAGAAGCCGTCTGACAGAAGGATACCCCAATGAGTGTGGAGAAGAGCCCGCCATTTTTCCACGATATGTTAACAACAGGGAGTTGACAATTTCACTCTCCCCAATCAAATCGCTTCAATTGGGTGGTGGTCCCTTCCCTACCCATAATTTATTGGTTTGTATAATAATATAATGATTTATATGCAAAGAACTAAAAACAAAGCCGGTATTCCATACAAAAGTGGACAAAGGTAATGCAGTAGTGATTTTGGACAAAGAGGACTATGACAATCGGATGACGGAAAAAATTACTAATGGCCCATACAGACAGTTTAGGATTGACCCCCTCCCATCTATAGTTAAACATGTGGATAAAACGTTGGAAGAGTGCAAGGCATTTATTGGCAACACTACGAATCAATTGAAAGTTTCAAACCCTATTCTACCTAGGATCAAAGGTTTACCAAAGATTCACAAACCAGGAAACGAAATGAGGGAGATTATCTCGGCTGAAGGATCCCCCGCTCATAAGCTTGCCAAATAGCTAGTAAAGGAATTTCAAAATATGCCTAAACCCTTTTCCACTCGCTCAGTTAACAGCACACAGGAATTCGCCAGTCAGCTTCAGGCATCAGGAGAGATTCGGGAAGATGAAGTCATGGTTTCATTTGATGTCACAGCACTTTTTCCGAGTATACCAGTAAAGGAAGCCATCAGCCTTTTAGAGGACTGGCTTCTGAAGCAACGTGAGAATTCTACTTGGAAAAGCAAAGTTCGGTCATATCTCAAGCTTAGTCGTCTTTGTATGGAGGAAAATTATTTCATTTTCAGAGGAAATTATGGGCAATCTGCTTTCTCCATTTTTATGTGAATTGTTCATGGCTAACCTAGAAAATATTCTGGAGGGTAGGAATTTGTTGCCCAAATGTTGGAATAGGTACGTGGATGACATCTTTAGCATTGTCAAAAGGGAAGATTTATCAATTACTTTTAAGGCCATAAGCAACGTTCACAAGGACATCAAATTTACTCACAAAGAAGAGAGAGACGGCAAACTCCCCTTTTTAGATCTTCTCGTCATCAGGGAAACGTCTTCGTTCAATTTCGAAATCTATAGGAAACCAACAAACACAAAGAGAGTAATACCAAGCACTTCAAACCATTCCCATTAACACAAAATGGCCGCTTTTCACCACATGGTTCACAGGATGCAAACTCTTCCTCCTAGCGATACAGGCAAATCAAAGGAAATAGCTCACATTTTTGAAATCGCTAGACTTAATGGGTATCAAGAAAAAACAATTCAAGCAGTAATCGATAAAAGAACAAGGGATCATTTTAGGCGTCTTTCGACAACTCTTACACCAGTAACTGAGGGTTTAAAACGGGTAGCGGTGAATTTCGACAAAAACACTACCAAACCATTGATTTCAAAGTTTAGAAGTTTTGGCCTAGATTTAGTATTCAGCAGCAGGATGTTAGGATCAACAAAAGATTCAAAAAATGTCTTAAGGAAAGCCGGAATCTACAAAATCTCTTGTCCAGATTGCAATAAAATCTACATTGGTCAGACGAAAAAGACTTTGGAAAAAAGGTTTAGGGACACATCGCAAAGGTAAAAAAGGATAACAAAGATATGGATAAAGGACTTCATTATGAATTTAAACTCAAGGTTGTAGAACATATCGTTACAAAGGGGCACAATTTGACTAAGGATAACATTAATATCCTGCGGACTGTATCTTCGCCTTGGAAACTAGATGTAGCTGAATGTTTAGAAATATTTAAACATAATCCATCAACATTGCTTTAGAGATGAAGGAAACGGATACTCGAGACTCCCCAACTAGCAATTTTCACAATGTAAACGCTTTACTCATTTCATTTATACAGTCTCAAGCTGTATTCAAACGTTATACGATATGAGAAAACCTTTACTCAACCTCTATACTAGCAAATCTGGTGAACTTAGTCAGCTACTTATAGCTGTTGGAACGGTCGGGAGAAGCTCTTATTGTATAACCATTAACGCTTCTATACAGCTGTTATCCTGCTGTTTAAGTTGTGTGTGAACTTGAAAGGCGCTTATTCAACCTTTTTCCCGGTTATCCAATAATCACTACACAACTTTCTCTTGAAGCCGAGTTAAATACTGTTTACGCTTTTTTATGAAGGAATTTATTGAGTTTATTTTGCTGTGAATCAAATTAATCGAAATTAGTTACAAATCATCACCAAATTATTTACCCTGCACCGGAACCTAGAATCGAACTCCAGACGACCCCATTGGCCAACGTTGACACTACCAACTGTGCTACGCCAACACTTTGAACTTATGTAAACAAATCAACATTCCCTTCTACAACAAAATCGCTGAGTAGAGGCTTTATAATAGTACACATGAATCAATTTTCTCGACTAGTTATAAAAGAGCAGAGTAAAAGCTGTAAAACTGCACACGTCTAAAAATAAACCTAGTTGACTGTGAAAATGCATCCGAAGTTGCTCTAACACAGTTTATTAGCTGAGTACAGGTTGTTTAGTTGTTGAAAAAGCACTTTTGATGTTTATGTTATTCAGCAAGAGTGGTTGGTTGTGTAGAAGCCATCAAATGAGTAATATATTCACTTTGTTAGCTTTGTTTTGCAGCTACAAGTTGAAAGTTGATTAGTGTGTGTATAGAAGTGACATTAGCGTTTATTGGCTGATGTTATTCAGTGCGACTGACAAATTGAATAATGGTTGTGAGAAAGTTGAGTAAACGTTCTCCAAAACTATTTTGCTAGCTTTTGCTTGTAGCTGTATCTGCAGCTTCTTTTCAACTACTTTACAGCACAATGCTGGAAAAGTTGGCTTACAAAGCTGAAAATGTTAGTTGGGTCTTTTGCATGCTACCTAAAACAACACATCGTAGCATGCATCTACCTGTTGGAGACTGAATTTAGATACCTGGTTAGGTAAATTTTGACATGGCAGTGGATACCTGCTGATTTTTAGTGACTATTGATTAGTATATAAATCGTAGATAAAAGATGGATTCTTTAGTGGTGTTGAGTACTTGGCACTGTTGAAATCTGCAAGTAGTAGATGAAATACACGTATCTGTCAGCAATTATAACGGAATTTAAAGGAAATAAACCAACCCACTCAAAGCTCTTCATACATATGCTATCATTTTGTGAAAGTATATACGTTGGCCTTGTTGTCCTCTGCTGTCCGAAGAAGTCGTCTCCACTCTACTCGATCCATGGCCACAGTTCTCCAGCCTCGTAGTCTGCGAAGGGTCCGCACGTCACCTTCTACTTGGTCGATCCACCTTGCCCGCTGCGCGCCTCTTCTTCTTGTTCCTGTTGGGTCGCTTTCTAGAACCATTTTCACTGGGTCGTCGTGCGGCATCCTTACGACGTGCCCAGCCCACCGTAGTCGCCCAATTTTTGCAATGTGGACGATGGATGATTCTCCCAGCAGCTGGTGCAATTCGTGGTTCATTCGCCTCCTCCACGTTCCGTCATCCATCTGCACTCCACCGTAGATGGTACGCAACACCTTCCGTTCGAAAACACCAAGGGCGCGTTGGTCCTCCACGAGCATAGTCCAGGTCTCGTGGCCGTAAAGGACCACCGGTCTAATCAGCGTTTGGTAAGCTAGGTAAGCCGCCTTCAATCTCTTGTTCGTTGCGCACATCTTCGTCTTGTTCCAGTCGGATCACTACCAAGAACCATTCTCATTGGGTCGTTATCCGACATTGTTACGATGGGCCCAGCTCAGCATAGTCACCAGATTTTTGCATTCGATCTAAATTTCTTAACTTACAAACCTTCTGCAATGATACTTAATTATTCACTTTTTTTTCTACAGTGATTCAACAATTTCCGAGCTAAATCAAATCTTTTCAAAATTGGTTTAAATTATTTTGAAGTGAGACCAAATTCGAAACGATTCAGGAAATTCCTAACTAAGGTGACAATTTTCAAAGCAGATTCAAAACTGAGTCTGAACTTTTTTGAAGTGAGTTCAAACTTCCGGATAAGTCATCAATATTTTTCTAACTGAGCCTAAACTTTTCTGTTATGTTATTCAATCCTTTTTTAAGTTGTCAAAGATTTCCTGAAGTGATTCAACATATACCGAATCCAAGCTTTAAATAATTAGTTTCGCATTTTCTGAAGTTAGGCAACATTAGCCGATTAATCCTTTTCCTAAATGAATCCAAGGTTTTCTGCATTGATTCAACTTTTTCCGAACTGAAACCAAACTTGTCAGAGCGGGTTTGACATTTCCTAAGTGAACTCCAGGTTTTTGTTAACTGCTTTGGCATTTGGCAAGGACACAATCTTGCTTAGTGAAAGTATAGCAAGTTTTCCGAAGTGAACCGACAATTTTTTTAGCCTAAATTTTCCAAATGGTGTGCAACCTTTTCTGAAGTGGTTCAAAACCTTCCTTAGGGAGTCCAAACTTTTCTGTTGAGTGATTGAATTATATTGAATGTTAGTCTGAGCTTTCCTGAAGTGATTTTCCTAACTTTTAACGTAGATTCCGCTCCCTTAGATCCCTTGCTCGTTCTTGTCAGATTCACATCCTTTGAAAATTAGGCTGAGATTTTAAAGAATGGACTCTCGTGTGTTCATACCTGATGCTAGGTTTTTTAAGTAAGCACAATTGTTGAGAAAACTGGGTTTACATTCACAAAAAGTACGAATTTTTATAGAAATGTAGATTTCTTGGTCAGCCAAGTTGGATTTTGGCTCCGTCCTTTGAAAAACAGGCTTGGATGTTATAGAGTAGACCTTTGTGAGTTTATACGTGATGGTGGATTTTTTTGAAGCCAGGTTGGATTTCGGTTCAATCTTTCGAAATTTGGGCTTGGATTTTATAAAATGGAACTTGCTGATTACTGGAAGGACACACCTGGTTAATATTCACAAAAGAAGATATTTTCATAGAAAATTAATTTTTCTGTTTTGCCGAACTGAATTTTGGCTTCTATCTTTGAAAAATAAGCTTGTATTTTAATAGATGTTGCTGAATCCATACGTGAGGGTTGAATTTCTTCAATTTTTGTGAATACCGAGTTTAAATTCACGAATGTACGTACTTTAACAAAAACTTTGATTTTCTGTTCTGCCAAGCTGAATTTTGGCTCCGATCTTTTAAAATAGATTTATAAATTTTATAGAACGAACTTTGCTGAATCAATACGTGATGGTAAATTTTTTGAAGCATGCACAATTTTTTAGAAAACTGGGTTTGAATTCTCAAAAGAACGTATTTTTATAGAAATTTGGGTTTCTTGTTTAGCCAAGTTGAATTTTGGAGTGGATTTTATTGAATTGCTGAATCCATACGTATTTTCGGTTTCTGCCAAATTGCATTCTGGTTCATATCTTTGAAAAATAGGCTTGTATTTTTTAGAATGCACCTTGCTGAATCCATACGTGAAGGTTGAACCGGGTTTGTAATTCAAAAAGGTTTTTTTTTTGTTTTCCTTTTCTGCTAAGTTGGATTTAGATACTGTCCTTTGAAAGTTATGCTTAGATTTTATAGAACTGACCATGCTGAATTCATATGTGATGATTATTTATTTAAGCACACCCAAATCCAGGTTTAAATTGACATAACTACGTATTTTTGTTAAAATTTGGTTTTTATGTTCAGCCAAGATGGATTTTGGCTCCTTCCTTTGAATATAACGCTTGGATTTTGTTGAATAGACCTTCCTGAATCCATACGTCTAGTTAGATTTTTTGAAGCACGAACAATTGTTGAGAAAACTGAGTTATATTTGGATAGGGAGGAAGTATCGAAAGCAGAACGTTTTTTTTTTTTTTCATGAGAACTGTTACGTTTGTGGTACCATCAAGCGGGTTTATCCGGAATTTATCAATAACCAAAAATCAATTGCTGTTATCCTATTCATCTACATTATTACCATTGTTCTTCCTTGAAAGGATACAAAAACTTTTGGGCGAAATGTCTTGTTGATAACTCGAGTGTTAAACATAATAAAGTCAACATATGTGGCATTAGTGTAAAAACGGCTTCAAAGAAGTATAAGGCCAAAGCAAAGGCGTTTGAAATACACGGTTTAGATATTATGTAGAACGAATTGCAAATGTTTTTTTTTGGTTTATTTTTTATCCACCCCCCCCTCCCTCCCTCCTCGACTGGTTGGAAAATTGAGTGACAAAAGAAAAACTTGTGATTTGTTCCGGCCTTATTGAGCTTTTTTAAAGAAAAAAAAAAATATTGAGATTTTCATATTTTTTTTCGATTTGTGGTTCAACTATTTCATGAATAATAAAACAATATCACACTATTCACTGTCACTGATGATTTAGAAGATTGAACGCTATTTGCGCTTTATAACTATGGGCCGAACATGAGAGACTTCATTATGAAACGTGTTACTAATTATGGCCTACGAACTTTATCTACAAAATCAATTACGCCCAAATATCAAAGTTCTCCGGAAATGCACTTTCGGAAAACAGACTTGTCGAGCAGTATGTAATCTACAAAACACATCGATGAACAGACTGCCTAACGTCATTTTCTTTTTTCTCGCATTTCAAGCTTATTGCTAATCGCATATTAGCTTACTGCATGCTCTCATCATAGTTTTCTAGATGCATATCCACAGTTATTAATTGAGAGCTTTCGATGCCCGTACCATTTTTGTATTAGCATAATTGTGTGGCAAGTACAATCATACTTTATGCCCAGGGAAGTCGAGAAAATGTCCAACCCGACAAATTCCTCGACCGGACCGAGAATCGAACCCACCAACCTCTAGCATGGTCTTGATTTGTAGTTTTGCCTTTACCGACTGAGCTAAGGGAGGCCCCTGATGAACGTCATCCAGAATGAAATGGTGACATGTTGAAGGGGTAGCCTATAAAATAATCCTTAATTTTTTTCCAAAACGAAGTGATCAATTGTTCAGAATTCCATGATAGTTTATTGTCTTTTCACTAGACTACACCAAAATGTAAAGAGTAATAACTGAGCATCCCAATATGACGTAGAAGATTTCGAACATGGTGGAGACTACACTGCAGAATGGTGTATGTCCAAATTTTTCCCTGCATCTCAACTTTTTTGGCATACACATCGAAGTGTGTAATTTTTTGTTTCAATATATCATCAACAGACTTACAATCATTGGACTCGCACCACTCTGTCAGTAAACCTTTCAAATGCACGGCCGAAGAGGTAGCAAAACAAATAAATCGAAAACTCGCCTTTCAATGTCTTACGCTCACATGAAGTATGCGAAGTTAATCGAAGTGTAAACAACAATCTCCGTTTTACACACACGAACTACTGGTTTTGCCCGTCACAAGGGGGAAGTAACGACGTCGATATACTATCGTAAAATATATACACCTATCGCTCGGAAACAGTTACATTTTGCGACGTCAACTAGTTTTCAAACATTTTTTTCTTTTTCTATCAACCAATCCGAACCGATCAGACAGACTTGAGTGGATCACATTGATCTTCTCATACGACTAGCCGCTGCAGCAGACCCGTAACCTTTCAAAGCCGCAGACGACGGTGACGATGACGACGTGCGCGACCACAACAGCTGAGGTTATGCGAGATGCAATCTTGACCCGTTTAAGAACTGAAAAGAGACGCTCCTTCTCGTCGTCGCTCCGAGAGAGGGGGGTAAATCACGATCACCGCTCGAAAATTGGCGCCAGACAACCGAGAAGAATTTTTCGGTGGGTGGTAAAACGGGCACGTTTCAGTTATTTACGAGGACTTCAACGAAATACCTACCTACCTGCAAGAATGCGCGAGCTGCTATGTGTCGAAATGTTAAGGTAACATTTCGGTTGTGTACTTGAAAGTAGTCCAATCAGTAGTATTTAATTGAAATAAGTACGTTCAGTAGGTTTGGTTTAAACAAACAATGGAAAGGTAAGTACAAAGTGTGCCTTGAAAAGTCCAAAAGAAATGCACTCGAAAATTGAGTTCAATGCCACTTGTGGCATTCTTATGTTATCCAATAACTTTGGATAAGTAAATTATGACCCTATGAGACTAATTTACTGAGCTTTGCACAGCCGCACCAATTGGTACGTAATTCAAACACCTCAGCGGCAGCACGCCGAGCCAACCGGGACTGGTAGGCAGTCGCAAATATGCACGTTGAGAACAACAAATGACAACTTGCGCTACTTCATTGATTATTAGTGAGCTGTCGTGCTACCAGCGAAAAGAGTATGCAAATAATTCCAAAGGACTCATTGCAGCCGCCGTGGCAGCTATGGGGAGGACAAGGTGGCACGATCGGGTTGTTCGTGCCTACGGGCAAGAGGGCTTCGCCGTTTAGCTTTTGCTGTTCCACTGCTGCAGTTGTGTTCACATAGACATAAGTGGTCGGCCATAGTGGGATAGCACACAAATTGCAGTCAGTTAATTTAGTAAATAATGTACAGTTTTAAAAAGTTAGGAATCGGTGGATGTAAGCGCATCGGCCATGTAACAGTGCAAGTTTTATCATGGTTTTAAAGCTTTCTTCAATACCAAATAATGCTCTACAAAACTATGATAAAACCAAAATTGTTTTTTGGGCGATGTTTTATGGCCGACGTTTATGTCTTTGGACTTGGCTTCTCTCAGAGGACATAAAGTTAGGTCCTCAACTAATTTTAACAATGCCTTTCGGCTTTATTTGAGTTTCATTAATGTTTCATGCGAGCAAGCATTATTCCATTAAGATTTATTAAATGGTCAACAAAAGGCGATTGGCCAATCGTTTTTGATAAAACCAGAATATAACAGACAATATTTTCTTAAAGTGGTTTTGAGAAAGTGCCTTAAAAACTATTTAATCTCCAATAAATCTATCTTAAAACAACGATATTTGAATTAAAACTGAATAGAATGATTAAGCGATCTAATGGTTACTAATAAGCCAATGACAAAACCATTAAAAAGTTACTCTATGTCATGTCGGAATAGAGGATTTTAACGAGTTTACTCCAATGAGTAGGAGTAGGTTAATGAGAAGGAAGAGCTGCTCTTCTGTTTTTGTTTCTTATAATGCTTAGATATTGTTAGAATGGAACTGCGGCTGAAAATCTCCTATGTAGAGAAAAAGATAAATTGTTAGAATGGTGTTTCACTTCTGTACACAATTCCTCAATTCCTTGGCGCAATTAATTCTTCTTCATGAGACAGTTTTTCCACTGAACTTGGTTTGACCACAATCAAATCTTATTCTTCTACCATCGCTCAGGCGCAATTGTATGGCAAAGTTCGGCTGTTTTAATATAGTTTGTATTTACGCCATCCTTTAAATAGTAAAACATGTCCACTACTCTAACAAAAATTATAAATGTCTTCTAAGAGACACTCACAGCACACCAAAACTGTTCAGAATTGTTGTTTTGAAAGCATACGAAACTGTCAAAACTGTTTTGCTTCTGAACGATCTGTTGTTAAACCAGCAGGCCATCTATAAAGCATAATGATTATGCATAAAGCCGTTTAGCCGAAAATTTAATTATTTATCGTCGCAGTACTATACGGTCCTATTAATAGCTCGATGAAGCGTAAAAAGCTTTTTGGGACGATTTTTCATAAAATGGAACCGTAGCTTCTGCAGTCTCTGTAAACATCACGTTGAAGTAATAAAACACTGTGATTGATTGGCTATTTTTTCAACACACATTTGGCACACAATTAAATACCTTTCAATCTTGCAATTTCCTGATTCTGTAAGGTTGTTTAGGAACAGCTAAAAAAATATATAATAACACTTCCATTCCTCTAAAATTGTGCATTTAGAGCCCTAGCGTGCACAACAATCTTGTGAAGAAGGGGCAATTTTTTTTTTCTATGTTGCATTTAATTTGGAGATGGGGAGTACTCCAAAGTGCGTTGGAGATGGTGCTGTCCACCCACCACTGTTTCCCTACTGTTTAATTTAGCTAATTTTATTTATTTTTTTCTCTCCGGTGTTGGTTCTTCTTCTTCAATGCAAACTGCGGAATTTGGCAATGATGAACCGTCCCAAAGTACCGTCAGTCGAGGTGACAGAAAATGATGCCGAACATTCAACATGTTTTAATGATGATATAAAAGACAAACCCGAATTTATTGCAACGCACATAAACAGCTGTAACTTTTTAACCACGGCAACAAATGACTTGAAATTTTCAGAGAAGATTCTTAGACGAATTTTTAGTAAGACAACAATAGACCAAAGTACAATGGCAAACTAATACCCAGTTTTCAATTAGGGAATCCAAAAGCTGTCTATAAACTTTGTACAGTTGCAAAAAAGTCCATCCTCAGAATTCCTTGTGGTTCTTTTCAAAATTTTTAGAACTCTATGAGCTCTTTTGAAATTCTTCTCAGACGTCCTCTGATATTATTCTCAGAACTCTTCTTGACTTTTACTCAGAACTCCTTGGATGTAAAATACCCTTAGAGTTTCAGAAGAATTTCCTCAAAAAAATGATCCTGGAATGAGCTAGAGATTATCGGTACTCCTTTGAAATTTTCCTCAAATTCCTTTTGGGATTTCACTCAAAATTTAATTTTCTCGGTATTCTTTTCGGAATAATCTAGGAACTATATGCAGGATCCACTAGAAATTACACGCAGAATTTTCTTGGAATACTCCCCACAAATCCTTTGGAACTGCCCTCAGAATTTAATATTCTTGAGGTTCTTCTCGGATTTTTTTTAGAACTCCCCTAAGAGCTCTTTTGAAATTCTTCTCAGAAGTCCACTAGAATTATATTTAGAACTCTTCGTGATTTTTGATCAGAACACATTGGAACTGAATGAGCTAGAAATTATCCTCGGAACTCCCTTGAAATTTTTCTCAACATCCCTTTGGAATTTCATTCAAAATTTGATTCTCTCGGTATTCTTTTCGAAATTATCTTGGCACTGTCTGCAGAATTCATTAAAAATTCGCAGAATTTTCATGGAATCATCCCCAGAAACCTTTTCTTTTATGACTGTCCTCAGAATTCAATACCCTTGAGGTTTTTCTCGGAAATCAAGTTTAAGTTGACCGCCAATTCACCAAATCGTTGTAGTTTTTCTACCATTAATGTTCAATAAAGCTTGGCCCTTCACTCACCAGAACTGTGTAATTTTCACATCAGGCCTCTCCATGCAGCAAATTGTTGCAAATCTTACACCAAAAATTTTCAATACAAACTAGCCGCCAGAAAATTTTAATTGATCAGAACGATGCAAATTTACCACCGTTAATGTTCAATAAAAATTGCTTCTCCATTCTTCTGATTGGTGCAGATTTCCTTTTTCCATTTTCCACCAGAAATTTTCAATATAATTTGCTGCTGCTATCATCAGAATGTTGCAGGTTTTCACCAAATAAAGCTTGCTTCTATTTTTTGATTTTTCATCAAAAATTTTCAGTTAAGCAGGAGGGAACTCCAATCATCAGAATGGTGCAAATTTTACACCAGAAATTATTATTAAAGTTTGTTTCTCTATTCAGCACAAGGAGTAAGCCAACTGTACTCAGAGTTAATATTTTTGCAGCGAGTAAATTTGAGTAACTCATGATTACTCAAAGTTGATCGAAGTAGTCGCACATTCATCTACAAATAGGAATTAAAAACTGTTTTATTAAACATCAACTGTCAGAGTGATCTTTTTCGTAGTATTTTCATACAGTGATACTAATATTAACCAGGCAAATTTAATTCATTTACAGCACATAAGCCAGATATGCTAAATCTTGAAAAAAAAAATGAATGTTCAGGTTGTGTGAGGTAAAGATTATCCAGTCCAAATGAATCAATTCACAAATCCGTCTAAACTGCTGCGAGGTGAGAGTGGACCATAACATAGAAAACTAGTTAGATATATATATGTTTCTATATATAGCTCCACAGAAGATGCCATTAACAGTGCACTCGTTGTCGAAAAATCCAGAAAGGTGTGCATAATGATGGACGTTTTAAGCAAATTTGGGGTCTACAATTGTAGCTGTAAACTACAGTAATTCAAATTACACAGATCGAATTTATGAAGAAGGAAACTCAATATCCTTCTGGAGTTTCCTTCTTTTTTTGAATTTACCTAGCATAAAGTTTTGAATACACAAATATGCCTAAGCGATCAAAAGCTTCTTTTCTATCGATTCCATGACAAACTTACTATAAAATGGAATTGCTTTTAATTAATATTACAGAAAACCATGTGAATCCAAGATGTGAAACAGGCATTCCTAAATAAATACAAGGGTTATTTTCTTAGTACCACTAAGCTAAAGTCGTGATGATGCCATATGATGTTATACTAGAGAAGTAACGGGTTGCCTACAATATTTTTAACGATTTTCAGTGGAAAGATTAAATCTATGTTAAAAAAATATAACCAGGAGCATTACCTAGAATAAAACAAAGTTTTTTTTTTTTTATTTTACTCTGTTAAATATATTATGCAAAATTTAATTTACTATTCTTAGAGACGTTACAATACTTCGATTTCTATTACGACTGCAACACTTTTAGCTATGATTACATAAAATTATCGGTTATTTTTACCGATAAAAATCGTTTCTTTTTACTTTAAATTTGATATTGTTTACTGTAAATTACGAAATTTGTAACGTTAATTATTGGTGGTAATAGCCGATAACTTAGGTATGTGCACATTATTTTTACCGATATCTAGGTATTCTTTACCGACTTTTAGTAATGTGCATCTTAGCGTGCATCTTCTCCATGTTGATGGTGATCATTGAATGATGATTGTCTGCATTCAATTCAGGTGAAAACTACTTAGTAAGGTTTAACAAAAATGTACAAATATTAAGGGATTTGAGGATAGTTATCCAGTATGATACGTCAATGGATGAAGATGGGTCTGAAACTTCTGAAATGTTTGCTTCACCAAACATCTGATGGCGACATATGGGAAACAAACACGTACACAAACAGGTTGCTGTGCTACCGTGCATTCAATAATCAGCAACTCGAGTTACTTAGAGCTACTCAAAATTAACTCCAATTACTCATGATTAAAAGCTGTCTTGCCTCTAGATTCAGCAGAGAGATGCAAATTTAAGACCAATTTTTTTTCCAAAAAGCTTGCCCATCCGTTCACCAGGACGGTGCAGATTTTCCACCAGAATTTTCCAATATAACTTAATTTTAAATAAAGCTTGTGCCTTCATTTACCAAACCAGTGCAAGTTTTTCACTAGAAATTTACCGTTCTTTTTATTTATCAAAGCGATGCAAATTTTTCATCAGAAATTTTCATTTAGGCATGCTCCTCTATTCACCAGAACGGTGCACCAAAAATTGTCAGTGAAGTTTGTTTCACAATGCACCTTTGTGGTGCAATTTTCAGGCTTTGCCTCTTCATGCACCAGAATGCTGCAAATTGTCCACCATAAATTTTCCATGAAACTTGCATTCATCAGAACGATGCAAATTTTGTACCAGAAAAATGAAAAAAACCTTGCTTCTACATTCACCACAGTTCATTTTCAGTTAAATGTGCACCTCCAAATTTTTAGCGTGATTCAATTTTTCCAATTTTCATTTTGATTAGTCCCTTCATGCACCACCTTGATGATATTTTTACACCAGAAATATTCATTAAAAAGCTTTTTCTTCGATCTTCCATCACGAAGGTGATTTTTTTCAACCCTAAATTTACCCGTTTCTTTAAACCCTCCATGAACCTTGCAAAAAAAATTACACCAGAATTGTTTTTGTATGCACTACTGTGGTGCAATTTTTTGACCAAAAAATTTCATTGAAGTTTGCCCCTTCATGCATCTTTGTGGTGCAATTTTCAGGGGCCATCTCAAAGGAATTGATGCAATAAAAGGTTTTCAGTGCTCTTATTTTATGAAATGAAGTTATTTTACCTTCAAATCAAGTTATCAAGAAATCAAGTTATTTTATATCATAATTTTGTAAATGTGGAAATAAAAATCTAATTTATAAAAGAAGGAGCAATTGCCCCACTTTGCCCCACCCTGTGCACGCCAGTGATTTAGAGTGATAGAATGTCTTATTTTTTAGAGGAAACATTCCAAAAGTTCTGTTTTACACTACGTTTTGAAATACTATCTAAAATTATCGTATAACAATACCATGAAGAAGGATTCATGAGAAACGAAAATTGAACAGTCTAGTGATCAACTTTACCACGGTAGACGGTTTAACCCTTGAAAAATGGCCACAATAAACGACCGAAACGTCGGGCAATGCATAACTGACCGTTTGGATTACCCTAGACTGAGAAAGCCATATAAAATAAATCTCCATACATACCAGTCGAACAATCTAATAATTCAATGATCAACTTCACCCCGCTTTACGGTACCGCTCTGCATATGATAATTTGTCTCATCCCAGATTGGCAGAGTCTCTATGTATCGTATTGAATCTTTTTGTATAACCATAGCCATGCATGTGTCGGATTTTACCTACTCTACCTTCCTTTTTTTCTATAGAAAGTCCTCTTCTTGAGCCACCTGCTCTTCTATAATTTACACATACAGAAATCAACCGAATAGCGCGGAGGGTAGTGCCGTCCTCCCACAGAAATTTTTCGGCTGATTTCCAACCAATTGATCGTATTTTTTCAAAGTTGACAAGCTTGTGGTTGATCCTAATCACATACAAAAAATCAGCTCAATTGGATGGAGGACAGCTGATAGATTTCGGTGGGTGGAGAGTACCACCCACCTGCACTACTCGGGGATTCCTGTTCATCATATCGATTATCGATCATACGCACATTCAATTTTGTCAATCGTTCCCGTTTGAACATTTCTGAACGTGTGGGCGAACTCGTGTTCGCGCTTCAGCTATATACTTGAAATATGACCCCTACAATTGAACGACGGTGCCCCCCGCGGTATGCACGGTTTTATTTTGTTTGTTTATACGATGCGAAAGAACGCGCAAAAGGTGATTACACTTTGCTCCAAGCGCACTGCCTCGGGCATAGTGGCTTTTTGTTGAATATGAACATTTGGTTAACTGACCTACATTGGTTATGAGTTGAGAGTGATTCAATGAGAGAACTGATTTGATCTGATCAATTTCCTCTTCGGATCGACACGCTAAGATTTGGGGTCGCTGCACACAAACACGTGCAAAATATGCATAGCAATGGTTTGCGTCTCACCTCGTTTGACGGATCGGATCGCTCATTTGACAAATCTAATTGTGGACAAACGAAAGGGTCCAATGCCAAGCCGGTTCATCGGTGGATATATGTACACTCAATTCTGGTTTAGGCTATTTTGATTTTTAAGATTTTGCCCTCATGATGCATTTGAAAGAAGTTCAATTAAATTTGGTTGAAAATTGATATCACACGAGAGGCGAAAAAAATCACGTAAACACTGAATTGAGTGTACTACACCGTGTCCAATATATTCTCATACTGGTCATTCCAGCTCAAGTGGGTACATAATTAAAAAAAAAGTTGTGGTCGATGTTACCGATTTGAGCCAAACTTTGCCAAAACGCTTATTTTGGCATTCTGAACAATCGCCTTTTCTGATTTTGCTCTAAAGTGCCTAGATCCTTCTGGGCTACAACCCTGGATTTTGGAGATTTTTGAAAATTTCATCTTTCAGAAGAGATTGCTCCATAACCAAATAAGCTCTTCGTGATCTTAGAACGCCAAAATGAAGGTTTTTTAATGCAGATTATTATAGGTGTACCCACATTTTGTTTTTGTTAAAGTAACTACAGTTAACTGGCTGATTACCGGCAGGTATCCAAATTGTCGAAAAATGGCCTATTTTCACCATGGGCGGGATTTTTTATTTCTTAATATTTTGGGCTCAAATTTTCACCACACTTTGGAAAACTCTTCCACTTGATGTGTTTCTAAGGACAAATGATTTGGACAATTAGTTTTTGAGATATGACCAGATGAGTGACAGGTAGTTTTGCGCTTTTTTGGTGGAAAATCAATGAGTTTTATTAGAAAATGGCAACATGAGCAAATTTAGGACTTCAAGATAGTTCATCTCCTTTAATATAACAATTAAACTTTTTTCATGATCATTATCATTTAATTTTAATTATAATTACTGTATTAATTACTTGTATTATGTTTATATTATTTTTTAATAAATTTACTTATCGATATTTACTACATGGACAAACAATTGAAATAATTTGAACAATTTTACCAGCAGTAATTTTAATATTTATTGCTTTCCCTTCATAACGTTTATTATATTCAATAGATTAAATTAATTCACCTTTAATTACTCTAAAGGCTATTGGTCATCAGTGATACTGAAGCTATGAATATTCTATTTTTTTTTTAATTTAGAATTTGATTCATATATGAATTGGATATAAATGGATTTCGATTTTTAGATGTTGATAACCGAATTATTTTACCAATAAATAATCAAATTCCAATTTTAGTAACTGCAACTGATGTACTTCATTCATGGACTATTCCTTCTCTAGGTGTAAAGATTGCAACAACTGCAACACCTGGACGATTAAATCAAAAAAAAATTCTTAATTAATTATTAATTATTTTATTTATTAATCAGCTTTTTGTTAATTGTAGAAAGTGGTGGAGATGAAGTTGAGACGTTTGAATTACTTTTATCCTGTATTGTTGCGTTTGGTGTATTTATTCTTATGACCTCATAAAGACCTATTCTCAAATTTCCTAATTGCGTCTTCAGTGCATTATGCTTAACGCCATTAGGCCAAATGTGGTTAGATTGAGCGGATTACTTGGATAAATCAATCAGTGTGAAAAATTGTATAATGATATTGGGGAAACCGGCATGGTGAATATTCCTTGTGAGTTATGTGTCTTGTAAAAATCTTGAAACCTTTTCATGACCTAAATTCTTTTTTTGTCCTTGATTTGTTTTCCGTCGATCTTGTTTTCCATGCTGAGCACCAATGCTACCAACGCCAGGGAGGCAGCTCCTGCACCTGAACCATACCTATCGACCCATCAACTATTGAACCGGGGACCAACGGCTTTATTTCCCTTCCGAAGGCATGATCAGAGATGTTATGCCTCAGAATATCCCGGCGGCGTCGACTGGGATTGAACCCAGGCTTTTTGGGGTGAGAGGTAATGACGCTTATCACTACATCACCGACGCCGCTTTGACCTAAATTCTTGAATTCATGAGTTTCTTGATTAATTTTATTTATGAACATGAAAAAATGTCTTTGTCTGAGATCGCGCATTTTTTGATTGCAAAGAACGTTTATTTTTTTTTCATGATTTAAACTTAAGAAGTTTTTTTTTATAAAACTGGGTTCAGGAGGATTGATCTAAGCATGGGATCTTGATATTAATTTCAGTTCTAGAATCTTTTAATCACCAAACTTTGATTCTTTATTCTATATCCGGGATTTTGAAATCGTTCTTATGTCCGAGATCTCAAAAATCCATTATTTCTTTATTTTTCTTAATTCTAGAAATTTTACATTCAAGGCCTCAATTTCCCAGCTAAATGTTTAATTTTTCAAATCATACAAATATTATTCTTGGGCTTTGATGAGCTTTTGAGGTCTTGGAAAGTAATTGAACATTTGTAGATTGAGGCTATACAGTAGACTGGCCCACAAAAATAAAAGTTCCAATTTTCCACGAGCCAACCTCTAAATTTGTGCCTTTAGGTAAGAAAATCATTCTATGAAAGTTTTAGCTCATTTGGTTGAAGGATGAGCTGGCGCATTCAGTTTGAATTTTGTATGGAATTTTGGATACAATACATGAGAAAATTACACCTCTACACTTATTCGATCAAACAAAAGTTTCCTTATTCTCGATTTGATTCAGATTTGCAAAACGTCTAGTTCAAACAAAGAGTAACAACTTTGCTGAAGACTGCATTACGAATCCGGTTAGTTTTATTGAGATATTCGCTTTTAAATGTATATGAGCATATTGTATATGAAAATTTCAACCAAATACTTTATAAAGGGTGATACGGTCAAAATTTGGTCAATATCAACTTGACGTATTTCTTTCAATTTTGCATTTAAAAAACCTGAACACCCCTCATTTTGAAGGTGTGTGTGTGTGTAGAATGTTGCTCCTATTTTGATTTTGGAATTCACTCTTCAGTTGTCAAAATGCCGTCCAAGCAAGAAGAGCAGCGTATCAAAATTTTGCTCGCGCATCGCGAAAACCCGAGCTACTTGCACGCAAAGTTGGCAAAATCGCTAAAAGTTGCCAAATCAACCGTTACAAATGTAATTAAAGTGTTTGGGGAACGTTTGTCGACAGCCAGGAAGTCTGGATCGGGGGGAAATCGAAAACCGGAAGCCGCTGAGACGACAAAGAGAGTTGCCGGTAGTTTCAAGCGAAACCCTAACCTCTCTCTCCGAGATTTCGCAAATAATCTGGGTGTATCGTCTACAACCGTGCATCGAGCCAAAAAACGAGCCGGACTATCGACTTACAAGAAGGTAGTGACTCCAAATCGCGATGATAAACAAAATACGACGGCCAAAGCGCGATCCCGGAGGCTGTACACGACGATGCTGACGAAGTTTGACTGCGTGGTAATGGACGACGAAACCTACGTCAAAGCCGACTACAAGCAGCTTCCGGGACAGGAGTTTTATACGGCAAAAGGAAGGGGAAAGGTAGCAGATGTTTTCAAGCACATGAAACTGTCAAAGTTCGCAAAGAAATATCTGGTTTGGCAAGCCATCTGTACCTGTGGCTTGAAAAGCAGCATTTTCATAGCTTCCGGGACTGTCAACCAAGAAATTTACGTGAAAGAGTGTTTGAATAAACGTCTGCTGCCTTTCCTGAAGAAACACGGTTGTTCCGTACTGTTTTGGCCGGATTTGGCATCTTGCCATTACGGTAAAAAGGCCATGGAGTGGTACGCCGCCAACAACGTGCAAGTGGTTCCCAAGGACAAGAACCCTCCCAACACGCCAGAGCTCCGCCCAATTGAGAAATACTGGGCTATTGTCAAGCGGAACCTAAAGAAGACCAAAAAAACTGCTAAGGGCGAGCAGCAGTTCAAGGCAAACTGGCTTTCTGCGGCGAAGAAGGTGGACAAGGTGGCTGTACAAAATCTGATGGCAGGGGTCAAGCGTAAGGCCCGGCAATTCGGATTTGGAAAAGCGGAAGCCTAACTGAATATTTTTCCTGAATTTTATACTAATTGAACTTGAAAAAGAAATTTAATTTGATTTTTTAAATAAACGATTTCACCGATTTACACGCGTTTTCCCTTGACCAAATTTTGACCGTATCACCCTTTATAAACATTAAACCAAGAGCACAAGTTCGTGTTACGACAAAAACAACTGAAACATTTAAAGAATGGTTATCACACCTTCTAACACGAGTCTGGAAAATATGAACTTTTATGTTTTTTTTAGTGGTAATCTAGTTGATACGTTGCATAAGCAGTCTGTATTTTGTAGCAATAAACGAACAAAACGCACATATAAATTCAAGAATGAATATCTTCATCATACTAACTTGAATAATGAAGCTGTCTGCAGCAAAATGGTTTCTTATTAATTAAGCTACGTGTGCTGAAATTCTGAGCTTAAACGAGTTTGCTGAACCAGTTCTATGCATGAAAGAGTGAAGGGATGTTATTTCTCCATTCAAACTTTAAACCAAAAGCGCCTGCTCATGTTACATCCGAATGAGCTGAAATTGTCAGAGATTGGTTTTTCACCTAATAGCACAAATCTGTGGACCTAATGGCCCGTTGAAAAATCTGATAAAAAAATCTCCCATATAAATGTGGGCCAGTCTACTATCCAGGATGGGAGAGGAAGTAGGCGTTTGTTTATAGTTCCAAATTGACAAAAAATCGTTAAAACGGCTGCCTGCCTGGACAAACCCTTTCTGCCAACAATAGATTAAAAAAAACTCATCTGGCATTTTTGCATTTTGGAGCAGCATCAAGATCATCAAATTTTGTCAGGCAAACCAGGTCCTGTTATTTCATTAAATTGAATAAGGGGGAACTTACCTTTAATTTGCCCCTTATTGTTACATATAGAATCAACATATATCATTAGATAGATGTTTGTGAAGGCTGTGATAATCACAATGAAAGTGGAATTTCCAGATCCAAGTTTGAAGTTGTACAACGTGTATGAAAAACATACTTAGCAGGATGATCATTTATGCCTAACGTCCATATGCCAAACAAATTTATGCCTAACAGGGTAGGCCGTTTGCCGTTTGCATACATCGGTCACAAGGCACTGAAAGACCGCTTTAGCTTATTTTGCAGTGGTATCCCATATCTGAAAAAAAAAAATCGCATAATTCAAGATTTGCAGACCTTCATGGAATTTTGGGATAGAATAGGCTCGACATAAGTGGTACTCTAGCATGCGCCGAATGAAATTGTCCAACCTTCTCCTATTCGAGCAAATGTCGGCTTCCGCACCACTGACTGTTTTAGGCAACCACAATTTAAACGTTAATTTCACTGTTTTTCCCGATCAAAACACTTCGCTGAATGTATTCAAATGATTCCTTGGCCTTCAGCTTGGACTGGCCCATAATACTGGGGTGACTGTATACGCACTACAAAATGTGTCTGATTTCCAGTTGCCTATAATAGAACGGTTGGTTAACACGCGGTTCAAATGGAAATGCTGCCGAAGAAATAGAGGGTACCAGCAATAGTCACACTTACCTGAGCAGTTTGTAGCATTGTAAAAACGTTTTCATACAGTTTTGGACAAATCCGTCGATTGAAATGAACAGGGAAGCTAGCAGCTGATAAAAGTGAATACACGAAAATGCTACACGCAAACCAATCATCCAGTGTTCACTCGGCTGTCGACAAAAGCAGGCCACTCTCGATGTGTGCTACGCGATCGTCTGTTTACTCGGCAGCAACCATTGTGTGGTCCTCCTCATTGTTCTTCATCAGCAGTTCTTTCGGTCGATGCGTCGTCGACTTTGGAAAGCAACCGTTTCGTGATGAGTGTGTGAGTGCTGACCACGTTTTGCGTCCATTGCTGCAATGGACGCGCTCTGACCCTCGTTGGCGAACAACAATTTGCCATACAATGAAACTACTGGAAGCGGCTCCAGTTCTGATGGAGGAGGCTTTTTGGATAGCGGAAGATAAAGTGTTTATTGTGTTGTACCTTTTGACTATACCTTTAAGATGTATTGTATAGTGACCATGAATCCTCGGCTCTGTTAAGTTAATTCGGTTGAGCCTTATCAAATAAATTAATATACAAAAAAAAAACCAATCATGTATGACATTGAATGTTAGTTGCATTTCCTATCATCCTCCGCAGCGATTGAACGACGCATACACTTGCCATGAATCTCTCCAATTCCCGTTCAACAGAAAAAAGCATACGAAATGGAGTATTAGAGGAAATAAGCCCTTTTATATGCTTTGAGTCAATTCATATTTCGAAGCATGGAGAGAGCAGTGGACAAATCACAAGTCACTCACTAATACAGTCCACATTTTTATTTCTCCATTTTCTTCGATTGGACCGCAGCTCGGTCTATCGCATTCTCCGTTCATGTGGTCGCCACTAATATCCTATGATGAACCCCTCATAATTGTAAGTAAAGCATTGTGATCGTGGGAAAGGAGGAAAAGGTCTTGGTAAAGGAGGTGCCGCAAGATTTTTCGTGATAACCACCATCCGTCGTCAGGTTCACCGTGGTGGTGCCAAACGTATATCCAGTCTGATCTACGAGGTGTGCTGAAGGTGTACCTGGAAAATGAGATCCGTGATACTGTCACCTACACTGAACACGCCAAGCGTAAGCGACCATGGCACACTGGGCCAGGAACCGAAATTAGCAAGACAAAACCTCTAGCGTATTGGGTTTGCATTATATTGAAATTGTGTCTTTGGCAAAGTTTCTCGGTTTAACATGCGCCTTCATCTGGTAATGGAAATTAGTTCCAATTGTATCCGCATAGATGGTGCTGCGATACTAACTTTCTTATTTCACATGCAAGAGGTTTTGTGTCTTCGGCAAAGTTGTAGAACATTAAAAAATGTTTAAAAAATGCCGAAAAACTCAAAGTTCTAGGTCTCCAAACAACAAAGATAAAGTGAATATTGTAAAATTTAACTGAAATTTACGTTTTTTGTACTATTTTCCATACAAACGACAAATCCTTCATTTTTAACGCCGTGTATCTTTTAAGTCGAATAATTTGCAAGTTTTAAGGAAGAGTTCTCAATTTTTTGGGTCGATACAAGCGAAATATTAGCCAAAATAGTGAAAATTACCATGATTTTCATAATCCGGTTTCTCGAAAAGTAGCAAGTTTTAGCAAAAAGTCATTTACTTTCTGAAATGTACCATTTATCATCAATCAAAGGGGAAAGTTTGCCGGACATATAATTTTATATATTTGAGATATCTGAATTCATAGACTACAATGTTTATTCAAGCAGTGTTCGCCAACGCACGGCTTGCTGGCTGCATGCGACGGAAACGATGGAATATGTCTCTTATGCTTCGCTAGCTGCACGTAGGCGAACACTGTACTAATTAATGTATGCACAAAGCTTCTTCATGTTCATGTTTATTCTTGAACATGTATGCGTGTGACAAAAGTCGATGATGATAGTTGGTAGAGCAGTGCACGGTCCCTAACCTGACTTTTTAGTTACAAAAATTTTGTCTCTGAGTAAAAGAGATGGCAACGAATGGAAGCTAAAAAAAACCACCCAAAACTGTCAACATTTACGGATGAGAGAAGAGTGCAGCAAATCTTCGTGCACTGATCTAATGTTGAAATGAGAATACACATTTACTACTTACTGATGGACTAACTGAATATGTAAGTACGAAAACGAAAGCTCTGTTATTTCGAAGTAATGTTGACTCTTCCGGTGGATTATAATTTGTATTATTTTGAAGTATATAACTGATAATTATGGCAGATGGTAGGTTATTTTTAATTGTTCAGAAGGTATTTATTTCATTTTTGAAAATAAAAGTATGCAGCGTGAGTGTTCGGGAAATCGTAACATTATTTTTCAAAAAAATATCGCTCGTTGATCTGGCATCGCATGTGAAAAAGAAAATTATTTGTCCCGAAAGTGAAGCCTTTGAACAGTCCTTTCACAAATCGCTTAGATTTCTAAAAGCAGACTTTGATTTACGTTATGCCAAGTCCTGCCACAACAAGCGTTTGTTTTTCCAAAAATATACAAAATAACTGGATTCCCACTTCAAAGCTCAGGACGATAGCCCAAAGAAAAATGTAGGTGGAAGATCAAAAAACATCTTTTTGTGAAGATAGCCAAAGAACAAGGTTTTTAACCCAATCAAGTGCCAAGCCCGAGATCGAACGATTTACAGCTGACGATGCTTCGCGATTTTTTTTTTGTGCGAAAATGATCTTACAATAAAAGAAGAGATCAAGTAAATAAGACTGAGAATAAGTGAACCGTTACCATCTGGAGGTAATTTCATTTTATCGTCTTGTTACCTTACATTACGAATACATTTTTATTTCATCAGGTAATAGTAATGATGGCAACCAGAGATGAACCAGCCGATGGCTGAAAGTCTCTTTAAAAAAGAAAGATTAGAAAGACAAGATGATGGCAACACCGCCAGAAGATTATTTCAGAATCCAGAAATAACCGCAAGAATTACAGGAATTGAGAAGGATATCCTTCGTTGATTTGTTACAATTATGTGTGCGCTATCTAGCAAGCTTGAAATCAACGTAAAGGCATTCGAAACCTACGCAGAAGAGACTAAAAGGTTGTTTGTCCATTATTATAGTTTTTACACTTTGTCACCTACGGTACACAGGGTCCTGGTGCATGGCCCGACAATCATAAGCCAGTGATATTCCGGTTGGTTTATTATCCGAAGAGGCGCAAGAGCGACGAAACAAATCCATCAGAAAATATCGGGAGTACCATTCTCGACAATTCAGTCGTCTTGCAAAAATCGAGGACGTATTCCATCGACTTTTGCTGATCTCTGACCCGGTGATGACAGTACACAAACAGTTTCTGACCAAGAAAAAGCAATTTCCAGGACCCGTGCAAATGCTGTTGCAATAATCGACAATGCAAGATAACAGGTAGTTATTAGAATTAAAAAAAAAATACTTTGAATCTAGATATCTCATCACACAAGCACACATGTTCGAGAATATACATGAAGAAGCTTTGTGCATACATTAGTACAGCGTTCGCCAACGTGCAGCTAGCGAAGCATAAGAGACATATTCCATCGTTTCTAGCGCATGCAGCCAGCAAGCCGTGCGTTGGCGAACGCTGCTTGAATAAACATTGTAGTCTATGAATTCAGATATCTCAAATATATAAAATTATATGTCCGGCAAAAAAATCGAGAGACGGTGATGAACGAGCTTCGCCAAAGGTTCTGGATTTTGAACACCCGAGCTGCAATCCGTCAAGTGATGAGCAATTTCGTGTGGTGTAAAGTCCATCGCTGTTAGGCGCATGTTCCCAGGATGGCGCCGCTTCCGATACAGCGAGTCACACCCTATCTGCGACCGTTCAACTCGGTGGGTATCGACTTTCTAGGTCCGATAGAAGTGACTTTGGGACGAAGAAAGGAGAAACGATGGGTCGCGGTGTTCACTTGCTTGGCTGTGCAAGCGGTACACCTAGAAGTGGTGCGTAGTCTCTCAACGCAATCCTGCTTGATGGCCATTCGAAGGTTTAGCTGTAAGCGAGGCGTACCACAGGAAATTTTCTCGGACAACGTGACGATAATGAGTTGAAGAAGATCAACAGCGACTGTGCGACCAGCATAACGAACGATAATACCGCGTGGCACAAAAATCCACCGGGAGCGGATGATGAGGTTGGTAAAGGAGACGATGAAGGCGCTGGACGATGGGCGAACATTGTCCGACGAGGTTCTGCACACAACACTAGCTGAAGCAGAGGACATGATTAACGCCCGGCCGCTAACGTGCATGCCGCAGGAATCAGCTGAGGAAGAAGCTATTACCCCGAACCATTTCCTTCGTGTCGGTGTCGGTGACAAGTGCGGACTTGGTGGTCCAGCCAGTGGACTTTGCGGAGGCTCTACGAGACACTTACAAGCGTTCTCGTTACCTGGCGAACCGAATGTGGGAAAGATGGTGCAAGGAATACTTGCCGACAATCAACAGACGGACGAAGTGGTTCGAGGAGCAGAAGCCGCTACAGGTGAACGACCTGGTCTTCATAGTGGATGGAAAAACCCGGAAAAGCTGGATCCGAGGGATCGTGGAAGAGGTACTCCGAGAACCAGACGGAAGAGTGAGGCAAGCGATAGTGCGGACGGCCAGAGGAGTCTACCGGCGTGCTGTAGCGAACTTAGCAGTGATGGAGGTCTGAAAGTAAATCCGGAACTTCCGGAGGAACTACCGGATGTTACGGGCTGGGGTGTGTCAACACCGCAGGGCAGCAAACCCAACACAACGGTGTGCGTAGCTGCGGTTGGCGTACCTTATAAAGACTGGACTCGGAAAAAATGCGACACTTTTTTTTGGGTGTAACTTTTTATCGCGTGGGTATTTTGAGTAATACTAGTTTAGAGTGTTATGTATATGTGTGCAAAATTTTATCGCGATCTGTCAAGTAGTTTTCAAGATGCATTCGAAACAAAAAGAGCTACGCCAGCAAATCTTGGGCGCGGTGATCGATAATCCTGGTCAGTCGCACAGATGGATCGGCAAAAGGCTTGGAATCCACCATTCCACCGTGTCCCGCGTTGTGAAGATGTTCCAGGAGACGAAGACCATCGAGCGGCGCGCTGGAAACGGCCGAAAACCGAAAACGGAATACCGAGAGAAGGCGCGGAAAATAAGGCAGTACTTTAAGAATAACCCGAACCTTTCCACCCGAGACGTGGCCAAAAAGGTCAATTCGTCGAAGTGGTTCGTCCAGCAGACCATGAAGCGAGCTGGGAAACGTGTATTTAAGGTCAGGAAGGCGCCAAACCGGACTGACAAGCAAAACACGGTGGCCAAATTGCGTGCACGGAAGCTGTACCGTGAGTGGCTGGTCAAGCCAGGCTGTCTCGTCATGTACGACGAGACATACATCAAGGAGGACACCAAACAAATCCCCGGCCTCAAGTTTTTTTTTGTCGGTACGTCCCACATGGAGGTTCCGGAAAAGTTCCGGAAGAGAAAGATGAACAAATTCGCAGAGAGAAACGGGCAGATTTATCGAGAGGAATGCTTGCAGAAGCACTTGTTGCCCTTCCTCCGCTCTCACCGTGGTCCCACGCTGTTCTGGCCGGATCTCGCTTCGTGCCATTATGCCAAGCCTGTAATGGATTGGTACGAAGCAAAGGGCGTTAATGTGGTCCCGAAAGAGGCGAATCCGTCAAATACACCAGAACTTCGTTCGATCGAAAAGTTTTGGGCGATAATGAAGAAGAAGTTGAAGAAAAGCGGAAAAACATTCAAAACCGATGAAGCTTTGAAGAAAAACTGGGAGAAATTGTGTAAGGAAGATGGGCAAAGCCTCGCCCAAGATCTCATGATCAGTGTTAAGAAAAATGTACGAGCATTCCGCTTGGTGGAGGAAATTCAATAAATAAATTATGCCAAAACATAGCTAGTATATAGTTATTTAATCCCTGAAAATTTGAGAAGTATCCGATTTAAAATGAATTTATGGTGATCATTTTTGTGTGTCTCATTTTTTCCGAGTCCAGTCTTTATTATTGCCGTTTCGTACCGTTGTCACAAGTGAAGAAAGGGAAGAGAAAAACAAAACCAAAACAAACCAAATATAATTTACAAATGGAAATTGTTAGCAGATTTCAATAGAGTGAACTTATAGAGGAATTTATCAAAACAAAAAGTGGTGAAACGTGAGAAATTTATTTTGGATCATAAAGTTCGTTTATACTGTGCATCTGGTTTCCCGTCGGCGGCCTGAAAATAGAAGGAAATTATAACCTGGACGGAGATGAACTAGCCTACGGCTAAAAATCTCCTAAATAAAGGAAGAAGAAGAAAAACTGGAAAAGTAAAAATAACATAAATAAATTAATTAGTGGAACAGGTGTATAGGAAAGCTAGCGGCGATTTGAACGGGAGAATTCGTGGTAATTAGAAGGAAGAGCTAGAACGAGGAAACGGTTATGTAGTGCACAAGAGCAGAATTAGACCACTTCTTGTAAGTTCTGAATCAAATTTATCGAATTTATTTTGCTAATAAAATCATAATATTACAGTTTGAGCTGCCACAAAAAAAGAGGCTGCTACAAAAATTTGGTATCCGAACATAACTTTGCCCAAGACAGCAATCTTCTATCTAGTCGAGCGATCCAGCTAAAAAAGACAATCGGGCGTCACATGACGCAAAGCACCAGCTAGTGAGAAGGTAATTTAAAATTTTACCGAGTTTTCCAGTTGTTCAAAAACCCAGTTAAATTTTACCAACTTTGGTGATCTGAATTCAGTGCGTGCAACTTTTGTTTTTAGTTTAATTTTTAACAAAAATGAAATTGGGTTATTAGAGGAATGCTAAAATCAAAACCGCAAAAAATGTTATCTTCCATTTCATTCTTAGACTTATCAAAATCTAACACCCTTAAATACTCTGGTAAAAATGTTAAAATCACAGGTATACAAATTAAACTATAACTTGCAAAATCGGAACCTAGATTAATTTTTAATGCTGTGAGTTAAATGAATTGAGTACTTAAGGAGGTTAGATTTCCGATAAGCCTTTAGTGGGAGTGACACTAATGAAGACTGCACATTGAAGTCAAAACCCGTATGGATACCAACCTTCATTAAGTGGAATTAAATGGAAGATATTATTTTTTGCTAAAAATTGAATGAGTTAAGCAAACTAAATCCACCGACCCGTCATAGTACACATTCATCTACGTCCTCAACTGCATGAATAACAATAATGTATATAAGAATTCTCAAAATTACACTTGTTGTTATCTGATGACTGACGAAAAATGAATGAGATTTCGACAAAGTGAGACATAGTGAGAGTATATTCTTTCAGTGACAATGTCAAAAATAGTTTTGTCCATATCGCATAAAATCGTTCAGTAACAATGACAAAACACAGCACTTCCACGGAGACTTTCAAAACCGAAGCTCACAACCGTCAATATGAAGAGTTTAGGGCCAGAGTTCAATGTGGTAGATGTTACGGTCTGGTAGAAAAGCCAGTTCTCGCTCAGAGAACAGAAACTGGTCAAGGTCAGTGATACTGTGCTTCTAATATATTTGAAAAATTTCTAGTGATTCGACTTTATCACAGTCTGCATTTGCTGAACAGGATCCTCATCTGATCAGCGCTGCATTTCCATAATCAATGAGTTTATCACAATTTGACATCATCAACCAACATTCGATCGCTGCCTTCTCTGACATCTCGTATTTGAATTACTTTAAAAGTTATCGCCTCACGTGTTGAAAAGAGCTATTCTGATCTCACTTCACCATGATAAGTGTATCTGAACCATTATGTTTAGTAAAATTGGTTAAAAATGGATGTTGCGCTTTTTGAATAAGAGATTTGGATGGAGCATCTCCCCAACGAGAGCATTTCAAAGCAAAGAATAATAAACAAAAAACACAATAATTTCCGCGTTGTTACAACCTTCGCAGTGGGAATATGATAAAAATATTTCAACGCACATCGTTGATTGTCTGCCTGGAAAGAAAACCGAACACTGCAGAAGTACCCGGTGCCCATTGGTCCATCACTGTTTGTGTGCCCTGAATACATTTAAAAACATGTTATTCAACTTTTCCTTTAAATCCTGCAAGATTACCATGGTGTCTCATTTCATCCGTTCAAGGTCAGTACCTAAATTCAGGTTTTTTGGTCGAACCTGATTTTCAAGAATAATTATATTCTGAAATCCACGTCGATGATTTGAATTCTTAGAAGGAATTTATTTGTTTCACAATTTCTACTCTACTCTACTCTAGAAACCATAAAAAAGTCCGGAAATATGTTCCATTTTTCCCCCTTAAAACAAGTTTCCATCTGCCGTCCACTTCCTGGTACACATCATCCAGGAATGCAATCAACAATCAATTTTGGCACCGATATAGGAAGTATCGATTCCAGTTTTCCTCGCATTTTGACCATCTGTAACCTTCCTGGGTCGCATAGTAGACCGCACACACACAAACACACACACACACACACACATACACACACGACACTAGTTTATCTCTTTCTCTCACCACGCGACCGCGAACCTCGCACCAACCAACAGCAAGAACAGCACCGAACCAGACCTGACTGAAACCGACTTTTAGTTAGTACACCGCAGCAGCGAGCGCATACTTAACTTTTCAACTTAGTCCGTGTGCACTAAATCCACGACGAATCCTCCGTGCACACCGCACCGGTCCCGTTTGGTACATTCCCGTTCGTCGCATCACCATCGTCGAAGTCGCCGCGCCGTCGGTTTTCGATCGTCGTCGCATGCAAAACCCAACCCAAAGCCCATTCTCTCCTGCTGCAGCCCGAGACCGAGACCGAGACTGCGTCTGCATACGGGGTAGGTAGGTAGGTAGGTAGGTATAGAAGGTGTACATAGGCAGGCCATCAGCGAGTGAGTGAGTGGCAGTGGCTGCTGTGGAAACGAGAAGGTAGGTGCCTATGGCGTGTGGCTGGCTCGGTGAAATGCCATGCGGCTGTTTGTTGGTTGGCGTTGTATCGAAATCACCTTTCATTCTGTGATCGATCGTACCCGTAGTTAGTCGCGCATTGGGTCTCGCTGTGCCAGTTCCTCAAAGACAAACTCCGTCGTCGTCGTCGTCACCGTCGTTGTCGTAGCCGCGGTGTGGCCACTGAAAGGGATTTCGAGAGGTTTTTGCTTTCGATCGTCGTTATTGTTTGCCAAGTGTGTGGGGTAGTAGAAGAATAACTATTTTTTAGGTGAGCCGACAAAGCGATTGCAACGGATTGGATTGGTTTGGGTTGGATTTCGTGCAGGTTTGCCACGAAACTAGAACACGGACCGCGAATTTGAATTGTGTTATTTTACCTAACGTTGAGTGCGCAATATTTGTGGTTTTGAACTTTGTCGTTTTCTTGTTTGGTGGTGTTTCAGAATGAATTACAGACTGTTTGTGTGGTTCTGCCTCCTGGTGCCGCTGGTGGCGTCATTACCTCAGGATGAAGGCGTGCGATCGCTGCTGCTGCGGAGGGGACGCCTTGGAACGAAAGGTCAGTTGCAACCATTGGGTAATGGTGGGTTTTTGGGTTTGGGGTTGAGTTCTTCGTGTTGTAATCCTCACGTCACTCATATGCACACTAACTCCTATCATCAACTTCATCATCACCATCATCATCATCATGATCACCATCCTAGACGTAATCGCCATATTAATGCAAATCATGTTCAGCATAATTCACGCTTATCTCATCATAAATCCATCGTTGATAACCCGAGTGGCATACAAAAGAGGCATGGCAATGAAGGCTTAACTGACGCACAAAGGCTGCTTTTAGACACAGAAATCAGTAACGTAGCAGAAAGGCACAACCATCAGTTACGACAGCTTGCCTTCGGGAGTTTTACGTCCTTCGGTGATCATTTTCTCGATAACCTGAAGAAGAGTAACGCTGCGGTAAGCTTTGCATTTGCTCAAACTGCGGACACCCCCAGTAGTGACAGTGCTAGTACAGTCAGCGAGATCCCGTTTTACGACGAGGTCGACGACGATGCAAAATCAGCTGCTGTTGCTGGTTCAGGTGGCACCACTAATAATCATTCCAAGCCCGCACGGCCAGCATCACTAACACTAGATCAATCGGCAAACAGGTTTCCAGGCAAAGTGTGGGGTGAAGGTACCGAGTCCAAGTTTGGGCCAATTTTGGAATATGTTTTACAGCGAATTCAATCATTGTTTTCAGTTTACAAACACGAAGACCAGAGTCGACCTGGTGTTCCCATGGCGGATGCCATAGAAGCAAAATCCGAAGAGACCAAGTCCACCGATGAAGCTTCCACGACAACCAGCACTGTAGCTCCTGTCCTTAAGAAAGGTGTCCATCCTCTGCTAGGTCGCAAAAAGTTTGCGTTTTCTCCAAAAGAAGCCAAGACCAAGGCCACTGAAGAAGCTGGAACTCCTAGCACAACAAAGAGAACCACAACCACCACTGAATCTAGCGACAGTTCCTCTCCATCTTCAATAGCCACTCGACGAACTCGTCCAACTCGTCTATCTCCGGTAGCTCGGGCTACCCCCAGTAAGGCAGCTCTTCCTCCCCGTACTCCAAGAACTTCAACCAAGCGGACAACCACCGCTGCTCCGGAAGAAACCACCTCGGTAACCTCTCGTACAACCAGACGCCGCGGTGGACGTCCTACTCGTCCATCTGGGTCCCAGTTCCTAGCATCCAAGACTTCCACCATGACCTCCACTACCACCACAAGTACGACCACCACTGCTGCCCCCACCACGACAACCACCACCACCACCACCACGACCACTGCCGCTCCACCAAGCAGCAGTTCGACGACAACAACTTCAACAACCGCCTCCACCATAGCAGCGGAAGCCAAGGCACCAACGGTTGCTTCTTCCCCGGAAGACGCATCACCGTCCTCTGGAACATCGGCATCGGAACTGACGATACCGGCACCGGCTTCGACGGCTGCAGCTCCCACCGCCATTAGCAGCAATACGATTCCACTGACAGCCGAAGCCACCGTCGCTAGCGAAGTCGTTGTCAAAAATGTGCCTCAACCGGTCGAACCGGCTCCGGTGGTAGAACCACAGCTGGACGATGACGTGGCATCTGCCCAATCGCTAGCTTAAATTTCTCTCTCTCCTAGGATGTTGTAAGGAAATCGTGTGTGTCATTAGAATGTTGGATGATTAGTGAAGTATGAAGACGCGTCCAAGGCAATGGAGGAAGTAATTCAGGTGTCAACCAGGGTTGTTAATCTATAACCGTCGATAACGTCTGCAATGGGGACTTTGCATTGTAGACGTTATCGAGGGTTATCCATTTACAGCCCTGGTGTAGGATTTGAAGTAGCTTTGAGGTTGTTGAAAACTTCGGTGACACTTGTTGTACTTTTCCTGCCTTTGACAATTGAGTGAAGATGCGTTGCGTGTGATTATTTTTAATCACGTCTGAATAAAACTATTTTGGAAATATGTTAATACTTAAAACAGTTTTCTGATGGATTTCAATTTCTTCGAAATGACCTTGAGTGGGGATCTCTGAGGGAAAGTACCAATGGGATTAAACAGCTTTTCCATCACCCAGTAGGGAAGGTGAGCCAGTTTCGATTCTAGTTAGTGAGCATATTTATTTTTCACATTTTATAAAATAGAAATCGCCATGTATTTGTAGCAACTAATATCATGAAATTTAAGTTAAAAGCTTTCTTAATAATCATTGAAATCACGCTGATTTAAAAAAAAACTAACTTTTACTTATAATGAGAGAGAGAAGGATTAGTATTTTCCATTTAATTCCACTACTTTATTTGCTTATTCTTGACAGATACGCGTATTTCGTCTACAATGTACTAATACTCGACTGAAAAAAAATCGCATTTACCGAATATATATTAACACAGGTACATTTTCACTTAGAAACTAGGTAAACTTAAATTTAATTTTTTATAAGAACAGGTACTCCGCTGCTTACTCGTTGATGTGTCCTAGGTAGCAACTTGAAAAGCCATGTGTGTCCGTTTCCTTGATCCCTGTTGAGTAAAGTTGAATTACGTTGTTTGTTGATCTCGAGGCTTTCTGCAACATCCAATTTCCATGGTGTAGATACGGTTCGTAAAATCGTGATGTCCTCCGTCGATAGCTGGTGGTCATCTGTGAAGATGTGTTCTGCAACCTTTGATTTGAAATCATATGTTAGGCCTTTTTCCTCTTGCTTTTTGGCCTTATTAACCTCCGCTATATGTTCTTTAAATCTAGTTGCTAAAGTTCTCTTGGTTTGTCCTACGTATACTTTGTTACAATGATTACAGCTTATTTCATATACACCTGGTTTATCTAAAACATTAACTTGGTCTTTAGTGGATCCTAACAATGATTTCAACTGGTTATGTCTACTGGTGAAAACTAAATCTAATCCGAATTGTTTTAACTGTGGTCTAAGCTTACAAGTAATATCTTGATCAAATGGAACGGACACTTGTTTCAATGGTTCAGGTGCTGCGGTGAGGGTTGTAAATAATCTCCTTTGTAGAATTCTCGCTTTTTATCGATGATTGCCTGGATTGTCTTGGATTGTCCGTTGAGTCTTGCTGTTTCGAAGATGTACTGTAATTCCTTAACCTTTCCTGTATCGCTGAGTGGAAGAGTCTGCATTCGATGAATCATGTGGTGAAAGGTGGCCATTTTCTGCTGGAACGAATGGTTGGAAGTATAGGGGATAACTCTTTTGGTGCTTGTTGGTTTCCTGTAAATTTCGTATTCAACCGAGGAAGATGATGACGATTCCCTGATGACTAGAAGATCGAGAAATGCGAGTTTCCCGTCTTTTTCTACCTCGTGAGTGCTTTGATATCCTTGTGAATTCTGTTGATCTCATCTAAAATTTGTGGAGGGCTTCCCGTTTTACTACGCTGAAGATATCGTCAACAATCCTCCACCAACGGTTTGGTAACAGTCCTTTCTCCTTCAGGGTTGTCTCCAAGTTGGCCATGAAAAGTTCACACAACCAGACGCCGCGGGGATAGGGGGTTTCCCATTGGGGCTCATTTCGTCTGCTTGTAGAAGTTACCTCGAAAAGAGAAGTAGTTCTCTTCCATACAAAGGCGGGTCAGCCTAAGGTACGTCCGAACCTTGTTTCTCCATGCTGCATCCTCTCGTTGTGTTAATAGCCAGTCCTCCAAATGGTTGATCGCTTCCTTGACCGGTATGCTGGGAAAAGAGCTGTAACTTTTACTTATAAATTTATAGAATTACAAAACAAAATGAGTTGCAGCAAGGAGCTGTTCACTAATCACGTGTACAGTTTACATGGCCAAGGAGGCTGGCAAGTGTCAACGATCCTTAAAAAATTGAAGGTTGTGTCCAAAGCACAACCGCATTGTTGACGTAGACCTACGAGATTGTTTTGCTTTTCCATTGAATAATATATAAATGACAAAATAAATGGTTATGCAATTTTATTGAATATTCGAAACCCTTGATATTTTTGACGGATGGACATTGGATGGAACTTTCATTAGAATTCACTTGAAATTATCTTTCTAATTCCCTTAGCATTCAATACTCTCGGAATTTCCTTGAAGTTCTCATAAGAACTCTTTTTACATTTTTCTCGGAATTTATTTTGAATATTCAGTAGGAATTAACCAGTATCTTACATACCTTACTATCTCTAGAATCCATTCTTAAATTTCCTCTAAATTCCTTTGGAATTTTATTCAAAATTATCGAAAAAGGACGAGGACGAAGTAATTTTTTTTTCCAGTTCATCATCGAAATTCACGGACTTGGTGGTGATTTAGAATTTCCGGATTTTTCCCGATTTCTCGGTTCACTGGTCACCCTGTGCAGAGTATACAATAGGTCTTACCAATCTGAATAACATTACTAGAGATAGCAATCTCATATTAGTCGACACACAGAAAACGAAACTAACTCAGAGAGTGAATAGCTTTTGCTCATTCGTAAGGATACATTTCTAAAAGCGTTAGTCACTCAGCGCATGAGTAACATACGTAAAAGTGACTCACTCTCTGAATAAGATTCGTTTCCAGTGAATGCAGACTGCTTAAGCAAGCCCTTTGAATCAAATGCTACTAGCGCTGCATGGTGAGTGGATTCTGAACTAAGAGGTCAATCATGCGATAGGTATTGTCCATCCGAATAACTACACTGAATACAGAATCCTGCCTTGCAGTCAAATTAAAACATGGAATTCGATGCAAATTGCACACTGAGCTTGACTATCCAATATCCAATTTCTAGCCGAGATGGCAAGCTATATACATTGAAAACGAATATTACTCAGAGAATTTTGATTGATTAGCCTTCCTGGATCTTCGTCTTTGTTTAATTTAACATTCTACTAGTTTACAGAATACCCATTTGGGGGTGTGTTTTGTTTGAATTAAAAAAAAAGGAAAATCTACCTAACTACGAGTATAACTTAACCTAACGTGCTAGATCAAGTATGATCTGATGATTTGATCTCAAACAGGTGTCTCTGAACCTATCCAGGATGAATACTCTCCGTTCTTCTAATGTCTGAATTTCATCTCAGAATTTCTAGTCCGCGGGGGACTGTTTAGGATCATCCTAAGGATCTTGTTCTTGATCCTTTGGAGTTTGAGGTGATGGCATTTGGCGCAACTCTCCCAGATTGGCATCCCGTATTCTATTACGGGAAGGATGATTTGTTTGTAGACAGCAAGCTTATTTTTCAGGGATAGAGTAGACCTCCTGTTGATGAGTGGATACAGTGATCTTATTTCGACCATTCCACCACTGTGCCGGTCAGGCAGATCTTATTATGCTCCAACGGAACAAGTCTGGGAGATTTAGAGTGTGGTAAGATGATGACCTGGGTCTTTTCCACGTTGATACGGATCTTCCAGCTGTTGAAATATTCAGACGTCCAGGCCTCTCTGAAGTTTGGCAGTCAGAGCTCCGATGACCCTACTCTTGTAGACGATGGATGTGTTATATGTGAACAGAGACAACCATCCTCCATCAGGGAGAGCTGGCATATCGGAAGTGAACAGGATGAATAAATTGGGGCCAAGGATGCTTCCTTGTGGAACCCCGGCATCGATGTTGAAAGCATCCGATTTGATGCCATTCAGAGAGACTCGGAACGTCCTGTCCAATAGATAGTTATTTATTATCTTCACTAGGAAGATTGGAAGACCGTACTGCTGCAATTTGAACACCACGCCATCATGCCAGACATTGTCGAACGCTTTTTCAACGTCCAACAACGCCATGGCAGATGTTTTCGAAACAGACTTGTTCCGTCTGAGAATGTTTGTTACTCGAGTCAGCGAACGACCTTTCCGAAAACCAAACTGTTCCTCGAGTAACAAGTTGTTTTCTTCGGCACATCTTAGGAGCCGGTGATGGAATGCTCTTTCGAACAGTTTTGATAACCCTGAGAGAAGGCTGATTGATAACTTGAAGGAACGGACGGATCCTTCCCAGGTTTTCGGATTGTACTCACTTCCAACACAAGGGAAGTAGTCAAGTCGGAGGCACAGATTAAAAATCAGTGCCAGATGATTTTAAAATGTGCAACTCAAGTGTTTGAGAAACGAAGAAACGGTTTGACAAGCGTATCGTTGCTCTTCTCCTCCCTTCATTTCATTGGTGAAATGGTAAGCGATCAACCGAGCATTGACTTCGCTCATGTGAGCATGTGCTATGTGTCGTTTATTCGATTTGTGCTCTATTGTTGCGTCCGTGTTTGGGATTTTTCGTTACATATCTGAATTCAGATTTTTTTTAATGTGACCCCTAACATAGAAATTGAAGACGTAGTCCTACGTCAAAAATTAAAAGTTTTGGCAGTAGACATTATTGAAATGAAACTTTCTTCCATTGCTAACAGCTGCATTGAACTCACGCTGATTAAAAAAAAAATCAACTTTTTACTCAAAGAACTACAAAACAAAATGAGTTGCAGCAAGGAGCTGTTCACAAATCACGTGCACAGTTTAGATAGCCAAGGAGTTTGACAAGTTTCCACGATCCTTAAAAAAAACCTCTGGGAGGGGTGTCTAACATTTCTCAAAGACTGGTTTGTGAATAGCCCCTAAAATCATCCCATTCGAAAACCAAATGAAAGGTACAATATCCGTACTCCCGTGTATTGGGAAGTCAATTGTATTTTATTTCTATATGAGTCATTAGTAGCACAAAGTGAGAAGATGTATAGCCCAAGTCTAAGTTCAAGGTTGTGGATGGTGTGAATAATAGAAACAGGTAGATAGCTAATTGTTTCGAATTAATTTATTTTAAAATGATCTCTCTACTTTATCGCATCTATGGAATCTTTTATTCGCAGCTGTTGTAGTTTTTCGTTGAGTTTCTAAAAGGTGAAATGTGAGACCCAAAACAGTATCTTCTAAATAACAAACAGTCTGCATTACAGCCGAAGACCTCCCTTCCGGTGGTTCCGATGGAATCCGATGACAGCGTTTTCAATGCATCCAGTCTTCATCAAAGGGTCGGGATGCTTAGAGAGGACTGAGTAGTTAGTCTTGATGAGTTCAAAACCGGTTACACGCACTTCAATAAGCAGAGCCATGATTTTAAGCAGAAATCCTCAGAGCGAGAAATGAGCGGGAAAAATAAAATACAATTTGGCAGCAGGGTTTTGTGTATCGATTATGTTACAACCCTTGCCAGAAGTTAGCGGTTCACATGACTTTTCTTTCCGATTCGATGTATGTGCAACAAAATCATTTAGTGTATCGCAATATTAAAATTAATCAATAGAGTTATAATATTATGTTTGATTCCAAAAACTAGTTGAATTTGAGAAGTACACAAAAAATAAAGATGATTGAATTTCTATTCGATTCCAATACTCTCAAATTTGATCTAGTAAAAATAAGAAATCCTCGGACAAACTCTAATGGGAATGTTCGATTGGCTCAGATTTGACAGTTCATTTGACTCAAAACAGTCTGTTTGCTCAACTCTCCCTCTGAGGATTTCTAAATCTAAGCGATTTGCACTTCTCAGCAACGTCCTGGGTGGCCAACATAAAGGCGGCTGGTGAATCAGCATCCATCGGTGAGATCTAGCGAAAACTGGACTTCTTTCTCGAAGGTTTTGGTTTTGGTGTTTCATCCAAATCCGCTAGTAAATGACGAACAATATTTAAGTCGTTTAGCTTGGGTACGCAAAGAGGAGCTTCTCTTAGCTCAGTCGGTAAAAGCGCAGCTAGAAAGCAAGACCATGCTGGAAGCGGTTGGGTTCAATTCCCGGTGCGGTCTCGGAATATTTTGAATTGGAAAATTTCTCGACTTCCCTGGGAATAGAGTGAGAAAAATAGCCCAAGTAGCACACTTCAGTCACAAACATTTTTGCAGTAAGTTGATTGCGACTGAAATAAGTCACATTGATGTTACCTCAATTGTTTTGCGACAAGTGTACTTAGCACCAGGAATCGTCTGGAAGTGATGTGCGGTATAACCTCTTATACCGCACATCGGTCTGGAAGCACGTGCACAACTCAAAAAATGCTTGTGCTGTGCGCTATTATTAGTCTCCTGCGCTATATTTTTTCGAGAGTAGGAGGCCAAAGAGACCACCCAAAAATTTTGATCGACGTTTTTCTTTTTCAACTAGCAATAATCGCACCTCGGTTGTACCTTATTGGTTACAATCGCCACTGCACAAAGTGATTTTTTTTTTAGAGGGTGACGTGTGATATGGGTAAGAGCGCTCAAATATAGGACATAGAGAGCACAAAATAAGCAGAAGATTAGCTCTTTCCATTATAAACCTAATGCAAAAATGGTACTGGCTTAGAAACCTTTAAATTTATAAAAGGAAAACTAAGTTGAGGGCTGCCGCAAAGTCCCGGTAGGGACATAACAAAAAAACAAAGAAGTAGAACGCAAAGCTTGATGAGAACCCCCGGTGCCGTGAAAGAAATCATTAGTCAATTACATTGGGTTTTACATTCAAGGGGTTAGAAGACAACCAGTGCAGGGAATGAAAACCACAGATTCAGATAGAGATAGTGTATTTTTGATTATGTTACCCTCATGACCAGTACTAACCAAAGAATCACAACGAGCAGTTCTGATACGAGAATGCGATTATCATTTTTGTTACATATCATGAACACATTTCGAAAGAAGCTGTTCCTGGCAAAGTTTTTCAGATAACCAAAACCTTTCAAATCTATGAAAGATAAGGTCAGAATTGTGCCACTATGCGGCACTATAGTGCATGTGAAATTTCAAACTGTGCTATATCTCATGATCCTGGCTATGTAGAAAGTTGATGTTTCCGGCAAAGTTGTTCAGCAAAACAAGGCCATATTCATGAGTATGTAAATAGAAGCTCACACATTTTTATTTATTTCCAAAAATGGAATATCTTACAAAACTAAAACAATGATCAGTTCATAAACACACACATCAGGCAGAACACGTTATTTAAGTTAAAAGCAAAAAGGCTGAATTCAAAAACACAATAATTAATAACTGATCCACCGAATAAAATTTATAAGGTCTGTATCCACATCAATCCGGATACCTTCAAATCACTGTAGCTTTTGAAATATTGCACGTAGGAGTGAAAAATTTCGCTGTGGTAAAGCTGGGAGACATTGATGAAAAAAATTATGATTACTGTTTACATTACATGCTTAGTGTTCAAGATGGCGGCGAATGAAAAACACGTGTGCGAGCGGAATGTCACCTGGTTTTGTCCAAAATTCAAAACATCTTTTAGTGCTGAAGTCGTATACAGTAAAAACAGTTCCAAATCCCAACTACAAACAGAATTTGACAGAAAAATCACGGGCTCGACGTTTATACTGAGAATATTTGACGAAATTTTCATGCGCTGTTATAGACGATGAAACTTATGCCCTGGGAGATTTCAAGCAGCTTCCAGGGCTGGCTTTCTATTCTGCTATGACCAGAAATGCTACAGCTGAGTATTTCAGGACGAAAAAGGCATCGAAATTTCCCAAAAAATACCTTATTCGGAAAATAATTTGCACATGTGGCCGAAAGAGTAAATAATTCGCCACTTAAGACACAATCAACAAGGATATTTACCAGAAAGAGTGCCTGCAGAAACGATTGCTACCCTTCATCAAAAGCCACAAAGAAAACCCTCTGTTTTGGTCCGATTTGGCATCATGCCTTTATGCTGAAACTGTGATAGAGTGGTACGAAGCAAATCAAGTGAATATTGTACCAAAACCACAAATCTGCCAAATTGTCCAGAGTAACGTTCCATCGAGCGATATTGGGCTCTGATGAAGCGGAAGCTTTCTGGAAAGAAATAAGGAATCAAACACTTTCAACAAATATGGACAAAGACGGTCACTACGGTATCTGAGGATAATGTACAAACTCTAATGGATGGAGTTGAGCGCAAAGTTCGAAAAAGTTATGCAAATACCGAACAACTTTGTTTTGACTTCGTGAACTTTTAAATCATATCCCATGAATCTGGAATAATTAACTACAATTGAAAAATAATGCAAAATTTATGTTTTACTTAAGTTTTGATTTGCCCGGATTATTGTGGATACAGATCTTTATTGTAAAGTTCACATGGTGGCAACACTGTAGAAATAAAATATCTGACCTCCGCATTTGGTTGTAGTAAAAGATTGAAGGATCAGGTCTTAAGCTTACTTACAGATTGGATAGTTTTGAACAACATTCAAGAATAGACCAACATGTTATATCGAGGCATTTTAGTAAAATGGATGATTAAAAAAACATATAGATAAACTTTGAAATTCAATTTCTCCTAAACGAAACACACTTTTTTTCTCGATACGTAATTCTTTTGTAAAAAAGGCTGTTTAACACTTTGGCGTCATCAAAATAAAAACAAAGTGGGTGCGTCTTGAGATATTTCTCCAATTCTAACCACCCTCTGTTCGGGTCATAATCACTGCTGCCAATACATTGTTCTTTTGTGATATGTCCGTGTTCTTTGTTTACCTCATTACTACGGAAAAATTATGAGGTATTCGTTTTAGATACAGTTAAATCATACATACTTTTTCTTCTCTCAAGAAGCGTCTCAATTGTGATGTTCTGCAATATTTGACCTCTGGGACCTCTCCAAAGATGCACCCTCTCATCAATCAAACATGAATCCTCATTCAATAGTGATGTTCTGCATAATTTGAAAAATTCTGGCTTCTCTTCATATATGCTTCTCTCAGAAACCAAAGTAGGTCTTCATAGTGAGAAAACCAAGTGATGATACTGATATTTGATCATGCATCGGAACCCTGGTCTGAACCTTCCCGTGTAACGAATCTCAAGCTATACTTTCATCGGCAAAGTTGTTATGATCATTAACATTTGTGGACATGGTGAACATATCAGCTAAAAATTCATTAAATGTTAGCTTGTACATCCACCATCCTGAAGCCCTAGGTAACAAAAACATTTTTGTTTGCGACAGCATCTTCTCAGGTGGTCAGGATCTCGAGATAGAGCACGTAATAGAAGTCCGTTTACCCGTTAGTGCTGCAAAGCGAGGGAATTTTTAACTAACTTGGCCACCATGTAGAAGGTCTTGCTGAACAACTTTGCAGAAGACAAAAATTTACTCAGATAGTCAGGATCACGAAATACCGTTAACTTTAAAATTTATCATGCACAATAGGGCCGCGTATCTGCAGAGTTTGGAACTAATTTACTCATCCTATCAGAACAAGTTTTCCGAAGACAGCAGCTTCCCAGCTGGTTAGGATTGCAAGATATGATATAATTTGAATTTCACATGCCCACCAGTACCACATATTGGCTGCGTTCTGAATTATTTTATTCACCATTTGAAAGGTTTTGGCAATATAAACAATACTGCCAAAACTTCCTAGATAGTCAAGTTCTCATGATATCACACATTTTAAAATTTTGCATGCACACTAGTGCTGCCTAGTGACAGTATTTTGAATCAAAATTCAGAATATCTAAGCAACTTTTCCAAAGACAGCATTTCCCAGCTTGTCAGGATTTCGAGATTTACTCTAAGCTGGAAATTCACATACATACTATACTGCATGATGGTAGAATTCTGAACTTATCTGACACGGGGTTAATTTTTAGACTAGGTTTTTCAACTGTTGATTGGTGGTGTATATGGATTTCGGCAATGCAGTCCGGCGAAATCAAATGAAAAATTTTCAACTGCCCAATGTTTCAGCCGTTTTTGACAGCCTTCTTAATTTCCCCTGAAGAAGGCTACCAAAAACGGCCGAAACGTTGGGTAGTTGAAAACTTATCGTTTGATCTCACCAGGCTACAAAGCCAAAATCCGTACAAATATGAGTTTATAGTTCTAACGCCGCTTGAGGTTGACTAGCTATATTTATCTAAGGACTGTTTAAAAAACAGACAACCAAAATTGACTGTAACATTTTAATTTTACATTGTAATTTATTGCTTCTTTGGGACATATATGATCCAAGCAAAATAATGCAATGCTTAAATTAAAGATATAAAAAAATATATTTACAGAATACTCCATTCGCTGCCAGACTGTTGAACAGTACAGTCGACGTTTTTCTCTCACTCTCTTCGTTCGTTTGACGATTGCGTTGTTCCGTTTATTCTAGCGTTGAATAAAGACGCTCGCGCTGACCCAGCCATGCGTAAAAAATCGCGTAGTGGCGCAAGTGCCGGCAATCCCGGGAAACGGTCTAGGCCTGAAGACAACAGTGACGGTGCGACAGCTGCGAAGAAGCTGCTTGACAACAATCGGTTTTCCGTTCTGAAGGACGGTGCAGAGCCGGTGACGGAAACAACAGGACCACCGAAGAAGGATAGAATGCCGCCCTTCTTCGTGAAGGGCTTCCCTCCCGGGCTGCGGGAAAAAATAAACTTCTTCATCACGCAGGGCGTCCGGTGCACCATCCAGCTGTGAACGGAAGGATACAAACTGATGGTTCCAGCGTTGAAACTTTACAAGGCGGTACAGACCATACTGGATCAAGCACTAGAGTACTTCTCCTACGACACCGAGGCTGTTAAGCCGTTCAAGGTGGACTATACGACATGGACACAGGTGTCATCAGATGGTCCACCACAGTCAGGCCGTCAAGTACCGCGACCAGCGATACCTGGTTCACCTTGAGAAGAACTCAATAACTTTGATGGACCTCCAGGGAATCCGCGTCCTGTTCAACATAGTGGTGAAGTGAAAGCGATACAAGCTGGTCAGCCGTGGAGTCATCCAATGCTCGAACTGCCTGCTGTTCGGGAATGGGACGAAGAATTGCCATATGGTCAGCCACTGCATCAAGTGTGGCAAACAACACAAAACCGACGCCTGTGACAGACTCGATGAAGCCGATCCCATTTGTGCCAACTGCGGTGCTGCTTACAAAGCTAAAAGCAAGGCCTGCCCAAAACGCGCCGAGTACATCGAGATCCGGAAGAAAGCATCGCCGAGAAACCAGCCCGGCCGCAAGAAGGTGCCGAAAATGAATGATCAGAACTTCCCACCGATTCCACGTCGACCGATTCCAGTGCTGCCACAGCTGCCACTCAATCAACGATTGGCTGCTGCTTGTACCGCTGCTACTGCTGCTCAAGCTCAAACTACAGGAGCCCCTGCAAACTCAGGTCAACAGACGACTGCTGCTCCACAGCCGCAGGATCTCCCCACAGCCCCTGGGCTAAACTGATGTCAGGATGGACCGTCCCTACCGCAGCCCGAAATCAACAATGGTTCTTGGTTCACCGCAGCGGAACTAATGATCATCTTCCTCAAGATGCACGACATTGCCGAGACCATCAAGAACAAATCTGACCAGCTCCAAGCTGTGGCTACCTCGCTCAAAAGCAAAATTATCGGGTTCGTTGACTTCACTCACCTGAAACCGGAGATGAACGTAATTATTCCTGGATTCCGGTTCGTGAGGCTGGCGTGCACTCCATCATCGACATCTTTGTCAGCAACATAGGAGACAACATCCCGCAACCTGTGACCCACCAGCAGCTGAGTTCGGACCACTATCCAGTGGTGGTCAAAGTGGGCTCAACCGTCCAAGCTCATTCCAAGCTTCCCGACGCAACTATCATCGTGTCAGCTGGGATCAGTTCCAACACTGTGTCGACTCCACTGTCGACTACGATGTCCTTCCGGAGACGCCCGAAGACGTTGACCGGTGTCTGCATTCCATCGAGGAGATGATATCCCGCGCCAGGGAACAACACGTACCAGTATCCAGACAGGTGAGCAATACTCTGAACCTTGACCTGATCTACCAAAGACCTTATAATACTCCTTAACACCATCCGAAGGCAGTACCAACGCTCTGGTCTGCCTGTCCTTAAGACCCACTGTAATCGCCTAACAAAACCAATCCAAGCCAGGATGGTGGACCTCAGAAATCAGGATTTTGCTAACAAGATCCGTTCTCTTCCAGATTGTGCAAAGCCTTTTTGGAAACTAACCAAAATTCTTAAAAATAAAACAATAAATATCATTCCATTCCACCACTGACCTCACTGGATAAACCCGGCGACCCAGTGATTCATCTGATAACTGATGAAGAGAAGGCTGCCGCGATCGGTCAACCTCCCATAATCTCGAACTGAACATCGTCAGCCCACACGAAGCTGAGGTTGCTGAAAACGCAACCAACCTTTATCAGATTCCCAATATTTTTTCCAAGGAATCCGAGATTACGGCTGACGAACTGTTGGCCTATATCGAATCATCTAAAAACATGAAGGCCCCAGGTTTCGACAACATCCTGAATGTAGAACTCAAACACTTGAGTTTCAGATTCTACCACCATCTGGCGCTGATTTTTAATCTGTGCCTCCGACTTGGCTACTTCCCCTCTTGCTGGAAGTCACCTAAAGTCATACCCATCCAGAAACCTGGGAAGGATCCGTCCTCTCCTTCAAGTTATCGACCAATCAGTCTTCTCTCAGGGTTATCAAAACTGTTTGAAAGGGCAGTCTACCACCGGCTCCTAACATCTGCCGAAGAAAACAACTTGTTACTTGAGGAACAGTTTGGTTTTTGGAAAGGTCGTTCGACCGTCCACCAGCTGGCTCGAGTAACAAACACTCTCAGACGGAACAAGTCTGTTTCGTAAACTTCTAGCCCCATTCTATTCAACCTGTTCACCTCCGATATGACGGCTTTCCCTGATGGTGGATCGTTGTCTCTGTTCGCAAATGACACATCCATCGTCTACAAGGGTGAACCTCTGAATATTTCAACAGTTGGAAGATCCGTATCAACGCGGCAAAGACCCAGGTCATCATGTTTCCACACTCAAAATCTCCCATACTTGTTCCGCCGGTGAATAATAAGATCTGCCTGAACGGTACAGTGGTGGAATGGTCGAAAAAGGTAGTCTACCTCGGCGTAACACTAGACAGCAAAGCTGATTTTCAAAACCAAAACCAAGTGTAACATGTTGATAAGATCACTGTATCCACTCATCAACAGGAGATCTACTCTATCCCTGAAAAATAAGCTTGCTGTCTACAAACAAATCATCCTTCCCGTAATAGAATACGGGATCCCAATATGAGAGAGTTCCGCCAAATGCCATTACCTTAAACTCCAAAGGATCCAGAACAAGCTCCTTAGGATGGCCCTAAACAGTCCCCCCTCGGACTATAAATCCTGAGATCCACCTACTGGCTGGAATTCAGACATTAGAAGAACGGAGAGTATTCATCCTGGAAAGGTTCAGAGACACCGATCTGATCAAATCATCAGATCATACGTGATCTAGCACGGTAGGTAAAGTTATACTCGTAGTTAGGTAGGTTATCACTTTTTTTCAATTCAAACATAGCATACCCCTAAAAGGGTATTCTGTAAACTAGTTGAAAAAACGCAAATATTAAATTAGGGTATCAAATTAAACATATATGGGTTTATCAAGGTTGTCCATGGGATCCTTTTCCTGCACTTATATAAAACCCCTCAGGTAAAACATATCATCCTTTGCACTTGTCAGTTTACGTAATTAGAACGCAATGTGATAAAAAGTGTATTGACGAAGTTAATAGTCATAACTAAATTTATTTTAAGTGGGGGAATTTACGTATTCTCGGCAACCTAAGCAGCAACCTTCTTTCTATAGCCTTTTTCTCTATGGAACGCACACATATGCAGTATTGGTTTGTTTACAATTTTTTGCTGCCAGCTGCTCTAACAATTTCAGTCGAAAGAATTGTCAAAAACTGTTTTGAAAAGCTTTTACAAAGCTCCAATCTTCTCTAGTGAGAGCGAATATTGTCGGCAACCAGTTTTTCTTCGGCATGTAAATCTGCTGTTCTATTATCGGCTACTCGAAATCAGCTACAATTTGTAGTGCGTGTGTTGCATTTCAAGAAAACCTTGCTAGACTGCTTTTTCTCAGTGGTAAAAATATAGTCAAATTGAAGCTGAAAGCATAAAGAATCGTTTGCATGCATTCAGCGAAGTGTTTTCGTAAGAAAATCCAGTGAAAATAGTGTTTCAATGTGGGTTGCCGAAAATAGTCTGTCATGCCGAAGCCGTCATTTCCCCTGTTTCAAAATGTATGTATTCAATTCAAATTTAATGAAAAATTTCACTGAATAACTTAAACCTATAGTATTAGGGAGAATCAGAAATTTTTGGATATTATTGTAAATTTGCTCAGTGTTCACTCGGCTGTCGACAGAAGCAGGTCACTTTCGATGTGTGTCACGCGATCGTTTGTGTACTCGGCAGCAACCATTGTGTGGTTCTCCTCATTGTTTTTCATGAGCAGTTCTTTCGGTCGATGCGTCGTTGACTTTGGAAAGCAACCGTTTCGTGATGAGTGTGTTAGTGGTGACCACGTTTTGCGTCCACTGCTGCAATGAAAGCACTCTGCTCCCATTGACGATACTGCCATACAATGAAACCGCTGGAAGCGGATCCCGTTTTGATGGAGGAGGCTTATTTGATAGCGGAAGATAAAGTGTTTATAGTGTTATATTGTTTGACTTTAGTTTTAAGATGTTTTCTGTGGTGAACATGAATCCTTGGATCTGTAAAGTTAATTCGATTGAACCTTATCAAATGAATTAATAAACAAACAGTGAAGTTATAAACGCTGAACAAAATCGTACAAAATTACAAATCTACAAAATTAATATTTATTAAGTTGGTGTGTAGGTACCATCTTAAGATGAGCTGAAATATAAAAAAAAAATATTTGGCTTGACACAATTGCAAAATTCATCTTAGTGGTAGTATAAAAATTTAATTTTAGAGCACATGTGATATACATTTTCGTAAAAATTACCTAATACCTCAAATGCATTGCATAAACTGAACATTCCTTATGGAGTGATTTATTAGAATCAAACAAACTCAATTGTTTTTTAAATGGACTGAGCGAAACAATTTCTGAAGGAATATTTTTAGCGCGGGAGTCTTTGGAGCTAAATGCGCAATGCTGGAGTGTCAATATTTTTTAAAACCATTATGGCCATTATTTCATTATTCTTAAGTATCCAGCAGTATGCGTGTTTTTAAACTCTTGAGAGTGGCTATTTTTAATAAAAACATTAACGGTTCTGAGTTCGCATGTGGAATTTTTCCATTAGTTCAAAGAATGCGATTGATCCCTGTAAGTTGTGACTCAGGTAAATATCGTACATTCAAACGTATTTAAAAAAAACCATATTCCATCAATTATGAAAGTATCCTCCAAAGTAGCTCGTTAAATCCGGTAACGTTCGCCGTGATGATTTAGAAAAAGTTGTTGTTATTTTTGTCCTAATTAAAGCAAGAGGTAATGAAAACTAATACCATGCTATTTTACGCTCAACATCAATTTCAATAACCGAAGAAGGTAGGTCAAAGCACTCGGGAATTCCAATCACCAAAAAAAAACATACACAAATGGGAAAGGACAAAAAATTAGCAGCAAGCAATCAATCACACACATACAGCAGATCTTCCACCAACTTCCTGGTGAATTGATTAAACAACGATAAAACAGTCACTGAACCGATGGACCGATCGCCGATCGTGGCGTTCACATTCTGTGTTACCAGCAGTGGATTTACCTTTCGCCACCGAAAACATTACACGACATGACCCAGCCGCTCATTAAATAGGAAATGGCATTGATTTTGAGCCTGTTTTTGTCTATTTATAGGCGTGTTTCAATCACAGCACAGTGCAGCTTTGGCCGATCACGCCATCAAGAGGAAAAAGTGCGGTAGCTGGCTGGTGATCCAAGAGAGAATGGCCCGGCTCGGATACCGAAATAGATTAGTAAAAGGGCGTTGGCGGGTGTTCCATCGACTGAGACGGCTTTTCGACGGTTCGGCTCTACTTCGATGGGTTTTGTTAGTTCGGGAATGCGCAAACCATTTCGAAATGCCGTTGATTCATGTGACAGACACTTCACATTTTGAGACGATTTAATTGACTTTACATTGACATAAACATTGGGGCAATTTGGAATTGTACTGGCTTTTTCAGTATTCTGGGAATTGAACGGTTAATTTATCATTGCCGGACGTTGCGGCCGGTATTTATTTGGCACTTTTGAGTATGCGCATGATTGACTGCCCACGGTTGCTAACCTGTTATTGCCAGATCAGCTGTATTTACACAAAGAACCAATAGAGGATGCTGGGTGAGAGGGTTGGGTTGGGCTGCAAGCATCACATTTATGAAATAAATTGGCACAGAGTGTATTAAGAAATATCAGTTACCACCACTTTTAATGGGCACTGACGTAGTGGTATAGACATTTTAGTTTTAATTTTATAACTTAAGAACTTAAAAAAAAAGATAGAAATTATTTCACGGTGATGTACGGGAGAGAAGTTTGGAATCATATAAAAAGCTCGAAATCACTTCGGAAAGTACTTAAGAACAGTACTTCTAAAAGTACTGAATTGCTTCAATTCAGTTTGAAAAAACTAAATAACTTATGAAAAGTTCTAAATCACTTCAGAAAGTACTGAATCACTTCAGAAAGTACTGAATAACTTAAGAGTCACTTCATAAAGTTACTTCAGAAAAGATCGGAAACACTTCAGAGAATTTCCAAATCACTTTGGAAAGTACTAAATCATTGCGGAAAATTAACTTCGGAAATAATTGAATCACTTAATAATGCAATGAATCACTTCAGAAATGTTCGGAATCACCTCGGAAAACACTGAATATCTTCAGAAATGTTCAGAATCACTTTGGAAATGTTCATGATCACTTAGGAAAGTACTGAATCATTTCAGAAAGTACTTAATTACTTCAAGAAATTCAGAATCAATTAAAAAGTATTTAATCACTTAAGAAAAGTTTGAAATCACTCCACAAAGTACTGAATCACTTCAGAAAAGCTCGGAATCTCTTCGAATAATATTGAATCATTTCAGAAAATTTCGGATTAGCATTGAAAAGTACTGAATCATTCTAGAAAGTTTGTAAATATTTCCGCAAGAACAGAATCAAATCGAAAATAATTGATTATCTTCAGAAATATTCGGAATCACTTCGGAAGTACTGAATCTCTTCAGAAAGTTCATAATCACTTCGGAAAGAACTGAATCACTTTTGAAAAGTTTGAAATCACTTCTGAAAGTATTGAATCACTTCAGAAAAGCCCGGAAATTATTTGGATAGAATTGAATAGCTTGAATGACTGAAAATTTCTTAATCTTTTTAGAAAATTCTTAATCTTTCCAGAATGTTTAAATCGCTTCCGTAAGTACTGAATAGTTTTGGAAATAACCGAATCACTTAACAAAACTGCGGAAAGTACTGTATCAAATCTGTTAAGTTTGCAATCATTTCCTCAAGAACTGAATCACTCTGTAATAATTGAATCACTTCAGAAAAGTTTGGAGTCACTTCAGAAAAATCGGAATCACTTTGGGGTGGACAGAATCATTTCAAAGAAGTTCTAAATCTCTTTTAAAAGTATTGAAACACATTAGAAAATTTCGGACTCAATTTGAAAAGTACTGAATAACTGCAGAAAAGCTTCAGAAAGTACTGAATCACTTCGGATAATACAGACATAATTTAGCATGAGAATGATTAACTGCTCGCGGTTGCTACTCCGTTATTACCAGATTACCGTAATACACAGTGAAACAACTAACGATGCGTAGGACTAGCATGCATCTGTAATGTGCCAAAACCGGTGATCTCATACTAACAGCGCCGGCCACGTCCAAATGTAGGCTAATTAGTGAATGGATACGTGATTCTCACTTTGTTGGAAACCGAGAAATCCTCCTCACTCCTCCTCCTCAGGAGTTTTTCAACAGGATTCACTTAAGGGAGTATTGATTCTTATCGCTAGGCCACATTAGTACTCAATTGTGACACATCGAAAAATTTCTTGATTTTGGCAGTAAACTCTCCACAACTCTATGTTCACTAGCTCGATATCGAGTTATAGAACCATAGTAAACATAGGTAACCGCGTATGAGATTCTTATTCTATAACTCGATGGGCCCTCCAATATCGAGTTGTATAGAGTGCAGTGTAGTTGTGTTTCCAAAATTGAGATCTATCTGTACTGACATAACATTGCATTAGGATAGTTTAGAATTACTTTGGAAAAGTTCAGAATCACTCCAGAAAGTACTGAATAACTTGAGAAAAGCTTAGGACCACTTTGGAAAGCACTGGACCATTTCAGAAAAGCTTAGCAGGTACAAAATCAAATCGAACACTACTCAACTTTTCAAAAGTTATAAATCACTTCGGGAAAAAATTGGAAACACTGGATCCATATATTTAAGCTCATAAAATATTTAATAGCTTCAGAAAAGCTTCAGTTCAGTAGGGAAAATGTTGATTCGCTCAAGGATGGACTGGCTTCAGAAAGTGTAATATTTTCTTAATGATTTAATACTTTCTGAAGTAATTCCACGAGCTCTTGGGATCGACTGAAACAAGAACCTGATTGATTTTGACTATATGTTTAGTTTTACTTCTGCGTAAAGTCAACGATTTACATAGTTGAAGATGCTAATTTAAAATAGCAGACTAAAGTGGTAATTTTTATACGATAGATGGAGGAGATGAAAGTCTAGAGTTGATAGTTCCATTCGAGTACGGCAGTGTGAAAATTGCATATAGATAGTAGATAGCGAGCTAGGACAACTTTTAAGGAAGGTACAGATCGGTTTTTTCATCTCTTCATCCAAACTCTTTACTCTCCAAAGGGGGAGTTTAGTAAAGAGAGATGAAAAAACCGATTTGTACCTTCCTTAAAAGTTGTCCTAGCTCGCTATCTACTATCTAGATGCAAAAATTACCACTTTAGTCTGTTATTTGAAATAAGCATCTTCAACTGATTGATTTGATTTGTGTAGCTACAATTGCGTTATTGACACACACAAATGCTCGAGGAGTTTGGGATTCTACTTTTGATAAAATTAGCAAAAGTTGGGTTCACGTGGTTTCCTAGATAAAAGTTTCCTTTACGAAAGTAACGTTCTTGTACGAGAGCCACATGGGATGTGCCATTAAGCATTAATTTACGTAGATTTATCATTGCTGTTCTATTATGCTGTAGATTGATTTATGCTATCTTAACAGTAATCATAATTGATAACTATGCACAAATCTACCACCGCCAGCATAAAGTTAACAGTAACGTAGAAAGCAAATTGGTAATCATTTGTTAAACGCCAGAGGTATTCTGAGTTGAACGCAGTATTTTTTTTTATTTAAGTGTCATCATATCCATAATCTTGCCTTATTAAGCCTCGTATTTAAACTTAAGAAGGGTGACCGAGTGCCTCGAAGAAACAAAACTCCGTTGCGCCATTGCTTTGGTTAGCGCAGTAAGGGCTTCATACTGTGGAAGTTTTGATTTGGTTACTTACTAGTAGTTTTGGGAACTTTGGAGCCCACGAATGTTTAGGAAACTTTTTAGAAATTGTTCAAGGTATTTTCTGAAATTTTGAGAAAGTAAAGTATGATATGAGATATATAAGAAAATAGAAAATATGATGTTTGGAAATGTTGACAGAACTTTTGGAAATGGATCACAATTTCAAGAAGTAAGGATACAGAGACTTTGTAGATGTTCAAGGAATATATGTATGAGCGATTTTCCGAACCTCGGGTGTTTATTATGTGGCAAATTCCACCTTCACCACCTGTACAGTACGGTGCTGCTCATCATGCAGCATCGATAAAGTGTAAATGTTTTGCAACGTACCATATCAACTAGATAATACACTATTTAAAACAACGGTCGTATCGTTATTTAAGGCAGATTTATATTTTAATGGCGCAGGTCAATATTGGGTGTGACTACTTAGCTCACATTTTAAGAATAAAGCACTGGCTACGACAGTCAAAAACGCATCGAATGTCGACTAAACGGACTTTATGCATTTTTTTATAATACCGCAACTTTATACTACCTAACGAATAAACAATTTTTATACTAAATTTGAATTCTCTCTCTTTATACCAAGCTATGCGTTGGTCAGGAGATATACGATTTAGCGTAACTTTTATACTATTTAGATTTGAATATTTTTATGAGTGTACAATGTGGGTAGGAGCACACAAATAAAGCACAAAGGTAGCTCAACATAGTCACAAGTCAATCTCATTCCTTTACAAACCGCTTCAAAATCAATGTAAACATAAGCAATATTTTGGATGTTTGTTATATAGTAGTTGCTTAAGCTCATTGCACGTCCCTTTATTTATGATCCACAGATGCATATGTTTACTAGTCTGTGCTTTGTGCTCTTCCCTATCCCTGGATTGATGCTTTAGCCCACCATCGCCCTACCGTTAATACGGAACTGCTGAAACGTATGGCAGAGCAAGTCTCGCTAGAGAACGTAAATATCCGATCAAAAATGCAAGGGAACTATACGGTTGGGATCAGAAGCGAAACGAGGAACAGCTGACTAAAATTTTATTTTGTTATGCAACTACTGAAGAATATGAAATTTATAATCAAGAGCTTTACGAACCATACGCAAGAACTATAATGTTCAGGGAATTCAAAAATATCATTAATTTATTCTTATTTCAGCAAATCAAATTGAAGTTAGACAGTTTTCAAGCTGTAACGATGGAAAGAACTTTTTTATATCATTAACCGTTATGTGATCGACAAAAGGAGCACCTTTAGGAGCTCGACAAGGGTACCCGTGTACCCACAAATTGAAATACTTGCTACTGCGGCCAATTTAAACCAATTTTGAATCTTTTGGCATCATTGGTTTCAAAAACTTATCTTCTTTCTGAACATTGCCAACAATGTCCATTCGAAATCGTCGGTTTCCCGAAAATCCGGATTTCCTGTATAATGTTCCAGAACTAAGCATTTTCTTGCCACTTTCGCTAGAATTTACGAAGGAATCGATATCAAAGTATCAGAATCTCTTTCAAGAAACAATTTCAGCTATCTTGAGGAACAGTTTAAAGTTATTTCCGGAACGTCCATTCTGGAGCAGGTTCCCGTAGGGCCTCTAGTGGCCATAGAAGTGATTGTGAAGAAACCCCTACAATATTAGTATCAAAATTCATGACTTTACAGCAGGAGACTGATTATCTGTCAAATGAAAATTTGGACCATGTGTTGGATATTTTTGTAAAAACTTCAGTTGAAAAAACACAACTTTTTTGTCCATCATTCTTCCATCATGACCTGCAATAGATGGCATTTTTTACGATGAGGATGATGATGATTGTGGTTTACCACCCATTGTAGCACGGAAACTAAGTCCGACAGCAGTGGGCTCTCTTCTCTGTTTGTCTTGATCAAGCTTAATAACCTCTGATTGTCCTCAACATGTCGCTGTATGAAGGGCCAAAAACGGATTGGGTAGATCGATAGGCAAAGTCGCCTATACACATCTACGGAACAATCAAGAATCTCCTTCCAGCAACTTGATCAACCATTTGGTCAAAAAGACAAGCCCCCGAACAGGAAGATTCCCCAATGAGTGGGGAGAAGAGCCCGCCCTTTATCCACGAAATGTTATCAACAGGGAGTTGGCATTCCCACTCTCCCCGTTCAAATCGCTTCAATCGAGTGCCCTGTTGGACCGTCCCTTCCCTTTTATATATGTATTTCAATATATATACGAGTTGATTGTTGGGTTGATTGGGACCTTCCTTAGCTCACTCGGTAAAGGCACAGCTACAAAGCAAGACCATGCTGGAGGTGGCTGGGTTCGATCCCCGGTTGGGGTTGGAAAATTTCTCGACTTCCCTGGGCATAGAGTATGATTGTACTTGCCACACAATTATACTAATGCAGAAATGGTACAGGCATCGAAAGCTCTCAATTAATAACTGTTGAAGTGCATCTAGAACACTAAGTTGAGAGCACGCAATAAGCTAATATGCGATATGCAATAAGCTTGAAATGTGAAGAAGAAGAAAGAATACGAGTTGATTGTTATGATTATTGTCAATATCATTAAAGAAACCAATCTTGAATCGTAGACCAGGTCCATCAACAATACACTCGTTCCGAGACGGGGCTCTGTGATAAAGCAATCTTCTTCTTCTTCATCATGTTCAATCACCACCCGGAATGCATGCAAACGAAAAAAAGATACAGCCAGGATTAATTTTTTTTTTATAAGTATAAGTAATAAAGTTGAAGATGCTAGTTTCAAATGACAGACTAAAGTGGTAATTTTTATACGATAGATGAGGACGAGAAAGTATAGAACTGATAGTTCCGTTTAGAGTACGGCAGTGTGAAAATTGCATATAGAGAGTAGGTAGCGAGCAAGGAAATAAATAAATAAAACTTTATGACTTAAAGTGCAATGTATGAGCATAAGTTTCGGGATTTTAGTGTTAGAATTATGTTAGTTTTGATCCGTGATCCGGACCGGCCCCTCTAACATTATTTGCAGGCAATGGTTGTTTGATCATGCGCCACTGTAACTACTACTATGTTAGATGTATGATCTGTCAAGTTTATACAGCTCAATGTCTCAATTGAGGTAAACAATTTATCTTATAATTACAAAAGCAAACTTAAAATTACAATTATATGCAAATGCAAATTAAAACTTGACAAATCATCGTCAAGCACCTTTTTTGTGGGCAGGATCTGACCACGTTAATCTGATTTTGATGGGTGAACGGGCACTATATGGCAAATTTGCTCACTATGAACCTGTCACTTCTAGCCTATCTGAATTATTTAATAAATGGAAACCATAACATGGGTTATGCTCCCCCTAAGCAGGCCCTCCACGTCCTATCTCTGTCTTATCTCAAATATTTACCAAATGCCATTGGTTTGAATGTATCATTATATAAATTGGAAATGACGTTCAATCAAATAAACCCATACCCCACTCACTTGGCCAGGCTTCAGAATCGTCCAATGGGCAGTGCGCTCTACACTCCAAGTTTCCTTTCTTTCAAATTCACCCCAAATTTGATATTTTACCCCTTTGAGTGTTGACTAATCACAATTGAACATTGTGACAGAGTCCGGACTTGAGGTTACTGGAGTATCAAATAATCTAGTTCCTATTTAGGATTATATCTGAAAAATCTGAGTCGGGCCAACGCCCACCACAATAGATGGCATTTTTTGTCCCCTAAAACAAATTTAAAAAATAACAAACAAAAAAATAATTTATGAGAAAAACTATTTTTAAGCTTTTTTTTATGGTGCAATTTGTTTAAAACCCTACATATTTTTTTAAATAGTCCTACCCATTACTTACAACATTGCTCAAGACTCCAAAACCAAAGGGTGCCGGTGGTGTAGTGGTAAGCGTGATTACCTCTCACCCCAGCAGGCCTGGGTTCAATCCCAGTCGGCGCCGTCGGGATGTTCTGAGGCATAACATCTTTGATCACGCCTTTCTTCGGATGGGAACTAAAGCTGTTGGTCCCCGGTTCATGAGTTGATGGGTCGATAGGTAGGGTCCAGGTGTGGGAGCTGCCTTCCTGACACGTCGGTAGCATTGGTGCTCAGCACGGAAAACAAGATCGACGGAAAAAACAAACCAAAGGGAAAAAAAATAAGACTCCAAACCCGTGGGACAAACCTTTTTCGAGCAACATTTTTCCGAACATAAGCTTAATGTTTTCTATAAACCCTTTTTCAAAAATAGGGCTTGATTCAAAATTTTAATTGATGGAAGATGGAAAATGGCATTTATGGGAAAAAGGAACATTTCTGCAAATGTTCATACAAATCCAAAAAATAAATCCAAGAATAAATGGATTAGCGAATTAGTAAAATTGAGTCGAATTCAACTCCCACATGAGTCGATCTCATCGTCCGTGTGGTAAGTAGGCTGGCTCAATTAATTCAATATACTTGGTTCTAGAAAACATATTCCAATTTGCAGCTAAGCTTAACGAAGAAGCTTTTTCGACCAGTTTCGATCCAATCCACAAAAGAGTAAAGCAGCCCTGGCGCATAGATGAAGCTTCTCAGTCAGCGGATTTGCCATATACCTTCAGTCGCGCGAGCTTTCGAGCAAAGCTTATTTCATCCATTTAAAACGGGGGGAACTCACAAGAAGCTTTACCTTTTACGAAATGGGTGGGTATATGAATAGCACTGCTGGTGTAACTGGAGCGTGAAGATCAAAACAAGTCGCGGGGGAATTTTTAAATGTTAGCTGTGAGTGCTCACGTGGTTGTGTTCGAAGCGTTTGCTAGGTTTATTTGTGTTAGTTGTGGGAATAGGAAAACACAGTTTTATGAGCAGCAGCAGCAGGATGTGTACATCCAGTATCAACTACATTTGCAGTTGATAAAATACCTTGTTTGACATGCTGAAAGCACTGTAGGGTGGTATGGAAAAAACGAATAATGGTTGCTATAGTAGCCATAAACAATAATTATTTAAAATCATCTTTAAACAATATAAATGTTTTCTTAAAGAATATTAACCTTAGATTGTAAGTTTGACTAACCTTGTGTTTAGTTTTTGTTTTGTTCGTGTGGTATTTTTTTAATGTTTGTTTCTGTAATAATTGTATAATTACACTGTGGATACCAAATTGAATAGGAATAAGTTCATGTTTTAGGAATAATGAAATATTTGTATCGTAAATCATTACTCAAACCTCCTTCTCCCTCTCCCCATCCATAAAACTGTAAATCTCTACTAACCTCGAGACGACCGCGAGTAATCGGTTCAATTCCCTTAACTCTAGCTTAAAGACATTAATTATGTATAACACAAATGATAACTTGGCTCTATAAAGTTTATTCGATTGAGCCTGTACAAGTAAATTAATACAAAAAAAAAATTAAGCAATAGACACGACGTTGTTTGCTGAGATTCAGCAAAACATTTCCCTAGACTCGGCAACAAAACATCATTTTTGATGAGATTTAAAAGAAAAAAAAAAGTTTATGAGTACTATATACTAGACCTGTTCATTTTAACAGAATGTTCGGGATGCACCGGGTCAACCGTGAAAACTGTTCGTCATGTTAATTTGCTAATTTTCAGCAAAATCGGTAATGATTTAGAGGTGCTTCAAGTTAATTTTATATTTTTTAGGTAATTTACGGCTTATAATATTTGTATCTCGAGATTCAAACAACAAAAATAGTTGTAACAACTTTCATAGCGAAGCCTAATGTGTTATCTACTAATTTTGTGACTATAATTTGACTATTCTCAATGATTTTATTGAAGTTTGAATAAGTTTCATGCCCGAAGATATCTTAAAAAGTGTAGAATTTTAAAGTATTTGTTCTATGAACTTTCCACCCATATGAGATAAAAATGTGTAGTCTACTGCATAATGTTCCTTATACTGTTTTAAAAATTTCGTTCAAACATAATTTTTGTGCAGATTCCATAGATTGAGAGATAAAAATCATAAAAGAGGCCGTTGAAGCTAAAATTCACAAGACAACAGAGCCAATAAAAGTTTCAATTAGATTGACAGCACATTATTGCATTACACTGAAGTCTTTTTTTACACGGTTTTTTTTTTACGCGGTTTTTTTACACGGTTTTTTTACACGGTTTTCCACGATTTACACGGTACGTTTTAAACGATTTCTCGACAACGATACAACCTATCGACTTGATTCCAATCACATTATCCGTTTCAAGCTATTTGTAATCGAATGGCATACTTAAAAAAAAAAATCACAGTTTTTGGTGTAAATGCAGAAATTTCTAAAATATGTCTATATGGACCATATCATGCTTTAATTACAAATGGCATCAAAATCCGATTTTTAAAAACATTTAAGCATGCGAAAAATCAAAATCTCGTAGGTTTTTTTTTACACGATTTTTTTTTACACGGACCGTATCCCCCGTGTAAAAAAAGACCTGAGTGTACTTTTCAATGACGACCGATGACTGTTTCATTGATAGATGATTTTTTTTAGAAATATTAATCCTCAGTAGATGAGCTTTTTTTATTAAAGGCAAGTGTTGCTTCGCCTGGGCATAGAGTATCATTATGCTTGCCACACATTATACAAATTCATGCATTGCATGAAACTTTAGTTTGCCAAGAGCGGTTCTATGCCAATTGCCTAATTAATCTGATGCGACCTCTTCATAAAACTTTCCACAATTGTTTATTATGGTCAATCATACACATTTTTGCTGAAACTCGGGTATTTGAGATTTTCCAAAAATATCAAAATTCGAAAACGTTACTTTCAATCGAAATGACGTCTGAAACAAAGTTGTAGAAAAAAATGATTTCTTTTCATAAAATATATGCATGGGAAAAAACCAAAAATTTGTAAAAAAAAACTTTCTAAACAAAAAATGACCCTCTTCCATATTTCTCAATAAAATACCTATGCAAATGATACCATCTGTCAAAATTTCATGTTGAACACTTCGCAATTAGCAGCAAATCTACAAACATCAACTTTTTAACAAATTTTTTAACTTTTCGCATAAACCATTTTTTAGAAAATTTAGCACAGAAAAACGTGTCCTTACAAAATTGTCCATAATTTATAAAAAAAAATCCAAAATCTGTTCAAAAGTTTATGCTTAAAAATATTTGTAGTTTTTCAAGTGTCCAACTTGAAATTGTTACAGAAGAAAGAATTTTTCATAAGCCTTTGAATGAAACATTATTAAAGAGCGTATATTTTTTTGTTATTTAAGTTCAAAACATATTGTTAAATGTTTTTTACCCAAAATTTAATACATTTTTCCTGCAAAGAAATCATTTTTTTTTCTACAACTTTGTCTCTAGCAACATTTTGATTGAATGTGACGTTTTCGAGTTAAAAATTGAAAAAATCTAGAATATGGCATTTCGAAATGCCCGACTTTTTTTAAAAAATGTTAATGATTGACCAAAACAAACAATTATGCAAAGTTTCATGGAAATCGGAGAAAGGTCAAGTGTGAAATTCAATTTTGTATTACTATTTGGGCAGGAATTGCTCCGTTGTATGTTTGAATGTTTGGTGTCATCGGTAAAGTTTCTGTGCTTTGAAAGTTCCTACTTTATTATTTTTAAAAATAATGACTCTGATCTTCTGTAAAATTGTAGCTGAGTTAATTTTTAAGCATTCATTTTGCATTAAAAAAAATGGGGTTGTGTACACGACCGCATGGTTGACGTACTCTACGTTGAGATGTTTACTAAACTTCTTGTGCATTTTTCTTCATATTGATTTGAAATACAGTAGAAGTAACTTATTTCCTCAATTTACTCCATTTGTTCTCCTTGACATGTTAATTTCATCACCCTTATTAGTTATTTTTCTGCCTGATTCTGGACTTCCCGTTAGGAATATTTCCGCATATGAAACACTTGTCTTTAATCCCCCGTTGTAAAATGTATTCCCCGTGCACACTTCAATGCCCATCCCACCTCCGTTGAACATTTGTTATGGATAACACGTTTAACCAAACGCTTGATCTCAATGGGATACCTCCGTTGGGAAATCGTTCACAAGCATGTATTGTTCATCCCAGCTCAAGTTAGATTGTAAGTTTTATTGAGGTTTTAAAGCACTCCACAAACCGAAATAATGGTCTACAGTACCGTCATAAAACCCAAATTGTTACTTAGGAGGATTATTAGTAAGCAGGCTTGTTGGTTACTTGGGACTGCCCCCTCACTTTTTTTCCTTCAGCATAAATGAAAATTTGATATTCAGAGTTGTGCTTTCACAAAATTATAAAGTTTGGTCCATTTGACCCTGAATCCAATATTTAATCATAATCTGCTGAGGAACTAGAACTACAAGTATTTTGAAATATATCTCTGAACATTGTGCCATTCTTGCATCTACACAAAAACGCTCCAACCCATTTTCATAGGTTTAATTTTTGTTGGACCGAACTAAGCACAGCACCACCCAGAAACGCGCTTATCCACTTGGTGCATGAATTTTCTAACAAACAACAATATAAATCTCTACTTAGAGATGTAAATGAATTTTTACCGTCCCTCTGGATCCCATTTCAACACAGGGACGGACCAATATCATCAAAATTCAGTTCGCCATGCAGAATATCACGAACACTATAGCGTGTAAGTTCATAGGATTGTGACAGTTATTACAGTAATGCATCTGTAATTTGTATACAGTACATGTACAGCTGGAGAAGACTATGTTCTTTGTTTAAGCAATTAAAATAATTAATTTGAGCACCCACAAGCTCACAATTCTATTGAAGATTTTATTAATTTACAAACAGCCTAAAACTACACCAAGTAATGAAATTGTATGAGACTAGTAAGATCAGTATTACTTTTCAGAGAGGATTAAGTGTTTTTTTACTTGATTTGTAAAGAAATTCCCTAAAATTCCCTGATTTTCCAGGAAGTCGACACCCTGCAAGAATCAAGCTAACCACCTCCGGCTTGGTAATACCGTTCCTCAACCGGCAAGGCTAGCACTAACGCGGCTGTTTTTTTTGATTTCTGGAGTATTTTTTCATGGAAATTATTTAATAAAAAATGTTCTCTAAGACAAGTGAACCTCTCTGCCATAAATGTTGTGGGATAATAAAGTTCCCAAAAAATAAGCTATTTTTTTTCAGTTGTGTTTTCATTATCAGAAGACGGTAATTTCAATATTGAACAAAATTTTGGTTCATATGTCAGCAAAGTAGATGTAGGTATGATCGTTATACTCCTTCCTCACCTACTTTGCTGACATATGAACCAAAATTTTGTTCAATATTGAAATTACCGTCTTCTGATAATGAAAACACAACTGAAAAAAAAAATAACAAGCATGTATTGTTCATCCCAGCTCAAGTTAGATTGTAAGTTTTATTGAGGTTTTAAAGCACTCCACAAGCCTAAATAATGGTCTACAGTACCGTCATAAAACTCCTAAGGAAAACACAACTGAAAAAAATAACTTAATTTTTATGTTGAGACGAAAAATTTATTATTTTAGCCACGAATACAGATCTTCTTCACCGTCTTCTGGTATCCACCGATCCGTTAATTTCCAACATGAGAGAACTACCGAAAAACAAAAGTGAGGTGTGCTCCGGGGATGCTCTGCAACTTTTGGCCATCACAGATGACAACGGCGAGAACAGTGATATCGACGAAGAGGAAGCTGCAAGCGCTCCTTGAGATTCGTACAATTTGAATCGAAACGTAATAAACATTAAACATGAATGATTTTGGTATTGTTTATTGACAAAATCGAAAAATATTTAAAGTACATAAGCGATTCAGTCAAGGGTCATTTGGGGGTTGTCTAGTTTTGATCCCGAGTCATTTTGTTAGTCACTAGAAATAACCCAGATTGCTTGGTTATCCATTTGTATGACTCTTTTCATACCTACTCGATAACAGTCCCGTGGTTTCACAAAATCGCCATTTAAAATTCTGAAAAGTGACAAGTTTCAATGCAAGTATTTCAGTTAAGGGTCACGTGGGGCGGTCTGGTTTCTTCACCATTTTATTGAATTTTCTTGTACTTTCAAATACTCAAAGAATGGTCTGCTCGTTTTTGCCCGTTTCGAAGTTATTGGTATTGGAAGTTGGGCAATTTTCAACCAAAAAATGTAAATAACTTTTCAAATATTAATTATAGCAATTTGCAGTCTTCTGAAAAGATATGTAATTTGATATATCTTTGTACAACATGCCAAACATGTAGAAATATTGTAGAAAAAGTTACGGATACAAAATTGATTTTAACGATGTCTCCAGAAAATAACCTTTATATCTCAGCAGCTATAAGAACTAGAAAGTTATAATTTTCAGCAAAGTTGTTTACAGTAATGTTTTCTACAGCTTTGTCGCACACAGATATTTTGTATCTCATAATACTAAAAAAATAAATTTTGCATCTCACTTTTAGGTGGATTAATCTTTAATTTTCTTTTACCATAAGAAGAAGTGTTGTAACTCGAGAAACTTTTCAGAAGACACCTAGTACCTTTAATCAACCATTTCAGCGTAAATAAAAAAGCGTGTGTTTTGATACCCTTGGCACCACTGTCCGTCCGATGCCCGACTACGGTAATGTAGCAGAGGCAGAGGTAAAAACTCCACTTTTTCCTGATTTGTTCCTGCTTCTGCTTGCCACGCCGTCCGAAGCTTTAATGAACGGAGGAACGTTTTACAGGTTCAAGCAAAACGATGCGCAACCAAATGGTACTCGATTATGAGGACGTGATTTAGGAAGAACCTTTATTTCAGGAAAACAGTAATAAAATTATCACTTTTTATTTGGACATTTTTCAACAGTTGTTCATGGAAAATTTAAAAAAAATTATTGCAGCAGATTTTAAGAGTTATTTCCTGTCGATTGGTGTCTTTGGGTTTTAATTTCATCTATAAATGATAAAGATATAAGCGTTCAAAGCATTACACCTTTTCGTGACAGTCGCAATTTTAGATTTTCGACTTACCCCCAGTACCTTCCCGTAAGACATAGTCTACGTCAAAAAAAGTTTTTATGTATGGAATCATAAGATGTAATAACGATATGTTGTATTTGTAAGTTACAATATGAGGTTGTAAAGAATGTATTGTATACGTAAAACCTGCCAATTTGGCTTTTGATTTAATAATCGCTGTTCGCAAAAAAATTAAGAATGAAGAATGGATGATGGAAAATGATAAAAATTCTTATTGCTATACTCATTAAGCGAAATTTGCTGGTTTATGTGTCAAATATAAACTTTACAACCTCTTTTTGTTACTTACAAACACGAAATTTCATCATAATATCTTATGAATCCCATAAAAAGATATTTGTGCAAAATTTAGGAATGCATCCCTAATTTCAAGCAACTTTGTTAAGGAAACAATTTTAATTTCTCTTAATATTCTCATTTCTAATTCTTTGAAACAGACTAAGGGTGTTTTTGTAAACTTATGTTTTTTCGTACTCGATTTTATATTTAAATTTGATCATGAGATTTATCTTGAAGAGACTTTTAAAGCTTCTTAAGGCTCAAGTTTTGTCACAACACATCTATTATCATAGGACCAAGCAGTACACACATTGGCTTTATGCAAATGTATGGTTAGATGAGGTAATACGTGCCACGGGGTAATATGACCAAATAAGTATACCTTGAAGATGTACCTTGCAGATGAATGAGAATGCTTAGATAAAACAGCAAAAAAGGTTATCATCCATTTAATTCCACTTAATTAATTTCGGTATCCATGACAGATACGTATTTCGACTACAATGTGCAGTCTTCATCAGTGAAGAACTTATTAAAATCTAACCCCCAGAATCAGAACTTATCAAAAGTACTCATCCCCTATCCTCTAGGTAGAAAAGTCAAGATCAAAATGAGTACTTAAGGGGGTTAGATTTTGATAAGTTCTTTAGTGGGAATGACACTGATGTTGACTGCACATTGTAATCGAAATACGTATCTGTCATGGATACCAAAATTAATTAAGTGGAATTAAATTGACGATAACCTTTTTCGCTGTTTTATTTAAGCATTCCGCTAACAACTCAATTTCATTACTTCACGAGAATGCTTAGGTATTTATTTATTTATTTTATTTCGTCAAGCAAAGTAGACTACATACAATGGTTACAATGTTTTACTTACATACTATGCATTATTTCTATAATGTTTTAGTTTGGTTTTAATTTCTTCTTTTGACATTGTGATGCTAATGACTTCACAGTGCAGATTATACTGTCGCATCATTCGATTGAAGGGGCCATTTTTTGCGTAATTTGTTCTGTGTGATTTTTCTGAGAGTAATTTTCGTGTTCTTAGATGCCGACAGGGTGTGTAGAAGTTTAATTGTGAAAGTATTTCTGATGATTCTATGCGATGTGAAATCATGTCATTGATGAAAAAAAGCATTGCAAATTCGCGGCGTTCTTCGAGTGTTTGTAAGTTGATGAGCATACAGCGTGCTTCATATGATGGAAGAGGAAATGCAGTCCAATTCAATTTCCGAAGGGCATATAAAAGGAATTGTTTTTGAACGGATTCTATGCGTTTCTCGAGTATGGCAATGTACGGATTCCATACAAGGTTACAGTATTCCAGAATAGGTCTTACGTATGTAATATATAATAATTTGATAGTGTATGGGTCTTGAAAATTATAGATGAACCTCTTAATAAAGCCCAACATACTATTTGCTTTCGTTATGATTGTATTATAATGTTCTACAAAAATGAGTTTGTAGTCTAGGATCACACCTAGGTCCCTTACAATTTAACATTTTTCTTCTTTTTGGTTGCCTAAAAATATTTCAAAAAGAGGTGTTTCTTCTTTTCTACTAAATACAATTGCGTTGCATTTTTTTACATTGAGTTGGAGTAGACTTTTACTACACCAAGTGTTGAATAAGTTGATTTTGTTCTGGAATTCTTCTGTGTCGCTAGAATTACTTATTTCCATGAAGAGCTTCATGTCGTCTGCATAATTAAGAACTTTTTTTTTCAAGTATGTAGGAAATGTCGTTTACGTACAAAATAAAAAGAATTGGGCCTAAAGGAGAGCCCTGGGGCACCCCAGAGGTGACCGAAATAGGTTCTGAAAGTTTATTCTGAAAACGAACTATTTGTTTGCGTTGCGTTAAGTATGATTGGAGCCAATTCAGACGTCTAGATTCCATTCTTATTTTTTGCAATTTAAAGAGTAATAATGGTATGTCGATTCGGTCAAATGCTTTACTGAAGTCAGTATAAAGAGTTTCCACGTGCTTGCCATTGTCCATTGCGTTAAGAATGAAGGTTGCAATTAGAAGAAGATTAGAGCTGAACGACCTTTAAAAAAGCCATGCTTTTTGTTTGTAATTTGATTTTTACTTGCTGAAATTTTTTGTCGTTTACGATTGTTTCAAAAAGTTTTGGGATGCAAGAGATAATGACAATTCCACGAAAATTACGGATGTCAGATTTCTTGCCTGATTTGAAAATAGGCACCGATTGAGAAGATTTCCAAATTTCAGGGAATTTCCCATTTTTCAGAGACATATTGAAAAGGCGTTCTAAAGGAAGGGTAAGTTGTTCTGAAAGATTCTTCAAGAATACAGGTGCAATTCCGTCAGGTCCTGGTCCTTTAGATGCGTCCAAATTTTTAAGTGCATTGAGGACTTCATGTTGACATATTTGATTAACAGATTTGTTGTTATAGACTTCGGGAATAAATGCAAAGAAGTCGCGGTCGCGGTCTTTTTCAGAAAATGTGGTGTATACTTCCTGAAAGAAATATGCAAAGAGATTGCAGATTTCAGAAGGATTTTCACCTACATTTCCATCAAAATGCATTCGTGACGGAAAATTATTACTTTTCAATTTCGTTTTTACATAATTGAAAAAAATCTTAGGATATGATTTGACTTCATTTTCGACTTTACGATTATATTCTTCATGTGCAGTGTTAATGGCTGTGTTAAGTTGGTTGCATATGTTATGATAGTGTTGTAAATTTGTGCTCGTGCATTCCTTTTTGTATAATTTGTGTGCTTTCTACTTTTTGTTCTTCAAATGTTTTAGTTGTTGATTGAACCACACTGGCAGTTTGTTGTTTTGTGTTCGCCTTCTTGTTTTTATTGGTACGGTTTCTGAAATTATGTTACGAATAATTTAATGAAATCTACCAACTTCAGTGTCGACATTTCCTTCAATACTTATTATATTTTGCCAATTTATTGTACATAGTCTACGTTTGGATTCCATAACGGTGATAATGATGCATACACACAGAAGTCTTCAGCACAGTTTGTAAATAAAAGGTCTAAATATGCATTTAGCTGATTTTTCACGTGGTGAATTTGATGTAGACCTAAATATGAGATTTTGTCAAAAATAAATTGTAATGTTTCGCCTTCACCTACGATTGGAAGTAAAAATGATTCGTTTTCAATGTCTGTGATAAAGTCTGCGTTGCGTTGGTTGAAGTTGCCATAAATATGCAGTTTTACTTCTGGTTCCATATTTGACATGACAGTTTCGACAATTTGGAAAAATAATTCAAAAAAGTGTTTGTTCACATTTTCAGGTTGGAAATACACAGAAGTAAAAATGTGTTTTCCACCAGCAATAAGTGCTTTGGTCCATACATGCTCAAATTTTGTGTTCTTATTTATTTGTATTTCTTCGGAAGTAAAGTCTGCATTGATGGCAATGAGAACACCACCCCCAGACTTTTTCTTACAAAGATGTAGGTTTCGGTCGTGCCGGAATACATTAAAATTGTATCCAAAAAAATGTTCACTTCTTACGCTTTCGTCCCAGCTAGTTTAAGTTCCAAGAAGTACATTGAAAGAAGAAGATAAAAATTTTTGTTGAATTTCTTTCATTTTGGCTGAGATACGATTACGAGATATTTGCAATTTTTGGAAGATAAAAGTTTGATGCGCGGAGAGGCTGTAAATAAGCGCTGTTGGTCATATTACCACACCTTACCCTAACTATAAAAAGTTGTCTTCCAAAACCTGAAAATAAACAACGATCTAAAATTGACTGTTCGGTTGAGTTACATTTTTAAACGAACCACCCTACGTTACTTCAGCGACAGACTACCGACCGGTCAGCCAAACACACTCACATCTATGAACGGGATGTCACACAGTTCGCCACCCAAAAGAGCCCCAGCACTCATTCTGTTTTGAAGCACATTCGTAGACGACCTCCCAACCTCGCCATAACCCCCTCGTATCGATCGTACGGATTGGGAGGCACGCAGGCAAGGCACACAAACAGAGGCCCTCGAGAATAGGGGAAATGGGGAGACAAAATGCCCATGGCGGGTATAGTGCGTCCCTTTATATCTCAGCTGGTAGTTGATATGAAGGCGATTAAGAGATGCCGTATGATGTGAATGTTCTTTTCTTTTAGAACATTGTTTACTGAAAATCACTGGGCAGAAAACCGCGCAAGAAAAGACATTTCTTGAAACAGCTGGTATTTCTGAACGCTACCAAAATTAACGATTTGATTGAAGTCAGTTGTGAGGTATATCCTTCATATTTCGGATCGATTGCTCGACTGGTAGGGGAATATACGTATTCTCGGCAACCTAAGCAGCGACCTTCTTTCTATAGCCTTTTTCTCTATGGAACGCACACATATGCAGTATTGGTTTGTTTACAATCTTTTGCTGCCAGCTGCTCTAACAATTTCAGTCGAAAGAATTGTCAAAAACTGTTTTGAAACGCTTTTACAAAGCTCCAATCTTCTCTAGTGAGAGCGAGTATTGTCGGCAACCAGTTTTTCTTCGGCAACCGTTCCATTTGAACTGCATGTAAATCTGCTGTTCTATTATCGGCAACTCGAAATCAGCTACAATTTGTAGTGCGTGTGTTTCATTTCAAGAAAACCCTGCTAGATTGCTTTTACTCAGTGGTAAAAATATAGTCAAATTGAAGCTGAAAGCATAAAGAATCGTTTGCATGCATTCAGCGAAGTGTTTTCGTAAGAAAATCCAGTGAAAATAGTGTTTCAATTTGGGTTGCCGAAAATAGTCTGTCATGACGAAGCCGTCATTTCCCCTATATTTATTAGAAAAATAGTTATTATTCTCACCCAAAAGGCCTGGGTTCAATCCCCATCGGCGCCATCGGGATTTTATGAGGCATAAAATCTCTGATCACGCAGGGAAATAAAGCCGTTGGTCCCTGGCTAATGAGTTGATGGGTTGATAGGTAGGTCCAGGTGTGGGAGCTACCTCCCAGGAGTCGACAGCATTGGTACTCAGTACGGAAAACAAGATCGTCGGAAAACAAATCAAGAAAAATAAAACATAAATTACTACAGTAATGACCCGATTTTCTGAGCCTCTCTACGCATCAGACTTTTATCTTTCAATAATTTCACGTGAAAACGTTGCTAGAACTATTCCACAGGCGCAGTCAGTTTATGAGCAAAAGAAGGACGCACATTTTTTGCCTGTAGACTTGAAGACATACTTCAAGTCTCCGCGTACATTGTACGGGTTAGGCTAAAGATGTGCGTCTAACTTTTAAAACTGTCGCATTAATGGCCCTTCGCTCATTTTCAACTTCTATTCAATGTTCATACTGCCGTACTCTAACGGAACTATCGACCTACCCTCTTCTAAAGATCATTCTCTAGCTAATAAATTATCACACTAAAGCTTCATGTTAGCATTTCCAACCAACTCCGTAATTCTAAACCTTTCTTATTCATCTTGATCATGGATATTTAAAGTATACTTTGGTGCAAAAAGACTACTGAAAAAGTGCTTGAGTTTCGTAGATTATTGGAAAATAAGAAATGACAAATACGGGTCATTACTGTTGCTCTAATGCGCTTGGATAATTGAAGTGTGGACTGCGTGAATCTTTGAAATTCAAAAAAGGAAAAACATAGACAAAGCTTAAATATAATCAGTATGTTTTGGAAATATTTAGAAGATACTGAGTATGAGAAAATTTTCGAAAAAAATTAAATTTTATCGCAATATTTCTTATACACACGTGTCCTTCCAATCATATGTGCTTTGCTTCTCAGCATCTTCTACATATTTCCAAACATACGATTACATGACTTACAACAATCAGTACTGCGTGCTGTCAACAATGTCAATTGACTTTATATATTGCTCCGCCACTGAATTTCACTTTCGACACCTAGATTCGTAGCTAGCATGATATCAGGCGGAACGACTTTGACATGAGAATTCATATGAATATCGCTAGGAAAAAGTTGAAAATCTTTCTTTTATATCTATAAATAAACTAATATGAAGAACCATTTCATTGTTTTAATAGTGCAGATAAGTTTTCTAATGATCAGTACTCGATTAGCTAGCGAATATGAGTAAAATTTACTCCAGAACTTTGAAAATCAGCAGGTCCCATTATGATGTCAATGTCATTTGCACACTGACATCGATGCGAGCGACATTGAAATTGAAACTGTGTGAGCTGATACTGGCATCAGGGGGCTAGTGAAAATCAGTTTTTTGTTGGTATTGATATTGATATTTTGCAGCACCGCTTACAATGGATGACTTTGGAAATGTTATTAGTATGCGCATATTCCAGCGTAGTATTTCGAACACAGTCGGCCAGTGTTGGAAAAGTTAGATAGATCACGAAGTTTACAAAGTTCACCAAGTGGAAAGTTCGCGAGTCATACTGAGTTTTCGCGAACTTTTCCATAACTGATGTTGGTGTTTTTAGCTTTACCAATTAAAACATGAATTAAGCAGAGTTGGGAGGAAATGCTATACTGATATCAATATGCAGCTTTAGTGCGAAATTTTGTTAGCTAGAGAAAGTTCTAAAGAGGATCGGTTGATAGTTGTTTGTAATCATCAAGTTCCATAAACTTTTCTGTTCTCTATGAAGTTCTCGAAACATCTTTAAACACATCCAAAGAAATTTGAAACATAGTTTCATTCGTGTTCCAAACTCGCTCAGAAATAAAACAGAATAGTAGAGCAGTTGCAAATCTGGTGCAAAATAGTGCTCGAATTATGAAACTTCAACTCAGCATTGCGACAAGGTTGCAAATACTCATTTCAGCTAAAACAATGTTTTTTTTTTTTAAATTATGAAATAATTAGATGCTATGATCATATTTTGAATTGGTAAGATAAAAGAAGAGGTTGCAAAGAATGTGTGTGACATATTAAAACTGTTTATTTCACTTCATGAGAGTCACAATCAGCGATTTTTCACACACTCACTCACTCACTCACTCACTCACTCACTCAGCGATCAGCAAATCGCTGATTGTGACTCATGGAAAGCAAAATTTACAGGTTTTATGTTTCAAACGCATACTTTGTAACCTCTTCTTGTAAGTTACAAGTAAAACATGTCATATTACCATCTTTTGGCTTTATTATTCCGAAAAACATTATTTTAGCTGAAATGAGTATTTGCAACCGAGTATTTGCAACCGAGTATTTGCAACCGAGTATTTGCGAGAGGTGCGTTTCTGTTCTAGTTTAAAATTGAAACACCCTAATAAACAAATATTATAAACTAACTGTATCCCGTATGGGTAAACTATTCCACAAATGGTTTGGATGATACCCCGAACACGTCATTAAGCTCTCTTTTATGGTTGTTTTTACTAGGGCAGTCCTTATAAAATACAACAGCTAGTAATCGATTCACTTTTTTGATTGCCCCCATCTCCCCTAAATATTCACCATGCTGCCGTAGGTTGTTGGATGGTGTCAGTTCCAATACATACCTGCAACCTGTAGCGGACAGTCGCCGCAATCGTTTATTATTTCTTTGTTGAAATTCATCGTCGGCCGTTTAGTTCGCGTTTGACAGCGAGTCAGTGTAGTTGCGCGAAGTTGATTACGGAGTCATAAAGTTCTGCGCTCGTGTTCGTTCTGTGTTCTCTGGTTTTGTTGTTTTTTACCTTTAGTTTTTGCAGGTGAGTTGCGTCTCTTTCGCTCCTGCGGCGGAGGTTCCCGGGAAGGGTGGATCTATATGGAAAGATGACTCAGAAAAGTTTCGACTAAGCAAGTTGAAGGAGTGAAGTGGCGTTTTTTGTTTTCTTCTCTGGCTGTGATTTGCAGTTTTGTTTCTTCGGTTGGAAAAGTGTCCAGTGCCGTTGCATCTGGAACGAGTTTTTCCCCGAGGAGGCACTTTTTTCGACGATTTTATTTACAATGCCACTGTGCGGGCTGCCACTGTGCGAAATGAGGGAAATTTCAATCTTTCCAACCATTTGTGCGATGGCTGTGTGAGCCAGGTGTGTTTTTTTGTGTGTGACAACAACGACGGATCAGTGGGAGAAGGAAGTGCGCGGGTGGAACTCCGAGGTGATCGTGGTAATCAATGGTGTTATGCGAATTGAGGATTAACAAACGTAGGTATATATTTATGCAAAACAGTGCAATCGCGGGTGCGTCCGAGAATGACAACATCGACGACGACATTTGAAGTGATTTGAAATGATTTGGGTGTGATGTCAAGCTACGAACTCGCTACATTCTTCCGAGAAGGCGAGTCAATAAATAACAAAATATCGCGCAGTTTGTTCTTGAAATACCACCCATGCTCAAAGTCGGAACAGCCGAGGCAGTGATAATGTTGTAGATCGTTTGATTTCATTCTATATGGAAGTGCCATTGAGAAAAATGTGTTTAGCTCGTGACTAGGCGATTCGAAGCGAATTAAGGGGAAGCAATCAGATCGAAGTGTAAAAAAAAAGCAACTAACGTGCGGGTTGAGGAGCTGCAACTGCATTCATCGGCCATCGACGTTGGGCGTGAGTACGAACCGGGGCGGGCAGCAGCAGCAACAAAAAAGCAGTCAGACAGATCAATGAACATTAATTTGTGTTTTCTCGGATTGCTTTTTGTGTCACTTCATAAGTTTACTCAAGTCATATTCGAACGGGTTCGAGAGGAAAGGTGATGTTATTGCTTGACAAAAAAAGCCAGGAATATTGAACTTATGTAACGTCACTGACGATGATTATGCAATTGCTTAAACATATGCGACCGGTGAGTGTCGTAGCGTCAACTCGGTTTTTTTTTATGTGTTTCGTTTAGCCCTGCTTTGATCTTTTACTCACTGCAGGCACTACAGCTGCGGAATGGATGGGCAATGGTCCTTGAAAAATTTGTCGTGCTTTTCGTTTAAGTGTGATTGTGGGTACCGGTTCACAAAAATATTACAGTAATGCCATGCTAGGGTGGTTGGCTGTTACTAAAATAGTATTCAAGTTTCACAACTATGCGACTTTTTGGCAGTACCGTAGAACGGGGCGAAGTTGATCACTAGACCGTTTGCAAAAATCATGTAATTTTCTGCGATGTATAAAGGTTGACCACGAAGAAATTTAGACACGAAAATCTTGTTGGGGTTTAAAAATGCGTTTTATTTGTCATAGTTCAATGTTAAAGCTATAAATCAGTAGGTGTTATGCTTATTGTAAAACCATTGTTTTAGTCTTCCTTCTTACCATATGGGTCATAGCAGCTCAAGTGGGTAAAGAATTTAAAAAAGTTGTGGTCGAAGTCCCTGATATGAGCCAAACTTGGCCAAAACGTATATTTTGGCATTCTGAACAAACGCCTTTTTTTGGTTTTGCTCTAAAGTGCTTAGATCCTTCTGGGCTACAACCCTGGATTTTCGAGATTTTTAAAAATTTCAACTTTCAGAAGAGAATACTCCACAACCAAATAAGTTATTCGTGATCTTAGAACGTCAATTTTAAGGTTTTTTAATCTAGATTCTTTAAGATGCACCTACATTTTGTTTTTGTTGTAGTAACTACAGTAAATAGGCTGCGATTACCGGCAGGTATCCAAATCGTCAAAAAATGGTCTATTTTCACCATGGGCGGGATTTTTTTTTTAATTTTTAATATTTTGGGCTCAAATTTTCACCACACTTTGGACTGCTCTTCTACTTGATGTGTTTCCAAGGGAAAATGATTAGGAAAAATAGTTTTTGACATATCACCAGATGAGTGAGTTGGAGTTTTAAGCTTTTCTGGCGGAAAATCAATCCTATTTAATTTTTTTTTAATTCCTTAACGCCCTTGGCTATTTTTAACATGTTTTGGGCAGGATTCTCATTATATGAAATCATAACTAGCTCATTTATTTACTTCTGTTCATAATTTAATTGTGGCCCCAAAAGTGGAAAATACGTTCTTACGGGATACAGCCAAAACGTTGTGCTTTAGAAGTACGATGATATCAGACAGATTAGGAGGTATACAGAGTGTTCGGTTTCTTAGTGCAAATTATTTAAGAGGCGATAGAAGATCATATTTGAAGTGAAAAATTGTTCTACGCATATGCTCAAATCTCAAAGATTACTGAGTTATTGTACTTTTTTTGTTTTGGTCTATTCTTGCCATAAATTGACTCTTACTAAAAAAAACTATGCCATTTAGCACAAAAACCTGGCCTCTATTAGACAGCTTGGTAAATTTCCTACTGAATAATGTCATTTCTACTTTAAGGAAGCTGCATTTAAACACATTTTAGGGAAAAACGAGTCTAAAACTAGTGTGTTCCTACGGGTTTTCCCGGTTGTGTTTGTGTACTAGACACGACCACAGTTTGACGTAGAACTACGCAAAATTGATGTATTTCATGCATTTTTGACTATTATACTTTATCTTAAATTTTTCAAGTATTTCAATGTTTCGGTTTTGGTTCAATGTTGGTTCAAGTATTTGTTTTTCTGGAATGTAATAAATTATGAAAATTCAAATGTGGGGTTCTAAACAAGCCGTTATATATTTTGGAGTAGCACCGTAGTATAGTCCTCAAAGGCGCCATGCATGTTGTGGGATAAAACTATTGCCAAAAAATACGTTAATTTTTTCAGCAGCTCCATCACTAGTTTTAAATTAGATCTCTGAAGCAGAGAAGAGAGTGAAGGTTGCATTTTATGATTACGCAACAGGCAGTTGTTTTCCCTATCAGAAGACGGTAGTTTCAATATTGAACAAAATGTTGTTTTATATGTCAGCGAAGTAGGGGAGGAAGGGGTATCAAGATCATACTGGGCTTAAGAACCTCTTTGTTCTCCAATTTGGAGGACAACACTAACATAAAATCATCATGCATCATCATTATGTACTTTACAGCGTGTTCGTATCATTCTAAATATATAATACTGTTACTTTTCTCAAATCAAACGTGTGGTTTCCAATAAGTAGGTGCTTAGTACAACATTAATTGAAAATTAGAGGATTCGGTTATTGTATTTCAAAGTCAGAGAAAAAGCTCGTATACAGATTCTGAACCTGTTCAATGTTTTGATAGTAAGCAGCATAGTTAAAGTACACCGGGGTAAGTTGAAACGGTACATGAATCTCTTAGCGAAAGTGAATATCCACTGTAATTATTTTTGAGAGGCATTGTGTACTATCTCAAACTACTTTATTAGAAATAAACTCAGTGATTATTCACTTCCGCTAATATCTACCATTTCAACTTCCCCACGCGTTTCAACTTGCCCCAGTGTAGGGTAATGGATTTTGGTTGGACCTATTTGTGTCATTTTTACACTGCGTCTAAATGTATGCCGTTTTCTTATGCATATAGCAGATGGATATCAAAAATGTGTGTATGATGAAAAACTCTACCTTTCAAATTTTAAAAATACTTAAACATGAATAATGTTCTCATAATAGGATTTTATTGAACGATTTTATTCAGCAATGAATTTGAATCATGGTTGGACCTAAAAATGCATGATGGTTTGGCCTAAAGTACCATTTGTATGCTTTAGAGCCCGCAGGGCCGAGTGTCATAAACCAATCAACAGTCGCTAAATGAAAGGTATTATGGTCACATAGAGTATGTACATATTTTTTGGAATCGGTCAACCGGTTCCAAAAATATGACCGGAACATGCTGCGGTTTGCATGAGTCGTGAGGCTGATTGCGACCTCAAACGAATAAAACATATCATGTGAAACCTCACATCAAATTAGAATTTGAAAACTCGTTCAATGGTAGTCTTCTGTTGGGCCCATTGCCCCATTATTGGCCACACCTGGCCAAGTTTCGATCACCTGGAGAAGTGGCCAGTTTCTGAATATGGTCAAAAACCATTTAATCACATTAAAATTCAACAACCAGTTCAATGGCAGTTATTAGGAATAGCGAGGATCAAGTTGGCCAATTTTCGGAAACCCCTAGTGAAGTAGCCAGTTTTAGACTTGGATCAAAATCGAGATCAAATTTCATTATGCGATGCCTCAAATCACATGAGAATTCATTTACTTCCTCTATGCTCTGTTTAAGAAAGTTGTGACTAGGAAAGTAAACAGAGAATCATGTTGATGCGTGCATAGGAAATTGTAAACAAACTGAAGGCTTGATAACACCGAAATCTCTCTGCAGACCTCCTAAAGTTTATATAGCCTGACGATCCTTCGCATCCAACTGACTGTAAAACATATCTGGTAGGGGAAAAGTTGGCTTCGGCAATACCTTAACCTATTATCGTCAGAGGGGTAAACAAAGCCCTAGAGCACTCAAATTTGGCCAATAGTTGCTCTGAAACACAATGTATCCACATGCCAAAATTGAGCTCTCAAGGACGATAATAGGTTAAGGTATTGCCGAAGCCAACTTTTCCCCTACCTCTTATATGTAATTACACAGTTCGAAAAGTAGTGTAAATTTCTGTTCAATATGATGCACACAAATGGAGCGTCATATTTCATATAAGTTTACATTATATATCATGTAAAGTTCTATCACAATTCATGCAATGTAGCAAATATTGTATACAAAAGCCCATCTTTGTAAACAATATTGTTTACAAGTTGCTCGGTTGTGTGAAATTAAATTTAAGTTTACGTGAATGAATGTTTACATCACAATTAAAATTAAGAATTTTTATCTGTGTAGATTAACATGCGAAGTCCTTCCCTTTTTTACATATTCTGCCCAAAATTCTGAGCTCCGCCCCTGACAGGATTTTCCGCCATTTTGTATGAATGAGCGGGGCAGAAAGTATCTTTTGTGCAGAATATGTAAACAAGGATGGACTTCGGATGTTAATCTAATTGCATATATAGAGGTCCCAGATATGTCTTATAGTCAGTTGTTGAGAAATCACAAACAGAATATCATCATTGTGAGCGATTATTTTTGCTCAAATTTGAATGTTTTGGCTCTCTGGGCAGAAGCGGGTAAACATTAATGGAATTAATTTCAGTTAAGTGTAGTTTATTTCATTTATTGTAGTTTGTTTATTGTAATTTATGGGAAAAAAGTGATCGTCAAAGTTCATGTATTTTTCAGTTGTCATTATTGGGGATATGAGAGGGGGGTGGGGGGATGTTTTGTATAAATAATTTCCACGATTCGATCTAGTTGAACTCAAGTCTCCTTCGACCCCTTCGCGGGTTGTCAACGATGTGCAATCAAATGGTACTCGATTAAGATGACTGGGTTTGGGGAAAAAGTTTATTTCATGAAAACAGTGATAAAATTATCATTTGTACATTTTTCAAAAGTTTGTTTTGAGAAAACTTGGATAAGCATTTACTTCACCAGATTTGTAAAGTAACATCCTATAGATTGGCGTAATTGGATTTTAATATCATCTATAAATGAAAAAGTTACAATCGTTCAAAACCTAACACTATTTCACCATGCATATTTTTTTTGATTTGCACCCCAGTATAGTTGACGTAGACGTTGTTCTATGTCAAAAATACGTAGTAAAGTGTATTGTTTTGTCTTACCAAAAGATGCCTCTCAATGCGTTCTACAACTCTTTGTTTGACATCAATTTTCTATCTTGTTTAGTCATGTTGGGTCGTTAATTAACGGTTGTGTAAAACACGAATTCAACCCCACCGTGCGTTGCTGTTGACGTCTGTTTGCAGCGCGCATAGCACACTTGATCGCCACGCGGAGTGACGGTATGAAAACTGTGACAAGAACAACAATGCTGCGGACGGCTCAATTAAACGCATGAAGAAAATTGAAAATGTTCTGTTTTTTTTATCGATACCAATGTAGATCAGTTCATTGAACACTCTTCACAAGGTTAATATTATTCATCTTCTCTTGTATCTTTCGAGCAGCAAGAAAAGTTCGGTCAACTAGCTGTTCGCGCGTGTTGATTGTCACCTCTTCCTTCATGCACCCCCATAAAAAGAAGTTCATGGGAGTCAAATCCGGACTCCTAGGGGGCCAAGCAATCAACCCATTCCACCAGATCCACGGTCCCCGATAGTTGGCGTTCAGAAAATTTCTTACCGCATTTGTGGAATGAGGTGGCGCTCCGTTCTGTTGAAACACCTAGCGCCGTCTCACAGCAGTGAGACATCCTCCAGCAGGATTGGAAGCTCGTTTTCTAGAAATTCCAAATACTTTGCGCTGTTTAGCGAACCTTCAATAATGTCAGATGAGCTGTCAGTCAATTATACCGGCACATACATTACCGGAAAACCGGTACTGTGTGCTTGTTTCTTTGACCACTCTTGGTTTTCAATTGCCCACGTGTGGTCATTGTGGGTATTGAAGTATCCTGTACGGGTAAAGCTGCACTCGTCCGTCCAAAGAATGCATTTCAAGAACAATGCATCCTCTTCCTTTTTCGCTGTCATAATCCTGCTGAACTCAAGCCGGAGCGGTTTACCTCTTTCCAGAAGCTCCTGAACTTGTAGCGTATGGGTTTTGGGATCGTTTCTCACAGTTCTTAAAATTATCTCCTCCATGGCCGGTGTCAGCGACTGGTGGGCTGGTCGGCTTGAGGTGCAGTTGAAAATAACGTTCCATCTCGGAACCGACGGTGTGTAGACGTGAAGGTTCCTGTGTCTGCGAAATATTTACATACAAAACTTAAATCTAACCTTTTAAATTTGTCGAACCTCTTAATGGAATCCATATATGAAGAGTTTTGAGTGTGTTGGTTCATTTCCTGTAAATTCCGTTATAGTTGCTTATCTTTTGACAGATACGCGTATTTCGTCTACTGCTTGCAGACTTATCGGTGCCAAGTACTCATGGTGTGTAGTGGTGTTGAGTACTTAACACCGATGAAGCCTGCAAGTACTAGACGAAATACGCGTATCTGTCAAAAGATAAGCAATTATAACGGAATTTTAAGGAAAGAAACCAACACACTCAAAACTCTTTAAATCTAACATTATTTTTACATACTTGCGTTTGGCAGCCGACGTTTGGAGAACCTGTGACCATATTCTTGCTGGGCTGTCGATGCCACACAGTTGGCTAAACTGTAGCAGAGATGAATATCCGCCAGCTCTTCTGCAAGCTGTAAGTTTCTGTTTTTTCTGCAAGCTCAGCTTGCCAAGCTGTAAGTTTCTGTTTTGATTTTTCTTCTTGGTCTCGCACTTATCAGACCGTCACTCCCCGTGGCGATCAAGTGTGCTATGCGCGCTGTAAACAGACGTCTACAGCAACGCACGGTGGGGTTGAATTCGTGTTTTACGCAACCGTTAATTAACGACCCAACATGATGTGTTTAGTACGAAGTTGCGACAAAACTAAACAAGATAGAAAATTGGTGTCAAACAGAGAGTTGTAGAACGCATTTAGAGGCATCTTTTGGTTAGACAAAACAGTACACTTTATCACGTATTTTTTTAAATAATAAGGGAAAACCCGTAGGAAAACACAAGTTTAAGACTAATTTGTTCCTAAAATGTTTCTAAATGCAGCGTCCTTAAAGTAAAAATGACACTATAAACTAGGAAATTTACCAAGCTGTCCAGTGGAGGCAGCTGTGCGAAATGGCATAGTTTTTAGTTAGAGTCAATTTATGGCAAGTATAGACCAAAACAGAAAAAGTTAAATAACTCAGTAATCTTTGAGATTTGATAATATGCGTAGAACAATTTTTTACTTCAAATCGTTACATTAAATCGCCCTTGAATTATTTACACTAAGGAACTGAACACCCTGTATAAATTTTCAGATTTGATGGAGAATTAATGTTAGAGATATTTTTCAGTCACTTTTGGATTTGAAAAACACTTTATCCTTCGGTGACGAAGAGGATCAACTTCTTTTTCTGCAGTGAAACTCGGCTTTTCTTATATATCCAAAGTATATCCGTCCAGATATGGGTAAATGCATGTTAACCCATTTTTGAGTAGGTTCAGTTTGGCCGAACTGGGTAGACTCTATCCAATTTTGTGTTGTTTTCAAATAGCGTGTAGGCTTTTAACGCTCTATACAGGTATACCTCGACATAACGTAACTGTCACATTTCACTTCCATCGTTGATTTCTCGCAAACAACAACTCAATCACACAAATCGACAACACCAGTGGATGGGGAATAAGATAATGTTTCCGATGGTGTTATCAGTTTACGTGATTGAATGATCGTTTGCGAGAAATCAATGATGGAAGTGAAAAGTGACAGTTACGTTATATCAAGGTATACCTATAGTGAGCATTTTTCCGGCTCTCAACTTAAACAAACATCTAAGATTAAATATTATTTGTATTGGGCAAATTTTGTTTTTTTTTTTATAACAAATTAATTCTGTTTTGCCATCACCTCCAGTTTGAATAAAATTGTAACATTATTTAATACAGGTAATTTTTCACAATGCTTAACCATATTGTTAATTAATAATATTTGATAAAATGTTACTCAACTGTGAGTTGTTTTTGATGGCCTTGTTGAAATTGAGCTGTCAACTGCTATGCGCTCAATTTACAGTGTACTAGTCACCTTTCATGTCACTGGTGCCGCTAGTGTTGGGAAAAAACGTATCTTTTCGATTTTATAAGAATGAAACCATATTGTTAATTTATAATATATTTTTCCATTTTCAATGTATAAGTTCGCTAATTCAATCTATTTATTGATAAATAACAGTACCAGCCCATCCTCACGGTATTTTGGGGAGGGAACTAAACAACCAATTTGTTTTCATTATAGGTTGAATAAACAATTTTTTAGCTGGGGAAGCAAATTTTTGCCTGATTGACCTCTTATTATGCCTTCAATGTTTGCCAGGAAGATGGTTGTTACTAATGTACCGTTCTGCCCCCGGCGGGACACTGTATTTCTTTTCTTTCTATTTGGAACGTAAAACACGACGTTTTCACTACACGTACTAAAACCTACAGTCGAGTTGTTTTTTTCTTTTCGTTTAAAATTCTGCTAAATCACATGCGTGATTAGTGAATCTATAGGCGCTTCATCCCATCTCGCTTACTCAGCTTGTGATTAATTTTGAAAATGAAAATTATAAACAAGCGCTTTGAAGTTGGGTAAAATGTAGTGGGTTAGTTTACATTAATTTGTTTTAAATATGTTTCAAATATAGTCACATATAGCTTATTCAGCCTTTAATCAGCTCAAATTGTTTGATGGGTTGTCATTTTATGCCGTTGTCCTTTATCGATGATGTCTCGAGAATTATTGTAAAGGATTTTACAGCACTTTTGATAGTATTCGATTTAAAAAAAAATTTGTGACATCCACTTGATAATTTTGTTGAACTAGATGTGTTATTCGGACAATTACGGGGATGTCCATTCAAAGTTGTTATGCATCTCTAATCCTCCGAAAACGGTCTAGATTTAGTTCTCAGTGAGATTATTTTTTTTTCTTTATTAGAGTGACTTTCAGCCAGAGGTTGGTTCGTCATTTAGGGTATGAGAGGATTAGTTTTCCTTCAATATAAACGTTTACGTTTAACTTTCTTTGTTTTATTCGACTTTATCCTCGACTTTTCATTTTCGATAATAATCTTAGTATTTCGCTTGTTTAGAGTAACCTGTTCTTACTTTCTTCGGTTATTTAATCATTCTTTGTATCTTGTTCACTCTTGCTCTTTTCAATAAAATATGGTTTGTCTTGTTTGTTCTTGTCATGTTTTTGTAATGCCATGTCATTTTCTCTGTAGCTAATTGAATGATTTCTTTGACCTTTTCTCTTAAGTTTTTTTATTGATTTTCAAATCTTCTTATTTTTTCTAGCTGAAATTAAATTTTTCTAAAAAAACAGGAAAATTTTCCTTTAAAACAACAACAAAATATTGCCACTACTCCCCCTATAACAACAATAGTGATTGTAGTAAACCACGTGTTTAACAGTGGAGCATAATTCAAATTCTGTAAGACCTGCGTTGGCTCTTCAATTCGTTAATGTTTATACTTATATCAAATAGGCGTTTTTTATTTGTCTAAGAACGAATACACTCGATTCGATTAGTACAACTTAAGGTCTGTTGAGACTATCTGATTTCTTGGTCTGATTTTGACCGCCGCCATAATGAAAAATGAGCTCGATTTTACTTTCGACACACTTTGTCGAACCCCCCTGCTTGTTGGTGTTCACACTGTTTGCACATGTCGAAAGAACTGTCAAATAAGACTTCAAAACAAAACTGTATCAGGAATCAAAAGTAAATACTTCCATCATTAATTACCGGAAAATTGCTCTACCGTCGGCAGGCGTACTTGATTTTTAATTTTTTATTTTTTAATGAATTTCTAAAATTTCTTTAACATTCTATAAAGATTTGTGAAGAACTGTATTTCTGCCCTGAAGTCCAAAAAATTTCTTAGTAGATCTCCGAATTTTTCTAAAGTTCTGTAAATTTCTTCGTAGATTCTTGGATTTATCTGAAATTCTTTGAAATTCCTCAAAGCTCTACAAATTCCCTGAAAATATTTGAACTTCCCTGAAGTTTAAAAAATTTCTCTGAAGATTTACGAATTTTTCTGAAGTTGTGTAAATACTTCTAAAGATCGGTGAACTTACCCGAAGCTCTGTGAGTTTTGTTGAGTTTTTGCAATTTTGTCTAAAGATGTACATCTGAAGTTCTTGAGATCAATCTATTTCCAACTTACATGGAGTTCTGCAAAATCTTGAACTTTCGTACTTTGCTGAGATTGGTTTTTGAAATTGAAGTAATTTTCTAAAAATTTACGAATTTTTCTAAAGATCTCACATTTTTCTGAAACTGTGAAGCTTTCTGAACCTCTGAATGTCTCTAAAGATCTGCAAAATTCTTCCTCTGAAGTTTTGCAAATGTCTTTTAAGTTCTGTAGAGTTGTCTGAAGCTCCGTAGTTCTAATCTCAAGATGTACGAATTACCTTGAGGCTTAATAAATTACTCAGTAGATTCGCAAACTTCTTTGAAGTTTTGTAAATTCCTTTGTAGGCTCTTGGGCTTCTCTGAAGATCTGAAATTTCCCTGAATCTTCTAAATTATCTCAAGTTCTCAAAAGTTGTCTGAACAAGTTTGAACTTCCTTGAAGTTGAGATAAATGTTTTTTTTCTCAAGATCTACAAAATTCCCTTAAATGGTATTAATATTTTTTTTAAAAATCGCTGCACTTTTCTGAAGTTTTGCAAATTTCACCGAAGATAAAGTAAAATTTCTAAGATTCTAAAAATGTATCAGAAAATCTGCACACTTTCTTGAAGGTTTTCAAATGTATCTAAAGATCTATGACCATTGTTGTGATTTTTCAGAAGTCCTGTTTATTTATTTTAATCAAAGTTCTGTAGCTTTGTTTTGATGATTTTTGATTTTTCTGATGTTTGATAATTGTCAGTAGGTATTTTATTTATTATCTTCTGTGAAATTCTTTAAATTTCACTGTAAATTCTTGGACTTGTGTAAAGTTCTGTGAATTTCCCTCAAGATTTGCAAAATTTCCCTTATAGTTTTACAAATTGATCTGAAAATATTTGAGCTTGCTTGAAGTTTTGAAAATTTCTTTGAACATTTTTCTGAAGATCTACAATCTCTTGTGAATTTTTCAGAATTTCTGAAAATTTATTTTAATTTTGGTAAAATTTTCTGAAAATTTGTAGTTCTGTTCTCAAGATCTACGAACTACCCTGAAGCTCAACAAATTTATTAGTAAGTCTCCAAACTTTTCTGATGTTTTATAATTTTCTGTAAACTGTGTAACTTAATCATTCTCTGAAACAAGCCTAATAGGACTAGGAAATTTAAATAATAATTAAAAATATCAAATGAACTATAGTTGAAAAGACACATCTGTGTCACTTAAAAAAATCATTCATGTAAACCACACATATTCAAAAAATAAACATCACTTAAAGATAAAAAAAATCCATGATCAAAGCCATTACGGCATCGTTCGGCCCATGAAAGTAGAAAATAAAAGTCAGTCAAATCATACACAGGACAATATTCAATAGTGAAATCTCTCCGTCTCAAATTTCCCTGTGCTCTATTTATGTTACATAATTAAATGTCTACAAACCTTTTACATTCTGAGAATTGTCAATTAGTACACAATTTCTAATACCCTCTTCATTATTAAAATAGTGCAAGGAATATTTACAAGCGTTAAAATTTCCGAATAGAAGATAACTCTACAAAACCGCACCATGGAGTCATACGCACCAGTTGACATTAATTTACGTTTTCATGGCATTTTCATTCAGTGGTATAGTGGTAAGCGTGATTACCTCTCACTCCAGCAGGCCTGGGTTCAATCCCAGACGGCGCCACCGGGATGTTCTGAGGCATAACATCTCTGATCACGCACAGATAAAAATTCTGAATTTTAATTGTGATGTAAACATTCATTTACGTAGACTTGTATTTCACTTCACGCAATCGATCAACTTGCAAACAATGTTGTTTACAAATATGGGCTTTTGTATGCAATATTTGCTACTTTGCATGAAATGTGTCAGAGCTTTACATGATATATAATGTAAACGTATATGATATGTGACGTGCATCATATTGAACCGAAATTAACACTACTTTTTCGAACTGTGCGGCTTCCTTCGGATGGGAAGTAAAGCCATTGGTCCCCGGTTCATGAGTTTGATGGGTCGATAGGTAGGTTTCAGGAGTGGGAGCTGCCTCCCTGGCGTCGGTAGCATTGATGCTCAGCACGGAAAACAAGAGCGACGGAAAACAAATCAAGGACAAAAAATGGCATTTTCATTAATATTTTGAAGTTTACTCAAGGAGCACTTATAGTTTGGCATCTGAACTATATGATGCATGATAAATCCTTGAATTGACTATTCAAATGCCAAGAAACAATCAAATTTAAAACGACACAGTGCATTATTCCATGAAGGCGCGGTTTGTACCAATCTCCCCTACCTTTGCATCTCCATAGCTGTCACGCGAGGATTGTTGTGTTATTTTTAGATCTGGATTCACTGTGATCATTTGAATTAACACCCAACCTTTTTTTACGCGGTCTTATATTTCTTTTTTTTTCTTCCTATTATCAACAAAAACCATGATGTAACTGGTGTAAAAAATATAAAATCATTGAAGAATATGGTAAATACAGAAATTTTCAAACTTCGCCACCTCAATCTTCGAACTTCAAAACAGAAAAAATAAGAAAAATGCATATTAACAAGTGTATGGAATAGGACAGGCATTGCATTGAAGTCCTAACCAGTTAGTAGAAACGGTAACCACTGAACTACCGAGCCTCCTCTATTCGTTCAATGATCTTTGTTTACTTGTTTGATGTTTGTGTTCCTTGAGAGTTAAGTAATCAACAGCAATGTCCCTCAGAGGCTCGGGGATGAATGCAAAATATTAATTATCTCGCTCATTATCATCATGAGGTGTATACATATCCTAAAACAAACAGCTTCCTGAAAAAACCTCACAGCGTCTAATTCGGTAGACGAGTGCTCTACCGCTAACATAATTTGCGTCTTGCTCAGGGATGAGATTTTAACTCGTGACCTATGATGACCCACTATGATATCAGTCCACGAATAGATTAAATTTTCAGAGATGACATATCGTGCATGGGGGCGACCCCAGCATAGTGGTTAACATCCATACCTCTCACGCCAAAGTCACAAGTTCAAATCTCACCCCGGACAAGTCACGAATGACCCAAGAGTGTGCAAGTGACTATAATAAAAAATATTAAAAAAAAATATATATATATATATATATATATAATATATCGTGCATGATCTGACTTAGCTGCTTGAAGCCCATTTCTTACACTGAGGCAAAAGAACTTAAGAATTCCATAAGAACCACTTATGAATTTTGGCCACAATAAATCGGTATGAATTTCATTGATTTGCATTATGCCATATATGTCGTTCATTAGTTGAGCCTTATGAAATTCTTAACTCAATTCGCCTCAGTATATAACATACATTATACTTCTGAACTCTTTGATCCATTACCGATGGAGCACTTATTTTCCCACCTCATCAAACTGTACTAAGATGTTAAAGAATCATCTCACGTTTTGTTTTCATGAACAAATCCCACATGCTTCTCACCTTCACTCTCAGCTCATACCTTTACTGACCATTCCGATTTGTTGGTTTTCCGATGACTGCAACCGCTGCACACCACAGCACACACTATGCTAAATAACGATTGCACCAATCTCGTGTGTAGGCCTAAATTTTGCTGCCGCCTGTGACTGCCTGTGCTGGTATAGGTCCATGGCACACTACCATCTACCTTTCCCGTGGTTGTTCGTTCGGCACCTTACGGTCAAACGACCAACCGATGATGCCTTTGCTTGTTGCCAAACTCACACATTTTACAGCATCGCTGGACACAGTAGTACCTACATACAGTTGACCAATTTACTACTATCTACTACCACATACGTCCACCGCCATTAATGTGTGAGCCACACCAACAACTTATCTCATCTCGGGTGGCATTAGAAGGTAGTGCTGATGCTGTTTATAAATTCTTGCGTGGATTGGAATTTTTTTTTTTTCCACTCAGCGTGTGCAAATTGGGTCAAAACGGACCGCGACAAACTTAATCGTAACAATTAAATTCCTTCTTTGGTCGCCACCACGCTCGGATGATTGGGCTGAAAAGGAAAGTAGTTTCATTTTCAGTGCAACAACACTGTGCCTGTGGCATTTGATCGGTTGGCGAGTAGGTTCGTCACCTACAACGATAACGTAATCATGCCGGGCCGGGTTACGTTGCGCGGCAGAGCTGGTCTTGATAGTTGAAATCGCTGCCATCGAACCGATTTGATCCGAGGCGGCCTAATATGGAGTGTGCGCCCCCGGTCGGTCGGTTCGGCCTATGGTAATCATCGTCATTCGGAGTAAGTGAACGAGAAAGGAACAGCACAGACGGATGGACGGACGGTGATGGCGCAACCTGATTGGAATATAGAAAACCTTTTTTCTGTTGCATCCTACGCACCCAAGGCACGATTGACAGCGGATCAGTTTAGTCTGATCGTGGACCAATGTTTGCTGTACAGATTAATTTGTCTGTAAAAAAATAAAATATTGTCAATGATTAGATCAATTGTATTTTTTTTTGTGGCAATTACCTCTTTTATTGCTTTACCCAAAAAATAAAATGTTTAAAATCACTGCAGCCACCACATAGTTCGTTTTGTAACCCTGCTGCAAATTTCTTTAATACATTTTTAGTACGGCTTGTTACTCAAATCAAGGAAAAAATTATAAGAGTAAATACATTTACATTTGACCGAGAAATGTTCGACGTAAGGGGGGCATGCCGAAACAAAACTGTTCCCTTAAAATTCCTCCATTGCGCATTAGGATTTCTCTCCGGAAGAAAATTACTTTCAATTCATAATAATTTTCGGAAGAACTCGTATAAATGTACCATAATTCTCATGGATGTCCTTTAGGAATGCGTTCAAAAATGTATTGAATTTCCCCTGAAGATTACTTAGAATTCTTCACAAAATTTGCATGTTCGCAAAAGCTCTTTAATATTCTTTTTTGAATTTCCAAGGAATCTTCTTCGTAACGCCCTTGAAGCAATCCATTGTATTCAAATCCTTTTCAGAATTCCATTTGACCTATCCTCAGATGCACGTTCCCAGTGCACATCCCAGTGCACATGGAATTATTGTCAAGATGCTTTTGGAGCAATGCCTTTAGTGAGAGTTCCCTTTAATTTTCCTTAATAAAAATGTCTATGGAATTATGAGTTCCGAATTCCATATGAAATCTGGTCAATTTTTTTTTACTTTACTAAGGAAATCTATTGGAATTCTCATCAGAAGAATTGTTTTCATATCTACTGCCGTTTTTGCCAACCCCCTTTTTGAAAATATTGTCAAATTTTCTAGGAAACGTGTCCGGCCATTAGTTCGAAAGTCATCAGGCCGAAGGATTTCCAGTTTACCCAGACTTAAATAAATGTTGACGAGTTTCCTTACACAGCCATGAATTTAAAATTTTCAACGATTGAATAATTTTTTTCAGATTATTTGAACTTGGAACATTTTTTGAGAAATCTCGAACTGGGATTTTGGTTTCAAACAAACCCTGAAATGTGAAAGGTTGTAAGTTTTTTTTCCATCTTTCAATAAAAGCAGATCTATCGAGTTTTACTGGTTTTGTGAATTTTGAAATCCCGAATAAAATATGCCATGTCTTCCTTCAAAAGCAGCTCGTTCACACGCCAATTAATGTGAAGTGGATTTTGTTATTGAAGAAATTTTATGTATTCACTGAATTTTCGAAGATTAGCAAGCCCCTGTAATTATTTTTAGGATAATCTCAGAATACCTCCAGCATATACGTTCCGGAAAACCGTGGGCATTCTGTTCGGAATTCCCTTGAAATTCTCATAAAATTTGTGTCTCTTGGTTAATTCTAAGAGAATTAAGAGCCCAGCCAAGTAACCAAAATTCCGCATTCAACGATAAAACTCACTTCCATGTTCCATAAAGTTCAAATAAAGTTCCGAAAGTTCTTATAACGACTTAAAAATAAGGCTGCTGATAATTCTATAGACCACCTTCAACCAAGCTGCGTAAGCCACAAATAGCCTTTTATCATTTTTTTTTGTTACTTTGGCATTCTCTAATTTTCTGTTTTCATGTATATTTTATATTCCAGTTTCTATAAGCACAACTTCAACACGATTTCTTCATAATTGTACTCCTTTAACCTCGGGGAAGCCGTAAGTATTCGGCCCAACTTCTAATAGACATAGAAATAAGTGAATTTTGTTATTATCAATGAACTATGAATTATCGGCTCCGTAAAGCTAACGCGATCGGGCCTTCCAAGTAAACGAACTAGATAGCTTCAACACGCTTGCAATTGTAAACCGATGACGTTCAACGGCGTGTGTTTTTCTTTATTTACTTGTCAATCATTCTTGGTACCGAATGTGCCTTGTTTCCAAATAATCATAATACGAAGCGTTTTTCCCGAAAAGCGAAAATATATCGTATTCAATTCGTAACTGCCTCACAGAAAATTGACGAAAATGTAAAAATTTAGCATCGAAGCATCCCAAACAACCATCCGGAGGTAAAGCTGTTGGTATTACTACTACTGCTGGTAGGAACCTCGTTGGATGGTTCCAAAGTGTTCGGAGCAATCGTTGGAGTTTCCACCACAGTCGAGGTCGTTGGTTTATCTGATGAAGTTAGTTGAGAATTGGTCGGGGTGCCTCTTCGGACACCTAGCATTGTTGATCCGGTTCGGACATATTACTGCTGCTTACGCCACCGGTGCTTTCCTGCGTTGAGGGATCTGGTTTGTCTTTCTTGGGAAGCGGAGGTACCTCTGCTGGGGGTGTACGGACCTTGACAGGTTCCATCGATTGACATTCCTCGGCTCCTGAGTTGGAGATTTGATCACATTTCCAAAGAATTTACCGTAACCACTTCCGATGAAGATGTTTCAACCGGAGGTTTCTTGATGAGCAGTGGTTGATTTTGCGTTTCCTGCGGAGCAGGTTTTTGTTGCGCGGAAGGGTCCGGTGGTTTGCCTCCGTATGTTCACAACCTAAATTAATTAAAATACTTCTGAAACGTAAATAACATTTTATAATTAAGGACATAGGTTTGTTTCTAATGGTCTTGGAATTGATTGGATTCCATATTACAAGTCCGGAAAAATACGTACTAACCATTTAATAGCCTAAGAAAATAATTCAAGATTCTGCGACATGATTTTTGCTCGATGTTTGGACGAATACTAAGGCTATAGAACTTCATTTGTTTTAATTCTGGTCTTTGAAAAAATGTCTAGAGTATGAAAATTTTCCTAGACAATTTTCTTTTTCAAATCTATGTTCCAAGATCACGAAGTAAAAAAACAGGATATTTGGACCACATTTTTTACCAATTAGAAAATTTATGATGAAACTATACCTTTTTCACTTTCACTAATTCACTTTCACTAATTCACTTTCACTAATTCACTTTCACTAATTCACTTTCTCTAATTCACTTTCACTAATTCACTTCGATAATTCACTTTCTCTAATTCACTATAACTTTGAACTATAACAGATACATATTTCGTTTTCTACTTGCAAACTTCTACAGTGTCTAGTCAAAGACTAAACACTGAAAAAATTGGAATGCATTAAACGAAATACGTATCTGTTATAGTTCAAAGTGAATTAGTGAAAGTGAAAGTGATACACTTTCCTTTTAGTAGAATTAAAAGGAAAAAACAACGTAAAAGGTATACAATTATTTTATTAAAACGTTCATCAATGAATTTAGATTATGAAATTGTCTATGCTATTTCGATATAACGGGCAAGGGAAAAAATAAAAATTGAATCATCTAGATCGGGCAAATTTTGAAGATATCGGACTTGAATGTCTAGAACACGGAGTTGAAAAAAAATCTAAATATTAGTGATTTTATCACTTGCAATTGGAAAATTCTGGTCTGTTCGCAACTCTTCTCGTCGGACTTTACACGCTTATTTTTAATCAACCAAATCAAGCTGTGATTTGAGATGATTTTTCAAAGGAAAATTCTTTACTCTCAACATCGTGAAAAGTGGCTTTAGTGACTAAATTTTAAGAAATACTGACTTTTGGGTAAAACAAGCGATTGTTTAATGACTTAGTTGAAAATAGTGACCTAGTACCAGCCCTGACATTAAGGTTACTCAGAACATATGTGTGAAATAAGCGTGCAAGTGAACGCGTTCAATCTGGTTGGCTTAAATTTCTAAAATTAGCGTTTTAGTCGTATTTGGCTCAGTGATAGAATCATTCACAGCAAACCACAAATCATATAAGGATGTTCGTTAAAACTCGTATAAATATCCAAATCAAGTTGAAGTTTCATAAGATGCAATTCCAAATTTGTTGAAATTGTTTAAGATGAAAAATTATGATGCAATTATAATCCTCTTTGCGACATTATATATGAGGTCTTTGATGTCAATAAGGAATTATTTAACGCGTTCTATTTTAAAAATGTTGATGATCATTTATATGTATACATAACATCAGTTTCATTCATATTGTTAGTTGTCAAAACAATATATTGGACCATAACAAAAAAAAGTAACAGCCAAATGTATTCCTTTGTGATGAAAAATAAATTGATACGTATTCGAAGAGTGGAGAATACAGCCGATTGCTGCAAAAGCACAAGTAAAGGAAAATCTCGCCACTGCCAGATTCCAACTTGATAGTTAATTTTAACGATCCTGTGGATGATTTGCCTACACTTGATTAGCTTCCTGATATGACCTATACATACCAATTAACAACAATATGGGAGTTGTATCAACTGTGTGTTAACATTTTCAGCAAACCTACCGTCGGCAATCCGAGAATGGGCATCTCAATTCCAATTGTCCTAGGCTGCATTCAAATCTTTGGCTGATATTATCAACACTCCGACCTTCCGAAAGACCCTACCACACTGATGAGAACTCCTAGATATCTAGAAATAATAGATATGGTGGATAACGGGAAATATTGGCACCATGGGTTAGGAAAAAGTCTTCAAAGTCGACTTAAACACGTATCCACCAATATGTTTGTATCCATCAACATAAATATTGATGAACTTCCCATCTACAAAAGTAGTGCAAATCATTTCTGGTCAAGTGTTGCCAATATGCATGAGCTTCCTCATCTTCAGCCAATGGCTATCGGAATTTACTATGAAGCGAGTAAACCCGTGGATGCTGAAGTGCACTAATTAATCGAACGACAAATACGGAACAGACTTTTGTTTTGATTGTTGACATCTGATCAGTACAAAGCTACCAGTTTTTCTTTTCGTTTTTGCATGTTAATTTTTCATAGCCTCAATAAAATAATCCTAACCGTTCTTCAATAACGGGTGCCGGAAGTTTTGTTCGCAATAGCTGATGTGCTCTTTTCTGTTGTTGGTCGTGATTTGACAGCTCAATTGGTTCCCAAGATTCTCTCCGCCAGCAGGGTGTCTACTACCTGGAAAAACCTGGAAAACCGCGAATTTACAGGGAATTTTATTTTTTCTGGAAAAACCTGGAATATTCAGGGAATTTTGGTTCCACCCAGGGAATTTTCCAATTATCACTTCATTCGTAATTCAAAAGAAGTTTTTCGTTCAGTTTATCGAAACGTTTCTTAAGGACACTGAACTTGACAGGCATCTAAGACAACGTGTGCGAACGAGACAAGTTCATTCAGAGAGTCTTGTCACGCTTGCTCTTCGCTGATTTGTATGTGGAGGATCAAAATCGTCGTAAATAGGAAACAGCCGAAAAAGAGAGACTGGCAACCGTCAAAAGGCAGCATACGAAGCATGTATAGTATAATAATAAGCATGCCAGACAGCAGGTCTGAAAGCCTACATAGAATTTTTTTGAGCTTCAGAGAGGGTCGGAGATCTACTGAGAAATTTGTTGAGCTTCAGGGTAGTTCATAGATCTTGAGAACAGAACTACAAACAAATTAAAAGTAATAAACAGAAATTCATAAAAACAAAATCACAAGAGAGGTCGTAGATCTTCAGATAAATGGTCAAAGAAATATTCAAAACTTCAAGCAAGCAAAAATAATTTCAAATCAATTTGTAATTATAGTGGAATTTCACGGAAATTCGCATAACTTCAGACAAGTCCAAGAATCTACAGTGAAATATAAAGTATTTCACAGAAGTTTGGAGATCCTCAAAACATTATTCAACATCAGAAAAGTTCGTAGATCTTCAGAACAAAGCTACAGAACTTTGAAAAAAATTACAGGACTTCTGAAAAAATCACAAGAATCTAAGAAATGTTAATGGATCTTCAGTAAAATTGCAGATCTTCAGGGAAGTTCAGCGATTAAAAAAAAAAAAAAATATTTACACTATTTCAGGAAAATTTGTAGATCTTGAGAGAGACATTTAAAACTTCAAAAAAGTTCAAATATTTTCAAATAAATTTTGACAACATTAGGTAATCTTCAGGGTAACCCGAGAGGAATTTACAAAACATCAGAGAAGTTTTTAGATCTACTGAGAAATTTATTGAGCCTCAAGTTTTTTTTTTGTAGATATTGGGAATGGACCTTAAGAGAAGTCCATAGACCATAAGAAAAGTCTGTAGAACGTTTAAATTTTACCGGAGAACAGAAACAAAACTTCAGGGACGTCAGAAGGTTTGAAGACCTTGCAGAATTGAGTTGTTAACAGAAATTTTCAGAACTCAAGGAATCATGTATATCTAGTGAGAACTTTTCCCACTAGCTTGTCTAAAGTTGGTATCGAGTGGAGGTGAACCAGCCCAAGGCTGAAAGCCTCATTAATAAAGTTAAATAATAATAATAAGTTGGTATCGACATCCTGGCGTTTTGTGTTTTGAAATCCATTTTCATCTTCATATCGCAGCTCTTGATGGACAAGATGAGCCAGATCCCTGCCGGTGTTCCTCCTGAGCAACCATTTCCTACTCCACAAAGTTCACCTTCTCTTTCTCATTTTATTTAAAATAATAAAAGGAAATACTAGGCGAATACCGAATACTGCCGAAACTAGAGCAATTTTCCGGTAATTCATGATGGAAGTATTTACTTTTGATTCCTGATACAGTTTTGTTTTGAAATCTAAATTGACAATTCTTTCGACATGTGCAAGCAGTGTAAACACCAGCAAACAGGGGGGTTCGACAAAGTGTGTCGAAAGTAAATTCGAGCAGATTTTTCATTATGGCGGCGGTCAAAATCAGACCAAGAAATCAGATAGTCTAAAGTGACCTTAAGAGATTTTAGACATGTGAAACCATGATTTATTCTGTCTTGATCTTCCAAACAGAGTTGGACTCAAACATATTATCAAAATGATATTTTGTTTTTGAAAGCATATTGTTATCAAATTTTGATATATCATTTTATCGAAATAGTATAGACAGGTTTCTTACTTGTATTTATATTCTTGAATTAGAAAAATACTACACAAATACCAAAAAAGAATGTAATATTGATTGACGTAATGCATGCTTCTTTATGAATAAGTAATGTGATTGCAAAAACCAAATACAATATTACATCCATGGAAATAATTTCTTTCCGCAAATTATAGAGTCTCCCTAAGCCGCTATAGATGTACATTGTACTAACGTACCTCCACTATTGGTGCATTTACTAAACATAAATTGTTCAAATTAATATTAAACAACCTACACACTTAGTTTTTTCTACCGAGCTCGGCTGTGCAAATCTCTGCAAAAAAAAGTTTCACTGAGATCTCAGCAACAGTGACGTTTCATTGCTGAGTCGCGGATAGTGCTTAGCTGAATCTCAGCAAACAAATGAAATGTTTGCTGAGATCTCAGTGAAACTTTTTTAGCCGAGATTTGCACAACCGAGCTCGGTAGAAAAAAGGAAGTGTGATATGTGCATCTGATCTGCTGTAATATTCAATAACTTGTTTGCCGTGCCAACTTATAAGTACCAACGCCTAAGTTTGAACAATCGAAAATAACATAAATCAATAAGTACATAAAGGGATTCCAGATGGATAAATAGACAAAATAATAATGTGTATAATTTGTATGCACCTGGAATTTTTTTCATCCGACCTGGAAAAACCTGGAAAACTCAGGGAATTTGATTCCTTGGATTGAGTAGACACCCTGGCCAGGCTATGAATATAGCGACTATACAGATAACATCATCTTCTGTCGAACTGTCCTGTGAGCTTAGCGAGAAATTCGAACTTATGTTGCTGTGGTAAATCAAACAGAAAGTCGATGAAGAGAATCGATCAACGAGGATAGGCCCTTTTCAAATGTTACGCGAGCATACAGAATTAAATTCGAAAAAATGTGGCATTACTGCCTCCGGCACCCCCAATAGCTACGTCAACAGGGCTGTTCGGGCATTGTTTCCAGATTTGTTTTACGATTTACCAGTTCTAGCAATTTTTAAAAATGAGGGTGATGTATAGACCAAGGTTTAAAGCACCAGTTACCCAATCCTCCTTGTGAATATATTGACAGTGTAACGTCCACTTTAGATATATACATGTTTAGATGTATAGAGCTTTTTGATGTTTAATCGGTGCACACTAGTGCACCATATAAATCGAATGAGCACGAGTAACAGGGAAACAAATTAGTGGGAAAACCAATCGTCCGTTCTCCATGTGTGCTATATAGAGAAAGACAATTATGCGGCAAAAAGGTCTATGGAAAATAAGCGCAGGATGCAAAAAATCCAAATTTGAGAAGAATCAACTCATATCCACCAAAATTGAGTAACAAAGTTGGGACTGACAAGATTACGAATGAACACCTCAATCCGAATGTTAATTTGTTATCTTGTCAGTTACAATCTTGTTTGCTCAATATTGGGTAGCCCTACTTCTAATGGAAATGAATAGATCTTACTGAATTGGATGTTGTGAAATATCGTGTGCAGAAAGGTGGAAAAACTCACTGTACACGGCCAACGAGATCAACCCAAATTTGAGTTTCCTTTACTCATTGCAAAAAGTGCAGTAATTCAGCAATGAGTAAATTTTCTTCATGTTTTCCTGCTTTTTCGCGCATCATCAAGGAAAAAATTCCAGAAAATCGTAACTTAATTCATTATACCCTGTAAATCTCTGGAACCAAAAGTCAGATCGGTATGAAATTTTTTACACGAGTAGATATGGATGAGATCTTGCTACTTTAAAAAAAAAATCATGTTGATGATGTGCACCGTTGATTTAAAAAAAAATCCTAGCTAACATTATTCTGCCCTATATATCTCCGGAACCGGAAGTCAGATAGAGAAAAAATTCAATAGCGATTAATGGCGCAATGAGGCCTTTCAAACGAGATATCAACCATTTTAATCGGATAAGCCATCTCGAAAAAAACTTGCCTAGATGAAACGCGTCCACAGACGCACATACAAACATCAGCAAATTTCATCAGATTCATCAGATTCAGATCATCAGATTCACAGATTCATCAGATTGTACGATGTTGCAATTAAACTGTTGAGCCAGATTGAGCCGAGTTCTATCTATTGGGAATGTTTTATACATGTGAGATAGCTTGTGTGGATGGCTATCGGTCACAGACGGTAAGACGGGCGAGAATCGATTCTAATACCTATGTTACGGTAATAGTTCATTACCAATCACATAAATGTACAGTTGCAATTATATAAGTCATATATCATGCAGAATAAGATTTTATAATGCAATCTGCACTTCTCTAAGCAGTTGCAGCTAGAGGAGGAGATATATCATATAATACACCAGATCGAATTAGATTTAATCACGTATACACGCGAGGCATTATAATTTGAAATTTATTGTTTCAAATATACGTCCACATATGCCAGCGAGGATCGCAGCAGGACTACGGAGCTGAAGATCTTGGGTTAGAAAGTATGTATTGCAGGTAATATTGACTTTAAGATTTAAATATGTGCATCATTCCTAAAGATAACTCATTGTTTTTCAATTTCCAACTTCCATTCATACCAATATCACCAGGTACCACCAACTTTAGAAAACTGAAGGTTCATTTAAATTTTTTTTCTCTTGCTCTTTTCTTTTTGGTCTGACATTAAAGATGGTCATAAATTTTAAAGATGTAATTTGAAAGTCGTACAAATAACATTTAAAATTATATATTGGCACATAAAAAAATATATTAGATACAAGATAAAGTTATACATGGAGTTGTATAAAGTACCCTATTGAATCATATGAAATCATACAATGTAGGAGTATTTTTCCTCATGCACGTATATGGCCTCCACATTTATACGTATGGTTGAATTCTTTGCACTTTATACGATTTATTTCGAATAAAGATTCACTTGGCAGAGTAGCAATTCAGTAATGTGAACAAAATTGTTTGCTGTTCGATGAATGTTGATAGTTTATAGTTTATTAGGGAGACATTTCACAGATTTGCATTTGACAGCTGTCATGCTTCAAATTCTTTAAGATTCTCAAACATCAAGTGGATTATGTTTTCCGTATAGTATTCGATGTTAAGGAATGCGGAGAAGATAATTTCGACGCGTATGTTTGACCAGAGTAGTTAAATAAAGTTTCCCAAGAAGTTCAGCACAATCAATATTGTTGCTCAGAATGTCGAATATAAACAGCCGTTTCAGTAGTAGTAACCGGAATAGAAATGATCACATTGATGGAGCTGCTCTAAAATTCACCCCACACGGCAGAAGTATTGACAGACTATTCCGAGCCAAATGACAACTGACAAATGACAAAAGATGCCCAAGATCAGGCCCCATCTGCTGCTGTTGTCAAAGAGCAGGGGAAATATTGTAACGTGAAATCAAACTTTTTAGATGTCGTGTCAATATCTAGATAGAGCTGCAATTAGGCCGTAACAGCTTTTGTAAACAATCACTTTTCTCGATGATTTCTAGGAATTCAAGACACGCCCACGCAAACCAACATTACCGTCGGGTAGGGGAAGACTTACATTACCAGATGGTGATGTTGATTTACATGGGCGAGCCTTGACTTTAAAGACATCATCGATAGAAGTCATTTTTTCACAACAGCTGTTACTCCCTAATTCCAGCTCTATCTTGATATGTTCATCAATATTATCCTGGGCAATATTTGCAGCAATACGACTGTCAATATTTTTGAGTATTTTCCAATATATTTGCCCGTGTAGTGCCTGTTTAAGGCACTTGGACGATGGCATCATCATCGGCTTTAACCCACCACCAGATCATAACAACTCAAATCAATTCGGCGTGCTAAAACACGTTTGATCACCAGCGCCAGAATCGATATTCGCCTATTCTCCTTTGAAACGACTTCACGCTAACATTTGATGCGACGACGACGGACGGACGGACGGCGACAACCTGTGTGTAGGCAAATGAAATTATTTGCAAACTCTGGGGGCTGTTATGCCACTCAATACAACCACTTTGCATCACGTGTGTGGGTGGTGCTTGATTTGCATTTTTTTTTCCCTGGTATCCCACATCGTGGGATGAATGAAATCGAATTGGTTTCACTTTCAGCTATGGGATTTTTTTGCCACTGTCTGAGTAAGAGTGCGAGTGCAAAACAAAATCGAAGTATGTAGGTACCTACCCCGAATTGCCACGGTGCGACTCTCTGCGAGTGAAGGTGGACGGAAATTCTGTGGGTCAATGAGGGTAAACAAATATTACTCCACCAGAGCGCACTGCTGTAGACCCTCTAATTTGCGTACAGACGAGAAAACATGCGGCCGAGAGTTTGCTCAATCAGCGCGTTGGCTTGTAATTACTTCATCGGTATAATTATTTCTAAATGATTGGTTTCGCTCGTGCTCCCGAACCAGGGGTACGGCTGAAGGGCTTTAACAAAACAATTCTTGTAAGGCAAGTGTGTTCCACTGTACAAATCAAAGGTCCAATTGTTTCCTTTGGCCGCAGTAAATTTACGTTTGACCCAAAAAATAAAATCTTATACCAATGAATACTGCGGTACAAAGCACAGCAACCACGCACAATTCCATGCCCCATTACCGCTATGGTGTAATAATTTGCGCGAAATATCTCAATTTTCCAGACGGGATGCGATTTGAAATTAATATCTCATTAGATCGTTAAGTGTAATAAAGCGGCAATCACAATCAAATTAGTTGCTCATCTTGTCTGCGCACTTCCTTTTTATTTTGCACATGTCACCATCATATCAATCGGCTGCTGAAATTGTGACGTTTCACCTGATGATTGTCACAAAACCTACTACCTAGTTGCAGAAATTTCCGAGTGAAACAAGAGATAGAAATAATGGGTGCAAAAGTTGTTAGAAGCATTTCTCCTGCTCGGAAGACCATCAGGTCAATTAAGGTTTTGCACTTGCAATGTGGTTTTGCCTCTGCGGTTTCACCTGGTTTCTATTTGTGATTGTTTAGAGAGTGAGCTACAGGCACACCGGAAACAGAAAAAAATAATAAAGTAAGCTGGTGACTAGCCACAGTTCGCGCTTTGAGGTGGAGAAATGAGAGAGAAGGGAAATGATGATGATCTGGATGCCACTACAACATCGGTTGTCGTGCTGTTGGTGGGTGACTGATGATAAGTGCCGTGGCATGTGTTGATGAGTATTCAAACTATTCCGAACCATTTTGTGTTTCAAAAATATAAGCTTTGGTATGTTCCACGACGTGTTTTGTGTAAATAGTACATGATGATTCATTTTTTTCCCTATCATTCATTTATTTGTTTTTTTCGTTTTTTCATGTGCACTCAATTTTGTTCCTACATGATTTTTATTTATTTTATTTAATGATTCAAACTAATACCAAGCTCAGTGCAACTTTTTTTAAAAAATAAAATAAAAAATAAATAAAATGGATAAAAATATGATGGTATTAACAGTTTTGAAGTCATCCAAAATGAGAACAAATGCCAAATATATAAAATTGCGGAAGGGTTTTCTAATTATTTTTTTAACATATGATGTGCAGAAAAAACAAACCTAACTAGACCCTGGCGTTAAATGTTCGATTTCATAGTTATTTTTTCCATTCCTAATTCTAAAATGCTGACAATAACAGAGTAGGGCGGTCAATCATGCTCATGCTCATGCTCAAGTAAAAGAAGAATACATATCTAAATTTATTCACACTATATCATCGCCTTTTACCTTACTGCTTCAAGGATATAACAACAAATTAAAGTATTATACAGGCTATAAATTTTGGTACACTGAAACCTCCGTTTACGAAGTCTTTTTTTACGCAGTATTCAATTTACGTCCCTCTTTTTACGAAGTAGGGTAGGATGGTGCAAAACGCACCCTTTAAGCAAAATCGTCAATGGCTGGCGAATGGAAGCTAAAATCAAGAAGAAAGTAATGGCGTTTGGTTCATTACCATGTTTTCTACAAAGATCGAGTGATTTAGAACTACAAAAGGATGATTTTCCATGACTTTCAAGGTATTTTCTAAATTGCTTCCAAAATGATAGCGGGGCAAAACGCCTGATTCATGATGCAATATGCACCACAACATTGGGACAAGACGCACGACAACAATGGCCAAAACGCACCACAACATTGGGGTACAATGCACCCCATGGTAAACAAACCATATCCCCTGCAAGTAGATAATGCAAAGGGATGCGGTATTTCAAATGATTATTTCGACAGTGAGCATGCATAAAGGCGAATACGCGATGATCGATTCTCTTCATCGATTTTCTCTTTGCATTGCTACAGCTAAGCGAAACAATTTTCTAGAATTTGTTCAATGCAGAGTAGTAACAGGTTGTATTGGCTATCAAAAGCAACAGCAAACGCACCGAGAAACGTTAAATCCAGCGAGTTATTAACAAAAGAGAAAATCGACGAAGAGAATCGATCATCGCGTATAGGCCCTTATGCATGCTCACTGTCGATTTCTTTATGTTACATCAGAAATAAGGTCTCAAAATCTCAGTAGAATGTTAAACTGTGATTCATCAAGTAAAATATCTAAAAAATATACGAAACGTAAATTTGTTATTTTTTTTTGTAATATATGATGTTAAAAGCTTAATTTACAGTCAATGGTTTTAACGCCTGTGTCCTGTTTTGCACAAAATGTAATTTTTTTAAGGAATCAGCAGGTCAATACATGATTTTATGATCAAGAATTATTTGTGAAACCTCCAGTTGAAAACAATCACAAACCGTTACCCGGAAAATGCACCTGAGGAAAAGTTATCGCTGTTTTTCTAAAAGTGGGCATTTTACCCCAGGGGTGCATTATGGGCTGTTTTCCCTTAAATCCCAAATAACGAGGTTTTTTTTACGAAGTAAATCCCAAATAACGAGTTTTCTTTTTACGAAGTAAATTCCAAATAACAAGTTTTTTTGCGATTATAGGAATCTGGGAAAAACTATGAAATATCCCGCAATATGGGTATCTTTGGAATCGGAGTGAGATGTAGGAACCGGAAACCCATGTCTGACGCCATTTTGAAAAAAAAGATGGCGGCATCCGGTTCATGAAAAACTGGAAGATACTTTCAATACCCTACAATATGGGTATATTTGGAATCAGGGTGACGTGTAAGAACTGGAAATCTATGTTTGACGTCATCTTGAAATCCAAGATGGCGGCTTCCGGTTACAGAAAAACTTGGACATTCTGTCATATACCCCACAATATGGGTATTTTGGAATCAGGGTGACGTGTAGGGACCGGAAATCGATATCTGACGCCATTTTGAAATCCAAGATGAAGACTTCCGGTTACAAAAAAAACTTCGAAATTCTGTCAAATAGCCCACAATATGGGTATTTTTGGAATCGGAGTGAAGTATAGGGAACGAAAATCGATATCTGACGCCATTTTGAAATCCAAGATGAAGGCTTCCGGAAACAGAAAAACTTGGAAATTCTCCCAAATACCCCACAATATGGGTATTTTTGGAATCAGGGTGATGTGCAGGGACCAGAAATCGATGTCTGACCCCATTTTGAAAGCCAAGATGGCGACTTCCGGTTACAGAAAAACTTGGAAATTCTGTCATATACCCCACAATATGGGTATTTTTGGAATCGGAGTGAAGTATAGGGAACGAAAATCAATGTCTGATGCCATTTTGATATCCAAGATGGCGACTTCCTGTTACATAAAAACTTGGAAATTATGCCAAATACCCCACAGTATGGGTATTTTTGAAATCGGAGTGACGTTTAGGGACCGGAAATTGATGTCTGACGCCATTTTGAAATCCAAGATGGTGGCTTCCAGTTACAGAAAAACTTGGAAATTCTGTCATATACCCCACAATATGTGTATTTTTGGAATGGGAGTGACGTGTAAGAACCGGAAATTTATGTCTGACGTCATTTCGAAATCCAAGATCGTGGCTTTCGGTAACAGAAAAATTGGCAAATACCACCACGTCACCCCGATTCACCCACGTCTACCCGTATTGTAGGTTATTTAACATGATTTTTGTGTAACTGGAAGTCACCATATTGAATTTCAAAATTGCGTCACACATCGATTTCCGGTCCCTACACGTCACTTCGATTCCAAAAATACCCATATTGTGGGCTATTTGACAGAATTTCCAAGTTTTTCTGTAACCGGAAGTCGCCATCTTGGATTTCAAAATGGGGTCAGACATCGATATCCGGTCCCTAAACGTCACTCCGATTCCAAAAATACACATATTGTGGGGTATTTGATAGAATTTCTAAGTCTTTTTGTTAGCAGAAGCTGCCATCTTGGATTTAAAAATGCCGTCAGACATTTATTTCCGGTCCCTACACGTCACTCCGATTCCAAAAATACTCATATTGTGGGGAATTTGGCAGAATTTCCAAGTTTTTCTGTAACCGGAAGCCACCATCTTGGATTTCAAAATGGCGCCAGACATCGATTTCCGGTCCTTACACGTCACTCCGATTCCAAAAATTCCCCAAATTGTGGGGTATTTGACAATATTTTCAAAAACCTCTTTTTACGAAGTAAATCCCAAATAACGAGTTTTCTTTTTACGAAGTAAATCCCAAATAACGAGGTTTTTTTTTACGCACTAATTTGATTTACGAACCCCCGTTTTGGTTCGTAAATGAAGGTTCCAGTGTATCAGCATCTGAGTTAGGTATTAATGAGTCATTTTTTCCTGCTCGGGTAGTTTCATCAAAGTATGAATTAGAATTAAAATTAAAATAAGGACCGTAGCATAACCTGTTGCAAACCAACCATTCCAATTTCAGGATGCAACCTAAACGCCATCAAAATAAAAACAATTTCATTTGAAGAACCTTGTGCCCCTATTGCTTAAGTGACATTAAAACCAGCAGTTCTAATTTTTTTAAACATAACAAACGCTTTTCAGTTGCATTAGTATCACCAAAGTTAAAGAAAAATATCAGATTTAATTTGCGCCTCCATGTTCCATCAAAATCAATTAATGTACGTGATGAACTAGCCCATGGCTAAAAATCAAGCTTATAAAGCAAAAAAAAACAATTCAATCAAAGACTCCTAGCCCTACATTTAAATAAAGACCCCTAGCGCCCCTTGTTACAAACCAATAATTCCAATTTCAGGATTTAAAAAAAAAATTAAATCAGATTCAATTACAATTTTATTAAACATTACAAACGCTTTTCAGTTGCATAAGTATCTTAAAAGTATAAAATTAAACTCAAACAATGATTCCTAGTACTCCCTGTAGCGAATCAACAATGCTGAATTCTGGAAACAATCTTATCGCCCTACACAAGCATGCATATCATCAAAGTAAAAATATAAAAATTCTATTAAAGACCCTTTAGCACCCCTGTCGCTTCAGTGACGTTAAAACCAGCATTTCCAATTTTATCAGACATAACAAGCGCCTTTCAGTTGCATAAGTATCATCAAGATACGAAAAAGAGTTTTAATAGAGACTCATAGCGCACCCTGTCATAAACCAATAATTACAATGTCTGGAAACCAAAAATAAAAAAATTAAATAAAATTCAATTAAAAATCACTTGCTCCCCCTGTTACTTCAGGGACATTAAAACCAACATGTCAATGAGAACTTTTGTAATAAGTTTCTATATTCGACAAGATGTTTATACCATCAGTTTCTATTTTAATTATTATGATAAGATCGGATTCATAAATCCTGTTCGATCTTGATTGATGCTTTCCTAGTGGATTTAGCAAGTAGCTAGGAAAAATGGTCCGGAAAGGGTTTTTTTTTTATTGTTGCTAAATAGCTTTTGTTGTAGCTTTAAAATGGTTCTCAATGCGTTCGTCATACAACCTTTTTCAGCAAATCAATCTTGAAGAGCTTCGAGAATACACCCTTCAGAACCTTCTCCAAGGTGGGCCAACTAGACATATTCTAGTCTTAATGAGGTTTTGGTGGATGCATTTATGACAAAATAGCCTTAATGAGAGTTTTATGAATGTTGTTTTATAGTTGCTTTGTAGTATTTCATAAAACTTAAAATGTTTCTTGGGATGTCAAATGAAATTTAAGTGATTTATCATATACAGGGTGCGTGACGAATGTTTGCAGTAAATGGCATATTTGAGAAAAAATACACCAGTTAGTTATTCTAGCAATGAATTTTGTGCGATTTATTTTCTTTCGCAACATATGGAAGTTGTAAGTAAATTTATTCAAAAAAATTGCCTTCCCTTTCGACGACTGTAGTTAGACGCTTCCGGAAACTGCAGTATGAACGTTTTAAAATGTTGCGATCCATAGATGTCATCACTGCCTTGATTTTAGCTTTTAGCGACTTAAGGGTGGTGTGAGGGGTTCTATTGATATCCCGTTGGACGACGCCCTATGCAAAATAATCCAACGGATTGATATCGAGACTGCTTGGGGGCCAAATTTCTTCCTCCCAAATTTACGAAAAATTTTCCGTAAGCCATTTCTGTGCTTTATTAGCAGTATGAGCAGGTGCTCCGTCTTATCACTTTCCCAAGCCTTTTTTAATATTATACACTGTTCTTTCAGACACATTTACCGACCGAATTATTTCTTTCATGCATACTCCGGCGCGCAACAAAGCGACAACGGCTGACAGATTGCTCTCTTGTTTCGACATCTTTACGTTTACTCAAGATTGTTTGTTTAAATCTTACACCAAACAGTATGAGCTATCCAGTGCTGCCAAATATATCTAAATCATGATGCACAAGCATGAGAAATTACTATTTGAAATTTACTGCAAAAATTCGTCACGCACCCTGTAGAACTCATGAATTACATGAATGTTATGTGATATTCAGATAGATATCATTGGTTTTTTTTAGCGGCGCCGGTGGTGTAGTGGTAAGCGTGATTACCTCTCACCCCAGCAAGCCTGAGTTCAATCCCAGTCGGCGCCGCCGGGATGTTCTGAGGCATAACATCTCTGATCACGCCTTCCTTCGGGAAGTAAAGCCGTTTGTCCCCGGTAAATGAGTTGATGTGTCGAAAGGTAGGGTCTAGGTGTGGGAGCTGCCTTTCTGGCGTCGGTAGCATTGGTGCTAAGCACGGAAAACAAGATCGACGAAAAACAAATCAAGGAAAAAAAAAGCATGCAAAAATCAAGCTGAGAGTTGACTCGACACAAAAATGATTCCGTTGCACATCGTTTTCTTAGAAAGAGAAAGCAAAGTTTGCTATCTCTATTTAATCTTCACCGATGGCAGACACGAAGGGACTGCTGCAAGCCATTATGGAAGTTTCGGTTGCATTCGGGTCTAAAGAAAACATCATTAAACTCAATCTCACGACAGTTTGGTGAGATTTGCAATTGGTGAGTTTTGTTAGCTTGATATTCCGAGCTGCGATATCACAGCTTGCAAATCAACCGCAGACGTTTGTTTGTTGATTTTTGTCTACGAAAATCAAGCGTGATCTTGGACATTGGTGAGGTTTGATTTTTTGATATTTTTCCAACACTGAATATGAGTGAACTAATCTCAACTTACCCCGTTACGTGGGTAGATCACCTTTTCGTGGTACGTTACGGGTTGTAAGATCTACCACCGATTCCTAGTCCTGACTACTTCAAACTAAGGGAACAGGATTTTTCAGTAATCCAAGGATCCCATCTTAGTCCTTGTTACTTTTTATGCCTTGTTGATAGTGACAAGACTCGGCTTTGTCCATCGAGGATGATCTTGAAACAAGGAAAAAATAAGTTAGTCTTCATCTATGTAATTCCTATTCTTCTATTCGTTGTTCCCTAGTTTGAAGTGATTAAGACTAGGATTTTGATGCATGGTCATTATCGGTGTAATTCCTTAATTTTGGTGCTAAGGAATCCAATTTTGACTGACAAAGGGGCGCGTCTTTGGAGGATCTTTCAACACTCCGAAGGGTATAAATAGCGGGACCTTTCAATTAGAGTAAGATCCTTGCGATGAATGCAAAAATAACAACTGTGAAAAAATCGAATACTTCATCATTTCTCAATAGTGTTGAAGTAATACGACATGCACTAAACTAAGGACACGGGATATACTACAATACAATACAATACTACAAATTCCCAATTCAATTAGTTAAAAGCAGGAATTTTTTGCACGAACAAGGCTTTTACCGAGGACAACGTATCAAGAAGACTGGCAACTCTTCCATTTTCTCATACGACCGCTATGAGACTGACAGAATCACGTCATCTGCCGCCGCAAAGGTACAAATTTGATAGCAAAGATTACAACCTCAGAAGAAAGGTTTGTGTGTTTGCTCATTTTGCTCAGTAGTACCTTCGCTCGAGCGCAGTGCTACTGTATCTGTCGCTAGGAGTCTGGCAGAGTTGCCAGTCTTCTTGATTTGATGTCTTTGCTTTTTCTGACATTTAAAATTTGGCATCTATTTCATGACCCCCCCTCCTCCCTTCTGCTAATTTTATGCAGCACAATTACATATATATCTGTAATTCACAGACATTTCTGAAATGGACAGACATTTTTCGCAGACTTCTGAAAAAAAAATCTGGCATCTCTGGTCCAGGTGTGGGAGCTGCCTCCCTGGCGTCGGTAGCATTGGTGGTCAGTCTGGAAATCAAGATCGACCGAAAACAAATCAAGGAAAAAACAACCTTTTCAATCATTTTCATGTTATGATTTTTAGAAAATATGAAATCCATTTTTTTTTTCAATACGTCTTTTTCAAAAGTTACTCAGGAGTTGGAGTTGATGTTTTGGATTTTCCTTTTCGTGGTGACTTTTAACATTCATTACTCATGATTTGTAGAATAAATGTTTTGTATGGTGAAATGATAAAATTTTCACGAACGAGAAAAATCACAAAGAAATCCAGGAAAACCCATTTTATGAGAGTTGAACATTTGTTCATGCCTTTTCTGAGTTATGACAATTAAACTAACTGCCAGTGAAATTTAATTTCAATTTCTCCGATTTTCCCGATTTTCAAATACTTTAAAAATCCATAAATCATGAACCAAGTTTTAAAGAAATATTAGTTTTAAGCAAGGTTGCAAATACTCATTTCGGCTAAAATAATGTTTTTCGGAATAATAAAACCAAAAGATGGTATGACATGTTTTACTTGTAACTTACAAGAAGAGGTAACACAGTATGTGTTTGAAACATAAAACCTGTAAATTTTGCTTTCTATGAGTCACCATCAGCGATTTGATGATCGCTGAGTGAGTGAGTGAGTGAGTGAGTGAGTGAGTGAGTGAGTGTGTGAAAAATCGCTGATCGTGACTCTCATTTAAGGTGAAATAAACAGATTTGATATGTCAAACACATTCTTTGCAACCTCTTCTTGTATCTTACCAATTCAAAATATGATCATAGCATCTAATTATTTCATAATTAAAAAAACATTGTTTTAGCTTAAATGAGTATTTGCAACCTTGGTTTAAAGAGAATTTTGAGAAAATTATCTGAGCAATTCATAAACAATATAATCTTTAAAATCTTGTAAAATTAAACTGAAAGATGACAACTCGTTTTTGATAATTTTTACAAGAGCAATTGAAGACAATGCTTTGCCCTTTTGAACTGAGATTGAGATTGAGCAAATCTAGATAGAGCTGGAATTAGGGCGTAACCGCTTTTGGAAACAATGACTTCTTTCGAAGAATTCTAGAAAACCAAGGCTCGCCCACACAAATCAAGATCACCATCGGATAGGGGAAGGCTTCATCTATCTAATGCTTATGTTGGTTTGCGTGGGCGTACCTTGAATTCCTAGAAATCGTCAATAGAAGTCATTGTTTACAAAAGCTGTTACGCCCTAATTCCAGCTCTATCTAGAAATGTTTTTGAATACGAACATACCAACTCGAGAAGATGGGAAACTCTGAAGTTATTTCAGTCTGTAACTTTACTTTCATTGATAAAGTCTGTTCCAGTTAGTATTTGGCCGCTTCTTTTTGATCACTGTAGCGCCTCTAGTTGTCGTAGCAAGAAACTATTAACAGCGTTTGGATCAGGAAGGATTGTTTATTTAGTAGTGAATATTTCATCAGGATTCATATGTATATAGATTTTTCGCACTTGCAACTAAGAAAGCTGGAAACTTTCACCTACCCTGGGCTCTCTGTATGCCGATGGGGTTAGGCTCTGTGGTTCTCATTAATCGGTTAGCTTATGATACATCTCCCAGTGAGCAAAGGCTCTTTAAAGGGGATGCCTACTTTCAAACAATTAACTTATTCTAACACATACAAGTGGATACTAAGTTTAAACTTTAATTTATATGGTTGGTGGTTCTAAGTACCAGGGTTCAGCCAAAATGTTGATTTGATGATGGTTATTATGAACGGGTGTCGTCGATCGATCTGGCTCCACAGAAGAATCAACTCCATATCATACAGGTGCGACCAGAAATAAATGCCAAAAATAAAAGGAACATTTTCAAAAAATATATTGTGTGATTTTCCGCTTGAAGTGTGCCCTCAAATTCTTTTTGAACACATCAATTCGATGTAGATTTTTCAAGGTTGATGGTAAATCGTTGTACAACTTGCTACCTAGGTACGTAATTCTCTTACGTCCAAACTCTGTCCGTGGACGTACCAGGCCAAAGTTTCCCATCTGACGCGATGCTCTGGTGTGCTGCATTCTCCTTATAGCGTAGTTGTGATGTATAGTTTTATTTGTAGCAATCTTATGCATTTGTATCAAGATTTGGAATTTGTACAGTGATTTTACTGGTAAAATAGAGCTGCTCCGGCTGTCACTATACAATAGTCTTGTTGGATACAAAAATGGCTTCCGCAGTATAATCTTCACACACCGATTTTGAATAACCTGGAGTTCTCGTAAACTAGATTTACTTGCACTTTCCCAATTTGCTATTAGGTATTGGAGTCTCGAATGAATCAGCGAAAAGTATATGTTTTTCATGCATACAAGGGGCACAAAACTTGAAATCTTCCTCAAAATTCCGCATAAAGAGCTTGTTTTTTTCTACAAAGACTCAATGTGTGGCTTCCAACTCATAGACGAATCAATTACAAGGCCTAGAAACGGATAATCGGAAACTTCGTCTAACACCTGGCCTTGAATAACAAGTGGATCATGTGCTGGAATGCACCTCCCTGGTGAATGAATCAACATGTACTTCGTTTTTGTCAGGTTCAACGAAAATACATTAGTCTTGAAGTACTCCATTAGCAAATTCACATCGTGTTTGATGTTTTGTAAATTTTTTTTTTCCTTTGGTTTGTTTTTTTCCGTCGATCTTGTTTTCCGTGCTGAGCACCAATGCTACCGACGTGCCAGGAAGGCAGCTCCCACACCTGGACCCTACCTATCGACCCATCAACTCATGAACCGGGGACCAACGGCTTTACTTCCCTTCCGAAGGAAGGCGTGATCGGAGATGTTATGCCTCAGAATATCCCGGCGGCGCTGACTGGGATTGAACCCAGGCCTGCTGGGGTGAGAGGTAATCACGCTTACCACTACACCACCGGCGCCGTTGTTTTGTAAAATTGATTCGCAATTAAAAAACCCGAATTTATCCACCTATGGTGTGATCAGACCCTTCATACTTATTCAAGTTTATTTATTTTATTGTCATTATCAGTGACCAAGCCCCCCACCCCCGTGTCATCCAGTGACGCTACACCACTGCCTGGGGGTACCCGGAATATATCCGGGTGTAGTCTATTTGGTGAGGCTACCAATCACCTTATCATCGTATTTTAATGTGATTTAATGGGTTTTAATTCAATTCATATTCAAGCAACTCCCCCGGGGTACCCGGAACATGTCCAAGTGTGTCTGGGTCTGGAACACTTAACACGACTTGCATTGATCTTATTTTTGAATTCTGTAGTAATTTGATGTGTCGCATGATGGTTTTGATACGTTTTCCGTTAAATCCAGCGTGAAAGCCCATATTCACCGGATCTTATTCCGGCCATATCTCCGGAACCGGTTCACCAATTCCAAAACCGTTCAATAGCGTTCAATGGGACCCCAAGACCTATCATTTGGCGCCGAGTTTGTCCAAATCGGTTGAGCGGTTGCTGAGAAACGTGAGCGCATTCATTTCGTTACATACACACACACATACACACATACACACGTACACACACACACACACACACACACACACACACACACACACACACACACACACACACACACACACACACACACACACACACACACACACACACACACACACACACACACACACACACACACACACACACACACACACACACACACACACACACACACACACACACACACACACACACACACACAGACAGACATGTTCCGATCTCGTCGAGCTGAGTCGAATAGTATATGACACTCGGCCCTCCGGGCCTCGGATCGATAGTCGGTTTTTCAAGTGATATCTATACCCTTCTTTGTAAGAAGGGTAAAAATACACGAAAATACACGTATCACCAGCGAAGAGTCCAAGTTCTCCAATCAATCCTAGTTTAGACAAATCGTTTATGAACAGCAGAAACAAGACCGGCCCCAAATTGCTACCTTGTGGAACTCCGGTATAGATGGTTTGCAATGGGCTTTTATATTGACCGAAAGACACATACTGCTTCCTGTTGGTAAGATAACTTTTGAATAGCATTTTTACGGCTCCTCGTATTCCGTAAACCTCCAGTTTAGCCACGAGCAAGTCGTGGTCAATGGTATCGAAAGCTTTTTCTAAATCTATAAACAACGTGCCCGCAAATTGGTTATTGTCTAATGCATCGTATTTCTTGTCGACGAGATCACATGTTGCTGTAAGAGTACTGGATCCTTCTCTAAATCCGTACTGATGTTCGTATAATATATTTTACTGTGATAAATAGCTAACAGTTCCGACGACAATCAACTTTTCTTTGATCTTATCAATGATAGACAACGTGGAGATCGAACGATAGTTGTTCAGTTCCTTCTGATTTCCAGATTTAAAAACAGGTACAAGACGTGCTATTTTGAGGCAGTCAGGATATTGGCCAGTTTCGATGATTTCATTGTAAACATCCACAATGATTGATGCAAAAATGTCGAAATGTTGTTTTACAAAACCAACCGATATATTGTCGAAGCCGGATGCTCTCTTTGAATCCAGTTTGTTTATTAACTGAATCACCTCATTGACTGACGTAGGACTCAAAAACATTGAATTCGGCTGATACTGCAGCGTTCTCAAACGATGGATATCACGATCGCTTCCTATCTGATATGCCAAGTTGGTTCCGACATCGCAAAAATGATTGTTGAATATGCGGCAAACCTCCTCAGTGTCGTTAACAATATTGCCATCTTTCATGATTTCGATGGATTTGCTTTTTCCTGTTCTCGTTCCCAACACATCGTTTATTAGATTCCAAGCAACTTTTTGGTCATTCCTCATCAACATGTTATGGTAATAATGTCGTTTACATAAAGCTTTTTTTTAACTGAATAGCTTCGAGACAAGAGCAAAAAGCTCCGCAGTTTGCTCATCTTGAGGGTTACGACGTTTTTTCTTAAACAATTTTTCTTTCTCCTTCATTAACCACCAAACATGCACTGACATCCAAGGACAATGCCCCTTTAGCTTAGCTCTCATAGATACTATTTTTGAGCTTTGGGCAAGATTGACATTGTAACAATCGATTAAGTATAAAAGTTTGTCGTTAGCTGCACAAGACTGTGGCAATCCGTTCATCAATTCACGAAACAATTCACTTAATCGACGGTGATCAACGATCCGTTTTTGCAAAATCTTAACAGAAGATCTGCATCGAGTTCCAAACGAAGACATGATTATTGAATGATCACTAAAATCAACGAACACTGTTTCATTTACAACATTTGAAGGTACAAATCGGTTTTATCATCTCTCTTTACGAAATGCGGGGAGACACCCCTCACCAACCCTCTCCAACGGGAGAGTTTGGTAAAGAGAGATGATAAAACCGATTTGTACCTTCCTAAAGTTGTCCTAGCTCGCTTTCTACTCTCAATTTTTAAACTGCCGTACTCTAACTATCAATTCTATACTTTAATTTCCTCATCTATCGTAAAAAATTACCACTTTAGTCTGTTATTTGAAATTAGCATCTTCAACTATGTAAATCGTTGACTTCACGCAGAAGTAATACTAAACATATAGTCAAAGTTCATATACTTGTTCAAAAGTTATCGAAGATGGAACGAGACAGGCGTGAAAAAAATCTACACACTCACGTGCAAAATCCAATGTGGTCAGGAGGAATGATTGCAAAAGCTTTCAAATTTTCAAAATCGACTGTAAATACCGTGCTTAACCGTTATCGGGAAACACTAACGTTCGATCGTGCAAAACAAAACTCTACGTGGAACATATGACCGAAAACTACGAACGAAGGTCATAAGGGAAGTTCAAAAGGAATCCTTGGAGGTTCAGTGCGGCACACAGTACAGTTCGGCGAATCTGTATGCATGAAGATTTCCGGTCGTACCATGCCAGCAAACATCCCAACAGGACGCTGAAACAAAACCTGGTTGCCAAAAACCGTGCAAGAAAGCTGTACGAGCAAGTTCTGATCAAGTATAACGGATGTATTTTGATGGACGATGAAACTTACGTAAAAATGGACTTTGGACACATCCCGGGCCAAATGCTTAACGGGCTAAACGCAAGAGGGATGCTCCGGATAAATTCAAATTTGTCTTTGCAGTTGATGATTTGGCAACCCAAGCAACATTGCAAGTTTTATTGAGGTTTTACAGCATACTACAAGTCTAAATCATGGTCTACAGAACCCTCATAAAAACCCAAATTGTTACTTGGGAAGGCATCTGCACTTGCGGAAAGAAAACAAAGGTTTTAATCACTGGAAATGGACTATGAATGGACAATAGACTGATGCAAAATTTGAAATTTTCGCTCCACAGTGCTCAAACGGTTCTAAATTGGGTCCTGCTTAGCCTCCCAAAATTTGAACTACTTTAGTAAGAAACTGACTCGGCACAAACCATTTCAAGTTTATATGGGAATTACTATGGGAAAACTAATGTTGTTTTTTTGTTCATAGCTATCTAACAATTCACCACATCACTGTGCTTATATAAATGATAGCAGTGCATTGTAGCTACAACTTTGTTCAAAACCACTTTTCAATCAAATGCACGGAACAAAAGTTATTAATGATTCAAGTCACTGATGTCTTATGATTATGCTCAATAAACTGTTCAGCAGGCAACATTTGTGTTTCTGGTGAGAATAATAGAGCACAAATATCATGGCTACTATGTCACACTGCAGAATACAGTGTTGCTAACAGAACAGCTACTTAATCATGCCATAAGATTATCAGTCTCTTAAACAATTAATAACTATTTAATTTGACATTTGGCTGAAAAAAAGTTATTGCGCAAAGTTGTAGCTTAAAAAAATTCCCGTAAGAATAGTTATAGATCTTTTTGAAAAAGCAATATGGAAATTGGGTAGAAGACAATGAACAAAAAGTTTGGTTTTCCCATAGTAATTTCCATAAACTTCGAATGATTTGTGCCAAGTCAGTTTTTTACCAAATGAGTTTAAATTTTGGGAAGCTAATCAGGACATGATTTTAAGCCGTTTGAGCACTGTAGAGCGAAAATTTAAAATTTTGCATCAGCCTAATGGACAACTTTACAAGGAAGAGTGTCCCCAGAACATAATTTTGCCTTTCATTCAATCACACGAAGGTTCCGAAAAGTTCTGTCATTCCAGCCGCGATGTCACAGAATGGTATAAGCAGAATAATGTCGATTTTATTGAGAAAAGTATCAATCCACCAAATTGTCCAGATTTTCGTCCCATTGCAAAATTTTGGGAAATTATCAAGCGCAAATTGAAGAAATGTGGCAAAACAATGAAATCACCATCCGATTTGGAGAAGTGGTGGAAAAAGAATGGTAGATGAGGTTGACAGTACTACATGATGAGAGGTATTCCGCGAAAAGCTCGAAAATTCATCCGAAAAGCTGACGAATAACTTTTGTTGTATTCTTCCCTTAAAGCTAAATAAAAATCCTACAAAATGATACCTTTAGCGTTTTTGTATTTTATTTCCCCGTGGAGAAATGACCTATTTTGTTCGGCCCAATTCTAAATGGAACAGACTTTATAAGTGAGGGGGCGAAGCAACGCCTATTGGATTGAGCAAATATTTTTGAATAACACATATGAACATACCAACACCAAATCTATTTAAGTATGAAGCTTTACTTGCATTCATATGAGTGAGGGGGCGGGGCTTAGTTAGTCCTCTCCTCTCTATCTTCACTTTTGAGATGGAGCAATCGTTTTCGAAAAATTATTCTGAACAAACCAAATCGATAAGATAAGAAACTTCGAAATTATTTCAGTTTGGAATCTGACTTTTACAATGGCCTACCCATAGTAATGTTTTAAAAGAATTTTTTTTGCATGTTCAAACAAATTGGAGCATACTGATAGTAAAAATATTTAATGTAAATTATGTCACTTTATACGAGATTTAAAACCATCGTATACCTTGTGCAATCAAAATACTATGGAATAGTCACATAAGTTAAAAGCATTGGTGCAGTTTCAGATGCAACCGTGTGATATGAGATCCTCATCTGTTCTGTGGTATAACATTAGAAATTGATGAACAATATAGCGAACTTTATTAATGCACTGCTCCATGTAGTGTATCACTTAATTTTGTGGTGTTTAAAGTATAGATAATTTAATTCACTACTAGCACAAAGCGCATTCACCACTGCAATATAGCGACAGTAAAAAAAAAACCAGGGAAGCTAAATACAATGTGAGGGAACATGCCTACCAACATAGTAACGACCAGCGAGAAACAATTTTAATCGCATGCTATTGAAAATAAAGCTCGGAATGCCGCTACAGGTGAACGCGATGATGATGACGATGATTAATAGGAAACGATAACGCTCAGCAAGGTTAGAAAGATGATCTCAGCGGTTAAATTCTAGTTCAAGATCAGTAAGATGATCATATCGAATTTTGAAAAATATATTTTCCGAATCTTTCATTCAACGACGACACGTCCGACGTCCATGAATAATTAACGAACCTGATAATTAATAATTACCATATTTATTCGCCTCCCAACTGTTCACACAATGTGTCATAAGCAACCTTCGTAGTGGTTGTTGTCAGCCTGCCAACCTGGTTGTAATGGCTGCAGCCTGCGACGAAGAAGCGCGTATTTATCACTGCACGCGGACACCCTTCAATTGTTCGGTTGGTCATCCATTCGATTATCAAGGTTTCAAGCCCCAGCCAAAAGTCAAGGTTACATTGAACAGTGGAGTGCGGAAAAGCAGACAAAGTTGGATTTATGACCCCTGACAGTACGCTGGCTGGAATGTGTTTAGTCGAACGTTGCCGTCGTCGTCAAAGGACTGTGACCGATGACGATCGTCGTACCTTTCAGTGCCACGCTGAACTTTTAATTGCGCAGTTTCAATTAAATTTGATATGTAATTAACTGGACAGTTGTGTCAAATGTACTGGAAATCAAATCCTAAGACCTCTTCATTCGGTTCGCTATTACGCCCAAACTAGCACCAAGGCCATCGTCGTTGGCTGTCAGACATAAAGTCAATCCTCTAGCAAATTACGCCTTTCGCTCGGGGGCACCATCGTTCGAAACCGCACCGAATTCGGTCAACTTTTCTTTTAAGCTTCCAACTAGCCAACAGCCGGTGAATGGCAGTTTGACCTTAAAAGTGCGCCATGTGTGACGGGAAATTGGAAAATTAAATTCAATAAATAAATAAGAAAAAAAAAATCGTTGTCAAGCCGCCGCCGACAGCCAACAGCTCTAGCTTCCAAAAGGCTATGCTCGTTAGGCAGCAAACTTGACCGATTGGGGTTATATCGTTGGAAATGGACGCCGATGATGTAATGATTGTTTGCTGCGCTTTTAAATTCCATTCAGTTTTGTGTGTGATCACAAGATTTGATCTCTTCCAAGAAAGCAGCACGCACACTTATGACGTGTTTGAATTATGGTTTGGCAAGAGATTATCATTCTGCGGAAGCAGCATGGTTCTCGAGAATGTATATCACATTCACGCAGGGTACAACTGGCTCAGCAAACATTCGTAGGCGTCTCGACCATTATATTGGACAAAAGAGGGGATGTTGAATAGGATCATTGGAATTCTCTGTCCGAACAACAATCCGATTATGGAAGTGGCTTACCAGATAGTGGTTCTTTGGAATGTACACGTCATGAGCGAGAATACCTTCGCTCAGTTGACTAAATACACGACGAGCTATTGCGACAATTGCTCTCGACTACGACTTGAAACTGTTCGCAGCTTGGAGCTACTGTAAAGTGGAGAAGCTAAGTGGTTTTGGTTTGAAATTCTAATGAACTGACAATTAAATGCACAATAGGGTGTTTCATTTTGAAAAAAGTGATGAATTTTTGATAGGCCACCCTCCAGTTCGATTCATAGCCCCAAAATATGAACCTGTGCAAAAAATGGTAAAGATTGATGAAGGTTTAGAGGTCGCGCCAATGATTTGGATTTTGTATGGAGATTTTGGTGAATTAGTATGGGAAATTATTGATTTTCGTTTACATTGCTCTAACTTTGGTTGTAGTTGTCCAAACGTTGAAAAAAAAAAATATGTGGTTGTCATGACAATGATCAACAAGCCTGTTGTTGTTGCGATGAAATTGGCGTTGTTGACTTGTACATATTCATCTGTCAATTTACCCTATTTTGCCATTTTTTCACATTTTTATAATTCTTGACACGCTGCAAAACTGAGCGTAGCAACTGTATGCTTTTTGTTTATTGCCATAGCAATAACATACTAAATTTTTTCGACATTTGGACAAGTAGAAGCAAAGTTATAGCGATATAAGCGATTTTTTAAATTCTTCCATAGTAATTCCCATACAAATTTCAAATCATTGGCGCGACCTCTAAACCTTCATCAATCTTTACCAATTTTTGCACAGGTTCATATTTTGGGGCTATGAATCGAACTGGAGGGTGGCCCATCAGAAATTCATCACTTTTTTCAGAATGAAGCACCCTAATGCACAAGTACGGACGTTCTCCCTCCCAACAACAACGGTGACCCGAAGACGACTGAGACAGAAGAAACGCCATTGACTTCCACTGTTTGTTTTAGGCAGTCGTCTCCTCCCTTTATATATATAGGTAGTTGAATAATAACATTCCGCATAAATTACCCCGGTGAGGAGACAGACGAGTCTTTAGCAGAGTGCTGGTACCGATTGTGGTGATTTGGATGCGTGATATGTGGGGAACCCGTGTGCGTGTGCAAGAAGGGGTAGGATCCGAGAATGAGTTGTTGCTTCTTTAGCTGCGAATGTCACCCACTCTTAAAATGGAATCGCTATGGCTCCGGCCGGACACCGCGATGACATGGCTGATGAAGGGCATAAAGGTGTCAGTGTGGGACCGGGCAATGATCGATGTGCAAATGGACAGGGATGAAATCTTCGCTGAAAGTGTGGAGTTAGTTTACAACATGTTTGTAAAATAGGTGCGATTTCGATTGTCTCAAATAACTCTTTTGAGCTACCCTCGATGATCGTGGAGAGTGGTTTTAAAAAATTATTGTAAGCTGCAGGTTAGGGTTCAGGCCTATCATGGTGCACAGATAAAAATTCTGAATATTACTGGTGATGTTAAAAAGAACTTGCAAGAAATGTTGCAATCGGCACCGGTGGTGTAGTGGTAAGCGTGATTACCTCTCACCCCAGCAGGCCTGGGTTCAATCCCAGTCGGCGCCGCCGGGATGTTCTGAGGCATAACATCTCTAATCATAACTTCCTTCAGAAGGGAAGTAAAGCCGTTGGTCCCCTGTAGGGTCCAGTTGTAGGAGCGGCCTTCCTGGCGTTGGTAGCATTGGTGCTCAGCATGGAAAACAAGATCAACTGAAAACAAATCAAGTAAAATCAAATCAAGTACTTTTAACTTTGACCTATACCTATTTATTATATCTTAGTTCGACCCAGGTGATACCTTCAAGTGACTGAAATGCTTCACTTTGAAGTTAGTTTCCTAGCTGATTTTGAAATTATATAGGATATATGCTCCAACGCTTGTCGTACCACAAAAATACCTATGGATATGTCACAATAGAAGCACGCCACAGTGGAAATCCCGAGCCATAGTTCAAACATTTACCACAAATCAAAATGAAGCACATATAAGATTAGTTACAATACCATGTACAAAAATGAACAATGAAAGCATGTCATGCATATAGAAGGAGCACTGTTGGGCACTTCCTGAAATATTTTAATAGCATAATTCCTTTGCAAACCCATATAAATATATGTGTAAAATAAAATTAAATATGAGTGATTTTCGGCAAAACCCGCCAGTATCGTCAGTCCCTATACGTAAGCGTACTACAAAGCGGCTCTCAATTAAAGGAGTAACAAGTGTGATACTATCACTGCTAGACTAGATCTTTGGTTTTTTCATGCAGTGGTTCATCAGAGAGGGGAAGCCTAGTAATCCCCATTGCTTGCCCATGGCGCCATTCTATCGCGGCATGAGCCAGCAACGCCGGCCATAAACCTACCGTTATAATAAGCATATAAAGCGTATAAAGCATGCAAATAAGCCCGACCACCAGCAACAAGGTGCAAAAACTAGCCAAGGGGAGGGAATTTCAAAAGTATTATAGAGCAAATTATAAGAAAATACCAGAAAGAGGTTTAAGATGCACAATGAGAGTATTCTGAGTTGATTGAAGAAATTCATTAAATATTCCCAAGGGTATCAGGAAGATTCCAACATAGAAATTTTTCCGAGATATTAGACTAAAAAATAATAAATCCAGGATTTGGAAAAGTGACGTAAATTTATACATTTAAGGATTTCATTTTCCATAATCCAGGATCATTACATTATCTAAAGGATAATTAGGATTATGGAAAATCTTTCAAAATCTGATAGATTTATTTTAAAACAATCCGGACATGAAAATTTTGCCAAGATTCTGGAACGTGAGAAGTTTTCAAGTTCCAAAACTAAAAGAAAGATTTGAAATGCCGAATTTTGGCATGTTTTTAAAATTTTGAACTTAAAATAAATGGCACTTTGAAAATTTTCAAGATATTGAACTTGGACTTGGAATTCCAAACTCTAAGATGTTGATTTATATTAGATCTTAAACTTCCTTAAATAAAGTAACTGATGTCATATCCAAAAAAATATTTGTGGCAATCAAGTTGTTGTTTCACCAAAAATAACATATTTTTAACAGATTAATTAAAAGCAGTTTTCTTTTAAACCTGAGAATTTTTCGTAAAAGTTCTGGAAAAACCTGGAAACCTCAGGGCATTTTATTTAGCCAAATGAGTAGACCTCCTTTAATGAGTAGCCAATGTTAACTATCAATCAGTCAAATAGTCCAAATATTCTGAACAAATCCCTTAAGTGCTTAAAATCTTAAAAACATAAATGTGTAAGGAAGCTCATCCATTTTTTTTTAAGTCTGGGCTAATGACCTTCAGCCTGATGGCTGCACACCCTCAGGGCAATAGTGCCACATCCAGAAATGACCAGAAACTTTGATATATTGATAAATTTAATTTCAAGAACAGGCAGTCCTAATTTGGCGTGTTTTGTGCATTTTGGCTTAATATTAGAATCTAACAACTCAGAACTTCCATTTATTTATTTTATTTTAATTTATGGTAACAGTTGATAATTCTATAACTATATGGTCCCTTCAATATCGAGTTATGGAGAGTTGACTGTATTACAAATTCAAAAACAAACGATTTTCTTGCAGCAGCGTTCAGCTAAAGTCAGTTTTGCTGGGCACTTGTCCAAAAGTACCCATCAAGAAAATGGAGTCCCTCAAGGCTCGGTTCTTTCAGTATCTCTTTTTCTCCTTGCTATGAACTCTATATTCAAAATCATACCAAAAAATGTCCAGGTCTTCCTATACGCTGATGACATCATTATCATCGCCACCGGTAAACGAGTAGGATTCCTTCGTCGTAGACTTCAAAAAGCAGTTACAGCAATCGAAAATTGGGCTACTAGCATTGGCTTCGAGATGTCTCCTACAAAGTCTTCAACCATGCACTGTTGCAAGGTTATCCGTCATAAAAACTGGCATTTAGAAGGGGCTAAGATATTGTTGGGGGACTCCGTTATCCCTAAGACCAAGTCTGCAAGAATCTTGGGCGTTCTTTTTGACAGGAAATGTAAATTTAATATACATACGAAGCAACTTAAAGAGGATTGCAGAAGCCGTCTGAATTTGTCAAGAGCTATTTCGAAAAAAGCAGACCGTAAGACCCTTCTTTACATAGGAAATGCAACAATAACATCAAAACTTGTCTATGGTATGGAAATTCTCAGGAAAGAGAACCTCAAAAACCTTGCCCCGATCTACAAGCAAATTCTAAGAATCGCTTCAGGTGCCCTTCGTACCAGCCCTGGTCTCTGGCCGTGGAATCGGGATGTTTACCTTTCCAGTACAAGGTCACCCTCTCACTAATTAGGAAATCATGTTCCGTGCTAGAAAAACGACCTAACGAGTGCAACGGTTTATGGAAAAAAGCCAACACTGCCTTCCAACACCTTACGGGTAAATCGCTTCCGCCATTGAAAAAACTCATAACTATTCAGCATAGACCTTGGCACAAACGGAAACCACCAATCGATTGGACAATCAAAGCGAAAGTCAAAGCAGGACAGACGCCTCAGCTAGCAAGGGAAGCTTTCCGTGAGTTAGTAGATCACAAATACCAAGAGCACAACCGATGGTTTACAGACGGATCTTTGGCTGATGGTAAAGTTGGTTTCGGTGTAATTGGACCTACAACTAGAATTGAAGCTAGTCTTCCTGAACAATGCTCAGTTTTCACTGCTGAAGCTGCAGCTTTGTTATAGGCAACTCGTGAAGCAAATGACAAGTCCGTTATATTTAGCGACTCTGCTAGTTGCCTACAAGCACTAGAAGCAGGAAAGTCCAAGAGCCCGTAAGTTCAAGCTATCGAGAGGGAAGCAGAAGAAAAGGATATTTGCTACTGCTTGATTCCCAGTCACTCGAAAATAACCGGAAATGAAGAGGCTGACAGAGCAGCAAATAAAGGTCGACAGCGAGAGAAAGCTACAAACAATGTTCCAGCACACGATATTATCGAATGGAGTAAAAGTGAAATATGAAAAATACATCAGTCAACTTGGGATGGATCAGCAAGGCATATAACTAGGATTGTTAAACCAACAGTTTTTGGATGGATGAACCAGAAGGACAGAAGAGACCAAATAGTTCTTACGAGGCTTCGACTCGGACACACCTGGCTATCAAAACACCAGTTGTTCGAAAGGAAACCACAAGAAGTTTGCAATACCTGTAACAGGAACCAAACCGTTCATCATATCCTCATCGGCTGTCAGCAGTTCAACTCACAGCGTCACGAAGTGGGTTTTCCCGACGACGTAGAATTTGTATTAAGAAACAATAAGGATGCGGAAGTGAAAGTAATAAGTTTTTTGAAAAAAATTATAATGTATAAGAAAATTTGAAATGTATATATTTTGTGAACTCTAAATATTAAATTTTCAGAGACGAATGCCCTTGAAGGGTAAAGTCTCTTTTAACAAAACAAAAAAAAATAAAAAAATAAAATACCAACGATTCAAAAGTATTCCGCCTATAAATATGTTATAAATAAATTGCATCGCTGATCTGATATAAAAAATATTGCACCCATACCCAGGTAAAAATACATAAAAAGTTTGTATTCTGATGAATTTGGGCGTCTTATTGTAATGCCTGTATAAAGAGAGAGAGGAGTCGAGTATTGGTACAAGACACTGAAGAAGTCTGCACATTGTAGACGAAGTACGCGTATCTGTCAAGGATAAGCACATGAGGCAGTGGAATTAAATGGAAATCACTAATCCTTCTCTCTCTCTTTATAAATAGTTTGGTTTTATTAGGGTCACCTTAAGTGCATGCGCGCTCTGCTCCGCCTACATAGAAAAAAAATATCTCAATTTTAACCTTTGCGTATACAATCCTCTCGTTTAACTTTGAGCCATAGTTAGCATAAACATCAAAATTGCTTACAAGCTTGTATAAAGTATTGAAAATTTTATTTGTTTCCAGTTTCGTCATACCAATTTCAAATCCGTCCAAATTCGTCTGTTTAATACGCGAGTCAAATTTGGATGATTTTCGAATTAAATTACATATTTATTAGCGACGGAAGGCACTCAACACATTGTTTTATGAACTCGTCTAAAAGCCGGCATCAATACTAGAATGCCTGTAAAAAGAGTGACGACATGTCTTAATTGGAACAAATGCTTGTAAAACGTCATTAAAATCGAGCGGCAGACCGCTCAAGTAACATTGCAAGTTTTATCGAGGTTGTAAAGTATGCTACAACTCATGATTTAGACAGATCCTTCATATTACCAACATTCTAGATAGAGCTGGAATTAGGGTTTAACAGTTTTTGTAAACAACTACTTCTCTCGATGATATCAAGAAAGTCAAGGCATGCATACGCAACCAACATTACCATCGGGTAAGGGAAGACTTCCCATACCCGATGATAATTTTAATTTGCGTGGACGTGTAGTTAAGTTAATACACATACGGACAAGGATTGATTTGTTTGTCTGCACAGTAACGGCTCAAGACGCATTTCGCGCCCAATCGTATTGGGAGCTGGCAGCACCCTCAAAGATTTCAATGAAACTTTTCGGATGTGTGGACTAAATGAGCCAAATTTATCTAGACTTTTATTTGAAAAGGGCCAATCTCTTTTTGCTGATTTTTTTTTTTTCAAAAAAATATAGTGGAAAAATGACAACTTCTAAAATACAGTGTTGTTTGCGTGACTTATAGGAAATTGTTCAAATTTTCGAATAAAAATACTTATAAAAATTCCATTCGAAACCTAAACTAAAAAAAAGGATTTTTAAAACTTCAAGTCGATTTTAAAAACAATGACCATGTTTGATATGGATGTCATTTCATCCCAAGAAAGGTAATTACGTTTGCTACCAACCGTCCATACATCGCACAGTGGGAAAAATTGACATAAAAAGAGCAAAATTCACTATCTCTGATCAGCGCTGATTTAACATTTGCAAATATAATCATTCTTACGAGAAAAAGTATCAGGAATCCAGTGGAAATAGTTTTGTCCTGTACATAATAGGGCATGTCCAAAAAAAAGATGTTCTAACATACCCTTTTTTATGTCAGAACTGAATTTTTTAACGTGCCATTTTCATACAAAATCAAACCAATGAAGGTCACAATCATCTCAAAATCAAATAAATCTTTATTTGCAAGTCAATTTTGTCTTATCAGCAACTAAGTTCACTTTGATTTATCGAGAATTCCGTATGAAAAAGGCTTAAAAAAATAATATTATTCTCAGGTCAGAGACGAACCAGCCCACGGCTGAAAGCCTCTCTAAAAAGTAAAAAATATTAATATTTGATTATATTGTCTACTACTGAGTGAAAATCCGATGGTAGGTAATTTAAGTGGAGATCTTACTTCGTATCAACAAAAATGTGGGAAGTCAACTCATCGCATCATAATGCTATATGTCCTTCTGTTATTTATACCTAAACCATTTAGATTATATACCTACTACTTCATTCTGCTTATGAGCACTATAAAAACTAAGGTTGATTGCATACTAGCAGTACTCAATCTGGTAACGAAAGTTGTCAAGACAAGTTGTAGTAATATTATTATCATCGAACAAAGTAGTAAATCGAGGCAATCAAAATTACACATCAGCATTAAATCAGCATTCAAAATTACACTTTCAGTTTATATTCAATAAATTACGACAGTATCTTTCCAAAATTTACGACACTCTAAGTCGGCAAGCTTCAAAGCTCAAATAGCGATACACTTTTCAGTTCCAATCACCCAAAACCACACGCAATAACTGGACATCCGATCGTCGTAAAGCAATTTGTTTACAAATTCCTCTGCAATACGAAACACGCCAAGCCATTGCAGACTTGTACTCGATCGTGGCGGGTGGTGTGGGTCCCTTCCCCCAACCCCCTTTCAAGCTCGCTTCCACATTCCATCAACAACATGCTCGTACCGTCGTACCTTCAAGTCCACCTTCGTCTTTCTCCTCACACGCAGGACCATTGGACTTCCATGGACTCGTTGTCAAATGACGTAATCCAATATAAACACTTCACGCCTAGCAGCAATGTATCGATGGAAGCGACCACACCGTGAACATACTCGGTTGGTCCCACATTTGAACCCTCTGATCAAAGTCGCGACAACACGACCGAGTACCACCTCACTTCAACACACAGGCAGTTGTAAAAAAAATGTTTGCGAAGAATTTCCCGCACACAACATCGATCAACAAAAGCAGCGGCATTCATCGCGTCTTCCATGTTGTTGTTAGCGGTGTTCGTTTATGTTTTGGTTGTTGTACCTACGTACACCATCACTTACATTCACTCAGAGTGGACACCGACAAACCAAAACACACACTCAATACAATGTTGAAACGGTTTGCAACAGTGTTGTTAACTTGTCATGAAGTACCATCCGTAGGTAGGTCAATTTGTTTACACTGCGTTAATTATTGATGAATTCCCAAAGAACAGTCATTCTAAAAATTAATTGTTCCATAAATTTAGAAGCACTTTTCAAAAAATCTGCGAGATCCGTTAAACGTTGATCTGCAAAACAAACACTGAGTGACTGCAGTCGTGAAGCGTTTGTCACAACTTAAGCACAGCTTTTTCCCACGGTTTGCATGCGTTTGCTTTCCACGGTAAGATATGTAGTTTGTGCGATGCAACAAAAACTGAGAGGAAGCTTTTTTTCTCAGTATCTTGACTTTCCAACGATTGCCGAGACTGCGTGTGATTTGGCAATGACGATGAGTGAGTGACCAATGTCATATTCAAGTGCGAAGAATCAGCGGCACTCGAGTTGTTGCTGCTTAGTTTATATGCGCAAAGCCTATATTAGTATAGCTCGTGGTCTAACTATTCCGGCGTGTGAAGGCTATTAGCGGCTGGTTTAGTTTGATTCGTGAGAATGGCATATAATATTCTATTTGCTTGTTATTGATCCGGTGGTATCTTAGTAGATAAGAAGGCAAAAAGGTGGTTGCCTTTGGGATGTTTTGTTTTAGGAAAATTGTTAGCAATTATGTCTTACAGCCCCCAAGTTTAATTTTAAACCTAAGAATATTAATCTATGCAAAGAAGAGCAGTAGAATTTTGGGTCGACAAAAAGGGTTGAAGTTTGAAGATGTATAATATTAACATAAAAATAATCGAAATTGATTAAAAATTACATCCTACGTAATAAGGAAAATTTCTTGCTTTTAACGTAGAACCCAGGTTTATGCCTTGTCTCTACTGCCCTTCTCAGCATTGTTGTCTAATTCGTGAAAACAACAAGCTGAGAAAAACGCTGCTTTGTCTCTATGGACTCTTAAGGATATTTTTCGCGACATTTGCTGACGAAAGTAAGAAGCTTTTCCTGTTCATTGTGCAGTAAAGGAACTTGACATTCGACCCCAATGTATAGCTGATTTTTGCAACAACTGCTTATGGGGCTGTTGTGCCACACAGGGCTCAAGCTCTTGAAAATGATAAGGCAGCTATGGAAACGTAATATTAAAATGATGAAATGCTTCTTGAACCTTGTAAAAATGCTTTTTTACTGCGTCTACTCAGATTCGCTGCCCAGCCTGTGTTTTTTTAGTTAGAAGAGCAGAGCAACGGGCATGAGTTTAGGATGAGCTTCCTTAAGATGCGTTAAGAATTCTTGTTTTAAAAACTTTATCTTTAGAATCTTCTTTTAGAAGCGTATTCTAAATGCTTGCACGTCGCTCTGCCCCTTTGACAAAAATAAACACGGGGAGGACAGTAAATCTGAGTAGCTACGCAAGAAAAGAGCATTTTTCCAAGGTAAAAGGTGCATTTCATCGCACTTAATGCAAAAAAAAAAATCTCAAAATGATAATGCGTCTCCATGGAATGCTCCATTTTGGTTGTGTAGAATTCAAACTGAACAATGCATTGATCCTAAGTAACATTGAAATGTTCTCTTCGTTGATTTCTCTTTGCATCCCCATGCAACCATTTTCAACACATACAAAAATGACCCTAATTTGCCAACCTCTCCGTGTATCAGTATTTCAAAAATTTCACATAACCGTAATTCCAAATCTTTCTCATTCATCTTTCTCATTCATCTTCAAGGTTTATGCTTTGGTGCTGAGAAGTACATGGGCTTTGTAGAACATTAAAAAAGATTTTTAAAAAGCGGGCAGTCAAAATCGTGATTTTGATTGTGATTGTGTAGTATAGAAAGGGGCTAAGGGCCAGGTCTACGATGCTTTTAGACATTGTACATGATAGACAGCAGGTTCAATAAAGGGTGCTACGATTAAAATTTGGGCAAGCAAGAATGCGTGTATTTTTTTTAATAATTTTTTTAAGTTCAATTAGTATATAATATAGAAAACATATTCAGCTAAGCTTCCGGTTGATCGAATCCAAATTGACGGGCCTTTCGTTTGACTTCTGCCATCAGACTGTGAACAGCTATTTCGTCCACTTTGTTCGCCGCAGAACACCAGTCCGTCTTAAACTGTTTATCGCTTCCCAATATTTTCAATCGGGCGGAGCTTTGGCGCCTTGGAAGGGTTCTTGTCCTTGGGCACCACCTGCACGTTGTTGACGGCATACCACTCTATGACCTTTTATTTCGTAATGGCAGTATGCAAAATCCGACAAAAACAGCACAGAGCAATAGTGTTGCTTCAAGAAAGGCAGTAGACGTTTTTCCCGACCTGTTTCACGTAAATTTCCTAGTTGACGGTCCTGGTTGCAATGAAAATGTCGTTTTTCAAGCCACAGGTACAGATAGCCTGCCAAACCAGATATTTATTAGCAAACTTCGTCAGTTTTATGCTTGAAAATGTCTACCACCTTTCCCCTTTCGGTTGCCGTATAAAGTCTGTTTGAAGTGGGAGCAGTTCGGATTTTTGCGATTCGCGTGCAAAATTTTGTTGTGTTACTCCTTTTTTCTGGGCGCCATTTAGATAACTGAAGAGAAAATGTCATAATCAAAATAGAAACATCATTCTGCACCTACCAAATGGGGGGTGTTCAGGCTTTTAAAATGCTCGATTAAAAAAATGCGTCAAGTTTAAGTATACCAAATTATGATCGGAACACCCTTTAAGTTCTGTGTTATCCACGAATTCAAAACAGAGCGAGTCATAGTGACATCACCGCTAGGGTAACGTATCGGCAAGACCCCATCTCAACATTAGTGAATTAGCTGCCATAAGGGAGAAGGGGATTTGTGTGGATTCATAGATAGGTTAAAGTGGTTAATTCGAATGTAAGTAATGTACAGGTAAAATTAGTATGAAATTACCTGATTGTTTATGATGCCTGACCAGGGCCCCACAAAGTCACTTTCAATCGAAAATCGTCAAGCAACGATGAAGCTGTCAACCATCACTTTCAAATGAAAGTCATTATGTCCTCTCTTCGAGCAGATCCCCGTCAACATCAACAGAACCACTTTCGATCAGTTTTCATGCTGTTTGTTTTGGCTTGACTCGTGTTCATTTCTTCTTTCATTGTCAAATGAACTTACTTTTGCATTGAACCAAAGCTGTTCGATCTAAATTCGCGCAGTTTTTATGACTTTTTCTTGATTGTCCACTCGGGTCATTTAAGCGTACGTGAATAGATCAGTGCACGTGGATGTCAAATTTATCATTTTCGGGTGATTTGTTTACCAATCAATATGGGTATTTTTTTTTTTGAATCGGAGTGACGTCATTTTTAAATCCAAGAAGGCGGCTTTCAGTTTAAGAAAAAGTGTGAAATGCCGTCAAATACTTATCAATAAAGGTATTTTTGTAATCGGTATGAAGTCCACATATCGAACATTGATATGCGACGCCATTTTGAAATCCATGATGGCGGCTTCCGATTTCAGATTAAGTGATAAATACTGTCAAATACCCCAACACCCCATTGGAATCGGGATGGCGTCTAGAGGCGGAAATTGATATCCGACGCGATTTTCAAATCCAATATGGCAGCTTCCTATTTTAGAAAAAAATGTGAAATGCTGATGCCGTCCTATCAATATGGGTAGTTTTGGAATCGGGGTGACGTCTGGTGATTGGAAATAAATATCCGATGCCATTTTGAAATCCATGATGGTGGCTTCCGGTTTGAGAAAAAGTTGTAAATTCTATCAAATACCCAAACAAACGTTTTTTTTTTTTTAGAATCAGGGTAACGTCTAGAAGCCGGAAATCGATATCCGACGCCATTTTGTAATCCAAGATGGCAGCTTCCGATTTGCGGAAAAGTGTCCTAAAATATAGTTATTTTCAGAATTAGGATGAGACCAAATATATTATATTAACAATATGGTCCACTCTTCCGCTTAGCTGGTGAACCAAATTTTTAGCGATGAAAGCACCTCTGTGGCCAAAAAGGCTACCAATGTATTTGTTAATCGTCACGAGGGGTAAACCAAATGAAAATTTGTTTAATATTTCAAATGAATGTATTTCAGCATTTTATTTTATTTGATGAGTATAAAGTAATATACACAATGTAACTAATAAAATATTGCGACTCTTACTTTTGTAATAAGTGCTATATTCGCACCCCTCGATTGTTATTGAATGATTGTTGCTGACCTTTTTCAACGCTAGATGGTGCGTGAAGCAATATTTTGCGGGTCACCATTGCAATATTTGGAAAAGACATGAATGGATCATATTGTTAATATGATATATTTGATGAGACGTAGATGCCGAAAATTGATGTCACACCGTATTTAAATCCAAGATGGCGGCTTTGGTTCAGGAAAACTGTGAAATACTGTCAAATACCGATTAATGTGGGTTTTTTGGAATCGGGCTGACATCCAGAAACCAGAAATCGATGTCCGACGCCATCTTTAAATTCAAGATATTGCCTTTCAATTTCAGCCTACAAATTGCATCGAATATCGATTTTCAGAATCTACGCGTCGTCCTCGTTCCGAAAATACCCAGATCTTAGGGTATTTGACACTTTTTGTGTAACCCGATGGCCGCCATATTGGATTCCAAAATGGCATCGGCAAGCGATTTTCGGCATCCACACGTTGTCCCCATTCCAAAAATACCCATATTGTAGGGTAATTGACACTTTCTGAGTCCTGATGGCCGCCATATTGGATTGCAAAGTGGTATCTGATATCGACTTTCGGCATCTACGCGTTGTCCCTGTTCCGAAAATAACCATATTGTAGGGTATTTTACACTTTTTCTGAAACCCTATGGCCGCCATATTGGAGTCCAACATAGCATCGGATATCCATTTTTGGCAGCCACGCGTTGTCTCCGTTTCGAAAATACCCATATCTTAGGGTATTTGACATGTTTTATGAAACTTGATGGCCACCATCTTGGATTCCAAAATGGTGTCGAATATAGATTTTCGGCATCTACACGTCGTCCCCGTTCCGGAAATACCCATATTGTAGGATAGATGACACTCTCTGAATCCTGATGGCCGCCATATTGGATTAAAACATAGCGTCGGATATCGACGTTTGGCATCTACGTGAAGTGAAAGTGGAAAAAACGAAGCAAGCAGTTTTCGCATTGCGTCAATTGAAACAAGTCTTTGCTTCAAATGAAATGAACTGAAGCATTTGACGAACGAATCAAGTGATAGCCCAGTCATGTTTGAAAAAAAGAATGTTCATCGTGACTCGATAACAAGAAACACGATGACTTACACGAAAATGATATTGATCGAAATGAAGCGATTCTGCGGAGAGCTCATTTTCTTTTCTTTGTTTCGAAAATTCAGAACCCTGTGCCTGACGATGAGTCCAAAGAAAATCCCACCATGGCGTTTATCTCCTCATCAGAGAAACCTTCAAATTTCGATGGGTAAATGTCATCGCTGCTGCTATTGTCTGATACCGTTACATATACATTTTGTTGTTTCTTTTGCTGTTCTAAAAACATACTAGCAGAATCGCCAATCACGTCCCAAAAACCCTAAACAAGTGTAGACGCAAGCAGTGCCGGTGGTGTAGTGGTAAGTTTGACAGCCTCTCACTCTAAAGGCCCTGGGTTCAATCCCATTCGGCGCCGTCTGGATGTTCTGAGGCATAAAATCTCTGAACATGTCTTTCTTCGGAAGGGAAGTAAAGTCGTTGGTCCCCAGTCCATGGGTCCATGGCACGATAATTGGGGTCTAGGTTTGGGAGTTGCCTCCCTGGTGCCAGTAGCATTACCGTATGCGTGATAATGTTTGCACCATTGAGCAATGTCAAAATTTAAAAAAAGTCTCGAAAATTTGGTTTTTGAGTTTTTTTTTTATTTATTTAAAGGGGGAATGTTTTTCAGAGTCTTAAACTATGTTAATCATCGATCGAGTTTCCACTTGCTGCAATTACGGCCTCCACATGCGTCCGGAATGCACGGCAGGTTCTAATAATGTAGCCTGGATACATTTCTCTCCAGGTACGGCTCAATGTTTGTCTGAGGCTTGATGTACTCGGGTGGCATTTAGAACAGGCCTTGGCCTTCATGACGCGTCATATTGAGTAATCCAACGGATTAAGATCGGGGCTGGATGGCGGCCACATATCCTTTGCCCAGAACGGAAGATATTCCTGCAACCACTTCTGAGTGTGGTTCGAGGTGTGGCACGGAGCCTCATCTTGCTGAAATACAACATTTGGCTTCGAATCGTTCTGTTCTTTGATCCGCGGAAAAACATACTTACTTAAAATCCCGATGTAGACCTCCGTGTTGACCTTGTCGCCTTCTGGAATGAACACCGGGTCCATTTTTTTGCCATCGGAAGCCACCAATCCAAACACCATAACGCTAGCAGGATGCTTGGTCACATACACGTTCTTGTGCTCGTCGGCCACGTCTTTAACCAGAAGATAACTAATATACCGGTCGGTTCTGGAATTTGATACGGGATCGACGGAAAACATGCTCTCGTCGGTGAACAGGATTACCGGATTATTTCGCTTAAGGAAGCTCAAGATTTTCTTGCATAGCTCCCGGATGCGGTTGGTAATCACGGGAGTTTGTTTATCCGTGTCCTCAACTTCGCCCCGCAATCTTCCTTTACGATCTTCGGTGCCGTAAAGCCACTGATCCCGTGTTCCTTTGCCATTTTCCTTATTGAACGCACTGGATTCACCCGAATCTTCCTTTTGATAGCAGCGATAACCCTCGGAACCCGAGCTAACCTCGGACGACCTGTGGCCACCTTCGCGGATAGTTGTCCTTTCTTTTCTCGGTCTAAAACCCTTTTGACAATCCACCGGGACACTCCCACGGCGATTGAAATGTCTTTTTGCGACATTTGCGCGTGGGAAAAATCACGAATATGCTGCCACTTCGTCATGGTGCAACTGTCAAACTAAGTAAATCATTTTATTTTATATACAGCCTACTACGGTATGAGCTATAGGTTACGAGTAATATGCTATTACTAAAGGATTAGAAATGCACCATTGGTCCACGTCACCCCTGGCAACACTGGTGTACATCTTTCCCGGTTGAGTAAAGATCCAGATGGTTTTCAAGTTACCTCAAGGTTTTGCCAATGCCCACACAGTTCGAAAAAGTAGTGTAAATTTCTGTTCAATATGATGCACATAAAAGAAGCGTCACATATCATATAAGTTTACATTATAAACCGTGTAAAGTTCTGAGACTTTTCATGAAATGTTGCAAATATTGTACACAAAAGCCCATATTTGTAAACAACATTGCTTACAAGTTGCTCGTTTGTGTGAAATGAAATAAAAGTTTATGTGAATGAATATTTACATCACAATCAAAATTCAGGATTTTTTGCTGTGCAGGGCAAAAATCGGGCTGACAAAATTAGATCATTACTGTAGTTCGATAAAATAAGCTATTATCCGGAATCTAATACGGCAAACAAGCAAAAAACGTCAAAGAGAATCGATCAATGGTAAATAGGTTCATTGTTCAGCTTGAATTGCCTAATTTGAAATGAAACAAACATTTTCGGTTATATCAGCAATCTTACTGAACTTAGAGGACTGTTTTTGAAAGGTTGCTCGCCGTGTTTTATGAGACAGTTGATTGGTTGTAGCAGCAACTCAATCATAAATGATGTATTGTAATAGAGGGGCTCGGTACACTTAGAGCAACCGGTTTTTCTTGCTGATTAGAAGATCGTGAGTTTAATCTATAAGCAAACCTGTTAGACACTTTTGCTAGGAAATAAGAGAGAGGGAGAATGATGGAAGCCATAAAAGATGTCGGGGACGGATAGAAGTTCCTCTGGTAGGAGTGGGCTTGTACAAGATTCCGCTGGCCAACTTGAACGAGATAACAATCGACGGAAATACTAGCGTTAGTGTCAGCGTTCTTACGGTATACTTCGTAGCTTGGATACTAATGACACTCAAGTCTCTTTTGGAATTCTCAGTCAGACTGCTTTCAGGAGTAATGCTGACGGGCAAAAATTGATTCCAGTCTATACCACCAGAACTTAGCGATTTCTAATAAGTGTTGATTGGTATACTGTGCATCGTTGCAGTTTGTTCCAACGTTGGTCCATATTGTGTATGGTCCCTGAGGAGCAGTATGTTTGGGTAAATGATCATTGTCGATTTTGCAATGGCAGTCCAAAGGTTAACGACACCAAATAACCTTTCCTTGGGTTCATAGACGTGATAAAGCATTTTGGCCCATTGCACTATGCCATTGTGCAGATGCCGTTGTGGTGATGGTGACGGACAGTGAAATCAACTCAATTGCCTTTGTTGTGATGGTCACATTCTGCGCACAACCGTAGAACTACGTCTTTGTCGACTATACTGGGGTACAAATCAAAAAAATGTGTTGTGAAATAGTGTTAGGTTTTGAACGCTTGTAACTTTGTCATTTGTAGATGAAAATATAATCCAAATACGCCAATCGATAGGATATTACATTACAAATCTGCTTAAATAAATATTCTTTTCAATTTTCCACAAAAAACATTGGAAAAATGTTCTTCTTCTTCTTCTTTGCATTTCAAGCTTATTGCATATCGCATATTAGCTCATTGCGTGCTCTCAACTTAGTGTTCTAGATGCAATTCCACAGTTATTAATTGAGAGCTTTCGATGCCTGTACCATTTTTGCATTGGTATAATTGTGTGGCAAGTCCAATCATACTTTTATGCCCAGGGAAGTCGAGATATTTTCCAACCCGAAAAATTCCTAGACCGGACCGGGAATTGAACCCAGCCACCTCCAGCATGGTCTTGCTTTGTAGCTGCGCCTTTGCCGACTGAGCTAAGGGATGCCCCCGGAAAAATGTACAGATGATAATTTTATCTCTGTTTTCATGAAATAAACGATTTTCCCTAACCCAGTCGTCATAATCGAGTACCATTTGGTTCTACATCGTTCTGCATGAACCTGAAAATATATCAAACAGCGCTGCTGTCATGCCTCTGCTCATTACCGCTTCGGACGGAGTGGCACTTGGTCCTGCAGCAAGCAGGAGCAAGTCAGTGGATTAAGGTGGATCATGGCGTGACCACCTATCACAATGAGGAAATGAGGAACTTGGAAATTGGTTATACATGCAAATCACCCCCTCCCCTCCCCCCTCCCCACGCCTTAAACGACAACCCAAAAAAGACATGGACTTATCACTTTATTCCGGGAAATAAATTATAAGCAAACTACAATTATAAGTAAAAGCAAAAGTTAAATTCCATTAATTTTTTACCCGCTTTCCATAGAGCCAAAACTTTCAAATTTGAGAAAAATTTTGCTTAAAAAAAGGCATACATTCTATTCTTTTTGTGAACTACCAACAACTGACTGTTAAACATATCTGGTACCTCTATATATGCAATTAGATTAACATACGAAGTCCAGCCTTTTTTACATATTCTGCACAAAAGATACTTTCTGCCCCGCCCCATTCATAAAAACGGCGGGAAATTCTATCAGGTGCGGTTGCACATCATTCTTCTTGAACCTGAAAAGATATAAAATAACGCTACTGTCCTGCTTTTGCTCATTACCGCTTCGGACGGTGTGACACTTGGTCCTGTATCAAGCAGGACTAAGTCAACGGCTAAAGTTGGACTTGAGTCCCGTTTCACTAAACCGAAACGCGGAAAAGTTATATGTGCCAAATCGGTTCATAAGTTCTTGGATCAATAGGTAGGGTCCAAGTAAGGGTAGCATTGGTGCTTAGCACGGAAAACAAACCAAGGAAAAAAAATGAACCATAACCGAAACATTGAAATACTTGAAAATTTTAAGATTAAGTTAAATAGTTAAAAATGCATGACATACATCAACTTTGCATAGTTCTACGTCATACTGCGGTCGTGTATAGGACATAACCCTTTTTTTCGTATTGAATTGCATGCATTCCGTGCTTATCCAAATCCGTAGTCCGTTCCCAAGTCTAGTCCAGGTTTATACTATCCGGCTCCAAGGACCAAATGTTGGGGGGGGGGGGGGGGGAGTCCTTGGAAAGTTGGTTCCATCGTGGACTGTATAATTTAGGTGGTGCTCCACTCTTCCAACACGATGGTGTTATTGAAGGGAACGTGTAATATTGGGAAAATACTGAACTCCCACAGTGTGAATGCTGAAATTCAGGACTGATTTTTTTTTTCTTAGATATTAAGACACACATGTATTCACGATTAATCACAAATTATATTTATACGTAAAACCCCTACATATATGTACATGAAATTTGATATCACACGTAACATAGATCACGTTACATTCAACATGGCAGCCCATTCATCTTGGAGATCTAACCGGAACTAAATATCTAATTAATTTCCTTGACCGACGCTGCCCTTTAATGCCGGGATGATTGAGAGCGAGAGAATCCAGTTTCTCCCATATCCTATCGCTGGTGATCGATGATCCTCACCTGACCGGTGATGGGTGGGTGTACCTATTTTGGTCCATGTATGAGTATGTCCGAAGAACGGTACCCAAAATTCACCTCGTAATGATCCCATGTGGTACAGTAGGGTGAAATACACTGAAACCTCCGTTTACGAAGTCTTTTTTTACGCAGTATTCAATTTACGTCCATCTTTTAACGAAGTAAATCCCAAATAACGAATCTGCAACAGCGACGCCGGTGGTGTAGTGGTAAGCGTGATTACCTCTCACCCCAGCAGGCCTGGGTTCAATCCCAGTCGGCGCCACCGGGAAGTAAAACCGTTGGTCCCCGGTTCATGAGTTGAAAGGTCGATAGGTAGGGTCTAGGTGTGGGAGCTGCCTTCCTGGCGTCGGTAGCATTGATGCTCAGCACGGAAAACAAGCTCAACGGAAAACCAAAGGAAAAAACGGCTCTGCGAAAAACTGTGAAATACCCCACAATATGGAAAGATGGTATTTTTGGAATCAGAGTGACGTGTAGGAACCGGACGCCATGTTGAAATCTAAGATGGCGGCATCCGGTTCATGAAAAACTGGAAAATGGCATGGAATTCCAGTTCCTACACGTCACCCTTATTCCAAAAATACCCATATTGTGGGGTATTTACAGTATTTTCCAGTTTTTCATGAACGAGATGCCGCCATATTGGATTTAAAAATGGCGTCAGAAATGGATTTCCATTTCCTACACGTCACACTGATTCCAAAAATACTCATATTGTGGGGTATTGAAAGTATTTTCCAGTTTTTCATGAACCGGATGTCACCATCTTGAATTTCAAAATAGCGTCAGACATCGATTTCCGGTCTCTTCACGTCCCCCGATCCCGAAAATATCAATATTGTGGGGTATTTGACAATATTTTCAAAAACCTCTTTTCACGAAGTAAAATCCTAAATATCGAAGTTTTCTTACGCACTAGGTTAGGTTCGTAAATGGAGGTTTCAGTGTATTCTGCGGTTGCGTTTCTTATCGTCTTGTTTTTTATCACTATTTGAACAACAATTAAGCCAAACGACTTGCTTGGCCTATTCAGCCGAAAAGCGGTTCGTTTCGGTTGGTACTATCTCCTTCGAACGTAATTAAATCAATCTTCCCTGACAGATCATGTCACTGAATCTTTTGCGACGCATAAACTGTGCTAACAGCATTAATATTAATAAACTCAGTGTTCAGTTCATAGCGCAATCTATTTTCCTACATTATCATATACAGTTTTCTAGTTCGGCAATTTTTTTTCATGTGTGTTTACTTCTTGTTGAATTTGATTTATAGCTAATAAATTGATGTATTTTGGCACTTTGAAGGTTGATTTTATAAACTATCCGTCATAAATAAAATAAAAAGCTTCACACAGTTTGAAGTAAATCCGTATCCTATCCTCACAGACACACCAGGAAATGAACGGAAATTAAAAGTCATGAACTGTAAAGTTCACTGTCCACTCATTCAAACTGAACCATTCGTCGTTCCGAATGCGTCAACAGACAGCTTCAGCATATTTTAACAAACGATTTTCCAACCAATCACAACTCACAGTCAGTACGTTTCACGGTTGCGTTAATTCAATGCGGCATCCTTTCTAAACTATTGCGCGTCATTTACGTTACACTAAATAAAACCTCCGTAAACCGAAACTGCCACTTCAGTGTCATCGCGTCTTCCGAAATCATTCAATCCAATAGAATCCATCGCCGGTTACAGAACTTACCAAAACGTCCTACGCGTTCCATACAAAAGCTTATTAATTCTTCGTCCGTTATTCGACAGATGGTGTAAGATGATCTTCGAAGGCCTCTAGATTAGACTGCAACCGTACACCCCGTACTGCACATTCCTTGTGACACTCACAAAACGCACAACGAATCGAAATGGATTTACCGAAGGGAGCCAAGATAACCCACGCCGGGCTGCTGCATCACACTCCGGATGGCAAGACCGAGATTCAGAAGATCACCCAAGCCGGTCTGGTGGCTCGGTCACCCGAGGGGACGGCTGCCAAGGGGATGAACATCCGTGGCAACGAGGATCTGTGGGTGGAAATTCAGGCCAATACCTTCAAGAATTGGGTCAACGAACATGTGAAGGAGTCTGGCTTGCGGGTAAGTCGGGATTTGATGGGTTTGTTTCAGCAGTTTTTAAATTGGAATTTGTTTTTACAGGTCAGTGATTTCCACGAGGATTTCTGCGACGGTACATTTCTGTGTGCCTTGGTGGAAAGTCTTCAGAAGCGTCCTCTGAAGCCAAACTGGAACAAAAGACCCGCCAACCAGCACCATTATTTGGAAAATGCCACCACGGCCTTGAATGCCATCGAAGCCGATGGGGTGAAGCTAGTCAATATCGGCAACGTTGACATCGTCAATGGGAATGTCAAGTTGATTCTGGGTCTGATTTGGTCCCTGATTGTACGCTACCAGATCGGTAAGAGTAAATTCCCACCGAGGAAGTTGATGCTGGCGTGGTTGCAAGCTGCCCTGCCCGATTGCAAGGTGACCAATTTGACGTCGGATTGGAACAGTGGAGTACTGCTGTCAGCTCTGCTGGATTACTGCGAGCCTGGGCTGTTCCCGCATTGGCGTACGTTGGATGTCCACGATTCGGTTCGGAACTGCGAGCGTGCGATGAAAATCGCCTACGATAGGTTCGGGATACCGAAGGTGCTGGAGCCGGAGTATTTAGCGTCCAGCTGGTTGGATGAACTGTCCGGTATGACATATTTGTCGTACTTTATGAAACCGGACGGACCGGGCTACAATACCACCATGCGGTGGGTCAACAGTGTCATCAAACGATCGGTGTCCAATTTCACGGTGAGTTACCTTGCTGAATGGTGATGTGGAAGATTCAAATAAATCAATTTCTTTCCAGACGGACTTCAACGACGGAAAGGTATTCTGCGAGATCATCAAAGATCTGGGCGGTCCTGTACCGGATCCGAGTAAACTAAGCTCGGACCCAATACTGTGGGAGAGCAACCAGAACAAGGTTATCGAGGGTGGTCTGAAGTTGGGAGTGAAACCGGTTCTGGCCGCCAAGGATATGGCAACGGCCGATGAGGAACATCTGGGCATTATGGCCTATGCCACCTGGTTGCGATGGGTTACTCCCAGGCCACCGTTGGCGGACATGTTTGCGGTCCACCTGGAAAGCACTTCCGGAAGGATTGGTGAACCGACGCGGCTGCGCGTTGAGGTTCTATCGAGGGAAATCGAGATGAGCAAGGTGAAGGCGTTCGTAAGCACCCCGAACAGTAACATGTTGCACCCGGTGAAGCTAAATTCCAGGGGAGAGGGTACTTATGTTCCGGATAAGTATGGGATGCATGAAATTGTGCTGGAGGTTGACGATAATCAGTGAGTAGCAAGGTTGGGGGTTGGATGGTTTGGTGAGTAAAACTGTTTCCAATTGCAGACTGGGTGGCCACTTCTTCCGGGTGCTGCCTCGGCTGGTGACGGTTGCCCCTCCTGGAATGGCACCGTGTGCCCTGGGCAGCTTGGTGGAGGTGCTTGTCAATGCTACCGGTGCTCCGAAGACTGAGGATATTCTGGTGACGGCGTACAGCCCGTCCGGAAGACCCTTGAAGTGTCCGCTGAAGAAGGTAAATGGAAATATTTTCTGTATCAGAACATTGCTCATGTGTCTCAAAATGACTAAGTTCCATAGAACCCAATTGGTTTTTACCCCAAACAGACGAATTATATTAAAAATGTGAAATGTTGCCTGCTTTTCCTGTTAATATTGCATTTGAAAAAGGCGTGATTGGTAGATTAATCTGGGGTTTTAAATACATGTTCACTACTGTTTGCAGTTATATTTAGTTATCCAGAAGTTATTGAATCATATGGAATCTTACTTCAAAATCTATTTATTTTATTAGACTGTATGCAATTTTTTCTTTCCATAAGCTTCATACGACCTTTGGATCATTCGAACTTTCATCTTTTTCCTCATTTTGACCGCCTTGTGGGCTTCTCGTGACGTTTTGAGATTCCGTCTATTTGATACTTTACTTTCGTTTGGCCTTTGGTCAATTCAACTTTTCGTCCATTGTTCTTTGTCAAAACTCTGCCAAAAGTCTGCCATTTGACGTGGAACTGCTCTCTGAAGCCGTTCCGCGGTATCAAGATAGTCACGAACAAGCAGGTTTGCCTCTCGGTTGATTAGATTTGATGCGTAATAGGTGTGTGCTAGTTTAATTTTTTTGGAAATTTTTCAGTCGCGTATCATCCATGTGCCACACTTCAATTGTATTAAGGTTTTATTTTTTAAGTTTTATTAACAATGTTTTATTGTATTATATGATGTACGATATCGATTTTGAAGGAGCGAGAAAACTGTAGGTATGAAGTAAAAAGGCATTATTTTCGGTAAAATATAACTTTTGCTCGACCCAGGTTTAACACATGTTTGAGTCTTGCTGGGAAATGATATTATGATCTATCCCAAACCACTATTGTAGAAAATCGTATCAGTTAGAACTCAGTCGTAACGGCACGGAAAAAAATAATAAGTAAATTAAAATTTGACGTATGGTTGATCCGGTTTGAAAAACATTGTTAACTGCTTTCGGGGGCGTCGTTATATTTGAATAGATTTTTACCCGGGTTTGATATTTTATCAGTCGTGGTGTGATGTAAATGGCACGGTGATTTTAGAGCAACCGCTTTTGCTTACTGAGCAAAAGATCATGGGTTAGAACCCATGCCCTTTTACATTACTTATTTGATAGGGTCACGTCGTTTGCTTAAACCATGCTTTAAAAGATCGCATCACTTTCCCTGAACAATGCTTAAAAAGCAAATCGATACATTGAACGTCGCGTGAAAGTGGAATTTATTAAAGGCCTAAATACTTTTTCGTGGCTTTTAGTTTCCGGATTTGAAAGATCGTCGGTTTCAGCAGAAAAACGCGGCCCCAGACCTTTTCATATTAAAGAGATTTATAGTAAAATCGCTTTTGTATCGTGTATTTTGCGAAACTTGTCGTTGTCGTCGGTGCCGGGTTTGAATGGTTACAACAACTTGAGTAACATTATGATGTGATATGAGAGACTCGGTGGCCTTGAAGCAACCGTTTTTGCTTACTGAGCAGAACATCATGAGTCTAATCTTAGGCCCATCCACATTCAAGATTCGTCAATCGTTATATTTGATAATGTAACTACATGGTAATAACAGCAACTCGATGCTTAAAAAGGAGCTCGTCTGCCTAGGGGCAAACGTTTTTGCTTACCAAGCAGAAGACCGTGGGTTCAATCCTAAGTTCCTTCGCGTTATATGAACTTTAGGACATCAATTCAGCTTATCATTTACCAAAACGAACCCTGCTGCAAACCAAACCCGCTTACCCAACATCCCAGTGATTCCTCGTGGAAGTGCAGAGGTGTTCTCGGCTTCCATTAAAGCGAGTGTCACGTCAACACATTCCTACCCCTTCCTTTCTTGACCTGTGTTCGGGCGCAGCCGGCGCTGGTATTGCCTAGTTTGAGATCACCAGTTTTTCACATTGAGGATGATTGCTAGTCCCAAGCATCGTCTATTGGTTCTCTGTGTAATTACAGCTGGGATGGCAATAACAGAGTAGCAACCATGGGCGGTCAATCATGCTCATGCTCATGCTATGAAGCCATTTCGTGGTGTCAAAAACGGGACGACAGTTCTATAGAAGAAGCTAATTTTTAAATATTTGCTACGACTACAAACGCCTTAGCAGGGTTGCACTCTGCTGCATTAGTAGAATAAAGTCGGCGATCTAAAAAAAATTCCAAGTTCCATCATTAATCTAGCTTTTCCAAGTCCTATAAACTTGATGGTTTTACAATGTCTTAAGTTTAACAATGTGATGAACCTTCAGAATCTTAAAAAAAAACACACACAAAACAAGATAAATATTACTTCGATCGACATTAGTCCAAATGGGTTATTAGACCAAAAGCCTATTGAAAAAGGGTTATTTGGTTAAATTTTGGACAGTGATTGCTTGAACTTTCAACTTATTTTAGAAATCTTGGACTTGAAAGAAATTGAGACACCAAGGAAATTTTTCGAGAAATCATTCTAAGACTGTACTATACCTTTCCAAGATTTTGGGACACGTTGAAAAACCCTTTAGGGGACTGTTAATAAACTACGAAAAATGTTTAGGGGGTGTGGGCCTTAGCTAGTTGTATTAGCAACTGTCGATGCAAAGGTAGGGATGGGGGGTTCATAATAGCTCAAACCTTACAAAATATTCTAAAGGAAGAACTAATACAGAAATTTCCTTATTTATCCCCAGATCGACCACGGACACAGTGCCATATTCAAGCCGGACGAGGCCGGCGTTTGGGAGATTGCCATAACGTACCAGGGACGGCACATCCAGGGCGGTCCGTTTACCTGCTCGGTATTCGACCCCAGTGGTGTCTCGGTGCACGGACTGGACGGTGCCATGCCGCTGCGGGCTCACTCGTTCGAAGTGGACGCCCGTGGGGTCGGAGTCAGTGGAGAGCTGCACGTGGATATCGTGCACGAGAAGCGCTCGCTGGTCTGCTCGGTGGAGAAGCTGCAGGAGAACAAGTACCAGGTGACGTTTATGCCGAGACAGAACGGGAAACATCGGGTGTACATCTACTTCAATGGGTACGATGTCAAGGGATCGCCGTATATTATGCGAGTCGGAAGCAAGGGCCGATCCGGGAAGACCAGAAGCAGCCCGCAGCACGACAGTCGGATGAGATCGGAGAGCCCGTCGTACCACTTCCACAGTTCATCCTTGAACCGGAAAAGCGAACTCAAACGGGACATCTACTCTCCGCAAACAGTTCCGGCTGTCAAGGAAATCTACAGCAGCCGATTGACTTCCCCGTTGAGGGAAAGCCCATCTCCAAAGGATGTCCTCAACAGCAGTAGTTTCAAAACTGAGTACAAGAATTTATCATCCGACAACGATTATGGCTTCAGAAAGAGTACGGAGGCGCTGGCAAGCGATTTCAAAACTCCACCGAAAGAGGATGGCTTCAACTACGTCAAGACGGTCCGTACGGAAAACCATGTTACGAAGACGATTCGTCAGCATCGTGACTCGGAGAGTCCCAGTCTGCTCCGTGCCAGCCCGGGCTTGAAGAGTCCTCAAACCGTATCCTCAACCATCTACGAATCCCGGAATGCTACTGCTAGTCCCAAGTTCTACACATCCACAACTCGTTACGTCCCGTCACCGGTCGAGGCCCGTATTTCGAGTCCGATCAATATGCACGAGAAAAACGAATCGTACAAGTTTACCGAACGGGAGTCGAAGTTCAAGAGTACCATCACTCGGGATGTTGCACGGGACAGTCCCACGATTGAAATGTACAAAACATCCTCCCCGTCGGTGGTTGACTATTCTTCGAACATCAAAGTAACTTCTAATAATGGCCCTTCCCGTCGGGATAGCCGCGACGTTATCAGCAAGACGAAGCACATGTTTTCACAGAATTCTCTTGAATCGCTGGCTAATTTAACCGAGAAGCAGCTGAACACGGATTTGACGTTTGACCGAACGGTTGATTCCCAGACGGAGAAGAACACGCACTTCAACAAGTTCTCGCTGGGGGAGAACAACTACCGAAGCGATAGGAAACTGATCGAAGACGAGGGTTTGTACCGCCCGGGAGGTTATCTGAAGAATTATAAGACGGAGTCGAGCGAACGGTACGAAAAATATACGACCTTGAACAGTGGGTTTGAACCGATTGGACGTGACGTCACTGGTGCTAGGGCGATCCGAGTTCAGGATATTCCCGATGGAGTTCTGGGACGACCGGTTGAGTTTGAGAGTAAGCTGGAATTCTGTTCAATAAAATCTTCCATTTTGATGACAACAAATCATTTTCCCATTTTAGTTGACGGTTCCCAAGCCGGATCCGGAAATCTGGAAATTTTGGTCAACGGCGGTCGCGTGACGTCGGCGGTGCGTGCTCTGGGTAATCAGCGTTTTGTCGCCAGTTTTACCCCGCACGAGTCCGGTGTCCACACGGTGCAGATTACGTTCAACGAGGAAACCGTACCAGGTAAGAGATTGCGATTGCAGTTGAGCTTTAATCAATGACCTATATCCGAACTGATTGGATCAGTAAAGCACTGCCGAAGGGAAGTTGAATTCACTGTCCGAAAATGAGCAACGGATAATTGCTCAGCTTCGCCGTCCACGGAAGCATGCCGAAAATTTGGGGTTAATTTTTAACTACCCCTCCCTCCTCTGCCCTGTTTTTGCTTCGTCGTCTGGTTGGTCTGCAGCATTCCAGAGCGTCGAGTTCATCGCTTGGTAAGACAAATCTCTTCCCGTCTCTGCAGGTGGCACACATTTGTGTATGTGCGCTTTGCGGATGTTGATCAAAACAAAGATCGAAAAACAAACTTATTCGGAGAGATTTAAGACCATGTGTTGTTCATTCGTTGCGATTTGAATGGATTGTTCATTCGGTCGTTTTGAGAATTCATGTTACGGAATGTGTCCCGGTCTATTTGCGACTATCTGGACTGGATAGATGCAAGTTAGAAACAGATTACGTGCTTGGTCGAAATTGTTTATTTAGTTTTTGGCTAGTGCATGTGACGAGGGAAAATTGCAATGCTCCGACTTGAGTTGGTTGACTGTATTGGTGTTTCTGGGAACAGAAGTGCTTTCTACGTGGGAAATGTAATTCAATTTTAGAAGTTGATGATGAATTGCATTTTTCACATGCGTTTTTTGATTTATTTATGATTACAAATCTTAATTTTACTGAATTTACACATTTTAGGATGTGTGTTAATTAAGATCCTTTTAAAATGATGTATATTGAAATAATTTGTAAATGTATATAAGAGTATAAAATACTACGATAGTAAAAAATCACTGCAAAAGAGAGAAGGGTGATGCATATTTGCTTATCATAAAAATTAGATAAGGGGGATTAGAAACTAATTCGCTTCGCTTTGCATGGATTTTTTTTTTATATTTAATGATACCCATCGTTGTAAGCTTGATTTAAAAACAATACTATCAAGTGTGTTTTATATTATACTCATCATATAAACAAAAAATCAAACAAAGAAACTTTAAAAGAAATTCCTTTTGCTTGACGAGTATACTTATTCCTTCTTAACATAAACCTATTTTGTTCAAGGCTGAGGCAGTTAAGATTAACACATAATTTTTTCGTCTTTGGCTGTATTACGCCCCTACTGAGACTTTACGGTGGCCCTCAACTACTGCTCTAGATACGCTTCAACAGTTGTTATTTGAGAGCTTTTTAAGTCTGTACCGTAACGTGGGTAGATCACCTTTTCGTGGTACGTTACGGGATGTAAGATCTATAACCGATTCCTAGTCCTGACTACTTCAAACTAGGAGAACATGATTTGTCAGTAATGAAAGAAACACATCTTAGTCCTTGTTACCTGTTATGCATTATTGATAGTGACAAGACTCGGCTTTTTCCACCGAGGATGATTTTGAAACAAGGAAAAAATGAGTTAGTTAGTCTTCATCTATGTGTTTCCTAATCTTCTATTCGTTGTTCTCTAGTTTGAAGTGGGTAAGACTAGGATTCTGATGCATGATCATTATCGGTGTCATTCCTTAACTTTGTTGCTAAGGAATCCAAGGCACGTCTTTGGAGGGTGTTTCAACACTCCAAAGGGTATACATAGCGAGACCTTTCAACTAGAGTCGGATCCCTGCGATGAAGGCAAGAATGACAACTGTAAAAAATCGAATACTTCATCATTTCTCTATAGTGATGAAGTAATACGACATGCACTAAACTAAGGACACGGGATATACTACAATAGATCACATTACTGGTCGCAGTGGTGTTAGGTCCCGAACAAAAAAACCTGCAGAACAATCATCAAACAGAATTTTACCATTGGAATTGCCTTGAGCATCATTCCATGAGCGGTGTTTTGTATTAAAATCATCATTAATGAAGAATTTAGACCAATGGATGAGTAAGTTTCTGGAGGTCACCCTTGAAAAAAATATTTTTTTGTATGACAAATAGGCAGCTATAAACGTAGGTTGTCCAAATTTTGTTTCAACAGAAACTCCCAATGAATGTTTTTCATGTGTTATGATGTGTTTTTCTTAGGTAGACCATATTGCCCCTATCTACCCTATGCACGTTATGAACTCTCAAAAAGATCTCGTCTTCATTATCTTTAAGACATCGAGCATTCCAATGCAAAATATTTAATGATTTAAAATCGATTTCTGAATATCAAAGTGACTATTAGCGAATTTAACTCCAGTTTGAATAACATCAAACATGGAGTTAGTTTTCAGCATATCAGTAATCATGTCGATTCAAAATTTCGGTTGGAATTGTTGGCTAGAATTTTGATCTAGATTTCTACCAGCTGCAAAAAGCAGCACTATTTACTTGCTGAACATTGATAGCAGCAAGTATGGATGAAGAATTTGAAGCTTGTGAGTTGTTTGTACCTACGGATACGAATGTAGAATTTGTTCCTCGCTGACCGCTGTGAACAGCAGAGAAATAAGTACCTGGTCGGGAACGGGGAGCGTTTCCTATTTGTCGCCTAGAACGAGATTAAAGGATCGCTCTGCGAGTCTTACATTCCCGAGGCGTGAGAGGAATCACCACAATTCATGCATTTAGCTGGCATGTAGCAATTGTTTGTTCCTGCCCCAATCCATGGCATTTACGGCAGTGGGTGAGGTATTTGGAAATTTGCTCCAGTCTTCCCTTAGTGTTCACACTTCATTCTTTTATTATCGTTATGTTATTCTGGTCCTTCGAGCCGGATAGACACTAGGATCTGGCGTTCAATTTCCTAGAGTACAAAGGAGCCCGGTCGCAGTTTGCGCACGCCATCGGTAGCCGTTCTATGAGCTCACTTTGACAATGGAGTTTGCCTTCCGAACGCGAAAATGTTACCGTTGGACTGACTCTTCTTCACGCTACGGAAGACTTCAGCAAGCGGTGATCTCGGCGAAGACGTTTTCCACCGCAGAATCAGGTGAGCAAGCGTAACCACCATCCATCGCTTCCGTAAAGCCGTCTCTCACGGTAACCGCAGAGGAACCAACCAACACCCCTCGTTGCGTTGTGAATTCCCTGCAGACGCACTCTGCTACAACTCAGAACATACAATGACAAAAACGTCCAAGAGAAGATCCTGAAGAAACCTCGCTACTAACCCATCGTACGAAAACATTGCCACTACCTACATCGGAATCATCAATCCCTCGCGCAGTTTGCCTCTCGTCACACATCACCAACTGGCTTGAGGACATTTATCATTGCATCTGGCTATGACAGCTGTACCATAGAGTTGCAGATTCGCACACCCTAACGGCAACTATCCTCCGTCGGATTCTTCCCGCAACGCACTCCGCGTGGTTGAGCTGGGAGATTTGTGTGCAATTCACAATCTGGTTGCACCACAGGATAATACTACAGCCAATCTTCCATCTCGGAATTCTGTTCCTCGACACACCAACGTGCAGAATTCACCTTTGCGTACAAACCGCCATGGAATGTACCACAAGACACATGTCATCGTAGAATCGACAAGCCACCGACGGGACACCACTCCGGTGAGGAAACCGCACCGAAACAGTACTCTGCGTGTACCCTATCGTCCGTCAGGACATCATCACTCTGAACATAATCCGGACCGTATCAAACCTTTGAAATCCACTCACGATTAAGAAGAAGGAGAGCTACTATGTTGCATCCTAAAGTGATTCAAGGCGGGGAGTATGTTCACGCCGAACGTGAACCGCATTTGGTTAATAGTATTTTAACCCTCATGGTCACCTCCCGTGCCCATAGTGCAGAAAAGATTCTCACTTTCCAAGTCGGCTATATGCAGTACACAGCTGAATTCTCGCGCAACACGAGAAAAGGGCCTATCATTGTTGATCGATTCTCTTCATCGATTTTGAATAACCCAACTGCAAATGAATTTTCCATTGAGTGTGTTGATTCAGGCGCAAGCTAACATCATCTTCTGTCAAACTGTGCTGCAAGCCTAGCGAGAAACTCGTGTATGTAGCCGTGGTAAACCAAAGAGAAAGTCGATGAAGAGAATCGAACAACGAGGATAGGCCCTTTTCAAATGTTACGCGAGAACTACGTCCATATGATGAGAAACAATAGTTTCATCGTCTGGGACATTTCCACGCTTCTCACAAGCAGATCAAACCGGCAGTATAATCAAATACAGGGTAGAACGTACTGTCCTTTTTATAGCCTGAAAATAGATGTACCTACCTCTCTCATGCTTACCCCACTTCCACCGCAACAGCAACAGCAGCAGCAATAGAACAGTTTGATGGTTGATCGCCGAACCAAACGGTCCATCCTATGCACAGACGGATTCTGTGTAGACCGCACGCGCTCGCTCGTCTCGTTGGCACCCCTTATCCACAGATCAAAATGGGTGTAATAATAAAACAATTGTAAATATTGTCAAATAAATATGGACTATTTTTGTATTGTGAAGTTTGTTATGTATTTTCGTCTTAACGATTACTGCACCCCAGGCCCTGAGTTTCAGCCAGTCTATTCCGGCGTCAGCATAAAACTAGCTTTTTATAAGGCCTTGTTATAAGGTTGTTCAGTTCACCACACTTGAAGTGAACAAAATACAAATCATTAAGAATTCCGTTGCACGAATCGCCGGGACGAGGTTTCCTTTTCAATTTGGTTACTTGGACTGGCTCAACTCCAAGTAATCTAGTCGATTCATCTTTGATCTGATTCAGGGATTCACCACTGGGCAGACCATTCAAGACAACCTTGAACAGACGTTCGGTTTTCGTATCGGAAGGAAAAATTTGGGTTGCTTCTCAGTAAGATACTAGAGAAGACGTTTGAATCCGGTTTCAGCCAATACACAGTATTCACCCCGACGGCCAATTTGAAGTGAACACTTGAATTTATCGCAAAGAGCATGGAAATCGGAAGGGGTTATCACAATAGGACTTTTCCTTCTTAGCATTAAGCCGGGAATTTTTAACAGAATGTTGCCTGGATGATGGATCATTCTCATCATCCGTGAGCATATCAAATTGATTGCTCAAATAAAATTCATCAGAAGGGAGATCAAGCAATTGCCATTTTCTTTTGCGGCAGAATCCCTCGAATTATACTTGTGAAATGTAAGTTAACGCTTTTATTTTATTCTCCATACAAACAACTGATGGTAATCCTCCACATTAAAGAGTGTGACTATCGATTTCACAAGCGTGATCTGTTTTCTTCAACATAATGGAGTATAATGTTTCAAAAAAGCGGCACCGATGGTGTAGTGGTAAGCGTGATTACCTCTCACCGCAGCAAGCCTGGGTTCAATCTCAGTCGGCACCGCCCTCATGTTCTGAGGTATAACATATCTGATCACGCCTTCCTTCGGAAGGGAAATAAAGCCGTTGGTCCCCGGGTCATGAGTTGATGGGTTGATAGGTAGGGTCCAGATGTGGGAGCTGCTTCCCTTGAGTCGGTAGCATTGGTGCTCAGCACGGAAAACAAGATCGATGGAAAACAAACTAAAGGAAAAAAAGGGTTGTGTCCTATACATGACCGCAGTATGAAGTAGAACTACGCAAAATTGATGTATGTCATACATTTTTGACTATTATACTTTATCTTAAATTTTTCTAGTATTTCATTGTTTCGGTTATGGTTCAATGTTGGTTCAAGTTTTTCCTGGAATGTAATATATTATGAAAATTCAAATGTGGGGTCCTAACAAGCCGTTATATATTTTGGAGTAGCACCCCAGTATAGTCCACAAATACGCAATGCATGTTGTGGGATAAAACAATTGCCAAAAATACGTTAATTGATAAGCTTATCAGGCTCTTAATCTTTGTTTAATTTGTTATTCTAATTTACGTATTCACGTTTTTCTACTAGTCTACAGAATACCCCTTAAGTTGGAATTGAAAAAAGTGATAACCTACCTAACTACGAGTATAACTTAGCCTAACGTGCTAGATCACGTATGTTCTGATGAGATGATCTCAGACATGTGTCTCTGAACCTTCCCAGGATAAAACTTCTCCGTTCTTCTAATGTCTGAATTCCAACCAGGAGGTGGATCTCAGAATTTCGAGTCCGCGGGGGACTCTTGAGGATCATCCTAAGGATCTTGTTCTGGATCCTTTGGAGTTTGAGGTGATGGCATTTGGCACAACTCTCCCAGATTGGCATACCGTACTTGATTACGGGAAGGATGATTTGTTTGTAGACAGCAATCTTATTTTTCAGGGCCAGGGTAGACCTTCTGTTGATGAGTGGATACTGTTGATGAGTGGATGTTACACTTGGTTTTAGTTTTTTCAACGTGCTCCCTGAAAATCAGCTTGCTGTCTAGTGTTAAGCCGAGGTAGACTACCTCTTTCGACCATTCCACCACTGTGACCTTCAGGCAGATCTTATTATACTAAAACGGAATAAGTCTGGAAGATTTAGAGTGCGGAATGATGATGACCTGGGTCTTTGCTACGTTAATGCGGATCTTCCAGCTATTGAAATATTCAGACAGGACGTCCAAGCCTCTCTGAAGTTTGGCAGTCAGAGCTCCGATGACCCTACCCTTTTAGACGATGGATGTGTCATCTGCAAACAGAGACAACGATCCACCATCAGGGAGAGCCGGCATATTGGAGATGAACAGGTTGAATAGAATGGGGCCAAGGATGCTTCCTTGTGGAACCTCGGCACCGATGTTGAAAGCATCCGATGTGATGCCATTCAGAGAGACTCGGAACGACCTGTCTGATAGATAGTTGTTTATTATCTTCACTAGGAAGATTGGAAGACCGTACTGCTGCAATTTGAACACCAGGCCATCATGCCAGACATTGTCGAACGCTTTTTCAAACAACGCCATGGCAGATGTTTTCGAAACAGACTTGTTCCACCTGAGCATGTTAGTTACTCGAGTCAGCTGGAGGACGGTCTTTCGATCTTTCCGAAAACCAAACTGTTCCTCGAGTAATAAGTTGTTTTCTTCGGCACATGTTAGGAGCCGGTGATAGACTGCTCTTTCGAACAGTTTTGATAACCTTGAGCTTGAAGGAGAGGACGGATATTTCACAGGTTTCTGGATGGGTATGACTTTAGCTGACTTCCAACACGAGAGGAAGTAACCAAGTCGAAGGCACAGATTAAAAACCAGTGCCAGATGGTTGTAGAACGTGGAACTCGAAAGATTCAGGATTTTGTCGAAACCTGGGGCCTTCATGTTTTTAGATGATTTGATATAGGCCAACAGTTCGTCAGCCGTAATATCGGATTCCTCGGAAAAAATATTAAGAATCTGATGGAGGTTGGTTGCGTTTTCGGCAACCTCAGCTTCTTGAGGGCTGACGAAATGTTGACCTATCGTTATCAGTTGAACCAATGGGTCGCCGGGACTATCCAGTGGGGTCAGTGGTGGAATGGGTCTCGGATTATTTTTAAGGATTTTGGTTAGTTTACAAAAGGGTTTTGCACAATCTGGGAGAGAGTGGATTCTGTTGGCAAAGTTCTGATTTATGAGGTCCACCATCCTGGCTTGGATGGTTTTTGTTAGGCAATTACAGTGCCAGAACGCTGGTATTGCCTTCGAATGGAGTTAAGGAGTCTAATGAGATTTTTGGTAATTCTATCACGGTTCAGGGTATTGCTCACATGTCTGGATACTGGCACGTGTTGTTCCCTGGCCCGGGATATCGCCTCCTCGATGGAACGCAGACACCGGCAGTCGACACAGTGTTGGAACTGATCCCAGCTGACACGATGGTAGTTGCGTCGGGAAACTTGGAATCGGTTGTCGGATGAGCCCACATTGGCCACCACCGGATAGTGGTCTGAACTAAGCTCCTGGTGGGTCACAGGTTGCGAGATGTTGTCTCCCATGTTGCTGACAAAGATGTCGATGGTGGAGTGTACACCAGACCGGCTCAACCAGGTGGGAGAGTCCGGCGCTAATATGGTGTAGTTAGCCTATTGCAGGTTCAGGAAGTTCAGGATTATGCCGTTTTGGTTGCGTCGACTGTTGCCCCAAGTCTGGTGTTTGGCGTTCAGGTTGCCAGTGATGATGTACTTCTCACGCCGTCGAGTTAGTCTGATGATGTGTCTCCACAGGTCCACTGCTGACCCGTCCCTGATAGTGACTTGTTTGGGACAGTATTCCACAATGATGGTAATAGGCGACAGGAGTGGCGACTTCCACACCCACCACTTCGATCATCTTCAGCTGGAAACTCGGTAACAGTCGATAGCCAATACTTGTCCTCAATGCGATAGCCACTCCTCCTTCGCAGGAGCTGGTCCTGTCTAGCCTTACGAGCCGAAAATCGACAGCAGTGCTGTTTTATATCTTTTCAGGTTCAAACAGAACGATGTGAAACCAAGTGGTACTCGATTATGACGACTTGGTTTGAAGAAAACGTTTATTTCATGAAATCAGTGATATCATTTGTAAATTTTTCAAAAGTTTTTAACGGAAATTCGGAAAAGTATTTATTTCAGCAGATTTGTATAGTAATTTCCTATCGATTGGTGTATTTGCATTTCAAGTTCATTTATAAATGACAAAGTTACAAGCGTTCAAAACCTAACACTTTGTCACCAGTCATATTTTTTTGATTTGCACCCCAGTATAGTGGACAAAGACGTAGTTCTACGTAAAAAAAAAATGTTTCGAAAAAGCACATCACCATCTGTTTCATTTGAGATCTTACTGTCAAATCATACAAAGTGGCCACGATCACTATTCAATCATCTTTTCGATTGATCTAACATGTCTGTTTACTTTGGATTATTTCTTAAACTTTGAGGACAATCTGTCCAACAAACAATTTTAGCTGCAGACTAGCTAATACAGGAAAAACTTAGCTGTCTAAACCAATTTTTGCCAATAAAAGCTAATCTGCAGCTTTAATTGTTAGATGGGCGTTAGACTAATCCATTCGTTTATATCGTTTCTATATTATGTAAAATTCGTTAAAATCTACTGTAGATTTATTCTCAAACCGCGTGTACAGTTTAGAAGGGGAGGAAGTTGACAAATGTCCACTAGAGTGATGCAAAATTTGAAACCATTACTCCACTTTGCTCAAATGGTTTCAAATTGGGTATTGATCTCATTTTGTTGAATACTGATATTGCACAAGCCAATTTTCCAAGGATCTTTTGCTCTGGGATGCATGGTCCATTGTTCTTGTATGATTTTTCTGCAATCACAAACATTATATTTTTCTGAATTTAAAACATACCTTCTTCTTGTTTTACTGCTAACGTAGATCCAAAATATGTTTAAAGCATTCATCAATTTTGCCCTGAACCGTTTGAGGTATTATGCATGAATCCCCACGAATCCCACAACATATAGGGAAAATGTCTCTCTAATGTTGGCCTATGGATCTAAGATTGGGCCCATCGCTAAAAATCTGCTATTCATCAATTTTATTTAGATGAACGCGTTATTGGGACGTAACTAATGGATATTTTTGGTTGCTATTGAAAATTTAGTCGATTGCTGAATGTATGTATGGGCCCAAATTAGGGACACTTGGGCCGACATTACCTACCTTTACCATTTACATTGACAAATTAACCATCGGAATGACAATTCCTAAATTACTATTTAAGGAACCATTCACACTCCCACACATCAGATCGCATTCATTCCAGTGCACGGTTTGAGAAGTTCATTCCGCCTTCAAGTTTTTGTTTTGAGCCTACTGCGAGTAGACCACCTTCTTCACCTACACACACACACACACCTGTCGTCACTCTACACCGGTCTGTGTCTACCTGGAACCGCATCGTCGTCGTTCATTTAAATCGCTGTGCAGCATAAACAACAAACCCCAGCTGAGAGTAAGCCTACAGAGAGAACGGATCTCTTTCCTTGCTCAACGCTTTCTTACTTCACCTGGAGAAGATTGGATTTAACGAAAGAGAAGGCTCTCCCCCAAGCAAGGCAGCCCACACCAACTTGAGCGACGATCGACATCCGTTCAGCCCGCACGATCAGTCTCAGTTTAGTCGTGGCACGGTTTGGATGCGTTTCTCGTAAAGCTCCGTCACAGAAAGTGTATATGAGAGTGAGTGTAGGGATCGTGCGTGTGATCATTCGCAGCAAACCTAGTCGAAGAAAACCAACAAGAAGTTTTCACCTTTGAAGTTGATACGTTTTCTTCTTGCCGCATATTTTCGCTGCTGATTCGAAATCTCCCGTACATGGGTATTAGTGTGATCGTACGTGTGTCGGTCGGCGGCCCGGATCGAGAAAATACCTTTCCTACACGCGGCGCGGAGGAGATCCGCAGTGGGTTGGGATCGTAGTGTTGCCTTGAGAGTGAATCAACGTCGTCTCGGTGCGGGAAGCAGGAACGAATTGGGCTCTCGGGGTCTGTGTTTGTGTATTGGTGGCCATCTTGAAAACACACATCTTGGTGTTGTTGTCGGTCGCGGAGATATTCACAGAAGATACAAAGTTGACGACGACTGCGCGCCGATGACGTGACACATTTAAATTCTACTTTAGGGAAATTTCTTCGCTAGGTGGCTTTCTTTTGGAGATTGAACCTACTTTTGCTTTTGGTGATAGTGTTGATAAATGACCGTTTCCTAACAACAAGTTTGCTTCCACTGTAGAAACGAGCCCGGTTTTAGGTCTACTTGGTTTGGGTTTGGTGGTGAATGGCCTCGTATGGTAAATTGCATGCATCTAAGCGAAGAAATCCGCCCGAAAAAAAAGTCTCCCGTGTGAGTAGAGTGGTTCGACAAGTGAAGTTAGTCAACTAAACATAGAAGGAGTATTAATTGAGAGTGGTGTGCCAAGTGTTCGACAAGGGGGGCTTTTCAGAAATTGGGCATTGACAGGTTCAACGCGGTTCGAGAGTCGGCCTCCGGTAGCACGAGCATCAGCGGCAGAAGCAGAATCGGAGCTGTTGGAGCGGAATAGCGAATCGGCACCTAGGAGAAAGGATTTTTAATTAAGTGTAAGTTTTACCGATGCGATTGCCAAAGATTGAAGCCACATCGTTTAACACATTCAGCCCGTGGGTTGGTGGGCGCTACGGTGGAACGAATTTTAGACGGGGTCGTTAGTTTTAGCGTTCGTTTACCGCACATGGAAATGATGAACGCTTTCCCATGGTAAACGATGCTTGTATGGTAGTTGTTTTGCGTGTTGATAATGAGGACTCGTGGTTTGAGCCTCTATTTTTACTTTAGTGAGATGATTAGGTATTGATTAATGGATTTATTTAAAAAAAAAAATCGTTTTCAAAATCTACAAAACCAAATAAAATGGAAAAGATTCTACTTTTGACCTAGTTTTATGACATGAAATTAAATAATTCAACAATGCATTCCTGATATTAACACTTGTTCAAATAACAAACATATTATTAAATTTCCCTTGCATCACTTTTTACTATTTCCCTATGTGGCAATTAAATGTCTTCATAAATAATTTCTATGCGTTACAGGATAATGGCGATTCAGAATGATACGTATAGGAAATGGCTCTAATGTTGGCCTATGGATCTAAAATTGGGCCCATCGCTAAAAATCTGCTATTTATCAATTTTATCTAGATGAACGCGTCATTGGGATACACGCTTAATCTAGCTCGGTAAAATATCCAACAGCCGATTACCTCGGCATTCAATTTTGCTGATATGTATATCTTCAAAATATCTCTTTGTTAGCTGATATCTCAGCAAAATGATATTTGTTAGCTGAGTCTCGGCAATTGTTTTACTGAATTTCAGGAAAATAAATTGCAGAACTACTCGGCTGTTGGAATCTCGGCGAAAAAATTTAAGTGTATACTAATGGATATTTTTGATTTTTATTGAAAATTTAGTCGATTGCTGAATTTATGTATGGGCTCAAATTAGGAACACTTAGGCCGACATTACATACATTTCCCCTTTATTAAAATACGGAGCACGGAAATTTATATTCTAGAATCGTAATCGTATTCGTAGAGGTCTTAGCAGGATTTCATAATTTAGATTTCGAAGGCTGACACATGGCCTAATATTAACATCACAAATTGTTGGTGGCAGCTATTCCCGGTCCGGTAGTGGTAATCTTTCGGGTTGTGAATGTTCTCGACTACCCTGGGCATAGAGTATTTTTCTGCTTGCCATACAATGTACGAACTCATATATTGGTTGGCACAGAAAGCTCTCAATTAGTATTGTTGAAGTGCTTCAGAGAACCCAAAGTTGAAAGCAGGCGAAAGCTCATATAAGACTGTCTTAGCCAAGTAGGGAAAGATAACCTTTGAAATCTGTTGAATATATCATTATCAGAGAAATCTCAAATGCCTGAAAAATCAGTGTTGATCTAAATATTAGAGTTTAATAAAGATTTTATTGAAATAAGTTGTAAACTAAATGTTCCTTGCAAATCGGTAAAAAAATATTTTTAAATAAAAAAAACTGTGTGATTATGTGTGTAATGAAACTCATTACAACATAACAAAGAAGAAAAAATCATAACATATTATTTAAGGGACTGGTTTCGCGTTAAATTTAGTTCCTCTTATGAGGTTACAGACAGTGCATTTTCCTGTTTTTTAAACGCATCGTTACAGTATATTGTTGACTGTTTCAAGGTTTTAAAACTCTTAAAATCCTTTTGAAGATGATCTTTACAATTACCAGTCCGCATCAGCAATCGACATTCGATAGGTTGTAGTTGTGAACAAGTTGATTAAGTCGCTCTCAGCGAAAATCTAAATCTCTAATTTTTCCAATTTTTAGCAAAAATTATGTACAGAATTGATGTCAAATTAGGCTAAAGCGATTTAAAATTGTTGTGTTTTATTCACAGCCTTTTCCATGGATGCTAAAGCTACTTAGATCATTAAAATACTTCCTAAAATATTGTACTGTATGAACAAAAAGTGCAAAAAATCTGTTTGTCATACTGTCCAAAATTTATAAGAAGGCTAAAATCAAGGATTATAAAAGTATATAAAAGAAAACAAAATTATTTGTTTTTATGAAGTTAATATCTTAAGAAGGACATGTCATAAATGATTGATGGACGTTTTTTTCATTTTTAAATATTTGCTAAGGATTTCAGGGCTGGTAGCGAGTCACTTTTTAGTGACTTGGTCACTTTTTTCAAGCCAGTCACTAAAAAGTTTCTGTTTTTAAGGACAAGTCACTAAAGTCACCTTTTCTTGTTATAAGTAACTATTTTAAATTTTTTTAAATGTGAATTTATTTCAAGATTGATCTACATTTCGCTCTATTTTTGAACAATTCGAAGTTGACGACCTGGTAAAGCGATTTTTTACGTTTAATCATTGTTCTCTACCTACAGGGTGTCCACTCATTTGGCTAAATAAAGTTCCCTGAGTTTTCCAGGTTTCCCATAATTTTCAGGTTTATAATAAGCATGCTGAATGAGTATGATATGAAATCGTAAAAAATATGATTTTAACGCAAACGTTTTTAAGACATGACAATCAGTTTTAAAGAAACAACTTTACTATGAAATCCATTAAATGTTGAAGTTGAACACCTACTTCATTTTAGTAAGTTTAAGATCACAACATTTTTAATGTCTTGCCGATTCGTACTAACAAAAATGTGGAAACTTTAATGAAGTTCTATTGATCTCAGAAAAGCTAGATCTATAGCTCTTTGGAGAATTCCAGAGATCTTAAGGGGAAGTCCCCGAACGTTTAGCCCAGACTATTATTATTATTATTTAACTTTATTAGGGAGGCTTTCAGCCTTGGGCTGGTTCACCTCCAAAGCCCAGACTATTGAATTGGTTAAAAAATCTATAAGCGGAAGTTTAGACAAATTCAGGATAGTTCCATGAGGTGCTGAAATTAAATCGAGAACCCATAAGATGTTCCGAAAGATTCAGTACAGAGACCTCAAGAAAATTTACGAAAGCTTCAGAAATATTTCAAGAACTTAACAGAAAACCAGAGAATTCCAGGGAAGTTTAAAGGTGTTTACGAGAATTCCATGTATTTTAAAGCAGAACCGTGATCTTCATTGGAGTTTAAGGGAAGCTCCGAGAACATCAAGACAGATCAGAGAATTAAAGAGCAGTTCAAAAAAATCACGGAAATTGCAGAAACCGGAATTTCCGGAAACTACTGGTTGCTCAGAGAAAATTTCTGGAACGCAATAAAAATTATATGAACATCCGGAAAATGTGAGAGTATTTCAAGGGTGCTATATCATGGAAATTTCAAGATTTTAAGAAAATTCGAAAGTTTAGCTAAGTTGATTAGAGAACATCAACGAAATTCCATTAATTAAAAACGGCGGGAACTTTTAGCAAGCACCGATACTTTAAAAAAAATCCAGAGAACAGAGAAGAATTTTAGATATTTTTAGCTTGTTTCATTATATTCAGTGAAGTTCCGAGTACTTCGAGGACGATCAGATAACATCAGAATATTTATATTAACCTAAGGAAATTTGCAGCGACTTACAAAGAGTTCCTTAGAAAGAAGCTTCAGGGAATTATAAATATATATCATTAAATTTACTGGAACATTTGATCAATTTAAAGAAATTAAGCAAGCATAGAAAACTTCTTGCAGGGAAAATTAGTGATTTAAGCCAAAGCTCCGCGAGCGTTTAAAAGCTTTATAAAAGTTAAGGAAAATTGTAGAATTTAAAGGCCATTAAATCAATTTTAGTAAAATGGTAGGTTCTTTTAAAAACAATACTAAGGCAGGGCAGTCAAGAGAATTTTATGGAAATTGAGAAATATTTTGGGCAGTTTTAAAACATCAGGAAACTCTAGACTATTGAAAAAGTTATGACTCAGTTTCGATAATTTGAACTTCAGATAAATCTTGAGAACTTCAGAGAAAATCATAGAACTATTTTAATTATTTCGCTGCGGAAGCCTAACGAGGTTCCTGAAATTTCAGAATAACTTCGAAAACTTCACAGAAGTACAGAGATCTTCAGACCTATTTCGAGAACTTCATAAAAGTCTATGGAACTTACGGAAAGATCCGAGAATTTCAGGAACTTTCATGGGCATTTCGGGAGCATCTCAAATAAGTTTAGTATAGCCCCAAAAACAAAGGGAATTTCAGGAGAGTTCAGTTCCATTAGTTTCACTAAATTAGTGGGAAATTTCAAGAAGTTCCCAGATTTCCAGAGAACTTTAGAGATGTTAAAAAAATTATAGAGGTTTTCACGTAAGTCCAGAAGTTCACGCAAGCTTAAACATTCTTAGAACAGTTCAATTAAATTCATGGTAGTAAAACAAGCTTCATGAGAACTGCAAACACTTTAGAGAAGTTTCGAGAACTTCGTGAAAAATATTGATCTCGCTAATAAAACTCGAAACAAGCAAAACAAAACGTCAACAAAGAACAGATATCCTCAGAGCAGAGATATTCCAGAGCAGGGAAATTACATAAATTTAAAAAAAAATTTCGAGAAATTCAGTGAATATTTAACACTATAGAGAAGATTCATGATCGTTAGGAAAATTGTGGAAACTTTAGGAAGTCCGAAAAAATTTAGAGAAGTTAAAAAATGATGAAAAGTATTGCGAGCATCAGGCTAGTTTCTCAAACTACAAAAGAACTTCAAGGCAGGTTAATGAAATTCAGGAATATTTTGGGATTTTTCAAGTAGTTATAAAGACCTCAGAATAGTCCATTCCATATTCAACGGAGATTTATCATGAAAAATCGCTTGGAGTTTACTATCTTAGGCTTAGGCTTCAAATCAAGTCTAAAATTCCTCAGAAGTACCATGAAAGCAGATTGCAGTTGATGTTTTACGCAGAACTCCCGTGGTATGAGGTCTTTAGAAATGATAATAAAATTCCATGAGCCTTAAAATTGTGGAATTTGACTCAAGATTCTTTAAAATTTCTAGAAGTGTTGTGGGAAATATTCATATTCTAGGACTAGAACAAAAAAAACTATTGAATCTCTAGCTTTAAAGGTTCCTATCGTACATATTTAAGTGTTATGAGAATCTAATTGAATAAGTCTGAAACTTAAAACATTTATTTGGCATGCCATAATAGTCACTTTTTTACAACTATAAGTCACTATTTGGTCTCTTATTTCTTCAACATGGTCACTAAAATCACTATTTTTGACAGCATTGATCGCTACCAGCCCTGGGATTTGGAAAGAAACATTTGTTTACAACTTATTTTCGATAAGTCCTTATAAGCTTTTAAAAATATATAATAAGATTTGAAGGGAACACTAGAGTAAAATAGTACAATAATAAATCTCTTTCCAGAAAAAAAAATGTGTTTTTCACTGTTCAATCCAATTCTCAATCACGTCCCACGTTGAACGGGAGGAGTCATTTTAAACTTATAACTTGAGGAATATTCCGGGAAATTTTAGGAAAATTCCGGTAACCTTTAAAGCATTCGGAAGATTTCATGGAAGTTCATAAAAAAACATAGAAGTTTAGAAAACATGAGAAATATTTCAGGAACTTCATGGAAGTTCAGAGAATTTCAAGAATGTTTAAAAAAAAATCCTGCATTTTCCATTTATTTCAGAGCTTCAAAAAAGCACTTCAGACTTGCGAGAACTTCAAGAAAGCTCCAATGTCAGAAAACCTTTGGGCGGTCCAGTTAACTTCAATGGAATTTCAGGACTTTCAAAGTAGCTTTGATAATCAATCTAATTTAATAACACTTTATAGATTTTCAAGAAAATTTCGGAATCTTCAGGGATGTTACATTACCTTACCAATTAGGCTAAGGCCTTGTTATACTCTGCTGTCCGAATAAGTCATCTCCACTCTACTCGATCTATGGCCACACTTCGTCAGCCTCGTAGTCTGCAAATGGTCCGCAGGTCGCCATCGTAGATTAACCTATCGCAGCCCGGAAAGTTGAGTGATTTGCAGTTCCACAGCCCTGTTGAGAGTCCCACGTTGGCACAAGGACGGTGATCAGTCGCTCCTAACATGAAGAACAGACGCCATTTTGTGCCACCCCTCCATGGTGAATAGACGCTCGGGTTTTGTGAAGCATTTCCTCTATCACTGAACTATGGCTACCGCGCCAGTGTTTGCGTCGCACCTCTTCATTTTGCTATTACCGTACTGGAAACATTGCCCAGACTACGCTACCTAGTTTCAGCTGGTAGTCTTTTGTTATGACTCGGAGAGGGTAGGTATTCCGGTCCTTCCAGGTTGTAAACTCACCATTTTGTAGCCCACCAGCCGGAAAATTGCAGGACCATTTTATGGGAAGTTTCGAAAACTTCATGGCAGTTTCGAGAACTTCCAAAAAATTGCAGGAACTTCTGCGATGACCAGAGAACTTCAAGGCAGTCCCATTAATTTCAGAAAAAAAAAATCAAAAGAACTTTCAAGAACATCCTGGATCAGCGCTGCCCAACGTATGGCCCGCGGGCTGGACGTGGTCTCTGGATGTTTGCAATGATATCATTCCAGCCGAATTTTACTCACCGTTATGAATTTTAGCCCAGAATGAATGAGAAATAAACAAAATGCGCCTTGGAACACGTTTATAGATCAAAGATGCAGCCATTTGAAAAATTAGACAGGTTGGGCAGGCCGTCCTAGATTTTCAGGGAAGTCCAAGGAACTTTTTTTTCTTCTGTTCGGGACCTAATACCACTGCAACCTGTAATTTGATCTATTGTAGTATATCCCGTGTCCTTATTTTAGTGCATGTCGTTTTACTCCATCACTATTGAGAAATGTAAAGTATTCGATTTTTTACATTTGTCATTCTTGCCTTCATCGCAGGGATCCGACTCTAGTTGAAAGGTCTCGCTATTTATACCCTTCGGAGTGTTGAAACACCCTCCAAAGGCACGCCCCTTTGTCAGTCAAAATTGGATTCCTTAGCAACAAAATTAAGGGATGACACCGATAATGACCATGCATCAGAACCCTAGTCTTAATAACTTCAAACTAGAGAACAACGAATAGAAGATTAGGAAACACATAGATGAAGAATAACTAACTCATTTTTTCCTTGCTTCAAAATCATCCTCGGTGGGCAAAGCCGAGTCTTGTCACTATCAACAAGGCATAACAGGTAACAAGGACCAAGATGTGTTCCTTTGATTACTGAAAAATCGTGTTCCCCTAGTTTGAAGTAGTCAGGACTAGGAATCGGTGGTAGATCTTACATTCCGTAACGAACCACGAAAAGGTGATCTACCCACGTTACGGTACAGACTTACAAATCTCTCAAATAACAACTGTTGAAGCGTATCTAGAGCAGTAAATAGTTGAAGGCCACCGTAAAGTCTCAGTAGGGGCGTAGCCATCAGCCTTCTCTCTTTTGCAGTGATTTTATTTACTTTTATAGTATTTTAAACTCTTATATACATTTACAAATTATTTCAATAAACATCATTTTAAAAGGACACACATCCTAAAATATGTGAATTCAGTAAAATTAAGATTTGTAATCATAAATAAATCAAAAAACGCAAGATTGTCCACAATTTCTCTTGGGTTCTCTATCCTTCGCCGGCCAACCATCTTATTTCTGAATTCTCATGTGATTTAATGCGTCACGTGAGAGTTGTGGTTGAAGGACAATGTAGTTCCCCCCATGGCTTGCTGTTCTTATTCATGTACTAAGGTAATGAAGCGAACATGGTGCAATATAACAATGATAAGGACTTTGGCATATTAAGGTGAGCGCCTGGCAAACTCTAGTTGGCGAAAGAATGTTACGTCTCAGTTATTGATGGCCAACAAAATCAATTGATTGCATTTTATGAATGGCATCTATGTTTTTAGTAGTTATGTTTGTCATACAAGTTTTACCCATATCCCAGTGTCAGTAAATTGAATAATGTATACATGCAGCTATACATTCTTTTATTACAATTAAAGGGCGCAAGGATTTGAGGTAAGCGGTGGGCGCATATGAAAAATCAGTGAGTAAACAGCTCTAAACTTACCATGACAGTGCTCCACTCAAGTGCTGTTTAAGTAGTCATAAAAACACGCACAAATGAAGCGCTCATACCTGACACGAATCACGATTAGCGGGAAAAACTGACTGGCCCATCTTCAATCGGTACCACCACGATATGATATCACTGGTCGAACAGCCCACCTCATCCAACCAGTTTATTACGGCACTTTTGTGATTGCTAGACACAGTCTCTGTAAAGTAAATAGCAGTCGAACGCACTATTTTACCCATATTAAGTCGACAGCTCCAGCAACAACGCGCATATTAATAATACGAAGAAAAAGTAGAAGGGTCTGTGCCTAGGGGCACAAACGGAAGCTTGACGTAGGACCGCTAGTGGACGGAATAAATGTGAAGAGTATTAAGTTCTTTTAATTGATCAATATCTATTATCTCAACTCTTTCCGGTTTTGAATTGTAGGCGATCCAAATTTGTAGTAATCTTTTTCAAAAAGAAAGTTGATTACGAGAATCAATCAGGGTGGCCAGTGAATTTTCATTTTGAAAATCCCGGTTTTCCCGGTTCAAATCTTAAAAATTCCCGGTTGTCAATATGCAAAAAAAAAAAAAATCAAAATTTACTGATAGGATAAAAAAAATGTGATTTAAGAAGATTCCCAAGATTCTGGAGCTTTGAAATTTGTGTAGAGTCTGAAACTAGAACTTTTCTTCAAAATTTGTGATTAATAACATGCTTCGTGATGCAAGATTTGGAGAAACAATAATTAAAATGTGAAATTTTGAATATTTTTCAAGATCACAGATTTATAAAAAAAAAATCATACTTATGAGTCGTGGAGTCATAATTGTCACGCTCTGAGACTTGGAAGCATTTTAAGGGTAATAACAAATTACATAGCAATCTGTAGAATCTGGCGGACAAACCCTGGAATTTTTAGTAAAATTTAAAAGAATTCAAAATGTTGATTAAAAACAAATATTGAGAAGGATTCCCACACAGTTTTCGAAGGAGAAGAGCAGATTTCCAGAATTATTCTTACATGAAATCCATAGAAATTGTTAGATGAATTTGGAAGGATTTCTTTGGAGAAGAATGCAAGTTCTAAATTAAACTGTTAGGTAATTTTAGTAGATTAAAAAAGAATTGTGAAAATAAAAATAAAACATTGCAGAAAATTCCTACGTGGTTCTGATGAGATTTGTATGGGCATCGTGAGGAACATGACAGATGAATTTGAAGAAGAATTCCAAGAGAATTATGATCGGAATTCAACAAGAAACAGAGTTCTTAAAATGTTCTGGCAATAATTTCAACCCTAGTGCGAATGATTCATCACATAACCCAAACAAAATTGATTCCAAAAATTTGCTGATAATTAGAAAGAAATTCTTTAAAATACTCCAAGGGGTTTATAAATTAATTTTCGAAAGATTTCTTTTGTTTTGAATAGAGTTAAAAGAAATGTTTGAAAAGATTTTTAAAGGAATCAAAGTCTCCGGATAGGCGGGAACGGGAATTATATGAAGGATTACAATAAATTCTTAGAAGAGGTTGGAAGAAAATTCCTAAAAGAATTCAACGGTAATTATTACGCGGAGCGTTTTCTGGTTTATTTCAGAACAATTTCAAGATAATTCAGAGTAGAATTCCAAGTTAATTCTGGAATTCATCATGAGAATTTTGAACAACGAAAAATTAAAACCCCGGAAAAGAATAATTCAGTTTCGGTTTTTACAAATATTTGTTTCCAAACTCCAGCATCTTCAATATTTTCTTTAGAGGACCATGCACTTTACATCTGAAATTGAAACGACAAAAATCAATTTGCAATATTGCTGAGTGATTAAATTCTAAAAACAATAAGACGTTATACTGAAGAAAATTATGCAACAAATAGAGCAAGACATTCATTTGCTAAAGGATCACTCTGTTTTAATGGTTTATTCTGAAATTCTGATGTAAAAATTTGTTCCTATGATATGGTTAATTTATTTTCCCGGTTCTCTTGCAGAATTCACGGGTTTTTCCCGGTTTTCCCGGTTACTTTCCAAATTCCTGGATATTTCCCGGTATTCCCGGATTTCCCGGTTTGCTGGCCACCCTGTATCAATCAAAATCACTTGCACCCCTGCTTCCAAGTTTGTGTGGTCGTTGGGGGCTTGTGGTTCTGAATATGGACAACAAGCATAGATAAATTCTATTCCAACTCTTTACTGATGAAAGCTTGATGGCCCTGAAAAGGGCCGTTTTATTGAAGAGGACATCCATGGCCACTTACGCTTGGCGTGTTTAGTGTAGGTGACAGCATCACGGACCTCATTTTCCACGAACACCTTCAGCACACCTCGTAGATCAGACCGGCGATACGTCAGACACCGCCACGGCGAGCCAGACGACGGATGGTGGTTATCTCGAAGAATTTGCGATGACGATTGGCACCTCCTTTTCCACGACCTACTGCTACTTTTGCTCACCACGCCGTCCGAAGCGAAAATGAGCTGATACCAGACAGCAGCGCTGCTTTATATCTTTTTAGGTTAAAGCAGAATGATGTGCAACCAAGTGGTATAAAAGCTACAAAGACTCCTCCCATTATGAGTAGTTTTTGGGACCTCCCTTAGCTCAGTCGGTAAAGGCACAGCTACAAAGCAAGACCATGCTGGAGGTGGCTGGGTTCGATTCCCGGTCCAGTCTAGGAATTTTTCGGGTAGGAAAATTTCTCGACTTCCCTGGGCATAGAAGTATGATTGGACTTGCCACACAATTATACTAATGCAAAAATGGTACAGGCATCGAAAGCTCTCAATTAATAACTGTGGAAGTGCATCTAGAACACTAAGTTGAGAGCACGCAATAAGCTAATATGCCATACGCAATAAGCTTGAAATGCGAGGAAGAAGAAGATTATGAGTAGTTTGCTATCAAGTAGCGACACTGGCTATTTTCTTTTTGCATACACGGCGAATGAGAACGCCCCAAATTTGAGTTTAGTTCACTCATAATCGCCAAAAGTGTAGGAACTCAGCGATGAGTAAATTTGTCTCATGATTTCCTGTGGAAAACCTAAAAAATCTGCCAGAAAATGAGGAAATTGACGAAAATTTTATTCAGTCTCGGAGTAGTACCAATAGACTGAGTGAATCCAATCTTTACTTTTCTCAAATTCGGGAATTTTTCCCTGGAAAATCCTGCAAAAACCTGGGAAAACATGAGGAATATTTACTCATCGCTGAGTTCCTGCACTTATTTCTGAGATAACTAAACTCAAATTTGGGTCGTTCTCATTCGCCGTGATAGATATCGGCGCCGGTGGTTAGCGTGATTTCCTCTCACCCCAGCAGGCCTGGGTCCAATCTCAGTCGGCGCCATCGGCATGTTCTAAGGCATAACATCTCTGGGAGCTGCCTCCCTGGCGTCGGTAGCATTGGAGCTCAGTACGCAAAACAAATCTCGCGTCACTTTTCAATAGGTCCTATCTACATTGAACGATTCTCTTCATCGACACTCTCTTTCGTAAATAACTCGGCTTCACAAATCTGGATCAACAATAGAAAAGAGCCCATCAGCATTTGTAAACAAACCGTTCCAAAGCCCTTTACTCACAAAGCAAAGGCCACCCACACAAACCAACACCATCATCGGATAGAGGAAACTTCTACCTACAAGATGTTGGTGTTGGTTTGTGTGAGCGGCCTTCGATTTTTGAGGCTTTGGAACGGTTTGTTTACAAATGCTGATGGGCCCTATTCTATTGTTGATCCAGAAATGTTTCCTGCTGTCTTCGTCGAATTAGATGCTAGATTGTTGCTTCTTCCATCGAAAATATCCGGCCGTGGCGATTCAAAGTTGATCAAGGTTGATCAAAACAATTTGTATCCCTGCTTCCAGTTTGATCACAAGAGCATTTTGTGTGGTCGGTGGTTCTGAATATGGACAAATAGGCAGATGAATTCTATTCCTACTCTTTACTGTAATAAGCTTGGTGGCCCTGAAAAGAGCCGTTTTGTTTCCAATGTTGGTGATGATTTAACCTCTGAAACCAAACAGAGTGCGTCTCTGTCACTTCAAAAACGTAGATGACATCCATGGCCGCTTACGCTTGGCGTGTTTAGTGTAGGTGACAGCATCACAGATCTCATTTTTCAGGAACACCTTCAGCACACCTCGTAAATCAAACCGGAGATACGCCAGACACCGCCACGGCGAGCCAGACGACCGATGGCGGTTATCTCGAAGAATTTGCGTTTGGTTCTGAACATGGCGATGAGTGTGCAAAATATTACGCAATTCCATCCTCCCTATTCGCACGCGCCCGAGGATCGGAGGCGAATGCCACTTCGACTTGTTTCGTCTACTTACTACTCTCTGACGACTGTGCTGGGGAAGCAGCATATGCATGTAGGTAATTGGTGGATTTGTTAGTTAATTCGACGCTTTTGGACAATGCTGAACATTTACCAGTTTTTCAATAGTTTCTTGTTGCAAATCAACATTCGTTATCAATGCGTAGCCATATTTCTGATCGATTGGTGATAAAATTATTGAAATTGGACCAGGGGTAGCTGAGTTATTAACGTTCAAAATATTTCTTAATTTGTTACATGTTCCATTTTCGGTTTTCACAAAGTGTACCCCCATATAGAAATCAAAGACGTAGTCCTACGTCAAAAAAAAACTTGTTTTATGGTCTGTTTCATGTTTTGTCTCTGGATTCAGCAGCGTCTTAATCGACTGCCAGCGACCGAACACGGAAGTAAGCCTACCTAGGTGAACGCACGTCTTCCCCGTGTCTCTTGTTGACGGGGAGGTGGATGACTCCCGTTTTTTTGTGTATCCCGAGTGCGTGAAAGGAATGTGCTGCACATGGGAAGCTCATTCGCGCCAGTCGGATTGAATTTCTCGAATTGTATTACCGCCCAACCCGCCCAACCCACCAGCGAAGGCGCATAGTTTACTTTGGGTTTGGTCGGTTGCAAAAAAAACCTCAACAATCCGCGCTCACTCGTTTCGAGTGGGTGCGTTTCTTGGATTGCTCAGAGTTCTAGCGGTGGAACGAGTGGGCTTTTTGTTTGTACTGTGGTGACTTTTCGTCAAATCATTTGCCGTGGAAACGGAATCAAAAGCCACGACGGTGACGAAGGTTATAAAATGACATCGTCGGATTTGTGATGGAAAATTGCCTTAAATCTTACTTTAAACCACGTTAGGACTTACGAACCGACGACGATGACGAACGAGCAAAAATTAACCCATTGTTGCAACAAATGCCATAAGTCACGTGTGCTGTAGCTTGAGTAATGAACTAGTCAAAAAAATATTAGGAGGGGGCAGAAAAACCACTGCGATTTAATTTAAAACATGCACTGCTGACGTGAACTAAAGGTAAAGCAAGGAGGAAGAAAATGTACCTGCATATATATTGCGAAAACCGTGCCGACGAGAGATCAATCTCCCACTAATATATGTTTTGAAAACATTTCGAGCCCGGGCGTTAAACGGTTGGTGAGGTGATTTTTGGGAAAGCTTTTAGCCGTATAAGTCTTCTACGTTATTCATTAGGACTGGCTTTTGGCGTGCCAGCATTTGTTGCTTCATCGATGCGCTTGGCTTGATGAAAGCAATGAATCATGGATGTGTGAGCTTGATGAGTCTATTGACTTTGGTTCCACCTGAAACAGGATACAGTGTGTTGGCAGGAGATTAAACATGCTAGTGGCGATTTTCATCGGACAAATGGTGTATTGCTCTTTGATGAGCGAATGAATCGATGTTAACGCTTCCACGACCTGAATAAAAGGTGTTCAACTGATAGAATAAATATAAAAATTACAAATTACAAATTATAGGGAGAGCCAGAGTATCTGTTAATACAGAAAATGGTGATCCAAATGCCTCACAGTGTGTTAATTACTAGACGCATTCGTCGTGAAAAAATCTCACAGCTGGTACGCACGTTTCAGATCTAACGCATCAGGAGCAGTAATGTGATGGAAAATATGGAAGTGGTTACCCACTAAGAATTACAATTTTCTGCCTTTTAGTAAATAAAGAAAAATAATGGTTAAGTTTAATAACTGGTTAACGTGAAGGGTCACCAGTTCTAACTACTATGACATCACTGATCTGGAGTCCTATCGAGTTGTATTGTCCCATTATACTAGGTGGGGTGAAAAGTAGCCCCCTTGACCGCCAGAATGCGCTGCTACTGCAAAAAAGGATATGGTGCTTTGTAGTCCGTTCATATTTAGGCAGACATGCCAAATTTCATTGCGATACTGTCTTTAGTTTTATTTTGACAGCTGATTGTTGTTGACGTGTTTGGCATCATGTTGAGTATGGATAAAAACGATTTTCGTTCTCTCATAAAACATTACTTTTTGAGAGGCAAAACGGCAAAAAAAAAACAAAAGAAAAGTTGGATAAATATTATGGGGCTAATGCTCCGTCAGATTACACCGTCAAATATTGGTTTTGAGAGTTTCGTGGTGGCCGCAACTCCACTACCGATCAAGTCCACAGCGGCAGGCCCTTCGATGCGGTTATAGAGAACAATGTCAAAAAAGTACATTAAATGGTGTTGGCTGAACGGAAAGTGAAGGTGCGCGAGCTAGCAGATACCGCAAAGATTAGTACTGAGCGCACACGCCATATTTTGGGCAAGATTCTGCACATGAAAAAGTTATCCTGCCACTGGGTGCCACGCCACGTAAGCTCACTCCTGAGTCCTGACCAAAAACACGAACGCAAGAGCACATCGAAGGAGTGTTTGGATCAATTGATGCGGATTTGGGCGGACTTTTGGCGTCGATTGGTAACTGTTGATGAAACCTGGATCCACTATTACACCCCAAGAGCATCGCAACCACGGCTAAAATCAATGATTTACAGCACCAATTGCTTCCGCATCCACCGTATTCGCCCGAATTGGCTCTCTCAGACTGCTATCTCTTCCCAATCCTTAAAGGATGGCTCATCAATAAAAAATTCAGCTCACGTGAGGAAATCATCGACGCCATGGAGGAGTATCTTACAGACCTTCCGGAAAATTACTTTTCAGACGGGATCATGAAGTTGCAAAATCGCTGGAATAAGTGTATCAAGCTTAAATAGGACTATATTGAATAAAAAAACCCGAATTTATCCACCTATGGTGTGATCAGACCCTTCTTACTTATTCAAGTTTATTTATTTTATTGTCATTATCAGTGACCAACCCCCCACCCCCGTGTCATCCAGTGACGCTACGCCACTGCCTGGGGGTACCCGGAATATATCCGGTGTAGTCCATTTGGTGAGGCTACCAATCACCTTATCATCGTATTTTAATGTGATTTAATGGGTTTTAATTCAATTCATATTCAAGCAACTTCCCCGGGGTACCCGGAACATGTCCAAGTGTGTCCATTGTGGTCTGTAACACTTAACACGACTTGCATTGATCTTATTTTTGAATTCTGTAGTAATTTGATGTGTCGCATGATGGTTTTAATACGTTTTCCGTTAAATCCAACGTGAAGGCCCATATTCACCGGATCTTATTCCGGCCATATCTCCGGAACCGGTTCACCGATTCCAAAACCGTTCAATAGCGTTCAATGGGACCCCAAGACCTATCATTTGGCGCCGAGTTTGTCCAATTCGGTTGAGCGGTTGCTGAGAAACGTGAGCGCATTAATTTCGTTACATACACACATACATACACACGTACACACACATACACACACACACACACACACACACACACACACACACACACACACACACACACACACACACACACACACACACACACACACACACACACACACACACACACACACACACACACACACACACACACACACACACAGACATGTTCCGATCTCGTCGAGCTGAGTCGAATGGTATATGACACTCGGATCGATAGTCGGTTTTTCAAGTGATATCTATACCCTTCTTTGTAAGAAGGGTGAAAACATTGAAAAAATCATTCCCAAGGAGGTTACTTTTCACCCCACCTAGTAGATTTTGAATGGTACAGCTGCAAGGTGCCATCCATATACCACGGCGGGTACTGAAAATGCATAATTTGAACAAGCGTGGACATTAGCTCATCGGACATCGCCTACCCCCTCCCCTTATGTCATCGAGGATTTTCTTTTTTTTATCAAGCCATCCTTAAAAGATTCGTTGCGTGTTTGACTTTCGCTGTAATTTTGTCGAAGGACTACGTCTTTGATTTCAATTTGGGGGTACACTTTGTGAAAACCGAAAATGGAACATGTAACAAATTAAGAAAGATTTTGAACGTTAATAACTTAGCTGCCCCTAGTCCAATTTCAATAATGTTATCACCAATCGATCAAAAATATGGCTACGCATCGATAGCAGTGCTTCCGAATGTTGATTTTCAACAAGAAACTATTGAAAAACTGGTAAATGTCCAGCATTGTCCAAAAGCGTCGAATTAACTAACAAATCCACCAATTACCTACATGCATATGCTGCTTCCCCAGCACAGTCGTCAGAGAGTAGTAAGTAGACGAAACAAGTCGAAGTGGCATTCGCCACCGATCCTCGGGCGCGTGCAAATAGGGAGGATGGAATTGCGTAATATTTTGCACACTCATCGCCATATTCAGAACCAAACGAAAATTCTTCGAGATAACCGCCATCGGTCGTCTGGCTCGTATCTCCGGTCTGATCTACGAGGTGTGTTGAAAGTGTTCCTGGAAAATGAGGTCCGTGATGCTGTCACCTACACTAAACACGTCAAGCGTAAGTGGCCATGGATGTCCTCTTAAAAAAAACGGCCCTTTTAACGGCCATCAAGCTTACATCAGTAAAGAGTTGGAATAGAATTTATCTGTGTTTGTGTGTCCATATTCAGAACCACAAGCGGTCCTACGTCAAGCTTCCGTTCGTGCCCCTTGGCACAGACCCTTCTACTTTTTTTTTCAATTCACGCTTATTGGTGAAAAATTCAACAAAACTTTAGTTGAAAAATTAATCCACCCATGATGAAAATAGACACTTCTTACGAATTAAAATTCAGAAAAAGAACTTGAATGAGTCTTTACAAAGAGAACTCAGGCAGTATCTGAAGTAGTTTGGTTAATTAACAGTGCATAATGAAATAATTTGTGTTTTCTTGCCATTATGGGTTTGGATTTGGATGAAGTCATATTTTACTTTTGCCAAAAATGGAATATTTTCATAATATTTGATGTATGTGATGGTTTATATTTTGAAGATCAGTACTCTTGGATAACTTTTGAAGCAAGTTTAAGGAAAGAGAGGAGCTTAATGTCCACAACAGGTACACCCTATAATTACTAATTATTCAGGTAATGAAATGTACGTCAAAGCCACCGCAGCCATTTGAAGGTTGAACCGGGTTCCTAAGAAAAGGTGCCCGGAAGTATTTGGATGTTGAAATTACTTTGGAACAACATACATTTATAATGAAATTTACCTAACATTGTTACCTTTCGTATGCAAATTAATAAGAAACTAATCCCGAAAATAAACAGCGCATAACACAAACACTCAGATAAGTTTAATAGGTTCCAATTATAAGAGGAATTTTAACTCATCGAAAGACTGAAAAACCATGGCTGCAAGATCAAATGATCCCGAGGCAACCCAAAAGACAACAAATTGAACGAGAATGGCATATATTGACAACAAAGATTATTCCAGATCGCTTCAATTCATCAGGCAAACATCATTCCAGTTACTGTAGTAAAATTTATGAGTAAATCTAGCATACCTAGAGATAAATCAAGTGGATTCCGTAAAGGAATCCAAAGGATCGTCCAAATGGCTAAAATTACTAAATCAAAAGCTTTGAGAATGTTTCAAAGATCTATTTAGCTCAATTCCGAAATGATATGGAAGGTTATATAGCTAAGTATCGTATAATTCTGAAGCAGATATTGAAATGCTCGATATCCACCATCAAAATCAGCGTACCTACCTATCAAAGTTCATCAGGTTCGCCGTCTTGATCAAAGTTCACGATCAAAGTTCACCGTCTTAAAAGCTTCGTACCTATAGAACGCGTTGAATAATTTGTCGAAATCCTCCATAACTTGCCTGAAACTCACACTCAATGTGCATTAAAGACTTCTGGAATGACCTCTTATGTTCATCACATCGACTCTTAAAATCGCTTAAGTACATCGCTGTAACAATACTTAGAAACCCACTTCAGCTCACTAGTCCACAAATCCATGATAATGGTTACATTAGTCTTGCAGTTGAAGTACGCTATTGATTCACTCAAAAATCTCACCGTTCGACATTTTTAAGGAATTTTAAAATTATAACCTTGGAACCACTTTTACCTGATGTATTCTACCCTGATGAACTGTTTTATAAAAGTTCAAATATCATAAAACTTAAAAATAACGTTGTAGAAAACATTTTCTTCAAAAAATAAGAGAAATTTTTGAAAACAAACTCAAAACACCGGCATATGAAAACACGCGCAATCGATCCCCAGTCTTTTTCCCTTCGGAAAAGTCATTGCTCATGGCCAGAAACCATCAGCGTCCTTTTGAGATATTGAATTGGACCCTTTTTTGCCCATAGTCCAATGCCTTACTCATCTCTAAGTTTTCAGAATCGTCCTTAAACCCTCTAAAGGTCCTACCATCTGGCATCACTGCTCTTACTCAAAATAACGTGGACAAGCGTGGATTTTTTCAAACTCCCTCCCCTCCATTAAGATTTCCACGTGGTATATGGACGGCCCCTAAAGAGAATGTTCTGTAAGTTGGTGAGGATAAAATCCTCTGTTCGGATCCTAAATCCACTACGACTAGTTATTTGATCTATTTTACCCCGTGTTATTAGTTTAGTGCATGTCGTAGTACTCCGTTGCTATTGAGAAATTAAGAAGCAATCGGTTTTGAAAAACGATAACGCAAGGATCCGACTCTAATTGTAAGGTCCCGCTCTTTATACCCTTTGGATTGTTGGAACACCCTCCAAAAGCGCACCCTTTTGTCAGTCAAAAACGGATTCTATCGCAAAAAACTAGCAATAACACCGATAATGGCAATCAAAATCCTAGTCTTGACCACTTCAAACTAGAGAACAGCGAATAAAATACAAGGAATCCCATAGATGACAAATAACTACGTTCGTATAGGCGACTACTACGGCCTCTACCCTTAACATAAAATAGCTACTTTACCTACCAATAGATGTCACCGATTGTCCCTGCACGGCAACCCCAAAATACCCATTAATGACTACAAAGTAAGCATTTTCGAGGGAAACTTAGACTACCCATTAAATAAGTAAAATTTTACCGATTTATGAACAATTACAACTACAAAAATAAGTAGTAACGAATACTCATAAATGGGTAATTTTTTTCTCATTCAATGGGTAGTCCCAGTTTCCCTCGAAGATGCTTACTTTGCAGTCAAAATTTAGTCTTTTATAGTCATTATTGGGAATTTTGCGGTTACCGTGCGTATCATTGCTTGTTATGCACTGTTCTTGTTGAGTTACAATAAATAAGCGTCTATAGTACTTTTACCTCCTCCATGGCAGGACGACCGGTAAATCGATTTTTTAATCTTTATTTGTTCTAAATTCAAAATTAATTGCATTTCATTTTAACCTAGGTGCTCCTGTTACTACAGTAACTTACCAGCCTTAATTGTTATGATATACATCTAAGCGTTTAACACGGTTCCTGTCTTGACAATTCAGTATTTTAAACAGTTTTTTTTAAACAGCTGCATGTCAGTATAACAATTTACATCTTAAAACTAAAAACTAACACTTAATTTTATCTAAGTATAAAGGGAATTCAACATTGCAATACGTTTGTTATAAGGTTTCAACATTCGAAATTCTATGTACCTCGGTAGTACTGCACCAAGGAGGTAACTTCAAAATCATCTTCAGAACTTTGTTCTGAATCCTTTGAAGTGCCTTTTTCCTGGTAGTGCAACAACTAGACCATATTGGCACAGCGTAAAGCATGGCCGGTCTAAAAACTTGTTTAAATATTAGAAGTTTATTCGTCAGGCAAAGTTTGGATTTCCTGTTTATAAGAGGATACAAACATCTTATATATTTTTTACATTTGGCTTGTGATCTTTAAAAGTTAATTTTTGGTCAAGTATTAATCCAAGATATTTCACTTGGTTTGACCAGGAAATTGGAACTCCGTTCATAGTGACTATGTGACTACTACTAGGTTTCAAAAACGAAGCTCTAGGCTTATGTGGAAATATTATAAGTTGAGTTTTGGAAGCGTTGGGAGAAATCTTCCATTTTTGTAGATAAGAAGAGAAAATATCTAAACTTTTCTGCAGTCTGCTGCAAATAACACGAAGACTTCTTCCTTAAGCGGAAATGCCTGTGTCATCAGCGAACAAAGATTTGTGGCAACCCTGAGACAAATCAGGGAGGTCCGAAGTGAAAATAATATACAATATAGGCCCAATAATGCTACCCTGAGGAGCTCCTGCTCCAACAGGTAGTCGTTCAGATTTGGAATTCTCATAATTCTCAGTTCTGCTAATTAAATAATTTTGAACTAATTTCATAATATAGAGGGGAAGATTAAACTTTTGCATTTTAGCAATCAAACCTGCATGCCAAACACTGTCGAATGCTTTTTCTCTGTCTAGAAGAGCAACTCCAGTTCAGCAGCCTTCAGATTTGTTTGAACGAATTGAATTGGTAACTCTTAAAGGTTGATGACTAGTTGAATCTCCATGGCGAAGTCCAAACTGCTCATCTGCAAAAATTGAGTTCGTATTGATGTGAAGCATCATTCTATTCACAATTATCTTTTCAAACAGTTTACTTATTCAAGAAAGCAAACTTATTGGACGGTAGCTAGAAGCTTCAGCTGGATTTTTATCCGGCTTCAAAATTGGAACAACTTTTGCATTTTTCCATTTATCAGGAAAGTATGCCAAATGGAAACATCTGGTAAATAATTTTACCAAGAAAGACAAGGTACTCTCTGGGAGTTTTTTGATGAGGATGTAGAAAATTCCATCATCACCTGGAGCTTTCATATTTTGAAACTTTTAATTTGTAGACCTTACTTCGTCCAAATCAGTCCCCCAGGAATCATCAAAAATATTTTCCCGAGAGAAATTATTCAGATAATCCCGAGCAACCTGATTCTCAATAGGACTAGTAAGACCCAAACTGAAATTATGGGAACTCTCGAATTGCTTAGCAAGTTTCTGAGCTTTTTCGAAATTTGTAATCAAAATTTTACCACCTTCTTTAAGCGTTGGAATAGGCTTTTGAGTTTTTTTTTAATTTTTGTAAGTTTCCAAAAGGGTTTGGAACTCGTGTCTAATTTAGAAACATTATTTTCAAAAGTTTCGTTCCTCAGGGCAGAGAATCGCTTTTTAATTTGTTTTTGCAAATTCCTCCAGATAACTTTCATGGTAGGATCGCGTGTTCTTTGATATTGTCTCCTGCGGACATTTTTCAGATGGATCAAGAGCTGAAGATCGTCGTCTATTATAATTGAATCGAATTCAACCTCACATTTTGGTACTGAGGCAGCTCTTGCTTCAACTATAGAAGAAATCAGAGATTCAAGAGCATATTTACTTTTATCTTTGGTTTGCAAAGGAATGTTTGGATCGAAGTTATATTCCATAAATGTTAGATATTGCTCCCAATCAGCTCTATGGTCATTGAAAGTAGAGCTGTTAGGATTACAAATTATTTCTTGGGACATTTGAAAAGTTACTGCAAGGTGATCAGAACCGAAGTCAGCATGGGTAACCAATTGGCTACAAAGTTGACATGAATCAGTTAAGACCAAATCAATAGTTGAGGGATTTCTTGCTGAAGAAAAGCATGTTGGGCTGTTTAGATATTGAATAGCTGAACATTCATAAAACATTGGAATTGCTTTGAGCATTATTCCATTAGCGGTGGTTTGCATGAAAATCACCATAAATGAAGAATTTAGACCTATGACGGGTAAGTTTCTGAAGGTCACCTTGAGAAAATTATTTTGCTGGCCTACGCATTGGAATGGCAAATATGCAGCTATAAACGTAAATTGTCGAAATTTTGGCTCAACAGAATCTCCCAAAGTTTCAAAAACTTTGGTTTCAAATGAAGAAAGTATTTTATGTTTGATTCGTATATGAACAATGATGGCAACGCCGCCACAAGGTCCACCAAGACGTCGATTTCTATAAATGAAATAATTTGCGTCCCTTCTTAACCTTTTGGTAAGGTTTAAGGAATGTTTCAGTTATAACGGCAATATGCACGCTATGAACTCTCAAAAAGTTAAATAGCTCATCTTCATTATCTATAAGAGATCGAGCATTCCAATTTAAAATATTTAATGCTTTAAAATCCATTTATAAATTTCAAATTGATGACAATATTGATCGCAAATTTTACTCCAGTTTGAATAGCATCGAACATGCAGTTAGATTCAAGCATATCAGTAATCATGTTAATTAATGATTTCTGTAAAAATTCCTTTTTAGGAGCAGTAATGCTTCTTATGTCAAAATATTCATAATATCCGTTGGAATTACGTTGGCTAGTATTTTAATTTTTACCAGCTGCAATAGCAGCATAGGTAGATCCTATGAATATAGATCCTCTCTGAACATTGTTAGCAGCGAGGGGGCAGGTATAGATGAAGAATTTGAACCAGGGGTGATATTTGTACCTACGGGTAAGAATGTAGAAATAGTTTCTCGCTGACCGTTGTTAACAGCAGAGTAATTTGTACCTGTTCGGAAACGTGGAGCGTTTCCTACATGTCGCTTAGAACGAGATTGTAGGATCGCTTTGCGAGTCTTACATTCCCAAAAACTGGATTTGTGGTTTTCACCACAATTTGAACATTTAAATTTCTTAGGATCTTCCTTAACGGGACAGTCGTCCTTTCCGTGAGAGGAATCACCACAATTCATGCATTTAGCTGGCATGTAGCAATTTTTAGTTCCGTGACCCATCCCTGGCACTTACGGCACTGGGTGAGGTTTTGGAAATTTCCTCCAGTCTTCTTGAAGTGTTCCCACTTCACTCGGACATGGAGCATAAGGCTAGCTTTTCTAAGGCCTTAAGGTTGTTTAGTTCACTAGACTTGAAGTGAACTAAATAAAAATCATTAGAAATCCCGTTGCGTGAATCGCCAGGACGGGATTTCATTTTCATTTTGATTACTTGGAGTGGCACAACTCCAAGTAATTTTGCCAGATCATCTTTCATCAGATCCATGGATTCACCACTGGGCAGTCCTTTCATGACAACCTTGAACACACGTTCAGTTTTGGTGTCGTAAGTTAAACATTTATGCTGCTTCTCAGTAAGATAATTGAGAAGACATTTAAATCCGTCCAAGGTTTCAGCCAATACACGGCATTCACCCCGACGGCCAATTTGAAGTGAAAACTTCAATTTCACGAAGATCAAAAGTTCTGTGCGAAGAGCATGGAAATCGGAAGTGGTTATCACAATAGGGGAATCTTTTCCTTTTTGGCATTAAGCCGGGAAAATTTACTAGCATTTTTCCTGGATGATGGATCATTCTCATGATCCGTGAGCAAATCAAATTGATTGCTCAAATTAATTTCATCAGAAGGGGGATCAAGAGATTCTCCCCTTTTCTTTTGCGTTTAGGCGCCATGGCGACAGTAATTTTTTTTTAACCAAATCGACTTCCAAGTAGATTACTTTAAGAATCAGAAGCGTCGAAGAATAATTTTCCAAATCGATATCCGAGTAAGATTACCTCAAATAGGGTCCAGACAAGGATCGAAGAGGAATAAGAGTAAAACAAGGTAGAAAATTTACAGATATATTGAGCACTGAAAAGTGCTGTCCTTCATCAAAAAGCAAATAGATCCGCACGGCAAGAGAGCACGAAGCGGACTTAACCATATGGTGTAATTTTCTATTGATAAAAGCCATACCTTTCGATAAAAATAGTAGATTTAAAAAAACTGAGCACCACCTTACAGGATGTTGAATTACGTTGAAGTCAACTGATCTCAATTTTTTTCAAAATCTTTCGTCACCTCTCACAAAATCGGTTACAATCTTTTACAATGAAAATGAACACTTATAGATCAAGTGTCCCCTAACTGAGTTTTCAAATTCATGTCAATCTAAATAAAAAATCGAAAGAAACAGCACCAATGATTATAAACGATTCTAATTATTTACGTTTTGGATAAAAATCAAATAAAAAAAATAATATGAAGAATTTTGATGCTGACTAAAAAAAAAGGCATAAGGGAGTAAAAAATACGAACTGAAAATCTGTCTTCAATATTGGTTGGTTTCTAATATTTTAAGGAGAATTCCTACAAAAAGTAGAAGATATCTTTACCTGTTTTTAGAGCGCAACATTTTCTCCTGGCACTAGAAAATTACTAATAATTATAAATAATAAAATAAATTTCAGAACCTTTGAAACATGCCTTACGGTATTGCTTGATTCAATAAGTTCCACTTTAACGTTTACTGATACTTATTATCAACATTTCAAGTTTATGTTTGACAACGAACTTGATTTTCAGATTTCAATTGATCATTAAACTGCTTGTTTTAACAACTCTGCTCACCAAGCGAGGCAATCCAAATTCAAAATCTCCAACAATCGCTGCATTAAGGAAATTAATGACAAAAGCGCTCGTTTCCGTTTCCGACCAATGCAGTTGAAATTCATGGCCAAGTACCTTGTCCATAATGAATGCAGACACTTCTACTGCTTTGCCAAATTACCACACCCTTGAATGTTGTTCAGCCAAACAGTGAGATCGATTGTTTTTTTTTTGCTAGAAGGTCTATTCCGATTCCTTGAACCAGTAAAAGTAGTTTTGGCTCCCCCTGCACTTGACATCAGCCCAATTTGAAGATCAGGTTTTATTAGGCTCATATACTAAGCTCACGCAGCAGAAAGCACATAGAAACAACAATCGCAAAGCGCGTGCACTGTTACAGATGGACGGAATGTCAAGGTCTTCTGACGGAGTGAGGATTGATGGAAGTGAATGCACAAAAGACGTCTGCTTGGTGACAGGAGGAATTCCATCGGATAGGGAATTTAACTTGTTAGAATAACATTTAAGTACAACTGCAAATAAGGAACCACTGCCAGCTTTGTTGTATTTTCCATGAAAAAGCTCCCAAATTACAAACAAACGTTTGCTAGTCCAAGTTGACTCACCGGGTCGTGCGACTAGCTATGCAAAGCAGCGAGCAACTGATTCAGCATAAAAATGTGAATACTGGCGCACACAAACACACCTACATGCACATTCAGTATAGTAGATATCACGCTGCAGCGAGAGGCAACTCAAAAACAGAGAGCCAGCCGCGGTTCATTTCGATTCCTATCGAGCGATTCACGGAGTGTAAGAAGGTGAGATCGAGCCAAACACCAGTAGAATGTAGGTCAAATTGTTGTTGCTGCCGCTGCTGAATGGCTTTTGTAAAATACCCCTTTAAGAGCATACCGCGCACGGTAGGAAAAGCTGGGTAGAAGGCGCGCAAGAGAAAGGCACACCTTGGAGGAGCATAAAAAAGTGCTCAAGATACAGTTAAGACTAGTTGTAGGAGCAGCTTTGTAGCGGTTCTTTGCCCGCTTAGTACAGAGAGACAATTTAATGCCCCTTTACAAAGGAAGTCGTTGAGAGGAGGGGGGTTAAGAATGTTTTGCGGTTTGCCGGTGATTGTGAGACCGACAGACGAGACATGCACCGGAGGTCGATCTGATTGATTGGTAATTGTGCTTAATTACCCGAGAGATTGGAAACGCGATTGGAAAGACATCGACGGATCGGAAAGTGGGAATCGATCGGGGTTGTTGATGCCAGTTGAGAATGAACCGTTTGGAGGAGAATCGCTTTTAAATGGCTTTATGCTGGCTCTATGCCGACACCAATACATTAATTGATCGATGATTCTTGATTTCTTTTGAAACTCTGCCGTACTTTTATGGAGCATATCATTAGACTTCCATTTTTTTTTTTCAATCGATTGAGTTGAGTCGACTGTGTTATAAATAATTGACTCCCCAGACTTTGGATTTAAATTTTGAGATTTCGAGTAATACACGTGCTGCAGATAAGTCACGGTGTATAGTTTATTACTGCCCGTACTGCAGTGGCTCCTTCTAATAATTGAAGTATTAAAGGGTGTCCACGATGAAATTGCCACACACAAAATTGATTCGCAAAATTCGAGTTTTCATCCGATTGCCATCAAATTTTCAGGGATTGAGAAATAACTATTAAACTTCATTTTACCATTTTACTCGTATTTTATTTACAGTCCATACGCAAATGCCCGCACCTTGGCCTTAACCTCGGCCATTAGATTCTGCACAACCTGTGAATCAACCGTTTTTTGCATGTAAACCCATACTTTCTTCAGTTCCTCGACTGTCTTCACTACCTTAGGTCGTTTAAGAAGGTGCTGCTTCATAATCGCCCAGTACTTCTCGATGGGGCGGAGCTCCGGAGTGTTGGGAGGGTTGAACATTTTCGGCACGAAATTGACCTTATTGTCCGCATACCAGAGTTGAAAATTATCTGGGGAGAATCACCCGGGTGCAAGAGATATCATTCTCTGGGGTGAATCTCTGCTTGTCTCCTCGGAGATTTCTCCTGGCACCACTGGAGAGATTTTTAGACACAGCACGAGAGAGTGAGAATGTTGACAGTTCACTTTTTGTCTGTTTATACACTCACTTCCGTGAGAAAGATAGCAGCGCAAATGCGTTATTGTTTCTCCAAAGATTCAGGCAGAGCTTGACGTGAGTGAGTGAAAACATCAATAAAATGGCTGAAAAACGTATACAAAGACAAGGGCGTAGCCAGGTTTTGAGCTAGGGAGAGGCGAAAAAAAATTTACTATGGAAAATTTTGCCGAATGCCATTTCACCGAACGCCATTTCACCGAACGCCCTTTGTGTTGCTGAGTTTAGTGCGGTTTGAGGACAGTACCGAAAAAGTGGTTGTGAATGTTGTGCTTTGCAGGGCAAATGAAAAAAAAAACATTAAAAGTGGTCACGGTATTCAACTTGAAGCGGCATCTCGTCAATATTCATCGGGTGTTCTGGTGTGGCTAGATCGCTGCTCCTCTCTCCATTTTCGCTGCAGCTGCTGACGGCATTCCAAGTGCCTTCTTCTCGACACATTTCAACGACGACATTCTCCACGTTAAGGACGGGCATCTCCCTTCACAAAACTGCCTCGATCCTTGGACAGTCGAAGACCACATGCTCCGGCGTTTCATCCACGTTGCCACACTCCTAACAGAGGGGTGACACTGCGTGTCCGAACCGATGCAGATACTTCCTGAAGCAGCCGCGGCCAGACAAGAACTGCGTTAGGTGGAATTTGACGTCTCCGTGATTTCTGTTCACTCAGGTCGAAAAAAATCTGTATTAGTCTACGTGGTTAGGTTAGGTTATCTTTAATAGTGAGACTTTCAGCCAGAGGCTGTTTCATCTCTTTATTAGTCTACGTGTCCATCTACCGTTCTCTGCCGTGTTCCACTCCTGTTGCCACTTAGCCAACGACTCCGCTCTCACAACTTTCCGTACTCTTCCGGCTTCCCTCCGCCTGTGGCACTCGCTGTCTTCCACTTTGAGGTTATGGCATGCCCCCGACGGTGATATATTCCCGCTGTACCGCTTTACAGTTACTGTCCAATAGAACTTCCGTTTTATGATGGACCATCTGCAGCTTCACTCCTTACATCCAGTTACCAATCATGTTGATCACCTCGGTCGCCAGCACTTCCACCTCTTCCAGCGTCTCGCCTGTTATCGGCAAGACGATGTCGTCCGCAAAGCCAACGATCTCAATTCCTTTGGGCAGCTTCAGCGTTAGCACGCCGTTGTACATCCCGGTCCAGAGCGTTGGACCAAGGATGGAGCCTTGTGGAACTCCCGCTGTGATCCTAATCGATCTCTGTCCCATGTCTGTCTGTCGACTAAACTGAAGCAAATTTCAATAATGGTGCGCTGATGCACTTCCCGTATTCGCATTTCCAAAATGTGTACACCAAATTTTAAAATAATTGACGTTAATAGAAAAAGTAACCTTTAAAAAATTTTTGTATGCAACAAACCTAAGAGGAAGAGAAGACAATACGGGGGGCGAAAACGAATCACTTTTCTATCAAGCGCGAACCAGCTCGTGCTTGGCCGATTGGAAATGCGTAAGATAGAGATAGAGATAGAAATAGAGATAAAAGAGTAAGAAGTCAGTTGTCTCCTCTTCCTCTTAGCAACAAACTAACAACCAAAGTCTTCACCGGGGTGATTCTCCCCGGTGAAGCAAACGAACTCTCTACGGTGCTTCCTAGTGATCACTCATCCGCTCCGGTGTGTTGGACTGGTGGAGGTGCGAGGTCAGAAACTGTATTTGTTTGCGAAGTGGGAGAAGCGATAGAAACTGAAAACAAAATAAAAATCTCTCGGGTGAGTTTGCTTTTGTCATAGTGCGAGGTGTCGTTTCAACTCATCACCCTGCTTACACTGGGGAGAATGGCATCCCTGCCGCATACCACTTCAGCACGTCCTTGGAGTAGTGGCATAAGGCCAAATCCGGCCAGAAGATTGTTGGGACGTTGTGGGCCTTCAGGAGAGGAAGCAGCCGCTTCTGGAGGCACTCTTTTATGTACACCTGTCCGTTCATCGTGTCCTGGGTCACGAAAGGTGCACTCCGCTTCCCGCACGTGCAGATGGCTTGCCAAACCAGGAATTTTTTCGCAAATTTGGACATCTTCTGAGTGCGGCCATGCTCCGGAACGCTGAACTTATCCTTGGCCGTGAAAAACAGGTTGCCGGGGATCTGTTTGAAGTCGGCCTTCACATATGTTTCGTCGTCCATGATGCAGCATTCAACTTTCGTCAGCATGTTGAGGTACAACTTCCTGGCACGGGTTTTGGCGGACTTGTTCTGCTTCTCGTCGCGATTAGGGGCCTTTTGTACCTTGAACGTTCGAAGCCCAGCCTTAGTTTTGGCCTTCTGGACAAAACTTCGGCTTAGGTGCAGCTTCTTAGCCACATCCCTAACGGAGGCGTTCGGATTTCGGTTGAAGGCCCCAACTACGCGGTTGTGATTTTTGGTGTTGTACGGAATACTTTTTCCTTCACTTCTGGGCTTCCGATCCGTGGTCAACCGTTCCTCGAACCGCTTAATCACTCGCGACACCGTGGAATTCGCGATTCCCAACGTTTTAGCGATGGAACAATGCGAGAGATCCTTGTTCTCGTGATGAATGCGCAAGATTTTATCACGCACGAGCTGTTCTTTCGACTCCATTTCCGCGAGTTTTGATCACAGGACTTTAAAACTTGCAGGATGTAAATAATGCACTATGAACTAAATCCACCAAAATTTTCATTAAATTCTACCCAACGGTTAAAAAGTTAGAGCAATTTCATAGTGTGGCATTTTCATCGTGGACACCCTTTAGCATCGTGCTGCTTGTTTTCAATATATTTTTTTATTCTTCCGAAATTGATTTTTTGACGTAGGACTACGTCTGTGATTTCTAAATGGGGGTACACTTTGTGAAAACCGAAAATGGAACATGTCACAAAATTATGAAAGATTTTGAACGTTAATAACTCAGCTGCCCCTGGACCAATTTCAATAATTTTATCACCAATCGATCAGAAATATTTTTACTTTATCAATTTTAAAAATTTCACTATGGAAAATTGCATTAATGTGCAATTGTTGCCATCATAGTTAAAATTATAACCGATTGCCTGTGAAAAGCGATTTCCCTAACACAGATTTCAAAGTTGAATTCCATCGGGTCTAACCGAACAGTGTTTATTTAATCACCGCGTGGTGAGTGGTGGTGTTTTCCAGTAAACAACGAAAGGCTGCCTGCAAGCAGCGAGCTGGAGCCCATATGAGCACTAGACTGATGCAAATTTTGACATTTTCGCTCCACAGTGCTCATACGGTTCCAAATCGGGTCCTTATTAGTCTCCCAAAATTTGAAGACAATGAACAAAAAGTTTGGTTTTCCTATAGTAATTTCCATATAAACTTCAAATGGTTTGTGCCAAGTCAGTTTCTTATCGAATGAGTTCAAATTTTGGGAGACTAATCAGGACCCGATTTGGAACCGTTTGAGCACTGTGGAGCGAAAATGTCAAAATTTGCATCAGTTTAATGAGCACCCATAGAAGGAGGAAGAAGGCGCACCGTTATTGATCGGAATTAGTAGCTATTCGTGAGTCGCTGTGTTCCATTTATGTCAAGCGCTTCATACTAAAGAGTAGGCCAGTGCCGGTTGTGTAGTGGTGCTTTCTCACCCCAATGGGTCTGGGTTCAATCCCAGCCGAGGTCGGTGGGATTTTTCTTAGGAAGGGAAGTAAAGCCGTTGTTCCCGGCCCATGTGTGTTGAATGGGTGCGATATACTACGCAAGTGTGGAAGCTGCCTTCCTGCACATTCGATTGCCGTCAATGGATGGCAATCGATGTCGGTCGGTGATTGGCACTATATTGCGGAATAGAGACCAACGTTAAATAAATGAAAGAAAAAAAACTAGGAAGTATAATCAGAGAATCCTGCTGCAGTTAACAAATAAGATTTCTTATATAAGATCACGTAGTCGTACGTCACCATTGCGTACAACCCCATAAGGCTGTCCCTTGTAGTTTTTTTTTGTTTTATAAGAGAGTACGCTAAAAAATTATACAAATTGAACTCGGATGCAAAAAAAAAGTTCATTTCTCGGTAAATCATGATAAATTCTCGATCTTGGTTCGTACCCATGGTTTTTTTTTTCATGATTTGTTTTTCGTCGATCTTGTTTTCCGTGCTGAGCACCAATACTACCGACGCACAGTGGGGATTTTTGCAACAAAAAGGCTTGAAATTGTCTGCCGCTGAAACCACACATTGTAGCATATGACTTTCTTTGGGAAAAATGTGAAGAAATTAATTCTTCATATTTTAAATTGGCGCACGCTGTGATAAGTGCATGTTCGGAGCCTATTTTGCCCCAAAATCCCATATTTTCTGTAGTTTTTTCCCCATTATGATACTTCATTGATTCAACTTTTCAGTACCTTTTATCAGAAGTAGCCAATATGTCTTCTAGTAGTCAGCTTGTGCCTTTTAAAAACTTTTGAAAACATACATAGGAGAGCATGGGGTCAAATAAACCAGATTTTTCATTAAAATATAAAAGTTTTCCGAATTTAAACACAATAATAAAAATTTAAATATAAGAAGCACAAAACACTCAGAAAGTGGATAAACATAGTATAAAGGACAAAACTGATTCAAATGCATGTTTTGAGCGTACTTTACCCCGGTATCTCATATCAAAACAATTCACTTTATTTGAAATATTTATGCCGCTGAAATGCTAACAGGAGATTTAGGTTTTCTTGAAGTAAACAGGAATCTAAGCATCCAATGTGCTTGTTTGTATACTGTGAAAGAACAAATAAATACATGTTTAGGATCTGATTCACCCCAAAATCCTCTATCAATTGAAAGCATGTAAACTGGTTTATTGGCATAAATAGACAATATCTCTCTTTAAAAATTTCCAAATATACCATTAAGAAACCAGGAAGTGAGCTTTGATTAACTATTGGAAACATTCATGGGAGAATGAGGCGTCAAATAAGCCATGTCTCAAGTATAGTTTACTCATTTTGATGGCATATTAAAAATAAATATGCACGCTGTACAAAATACTCAGTTAATAGGCTGCAATAGTCTAAAAGACTAAAATTAATTAAGTTTAAGTATAAAATTTGTTTTGCACCGGTACCCTTGTTGCTTGCTTTGTCTTTTTTGTCCTTTGGACTATTGTTATCCACTTTCTGAGTGTTTGGTGCATCTCATATTTAAATTTTTATTATTGAGTTTAAATTCGGAATTTTTTTTATTTTTTTAATCTGGTTTATTTGACCCCATGCTTTAAATGTTTTCAATAGTTTTTAAAAGGCACAAGCTGACTACTAGAAGACATATTGATTACTTCTGATAAAAGTACTGAAAATTTGAATCAATGAAGTATCATAATGAGTAAAAAACTACAGAAAATATGGGATTTTGGGGCAAAATAGGCTCCAAACATGCACTTATAACAGCGTGCGCCGATTAGAAATATGAAGAATTAATTGCTTGACATTTTTCCCAAAGAAAGTCATATGCTACAATGTGTGGTTTCAGCGGCAGACAATTTCAAGCCTTTTTGTTGCAAAAATCCCCACTGTGCGACGCTAGGGATGCAGCTCCCACCACCTGGGCCCTACCTATCAACCAATGAACTCATGAACCGGGGACCAACGGCTTTACTTCCCTTCCGAAGGAAGGCGTGATCAGAGTTGATATGCCTCAAACATCCCGCCGGCGCCGACTGGTATTGAACCCAGGCCTGTTGGAGTGAGAGGTAATCATGCTTACCACTACACTACCAGCGCCGCTCTACCCATAGTTGTCTTCCATTTCGGAGACATTTGATTGGAATAACATCATATCGCCAGGCTTGAAATATCATCGGTCGCAGTGATTTGTAATGATATGAGGGGCCCAATGGCGTTACAGTGACCAGTTTTGCTTAATGAGCAGAAGATCATGGATAAATGAAAAATTAAATGGAAGATATCCTGTTTTTCCTGTTTTCTTCTAACGCATTCCCCCAACAATCTGATTTAGTTACTTCATTATGCTGGCTACCAAGCCTTTTGGGATTTTCCTTTATAAAGAGTTGTTTAGATTTCTCTTCTTTACTCTAATTAATTCTTGTGTTATTAGTTAGGTAATTTCCGATTTTGCACGTTGTAGTTTCATTTTTATACCAGTGGTATTGACATTTTTACCTGGGCATGAGTATGAGCAAGGTGGCTAAACTTTGATATGTCTTTAGTGGGATTGACACTAATGAAAACTGAACATTGTAGCCTAAATACGTATCTTAAATGGATACAACAAACAATTTTGTTGTTGTTAATTACTTTATTCGTACAGGATTAATCGGAGATGAACTAACCATAGGCTAAAAATCTCATTAATAAAGAACTTAAAAAAAAGTACAGGATTAATCAAATAAATTTAACATAGCCAAGTTATCATTTGCGTTATACATTATTAAAGTCTTAAATCTAAAGTTAAAGGAAATTAACCAAATACTTGTGGTCGAGGTAAGTGGATGACAATTGTATGTATGGGGTGAGGAGAAGGAGAACACATATTATTGAAGTGGAATTAAATGGAAGATTATCTTTTTATCTTGAATTCCGCTTCTGTCAGTAGTCACACGTCACGCCTTGAACTATATGGGTTTGAAAGTTTTAGATCTGAGAATGTATCAAAAAAAATTCTATTGAAAATTTAGTCGATTGCTGAATTTATGTATGGGCCCAAATTAGGAGCATTTAGGCCGACATTACATCCATTTCCCCTACTAATAATAAGCGTCATTGCTGCCGGTGGTGTCACTCCGACTGCCATACTAAATCGAGTGTTAATGCTACTTCCGTGTGAAGAACCGTTAGTGTTCTCACCTGACGTAGGATTATTAACTACAGTTCTATCAGCTGGATGATCGGTTGGCTGATCGATGTGAATGGTACAGATGGAACGAAGATGCGAGATGTCGTTGGCAAAGGTTATACTGGCAGTTGTTATGGTGGTGTGGTTCATTGGCGCTAGCGGGTGTATCGTTGACAGGATATTGAGGCAGGCTTCATTGTAGTTTTGGACTGGATAGCATAGTTTGAGTGTTGTGGTCTACGGTACTGGTTTTTAAAGCACTAGCTGGTGCGTGACGTGACTTCGTAAATGCGGACGAGAAGCAGATTATATTGGCGTTGGTAGGAGTGGCGGTGATGGCATTGGTAGGGTTTGAAATGATAGAAGTGCTTTAAGTGGTGGTTGAACCAGCGGTACTGGTACTAATGGTGGCGAAGTTTGAATTGATGGAAGCGTGGATGATAGTGGTGTATAAGAGGGGCTCGGTGCCCAAAGGGTCACCGTTTTTGCTAGCTGAGCAAGAAGATCATAGGTTAACATTGCGATCACCTCACTTTTATGGTGAATCCTGAACCACTTTATTTTCAACTTACGTAAATTGTGGTGTAGAGTTTATCATTCTCTTGTAACAACGTCTATTAAACTAGCCATATTACCGTTGCCCAATGACCGTTTGGATGTTCCCCGACGTCACCATTTATTTGGTTTTCTCGCAAATTTATCTGAATCTAGTCAATCACGGAGTAATAACTACGCATTGTACGGTGATCAATGCTCATGTTCATTATTTTTAGATTTTACTGGTTCAGGGTCCTACAGGATTTGACCTGAATTATACTCACGCTTGTTTTTGGTTGTTTATGACGTTCACATTTGTCTAAATCTTCCTCCCTGGCCCCTGGTTGAATCCAATGTCCATCAACATAGCATTTCCAAAATTGAAACCTCACTTGCCACACATGCGTGCCATTTGGACACATCAAGCACAACAATCAACTAAATTACACATCAAATCGACTGTTGCATCGTAAGTCCTACATCCAACTCTTCGAACGAAAACAGAAATCCCTCCGGGCAGTGCCAGTTTTTGATTGCCTTCTTTTGTCATTCCGCCCGTCGGAAAATCCACCATACAAGGGCACAGCAAGCACAGTTGTTGTCGGAATTTTTGACAATCCAACTTGCCACACATCGCTTCGGGTCGATTATGTATGCAGCGCGAAAGGGAAAACGCGTGCTGGCTAAATTAGTGAAGTAACGTTGCGCAATGCCCTGAGAGTCGACGACCACGTGAAATGCCTAGCAAAACCTGCCAACTTCCTTCGAATTGAATGAATTTGTGAATGCATGCGGCAGGCAGGCAGCTGACGGGTTGTTTATGGTTATAAATTAACCGTCCTATTATTTGGAGCATCGCTCCGTTTGTTTCCAGGAGTGCGAAACGAAATATACACATTGGCATTATTCATCAAATCAAGCCCCATAGCTAATGGCGATGCGGGCAACAAATCCAAAATAGGTTTTTTATTCATAAAGCATAATTTGGCCAATCGGCGGTAGTGTGAAGCGGCGTGATTGCGACCAATCGATCAGCAGTCGTTGAACTTTGAAAGTTTTATTTCTCAAACGAACCCCCGCCAGCCGTCAGGGCATGAAATAGGGAATCGAATTTTGGACGCATTTTCCAATAATCGATTTGACGCTGCTTTGAATTGCTTCACTGAGCATGGATTGCGTTGCAAAACAATGAACCAACATAAGTGCACCCATCGCCCATAATCTTAGCTGCATCTGACGATGGCGAGTGAAATTGTGCAACAATCAACTGGTACTGACTATAGTAAGCATACGAGCACAAACATCTCGAAATAAGTAGAAACCGGCTTTGGCGCACAAAGTTGATGGTGCGCGCACAACTTTTGCATCAATCAAACTGCCGCGCGGGATGATCTCACCGAGAGATGAAAATCGTGTTCCAAGAAGGAAATTGAATGGAAAGTTTCTTTCTTTCTTTCTGCACCACGCTGGATGGTGGCTCACGTGTGTGTGTGTGTGTGTTTGTGCGTCCAGCTTTGCTTTATCTTTCGACAACAGCAGATAAAAGCTAATCGCCACTTTGCTCTGCTGCTTGCCCAAGGTTTTGAAGGATCGATTAAAACCATTTGGTTCGTAGCTAATCGTCGATTGCAAGTGGGTAGGTTACGGTTCATTAATGCATCTGCAAATTGGGTGTTGATGCGTTGCTCTCCGTTGAAATGTGGGACACGTGAGTCGTTCGAGCATGCTTGGGAAAACAATCTGTGCGAAGTGAAGGTTCGTCTCTTTCCACACAGCGAACAAGTCTTCTCGTCAGGTGTTTGGAGCAGATGCGATTTCACGGATCTCTTGCGAGTTGCTGTAAGGTGTGGTCCGACCACTGAAATATGCAAATAAGGCAGGTTTGTCTCATTCATCGATTGGAAAGTATCACCGAAAAAAAAAAAGAAATACCAGAAACGAGCATGACGAAGAAGAGATGAAGCGGGCAACATTCCGATCAGTGATGCTGGATGGTATGCTGAATTGCTGTGCTATCCAGTTTTACCACTCATGTCGCCAGGAAAGCGGAAGTATTTTCTTGGGAGCTAATTGTCAACAGCTACGCGTAATGCTATTGGTGATGTAAACGTGGAGTAAAATACTTTTGCTTCATACATCATCCTCTTTTTACTCATTGCTCTCTAACTGCAACGTGGCGAATGTCCACGCTAATTCTGTGCCGTTTTTGTTTTTGTATATTGTGTCACAATCAAATAAACAATGATAATCTACGCCCAGGGAAGTCGAAACGTTTTCCATTCTGAAAAGATCCTTGACCGGCCCATACACTGAGGCAAATGGACGTAAGAATTCCATAAGGTCCACTAAGAAATTTTAGTCACAAGAAATCAGTATGAATATCACTTATTTTCCTTATGAAAAATATTGTTTTCAAAAATATAATGTAACGGAACAGACTCGAACCGAACCATGACCACTCGTCTTTCAACGCGTGGGAAGCTTAAATGGTTTTAGGCGTACGAGAGGTACCTCATGTTTGACGAAAATCATCTATAAGTCACGTTTATGAAATTCATATGTCGAGTCGAGCTATATGAAATTCTTAAAATTATTTAGCTCAGCCTATTTTTTTTTCCTTTGATTTGTTTTCCGTCGATCTTGTTTTCCGTGCTGAGCACCAATGCTACTGACGCCAGGGAAACAGCTCCCACACCTGGCCCCTACCTATCGACCCATAAACTCATGATTCGGGTACCAACGGCTTTACTTCCCTTCCGAAGGAAGGCGTGATCAGAGATGTTATGCCTCAGCACATCCCGGCGGTGCTGACTGGGATTGAACTCAGGCCTGCTGGGGTGAGAGGTAATCACGCTTACCATTACACCACCGGCGCTGCTATTTCTCAGCATAGTTGTAGAGAAGTGATTCCAGTATTGCACGATATTTGGGCCGTTCATTGTGGTCAATTCCACATGGATGGCCACAACATACGGCTGAAACGTCGGGTAATGCAAAACTGACCGTTTAGATTATCCAGTGGCGCTTATCCAATGGCCCTCGGGCCATATACAGCCCGCCGAATGAGTATGTGCTGCCCGCAGAATGCTTTCAGTCTGTGGAATGTATGAAACATTTATCAAATTAAGATTCCCTTGGATTTCATATCAGAGTTCTTTTGGAAATCTTTTTGAAACTTCTTCATTTTCACCCTCACAATTATGTTCAGAATTCCTTCTGATTTTTATCAAAACTTCTCTCAAATTGTGCATCCAATTTCAGTTATAATAATTTCTATCACAATTGCTCTTATTTTTTAAATTCCATTACAAATATTTTTAATTTCTGTTTAATTCTCCTCAAAACTTCCACACACTATCCTCATATGTTATGAGTTTTAACTGCAATGGAATTTAACTCGAAACTACTTCTTAATAACGTCTCCTTGACGCTGACGAAAATATTAAATTCCCTTTATCTAGTTTGTTTATTCGGAAGGCTCAATCTCGTAAGCTTTACGAAACCGATAATTCATTGTTCATTGTTTTTAACAAAACCCACTTAATTCTATGTCTAGTAGGAGTTGGGCCGAATACTCGCGGCTTACCCGAAGTTAGAGGGGTACATTGTCAAAGAATAGGATCAGGCGAGGATCTTGGGGCGGGAATTCGTTGTCTCATCACAGCGTTGTCGCCAGTATGAACGGTAGTGCATAAATTCTCTTTAATATTCTTTTGGAATCTTATTAACTTCAGATACAGATTCCTTTAGAATTCTTATCACAATTCTTTTGAAATTAATTTCAGAATTCTTAGAAATATTTGTCAGCATTACGCAGAATATATTAGGAGTTGTGGAGATTTGGATATTTTTTGGAACTAACCTATGAAATCTCTTTGAGTTATGAAGAGCTTTGAGTGGGTTGGTTTATTTCCTTTAATTCCGCTATAATTACTTAACTTTTGACAGATACGCGTATTTCGTCTACTACTTGCAGACTTCATCAGTGCCAAGTACTCAACACCACTGATGTACTTGGCACTGATGAAGTCTGCAAGTAGTAGACGAAATACGCGTATCTGTCAAAAGATAAGCAATTATAACGGAATTTAAAGGAAATAAACCAACCCACTCAAAGCTTTTCAAAAAGGGATTCCGTTAAGAGGTTCGATAAATTTAAAGGATTACTCTTTGAGTTTTTCTCAAAGATCCTTGAAATTTTGCTGAAAATTTCCTCACAATCCTCTTGGAATTCTTTTGAGAATTGCCATGTAATTATACTTATAACTATCTTTAAATTACCCAAGTATTTTCCTGAAGCTTTCCTCACGAAGCTTTTCAATTTCTTTTCAAAATTACTGTCTAGTCTCCTCGGAATTCCTGAAGAATACTCACTCTTCGGAATAACCTTTGGTTTAAAGGGTTAACACGAAATTACTGCAACACATTGAATTTGCTCTCAAATTTCACGTATTTATCAGATAAAAACCAAAATGTCATTTGCATCCTTTACTTTCTCCTTGGTTTTTCTGAGTTCCTGCTTCATCATGGCCCAAAAGATTTTGATTGTGCGTAATTCTGGACAGTTTGGTGGATTCATGTCCTTGGGGACAACATGCACCGAATTAGCCTCATACCATTCCAGCACGCTTTTAGAATAGTGACAAGAAGCTAAGTCGAGCCAAAACAATGGTTTTTCACTGTGCTGCATCAAAAATGGCAGCAGGCGTTTTTGGAGACATTGATTTTTTGTAATTTTCACCATTGATGGTGCCTTTTGTAACGAATATTTCACTGCTTTTTCCACAGGTTCAGAAAGCCTGCCAAATAACGTATTTTGATGCAAATTTCGACATTCTCTTTATTTCTTGAAACGATCATCCACTTGGAACTTATCTTTTCCGGTGTAAAACTCCTATCCTGGTTTCATCATCCATCAAACAGTAACTGTATCTGGTCAACATTTCCGTGTATGGTTTCCTTACGCGGGATTTGGCAATAGTTTGCTGGCGTTCATCGCGGATTGGGAAGTTTTGAACCTTGAATGCATATAATCCAGCTCTTGCCTTGACCTTCTGCACGTAACTTTGCGAAACACGGAACTTTTGGGCAACATCACGTGTTGAGATGTTGGGATTTCTGGTAAAATTACCCTTCACCTTTTCCTCCGTCTTCCTACATGCTGCTCTCGGTTCCTTCCTGTTCCGTGTTTGTGATCCAATGTCAAACGGTCCTTGAACCTGTTTATAGCTCTTGATATGGTTGAATTATTGATATGCAGTATTTTTCCTAAAGTACGAAGGGACAGCTCCGGATTTTCCATGTGAGTGTACACAATTTTTCACGCGTCTTCACTTGACTCACTTTCATCCAGTGTTGGAAAAGTTCGCGAGTCATAGTGATTTTTTGCGAACTTTTCCATCACTGCTTTCATCTTAACCGCATCGAAACAGACAATTATGCAATTTACAGGATGTAAACAATACACTTCAAAGATAAACTATGCGAAGTTTGGTTAATTTACGTCTAGTAGGAACAAATATACAGTCAGTTATAAATGTTACAATAACTTCGTGTCCTTCATGCCAATTATCATCCAAAATCTTTTTTTAAATTATTCCTGGGAATTCATTCAAGTTCAGTATAGCAGCCTTTGGATGAGTTTCATGATTCTGTAGCTCGGAAAACTTCTACGATCTCAATGAGGCTTTGGAAATCTTTGGAGATATTCAACTTCAAAATATTAACTTAATTTTACAGGTCATAAAATCCGTTATAGCATAGAGAAACAAAATTTTTTAATGATTCGTGATCTAATTTTTATAAATATCGATTGTTATTTTCAATTGTCTCTTTAGCTTGTCTCCATTGGCTGTTTTCGCCATCCTCTTACTACGGTGCTTAGTATGGCATGATTATTCTTGAGTAGTCAATTCTTAATGATAACGTTTTGTAAAGCAGCTGATGCTCCAGCTTAATTACCAAAATGTAATTTATAAGTATTATCAACTCCTTCCTAACGTTTTCTTTAATGTCATTTTGCAGAGTCTTAAAAATTTATAATATTGGGTTAGGTAATTTGCTAGGTTCTGAATTTCTAGGGTTCGTAGAATATCTTAAAAACTCATGAAATATGCAGATTCGTATGATATCTTTGAAATTATAGATTCTCAAGATCTTCTTCAGAATCATTTATAGATATCTTCAAAAGAATTTTCAGAATTCCCCTGAATAATCGTATGATTCTCTTTGGCATTCTCTTGAAAATTCATCATAACAGTTTCCAAACCATCCTGCATAACACTTTCGAAATTCTATTGAATTTTTTTTTTCGGATTCACTCGTATTCCCAAACAAGGCAATGTCCCTAGAATTCTCTTATATATTTTATCCATATTTCTTCCAAATATGTATGCCTAGGAAATCCCATGGAGTCAGCTTCACAATTGCATTGCAATTCTCATCAGAAAAATCAAGGAATGACCCCCCTAAGATAGATTCCCTTGGAATTCACTTAATCATTTCCAAAGTATCCTCCTCAGAATGAAAATGAAATTAAACTCGGAAGTTTTATTAGATTCTTGTCAAATATTTCCAACGAATCTCCTTGAAATGTTTCCTATAGGGTGTCTCAGAAAGTATAATCACAGTTTATTATTGGAATAAAACATCATTATGTTAATGATCTCAAATTTTTATTTCATTTATATAATCTCTATAGTATTTTCTTTCAATTGGATGGTGAACAGCTCCTTTAATCGGATGCCAAGGAGTGAACTTTTGATCTGACACTGCCCATGAGCTTCAACATAGATTCCTTGGCGATAATGATGGCCATTTTTATCCAGTTTGTTGCAAATTCTTCGATTGAATTCGCTGCCTTCAAGTTGTTTGCCGAATATATCCCTTGGAAAGGGCCCAACAAGCTCCGATTGACCGGACCTCCTGACAATTCGCAGCATTCATCTCTTTTGGCACGTTTTGCACATTGTTTACTTTGTACCAAGCTACCGTGTTTTTCGAGTAGTGGATTGACACCAAATCAGACCAATATAGTATTGCGCATTGCACACATTATATGTGCGGAAGCGCTAACAAAAGTGCATTTTCACGTTAAACCGTTTTGGTGTCTTCGGTGCACTTATTCCTTGGGTCATAACGAAGTAGTGCGCAGAAGACACCAAGACAATACAACGTAAAAGTGCACTTTTATTAGTGATTCCACACTTTCGAAGAGTCCAGTTAAAAATTCAAAATACCATACTGGGCCATCATGGTGACGGATGATGGGCCGCAGACGCCGATTCAAACACTCCCGAACGTAAATTTCAGTGTTTATCGTATGTATGTATGTATGTATATCGTATCGTATGTCACAAATGGCTTTGAAAACTTGCCACACTCACATATCGCTAGCCATACCATGGCCTTCTTATCATTTTTTTCGGTAAAAATTTACTTATTGGTATCGTAAACTTCCTAATCATCACGGACTGTGTAGTATTGGTCTCCCGGAAGCGTCTTGTAGTCAAATAACACACGCCAATTTTTCTCACAGCATGCTATCATATAGCTTCCGAGCCCTTGGTTTGACGGATGTGGCTTGTTTCTGACTCCGTTTCGGCTGTTTCTGCTTCTTGAACGTTTTCAGCCCGTTTCTTGCCTTGGTACGTTGAACGTTACTCTTCGATGTTCTCAGTATTTTTTTGGCTCAATCTCGAACAGAGGCATTTTTTTTTTATTCACAAAAGCTTGGTGAAATTCTGACCACTTTTCGGTCCACCGGTTCCGGTTTACGGCCAGATTTCAATGTGTCCTCGAAGATAACTTCTTAACCGAACTTTCGAATGGCGGTTTAAACTGCTCCGATACTTACTTCCTCCATTTTCACAAACTTCCTTACTAATAGGTTGGGAATAGTGCGCCATTTGTGCACGGTCTGTTTGTGTTTTTCCGGGAAAATGCCTCGAATTTTGATGATTTTGTAAAAAAAAATGTACAACAGCACACATCGATTAACAGCTGATAAACTTCGTCGGGATAGAAATGGCGGCGAGTTGAAGATGTACTTATACTTTATGGGACACCCTATATCATGCGATTTCTACTCAACATGTATTTAAAAATATCTTCAAAAAATTTTTGCAACATTTTTTTTTGCCATCCTCCTAGAAGCCCCATGAAACTCCTTCACTCAACTCACAAAACCCTCATTCGCTTAGGGTTTTCGACTCCTTTCTCCATGAAACTATTGTCAGCATTAGCTTAAAATGATACAAAGCAATTTGGAATCGTCAGATTTCTCTCGGCGGAATCTATGGCAAAAGGTCAAAAGGCAAATGTTCTAAGGAAAAATGGCCAAATGGATAAAAGGTCGAAGGGACAAAAAGCCGAATGGATAAAAGGTCAAATTGGTCTACTTGGGACAAAATGTCTAATAGACAGTCAAATCATGTCCCAAGAATTTCTGCAATTACTTGAACACGAAATTGAAAAGCAACATATTTCCGTCATGAATGCACTTCAACAGACATGTAGGAAATAACTTTTTATGAATCTGAAATTTCTTTGCAAATTTTCTCCGAAGAGGACCGCGACCGCGACTACTGTGAATTCATCCCTGAATTATCAAATAAAATATCTTTCAACCAACTATCTCAACAAGAAATCCTCAAAACACTGAAAAACTGGAACGCATCTAAAGAACCAGTACCTGATGGGATAACACCTGTATTCCTGAAGAATCATTCAGTAGAACTCTGCCTTCCTTTAGAACGAGTTTTTAACATGTTTTAAATTCAATATCTTCTGAAATTCGGAACGTGCAAAATTATCGTGGAATTTCTCCATTATTTCTTGCATTTCAAAACTTTTTAAATCTATCATAAACGACAAAATGTATCAACAAGCAGGAAACCAAATAACATGACAACAGTATGGCTTCTTCAAGGCCCGCTCCACTGCTTCTAATCTTCTGCAGGTGGTCTCTTTTACACTGAATGTTATGGATAATGGTCACCAGGTAGACGCTCTTTACACTGACTTCAATGAAGCATTTGACAGAATCGACATACCATTATTACTCTTCAAGCTGCAGAAAGTAAGAATGGAAGCCGGACTTTTGAACTGGCTCCAGTCATACTTAACAAACCATAAACAAATTGTATGCTTTCAAAATAAACTTTCAGAGCCACATCTGGATCCCCCGGATATCTCATTTGGGCCCACTTTTTTGTTAATAAACAACATTTTCTTCATACTTGAGAAAATTAAAGTACTTGTGCATGCAGACGACATGAAGCTCTTTATAGAAATAAGAAATACCTCCGACGCAGAATTATTCCAGAATGAAATAAATCTATTCTACACTTGGTGTAGCAAAAGTCTACTCAAACTCAACGTAAAAAAAATGTAACGCAATTACGTTTAGTAGAAAAATTGGAACCCATTCCAAAAACATATATTACGGAAACGAACTACTAGACAAATTCAAAATTGTGACTTAGGCGTAAAACTGGACACCAAACTTAAATTTGTAGAACATTATAACACTATCATAAGCAATTCAAATAGCATGCTAGACTTCATTAAGGGGTTCAGTTACAATTTTCAAGTAACATTGAACCTAATGCAATGTTCAGCTTGAATTATTTTCTTTATCAATAACATTATTTCTCATCGCAAAGAATCTGCAGCAATACTCTCTCAACTAATTTATTATGCGCCCTTTAGACCTCTTAGAACTCGAATTATTCTATGAAAACACATGCAGATCAAATTACGCAAAAAATGGTCCCATCAATCGAATGATACGCATGTACAACATAAATTTACATAACTTTGTCCAAAAATCAAATAAAAACTCGACTAAGAGGAAATAGAAATAATACATGGCATGTAAGTAGTTACATGGTGAACTACATTGCTTGACGAAATAAATAAATAAATAAATGAATGGACAATAGGTCTAATGGACAAAAGGTCGAATGGACAAAAGCTCAAATTGAACTTAGAGGGACAAAAGGTCGAATGAAAAATGGACGAAGGGGCAAAAGGTCGAATTGAACTTAGCAGGATAAAAGGTTGAAGAGACAAAAGATCGAAATGGACAAAAAGTCGAAGCGTCATCAAAATCAAGCATCAAAATTGACAAAATATTGTTTGCACAATTTTCGCTCAGTGTTTAAAAGAACTTAAAAAAAAAAGTGAGCAAATGCTCCATAAGAACTATTGATGATTTAAAGAAGGAATATATTGTAGAGAAAGACAATTATTGGTCAATTAAATTGCATTGACACGCATATTAACTATTCCTTGTCTAAATTGTCCAAAGAACTGATGTACATATAAGTTCAACTCGACCTTTTGTCCATTCGATCTTATGTATTTCGACCTTACGTCTTTCGACCTTTTTTGCCTTACACAGTTTTAGGGCGGTGGTGATTTAATTTCATCACAACTGACCGGCTTCCTAGGAATCGATAGGTATTCAATAAACAATGCATTGTTTTTTTCTGAGCATAGATGTGAAAACAGCTTTGGTTCACTTTGAGAATCGTTCGAGAACGGTTGTGTGTTTTTGCTCCGCTGCGTGCTTTTATTTTATTTTATTTTTTTGGAGCTCGGGCTGTCTTTGTGCTGGCGTGTAGTTTTTCGGTGCTCGTTTTTGAATAGTTTTGTGTCCCGGGCGCTACTTGGACTTGAAATGGTTTGTGCTGATGTTGTCCCCCCCCCCCTATTGCTTAGGTGCTTGGTGTGCTCTCGCTTCCCTTTGTTGCCGGTGTGACTCGACCGCGCTGATCTATTGTTAAGTTTTTGCGATGTGCATTGCTTTTGTGCACAGAGTGATTTGAAAAAGAAATGCGATATTCAGTTAATGTGTGGTTGGAATCACTGGAGGAGGATTTGTGTAAAAATTAATCAGGGAAAAATATGCGTTTAAGCATCGGGAATGCGATATATTTATTTGGTAAGTACGTTCCAGTTGAAGATTGTTCTTATACATTTCTGGATTGCATATTCGAGGGGAAGTGTTTTGCTTTTGTGGGCAGCGCGTTTGATAGTCCGTTTGGTGTGGCTGGCGGCTCGCCCGTGCGTGCTGGTGCCGCTATCAGCAAGAGGGAAAAATTCCCCTATCTGGCGGTGGTGTTGGCGTGGGTGGGCGGGATGCTGGCTGCTCTGGATTGTGTTCGGATGCGTGGTTCGCGAGAGCGGATGCATCCCTTCGGGGGAGTAATCGTGATTTATTTTCATCGTTTCCCATTTGCCTGAGGGATGACCTCGATCACGTGAGGCACGTTCCTCATTATGTTTTTTTTTTTCCATGGTGAAGCATGATTCGTTAAGAAAATAAATGTCGCGATCGAACATGCAAGTTAAGCACTTGACCGATTAGTTTTTGATGTGTTGTTAACTGTGTCCTTAACACAATCATGAGGGCGGTGGATGAAGACTGACGATAGTCACGGCGGGTCGTTTTTGATTGTGTGTTTTGACGCATAATCGGGCCGGTCTAGTGAAATATGAATGAGAAAACAGTCGTAGTTTACTTTGTGAAGTAAGGGGCACGGTAGCCCAAAAAAAAAACAAAATGTGAAAGTTTATGGATATTGTTCCCTTTTAACGTATAGACCAAATGGAAACAACGAACGTCGCGTAAAAATATAATTTAATTAAGGCAAAAGCGCTTTTACGTAGTTTTTTTTTGTCTCTAGGTTTAAAAGATCATCGGTCGTAGAGGCTTATTCTTGTGTAAAGGGCACCGCCGTCGAGTTTGAGTTTGAAAAAATCCAAAGTCCTATCAGGAGGCTTATAGTAACATTGCTTGATTATCGTGTGTTTTGTGAAACCTAAAATCGTTATCAACGTCACCGTAGGGACTAGTTTTGAATTTTTGCAATAACACACTTTCGTAGTTTGTATGATGTGATATGTAGGGCTTGGTGGCTTAGAGCGACCATTTTTGCTTACAGAGTAGAACATCATGAGTTTAATCTCAATCCCCTCCACATTCAAGATTCGTTAATCGTTTAATTTGTTAATGTGAATACATTGGAATAACAACAATTCAATCATTGGTGTGTTGTAATAAAAAGGATCTCGTTTGCCTAGTGGCACACGTTTTTGCTTACTGAGCAGAATGTCATGGGTTCAATCCCAAGCCCCTTCGCGTTATATGATCGTTAAGACATCAATTCAGCTTATCGTTTACCAAATCGAAACCTGCTGCTATCCTCACCCTCTAACCCAATATCCCAGAGATTCCTCATGGAAGTGCAGAGGTGTTCTCGGCTTCCATCAAAGCGAGTGTCACGTCAACACATTCATACCCATTCCTTTTTTGATCTGTGTTCGGGCGCGGCCGGCGTTGGTATTACCTAGTATTAGATCACCATTTTTTTACACATTGAAGATGATTGCTAGTCCCAAGAATCGTCTATTGGTTTTATGTGTAATTACAGCTGCTCTGGCAATAACAGAGTAGCAACCGTGGGCGGTCAATCATGCTCATGCTCATGCTCATGCTCACTTTAAAAAATAACAAACATTGAAATTCGAAGGTGTGTGGTTTTTTTTTTGGTTTTAGAATTTTGCATTCTGTTGAAGTTGAAAATGGCTACGAAACAATAGGTTAGCATTTTAAAATTCTGTACTTCCGTTAAAATCAAATCATTCTATGTGAAGGCAGATAGAAAATTGTATTAACGTTGCAATTGCCAATCGCCAAATTCATTATGCTTCGACCATTTCAAAAATACTGAACAATCTTACAGAGAAATTCTAAAGAATGGTCAAGATGAAAATACGGGAAAAAGCAAACTAAATCGGCGTACATTACAAAATAACGTATTTTAACAATACAATAAGGTTGTGCAAAACTATCCCAAAGAGGTCAACCGCAAACTTAGCGAATTCGTATTTGGCCAAGCATAGAGTGAACTCAACAATATCAGAGCTTCATGTGAAAGTAAGCTGCCAGAATGACAAAAAACAGATGATTTGTTAACTGATGCATCGATTTTATTTTAATCCCTGTGGTCACATTAACAAATACATAATTTAAATTATGTAGTTTATATCTAATTGAATATATACTGGAAGGTGAATCTCTATTAATTGTGTATTTGAATCAACAATCTTTATTAGAACCTACTAGCTCCTAGTGAATAGAAATTAGATTTACTGAGTTTATTCAGCAAATACTACCAAATGACAGAATTCGGGATTGCTGAAAAATCAGTTAAAAAATATTGCAGAAATCTTTGCTGATTTGGAATTGGAATTGCCGGAAGATTTCGTAGGCAGCGAAATTTTGCTGATTTTCAGCGATTTAAATTTGGCTTCACAACTGGCTTAGTATTTAAGAGCTTGCAGGTATGACTTATTCTTATCTGTGACCCAAGCCCAAGGTTATTTCATGCAGATTGACAGTTAAAGTGTACCAAAATGGCAGTTGACTTTCATTCCATTTAAACACAGATAATATTTTCCTCCGCACGTCGAACGATGCTGACATTTATCATGAACTCATCTTCGCCAAATCACAACCCAGCATCTCCAACAACAGAAACAACGCGTGCGAGTGCGACGCTTTATTAACACAACTTTCTCCGGTTTCTCATGGCGGTTGGAAGGTGTCGAAGCACGAGTCATACAACAGCTGAATACGCGCACATAAAACAGACAAACATATTTTATGTTGCTTCCATCTCATTTTCGACAGAATTTCGTCGAAATTGAGCAGTCATTTGTGTGCTTAAATAAATTTTTCCACCGGTTTGTTACGGTGGTTCGGTAGCAGGATACAAACGTACCACCAATTTTCAGTTTAGTCACTATAGAACATGGCTAATTACGACCGAAAACAGTAATGGCCTACTCGAATGGTATAATCTAAATTTGTGATTTCTTCAAAAAAAATCGCACTCCTTCTGAATCGTTTGTCTGTCTATAATTGAATTTACGAAAAAGTCAGTACAATCACCCCGTTGGAATTGCGGACAGTCAACAACTCCTGAACCGGTTCCTCTCATATGGAGAGTGCTTCGTCATCAGTGAAGAATTTATGAAACCTGTAATAATGAAATTGATAAACCCCAGTATTGATCAACGCCAAGCAATAAATGAGCGAGTTTCGTAAATCTGCTACTCAGCCGATTGGAACACATAGGAGCGGCTGAAAATTTGAAGCCAATTTAAGACTAATATGTTCAGCACACTGATTTAGATAATTACACCCCAAATTGATGCATGCAAATTGTTGCTCTTCCGATCATCACGTAATCTGCCGATTGTAGGTATTTATCGCAAACTGGCCAGCCAACTCTCGCTTTCTCCCAAATCAGTGAGCCTTCTTTCGTCAGCACATCGAAGGCTTGACCAGTCGGCAACCAGCCAATATTTGTTTTATTTGCTCCATACCACTGACTGTACATACATAGATTGTACGAAAGCATCTGATTACGTGTGACGACGATCCAAGATGGAGTTGTTTACGAGTGAATGCTGTGGTATGGGTATTTATGTGAACGAAAATGGTCATCAAGCCTCTTAATGAAACTTTCCTGTTTGTTCGATTTTGATGTGAGAAGGACTGATTCATGAACGTTGACCGGAGGGAATTGAATGCAACATTTTTATCACGCTAGCAAATTTTCATAAAACAACTCAAATATCTCACTCAACTCAAACAAATATACAACGGACTTTCACCGTGATTTGAATTTCTCACCATCATCCAATTCAATCCGGGCAACATTCTCCCGCAGATAAAATCTGAATTTCAAATTAGCAAACATTTGACCCACACTCGGGTCCGAGACAGGCCAGTCGTAAACCTAAATTAAGCCTCACACGTGCGCCCGCGGTAGAGATAGCCGCAAATGGAACGCTTTATTCACTCCCGTTCGCACCAAACACCCATAAAGCTCCTACAAAACTGCCACCGAATCAACATGAATCTTCCGAGTAATTGAACTTGCATGCGCACTGAATAAATGCATTATAAAAAAAAAAAACAGCACACAAAAATCACCACAAACTACAAAACAGTCCGGTCATCGAACGTGATCCGCATGGCCAAAGTCAATCGATATCAAAAAAAATTTCCCCGCATTTCCTCACATTTTGCACTCGGGTTCGGGCAAGTTGTGAAAACCATGTGAAGCAAGGAGAAGACAAAAAACAATCGCCAATTCGAAAACATGTGCACTACACAGCGCGAACATATGGCAAAAACGAATTGAGCAAAAGGTAAAAGTGCTCCCATCGAAACAATTATCAACTATTGACACAGAAATAAACAGACGCGCGAAAAGTAAACAAGAAAATTGCCATCGAATCTCACCCGAGCGCGTAGTTGCAGGTCTATCCACCAGGTGAAACAGAAGCTGCATCTGTAATATGGAAATAATGGCCACTAATGATGGGGCCCTCGCCACATAGAGACAGAGATGGAGATGGAGAGAGAAAGCGCATCAGAAACAACCCAAACAAAACAAGCATAATGCATGGGGTGCAAGAAAGAACACAAAGTGTGAAAAGTATTTTCACCCTCCCTCTCTCACACACACACTCTTTGTATTACAATCATCTCATTTGGTGGTCTGGCAATTCCCTTGCCGAGTGGTAGGGTTGAGGCCGCATCCTCTTTCGCAGTGCGATATCTAATTTTTAATTAGCATAATTTTCTGGATCAACTTTCCGAACCGCGGTGAGGCAGCTTTCGATTTTTGGAGTAAAATTTTGCTCATTGGCGGGCTTTTATTTTGTAATTGTATCTGATCAATAATTAGGCATATATGTACAGTTCGGTTAGTTTGGTTTTATTTGCATTTTTTTTTTAAGATAACATTTATTGGCAATAGTACGAGTTGCATTCCCTACTCCAATCCGTATCTAATGTGAATGGCCTTAAAAAAATATTAAAGAAACAGATGTTTTAGTTTGAAATCAAAATTATCATGCAATTTATTTGTTTTCAGAATTTCCATGGTATTAATCCCAGAATGTCCTTTGAATTCTACTCATAATTATCATGAAATTTCCCTTAAATTTACATTGGAACCAGCACTGTAATGGTGCTTACACACACTTAATTCAGATCACCGAAGTCAGTAGAGTTTTACCGGGTTTTTGAACAGCAGATCAAGTCGGTAAAATTTTCAAATGACCGTTAAACGTGATTAATCAATAAAATTGACAAATTTAATTTTTTATAGCTAAATGGGTAAACTAAACAAAGTCTGTACAAGTTCGGAATACATTTACTAATTATTGGATTTTTAATAGATTTTCAAACTTTTACCGAACAGTTCTGTAGTTCAAAATTTACCGATCGGCAGAGGCCTGGATTAGTGTGCATAAGATTACGCATTTACGTAATCAAATATTTTCAAACAAATTATACTTTTATAGGCGCAACAGCTTCTTAATCAAAAATTAATTGAGATTCTAAAGGCGCAATAGAAACATTATTTTCAATCAAGTTTGCAAATCTTCTCGTAATCACCCTAGAATTCCTTAGAAAATCTTGTTGAAATTCCTCAGTAAATCTAAGTTGAAATTATCCTGAGGCTTACATACAAAATCACGGTCTCCAAGTTTAGTCATTTTAAACTGAGTTTTTGAACAGCAGAAAAAGTCAGTAAACTAAAATAAATTGTAAAAAATTGTTACAATCGAAAATTTTCTTTAACACATGTTGTAACATGATTTGATGATAAAAAATTTAATATGTTTATATTGAAAATTTCAATACATGAGACGGTTCTTTTCGGTTAACTGTCTGTTTCAGCTGTTAAAAACGCAGTAATAGGGGTAATGGCTTTAATGTTGGCCTATGGATCTAAGATTGGACCCTTCGCTAAAAATCTACTATCTATCAATTTTATCTAGATGAACGCGTCATTGGAACGATAGTTATGGATATTTTTGGTCGCTATTGAGAATTTAGTCGATTGCTGAATTTATGTTTGGTCCCAAATTAGGAGCATTTAGGCCTACATAACATCCATTTCCCCTATAATATCTGCGTGTAGATTCTTTTGAAATTCCTTCCAAAATTTTGATTGAATTTAAACAAAACTCTCTTTTGATACCATTTGAAATTATTTGAAGAATATTTTATGTTCTATGGATTTCTTTAACCGTCATTTTTTTTTTTGCTAAATAAACCTCAAAATACGATTCCTTTAGTACATGGTACTGCCTTGAAATTATGTTCTAAATCTTGCTCAGAATTTAGTTTTACTTGTCTTCAGAATACTCTTAAAATTAGATTTATAATTCTCCTGAAATTCTCCTTAAAATTCGACTCACGATCCCCACAAACTGCGAAAGAACTGCTCAAACCACTTAAGAATTCTCCTAGAAGATCTACTCACAACTCTCTTGGGATTGTTCTAAAAATTCCTTGGAGCTTAATCTCAGAATAAACTTGAAATTCTAGTTTTGAATTTTTTTTTCAAGTCTTCTGTATTTTGCCAGGGCCCATTTTTTTCCTCCTTAATCGTGGATTATTTAAAAAAAAAAATTACGTTGGACTACGTCTTTAATTTCTATGCTGGTGGTCAAAGCTCAGACATGTAACGGAAAATCTCAAACACGGACGCAACGATAGAGCGCAAATCGAACAAACGACAGATTGCGCATGCTCACATGCTCAATGCTCGGTTGATCGCTCACCATTTCACTAATGAAAGGAAGGGAGGAGAAAAGCAGTAATAATAAAAACGCTTGCCAAATCATTTTCATCGTCTCGCAGATGACACCTCCATCATCTATAAGGGTCGAGTGATCCGTGCTGTGGCGAGTAAACTACAATCAGGCCTAGATGTTCTGTCCGGCTATTTCAAGAGCTGGAAGATTTGAATCAATGCAGCTTAAACACAAACCATTCTGTATCTACACTCGAATTCACCTCGGATTGTTCCGCCTGCTAACGTAAAGGCCCATCTTGATAGCACTCCCATTGAATGGTCGAGTGAAGTAGTTTACCTTAGTCTCACCCTCGATAGCAAATTGCTATTCCGATCCCATGTGGACAAGACATCCACCAAGTGCAACATCTTGATTAGGTCACTCTACCCTCTGATAAACAGGAAGTCCACCCTGTTCCTCAAAAACAAGCTTGCTGTCCACAAGCAGATCATTCTGCCGGCTATTGAGTATGGAATGCCAATCTGGCAGAGTTGTGCTAAGTGCCACCACCTAAAGCTTCAGAGAATCCAAAACAAGATCCTTAAACACTCGAGGAGCGAAAGTCGTCGACGCTGGAAAGGTTCAGAGTCACCTGTCTGTGATCAAACCACCAGATCATTCGTGATTTGGCACCCTAGATCAAGTAGTTAGGTTATCAAATGTTTAAAATCAAACGAAAACAAGCCATTAAAAGGGTATCCTGTAAATAAGCACTAAACGCAATGATCACATTAGAATGACCAATTAACTAGAAAAAAGTTGAAGAGCCAAAGCTAACCAATTGAAATGTAAAACCAAATGTTGAAAGCTAAAAAAACCAGCAAATAAACGTCAATTTTACTACTTTTACACTTTCATCGTCATTTGCTTTCGAGCAACGGACGGAGTAGAACAGCACGCATCGCTCCAATACGAAGACGACGCAGTGTTGCCACATTATTTTTTCTGAATTTTCTTCGTAATTTTGTTTTTTTAAAGCTCTTTCTGGCTAACAAAAATCTGTAAAATAATGAGTATGAACTCTTAAGTATGATCTTTTATATATATAAGTATATAAATATACTTTGAGTTCATTTAAAGTTCAGAAATAGTTTGTTCATAGTTTAGACTCTTGAAGAATTACTTCAGTTTGCTTTCTTAAGAATTTATCTATTCCTGAATCTTGATTTTTTGTTTGAGTGATTTGTGTGTTTTCTAAAAGTCTAAAAACACAAAAAATCAAGTCCCAGTAATGAGATACAAACCTGAAAAAAAAAATCCAGTTAACGACTCACAAACTGTAATCATTCAGCCGATTCGAAAAATTAAAAAAAAACAATCATAGTACCTGTCACCATGTGATATGGTTAATTAAACAATAATAATGAAAAACTAACATCCCTTCTAACGAGCAATCAGAAATCAGAACAGCTGAGCATCAAAAGCCCGTTAAAAATTAACGAAGATAATAAAATAAAAAGTGAAAAATTGGTATTTGGTTCACTGCTCGTACCTACTCAATAGGAAGAAAGGATTATTTATGGATATTTATCAATATAACCCAAAGCTAAACAATCTGTCCATATAAAAAAATCTGTAATCTGTAAATACAGATATCTGTATCAAAATTTTGAGAAAAATCACCAATGCCACCAATTCAAAAACGGAAAGAGTTAAGAACTAATTGATCAACATATTTGTTCTGTCCACTAGCGGTCCTACGTCAAGCTTCCGCTCGTGCCTCTAGGCACAGACCCTTCTACTTTTTGGTATTTTTCTTATTCCCAGATTGTTGAAAAAATACCAATACTATTTTTGCTCTAAATCTTGAATCATGTCATATTTTAAAACTCCAAACGTGTGAACAAATGTCAGAATCTTTGATAGTTTATCATTTGTTTTAAGATTTATATTCATACAAATCACGGTGTGATAAAAAAAAAATTATGTACCCCGAACTTCGTATGAAGTTCAAGATTTATAAAATAATTTCTTAATTTAATCTCTTACTCTAAAATACCCCTTCGGCCGGATAGCGTTCAGCTAGTGAGTTTAACCGATTCGACCGAACCGATGACTTCCACACTAAATCAGCTGTCAAAAATCACCGGTCAGAGTTAATCAAATAATTTCTTCTTCAAAGTGTCTCTACAATACACGCTTAGAAAAATTCATGTTAATTTAGGTGCTCTGAGAGTGACATATACGAGCGTCATTTTTGACATAAAGTTGAGTCATAACCGACGCGAAATATAGCTCAATCAAACGTACTTTTCGTCGAGCAACGAACTTTTCAGTCTCGGAGCACTTAACATTACATGACATGTTTGTTTACGTCTCATCTTTTATATCAATGATGGATTCCGTCACATGTAAAATAAGTTATTTCTTAGTGTGTACGTATACTATGCAGAAAAATATAAAATAGAATTTTCATGAACACATTGGTGACCTTGATCTCCAAATGCGTATAGATTTATGAACAGTGTTGGGAAAATATCAAAAGATGAAATCTCACCAATGAGCATTATCTCATTTGAATGCCGTTATCAAAAATCAACCAGCAAACAACAGCGGATGATATAACAAGCTGTGGTACGGTAGCTCTGAAATCATTCTAGCAAAACTCACCAGCTCAATTCTCACCAAATTGTAGTGAGTATGAGCTTCATGATTTTTGCTGTACACCCGATCACGAACCGAAGCTTCCATCACTGTTGGCAGCAGTAGCTTCGTGTCCTGCCATCTATAAAGAGTAAGAAGAGAAAAGAAAACGACGTGCAACGGAATCGTTTTTGTATTCAGTCATCTCGTAGCTACAGTTTTACATGTTGTGAATAGTCTCGCAATACCAAAGAAGCTTGTAAAATCAATATTATGCTTGATATTTTATTTCATTATGACGCGTGATATTGGGAGCCTTCAACAGCGAAAACATACATCATTTGAGTGAGGATTATGACCGCCGTGGAGTGTTTAATGTTCCAACAAGCCTTCCCTAAAACTTTATAATTAATGTGCTATAAAAATAACATCAAGTTACACAATTTCATTGTTATGAAACTACTTTAAATCGAATTATCCACTACAATTACAAGATTTGTTCACTAGAAGAAGATTGAACTTGTTTTGAAATTATGTTAAATAGGCTTTAACATGAAGCTCGAAGTTTTATCGAACATTCAGCTGTTGAGATCTCGGTTAAAAAATACCAATCACGTTCATAAATTCTGAGTGAGTAGTTCAATGATAGTGGTTTGAATTATAATAATTGATTAAAGATTGAGTCATTTAATATCTGAACGCAAAGAAACGGATGTAACTCAGAACCATCTTAGTGAAATAAAAATGTTGAGTACTCAAAATGAGCGTCATTCATTGCACTTTAAAGGAATAAAATAGCTAAACAAATTATTCCGATTTGGTTTTGATGAAATCTCGAACTTTTCTTCGAATACCACCACTCATCAAATTTTGGACACTCTGTTGGCTAACTTGAGCGGCCGTTTTGTTCAACCATCTCTTCATCTCTGTCGCATCTCGAGTCACCTGTCCACTCTTCTTCAACTTCTGTTTGACAATTGCCCAATATTTCTTAATTGGGCGGAATTGAGGGCAGTTGGGTGGATTGATGTCCTTTTCGAAGAAATCCACCCCGTTGTCTCGATACCACTGTAGAACTTCTCCGCTGTAGTGAAAGCTTGCCAAATCAGGCCATAGTCTTGTTTGTCACGAAAACCTGGGTTGATGCAAATACCTTGCCAGATCATAGGCTTTCTTGCAAATTTCTTGGCATTTATCACCTCGACCAGTGGCTTTATAGAACTTTTGTCCGGGAAGCTGCCCATAATCCATCTTCACGTACGTTTCGTCGTCCATGAGGAGGCATTCTTCGTACTTTGAAAGAGCCTCATTGTTGAAAATACGGTCACGTCTTTTGGCTACTAGATTCTGAATCAGTGTCCTCTTTGGTTGCTTAATGAGCCGGAAAGATTGAAATCCTTCGCGCTAACCAATCCTTCTGAAGGTGCTTTGGCTGACATTGAATTTTAAATGCAACACCTTCAAATGCAGCTTCCGATCTTTAGTTCTACTACGACGCTTGCTATGATCCTGCTGATCGACAGTATGCCGCTCACGGAATATTTGAGAATACTACACTCAAAAAAGTTCACACGTCGGATCGAAGTGTTTGAACAGTTGATTTATTTTATGTATATTTCGCCAAGGTTCAATGTGTTCTACACGTTGATTTGTAATGTTTCAAACTTTGAAATGTTGATAATGTTTCTATATCAATTCAAGTGTATTGCACATTGAATCACACTACTGTTCAACACAGATGGATTTGAAGTGTTTTGCATTTCAATGCGATGTGAATTGCTTGTTCTGCCTGGTAAACATCGAAAACATGAGTTGTGACTTCATCCTTATCAACCACTCTCCTATATGAGAACAACCGTGGCCCAGTGAGATCGAACGAAGCCAACTGCAGCAGGACACCGCAATAGACCAGGATCAATTCCCAAATTAGACCCATTAAAAAAGACATGTGTGTGCTCTGCCCTCTGGCAGCTTTGTTTATATATCTGTTAATTCAATTTTGGAGTCGGTCAAGTAGAAGTCGATGAAGTAGAATATTGTAGAACATTGAAGTATGATGTGCAAAGCTATTGATATCACCATGTGAGGCACATAGACTCCAAGTGTGTCACAATCCAAACCAATAGTGTTGAGACATGGTTAAAAGCATAAGATTTACACATGAAATGGATGTGTTTCACAATAAGTGCAAAATTAAGTGTGAGACACATTATGATGACATGTGGAATTTTTTTAGTGTATAAACGGTCGATTTTGCCAATTTAAACGACTTCGCGATTTTTGAACCTGACCACGTCAGATTTGTCTACTGCGTGTCCAAAATTAATTTTCGGTTCATAACTTTCATCAAGTATAACATCTTTTAAACAAAATGAATTGTAACGAACTTTCCAGCACAGAAAGAGCAAACATTTCAAAACAAACTGCTGTCAAAAGGTTCCAGATTCGACCGCTAGGAGCACTGCAGTAAAATAGACAGTGCGTCCAGATATTAAATGACTCAAGATTTTTTCAAAAAAGATTCATTTATCCATGACATGCACTTTAACGAGAATTTAATAAAACGTGATGCAGATCATTTGAGATCCTTAGATGATGGAATTAGACATAAGTAAATTTAATCAAAAGGGTAGATAATTACTTCGGCATAAGTGCCGATTTCATATCGACCAGAAACACCAAATATTTCGACGTGATCGAATCAATCATACATTTGGTACGATAGTTTAGTTCAAAAGCTACAAATCAAAGTCTTAAAGAACGCATAATATGAATTTTAAAATCCATTATTCACAAAAAAACAAAAGAAGCGCTCCTAGAGAATCTTTTTTGTTGTGCCTTCATCCGTATGTTGAAGTTAATCCCATTACCTGTTTGTTTGGACGGAATTGGAATCAAGAAGCATTGTTAGATTTTTAATAATATCTCAAGTGACTCTTTATCAGATCCAACGGTAAATAAAGTAAGAATTCATAGTTGTGTAGCTATCAAACTTTTTAATCAAACCCATTCGAATATGAGAGGTTAAGTACGGGTTGACAGAAATTATATCTTAACCCTATAAAGTGTAAAACAGCGAAAAATGTTATCTCCCATTTAATTCCACTTAATTAATTTTGGTATCTATGACAGATACGTATTTCGTCTACAATGTGCAGTCTTCATCAATGTCATTCCCACTAAAGACTTTTAAAAAACCTAATCTTCTTAAGTAAAGGAGAAAAATCTAGTCAAATCTCTAATAAATAGAAAATCCCAAAGGCTGTTAGCCATCATAATGAAGTAATAAAATTTGGTTGTTAGCGGAATGCTTAAATAAAACAGCGAAAAAGGATATCTTCCATTTAATTCCACTTAAATAATTTTGGGATCCATGACAGATAAATAGATAAGATTAGTTAGGTAGGTTCCGATTCTACACATTGTAGTTTCATTTTTATACCTGTGATCTTGACATTTTTACCTAGGGGATGAGTAAGGGGTTAGGTTTTTGATAAGTCTTTAGTGGGAATGACACTGATGAAGACTGCACATTGTAGTCGAAATACGTAGTTCATACCTTCCCTATAAAGAGAATTTTGTAAGTTATTTAAAGTACATAAGATTTATAGATCTTCAAAGTTTTACCAAGTTGATGTTTTTGAACTTTATAGCCCAAGTAGCATCAGAAACATAATTTAAAAAGATATATTTTTTATTGGTCATTCAGAAGACCTTAATCAGTTCTAGCATTAAAAATCATAAGGGCCTAACTGAGATGAACGATTTTCTTCACAGATTTTCTCCGTTGTTAATAACTTGGATTTTGCTAGCTAAAACAATTTTTCACTACACTGTTATGTGATAATTTACGAAAATTTGTTTACTGAACTGTGGTAATGTTAAGAGAAAACCAATGAAGAGAATCGATCATTTTAGTAAGGCCCTTATAATTCTGAAAGCTAGAAGTATTATTTACTAGTCACAGACAGATGGATAATGATTGCAGTACAAAGCTTGGTTCATAAGACTATCTGGCGTTATAAATCACTATATTTTATATTGCTTTCATCTATGCATTCTATCACAGGAAGCCAGATTCATTTAATAAATATCTCAGGAGATGTCTTAAATGTTTCAATGCACACACGTGTGAAAAATATAGTCATATATGTTTTCCCTTTAATCATAATCAAGGTAAGTTTGTCTTGTCCGTGTTGTATTTCAGCTCATATGCCCTAGTAGCACACTTCTCAAGCTACCTTGCAAGCTTTACAGAAGTTTCATTGCATTCTACAAATCTAAACCAGGGTTTACAGAACCCTCATAAAACCAAAATTGTAACTTGGGCAGTCACAAACTGAAAAAAACTTTCTGACAGATGTGTGCTTATTGAGTGAAGATGTTAGTACTAAACTAGTAGACTGAATAACCCAAGTTTAAATGTTCTAAAGTAATACTTATGCCATATTTACGTTTGTTGTTGAACATTTATAAAACAAATCCCAATTGGATTTAATCATTCAGTTGAAATGAAACTTCAAAGATGTTGTACATGCATACAGCACAGTGCCGGTGGTGTAGTGGTAAGCGTGATTACCTCTCACCCCAGCAGGCCTGGGTTCAATCCCAGTCGGCACCGCCGGGATGTTCTGAGGCATAACATCTCTGATCACGCCTTCCTTCGGAAGGGAAGTAAAGCCGTTGGTCCCCGGTTCATGAGGTGATACGTCGATAGGTAAGGTCCAGGTGTGGGAGCTGCCCCCCTGGCGTCGGTAGCATTGGTGCTCATCACGGAAAACAAGATCGACGGAAAACAAATCAAGGAAAAAAAAGGACTATACATGTTACAAGGCATCACAGTTGTCATGATGCCTTGTGAGGTTAAAATTTCTCTTACTTGATGCTTTTCGTTTAAATTTGTCGAACCTCTTAACGGAATCCCTATATGAAGAGCTTTGAGTGGGTTGGTTTATTTCCTTTAAATTCCGTTATAATTGCATATCTTTTGAAAGATACGCGTATTTCGTCTAGTACTTGCAGACTTCATCAGTGCCAAGTGGTGTTTGCAAGTAGTGGACGAAATACGCGTATCTGTCAAAAAATAAGCAATTATAACGGAATTTAAAGGAAATAAACCAACCCACTCAAAACTCTTCATTGATGCTTTTATTGCTACATCAGTGCACCTATATTACATACTAAATTGCTGATATTGGTGAGGACTAAAAGGGCTAATAAAAAGTGTATTCTTACAATTGAAGTGGTCAAGCGGTTAGAAGACCGATGTATCTTTTCAGGAGCCGATCTACAAATCTACACATTTTATAACGAAATTTTGCTATTAGTTTTAGTAGAATCACAAAGAATATATTGATAAAAATGAAATATGTTTCATAGGCTGCATATCTGCACCATTTTGCCGATTTTATAGTACACTAAATAAGGTTTTCCAATGTTGAATCTAAAACACGATTATCTGTCCCGTATAAGCAATAATTAATTACATCAAAAATTTTGTGTTACTTGAGATGAGTTTAAATTCCATTTTTTTTTTAAATGTATACGAATAACGGGAAAACATACAATCTAGATTTTTGTTTTACTCAAGATACAATCGAAAAAAAAATGCTATGAGTGCTGAAACATGCGATTCAATCGCGATTTATAAGTCGAATTCCCAAGATATCAATTAAATTTCAGAGCTTTCCCTCTGAAATATTTTAAATATTTTTTTAGGGCTTCATAATTTCTGAATTTGAAACATTGTCCAAGTCTGAGATCTAAAAAACTGTCCCAGTCCTGCAAACGCAAGTATCAGTTTTGGACTTATCACTGTCTTGTGGAGTATGTTGTAATCTTTAAGAATGGTTAAAAACCTCGATAAAACTTGCTTAGCAATTCTCTTGCTCTTCCAGCGATCATGAGAGTTGGGGATTTTTGTTGTTGTTGGACTATGGCCGAAACAAGAAAATAATAATCTTTTCAATTGTCATTGAACGGATTAAGAATGTATCTGCAGCAGTTTTGCTTATTCGCATGAGGATTATCATGGTGGTTGGTTAAATCGGAAAGCTTTTAGATTTTTACACAATCGGAAGTGTTATCATTATTCCACGCGGACAGTTTTTAAGAGATTTTGAAACAGAATGAATTTGAAAGGAAGTTTAAAATTGATGCATAAAATATTCGTTAACCTTAATTGAGCAAAAATTAATATCCAAAATATCTGAAGTTTTACACTGTGTTCAGAAAAACTGTGTTGTGTATTCAATAATATATGTTCCCAAGAAGTAAGATACTGGCTTTTCAGTTTTTGAGATGGATGTTGATCAAAATCTTCTTATTTTATATTTGTCCTACGTTCCTATCGTCAGTCTGATCGTCAGTCTAAGATGAAAAATATGTTTTTGATCCATCCCAAAACTGAAGAGCCAGTCTCTTACTTAGATATAAAAAACATTTGAAAATAAGATTTTTTTCGGTTAGGAATAAATTTTTTTTAAGAATATCACATTTGAAATTCGATATCCTTCATTCACTACTTTATAAAACAAAAAAAATAATGTTGGAACGGATTGAAATGCTCAATCATAAAACGTTCTGATACAGCTTTTTGGTTTGAAATTTGGAATTGACATATCAACCTATACAGGAAAAAACTTTACAACTGTTCACGTTCAATTACGATTTGCATGGCTTTTGGGCAGCCTTCCTAGTTCAGGAGCTGAATAGTTTCCTGCATGATAAAACCGCCTAGAAAAATTGAACACAAACGAAACAGTACATTCTGTACCGTTCTCCCCTACAGCACAATAATGCTTTATTTTTTACAATAAAACATCTCAAATACAAAGCACCGTCAGCCCTTTCGAGCATTGCATTGTGATAATTTCTCTTTCGAATTTTCCCAAACAAACTGGGCCACTGATATCCGCACTGAAACACCCAACCACCGACATCGCTGTCGTCGTCGTCGTCGTCGTCTGCGGTTGGCTGTTGGTTGGCAGTGCGAGATAAATATTTATAAATCGGTAGCAGCACCCGGCCAACCCGGTAGCAGTGCAATGACCAAATGTTGGCGAGCTTTCGGTTGGGCGTGAAAGTTTTCATTATGGGTCCGTTTCATAAACAAAAAATTAATCGCCTAATGATCGAACAGCGCAGTGACCATCGACGACGAGCTGGTTGGCGTAAGCAAATCACGATAGCGTTGCACAATCGTGATCGAATTAGATGCAGCGTTTTATAAATGTTCGGTAGCAACAGCTCGTTACGCCATGTCATGTAACCGAAGTTATTTCGGATGTTTGAATTTCCCAATGCATTGTATGAATATTCAACTACAGCTATTCCCTTTCTTCTCTTTCCGCAGGTTCACCGTGGAATATCAACATAATGTCCTCACCGGGGCTGACGGCTCTCGGTGAATCCACCCGACTGGTGCCGGCCAATGTGCCGGCGGTTTTTGAGGTTCTGCCGCCTCCTGGAGCTTCAATCCGGGGCAGTGACTGCGTGGCGACTGTGCTCTCGCCCAGCAAGAGCAAAGTTAACGCGCGAGTCACCCACGAGGCGGCCAACGGTGCAGTGAGGATCGAGTTCGTCCCGAACGAAGTCGGAACGCACATCATCGAAGCCTCAATTGGTGGAACCACACTGGTCGGGGGACCGTTAATTGCCAAGGTCTACGACTCGAGCTTGATTCAGGTCACGGATGTTAATGGAGGAGTGGTGGGACAACCGTGCCAATTCCGGGTGGATGCCAGTGCGGCCGGAGAAGGACAACTGGAAATTTCAATCAATGAAGGAGAAGTTCCAAATCACGTACAGGTGGTCGGAGGTGGTAGATGCCTGGTATCGTTCACCCCGGAGCAAGCGAAACCTCACTTGATCGATATCAAATTCAACGGAGAAACCGTGATCGGTTGTCCGTTTGTGTGCTCGGTTGCCGATACCAGTCGAGTCTTGCTCAATCTGTCCAACCTGGAACTGATTCCGGTGAACAGACCAGCTTCGTTCCACATCACCGTCAGTGGTGGAGGAGCCGCAGAACTGGCTGTAAGTGTACGAGGTCCACAGGGAGAGCTACCCGTTAGAGTGACCGGTGACATTCATGCAGGATTCACCGCAGAGTTCACACCGAACCACGTGGGAGCTCATACGATCAATGTAGAATACAACGGTTACCCGGTGCAGGGAACTCCTTTCGTTGCCAAGTCTTACGATGCGACAAAAGTCGGAGTGGGCTCTGTTTCCAAGGGCACCGTTGGAAGACCCGTACAATTCACCGTAGATGCCGGCGATGCCGGTGAAGGAAATCTGGAGATCACCATCTCCGCCAAAGGCCATAACATTCCCACCCAGGTGCACCCGCAGGGAAATGCCAAGTACGTATATCAATAAGCTGCTAGTCCCTCGCCAATTTACTGATGAAAATTATCTCATTTTAGATTCGCCGTATCGTTTGTCCCCGCCGAGCCATGTGAACACATTATCAATGTTTCGTTCAACAAAATGCTCGTACCCGGTTGTCCCATAACGGTGATCATCAACGGGGGAACCACTGGACCACAAGTGTCCCTCGGTGGACCAGGTCCGCTACATTTGCCGAATTCGCTAATCATCAATCACGCCGGAGGCCGACTGGAGGACATCGAAGTCAATGTCGAAGGTAAGACCGGAATTTCCTTTTTTTGTAATATTCAATTTGATATCGTATGTCTTTACCCAACCTTATAATCTGTTAGATATCTTCTGAACACTATTTGGCATACACTGTCCCCTATTACTATTCTTTCGGCTATATCCTTGCTGTTACTCTGTCTCATTTAATTAATAAAAAAAAAAAACAATTGCAATCTTTGTATAGTACAGCTTTCAAAATTTGTTAGGTTGCGAAGTAAAAACCTCGAGCACAAACTAGAAATGAGCAAAGCATTAACTGTCACCAAGCACCTTCTGCAAGGCAATACACCAAGGTACATGGTGGCACTCATTTGCTGCTTACACCCAGTTGGTCGAAAACAATAGATAAATCTTGATTTGAACTTAGATAAATAATAATACTTTCAAGTACGCGAATGTCAGTCAGTGAAATTATTGCTCAAGTCAGCGGGGAGACCAATTTGGGATTCTGTGATAAAGGTGGGTTATTTCTATAAAATATTTCCATTTTCAATCAGTCAAAAAAGAAAACCTAATAAATATTTTCAGTCATTGGTTTTTTAAATAAAAAAATACCTAGCTCAACAACAGAAAACAATAGTGGCTCTCAAACTTTCGTTGATTGCGACTCACTTTGAGAAATATCATAATCTCGTGACCCACAGTTATTGTTAGCGAAATATTGCATACAAATTTCCGCGAACGTGGCTTATTCAACGCAGTTTGTGATTCCACTAACACAAACAATTAGATATTGTTCATGCAACGATGTTAAAACAAACGTGAAAATACGTATTATTACGTTCTCTTATGAACAGTGTATCTTTAAATTGATCATACAGCAGTACTTAAATTTTAGAAAAAAAATGCTCTTAAAGCACAAGTTAAAAGATAAGTATCTGAATCTTTTTGCAGCTGACTCAGCATACATTTATCACTAATTGGCTCAGTATTGGGCATATTTGGTTGAGTTTACAAAAAGTTGGAGCAACTTAAGAGAATGCATTTTTCTTGAAAAAAACTTATTTCTTGAAATAAATTGAGCATAACTTCTTGAAATTTTACTCATTTTAATCGTAATAAAGATCATTAATATGCCACTAATTTGACTACAATTCGTCCACGAGGCAATAAGTTGAAAATCGAGCGTTTTACTAAAGTAAATCTAGCTTCATACAGGCTCCTCCAATAAATACCAAAATTATAGCAATACATCAATAAACGTCTGTTCAGTCACCAGCCACGATTTTAAAAAATACGCTATTCACCCTGTTTGAAAAAAAAATCTCTTAGGGTGTACGATCAATTTTGAGATTGACACTGCATGTTCTGTGCAACTGTGAAAAACTTACAGCTTTTTGTGGTTTATAAAAGAAATAACAAAAATAAATTTAACGAAAAGGTTCTCAGCACGTTATTTCAAAAGTAACTATTTGGTTCACCGTTTAACATTAATATTTTGAAGTGAAAAGGTGTTGAACTTGTAAATAAAAATTATTTGAAATGAATGAATGAAATAAATTGCGATTGCCATTTGCGTATGAAATAAAAAATAAATAAATCCAAAATCATGGTTTGACTGCAGAAATAGTTATGCGCTCAAAAAAAGAGCAGGAGACATGTTGGTTTTCATATTTCCGATCATAGCAAAAAAACTATAAATCCATTGAATAGTAAAACGATATACTGGTTCTCAGAATTTCGTAAAACATTGCAGTTTTATTCCTTATCGCAAAATGTTAGACCCGTATTTTTTTTTTTTTAATTTGTCATAAGGGTGATGACTTTTTTTTTAATTTTTCGAAGCTCGAAACATCAAATCAACATTAATTATAATTTTTTTTTTTATGTTTTTCATAGATTGTAGACAGATTACGCAATATGTTTTTATATTTTTCCTTGAAAATTTAGGCCTTCAAAACCAAAAAATCAGCATTGTTTTCTTTTTCGTTTTTGAGTTATATTTTTTTGAAGTTATCAAGTTTTGGGTTAAATAAGCCTAACAGCTTCTGCAGAAAATAGGTATAGATTATGTGTCTATGTTCATTATGTATCAATGGAGACGCATGGTAGTCTAGTCGTATAGGAGTATTGAGCGAAAACCCAAAACTTGATAACTTAAAAAATATTACTCAAAAACTTAACAAAATACGTCGTCGATTTTTTTTAATGTTGTACAAAAAAGCCTAAATTTTCAAGGAATTGAAAACCATAACAAAGAACACATAAAATCAATGTTTTTTAATATTATTTGATTTTTTCGTATTATTTTTTTAAATTCTTTTATTTTATACATTGATCTTAGAAATCGGTCAAGTGGTTCAAATGTTATGAATTTTTCATAAAGTCATTAAGAAAAAAGTCATTTTTGAAAAAAAAACCGATTTTTTGCACCACTTACATGGAAATGGCTACCCGAATCACAAATTAAACAATACGGGTCTTATATTTTGCAGTTAGGAACAAAACTAAAAAATAATACGAAAATCTTAGAAACACTATATGTTTCGCTATGGAATGGCTGTATATCCGTATAGAATTTGATGCACTACCCCGCTGAAAGCTTCATAGATGCTCTGGAAAAAGCAAGGAAATATTGATTACTAAGTTCAATACAAAATGCAGCAAATCTAAAAAAAATACATGCAAAGGGCTGGTAGCGATTAACTTTTTAGTTAGTTGAAGATGCTAATTTCAAATAACAGACTAAAGTGGTAATTTTAAAACGGTCAACGATAGTCAACGATTAGTAGAAGATGCTTATTTCAAAAAACAGACTAAATAACAGACAGGGAGCACATACCGTGGTAGGGGTAACAATAGCTGCAATTTCCAAACCTACGACTGTATGCCTTCCTTCAAATAACAACTGAAGTGCGGTAAAAATCGGTAGAACTGTTTCAAACGCATCGTTGGTACTTGAGCGGTTGGCGTTCATCTCTTTTTGCCAGTGGTGGCGGGGGAATACACCCATCACCATCCCTCTTCAAAGGGGGAGTTTGGTAAAGAGAGATTAAAAAAACAATTTATACTTAAAAGTTGTCCTAGCTCGCTATCTACTATCTACATGCCATTTTCACACTGCCGTACTCTAACGGAACTATCAACTCTATACTTTCATCTCCTCCATCTATCGTATAAATATTACCACTTTAGTCTGTTAATTGAAGTTAGCATCTTCAACTATGTAAATCGTTGTCTTCACGCAGAAGTAATACTAAACATATAGTCAAAGAACTTTTTAGTGACTTGGTAACTTTAACTGTAATCAGTCACTATTTTCAACTTTTTTAGCGTTAATTTATTTCAAGATTGATCGTGCACTGCATTGTTTAGGATCTGATAGTCCAATCGATTTGTTCTAATTATCGAACAATTCGAAGAACCTTCAATCGTCTTTCTCTATCTAAAGGGTGTTTACTCATTCTTTTTAAATAAAATTACCTGATTTTTCCAGGTTTTTCCAGAGCTTTAACGGATAACTTCCAGCCTTATAATAAGAAAGCTATTTTTAAATGCGTTAAAAATATGCTTTTTTTTTTGAAGATTAAGAGCAGTTCTCGTAACTTTAGTCCAGACTTTTGGAGCAGTTTAAATATCTATAATCGTAAATTTTGAAAAATTCAGGATAGTTCTATGATGTGCTGAAAACAAAATCGAGAACCCTTAAGAGGTTCCGAAAATTTCAGGGAAGTACAGAGAATTTATGAAAATTTCAGAAATATTTCAGGATCTTCTCAGAGGTCCTGAGAATTTCAGGGAGATTTTAAGGTCTTAACGGGGATTCCATTTATATCCGAGTAGAACCGATCTTGATAGGATTGAAAGGCTCAGGGAAGCTTTGAGAACATCAAAACAGATAAAAAAAAAAACAAAAGGCAGTTCAAAAAATTTCAAGGAAATTGTAGAAACCTTAATTAAGATCAGAGAACATCAACAAAGTTCCATTAATTTAAAAGCATGCGAGAACTTTTAGCAAGCAGTCATACCACATACAAACAGACGTAACTCTTCATTGTATATCTTCGTTCACGGATTTAACGGTTGATTTGAATGTTATCAGTTCCGCGAACTACTCGCCGCAGCGCTGGCATCGGATCACTTTGACGTTTCTATTCATTCTATAGAACTTTTATGTAATATTGTTTGCGAGTTAGCGAGCAAGCTTGTTTTCCGCGAAAAGCCCGAAAGATGTCGTTACTGAGGTCATATGTTTTGAAATACTATGTTTCCAAGAAAAACTTTTTCAAAGAGTTACGTCTGTTTGTCTGTGGTGATACCTTCAAAAAATCCAGAGAACTTCTACTAAATTTAGATATCTAAAAGGGTAGTGTCGTGATATTCAACAAAGTTCCGAACACTTTGACGACGATCAGATGACTTCAGAATACTTCCATTCACTGAAGGGGGTAGTCCACTATGGCGGCATGAAAAATAGGTCATTTTCATGAATTTTTTTCGAGGGTAAATAACGATCAATTAAAAAAAAAGAATGCATGGTTTTGTCAATTGAAATGTCTTCTTTAATTGAGATTTTCTTTTGGCGCGATTGGACGTCTCCTGTAGCCGCTGCACCAGGTTCCCCAGGAGACGTTGCGGGGCGGGACGTCTGGCGGTCACACCACTGGCGCTGGAACAACGAATTTTTTTGTGGTTATTCTCTGATAGATGACCCAGTCTTGTACGTAGCCGTTTTTGATTTGGTTGAAAAATAAAAAATTGGTGGCGTTTTGAAAAAAAAAACTGCCTGTTTTTGTACCCTAAAATTTGAGATAAAAGCTTGCACCAAAAATCCATTTTTGATTCTTTTGAAAATCGGCTACGTACAAGACTAGAAAAAAGGTACTTAACTCGAAAATTGAATCGCCGTTTAAATCGAATGAGCCGTTTCTAAAATACAGCGCCCGCCAATTTTGAAAACATCGATTAGAGATAATCGCGGCAGCAGTTGGAACTTGGAACTACTAAGACACGCCGTTTCGCCGGTAACGGGCGGGTACTCCGACCGCTCACCTGAGCGCGCTTGGAGCGTCTGGACACGAGTCAACTAATCGGCCTATAACTTTGGAACGATGTCACTTGCGGACTTGCGGTCAAGTCTATGTCAAAGTAGACATTCCAAAGTATTTTTAAGCCAAAAAAAAAAGAATTTTTGAAATTTCCAGAGTGGACTACACCCTTAAGCAAATTTGCAGCGACTTACAAGGAGTTCCGTGGAATTATGGGGTATTTCAAGATTTGTATGGTTGATCCAAAAACTTCAGGGAATTATGAATATATATCAGAAAATTTGCCGGATTCTTAAAAAATAATATAGAACTTCAGGTAAGCTTAGAAAAAATCAGGGAAAATAAGTGAGCCTTTATAATGGTTATCATAGTTAAGGAAAATTGTCGAAATTGAGGTCTATGCATAAGTTCAGAAGTTCACGGAAGCTTAAACATTTTTAGGACAGTTAAAGACAAGACACAACAACAAGCTTCATGAGAACTGCAAAAACTTTAGAGAAGTTTTAAGAATTTCAGAAATTAGCAGAGAACCTCAAAGCAGTTCCGTTAACATTAGAGATGTCACATAAATTTTAAAGAAGTTTCGAGAACTTCAGCAAATCGTTAAACCCGTTAAACCTGTAGAGAAGATCCATGATCATTAGAAAAAAGATGAGGAAATTTTAGGAATCCCTATAAAGTTCAGGGAAGTGTAAGAATTTGATGAGAAGTATTGTGAGTATCAGGCTAGTTTTCATACTACATAAGAACTTCAAGGCAGTTTAATTAAATTCGGAAAAAATTAGGCAACTTTCAAGTAGTTCAGAAGACCTCAGAATAGTCCATCCCATATTAAACGGAGATTCTCATTGAAATATTCCTCAAAGTTTCGATTTGAGTGTCTTCTGAATTCAAATTTAGTTTTTCTTGGAATTACCTTGAAGTTCTCCACAATAAGAAACCCTATGGAAAGATTCTCCGAATATTCAATGAATTCATTTCAGATTTATTTTTGAATCTCACTCCTTCCCTTGCAATTCTACTCACATTGAAATTTTCCATAGAATTCCTTGGCATGTTTACTCACAAATTTTTTATATTTCTACTTATAGTTTTTTTGTAAGCTCGCCTGAATTTATTTTCCGAATTGCTTTGAAGATGTCCTGGAGTTATTCAAATGTATTTTTAGTATTTAAAAAAAATCCAAGTACTTCTGCTTTGGATTAGTTTTCTCCCACAAACTTCAAGAAATAAACTACAGAATGCCCTTGAAATTTCCTCTGAAGTTCACAAGAGTTGTGCTTCTCATAAATTCCCAAAAAATTTCATTAAAATTTTCTTTTAATTCAATTCAGAGTTTCTTGAAATTCTACTCATTTCGTATTTTCCTGAAGATTTTTTTCCCGAAACTCCCTTGGAATAAGGTCCGTAGAAATTGTAATTAAATTCCACGAGCCTTTAAAACTGTGCATGGATTTTGACTCCAGAATCTTTTAAGTCCAGAAATAGTTCAAATTTACAATTTGTAGGAAATGTGCATGTTAAAAAAAAAACATATCAAGCCTCTGATTTTTTGTAATTTATTTGTTACTGAAGATTTATCCAGTGTCTATAAAGGTCAATGTGTGAATGAAAATATCGAGAAAAATTAAATACTTGTATTTTAAAAATCATGAATTAAAAATAAAATTGTTAAATTCTCTGAGACTTTCAGCTACTTTAAGGAAATAAAATTTCCTGAGGATTCCCGGTTTTTCAGGTTTTTGCAATTAGAGATGTTTCGGATCTTCCTGAGCACGCTCTCATGGCCATCCGGGTCCGTGTTTATGTCATCAACCCAAATTCTTCCGTATATCACAGTTCCTAATGTTTTCAAAAAAACCGTGGAGCTCTAGGATCAGTTTCGTGGATTGACCAATTTTACAGATGTTCCGAATCTTTCAGAGGACTGTTACGTTGTCTCCAGGATTCATATAGGAACAATGACTGTCTTTTGGCTAATTATGAACATTTGTACCCATTAATCTAATTTATGGATCTTAGGCCACTTGCAAAACCCATAAAAACTCCTTTGAAAAAAACGTGTAACGACTCTTTTTGCTTTTGAATAAAGTAGACGACCCTATTTTTAATCTTTTTGCAACCAAAATCATTTACAGACCCTAGAATTCTAGAAGTACCACAGTTTTGGAAATTCACCAAGAAATGGCTAAGTTGTGCCATTGCAAACTTGCCGTAACACGTTTTTCGGAGGCATCGTATTCGGAGTGTTAAAGCTCCCACAATTTTTCGAATGTGTATGGAACTTTTCCGAAACTCTCTGACCTTTTCTAAAGATCTTTGAAGTTAACTAAAGTTTGATGGAGTTTCGTGAAGTTCTTGTAAAGTACTTGAAGTTATTTTTGAAGTTAATGGACCTATCCTAAACTTTTCTGATCTTGATTTTGCTTCAAATTTTCGTAAAGCTCATGAAACTGCCCTGATGTAGTCAGAGCTTTCCCCTATTGTTCTGAACTTTTTTTTAGTTTACGGAGTTTGCCTGATGTTTTTGAAACTCCTCCGAATATTGCAGAGATTACCTTGAGTTCATGAAATATCTTCAAAGCTCTCGAAGCTTTCCTGTTGTTTTATAAATTGCTAGAAATAGCTCTGAACTTCAATAAAGTTCTTGCAAATTAATTGGGTCCAATGTACGTTCGTAATTCGGCAGATTTTTATTTCCTTGCTTAGACGCCATTTTTATAACTGAAGAGTAAATGTCAAAAACAAAAAGGCATCATTCTACAAGCACACATTTTCAAATTGAGGGGTGTTAAGGTTTTTTAAATGCTCGATTAAAAGACATGCGTCAAGTTTACGCCAACCTAATTTTGATCGTAACACCCTTCACTATATTGATGTTTCCACTAGTGCTTTTTGTTGCAATGGTCATAAACAAAAAATGCTACCTGTCCACAGGTTTAAAACCTCGATAAAACCTGCAATGTTGCTTGGGGTGTGCAATACTTCCAATAAGAAATCTGAATAAACGTCAAACGAAGGGAAGAGATAACAACGAATTAGATAGATACACACTTAAAAAAATTCATGTAAATTTAGGTGCTCTGAGACTGACATATACGAGCGTCATTTTTGACATAAAATTGAGTCGTAATAGACGCAAAACTCAGCTCAATCAAACGTACTTTTCGTCGAGTACCGAACTTTTCAGTCTCGGAGCACTTAATTTTACATGACATGTTTGTTTACGTCTCATCCTGTATGTCAAAGATGGATTCCGTCACGTGTAAAATTAGGTATTTCTAAGTGTGTATGTTCTATTTGTTCTTCACAGTTTACCATATTAAGATAGTTTATACAAGCAATAATTTCACCGACTGATTTCTCCGCTACGCTAAATAAACTTGAACAAAGCAATAAAACAAACCAACCATCATGTCTACCCCATTGGCCAACACCCCCTAATCCCACCGTGTATAGCTCTGAAACCAATTGAATTCTGATCAAACCTCTTCACCTTTTTTGTTTACATGTATATTTCAGGGCGACGTAGACTTTTGTACTAAGACCTAAGCTCGAACTAAGTTGTTGTTCACCCCCTCCCTCTATCTGCTAGGAAGAGATGAAAAATCGAAAGTTCAAGATCAATATTCTTTATGATATACATACATATTTCCGTTATTAATTTATCTTCTTACGTAGAAAACGCAAATGTTAATGGTTACCAACTTCACAGAAAACAGAAAATTAACCACTAACGATAGAAGTAGTTTGTTACATTCGCTCGATTAATAGTGAAACTACCCCGAGACTAAATCGCAAATTGCTTGCTACTTGCAATGGACAAAAGCAATTGCATAATCATTAAAAAAAAAAACAATCGGTTGAGGTATCTAACCAAATTGGGCCATCGCATGAAACATGCATAGACTAGCAATAAATGCCACAACAGATGCAATCTAACACAAACGCTTTGATTTGATCCTACGCTAACGAAATGCCCTTTCCCCCTTTCTCCTTTTTTCCCATCGCTTATTATTTGAAACGTTCCGCTATTATTCGGTAACACTGTTGTTTTTTTGTTCTTACCACTTATTTTTTTGGATTTATTTTGTACAATAAAAAACCATACGAATGAGATGAATAAAAAACACACACCATTAAACAAGACTACAAAACGCTTTCCTTTTCGACGACTGTTTTCCTCCCCCGCCTTCTCGCCTGTAAAATGGTTGAAAACGATTTCGATCAAAACTCTAAAATAATTACCCAGGACCATCCGGACATTCGGTGCCAGCTCAGGTTCTGCAAACGGCCGACGGTGTGTTCAAGGCCGAGTTTGTGCCGCGGGTCGTCGGCGAGCATCGAGTCAGCGTGACCGTGGAGGGACAGCCGACCGTGGGCAGTCCGTACTCTGCTAAGGTAAGAAAATGATGCCTTTTTTCGGGTTATTAAATGGTGTTGCGTTATTTATCGGTTTGGGAAATTTGGGCAATTGTTTGATGAAGGGATTGTGTAGTGTGGTAGAAACATATCGCAATATGAACGCTTATTTTCGCAGGTTAGCATTTCTATAGGGTAAACGGACCAATCGTGGATGTACGTTAGTGCCATGTGTGCCTATAGTGGCTTATGGAGACACCATAAGCCACTATGGGAACACATTGCACTAAAGTACCTCCACTAATGGTGCGTTTACCCTATTATTTCAATCCTATATTCGAACAACATGGACGACGACAACAAAAAAATTCCGTCCGGCAGCACCAGTTGTTTACTCCTGTACCTACTATTTATCTCCGGCAGCTTAAAAACACTTAAATGCTCCCTAATGCGGTGTTAACATATACGCTGGTTCACTAGATCCACCAGCTCAACCAACTGCCACGAATTTCAGTTGTTCCTGAAATCTCATGTTGTTTACATTACTTTTTAGTACAGTTCTAGTACACTAACGCTAGTGATAAATCATTGAAACATATTTAATTAGTGTTTTACTTTGGGGTTAAAGTTCAATATGCTGTGTTGCATTTTCGAACATTTTAAAAGCAGCTTTTTGACGCAACATTTTAGATTAAAAAAAATCGCAACATTGTAAGCTAGTACAATGAATAGAATGACGCGAACTTTTTGCATTCTGAAATGATACCTCGAAAAAACATTACTTTTGATTTTTTTGAAAACACATCAAGGTCAATTGAACCTTAACCAATGCATTTTTGAGGTTTGGTGCCTTTGAAGAAGTTTCTCATTATATCATTAGTATAAACAAGATAGTTCACAACTCTAACTCTTTACTACATCTAACTTTTTACTATGCCATTGTGGAAACATGAAGTTTTGGGTAAAGTTGTATGCCTACTAGACGAATTTATCTTAATTCATCTATCGAAAATCAAGTTTGCGTACTAAACAATGCACGCAATGTACTGATTTTTTTGAAATAAACAAAGTGAGGATCAAGCAAACACAAAGTTTGCTTGTCTTTCACCCTGCGCAAGTTTAAAGCAGTGGAGAAGAGAAGACAGACACACACCCAGAAATAACGAAAGCTCAATGTGTAGACATTGCTCCGACGGCTCCGACGCAAAGAGCGCCACTCAGTGTAGGGGTGCATATAGGAAAACCATCAAAAAGACAAAATTCTTCTTCGTTATGTCCTTCTTCTATGCATGCAGTCGTAGTAAGCAAAGTCTGCAAATAATTCAAAGAAGACATCAGCACTTGTTGTATTATATTCGCTCCCTGCGCCGCACGGAGTGTACCGCTCATTGAGCGGATCGCTTTCTCACAGATCAGTTGGAAAAGATTGTGCGAAGTAAATGGAAGAACTACACACTCTTTGTCGAGTGCTGTGAGATGCATGCAGTAAGTTGCTTTGCTAACGCTCTGAGGTGCATTCCAGCCCTGTAGGTATGGTATCTTGGATAATTGCTCCATTATTACGTAGATGTTCAGATTTACTGTCCTGCGATTGTTTTTTAGTTAGAAGTGTGGAGCGACGGACAAGCGTCTGAATAATCTTCTTAAATAGGGTTCTTAAAAAAGCTTCTTAAATAAGCTTCTTAAATAAGCTTCCTTAATAAGCTTCTTAAATAAGCTTCTTGAATGAGCATCTTAAATAAGCTTGATAAAGAAGCTTCTTAAATATGCATCTTAGATAAGCTTGTTAAAGAGGGTTCTTAAATCTGCATCTTAAATAGGCTTCTTATATAAGCGTCTGAATAAGCTTCTTAAATAAGCTTCTTAAATAAGCTTCCTAAATAAGCTTCTTAAATAAAACTCTTAAATAAGCTTCTGAACAAACCATCTTATCTTAGCTTCAGAAATAAGCTTCTTAAATAAGCTACTTTAATAAACTTGTTAAATGTGCTTCTTGAAAAAGCTTCTTAAATGAGCTTCTTAAAAACACTTCTTTAACATGCTTCTTAAATAAACTTCTTAAATAAACTTCTATAAAAATCTTCATAAATAAGCTTCTTCAATAAACTTTTAAAATAATACTTTTCAATAAGATTGTAAAATATGTTTCTTTAAGATGCTTCTTAAATAGGCTTCTTAAATAAGCTTCTGAAATAAGCTTCTGAAATAAGTTTCCTTAATAAGCTTCTTTATTAAGCTTCTGAAATAAGTTTCCTTCATAAGCTTCTTAAATAAGCTTCTTAAATAAGCTTCTTACATAAGCTTCTTAAATAAGCTTCTTTAATATGTTTCTTTAATAAGTTTCTTCTAAAAGCGGCTTGAATAAACTACTTAGTTCAGCTTCTTAAATAAGCTTCTTAAATATATTTCTTAAACATGCTTCTAAAATAAGCTTCTCATTAAGTTTTTTTTTAAATGAGCTTTGTAAACTAGCTTCTAAAAAATGCTTCTTAAATTAGCTTATTAAATATGTTTCTTTAATAAGCTTCTTAAATAAACTTCTTAAAGGTATATCTTAAATAAGCTCTTCTTAAATAAGCTTCTTAAATATATTTTTTAAATAAGCCTTTGAAATGAGCTTCTTAAATAATCTTCTTAAATAAGTTTCTTTAATATACTTGTTAAAAAAGCTCCTAAATAAAGCTAAATTAAAATTGTTAAAAAAGCTTCTTCGATAAGCCTTTTAAAAAGTTTTTTTTTTATTATTTCCATTGTAACATATGTTTCTTAAATAAACTTCTTAAATGAGCTTCTTAAAAAGGCTTCTTAAATCAGCTTCTTAAATCAGCTTTTTAAATAAGCTTTTTAAATAAGCTTTTTGACAAGCATCTTAAACAGCCATCTTATATAAGCTTCTTAAATAAGCTTCTAAAATATTTTTTTTAAATAAGCTTCGTAAATAAGCTTCTCAAATAAGCTTCTCAAATAAGCTTCTTAAATAAGCTTCTTAAATAAACTTCTTACATAAGTGTCTATTATAAGCTTCATAAATAAGCTTCGATAAGCTTTTTAAAACAGATTTTTTTAAATAAGCTTCTCAAATAAGTTTCTTAAATAAGCTTCTTAAAAAATCTTCGTAAATAAGCTTCTCATATAAGGTTCTTAAATAAGCTTCTTAAATAAGCTGTTTAATTAAGCTTCTTAAATAAGCTTGTAAAATAATTTCTAAAATAAGCTGTTTAAATGAGCTTCTAAAATAAGCTTCTTAAATAAGCTTCCAAAATAAGCTTCAAATATAATTTTCTTAAATAAGCTTTTTAAATAAATTTCTTAAATAAGCTTCTTAAATGTGCTTCTTAAAAAAGTTCCTTTAATAAGCTTCTCAAATAAGCTTCTTACATAAACTTCTTAAATAAACTTCTTAAATAAACTTCTTAAATAAACTTCTTAAATAAACTTCTGAAATATATATCTTTAATAAGCTTCTTTAATATATTTTTATATAAGCTTTTGAAACAAGCTTCTAAAATAAGCTTCTTAAATAAACTTCTAAGATAAGTTTCTATTATAAGCTTATTAAATAAGCTTCTTGGATACGTTTTTTATGATGAGCTTCAAATGAGCTTCTTAAAAAAGCTTTTTAAATAAACTGCATAAATCATCTTCTTAAGTAAGCTTCTGAAATAAGTCTACTTAATAAGCTTCTTAAACTAGCTTCTTAAATACATTTCTTAAAAAAGCTTCTTAAAAGAGCTTCCTAAAAGAGCTTCTTAAATAAGCTACTTAAATAAGCATCTTAAATATATTTCTTAAATATGCTTCTTAAATAAGCATCTTAAAAACGCTTCTTAAATGAGCTTCTTAAATAAATGAGCTTCTTAAATAAAGTTTTAAATAAACTGCTCAAATAACCTTCTTTATTAAGCTTCTGAAATAAGTTTCCTTAATAAGCTTCTCTATTAAGCTTCTGAAGTAAGTTTCCTCAATAAGCTTCATAAATAAGGTTCTTTAAGGGGGTATTCCCGATCTTTTTTTTCAAAAAATCAAATTTTTTTTTTTCACGTTTTTTTGTACTTTGGACTATATACTTTCATCCCCCAAGCCGTTTTCCGATCAGCGAATTCGGTGTCCAGGCATAGCTGACTAATGGTAAGAACCCCCAAATGGTTTTAACTAAAGTCAAAACTTTAAACGCGTTTTTCTCGAAACCACATTTTTTTTTATCGGGCGAAGATTTTTCTCAGAAACTATAAGAGATATTGACTTGAATCTTTGCGCATTTTGTTCCTTATTAAATTCTTTGGAGCTTCTCCCACTTTCAGCCAAAAATATTAACATTTAACATTGTTTGAAGCACCTTAAAGCTGCAAAAAAGCGGGCTAAAAATCGCCTGGTTTTTCATATGGCCGCCATTTTGTTAATTTGCAAGATTTTTTGCTGCCAACGGGAGAAGCTCCAGAGAATCTTATGCAGATTATTAATTTCATCACGAAATCTGTTTCAGATGAAGCCGTTCCAGAGAAAAGTCTTCGCCCGTCCAGGCGTTTGCGGCGAACAGGGGTCTGTTTGCCGCCATTTTGTGACGTCAATAATGTCTTTTTTTATGTCGAAAAAAATTTATTTGTAAACTTTAATGTTCAATAAACAAGAATCCCAAAGAGTTAGGCGCATTACTATTCATTTTCCTTGAAAAAAAATTTATTGAAAAATAGGCCGAAAAAAGGCAAAATATTGGGAATACCCCCTTAATATGCTTCTTTAATAAGTTTCTTCAAAAAGCACCTTAAATAAGCTACTTAGTTCAGCTTCTTGGTTCAGCTTCTTAAATAAGCTTCTTAAATATGCTTCTTAAATATATTTCTTAAATGTGCTTCTAAAATAAGCTTCTAAACAAGTTTTTTTTAAATGAGCTTCGTAAACAAGCTTCTAAAAAATAAGCTTATTAAATAAGTTTCTTTAATAAGCTTCTTGAATAAGCTTCCCAAATAAGCTTCACATATAATTTTCTTAATTAAGCTTCTTTAATAAACTTTTTAAAGGTATATCTTAAATAAGCTTCTTAAACATATTTTTAAATAAGCCTTTGAAATTAGATTCTTAAATAATCTTCTTATATAAATTTCTATAATATGCTTATGAATTAAGCTTCTTCGATAAGCTTTTTAAAAAGGTTTTTTTTTTTATTTTGGTTGTAACATATGTTTCTTAAAAAAAATTCTTAAATGAGCTTCTCAAATAGGCTTCTTTAATCAGCTTCTTAAATAAGCTTTTAAAATTAGCTTCTTAACAAGCATCTTAAACAGCCATCTTATATGAGCTTCTTATAAAAGCTTCTTAAATATTTTTTTAAATAAGCTTTTGAAATAAGCTTCGTAAATAAGCTTCTTAAATAAGCTTCTTGAATAAGCTTCTTAAATAAGCTTCTTTAATAAGTTTCTTTAATAAGCTTCTTAAAAAATCTTCGTAAATAAGCTTCTTAAATAAGCTTCTTAAATAAGCTTCTTAAATAAGCTTCTTAAATAAGCTTCTTAAATAGGCTTTTTAAATAAGCTTCTGAAATAAGCTTCTGAAATAAGTTTCCTTAATAAGCTTTTTTATTAAGCTTCTGAAATAAGTTTCCTTCATAAGCTTCTTAAATAAGCTTCTTACATAAGCTTCTTACATAAGCTTCTTAAATAAGCTTCTTAAATATGTTTCTTTAATAAGTTTCTTCTAAAAGCGTCTTGAATAAACTACTTTGATCAGCTTCTTAAATAAGCTTCTTAAATATGCTTCTTAAATATATTTCTTAAATATGCTTCTAAAATAAGCTTCATAACAAGTTTTTTTTAAATGAGCTTCGTAAACTAGCTTCTAAAAAATGCTTCTTAAATTAGCTTATTAAATATGTTTCTTTAATAAGCTTCTTAAACAAACTTCTTGAAGGTATATCTTAAATAAGCTCTTCTTAAATAAGCTTCTTAAATATATTTTTTAAATAAGCTTTTGTTATGAGCTTCTTAAATAATCTTCTTAAATAAGTTTCTTTAATATACCTGTTCAATAAGCTTCTTCGATAAGCCTTTTAAAAAGTTTTTTTTTATTATTTCCATTGTAACATATGTTTCTTAAATAAACTTCTTAAATGAGCTTCTTAAAAAGGCTTCTTAAATCAGCTTCTTAAATAAGCTTTTTAAATAAGCTTTTTAACAAGCATTTTAAACAGCCATCTTATATAAGCTTCTTAAATAAGCTTCTAAAATATGTTTTTTTTCAATAAGCTTCGTAAATAAGCTTCTTAAATAAGCTTCTTAAATAAACTTCTTAAATAAGTGTCTACTATAAGCTTCTTAAATAAGCTTCTTAAATAAGCTTAATAAAAAAGCTTCTTAAATATATAAGATGCATATTTAAAAAGTTTTTTTCTGAAGCTTCCTTAAAAAAGCTTCTTAAATAAGCTTCTTAAATAAGGTTCTTAAATAAGCTTCTTAAATAAGCTTCTTAAATAAGCTTCTTAAATAAGCTTCTTAAATAAGCTTCATAAAAAAGCTTCTTAAATATATAAGATGCATATTTAAAAGCTTTTTTTATGAAGCTTTCTTAAAAAAGCTTCTTAAAAGCTTATTAAAGAAGCTTCTTAAAAAAGCTTCTTAAATAAGGTTCTTAAATAAGCTACTTAAATAAGCTTCTTACATAAGCTGTTTAATTAAGCTTCTTAAATAAGCTTGTAAAATAATTTCTAAAATAAGCTTTTTAAATGAGCTTCGTAAATAAGCTTGTAAATAATTTCTTAAATAAGCTATTTAAATGAGCTTCTTAAATAAGCTTCTTAAAAAAGCTTCTTATATTAGCATCTTAAACAATTTTCTTAAATAAGCTTCAAAAATAAGCTTCTTAAATAAGCTTCCAAAATAAGCTTCATATATAATTTTCTTAAATAAGCTTTTTAAATGAATTTCTTAAATAAGCTTCTTAAATGTGCTTCTTAAAAAAGTTCCTTTAATAAGCTTCTCAAATAAGCTTCTTACATAAACTTCTTAAATAAACTTCTTAAATAAACTTCTTAAATAAACTTCTGAAATATATATCTTTAATAAGCTTCTTTAATATATTTTTATATAAGCTTTTGAAACAAGCTTCTAAAATAAGCTTCTGAAATAAACTTCTAAAATAAGTTTCTATTATAAGCTTATTAAATAAGCTTCTTGGATAAGTTTTTTAAACGGTTTTTTTTTTTTATTTTAGATTGAAAAATACGATTCTTTAATAAGCTTTTAAATGAGCTTCTTAAATAAGCTTTAAAAAAAAGCTTCTTAACAAGCATCTTCAACTGACATCTTATATGAGCTTCTTAAATAAGCTTTTTAAATATTTTTTTTAATAAGCTTTTTAAATAAGCTTTGTAAATATGCTTCTTAAATAAGCTTCTAAAATATGTTTTTTTTTCAATAAGCTTCGTAAATAAGCTTCTTAAATAAGCTTCTTAAATAAGCTTCTTAAATAAACTTCTTAAATAAGTGTCTATTATAAGCTTCTTAAATAAGCTTCTTAAATAAGCTTCTTAAATAAGCTTCTTAAATAAGCTTAATAAAAAAGCTTCTTAAATATATAAGATGCATATTTAAAAGCTTTTTTTATGAAGCTTTCTTAAAAAAACTTCTTAAAAGCTTATTAAAGAAGCTTCTTAAAAAAGCTTCTTAAATAAGGTTCTTAAATAAGCTTCTTAAATAAGCTTCTTACATAAGCTGTTTAATTAAGCTTCTTAAATATGCTTGTAAAATAATTTCTAAAATAAGCTTTTTAAATGAGCTTCGTAAATAAGCTTGTAAAATAATTTCTTAAATAAGCTATTTAAATGAGCTTCTTAAATAAGCTTCTTAAAAAAGCTTCTTCTATTAGCATCTTAAACAATTTTCTTAAATAAGCTTCAAAAATAAGCTTCTTAAATAAGCTTCCAAAATAAGCTTCATATATAATTTTCTTAAATAAGCTTTTTAAATGAATTTCTTAAATAAGCTTCTTAAATGTGCTTCTTAAAAAAGTTCCTTTAATAAGCTTCTCAAATAAGCTTCTTACATAAACTTCTTAAATAAACTTCTTAAATAAACTTCTTAAATAAACTTCTTAAATAAACTTCTGAAATATATATCTTTAATAAGCTTCTTTAATATATTTTTATATAAGCTTTTGAAACAAGCTTCTAAAATAAGCTTCTGAAATAAACTTCTAAAATAAGTTTCTATTATAAGCTTATTAAATAAGCTTCTTGGATAAGTTTTTTAAATGGTTTTTTTTTTTATTTTAGATTGAAAAATACGATTCTTTAATAAGCTTTTTAAATGAGCTTCTTAAATAAGCTTTTAAAAAAAGCTTCTTAACAAGCATCTTCAACTGACATCTTATATGAGCTTCTTAAATAAGCTTTTTAAATATTTTTTTTAATAAGCTTTTTAAATAAGCTTTGTAAATATGCTTCTTAAATAAGCTTCTTAAATAAACTTCTTAAATAAGCTTCTTAAATAAGGTTCTTAAATTAACTTCTTAATTAAGCTTCTTAAAAAGCTTCTCAAATAAGCTTCTTTAATCAGTTTCTTAAAAAGCTAGTTGAATAAGCTTCCAAAATAATCTTCTTAAATAAACTTCTTAAATAAACTTCTTCAATAACCTTCTTACATTAGCTTCATACAAAAGTTTCTTATATAAGTGTCTTAAAAAATCTTCTTAAATAAGCTTCTTGAATAAGCTTCTTAAATAAGCTTCCTAAATAAGCTTCTTAAATAAGCTTCTTAAATTAGCTTCTTAAATAAGCTTCTTAAAGGGCGTGGGTTCAAATCCAGACGGTGCCACTGGGATTTTGTGAGGCATAAAATCTCTGATCACGCCTTCCTTCTGAAGGGAAGTAAATCCATTGGTCCCCGGTACATGTGCTGATGGGTTGACAGGTAGGGTCCAGGACAAATTGTCTGATTTATTGTGATATATTCCTCATTTTTTTTCTTCACTACTATTAGGAGTGATCGCCATTGTTTGATTAATATGATAATCCCAGCACGGCATTACACTTCGAATAAAGTCCACTGCTGTACTGGGAATTGTTCTCCAAATGTCAAAGGGTTCTATCAGCCTCTTGTCGAAGAATTGATGCCTTTTTTTGACAGTGGCATAGCAAATGTTCCGAATCTTCCTTTTCTATGCCACAGGAGCGACATACATCATCTTGAAATTTTCCAATCAGCTTCAAGTGATAACGGCTCGGACAATGACCTGTTATAAGACCTGTATATACACTAAAGTATTTCTTGAAATGTTGCAGGATTTTGTGGATTATGGAATCACTTCGACTGCCTAGCAGCCTTCTGAAGATTCCCACGCTTTTAGCTCCATTTTTTAGAGATGCAGCCGATAAGCCACAAAAGAGCTCTGGTCCTATGAACTTATGAGAAGATCCGAGTCTTTCTAGTGCATCAGCTCTTTTATTTCTGTCAATCCCTCAATGACCAGGAACTCAATATAGGTTGACTTGCTTATGACAAGGCAATTTTTGAAGTGATTGAACACACTCCCAGACAAGTTTTGATATACATGTCACCGACTTTAAAGCATTTAAATCAGCTGGACTGTCCTGCATGATGCATGTATTTAAACTCTTATAGTTACCGTAAAACGAGGTATCTTTGATTATGCGGGTGACTTTGATAGTATAATATAAAGATTAAATTTACTCGCTGCGCTTTTTCCAAATTAGAAACATTGGTTCCATATTGTAGCTTAGGGTATTTCCGTTGATATCGTATATAGTTTTTATATAGTATGTGTTACATATTTTACAAACATATTCAAAAAACAATTTTCGTGTTTTTCGCTTGTTTGAAAAAGCACTCACACCATCATTTATGAAATGTATTTCCAATATAGCCATCAAAAATTTAATGTTGTTTTCTTAATGCTTATAAAGTTTTCTGATTATATACTCATTCAAGGTTTCATATTTAAAGAACTAAATTGTTTGAGTTTCACTCATATTTTTCTACATTCATCTAGCATTATCAAAGTAACCCAAATTCAAAATACTGAAGTTCGGTCACAAAACTAAAAAAATATAGTGCAAATGCTTTAATTTTCGTTCAACATATTACCAACGAATTAATTCTTGGATCCTCAGTACTTGTTTTAAACATATAAAATTTGAAAAACTGCTGTTAAAAATATTTAGAATATACTTTAAAAAACTATCAATGTTACCCCGTTTTACGGTACTCTAAAATTGCTTTGATTTCAGCTTGAAACACAGTTGGCCATGTACCCGCAGAAACCAATATGTCTCTCCTAGGGCCAGTTACTTCTCACAATCAAGTGTTCAATTTTGAACCATCTATATAAAAACAATCGATACTGGACCGAGAACTGCACCACCAAATTGCCATGAATTACGCCCAGGGTCAAATATTTGAAAAAGTCAACTGAAATTGTATTTTTTCTCCATCCAGTCTTCGTTGTTCCTCACTAGAGAGTTTAACTTAACATATGGACTAGATAGAAGGTTTCCGTCTTGGGTAAAGTCGATCAGATGGACAACACCTATATTATGGTAAAGAGTTCAGCTCAGAGTTAATCCAGCAGGTAGCGCTAGTGTGACATTCATTTGGTATCGTTTGCCCTCAGATGGACTAGATAGAAGGCTTCCGTCTTCAGCAAAGTTGTTCAGATGAACAAGACCTATGTTGTGGTAAAAGTTCAAAACAAAATTAAATCACCAGGAGGCGCTCATGTATCATTAATTTTGAATTGTTTGCCCTAACTTAACATCTTGACTGGACGGAAGGCTGCCGCATCGGGCAAATTTGTTCAGATAGATTACGTAGTTTCGAGTTTTTTTGGTTACCAATTCCCCTCAAGTCCCAGTCGTCATCTTCTTTAAGTTATTTTCAAAGAAATCAATAATTGGCAAATCTGGATTTCATTAAATGAAAGGGGAGGGGGCTATAAACTAATATCACTAGTTTACAGCATTTTTGAACTCGGTAAGGTGATGATCATTTCCAATGCAAAATACGTTGAATTCAATGCCGTGGTCAGAAAAAATTAAAGTAGAGGCATTTTTGAGATATACAAAAATTTTGATTTTTTGAATATTGGACAAAAGTACGATTACTAAAATGTCAATATCTTTGGAACTAGTGCACTAATTTTAAATCTTTTTTTTTTTATAAAAATGAAGCAAAATAAATTTGCTATCGTTCACTAGAATATTATGTCTTAATTAAAAATTTAATTTTGAAGTCATTTAAAAATTTACAGCATTTTTTTTTTTTATTTTTCCTGCGAATTTTCCATAAAAATCTTGTTTTAATCAACATTTTTAATGAGATAAAATGATTCAAAAAATCATTCCATAATTTATTCTTAAAGTCCATTCAAAACCGGAGAAAATGAGCCTTTAATGGATGAAATCGGTTGGAAATTGTCGAAGTTATGAGAATTTTTGTAAAACACTTAAAAATGTTGCTGAAATACAACAGCTTTAGAGTTCCTTTTCTAGGTGTGGTTGTAAGCATCCAAATCGCATGTAAAGTTTTCATGGGAGATTCTTTTCTCTACATATCAATTTGATTAAGGCATATCAGGATTTAAAACCGAGTTGATACAAAAGAAATTTATTTAGGTTTTATTGAAAATGATTGAGAATCGAATGACTTTGTCTTCGATGTTTTGAACTTGTTTCTCGAATCAGAAACCAACAACCAAAACATGCCTTGTCCTTTGTAGAATAATATTTGTCAAATTTCTTGTGACGATTCCTGTGACAAGAAATTTTGACCTCCTTGCTCAGCATGTTGTGTTCTTTCAAGCGTGATGCCAGCAATTCGGATTTCTCCTTCGATAAGTCGAGATCTCGCACCAAATCATTAAATTCGGATTGTGTAAACAGTTTTGGGTTTCTTTCCAATTCCACCTCGAAGTTTTCCTCGCATTCCTCCTTGAATTCCTCCTCACTTTTTGTAACGGTCGATTCAACAGAGGGCGCTCGTTTCCGCTTTGGATAAACAGGATACGGGATGTGGAACAGGTTTTGTCATAGAAGCCACTTGTGGATACTCAACTGTTTTGTGACGTTCTTGTTGCTTAACTTTAGTCAAGCAGAAATAACAATCCGTTGCATGACAAAACGGTCGACGCCATATGGTGGGCATGTCAAAGGACAAATAGCGACTGACAGATAACAAATAAGTGAGTTAGTAAGTAAGACATTAACACTTATCAAAAATAGATGAAGTAAGATAATGTCGATCAGGAAAGAACAAAGCACTACCATGCTGTACATAAATTGTTTATATGAAAGTTATTCAAAAAATCAATTTACCTTGCGCCTGACATCCACCTAGCCAAGCACGTTTTGCACGAACTACATAATACTTTTGGAATCCACGGTTCGTCAAAGTCTCCAGGATCAATTTTAAAATAAAGCCTGTATGCAGTTTGCAACGAAGCAGTGAAATTGACCGATTTTGTAAATATGTAGTTGCCACACGCGTAACAAAACTTTTGAGATTACATCGTTAAGCAATGTTAAAGAAAGAAAGCTGTCAAATTGAGTTGGTTGCGTGTTGCGTTAGGTTCTCGCCGAGCGGTCTCACAAACACTAGCGTAAATTATATTGTTGAAAATATCCCATTTAATTTTGCGTGACAGCTGGTAGTGTTAGTGAAATGCACCGTATGCGTACACGTCCGCAGAAAGGCTTACTGGAAGTGGTGCATGAACCTAGGAGCGGGACAACGGCCAATCTTGGAACATTCAATTTCCATGATTTTACAAAAAAATTCATAACTTCGACAATTTCCAACCGATTTTATCCATTAAAGGCTCATTTTCTCCAGTTTTTAATGGACTTTAAGAATAAATTATGGAATGATTTTTTGAATCTTTTTATCCTATTAAAAATGTTGATTAAAACAAGATTTTAATGGAAAATTCGCAGGAAAAATAAAAAAAATGCTTTAAATTTTTAAATGACTTCAAAATTAAATTTTTAATTAAAACATAATATTCAAGTGAAGGATAGCAAATTTATTTAGCTTCATTTTCATAAAAAAAGATTTAAAATTGGTGCACTAGTTCTAAAGATATTGACATTTTAGTAATAGTACTTTTGTCCAAAATTCAAAAAATCAAATTTTTTTTTATATCTCAAAAATGGCTCTACTTTTATTTTTTCTGACCACGGCATTGAATTCAGCGTAGGATTTTGCATTAGAAACGTTGGTCAACCACTAAAGTTCACACTTTTAATGTTGTTTTGTAAACTAGTGTAATTTGAGGGGATGCTTTTCGTGATACGTTTTGTTACAAATGGAGGGGGGGGGTGCCGTCTAATAGAAAAGTTGTAGATTTTTATGATATTTGCCACACACGACCATGTTCTGGGTACTTATTTATGAAGGTCAAAATCTGCTGTGATGCAAATTAGGCAATTTAACAGAAAGCGACTGACACTTTTTCACTACATACCCGTGAATATACAACAGCTCCGTCCAGTACTTCAATGTCAACCTACCATCGATCAAAGCGTCCATCAGGTTCCACCTGTCCACGTCAATAAATCCCACATGGAATGCTTGGCATTCGTGGCCGTGGACGGCATACTAATTAGCCAGCTTGGACGGTGCAACCACGCCTTCGAATGTAGAACAAGTGCTTTCTCACTTCAACACCATTTGCCATCTTTGCATATGATTTCTTCAAGCTGCACCGGAACAATGCCAGTGTGGGAGTTGTTGAAAAACGGTTCATCAGCAGCGAGAACGTGCCATTCGTTGATTCCAGTCAATTCAAGTTAGAATTCAAATTCGAAGGCTTCCACCGCTAACGGAAGTGATGGTTGGTGTTTTTTTGGTTGACGACCGTATTGTGGTTTTCGTGGCTTTACTGGGGTACAATCCATGTGACTTGAAATGCATTTCGCTTTGCTGGTGCACAACTGCTAATTAGCTACAACCCTGCCCAGTCGGGCACGCGAAACCACATTATAATTACCGTTAATTGCCACCGCACCATAGGTGACGTACTCACCATCGGGGCCCCAACACTTGACACCCGAGAGCTGTATGTACTCCCCTCACTCTCAAGCTAATAATTTTGTACACTTTGTTCTTCGCGTCTTTCATTTCTTCCAACGCACCGCTCGTTGCAACATCAAAACAATCGTTCGGACGCGGATCATCACAACCGAAATGCGGAAACGTGCCACCACGGTGAAGGTCTACGACGTAACGGCGATCAAGGTGAAGAACGTCAACAATGGCACCGTGGGAAAGCCTGTCGTCTTCTTGGGTAAGTCCTAGCCTAGTATCACCCCTCGATTGTCACACGACTAACATTCGCACCCTGATTTCACAGTTGAGACATCCCAAGCGGGTCCGGGCAATTTGGAGGTTACGGTCAACGGAGGACGGGTACCAACATCGGCTCAAGCTCAAGGTCAGCATACGTACGCGATCAGCTTCACTCCACGGGAGGCTCAGAATCATACCGTGGAGTTGCGCTTCAACGGGCAGGACGTACCGGGAAGCCCGTTCACTTGCAAGGTAATGATTGAGCGCGGTAATTGCTCGATTGAGTGGAGCATAACAGATACTTTTTTATTCAATCGTAGGTATCGCCAGCAGCACGGATCGTCACCAGTGATCTGATGGACAAGGTAAGCGTAGGGCACGTGTTCGATTTTCTGGTGGAGTCGGACATCTCACCGGTCGTGGAAGTTTTGGGACCAGCCAGAAGAGCAGTTCGTGCGGATGTGATTCCGGTTTCGGGAGCATATCGCGTCAAATTTGAACCGATCGAGGTCGGCGATCATTCGGTTGAGGTTCGTCTGCCCGGTAGTGGCCACGTTGAAGGAAGTCCGTTTCTGTTGAAGGCTTACTCAGCTGAAAAGGTGGTCGTGACGGATATTAGACCTGGTGTCGTCGGAAAGAGCGTCAGCTTCGGGATCAATGCTAGCCAAGCTGGAGCGGGAAATTTGGAGATCATTGTCGCAGTCGGAGGAAAGAACGTACCGAACTTCGTCCAATCCGAGGGAAATGCACGATTCAAAGTAAATTTTAAACCAACGGAAGCTGCCACACACTCGTTGTCGGTGAGGTTCAATGGTTATCCAGTTCCAGGATCTCCGTTTGCTTGTCATGTTACGCATGCTCCAGTTTCGCTTTCCAAGGCGATCGCAACCGGAGAGTGTTTGAGACAGGCTCCGGTTAAATGCGAGAACATTTTCGAGCTGGAAGGTTTCGATGGTATCGATCCTCAGGTGTTGATTACTTCCCCTTCGGCTGATACTGTCTCCTGCAGAGTGTCCTTCCGAGACGATATCCACTATGTTTCGTTTGTTCCGACCTCGGTCGGTAGACACTTGATCAGTGTTACAGCGAACGATCAGCACATCAATGGATCGCCATTTTCTTGCAACGTCTTTGACGTTTCCCGGGTTGCCATCAGTGGACTCGATCCCCACAACACTATGGCCTCACTGGGAGTTCCGTTGACCTTCAGCGTTGATGCTGCCGGAGCCGGTGAAGGAACGCTGGAACTGGTCGTTTCCACGGCAACCAGTACCGTGAAAGCCGAAGTTACTGCTTGCGCAAGAGGTTTGTACGACGTTACATTTGTACCGCAGACCTGTGAACCTCACTTTGTTAACATCACGTTCAACGATCTTCCGGTGGATGGAAGTCCTTTCCGTTGTGAAGTTCAGCAAAATACGCAAAACGTACAGATTGGCAACATTACGTTCATTGAGCTGGTCGGTGAGGAACAGACCGTGGAGATCTACGACCCAGAAAATAAGATGGTGCCATTCACACTGTCCCGGAAATCCGCCGAATTCAAAGCGACTAAAATTGGAAGCTACATCATTCGGTACATCGATCAGGAAACACGGTCGTTCATCGCTGCTAGGACGATCAATGTATTCGATCCCTGCATGGTTAAAATCGTCGAGGTTGGAGAAGCTTACTGCCATAAGCCGGCTTCCCTGGCGGTGTCAATACTGGATGCCGGTCAGGGTACACTGACTTCCGTGGTTCGTTGTGGAGGCCTGGAAGTGCCACATTCAATTCGAGGACCCACCAAAAACGGTACCTGGGAGATTGTATACCATCCAACGCGAGTTGCTCCACACAAGATCATGATCCTGTACAACCAGGTCCCGATCGCCAGTAAGCCTATCGAGATCAACGTCTTGGCTCCTGCAATGACGAAGGAGGTATAATTTCTGGCACAATTGTTGATTATGAGATATTTTACACCTATTACCTACTTCAGATCACCGTCAACGGTTTGGGACTGTACCAGGCTCGCGTAACCAAGACGACCTCGTTCGCCATCGACACCGTTGGTCATCTGGCACGGGAGTTTGATGTGGTCGTTTCCGGCCCGGGAGGTCAAGCTCTGCCGGTGCGCTGCTACCAGACCAAGGGTGGCCATCTGCAGGCGGAATTCACCGTGCAGAAGGTTGGGCAATGCTTGATTGGTAAGTCCGGTAATTTCCCCAAATCATTCGAAAACTCATCTGGTATGTTTATCAACAGACGTTCTTCATCAATCGAAACCTTTGCCGGGAAGTCCATACACCTGTGAGTCGTATGATCCTTCCAAGATTCATCTGCAGAAAGTGCCCAAAATGAACCTTTGTACCAATTCACCGATTACCTGGAATGGTAAGTTTTCTGCTTCAATTAACTTGAACTGAAGATTCTAATTTCCAAACAATTCTTACAGTGGAGTCCGAGTCGGCAGGCGTGGCAGAGATCGAAGTCACCGTTCTATCCCCTACGGGACAGAATGTCCCCGTAGAGCTGACCCAACAGGAAGATTACGTTCACCAGGTCGAGTTCTTGCCGTTGAGTGCCGGTCACTACAAAGTCACCGTCATGTATGGAGGAGAGAGCGTCCCAGGATCACCGATCACGTTTGCCGTCCAAGCTGTCGGAAATAAAACGGATAGCCACGCTTCCGGGAATGGACTGGAAGTTGCTCACCGTGGCAAGGAGACGTCCTTTGTAGTGTTTTGCCCTTCGATGCCAAACGTCCAGATCGAACGATGTGACGAACAAGCTGAGCGAATCGAGCCCAAGATCAAGAACTTGGGTAACAACGAATGGAAGATTTTCTACACAATTCTGACGGTTGGAGAGTATGAAATCAGGGCCAGCTGTACCAATCGAGGCCCTCTACCGGGATCACCATGGACCATTTCGTGTCTGGATCCAGTGAAGGTCACTCCAATCGGAGGTTGGGGAAGCTTGTTGGATACTAATGGAAAACTGCTGCTGCCAGTCAAGATTGCCTTCGACACTAGTATGGCTGGACCTGGAGAATTGACCTGCTATGTGGACAGTACTGAGATCATTGTTGAGAAACAAGGCAATGGACGCTGTCTGCTCTACCTGTCCGATGAAGAACTATCCAAGGGAGAACATAGCTTCGACTTAACCTGGTCTGGACTGCCAATCTCACAGAGTCCTGGATACGTGTTCGTCACAGGCAACTCATCCGCCGCCGATAAGGTTGTTCTTACCGGAAGAGGTCTAACTTCTGGACAAGTAGGTGAAATTTCTCACTTCACAATCGACGCCTCAGAAGCGTTGTCCGGAAAACCAGAAGTTCACATGGAGTTCGAAGATGGAGAAAACCTACCGGTCACGCTTTTGCAACCAAGACCAAATGAACTAATCTGGCTAGCTTCGTTCAATCCACACAAATCCACCGGAGGACCGCTGAGCCTCTCCGTCGAGTGGAACGGTCGATTGATCAAGGGTTGTCCTCTGACCATATCCGTGGGTCCAGCAGTAGATGCTGCCAAGGTTCTATGCTCTGGCGAAGGACTTCGCAACGGTGTTGTTGGTCGAGACATCAAATCCTGGATCGACACGAGACGTGCCGGACCAGGAGAGCTGACCGCTCACTGTGCCGGTCCTCGGAAGGTCGCTTACTGCGAACTGTACGATCATGGAGACGCTACGTTCACCTTGAACGTCAAGCCTCAGGAACCGGGAAGACATACACTCACGATCAAGTACGGAGGTCAACACGTTCCCGGATCACCGTTCACGCTCCGTGTAGCGGGAGCTCCCGATGCTAGTAAGGTTCGCGTCTACGGACCAGGAATCGAGCATGGTGTGCTTGCGACGTTCCAGTCGCGGTTTATCGTTGATACGCGAGGAGCCGGTGCCGGACAGCTGACGGTTCGCGTACGCGGACCCAAGGGGGCATTCCGAGTTGAGATGCAGCGGGAGAGCCAGAAGGATAGAACTATTCTTTGCAAGGTAGGTTGTCGCATATTCCGGCCCTTCAAAATGTAATGATCAATCCTTTTCAGTACGATCCCACCGAACCGGGAGACTATCGAGTGGAGGTCAAGTGGGCCGGCGAATTGGTTCCGGGATCACCGTTTCCGGTGCTGATCTTCGACACCCAGGAGGAACTAAAGCGATTCCTGCACAACAATTAGCATCACCATTTAAGTATTCTTATTTGTGCAGTTTACCTACCCCGTAAGATGTTGACTAATTTATGTTAGAACATGACGCAAGAAGGAAGAGGAAAAAAAAAAGTTACAAAACCATAACAAATAACAAACGAAAAACAATGAAAATCCCTTATTTACAATTTATAGATGAAGATTTATTTGACAACTACATTCCCGAGTTGAATGGTTTGTATTTATAACGTTATGACGAATAAAGCGTTGGATTAATATGCGGTTCAGTCGTGTCCTGTGTAGAATTTGGAAAGAAAATCCTGCGCTTTCGGCACTTGCGTATCCTTCCAGTATCGCATGAGATGGCTTTTCTGCTTCCATTTTGCGGAGGTTTCCTTGAGTTCCATCTGTCCTTTGATGACCAGCATGTCGATTACTCTCAGATCGGTAACGTTCCGGTGCTTGAGGAATTCCTCGCGTAGCTTTTGACGGCATTGTTCCAGTGATTTTGGGATATCGCATTCGTAGACGGTTTGAGGCAGCTGGCGGTACCAAGTTTTGTAGAGTTTGAGAACCTTCCGGTGAGCTTCCTGGTGGTTCATGGAAAGCAGTGGTCGAACGTACTGTACTGATTCGTTGATGATTTTTCCCGCTGACATCTTGGAATGTTAAGGTTGAGATTGGATTTAAGTACGAAAAACTGCGTAGATTTTGACAGTTGGTTACTTTGATTGGTGGTTGTTTTTTAGGGATCGATCTTTCTTTTTCTTTTTAATTCCTTTATTTAACGTCCGTCTCTGTTCCGCAATCTACACGGATAGAAATCTCCTTATACCTTTTGTCAAATTTATTTTGCTGATTATTCATAAAATGTATAAGTCAACTAATAAGCAGACACCTTGCAAAATGTTAATGAAGATCATGTGTCAAATGAAATGTATGGTTTGTCTTATGGAATGTATAAGGCTGATGTTTTAGCAAAAATGTATAAGTGAAACACATGAATAAAATAATTGATTTTCGTTTCGTGTAGTGCCAATCACCGACGGACATTGGTTGTCTGGGAGGCAGCTTCCACACCTGCGTAGGATATCATACCCATCAACAAACATGGGCCAATGGTTTTACTTCCCTTCCGAAGGAAGACGTGACCAGAGATTTTTATGCCTCGGAAAAATCCCACAGACCTCGACTGGGATTGAACCCAGATCCATTGAGTGAGAGAGCAGTCACGATGGTGCAGGCCCTACAAGCCAGCCGACAGCCAACCCAGGCAACGAAAACGGACTAACAATTTTAAACTCGGAACATGGAACTGCAAGTCTCTAAATTTTTTGGGAAGTACCTACCCGCATTCTTTCCGATTTATTGAGGGTCCGCAAGTTCAAAATTGTAGCGCTTCAGGAGGTTTGCTGGAAGGGATCATCGGTACATACGTATAGGGATGGTTATACCATCTACCAGAGCTGCAGCAATACACATGAGCTGGGTATAGCTTTCATCGTTATGGGCGAAATGCAGAAGCGCGTGATTGGGTGGTAGCCCATCGATAGCAGAATGTGCAAGTTGAGGATCAAAGGCCGTGTCTTCAATGTCAGCATAATCAACTTGTACAGCCCTCACTTAGCAAGTGACGATGAAGATAAAGACGCTTTTTACGCGCAGTTGGAACGGAACTACGACACCTGCCCAAGCCATGGCGTCAAAATCTTTATCGGAGATCTTAACGCTCAGGTCGGCCAGGAGGAGAAATTCAGACCGGTTATAAGAAAGTTCAGTGCTAACCAGCTGTCGAACGCCAACCGCCTCAGGCTCATCGATTTCGCCGCCTCTTTTTACCCTTCTTACAAAGAAGGGTATAGATATCACTTGAAAAACCGACTATCGATCCGAGGCCCGGAGGGCCGAGTGTCATATACCATTCGACTCAGCTCGACGAGATCGGAACATGTCTGTGTGTGTGTGTGTATGTGTGTATGTGTGTATGTGTGTGTGTATGTAACGAAATGAATGCGCTCACGTTTCTCAGCAACCGCTCAACCGATTTGGACAAAGTCGGCACCAAATGATAGCTCTTGGGGTCCCATTGAACGCTATTGAACGGTTTTGGAATCGGTGAACCGGTTCCGGAGATATGGCTGGAATAAGATCCGGTGTATATGGGCCTTCACGCTGGATTTAACGGAAAACGTATCAAAACCATCATGCGACACATCAAATTACTACAGAATTCAAAAATAAGATCAATTCAAGTCGTGTTAAGTGTTCCAGACCACATTGGACACACTTGGACATGTTTCGGGTACCCCGGGGAAGTTGCTTGAATATGAATTGAATTAAAACCCATTAAATCACATTAAAATACGATGATAAGGTGATTGGTAGCCTCACCAAATAGACTACACCCGGATATATTCCGGGTACCCCCAGGCAGTGGCGTAGCGTCACTGGATGACATGGGGGTGGGGGGCTTGGTCACTGATAATGACAATAAAATAAATAAACTTGAATAAGTAAGAAGGGTCTGATCACACCATAGGTGGATAAATTCGGGTTTTTTTTTTCGATCACATTTTGATCGATGGAAGGCACTTCTCGGGCATTATCGACGTCAGGACCTATCGCGGCGTAAACATCGATTTAGACCACTACCTTCTCATGGTTAAGGTGCGCCAAAAACTTTCCGTTGCCAACAACATTCAGTACCGACGCCCGCCATGGTACAATCTGAAGCGACTGAAGCTGCCCGAAGCCGCGACTGATTACGTGCAATGCATCGACTAGATATGGGAATTGTAGCGTTTGTCATTCACGCGCGACAAGATACATTAAAAAATAGTCATCCTGGAAAATTCTTATTCAAACAACAAGATCACCACGACAAAATCAAGAATCCATCCAGTCGCGACTATCTATTCTAGTCATATGTCCCTCATACTGTTCTCTGAGACAGAGTACTATAGGTCATTTTAAAAGGAGCATCACGACAAGAAACCATCCATTCTAAAACGGAGGTCAGATTTAAAAAAAAAAGGCCGGAAATAATGTTAATTCCCTACAATACTGGTATTTCCTATTTCAGAAAAAAGTTTGAAATACTGACCTACCCTTCAATATGTATATTTTCGGAATCAGGATGACCTCTAGAGACCACAAATCGATATCCAGCGCCATCTTAAAATTCAAGATGGCGGTTTACAATTTCAGAAAAAAAGACGGAAAACACTGTAAAATACCCATCAATATGTATATTTTTGGAATCGGGATGATGCCTAGAGACCAAAATCGATATCCAGCGCCATCTTTAAATCCAAGGTGTCGGCTTCCGGTTTCAGAAAAAGTGGGAAATACTGCCAAATACCCATCAATATGTATATTTTCGGAATCGGGGTGACGTCTAGCGACCGAAAGTGATTCCCATCTTGAAATCAAAGATGGAAGCGTCCAATTTCAGAAAAAGTGAACAAAATACTACCAAATACCCTTAAATATGTATATTTTTGGAATCGGGATGACCTCCAGTGACTGAAAATCGTTGTCCAGCGCCATCTTTAAAGCCAAGATGGCGGCTTCCTGTTTCAGAAAAAGTGGGAAATACTGCCAAATACCCTTCAATATGGGTATTTTCGGAATCGGGGTGACGTCTAGAGACCGAAAATCGATGTCCGACGCTATTTTTTAATCCAACATGGTGGCTCTCAGATTCTGAAAAAACTGTCATATACTCTACAATATGTGTATTTACGGAACGGGTTCAACGTTGAAATTCCGAAAATATATGTCTGACACTTTTTTGTAATCCAATATGGCGGCTCTCAGATTCAGAAAAACTTTCAAATTTGGGTATTTTCGGAACAAGTACTCCGCGTGTATCCTAAAAATCTAGGTCTGATCAAGGTTGAATCCAAGATAGTGTGGCCAGTGACTTCAGAAAAACTGTCAAATACCCAATAATATGGATTTTTTGAGACGACATCTAGATGCCGAATATCAATGTCCGACACCATTTTCCGGTTTCAGGCTTCCGGTTTCAGAAAATGATATAAATACAGTCCAATACCCTTCAATATGAGTATTTTTGGAAAAAGAATGACGTCTAGAGAATTACATTTAGAAACAGAAAATTAGTGTCCTGAAATCCAAAATGGCAGCTACAGGATACAGGAAAAGTTGGAAATACTGTCAAATACCCATGAATGTGGGTATTTTGGGATTCGTGGTGATAACTATGGACTATAAATTACTGTCCGATGCCATATTGAATTCCAAGATGGCAGCTTCTGGTTCTAGATAAACTGGATAGTAATGTTAAATACCCCCATAATATGGGTATATTTTGAATGGGGATGATATGTAGAGGCTCAAAATCGATGTCCGACGCAATTTTGGAATCTAAGATGGCAGTCCTGTTTAAAAAAAAAATCAAAATCTGACGCCATTTCGGCATTCCAATTTTCGGCTTGTGCACGTCCGTCTTTGTTCCGAAAATATCCATATTGTAAAGTATTTGACAGTTTTCCCACTTTTTCTGAAAAAGCAATCACCATCTTTGATTTCAAGATGGCGCTGGATATCGATTTTCGGTCTCTAGACGTCATCCTTATTCCGCAAATAACCATGTTGAAGGGTATTTGGTAGTATTTCCCACTTTTTCTGAAATCGGCAGCCACCATCTTTGATTTCCAGATAACGCTGGACATCGATTTTCGGTCTCTAGTCAACATCCCGATTCCGAAAATATACATATTGATGGGTATTTGGCAGTATTTACCACTTTTTCTGAAACCGGAGGCCGCCATCTTGGATTTAAAGATGGCGCTGGATAACGATTTTTGGTCTCTAGACGTCATCCCGATTCCGAAAATATACATATTGAAGGGTATTTGGCAGTATTTCCCATTTTTTCTGAAATTGGAAGCCGCCATCTTTGATTTCCAGATGGCACTGGACATCGATTTTTGGTCTCTAGATGTCATCATGAATTCAAAAATATACATATTGAAGGGTATTTGGCAGTATTTCCCACTTTTTCTGAAACCGGAAGCCGCCATCTTGGAATCCAAAATGGCACCGGACATCGATTTTCGGCAGCTTACAGTTGTGTCCGTTCCAAAAATACCCATCACTGCAAATACGAAGTTCAGCGCCAAGATTCAAGCTACTTCGAGTCAGAGGTGAAATCCCGTCAAAACAACACAATTCCATTTATTTCTTCTATCTTGTTGTGTCTCGTGTGCAAAGCTACATGCATTTACTAGAAAACAACCAGCAGCAGTTTTGTCGCGACAGAATGCAAGAATGACATGACAGACTTTTTTCGGCAATAACCATGTCGACAGTTTCCGTCAATCTTGTCGTCCGACGTAAGTGAAACAACTAACTCGTTCTGGAAAACGTCACGCAACAGATGTTTCGTGACCAAATGAGAGAAAGACAAGAATAGAAAATGTTTTGTCGAGAGAGCCCAGACAGATCAGTCCAGCGTTGCCAGAATGTTTTAAAGCTTATCGGTATCAAATGTTTTAAAAAATCGGTATTTATCGGTATTTACAAATTTAATCAATTTTATAGGAGAAATGACGGCTTCGGCATGACAGACTATTTTCGGCAACCCAAATTGAAACACTATTTTCACTGGTTTTTCTTACGAAAAACTTCTTTATGCTTTCAGCTTCAATTTGACTATATTTTTACCACTGAGAAAAAGCAATCTAGCAGGGATTTCTTGAAATGAAACACACGCACTACAAATTGTAGCTGATTTCGAGTTGCCGATAATAGAACAGCAGATTTACATGCAGTTCAAATGGAACGGTTGCCGAAGAAAAACTGGTTGCCGACAATACTCGCTCTCACTAGAGAAGATTGGAGCTTTGTAAAAGCGTTTCAAAACAGTTTATGACAATTCTTTCGACTGAAATTGTTAGAGCAGCTGGCAGCAAAAGATTGTAAACAAACCAATACTGCATATGTGTGCGTTCCTTAGAGAAAAAGGCTATAGAAAGAAGGTCGCTGCTTAGGTTGCCGAGAATACGTAAATTCCCCTATTTTTACCGTTTTTGAAAGCGCAAATTTTTATCTCTTGGAGATCGGAAAATTTCGGAAGAAAACTCCGGAGAATGTTTGAATTAGCTTCTGGAGGAAGTTGAAAACAACATCCAGAGAAATAAGAAAGAAGCTCTTCCGAAATTTAAGGAAAGTTCTGAGAGAAATCCGAAAAAACATCCGCGAAACTTCTGGCGAAAATTTCCAGAAACTTTCAGAAAAAATCGGATTTCACATTCAAAGGAAGGCAGAAAAGTTTCGGAAATTGGAAATAAATTTCAGAAGTAGCCATTTCCAGGGGAAGCCAGAAGGAGCTCGGAAAAAACCTTCCAATAGAAGTAAAAAAAAAAACAACTGGACAAAATTCCAGAACTAGACAAAATAAATTTCTGGGAGAAGTTTAATTGAACTTCTTGGATAAGACGCCAGAAACTTCCTTAAATTCTGTAAGATGTCGGAAGCCAGCGCTAACAGAACAGTCGATAGAAACATCGACATAATTCCGGAAGAAAGCGCTCTGGGGGATGTTCTAATGATCCAGAAAGTTCTCCAAACGGTCATAAAACATCCCTGAAGACCTCGCAATGCCCCTGAAGTTTTTGGAACATTCCTGAAATGTACTTAGGAATATTCCATATTTCCTCGGACTGTTTTGGAGTACTCTGATCATCTTTGAAATACTTGGAACTTCCCTGATTATAATGAGACTACCGGAATATCTCTAATCAACTTTGAAGGTCTCTAGACTTGCTTGAAGATTACGAAATTTCTTAAGAGCTCTCACAATTTCCTAGATTTTTTTTTTTTTTTCCTTTGGTTTGTTTTTTCCGTTGATCTTGTTTTCCGTGCTGAGCACCAATGCTACCGACGTGCCAGGAAGGCAGCTCTCACACCTGGACCCTACCTATCGACCCATCAACTCATGAACCGGGGACCAACGGCTTTACTTCCCATCCTCAGGAAGGCGTGATCAGAGATGTTATGCCTCAGACTGGTATTGAACCCACGCCTGCTGGGGTGAGAGGTAATCACGCTTACCACTACACCACCGGCGCCGTTAATTTCCTTGAATTTATTGTAAAATCAGCATGAAAGTTTTCTGATCTTCCCGATTGTTCTAATTTTTAAAAGTTATCGACACTGCCATTAACCATTAATAAGCACGGAACTTCACATAAAATGTTCTCACAATGTGCTAATGTTCATGTAACTACGTTTCTTAATTTTGCATGAGCCCCTCGGAACATTGCTGAAATTTTCGGAAATTGCCTGAGTTTCTCGGAACTCCTTTAAAATTTCAGCGATTTTCTTGAAATTTATTGATCTGTCCTGATGTTCTCGGAGCTTCCTAAAGTTCTCTCAATCTACCTGTAACTAATGAAACTGTCCTGAAAACCATTAAATTTTCTAGAAGTGCTTTGGACTTGTGAAGTATCCAAAATATATATGATGTTTCCTTAAGATCACTGGAGTTCGCTGAACCGGGTTTTAGAATTTTAACAGAAGTTATTGAAACATTATTTAATTTATCGAAACTTACTCAAAAGTCTGGACTTTTTGATGTTTCAGAGCTTCTTGAAAGTTCCTGCATCTAGTGTGGATCTGCAATCAAAATCTGGAAGCATCCCTGAAGTTCCGAGAAAGTTGGAAAAACTGACGGGAAAAGACGGAAGAATCATTCGAGCGAAGGTTGAAGAAGCTTCCAAGGAAAGTCAAAATAAGTTTCCGAGAGGAATCGTAAAATAACTTACGATGTAAGGTGGAAAAAAATTCAGGAAGTTTGGTGTTGAAATAAGTTTTTTCCGATTCCCCGTAATTGCAAAAAAGAGCCATCGACTGTTTACCAATTCATGGGTAGCCAAAAACGGTGAGAAAATTGAAACATTAATCGAAAGAGTATACATAAAACCTTTTTAAAGATGATTTTTTTTATAATTTTAAAGGCTCAACAAATTTTAGATATTTAAAAAGATACAATTCTCTCACAATAATTTTCTCCAAAATTCGAGCGCGGGCAGGCAATAACCATTTTGATTATTTAAAAAAAATCGGTATAAATCGGTATGAAACCCCAAAAATCGGTATTCCGAGGAACCTTATCTGTATATCGGTATCTAGTTCGGAAACCGGTATAAATACCGATAAATCGGTATATCTGGCAACGCTGGATCAGTCTTTCAAGCAGAAGTTTGTTGCATCGTGCTTGTCAGATGAGCGTTGACTTTTTTTGCTGTCGTTGTTACATAGTTTATCGTCATGAGGTTGACAATTCTCTAGCCTGGCCTCGACGCAGCGTTGCCAGATGAAGAAGAGCTCACCGAAGCCGTTCTCGAGGACACCATTAACCGTTATGTGATTGACAAAAAAACACCTTAAAGAGCTCGACAAGGGTACCCGGGTACCCACAAATTGAAATACTTGCTACTGTGGTCTACACAGTTCAAAAAAGTAGTGTAAATTTCTGTTCAATATGATGCACATAAATGGAGCGTCACATATTATCTTCGTTTACATTATATATCACGTAAAGTTCTGACACATTTCATGCAATGTAGCAAATATTGTATACAAAAGCCCATCTTTGTAAACAACATTGTTTACAAGTTGCTTGGTTGCGTGAGATGAAATACAAGTTTACGTGAATGAATGTTTACATCACAATTAAAATTCAGAATTTTTATCTGTGTAGTTATGTAGCACGGCTGGATTATCGGGTCCTGATGACTTTAACCGTTTGCACAATCGATCATGGAAGTGATGATTCTAAATTCTGTGTTTCGCTTATCTTTAAGAAACCGTTTACTGTGAGGTCTTTTTGGATAAGGTAAGTGCCGATATATCGTTCTTTGCCTTAGTTTGCCCTGAGAGAGCTAGTTGTGGTGTTTGACCGCAGATCAGAGCGGAGTAGGAAACCATTGTGTTACACTTTTGAAAATTGATTCTTTAAAGTTCCTTTTAACGGATGAGGAGTTTGCAGAAAATCCAAACAATTGAATTTTACTATTACAGAATATTATAAAACACAAAGTGCACTGCTGTGTATAGAGCAAAGCACCGGAATCCGGACACTTGTAAATAAAATGCCTACCATGCTCAAATTAGCAATTACATTTTAACATGACCTAATGTCATCCTTCATAGTCATCACACGTATTTGTATCGTTGCATAGTACATTAACGAGCCAGAGCATTACGGTATTGATACATACAATATTGTATCAGAAACGCTTGTTTGTCTGTTTAAAAATCGAATTACTTAGTTTCGCTTGTATTGGCTCACCCACCTATATGTTCATCATTGCCTCGTCCTTACAAGGTGCGAAGAAAACTTCTTTCTCACCAACTTTCCCGAATCGATTATAATCCACCCTAAACAACACTTTTCGTAATCCACCGGAGCGAGAACAAACTTTTTAGTTTGAAAACTTTCGCCTCCTTCGGGTGGTTTTAAACTTTCTCACCAGTCGGGGTGTGTTTTTGCATGTCACCTGAGTTGAAGATTATACGAAAACTTATCTTGATGCCCTTTCCAAGAAGAAAAAGATGCCGCTTTCCGCAACTACCACCCCATCTTGTGGGCAGTAAAAGCGGTATTCTGAGGGGTCGGGTTGGATAAATCCGTTGACTAAATAAGCCAGCTCGTTGTTCCTGAGAAATGCCACTGACTGCCTAGGCGGTTTCGATCTTAACTTTTGTTCGAGACAAGATGCTTAGAGCTAAGAGAGCATCCATATGGGAACGGAACTCCACCGGGCTCAAAAGTAAATGTTGGAACAAATCCTTTAAACTGTTCGGCTGAGAAGCAAGCAGAGAGTTATTTTTTGCATGGCTTTCGGTGCATCTGAGTCAAGGATTTGCTTTGTGGTGAGGGGGGTGGAAAATATTTCTCGTTTCAAACAATTGCATTGCGGAAAACCTGATATCGCTTGCAATTGCAGATAATTTACGGTCGAATGAATGCAATGGCGTTTTCATAATCAGTGAATGGGAATTATAATAAGCAGGAGATGGGAAAAAATCGAATAATGTGCATGCCATTTATTCAACATGAATAAATAATGGCACAATGATTTTTTGCCATTTTTCCAGTACTTGAAAGCGATTTCAATAGTGTACACACACTCAAACACACTTCCTTCTTGACATTTTAATTTGTACAATTAATGTCCCGAGCAGCTTTTTCACATGCATGCACTTGCATCCGTTTTGGTGATCGTAAATGAATTAATGGCTCTTCGACCAAAATCAACGATGAATAATTGAACTGATTTTTGCTAATGATGCATAATGCTATGTTTACGTTGAGTGCATTATTTGATTATGTTTAAGTGAATTGTTTTTAATTGTCTTTGACACAACCATTTCATTCGCATGTTAAATGTAATGGCAAGTTCGAGAAAAAACCGTCCTATTTGTGAAAAAATGGCTTGATACATTTGAAAAATTTCAATGTGTGATAAAAATCCATGTTTTTGTTGGGCTTGATAGAGTTGAATTTTCATGTAACATATAGGGCTTAGTTTTCAACGTTAAATGATCCGATATTTTCAAGTCTGAACACCTGCAATAATGATCGAATAATTTGTCGTTGACTTAAAATGCCATATTCGTATAGAAGAAAATTCACAATCTGAACGGATCATCGACCTCTCGTGTATCTTTTGGATATGAAGGAACCAACCGTAAAAATAACACAGATGCGTTTGGATCTGGATGATTATTATTTTAAGATTGAACATATAAAAGGAAGAGACAATGTAGACGTCAATCTTGTAGGACGACCTCGAAAATAAAACAATTCTGATGGTCAATACTAGATCCATGACCAGGAGTTGCAAAACAAGAAGAAAGAATTGTCAGCTAAATGATATAAGAAAGACGAGAAAATAATTTATAGAAATGATGAAGTCAATATAAAAAATCAAAACGCAAATAACATGAGAAATTTATTAACATTTCAAATGAATAAGCTGAGCTCAATATATGATATTATTGAGCTCTGCTTATTCATTTGAATTGTTAATAAATTTCGGGTGTTCAATAAAAAATGAGAATGATTTCATTGCCGTCTAGCGCTCTTGTGAGAGCATTGCAAACAAGTTGCGTCGTACGGCTCACCAGGGCCTTTTCTCCAATATTCATTGACGTTTTTTTGAAGAATAAACATTATTTTTTTACAGCAGGGGGAGTTCCCTACGCGTTGGAAATCGTCATTCATGTTCCCGATCTACAAGAAAGGAGACAAGAGAAACGTCGAAAATTACCGAGGGATCATATCACTTAGTGCCTGCTCTAAAGTTTTCGAAGTCATCATCAACGACGCATTATTCTCTAGCTGCAGTAATTACATTTCTCCTGACCAACACGGTTTTTATCCCAAGAGATCCCAACAAATCTAGCTCCGTTCATTTCTTTGTGTCTTCGGAGTATGGAAGCTGGAGCGCAAGTGGACGTTGTATATACAGATCTTAAGGCTGCATTCGACCGGGTTGACCACTCCATACTAAAAAGTACTGTACCAGGGAGGCAACTTCAAAATCATCTTCAGAACTTTATTCTGAATCCTTTGAAGTGCTTTTTTCCTAAAAGTGCAACAACTAGACCATATTGGCACATGTTAGCATGGCAGGTCTAAAAACTTGTTTATATATTAGATGATTATTCGTCAGGCAAAGTTTTTGATTTCCTGTTTATAAGAGGATACAAACATTTTATCAATTTGTTACATTTGGCTTGAATGCCCTCAATGTGGTCTTTAAAAGTTAATTTTTGGTCAAGTAAAGGGCGATACGGTCAAAATTTGGTCAATATCAACTTGACGTATTTCTTTCAATTTTGCATTTAAAAAACTTGAACACCCCTCATTTTGAAGGTGTGTGTGTGTAGAATGTTGCTCCTATTTTGATTTTGGAATTCACTCTTCAGTTGTCAAAATGCCGTCCAAGCAAGAAGAGCAGCGTATCAAAATTTTGCTCGCGCATCGCGAAAATCCGAGCTACTCGCACGCAAAGTTGGCAAAATCGCTAAAAGTTGCCAAATCAACCGTTACAAATGTAATTAAAGTGTTTGGGGAACGTTTGTCGACAGCCAGGAAGTCTGGATCGGGGGGAAATCGAAAACCGGAAGCCGCTGAGACGACAAAGAGAGTTGCCGGTAGTTTCAAGCGAAACCCTAACCTCTCTCTCCGAGATGCCGCAAATAAGCTGGGTGTATCGTCTATAACCGTGCATCGAGCCAAAAAACGAGCCGGACTATCGACTTACAAGAAGGTAGTGACTCCAAATCGCGATGATAAACAAAATACGACGGCCAAAGCGCGATCCCGGAGGCTGTACACGACGATGCTGACGAAGTTTGACTGCGTGGTAATGGACGACGAAACCTACGTCAAAGCCGACTACAAGCAGCTTCCGGGACAGGAGTTTTATACGGCAAAAGGAAGGGGAAAGGTAGCAGATGTTTTCAAGCACATGAAACTGTCAAAGTTCGCAAAGAAATATCTGGTTTGGCAAGCCATCTGTACCTGTGGCTTGAAAAGCAGCATTTTCATAGCTTCCGGGACTGTCAACCAAGAAATTTACGTGAAAGAGTGTTTGAATAAACGTCTGCTGCCTTTCCTGAAGAAACACGGTTGTTCCGTACTGTTTTGGCCGGATTTGGCATCTTGCCATTACGGTCAAAAGGCCATGGAGTGGTACGCCGCCAACAACGTGCAGGTGGTTCCCAAGGACAAGAACCCTCCCAACACGCCAGAGCTCCGCCCAATTGAGAAATACTGGGCTATTGTCAAGCGGAACCTAAAGAAGACCAAAAAAAAATGCTAAGGGCGAGCAGCAGTTCAAGGCAAACTGGCTTTCTGCGGCGAAGAAGGTGGACAAGGTGGCTGTACAAAATCTGATGGCAGGGGTCAAGCGTAAGGCCCGGCAATTCGGATTTGGAAAAGCGGAAGCCTAACTGAATATTTTTCCTGAATTTTATACTAATTGAACTTGAAAAAGAAATTTAATTTGATTTTTTAAATAAACGATTTCACCGATTTACACGCGTTTTCCCTTGACCAAATTTTGACCGTATCACCCTTTACTAATCCAAGATATTTCACTTGGTTTGACCAGGAAATTGTAACTCCGCTCATAGTGACTATGTGACTACTACTAGGTTTCAAAAAGGAAGCTCTATGCTTATGTGGAAATATTATAAGTTGAGTTTTGGAAGCGTTGGGAGAAATCTTCCATTTTTGTAAATAAGAAGAGAAAATATCTAAACTTTTCTGTAGTCGTCTGCAAATAACACGAAGACTCCTTCCTTTAGCGGAAATGCCAGTGTCATCAGCGAACAAAGATTTGTGGCAACCCTGAGGCAAATCAGGGAGGTCCGAAGTGAAAATGTTATACAATATAGCCCCAAGAATGCTACCCTGAGGGACTCCTGCTCTAACAGGTAGTCGATTAGATTTTGAATTTTCATAATTTATCTGCAGAGTTCTGTCAGCTAAATAATTTTGAACTAATTTCATAATATAGAGGCGAAGTTTGAACTTTTGCAATTTAGTGATCGAACCTTCATGCCAAACACTGTCGAATGCTTTTTCTATGTCTAGAAGAGCAACTCCAGTTGAGCAGCCTTCATATTTGTTTGAACGAATTAAATTGGTAACTCTTAGGAGTTGATGACGAGTTGAATGCCCATGGCGAAATCCAAACTGCTCATCTGCAAAAAATGAGTTCGTATTGATTTTTTCTTTGATTTGTTTTCCGTCGATCTTGTTTTCCGTGCTGAGCACCAATGCTACCGACGCCAGGGAAGCAGCTCCCACACCTGGACCCTGTATATCAACCCATCAACTCATGAACCGGGGACCAACGGCTTTACTTCCCTTCCGAAGAATCAGAGATGTTATGCCTCAGAACATCCCGGCGGCGCCGACTGGGATTGAACCCAGGCCTGCTGGGGTGAGAGGTAAAGTTCGTATTGATGTGAAGCATAATTCTATTCACAATTATCTTTTCAAAAAGTTTACTTATTGAAGAAAGCAAACTTCTTGGACGATAGCAAGAAGCTTGAGCTGGATTTTTCGCTAGCTTCAAAATTGGGCCAACTTTTGCATTTCTCCATTTCTCAGGAAAGTATGCCAAATGGAAACACCTGTTAAATAATTTTACGAAGAAGGGCAAAGTACTCTCTGGGAGTTTTTTCATGAGGATATAGAAATTTTCATCATCACCTGGAGCTTTCATATTTTGAAACTTTCGTCCAAATCCAACCTGATTCTCAATAGGACTTGTAAGACCCAAACTGAAATTATGGGAACTCTGGAATTGCTTAGCAAGTTTCTGAGGTTTTTACAATTTTGTGATCCTAATTAGACCACCTTCTTTAAGGGGAAGTTAACCAGCCCAAAAATAAAAAAATAAATATTTTGGTGCGTTTTGATTTTTCTAAAAATATTGGGTAAAATTATCAAAAATTCAAGGAAATCAGCTTCTTCCTTAGATTTTTGTAAAAAATAACATTCAAAAAAAAAATTTCTATCTCATCATGAAAAAAATTGGACCCTCAGCAAAATCTAAAAGTCGATGTTTTGTGGTTTTTTGAGTCCAACTTTACACCATAATGACTTATGAAAAATGATTTACCACCTGAATTTTCTTTGAATTTTTTTTTTAGATGGTTCATACATTTTTTCAATATTTTTAGCAAAATCAAAACGTAATTATTTTTTTTTTCGGAGCGGTGAACTCCCCCTTAAGCACTGGAATAGGCTTTTGAGATTTTAACAAAATTTGTGAGAGCTTTCAAAAGGGTTTGGAACTCGGGTCTAATTTAAAGACATTATTTTCAAAAGTTTTGTTCCTCAGGATAGATAATCGTTTTGAATTGGTTTTTTTGCAAAGCCCGCCTGATAGTTTTCATGGCAGGATCGTGTGTTCTTTGATTTTGCTGCCTACGGACATTTTTCAGGTGGGTCCATTATAATTGAATCGAAAACCTAGCACTTTGGTACTGCTTCAACTGTAGAAGTAGTCAGAGATTCAAGAGCATAATTAGCATCATCTTTGGTTTGCAAAGGAATATTTGGATTAAGGTTATGTTCCATAAATGTTCGAAATTGCTCCCAATCAGCTCTATGGTAATTGAAAATAGAGCTGTTGGGATCAGAAATTATTTCTTGGGATATTTCAATTCAAAATCATGGGGATATTGTTCGTAAATTTTGAATTGCATAAATAAGAAAGCTATCAAAAAAGGGTTATCTTCCATTTAATTCCACTTAAATAATGTTGGTATCCATGACAGATACGTATTTCGACGACAATGTGCAGTCTTCATCAGTGTCATTCCCACTAAAGACTTAACAAAAACCTTACCCCCTTAAGTACTTATCCCCTAGGTAAAAATGTCAAGATCACAGGTATAAAAAATTAAACTGCAATGTGTAGAATCGGAACCTACCTAACTAATAATAACCAAAGGTTTAAGTAAAGTAAAGGAGAAAAATGTATTCAAATCTCTAATCAGGAAAAAATCCCAAAGGCTTGGTAGCCATCATAATGAAGTAATGAAATTAGGTGCAAACTGTTAGTAGAGGAGAAGAATGCAGCACGGGAGAGAATGCTACAACACCGCACGAGATTGCATGTGGAGCGATACATGCAAGCGCGGCACAGAAAAAAAACTCGGTTTTCCGAAGGAAGATGCGTCAGCAGGAAGACCGAGATCGCGAGGCGATGGAAATTCTGTACCGCGTAAACGACGCACGGAAGTTCTACGAGAAGCTAAATAGTTCGCGCAAAGGCTACGTGCCACAAACCGATATGTGCAAAGACTTGGACGGTAACCTTCTCACGAAAGAGTGTGAGATGATTGAGAGGTGGCAGCAGTACTATGAGGAGCACCTCAACGGTAAGAGATGAACTAGCCGATGGCTAAAAATCTCTATAATAAAGGAAAAAAAAAAAAAAACCTCAACGGTGAAGCAGCAGAAAACGAAGGTGGCACGGTAACAGACTTTGGAGCACGCACAGAAGACGACAGGCTACCGGCCCCTGATCTTCAAGAAGTTAAGGAGGAGATCGGTCGGCTGAAGAACAACAAAGCAACTGGTGAAGATCAACTACCAAGTGAGCTATTAAAAAACGGTGGTGAAGCACTGGCTAGAGCGCTGCACTGGGTAATTGCCAAGATTTGGGAGGAGGAGATATTACCGGAGGAGTGGATGGGAGAGGTCGTATACTCAATCTACAAAAAGGGCGACAAGTTGGATTGCTGCAACTACCGCGCGATCACACTGCTGAGCACCGACTACAAGGTACTCTCCCAAATTCTATGCCGCCGCCAGTTACCATTTGCAAGACAGTTCGTGGGGCAATACCAGGCGGGATTCATGGGTGCCCGCGCTACCACGGACCAAAAGAGATTGGGCAAAAATGTATGGAGACTGGTCCAAAAATATACCTCAATAACTGATATCTCATTCAAAAGGTATTATTGAGATAAGAAAAAGTTGGTATGAGGTCAAAACATTTTATCGTGGGAGAAAAAAGTTACTCAAGGCGTAATGTTGGCAATTGGCCATTTTTGCTCATTTTGCTATTTAATCATGTTTTCCTTTTTGCATGTGGTGTGTGCGTGCGTGTGTGTGTGTCTGCGTGTGTGTTTGTTACCTGTAGCCTTTATCATCCCGGCACTCATTTAGAGCGGTGGTTTTCAAATGCTCCGTGGCTCCGAGTTACAAGCTCGCTGATCTCACATCCTCTTGTAGGTAAACACGAGCAGCCTTACACCACTAATCTTTTTAATTGGGTCTCTCAGGGTACTTAATAAAGAAATCTGGCTTTAGCGCCTACTAAGTAAGATTAACGCTACGTATCAACGGAATGTCACAAGTACATAAGTATGAGTAGCCAAATAATGAGTAGTGAATAAAGGTATCGGAGTTGATGATTGTTAGAGAATTCAATAAACAATTTAATAACAAGGATCCAATATCACCGGAAAAGAATAACAGTGATCAAGTGACCTCAGATTTCCGTATATGCTTACTATTATCATACACCATTGTTCGATGCTTTGAATAAGGGAACAACGACCTATGTGAAAATAAATTCACTCCATGGTCTCTATTATATAATTATTCTCTGATTTGTTGATCTCGCCTTTTTTTTCTGATTTTCTATCAGTTCAGGTAACGTTTCGACGGAGCTCGAGTAGTGTATCCTATGTAAACCAAATTCACTCAGATTTATTGCCAACTCCATTTTGATTGCCGGAATTTGTTAACATCTCGGTATTTTGTGTTACATTTTTCACTTTGTTGAGCATTCGCTTATGTAGCCGTTTTCAATATCATTCAATCTCACACAAACCAGATTTGTGCATATATATTGTTGCTAGAGATGGAAACCGAAAGACCCACTTGCGACAATCGATTTTACTCTCATGGTGTACGTTAAAGATAACGTCGCATCTAGTGCGAACTATAGCGCATAATTCAATGAATACAGCGCACTACCCAACAAACAATTTAAGCTGATTAAAGGCTGCATAAGCCATTTTTTATCGAAGAAGTATATTTTTGCCTGAATAAGTTCTTATTCCGCTTCCAATGTTTGTTGGGTAGATGCAACGTTATGTTTAACGTACATAACGAGAATAAAATCGATTGTCGCGAGTGGGTCATTTCGGTTTCCAAGTCTAGCGACAATAAATATACTGCAAGACTTAGTTACTATATCTGTTGAATTGTTAACCTTTTCATTCATAGATTGTTTTTAATAACGAGGAATATCTCTGTCATGCTTACTGGGTCAGAGCTAACCGAAATGTTCGTGCTGGAAATGTACAGCTTAATACCGTGGGATTCCTCGAGATTGACGTGTATCCACGGCAGCAAATACTTCAAATCGCTGTATTTTTACTAACTAACAACGAAACAAGATGCCGTATTCCGTCTGGAATCAAGAAGTTTTTGCAAATCCACCACTAATACTATGTTCCACAAAATTCCAGAGTGTGCCAGGAACATTTTCGAGGAAACGAATGGGAAGAATTATTGGATTCTCCCAACTTAATCCACGATTTCAACGGCACCCATACAAAAGAAATGTTTGATATTTTAAGAGCTGCAAAATGGATTAGATTTCGAAAACTTGATGGAAATGGACGATAATGAACTTTATAGTTTAGTAGGATTTGAAAGACAACAGTTCGAACAAATTCTTTAGCAAATTCCGTCCCTTACAAACAGATTTGACACTCCAGGTACGGCTTTGGGTCTTATAAAGTTGCGTAGTGGTGCATCAAACGAAAATCTAAGTACATTGTTTAAAATGAGCCAACGGACACATGAACGACTTCTAAAAAAAGCCAGAGAATGTTTATGACTAGAATTTGTACCCATGCATTAAGGATTTGATCATATTGACCGAGAAGGCAAGGTGAGAAGAAATCTCATGATCCCAGACGCAATACACGGAAACATGGATGTTCTACTGGAAATGCGAAAATCAATCGTCATCTGCGATGGCACGTACGTATATATTAAAAAAAGCAGCAACTTCTCTTTCCAGCGAAAGTCGTACAGTCTCGATAAATACGATAATCTTTTGAAACCCTTTCTAATCGTTTGCTGTGATGGATTCATAATGGTTCAAATGGTTCTTATGCAACTACAACGTTGGATGCAACAATTTTGAAAAATATGTTGCACAGTGATGAAGGAGTTCTGAATTGGCTAGGTGATGTTTTTATTTTGGACAGAGAATTTCCGGACGCTATGAAAGAACTGAGTTTATTCGGCTATGAATGCCACATTCCAAAAAGCCGGAATCAAGACCAACTGACAACGGAGCAGGAAAATCAGTCACGGTTGGTTACCATCTGTCGATGGGTGATTGAGGTAGTTAACGGACGATTCACGCGAGATTTGAAGATGTTCCGTCAAAGTTATTTCAATGTGGTTATGTGGCATAAATTTGAAGATTTCAGAGTGGCAGCAACCCTCATAAATGCGTTCCACCCACTTGTTGCGAACAACGCACGGGCCCCCGACTTTCTTGATATCATTAATGAAAGAATCAACCTGCCCAATCGATTGTCTGAATACGTCATAAACAACAATTTGAACAGGCAGCGAGCAACTGCGAATGTCTGGGGATCTACCAGAATTCCACGATTCAGCAGGAGTATTTGGTTGCTAAGATGGATCACAAAAATACTTTAGTTACATTCTTGTTGGTCGAGACTAGGTGGGTAGAGAGGCAATATGTAATTATTATTGCTCACGCATTTCTGGAAAAAGAACCCTAGGATGTGGCGCACATATAATGACTGAAGTATGGTTTTTAAGATACGCAAGATTTCAGTCTAACATTAATCATCCTGCTCAATTTTTAGATAATGTAATTGCTGAATAAGCAATATAACAAAAAAAAATATCATTTTTCATAAATCTTTGTGTTACAATATTATGTTTAACTTTCTTACATCAAATTAAAATAAACCATTTTTCGTTATGCTGTTTCTTCATTTGCAGCTGAAAAATCTTGTGATGAACTACCATTGACGTTTTTTTAATGAGCCCTAAACTTTCTCGATATTTGACGTCCTACTGATTATAATAAATGTTATATATGATTGCTTTAAATCAACCAATATCCACAAATGATTTGACCAGCCTACGAGATTCATAATGAATTTAAGCTACATCCAACAAAATAACATTTCATAAGTTTGTTCTTGTAACGTATGTTAACATAGTGTCACGCGATGAACTACCTAAGGGCTAAAATATCGCTAATAAAACTTAAAAAAAATGTAATGCTTTTAATCAGTTTACTAACTCAAGTTGAGAAAACAGATCGTCTTTATTTTTTTTTTCATATTATTTAATAACTTTGAATTATTCATATTACTTTAGTTTCAAAAGCGTTTTTAGATTGTTGGACTGACATGTGAGACATCTTTTTTTTTTCAATATACATGAAAAAACTAAAACTGCTCAAAATCGTTTAGAATATACGGGATAACTTTTTTCTCCCACGATAAACAATTTTGACCCCATACCAACTTTTTCTTGTCTTAATGAGACCTTTCAAATGAGATATATATATATATATATATCATTCGTGTACATCACAGGACCGGATTAGCCCAATCTCCTTTTCACAATTCGGCAGGTTCTGCAGAAATGCTGTGAATATAACGTGCCCACACATCATTTGTTCATCGATTTCAAATCCGCATACGACACAATCGATCGAGATCAGCTATGGCAGATTATGAACGAGTACGGATTTCCGGATAAACTGACGCGATTGGTCAAGGCGACGATGGATCGAGTGATGTGCGTTTTTCGAGTTTCGGGGACACTCTCGAGTCCCTTTGAATCTCGAAGGAGGTTACAACAAGGTGATAGACTTTCGTGTCTGCTGTTCAACATCGCGTTAGAAGGTGTGATAAGAAGAGTTTGGATAGACACGAGTGGCACAATCTCAAGGAAGTTCATCCAGCTTCTTGGCTTCGCCGATGACATCGACATCATGGCACGGAACTTTGAGATGATGGCGGGAACGTACATCAGACTGAAGGCTGAAGCTAGGCGGATTGGACTTGCCATCAACGCATCAAAGACAAAATACATGAAAGGAAGAGGTTCTACGGAAGACTATGTTAGTTCAGATTGACGGTGATGAAATCGAGGTGGTCTATGAGTTCGTGTATTTGGGCTCACTGGTGACCGCCGAAAATGATACCAGCAGAGAAATTCAAAGACGCATTATGGCAGGGAAACGTGCCTACTTTGGACTCCGGAGGACGCTCCGGTCGAATAAAATTTGCCGCCGCACGAAGTTGACTGTTCACAAGACGCTGATTAGACCGGTGGTCCTCTACCAAAGAGCTGGATTACCGAGGTGAAGCAGTTGGTTAAGTTGTGTGAGTAAAACCCCTGTACGATACATACAATTAGTAACGTCACTTATTGCGTTTACGTTGCTTTTTTGGATTACTAATACAACCATATTTCACGATCTGCTTCACCTCTCTCTCTCTGTACCTCATTGGTCCTCTACGGCCACGAGACCTGGACTATGCTCGTGGAGGACCAACGCGCCCTTGGTGTTTTCAAACGGAAGGTGTTGCGTACCATCTACGGTGGAGTGCAGATGGATGACGGAACGTGGAGGAGGCGAATGAACCACGAATTGCACCAGCTGCTGGGAGAACCATCCATCGTCCACATTGCACAAAATTGGGCGACTACGGTGGGCTGGGCACGTCGTAGGAATACCGCACGACGACCCAGTGAAAATGGTTCTAGAAAGCGACCCAACAGGAACAAGAAGAAGAGGCGCGCAGCGGGCAAGGTGGATCGACCAAGTAGAAGGCGACCTGCGGACCCTTCGCAGACTACGAAGCTGGCGAAGTGTGGCCATGGATCGAGTAGAGTGGAGACGACTTCTTCGGACAGCAGAGGACAACAAGGCCTTTAATAAATAATTATGTGTATATTTTTCACAGAAAGACTTTATTTTTCTCTACAACTTTGTGTCAGACGTCACTTCGACCAGAAGTGACGTTTTCATGTTAAAATTTATTGAAAAATTACAAAGACGACGTTTTAAAGAAAAAAAATTGCGAGATCCAAAAAAGCCGAATTTTTGTAAAAATGTGAATGATTGCCCATAACACGCAATTATGCATAGTTTCATGCAAATCGAAGAGGTTCGTGTTTTCCGATTCGTCATTTGGCGTGGAACTGCTCCTTAGGGAATTTCAATATTAATTTCAATGAGCATCTTCTGGTTAATGTGATGAAGTGTCGTCCGAATGTTATCACAAGCATTCCTCTATATTTGGCAAGCAAGTGAAACATTACAGCCAAAGCTGCTGTCAGCCACGTAACTCAAAAAAGTTTTGAAACATCTCACCGAAAACATCCATAAATCGTATCTGTTTTCGCTCGAAACTATAATCCCTCCCCTAGCATATCTGCTGAACAAGAGCCAAAACATTTCACCACCCCCCCCACGGCTGCTGCTGTGCTGTCAAGTTGAACAGCATAAATCCGCTCCTATGGCAGTCAGTGTAGTAACTTTATTTTGTGAAAAGCACTGCACTGGCACACTAACACTGAATGAGGTGGCAGAACCGAAGAGCCATAACACAACTGCAAGTGCAAAGCTATAGTTTTAAAGCTTTCCCTCCCTTCGTCAACCGCAAAGTGGCACAAGTGGATTTCTGTCACCAAAAACCTCCAGAAACAAAAAAAAAGGAAAAGGAAATCCCAAAGCCAACAGCAGATAAATCTTTTTTCGCTCACATCAACCACGCCGAAAAAGGATTGCCGGCGCGCTGCAACCGGGAGACTGGGAGTAGCTTATGCTCGTACACACATACATACACACATACACAGATACTTATTTTTAGAGCAACCGAAATTATTTGCCAGAAAACCATTCAGCAAATCCGATTAACTGCTTTTTAGATGGCTGGGAATGTTTTGTGGTTTTCACGGTCCGGCCGGAATTTGAATCGTTGCCAACAAGAGGTTGAATCAGTTCGTTTTGGCGCACCATGCGACTCCGTCATGATCGGGTGATTGAAGGAGCAGCAACCGCACGACACTTACACAGCCTTCCAGTCAGCGTGCAGATAAAATCTTTCTCCATAATTTCAGCTTTTGGTCGGTACTTGTTCGCACCTCTTGGGGAAGTCGTTAACATTTTATTTCACTTATCGTTCATTGCTAATAAATTCAAGACTTGGGTATAAATGTAACGTACGATCCATGTTACGGCACACGCATGAAGACGTTGGACATGGAGTTAGCATGCAAAGGAAGAATATTTATCTACGTGTGGTTGCCGGTTTTAGTGCAGTGACGTACTGAGGAAAAGTGAATGAATATTTAAACGTGGACATGACCATGATATTCATCCGAGCGAACTTTAATTGTTGTGCGCACACAGCAAAAAATAAATTTTAATATTACATCCAGGAGGATGCACTTCAATCATGCCACACAAATAACAAAATGCAGTGAAAGCAGCGTAATGTCAGATCATGCACTGTATTAATGATAATTTTGTCCTTATTGGCAAGTAGGGGAAATGTCTCTAATTGTTGGCCTATGTATCTAATATTGGGCCCATCGCTAAAAATCTGCTATTTATCAATTTTATCTAGATGAATGCGTTATTGGGACGTTACTTATGGATATATTTGGTTGCTATTGAAAATTTAGTCGATTGCTGAATTTATGTATGGGCCCAAATTAGGGACACTTAGGCCGAACATGAACAATATTTTTGACACGATTGAAGTGCATCCACTTCGATGTGATATCAACAGGGTTGCTTCCACTCACTTGCTTTAAAACGATGGTTTTCAAAATTATGAGATCATTAGATGATATAATTATATGTTGTACTTATAAGTAACAAGAAAAGGGTGCAAAGAATGTGTTTGACTCACTTCAACTATGTAAATCGTTGACTTCACGCAGAAGTAATACTAAAACATATAGTCAAAGTACATAACTCTGGATGGGAGCATACCATCAATTACTGTCAATGGTCGAAAGGTACAGTAGCAGCACCTACCCCACCCGTGTCCCCTCGAGATCGTCAAGTCGACGATGACAGGAGCACATATCATGGTAGGGGTAAACAATAGTTGAAAAAGAAGTTTTGAAGTAGATGAAAAAACCGATTTGTACCCTCCTTAAAAGTTGTCCTAGCTCGCTATTCTACTATCTATATGCAATTTTCACACTGCCGTACTCTAACGGAACTATCAACTCTATGCTTTCGTCTACTCCATCTATCGTATAAAAATTACCACTACAGTCTGTTATTTGAAATTAGCATCTTCAACTACATAAAACTTGTCAATTTCGCTTTGAGAGCGTCACAATCGACGATCCTATGATTCGCGAGCGTTCACTCTGAGTGAGTGAAACACATACTTTACGACTTCTTCTTGTAACTTACAAGCAGGGTTGCTTCCACTCACTTGCTATAAAAACATATTTTTCGGAATTATACAATCATTAGATGATATAATAATATGCTGTACTTGTAACTAACGAGAAGAGGGTGTAAAGTAGGTGTTTGACTCATAAAACCTGTCCATTTCGCTTTCAGAGCGTCACAATAAGCGATCTTATGATTCGTGAGCGTTCACTCAGAGTGAGCACTCACGAGTCGTAAAATCGCTGATTGTGACGCACTGAAAGCAATATTGACAGATTTTATGTGTCGAATACATACTTCACGTCCTCATCTTGTAACTTACTAGTACTAATTATCACTATACCATCTCGTGATTTCATAATTCTGAAAAACATTTTTTATAGCAAGTGAGTGGAAGAAACCCTGCTTACAAGTACTAATTATCATTATAACATCTAATGTTTTCATAATTCGGAAACTCAATTTTTTATAGCAAGTAAGTGGAAGTAACCCTAGATATCAAAGTTGATTTGTTGCTGTGCAGTGCTGCAAAATCTCGACAGTTCACGGCGATATTCAAAATTCTGCTTCTGGTTACTCATCTGAGCTAACAGCCATCGTCAAGGCAAATCATGTCAATTGTCAGTGACAATGCTGTCAATGGCGAACATGTGCTGATTTTTATTTTAGCTAAATTAGAAACGAAATAAATGTGACTATGTTTTGACAAAAAAATGAATGACATTTTGACATAGGTATTTTTGAGGACCAAATCTATCAGTGACTATTTATGTGATGAACAATTTTGTCAATTTTTTTCTTGATTTGTTTTTCCGTCGATCTTGTTTTAAGTGCTTAGCACCATTGCTACCGACGCCAGGAAGGCAGCTCCCACACCTGCACCCTACCTAGCAACCCATCAACTCATGAACCGGGAACCAACGACTTTACTTCCCTTCAGAAGGAAGGCGTGATCATTACTAGTTGAACACTCAGTCGGTTAACAACGTCCCGGTCTCAGTCGCGCGGCATCTAATTTTTTTCGGTGTTTTTCCGCCCGAGCGGTTTTTTCACCCCCCCATTGGGTGCCCCAAGTGACCAGTGTGCAACAGAGGAAGTGGAATTCCATGGGCCGAGCCCCTTGGAGTTGCCATCCAGCTTTAATCCACCCCGGTAATCCATCCGGTCGTCAAGTCATTTTATCATCATCGTGCCGACCCACCAACACCAATCATCACCACCAGCAGCAGCAAACGGACCATCTAGCTGCAACGGCTGATAGGTTGTTTACAACCGGCATAAGTATTAGACAATACATTTTGCAAGTCCATTGCCTCCCTATTGTAGTTTAATTTTGCCTCGTGGCGCGTGATTCTGTCTCTCACCCCTGGTAGGGGAGTATGGGTCATAGTGAGACAACTTTTTGCAAGTAGATATAAGTTTTTTTTTTTTTTTTTGTTTCGATTTTTTTTTTTTTTCTTTTTGATTTGTTCGTACGTCGGGCAAAAAATTTAATTACTAGTAATTAAAATTAATTAATTAGTGAAGGTTTTATTTTTTTTCCTTCTTAAGTGGTTGCGCACCGCTTTTGCGCAACACTTATGGCATCTTCCGATGCCTACGTTACGCGAACCAGATACTATGAACCGTCTTCGAAAGGACCATGGGTTGTCTTTTTTCGGCCCAAAAATAAACCTTTGAAAACTCTCGACATAACGAGAGATTTGCTGCGTAAGTATCCGGGAATCTTGGTACACAAAGAAAGATTCAACAAACTGCGTGTAGAAGCACCGACTTATGATGTGGCAAATAAAATTGCTGATCACGAGTTGTTTAGTGTTGAGTACAACATCTACATCCCTTCTCGAGATGTGGAGATAGAAGGCGTGGTCTCCGACGCGAGTCTGACTGTCGAGGACTTGAAACATGCCTCGGGAACTTTTAAAAACTCGACATTCGCTACCGCGCTAGTGAAGATACTGGATGTAAGGCAACTGCATTCAGCATCTTTGCTAGACGGTAAAAAAGTTTATAAACATTCAGACTCGTTCCGGGTGACTTTCGCAGGTTCAGTTCTCCCAAACTTTGTTAAAATTGATGGTGCTTTTTTTCCGGTGCGACTGTTTGTACAGAGGGTATATAATTGTACCAACTGCAAAAGGCTGGGACACTCGGCCAGCCATTGCGGCAACAAAACTCGTTGTGGCAAATGTGGTGAAAACCACAAAGAGGATTCTTGCCACAAAGAATCAGTAAAATGCGCTTACTGTGGCGAGAATCCTCACCCCTTGCAGGAGTGCCCGATGTACAAACAGCACTCCGATAAAGTGCAGCGTTCAATCTCTGGACGCTCCAAGCAGACATAGGCTCAAATGTTGAAGGCTGCATCAGCCGTCCAAGATGCAAACCAATTTTCGGTTTTGTCAGTTGAAGAATCGGACTCTGACTCATCCGATGAAGGTGATTCTACGGTGGTACACGCACCTTCAAAAATGGACGGATCCTCAAAAAGAAAATGCCCCTCCCCGAAAGTGCGCCGTAAGAAAACAAAAGTCACCTCCAGAAGATTGGCAAATTCCCAGGGTAATGGGGATGAAAAAACGAAACCGAAGGCTCCTGCTGAACCAATCCCTGGATGCAGCAAGAATTTTCCGCCATTGCCCAACAAAGATAAAAAAAATAAAAAAGCTGCTCCTCAAACTTCTCAAAAGAAATCCAAGTCCGAACGAGGTTTGCTAGCTTTTTCGGACATTGTGGAATTCATATTAAACATGTTCAACATACAAGACCCTCTAAGAAGCTTAGTTTCTGCCTTGCTTCCAACGTTAGAATCATATCTTAAGCAATTGACTGTTTCATGGCCCCTCCTTGCATCAATCATATCTTTCGATGGATAATTCGTCGAACGAGGTTGAAGATATGATCACTGTGCTACAGTGGAACTGCCGTAGTCTAGTGCCTAAACTAGACTCGTTCAAATTTTTACTTCACAATTCTGATTGTGATATATTTGCTCTCTGTGAAACATGGCTTTCTTCCGATAAAGAACTCAACTTCCACGATTTTAACATTATTCGCCTGGATAGAGACGATTCTTATGGAGGAGTACTTTTAGGGATCAAAAAGTGCTACCCTTTCTACAAAATTTCCCTTCCTGCTCTATCAGGCGTCGAAATCGTCGCTTGCCAAATAAATGTGAAGAACAAAGATCTTTGCATAGCTTCAGTATACGTTCCACCAAGAACCTCCATTAGCCGTAGTCAACTCTGGAATCTAGTTTCGATTCTTCCATCCCCAGTATTAATTCTGGGTGATATGAACTCCCATGGTACTGGGTGGGGCGATCTATATGACGACAATAGAGCGGCTATTTTTTACGATTTATGTGACGATTTCAATTTGACTATTTTGAACACTGGTGAAGCGACACGTATAGCAAAACCTCCGGCTCGAGAAAGCCGACTCGACCTATCTTTGTGTTCAAGATCGCTATCATTGGACTGTCAGTGGAAGGTTATCAATGATCCCCATGGTAGCGATCATTTGCCAATCATCATTTCAATAAAGTGTGGCCCTCACTCTGCAGAACCATCTCGGGTTCCATTTGATCTTACAAGGAACATCGACTGGCAGAAATATGCAACGGCGGTGACAATCGGTGTCGAATCAATAGATGCGCTTCCACCATTGGAAGAATATCGATTCCTAGCCGATTTGATTTACAAAAGCTCACTGGAAGCACAAAAAAGAAAAGTTCCAAGTGCACCCTTTAAAAGGAGACCAGCCACACCTGGTTGGGACGAAGAATGCACAAAATTGTATGTAGAAAAATCTGATGCTTTCAAAGCTTTTCGTAGACACAAAACCTCCACTTACTTCGAGGAATATTCAAAGCTTGAGACAAAGCTGAAACAATTAATCAAAGCAAAAAAACGCGGTTATTGGCGCAATTTCGTCGAGGGACTCTCACGAGAAACCTCAATGAACACCTTGTGGAGGGTGGCTCGCAACATGCGTAACCGCTCATCTTTCAATGAGAGTGAAGAATACTCCAACCGATGGATATTCGATTTCGCTAAAAAGGTCTGTCCGGACTCAGTTCCAGCACAAAATATTCTTCGAGAAGCGTCTCCTAGCGGCGGCTCTCTGGATAGACCATTCTCAATGCTGGATTTCTCTATGGCTCTTCTTTCATCGAACAACTCCTCACCGGGAAGCGATATGATTAAATTCAATCTTCTGAAAAATCTCCCAGATATCGCTAAAAGACGCTTGCTAGATTTATTCAATTCCTTGCTAGAAAACAACATTGTACCGCCTGAATGGAGACAGGTCAAAGTAATAGCCATTAAAAAACCTGGCAAATCAGCGTCTGACCATAACTCATACCGTCCGATTGCTATGCTTTCGTGCATTAGGAAATTGTTGGAGAAAATGATCCTTCGGAGACTCGATCACTGGGTCGAATCAAATAACTTGCTATCAAATACACAGTTTGGGTTCCGCAAGAGCAAAGGAACAAACGATTGTCTAGCGCTGCTTTCCACAGATATTCAACTGGCCTTTGCACACAAGGAGCAATTGGCTTCAGTATTCTTGGACATTAAGGGGGCTTTTGATTCAGTTTCCATTGAAATTCTGTCAGACAATCTGCACAGATGTGGACTTTCTGGAATTTTAAATAATTTCTTGTACAATTTGTTGTCAGAAAAGCAAATGAACTTTTCCCTTGGACAACTGACAACTTCCAGAATTAGCTACATGGGCCTGCCCCAAGGCTCATGTCTCAGCCCTCTTCTTTATAACTTTTATGTCAAAGATATCGACAACTGTTTGGCAGAACAATGCACGCTAAGACAACTTGCAGATGACGGTGTGGTTTCCGTAAGAGGTCCACATGCCGTGGACTTGCAAGGACCATTGCAATATTCCTTAGATAACTTGTCTTCTTGGGCTATGAATCTAGGGATCGAATTCTCGCCGCAGAAAACTGAACTGGTAGTGTTTACTCGAAAGCGGTACCCAGCCCAAATGCATCTTAATCTTTTGGGCAGAAACATTACTCAATCATTGTCTTTCAAGTACCTTGGGGTCTGGTTTGATTCAAAGTGCACTTGGAATGCCCATATTACGTATTTGAAGCAAAAATGTCAGCAGAGGATCAACTTTCTCCGTTCAATTTGCGGCACATGGTGGGGTGCTCATCCGGGAGACCTCATAACGCTTTATAAAACAACTATTCTCTCTGTTCTAGAGTACGGCTCTTTCTGCTTTCTCTCGGCAAGAAAAAGTCACCTAATAAAATTGGAACGAATTCAATATCGTTGTCTGCGTATTGCCCTTGGCTGTATGCACTCAACGCATAACATGAGTCTCGAGGTTCTGGCAGGAGTAACACCCCTCCAGAACCGTTTCTGGGAGCTCTCTCTCAGAATACTAATCAAATGCGGAGTGACGAACACACTTATAATTGCTAATTTTGAAGAAATTCTTGGGTTGAACACACAATCTCGATTTATGAGAATCTACCACCACTACATATCATCAGATATGTGTCTTCCTTGTTATACTCCAGACCGTGTTCACTTCACCAATCGCAGTTCCTCAATTGAATATGATCTGACCATGAAACAAGCAACTCATGGGATTCCCGATCAACTTCGACCTATTATTATCCCACGTATTTTTACTGAAAAGTACCAACAAGTCAATTGCATGAAAAGATATTTTACAGACGGGTCCCGTCTCAATGGATCCACTGGCTTCGGTGTCTTCAATGAAAACTCTAGCGCCTTCCGCAAACTTCAGGAACCTTGTTCCGTTTTTGTTGCTGAGCTGGCAGCAATCAACTTCGCATTGGGGATGATTTCCAATATGCCCACAGACCATTACTTCATCTTCTCGGATAGTCTCAGTTCGATTGAGGCTATTCGGTCGATGAAACAAGGTAGGCACTCATCTTATTTCCTTTCAAAGGTAAGGGAGCAGATGTGTGTGCTGGTCGAAAGATCATATATGATTACCTTTGTATGGGTCCCCTCACATTGCTCAATCCCAGGCAATGAGAAGGCGGACTCTCTCGCAAAGGTGGGCGCGCAGGAAGGCGAATTGTATGACAGGCAAATTTCACACGATGAATTTTACCATTTAGTGCGTCAGAGTACCTTTTCGAGTTGGCAAACCGATTGGGACACTGGAAATCTTGGACGGTGGTTACATTCAATTATTCCTAATGTTTCTTCGAGAGCGTGGTTTAAAGGCTTGGGCTTAAGTCGTGACTTCATTCGCGTGATGAGTAGACTTATGTCCAACCACTACTCGCTAGATGCTCATCTCAATAGAATAAACCTCGTGGACAGCAACATCTGTCGGTGTGGAAACGGTTACGATGACATCGAACACGCAGTTTGGCAATGTACGGATAATGACGCCGCCAGAGAGCGACTTTTAAATACCCTCGAGGCCCAAGGAAGACAACCCTATGTTCCTATCAGAGACGTGTTGGCAACCCGTGATCTCTGCTATATGCAGTCCGTTTATGTTTTTCTTCAAATGTCTAGTATAAGAATTTAATTTCTTTTGTCTTTTGTCTCTCTTTATTAGTTTTTGTTTGTCTTGTCCCCCCCTCTCGATGAGTCTCATCGTCGCCCACTGGTCACCCACCATAGCCGGTCGAACTCCGGACGAAGCTAGAACAGCACTACCGTTCATACTGGCGACAACGCTCTGATGAGACAACGAAACCCTACCCCAAGCTCCTCCCCTGATCCTATCCTTCGAAAATGTACCCTTCTAACCTCGAGTAAGCCGCGAGTAATCGGCCCAACTCCTACTAGACATAGAATTAAGTGAATTTTGTTACACACAGTGAACAATGAATTATCGGCTCCGTAAAGCTAACGCGATTGAGCCTTCCAAATAAACGAACTAGATAAAAAAAAAAGGAAGGCGTGATCAGAAATGATATGCCTCAGAACATCCCGGCGGTGCCGACTGGGATTGAACCCAGGCCTGCTGGGGTAAGAGGTAATCATGCTTACTACTAAACCACCGGAGCCGCTAAATTTTGTCAATATCGTGCGAAAGTCTGTCACTGACAATGAAAAATCTCAGCACTGCGTTCAATCCGTAATGGGGTGCTTGGTTTGACCAGAAAATTGGAACTCCGTTCATAGTGACTGTGTGACTACTACTAGGTTTTAAAAAGGAAGCTCTAGGCTTATGTGGAAATATTATAAGTTGAGTTTTTGAAGCGTTGGGAGAAATCTTTCATTTTTGTAAATATATGATATAAAGTGGAAAATTAAACTTTTTCAATTTAGCAATCAAACCTTCATGCCAAACACTATCAAATGCTTTTTCTATGCCTAAAAGAGCAAATCCAGTTGAGTGGCCATCAGATTTGTTTGGTAACTCTTGAGTTGAGTAGTTGAATGCCCATGGCGAAATCCAAATTGCTCATCTGCAAAAATTGAGTTTGTATTGACGTAAAGCATCATTCTGTTCAAAATTATCTTTTCAAAAAGTTTACTTATTGAAGAAAGCAAACTTATTGGACGGTAGCTAAAAGCTTCGGTTGGATTTTTATCCGGCTTCAAAATTGGAACAACTTTTGCATTTTTCCATTTATCAGGAAAGTATCCCAAATGGAAACATCTGTTAAATAATTTTACCAAGAAAGACAAGGTACTCTCTGGGAGTTTTTTTTCTTCATATTTTCAAACTTTTTAGTTATAGACCTTACTTCGTCCAAAACAGTCCCCCGGGAATCATCAAAAATATTTTCCCGAGAGAAAATATTCAGATAATCCCGAGCAACCTAATTCTCAATATGACTAGTAAGACCTAAACTGAAATTACGGGAACTTTCAAAATGCTTAGCAAGTTTCTGAGCTTTTTCCGAATTTGTGATCAAAATTTTACCACCTTCTTTAAGCGCTGGAATAGGCTTTTGAGGTTTTTTAAATTTTTTTTGTGAGTTTCCAAAAGGGTTTGAAACTCGGGTCTAATTTAGAAACATTATTTTCAAAAGTTTTGTTCCTAAGGACAGAGAATCGCTTTTTAATTTGTTTTTGAAAATCCCACCTGATAATTTTCATGGCAGGATCGCGTGTTCTTTGATATTGTCTCGTACGGACATTTTTAAGACGGATCAATAGCTGAAGATCGTCGTCTATTATAATTGAATCGAATTTAACCTCGCATTTTGGTACTGAGGCAGCTCTGGCTTCAACTATAGAAGTAGTCAGATGTTCAAGAGCATAATTAATTTCATCTTTGGTTTGCAAAGGAATGTTTGGATCAAGGTTATATTCCATAAATGTTCGATACTGCTCCCAATCAGCTCTATGGTAATTGAAAGTAGAGCTGTTGGGATTACAAATTATTTCTTGGGATATTTCAAAAGTTACTGGAAGGTGTTCAGAACCGAAGTCAGCATGGGTAACCAATTGGCTACAAAGTTGACATGAATCAAACTGCAGAACAATCATCAAACAGAATATTACCATTGGAATTTGAGCATTATTCCATGAGCGGTGTTTTGCATTAAAATCACCAATAATGAAAAATTTAGACATTTGGCGGGTAAGTTTCTGGAGGTCACCCTCGAGAAAATTCTTTTGCTGGCCTACGCATTGCAATGGCAAATAGGCAGCTATAAACGTAGGTAGTCCAAATTTTGTTTCAACAGAAACTCCCAAAGTTTCAAAAACTTTGGTTTCAAATGAAGAAAGTATTTCATGTTTTATTCGTCTATGAATAATGATGGCAACGCCACCACAGGGTCCATCAAGACGATCAATTCTATAAATGAATAATTTGCGTCCTTCTTAACCTTATGGTCAGGTTTAAGGAACGTTTCAGTTATAACGGCAATATGCACGTTATGAACTCTCAAAAAGTTAAATAGCTCGTCTTCATTATCTTTAAGAGATCGAGCATTCTAATTTAAAATATTTAATGCTTAATCCATTACTGAATTTTAAAGTCATGACAATATTTTTTGCAAATTTGACTCCAGTTTGAATAGCCTCAAACATAGAGTTAGATTTAAGCATATCAGAAATCATGTCAATTAATGATTTCTGTAAAAAATCCATTTTAGGGCAGTAATGCTTCCTAAGTCAAAATTTACGAAATTCCCGTTATAATTATGTTGGCTAGAATTTTGATTTCTACCCGTTGCAATTGCAGGATAGGTAGCTCCATTATCTCGGTATAGATGAAAAATTTGAAGCAGGGGTGATATTTGTACCGACGGGTACGAATGTAGAATTTGTTCCTCGCTGACCGTTGTTAACAGCAGAGTTATTTGTACCTGATCGGAAACGTGGAGTGTTTCCTACCTGCCGCTTAGAACGAGATTGTAGGATCGCTTTGCGAGTCTTACAATCCCAAAAAAAAATTTCTCCACAATTTGAACATTTAAATTTCTTAGGATCCTCCTTCACAGGACAGTCGTCCTTTGCGTGAGAGGAATCACCACAATTCATGCATTTAGCTGGCATGTAGCAATTTTTAGTTCCGTGACCCCATCCCTGGCACTTACGGCACTGGGTGAGGTTTTGGAAATATCCAGTCTTTCTTAAGTGTTCCCACTTCACTCGGACATGGAGCATAAGGCTAGCTTTTTCTAGTGAACTAAATAAAAAAAATATTTAGAAGTCCCGTTGCGCGAATCGCCAGGACGGGATTTCATTTTCATTTTGATTACTTGGAGTGGCACAACTCCAAGTAATTTTGCCAATTCATCTTTGATCTGATCCAGGAATTCACCACTGGGCAGTCCTTTCATGACAACCTTGAACACACGTTCAGTTTTGGTGTCGTAAGTAAAAAAAATTGTGCTTCTTCTCAGTAAGATACTTGAGAAGACATTTAAATCCGTCCAAGGTTTCAGCCAATACACGGCATTCACCCCGACGTCCAATTTGTAGTGAAAACTTAACTTTCACAAAGTTCAAAAGTTCCATGTTTACTAGAATCTTTCTTGGATGATGGATCTTTCTCATCATCTGTGAGCAAATCAAATTGATTACTTAAATTTATTTAATCAGAAGGGGGATACAGAGATTGCCCCTTTCTTTTGCGTGGCAGTAAATATTTATCCAAATCGACTTCCAAGCAGATTACTATAAGAATCTGAAGGATCGAACAGGAATTTTCCAAATCGATATCCAAGAAGGATTACCTCGGGTAGGGTCCAAACAAGGATCGAAGTGGAATAAGAGTTGAATAAGGTAGAAATTTTACAGGTTTAGCACTGAAAAGTGCTGTTTAAATTTGTTGTAGCTTTAGGTAGTAGTAACACTTCCTTCAGCAAAATGCAATTAGATCCGCACGGCAAGAGAGCACGATGCGGACTGTTGGCACGGGGGTGTTTTTTCATTCTCTATCGTATATCTTACTTATCATTGCGACAACATATCGACATTTTTCTTGGAACTCGAGAAAATAATAGAGAACAATCATAAGAACCCATGTCTACCTTGGAATCGATACCGGATGTTCTGGATTATGGTTCCATATGGTCAAATTTATTATCTCTTGTAACCATATCGTGCGACATTACCCAAAGGGTGTTCAACTCTGCACATCTTTATCTGTGCCGAAAGGTAGGTCAAGCGTTGTGTCGAACGTACGTTGATTACGAATGTGGTAATCAAGCTATCAGTCTCAGTAACCCATGAGTTTGGCAACCCTGCGCTTATGACTTTTGAGATTGTGTGTTTACATTTTGAAGTCAAGGACGGAAAAAGTCGTGAAACTTAATCCCAAGATAATATTCTACGAGTTGGTTGCCGAACATCCACTTCAAAGAAGTGGCACTCGAAGATGAACCACTCCGCGAGAAGGAAAAGGGTGAAATGGAAGCTGTACATTTAGGAGAAGACAGTCCTCTACCGTGTGTCATTCTGGCAGACGTTTTCCGAAGCCAAGTACCCCACCGGCAAGTGTAAGATGAATCTTGTCTGCAATATCATCATACTACTCGGTCAATGCTACAATCTGAAAAATAGGGCTCGATCTAAAATGCACACCGGTGGTAGTAGTAGCAGCAAAAGGCCTACATACAGTAGCTTCCCAGTATGAAGAGAGAGAGAAGGATTAGTAATTTCCCTTTCATTCCACTACCTTATTTGCTTATCCTTGATAGATACGCGTATTTCGTCTACAATGTGCAGATTTCTTTAGTGTCTTGTACTAATACTTGACTCCCAGTGTCAGCAGTCGTGGTTAGGTACTAAATTCGTCTGACTCAATACTGGTTGCAGTCATTTGATGACTACCTTGTTGTTCCTTCATACTTTCTATTCTTAGTCATGCCGGAATCGCATATTAATCTCCCTGAAACTGCTGCCGGTTCCGATTGCGTTCATTAAGACCACAATTCAGATTGGCTCTATTACCTCCGGTGTTCTGTTAGCATCATCTTCCTTATTGTTGCTGTTGCCATTACGAACAGTTGCGAAAGAGCGTAGAGAAACCTCCACAGTCAATCGACTCCTAATTCAGTCCATAGAATAAGCTGTACGCCTGACTGCGATTGCAGATACATCTGAAGAATGGTAGGATCGTTCGGCACCGGGGTGTTGTTAACACCGTACATTATCGCTGCAATGCTCCTTACCCATACAATTGACTCTCGGTCCGGATCCTATGGCCATCGAGTTAATATTAATTCTAGTTAATTCTGGCCTATTCTGCGGGGCGGAGTGACTCTGACTATTTCGTTTGGACTTCCCTGAAACTATGGACATCTCTCAAAATCCGTGCGGTCTTTTTGTACAAGTTTATCCCCCAGAAGGCATAAGGACAAAGAGATGCTCGTCAATTATACAATCATATTATGATTGGGAACAATTTCGCTAGAAAATGGCACTGAAAAAAAAATCCCTTCCCCCTTACTTTGCATTAAACGAAGAAGTAAACACAAAACAGTAATGTCATTTTATATTATATTTTGTTTCATACTTGTCATTATGTGCCATGGTTAGCAGAGCCGGTGGTGTAGTGGTAAGCGTGATTACCTCTCACGCCAGCAGGCCTGGGTTCAATCCCACTCGGCGCCGCCGGGATGTTCTGGCGCATAACATCTCTGATCACGGAAGTAAAGCCGTTGGTTCCCAGTTCATGAGTTGATGGGTCAATAGGTAGGGTTCAGGTGTGGGAGTTGCCTCTCTAACGTCGGGTTCTCAGCACGAAAAACAAGATCGACGGTAAACAAATCAAGGAGAAAAAATTGTGTGCCATGATCCGCCGATCAGTGTGTCACGATGGGTTTCGACACAATGTGCAGAGTTGATTACCCCTTGGTGTTACCACTAATTTATCGTGGGGGAACGACACACCCTAATTGAATTATCCACAAATCTGCATGCAAATCCCCACCAGTAAAAGAAATGCAGAATACATTTTTCGTATCCCACTTAAGCTGACGCAAATTATGTTTTTATTTTATGGTAACCCCCTCCCCCAAATTCCCTTTTCCCTCCTCATCACCTTCGAAAATTTCATTATATTAAAGGGGCAATAAAAATTTCCTAATTGAAAATTGAAATTCCACTTCGCTAATTTCTAAAAATATTTTGATTTTAATTTTTTCATTATTTAATTTATTCTATACTTGATATTTTTTCAATACATGTTATTTATTTTTTGTCAATGACAGCAACTTTCAAGCTGGTCAGGATCTCGAGATATTGAGGAATTTCTGAACTACTGTTCAGCAGTCAAAAGGTCTTTATCATCTTAATACAGTAACTTTTTAGATGGTCAGAATCTCGAGATATTATATAAGTATTGTGCACCAAGCAATAGGTTTTGACCTTTTGAACAACTTTGTCGAACACAGTAACTTTCTATCTTGTCAGAATCTCGAGATATAGGGAAATGGCTCTTATGTTGGCCTATGGATCTAAGATTGGGCCCATAGCTAAAAATCTGCTATTTATCAATTTTATCTAGATGAACGCGTCATTGGGACGTTACTAATGGATATATTTGGTTGCTATTGAAAATTTAGTCGATTGCTGAATTTATGTATGGACCCAAATTAGGGACATTACATCCATTTCCTTTATCACATGCGAGAATTTCACATATATGCTAGTGCTATGTAGTAAAGCAATTCTGCACTACTGTCCGCCAGCAAAATGATCTTTGAACTTTGCCGCACACATTTACTTTCTATCTGGTGAGGATCTAGAGATATTTTATAAGCGAGAATTTCACATATATACTAGCACCATGAAGTGAGAAAACGCTGAACTATAGTCTACCAACCAAAAGGGCTTGACCTCTTGAACAACATTTCCGAATGCAGTAACTTTCCATCTGGTCAGGATCTCGAGATATTCCATGTTGTAACCAATTAAGTCAAATCCCACGTAGTACGAACACTGTTTACGCGGTTTCAATTTACATTTTCCCTACTATCCGCATTTTTTTGGGTTTACTGTAATCAAAGTTTAGCTTGTTTAGTTCAAACCTAGTTTTTGAGGAATACACGTCGTTTTCAGATCCATCGGAAGCTCGGCAGCAAAATGGCAATGGAAAACTCACACTGTTGTACAAAGTACAACGCGTGAGTACTCGTGTTACAAAAGTTGGCGTTAGTAACGAAAGGTTAACCAATTAGTACGAATTTCATCTTCTTATTTCCTTTATTTAACGTTGGTCTGTGTTCCGCAATCTAGCGCCAATCACCGACGGAAATTCATTGCCATCCATTGACGACAATCGAATGTCCAAGAAGGCAGCTTCCATACCTGCGTAGGATATCGCACCCATTCAACACACATGTGCAGGGACCAACGGCTTTAGTTCCCTTCCGAAGGAAGACGTGACCAGAGATTTTTATGCCTCAGAAAAATCCCACCGACCTCGGCTGGGATTGAACCCAGACCCATTGGGGTGAGAAAGCAGTCACGCTTACAACTAAACCACCGGCGCCGGCAGTACGAATTTCAGTTGTTTCTAAAATCTCATGTTGGTAGATGCTGGCGCTTTGTTTGCATTATTCTGGCTACTTTTTAGTACAGTTCTAGTACACTAGATGAAAACACCACATGAGCCCACTCCTGACTACTCAACTGTGTCAGCAAGACCGTTCCCCAAGGAGCAACATTTTGTAAATTTTACACGCTTGAGAACCGAAAGCCTCTATTTAGCACCAGACATGACCACTGCCCTCCGAAGGTACCTCAGCAATGGATGAACGTAATAACAAGGAAAGTATAATTTATCGATTCTACCGGACGGCAGCGGAGAGAACCGGGCATGATGAGGAGCAAGGGCAACCGGAAACCAAACCGTAAGTAATCTTGGCTCCCGAGCATGGCAAATCGATACCGGCTGGATTAGACGTGCTTAGACAGATTTATTGCCAGTTCATTTCCTCAGGCTGAGCATTGGAATTCTGTTTCATCTGAAAAACGAGATGAATGGAAAGAAAGCTCTTTGGATGCAGTATGATATCATAATTGAATAATGTACTGTGTAGCAACTAAAAGTGTGAACGCAGTGCATCCTAGAAGTAGGCAAAAACACAACCCATCTTTTGATCGGCACTGAATCGGAGTCTACCTCTGCTGGTGTCAGTTGATCGGAAAAACAAACCATCCGCTCCCCCTTCCCAAACAGTACCTACTACACAAAATTTGATAATATCCACTGCAAATACAGTAGCAGTTTGTTTTTGCACAATCGATCCTTCGTGCCGCATCGGTTGGGTTTCATATTTGCCCGCTGTGACACGTTATTTAAATTTATTTGTGCCGGTTTCTGTTTATTTATATTGAGCTCAGTGAGCTAGTCATGAAGGCGATGCGGGGGGGGGGGGGGGATCAGTATGATAGTGTGTAGGTAAATAGATTGTGTTTTATTTGACTGATAGAGTGACCTCGGGCTGTGCGGAAGCAAATACCACAGTCAGTTGGTTCTGGGATTGGTTTTGCTGCATGATCGGTTGTTTTTGAATAAACGTTGATAGAGAACATTTGCAGTGTTTTGTTTGCAAACAGTAAATTATTAAATGGATAGTCTTGGCTGCTAGTGAATTACGAGTGCGTGGCGAAGAGGGTGTTATGTTTGCGCTTTTGATGTGTGTTTGTTTAAACGCTTTTCTGAATGCAGTCTGACCCAAGAATTTGATAGTGCTTAAATTGAGTTTATTGTTCAATGAGGTTTGCAATCCTAGTTCATGAATTTAGGCAAATGAACTGTGTTGCTGACAAAAGGTGCCTCCGAAAGAGTTGCAAATAGAGTGATTAATTGCATTAACCCAGAGGAACAACAGGTGCTGTGGAATGGGCAAAAACTGCTCCTCAAATGAGGTCGAGAGGAGTGAAACAGGGTTGTTCACTCTCATCTTACATATTTGATTTGATTGTGAAGGAAGTTATTTTGACCGTTGAGGATGAATTGTTGCCAGTGCTAGAAAACTATCTAGGCGAGGTAAACCTTAAGATGAATGAAACTAAAGGTCAAGTCATGGTAAGGACGCCTACTGAAGAAGCACCAAAGGAGCTTTAAATTGGAGATAGCATTTTGAAAATAACACCATGCATACAATAATTGGGAGTTCCCATCACAGAACAACAAGACGACAAGAAAACGATCTTGGGACGCTATTGTTGCCTCGAAAGTTATCATGGACTTTCTTTAGGAAAGAAACCCATCAGAGAAGTTGGGTTCATTACTATTTGTAACCGTAATAGCTAGGTGTATGGCCGGCAAGCCAAGGTTCTTACGAAGTGGTCTAGGAAATCTTTAAGAAGGTACCAAAAGCAAATCTACGGTCAAATTAAATCACTGTGCCATGTGGAGGATAACTCGCCATCAAAAGATGGTCCCAGATCTATAACACAGTGGATCCAGATTCTTTAGGTAAGGTATTGGGGACACATTATAATAAAACCTGATAATCATTTGCTCAAGCTGGCTGCGGAGTACAGATTACCACGCAAAAAGAGAGGTAGACCTGCTTTTACCTTAAAAAATAGAAGCAATATTAAAAAAGTTGCTGACTGGAACTCGAACCACGAACGTTGTGATCATCAGACCTGTACTTTCTCCACTACTCTCTTCATGCTTCGAAATATGGATAGGCTAAAAGCGAATAAGAAGCGCTCATTTTCTCGACTTCGTATACTTTTTCTGTTGAACGGGAATTAGAGAGAGTCGTGGCAAGTGTGTGCGTCGTTCTAGAATGTTATAAATAAAAAGCTCACTGAAGAAACGATGCTCCATAGATTACTGCATTACTCTGAGCAATTAATATGTGCCAGTGTATGATCTACCACATGTAGTTCGAAAAGTTAAGCGTGTTATCCTGGAGAAATTGTATACATGGATGTAAACAGTGATGTCGAAATTCCAGTTTAATCTAGATTATTTCTGTTTTTTGAACGCATTCAGTCATACAGTTTAAGTTAGAAATCTAGCAGTTTTTAAAGAATTCATCCAGTTTTTCATTATGAATAGAAACATATTTTAAAGCATGATACCAGCACCTGAATATTTAAGATGCTTTCACTTTACATCCATAAATTGGCCTGTAGATTTCAGGAAATACCTCAAATCCCAAGCTAGTTAAAGGAGTGTGCGTTTGACTAGTACTGTCATATTAATGACCCTTTGGTCTATTTTAACTTCTATTTAATTTTCACACTGCCGTACGCTGCGGAACTATCAACCTATCCTCTTCAGAACTTTCTCTGGCTAATACATTATCGCACTAAAGCCTCATGTCATAATACCTTATCCGAAAAAATTGTGGTAATTGGGCAGGCGTGCTATGTCACAAGATGGACGCACATTTTGAAGGTTGACAAATTTGCTCTTCAAAAATATGTTGTTGCGGGTTTGTTTTCATTGCCTTAGCATAACATTAAATTGAATACTTGTTTTGTTATCAATAGGAAAAACTGATATCAAATTGAGTTTTCAATTTGCTCTCACTGATAGCAGAAATAGTTTTCAATGTGTGTCACAGGAAGATTTTTTTGCTCTCAATTTCGATATTTTAACCGTTAAAACGACCAAAACGACAGCAGCCTGAACAATCATTATCAGCGAAATCACAACATCAAATTTAGATTTCAATTTGATCTCTGACTTTGCTCGGGAGATCATACAATTTTCAAAGCAGAAATCTAAAAAAACGAAGCCTCAGAATTGTTTTCTCTCCAATTCTGTGGTCCTTTGAATCTTAAGCTGATATCACACTGTTTGCCCACACGTCAAATATTGACTCGTTAAGTTTTGCTAAATAATGCTATTATTTAAATATGCCATATTTGTTTGCCTAAGCCAGGAAATTTGTTTTATATTCGACTAAATACTACAAAATGGTTGATTGACCAGATTTTTGTTAAAATATTTGATGACGTAGGGGAAATGGCTTTAATGTTGACCTTTGGATCTAGGATTGGGCTCATCGCTAAAAATCTGCTATTTATCAATTTTATCTAGATGAACGCGTCATTGGGACGGTACTAAAGGATATTTTTGGTCGCTATTAAACATTTAGTCGATTGCTGAACTTATGTATGGGCCCAAATTAGGGGCATTTAGGCCAATATTACATCCATTTCCCCTATTTCATTGTTTGCAGTTGACTGCATTCATTTCTTTGGCCAATGATTTGATATTTAATTGCTGATAATATTTGGTTCAATCTTTTTTGTGCCAAGAAAGCAAATTTAGCCAATGTCAAGCCTCATCCCATATTGAAGATCACATGATCCATATCAGGTTTGGAGACCATAGAACGATCATGAGTCCATTCCGGATACACTAGAATCGGTTCTAGAACAAAGTTCCTGGAGAAACATTCATGAGACAAGCAAATAATACTTCGAGAGTCATATCACCGTTTGTGGATCTCGGATCAGTTCCTTCAGATTCAGCTCTGAACTATGTTTACAGAAGTAATAGGTTCGATGCGACGAATCAGTGTTGGACAATAATCTGTTAACGGCTCGAAAAAGGCCATTCGTTTAATATTAAATTAGAGCGATGAATTGATAATGTACTAGGTACACCACCGTACTCAGCAGAACATCCCGGTGGCGTCGACTGGGGTGAGAGGTAATCACGCTTCCCGAGCAAAGTCGGTTAACAAAATGAAAGCAAATCGATATTAAAGTTTGCAGTTCCTATCATAATGAAAACTAATTTTGATTTCAATTTCCGCGACAGAAGTGTGATATCATATTGTGCTTTCATTATACATTCAATACATTTTAAATAAAAACAACTTAACTTGAAGTTCTGCTGTTAACGTCTTGTTTAAAATTTAATTTATGTTCATCTGTTGTTGAACTAACGATTATGGTTTATTTGTTTTGTATAACACATTTAAGGGCGTTAGTATTTTGCCCGGGATGAGATTTGAGCTCAAGTCTTTCAGCGTGAGAAGCATGGATGCTAACCATTTACACCAGGCCCGTATTCAGTTAAACAACATGAATGCAAAATCAGTAATCAAATTGATTTCATTGATAGCAGGATTAATTTTCCGTTTGATTCAACAGTGTAACATTGTGCTCTCATTTTTGCTGTGTTAACCGTTAAGTCAACCACAATGAGATCAACTGGAGTATTCAAAATAAGTTACATCATAGCAGCAAATTTTGATTTCAATTTGATCTTCAGCTTTGCTCGGGTTACCACTACACCACCGGTGCCGTTTACAAAGTTACCTTGTCCTTACTTCTTAACTTCTATTAAAAGTTCCAAGTTTTCTCAATGGTCCCTTTGATGATCTACCATAGTTCGTTTTTTAAGTTTAGTTACATTTATCTTTTTGTCACTTAGTTCGAGATCCTGAGCACTTACGCACTGAGAAAAAACTAATTTTACATATGACGGAATCCATCTATGATGTTAAATATGAGACGTAAACAAACGTGTCATGTAATATTAAGTTCTCCGAGACTGAAAAGATCGTTGCTCGACGAAAAGTACGTTTGATTAAGCTATATTTCACGTCTGTTATGACTCAAATTTATGTCATTTCTAAGTGTGTACTCAAACACTGCACTATGGTATCCACAAACCTTGTGTTCTCAGTCCATAGACCTCCATCCTCCTGCTTATCTATTGTTACCCCTAACCTCGATCAAGCAACGAGCAATCGAATCTCGCTCTACTAATTTTCGTTTATAGTCATTTTGATAAACAAAAACTGAATTTCGGCTCCGTAAATCTACTGCGAATGAGCCAAATAAACGAAATATGAAGAAAAAAATCTCTCAATTCAACCAAGATTTCAGGAGACACAAGAGCTTCTCAAAACTCCAGGAAATACTTTGATTCTGATCTACGATTTTTTCTAAAAATCTGGGCGAAATAAAGTTCTTTAAGGTTCCCAAATTAAACTATGAGGTTTTAAGATAAAGGTTTGGTTAAAAGGTAAATGAATCATTTAACAATGACGATGTTCCTTAATAAGTAAAAAAAAAATCTCCTTAAAATAGATCGGGTTGGTCTTTAAATGATTCATCAAAATACGTTAAAAATCTTAAAATGCTCAGTAAATATTTAAAGTACGCTCCCTAAAATAGAGAAAACTGTACATCAAGCATTTGAAAATGCTCCTTAGTATGCACCGCTTTGCACCATTTTGAAGTGTAATTGTACCATATATCATCGGAAAAGCTGCTGTAGAAAGGTAAATAAGTACCATGAAATCAGCTGGAATGTTCAGTAAAAATGCACAAATGCACACAATGATTTACTGAACATTTCAGCTGATTTAAAAATAATATAATAAAAATTTAAAAATTTACTCACACTGCGATAAATAATCTTTCATCTAAAATATAATTGAAGTTCGCCGATTTTCACTTCCGAAAACATAAAAACTTATTACCGGATTTCAGAAATGGCAAGGTTCAAAGAGGTTCACATCTCCATATAATTAAGTTAATCCATAATGAAAAAAATCGGTTTTTGGAATTATCTTAACATTTAGTGGCAGATCATTCATAAATTTAGGTAACATACTTAAGTTCTATAATCCATAATAAATTTTCTATGCAAGCACCGATCGAAAAAAATGTTATGACGTCACTACAAGGGTAATTGAGTGAACGGATGAACCGAATCGTGCGAAACGGAATGAATGACGAGTGAAAAACGAAGTGCACAAATTCATTCAGGCCTACAATTCCACACCTTGTATTAGGTTCTGCAGCGTGACGTCACAAATGAACTCAGTGTTAATAGGCTGAACCTTTTTGACAGTTCAGTGGTACTGTTTACAAGCACTTAGTCGTTTTTTCGAAAAAAAAATTCTAAAATTTCCGAATTTTAACTTGAAAATTGTCAAGGAACAGCGCGGTGAAAGGATGTTGCTCGTGGACAATGCAGAAGTGTGGTTTACATCTCTCTGCACTCTGAAAAATTATCGAGAAAATCCACCCAAGAAAAAATCGACTAAGTCCACGTAAACAGTACCACTGAACTGTCATCAGATTGAGGTTAACCCCGACGGTGCAAAACCTAATAGACCAGGTTGGGGTGGATGTGCCAGCCTTTGTTATGTTTAGGAGTAGGCTCTGCCTTTGAACAAGTTTGACGTGCATTTTCTTCGCTGAGATTTTTTTTTCGGTGAAACGATTTTGGCATATTTTTAAAACAGTATAAGAAACCAATCTGATAGTGATTTCTAAAGTTATTCAAATTTGGGGCTGTCTTTCCGTGACTCTCGACAAAACCCGTGTAATGAAGTTTTTTCAGAGCTTCAGAGGGCAGCAGCTCTGAAAACAAACTCCTCCAGTTAACCCCCGATGTTATTTCGTTTGCAACGGAGAAGCGAACCACAAGGGCTGATCCTGGGTACTCTTTTATTGATATTTCATATAAGCTGAACCTGATCTGGATGACCAAATTGTGAAAATTACAAAAAGATAATAGATACAGGACTACAGGAAATTCTCCCTGAAGAAAAGGAATCACTAGGAATCGGGATATATTCAAGGAGAGGCAACATGTTAATTCTGTTGAATAGTACCAGGTGGATATCATCCTGATTCAAGCAAGAAAGGTGGATCATGTAAGTACCAGTAGCGCCATGCAATTTCATTCTGTAGACATTGCTCATGGATTCATTTAGTGAGTTCGTTCCTACTTATTAACACTTGTGATTATGATGGTCAACAGTGTTGAATGGTCACAAAAAACTGCAGAATCTGGTGAGAGCTTACCATTTATTTAATTTAAATATTTGTACAGTAATCGTTTGATTTAGGCACGGTTCGATTTTAGCAACAAAATCACAAAACCGTTCGCTTTAGGCACGGGGTTTAATTTTGGCAACGAGCCAACGGAATTTGAAAATAGTGTGTTTTTGCTCCTTGTGATTACAACTTTTAATAAAAGATTCGTTATTAGTAACGTCTATGTCATAGCGATGCCTCGCAGTGGTCCGAAGTCAACAAAATCATAAATTGAATTTCAAAATTAGACCGTTCTATTTTGGCAACACTAAATTTTTGGGCTTTCTGCCAAAATTGAACGGGTACAATTTAATTTCAAAGGAGGATGATTGCTAGTCCCAAGCATCAGGATTTTACAGTAATCAAAGGATCACATTTAAGTCCTTGCTACTTTTTATGACTTGATAATAGTGACAAGACTCGGGTAGTGACCACCGCGCCGTTCTGCATTTCTATAATGTATATTTCAAATCAAAAATATTTTATGTTCATAGATTTCACAAATCCTTTTCCCTTTGTCCTTCTCCTTTTCGTTTCCCTCTTCTCTTTTCAGAAAGCGAGTAATGGCTCTATAGCCATAAGTCATAAAACACTAGGACAAGAGCTAGTGCTCATGTCCCAACCGTCAGAAGAAAATGGAGCATCACTTGACCTTTCTAGCTTTGATGCTTCCAACGACCAACCAATCATATAATAACCAAAATCGGAACGTGCGGTACGAGATGTCCACGTTTCATCCATTTATTGGATTCTGAAGTATCGTGTTTAAATCTTCGATTTAAACAGACCCGATGTTTTCTGAATCATCTTGTCCCTTAGATACTGCACAGTATCTCTGGCCGTTTTGATATGTTTGACGCATCTTCGATGTGAAACAAGGGGTTGGTCACTCTACACAGTGTGCCAAAATCAAACTGGGGCACACCCTGGTGCAGTCATTGACGTTGTTTGGCACCCATGGTTACAATTTTTATGATCTTCAAAGTTACTGGCAACACTGAACATTTTCTGCGCCTACGCAGTGTACATGTCAAATTATTTTCAAAACAGCCGTGAATCTCCACCAAGTCTCGCCATGGATTCTCAAAATCGCTACACCCGTGACGGCAGTCGCATCCACATTTCCTCCCATACGAAGAACATCTGACAGCGGTATCTTGACCTGACCGAGGTTTCCGGCCATGGCTACACGAACTAGCGATGCAGCTCCCACGGCTGCGGCTGCTTCCAATGCTGCTGCTGGTCCGTCTTTTTTGACGAATTTTAGCAACTAAAGCAGCAGCAGCATTGGAATCAGCCGCAGCCGTGGGAGCTGCATCGCTAATTTGTGTAGCCGTGGTCGAAGCTGGAAATCTTGGGCCGGTCACGACAAGCGGTGCTTGAGTTTTAATCGGAAAGTCAACAACCAAACAAAAACTATACAATCCGACCATTCGAACTGCTCGAATACATCCATGGCGGTGGCTGCTACATCAACCATTCCATCGTCCAACATATAATGTTGGAGGACCGTCTTGGCAAAATCTCAAATAGTTCAACAAATTATTACTCTCGTTCCTTTTTGTACTTCCAACTAACACAATAAGAAATTATAATTACGAATCATAACATTAACTACACAAAAAAAGGAAAATCCTTTCCTTTCTCAGAAAAAAAAGCTTCCGCTCTTTCAAAGCTAACGTGTTTTCGGTGTTCTCGTTGCTCCACGCACCGTTTATCTTCTTGGAGGAGGAGAAGCACAGCTTCATAATGAACGGGAGTTTTGTGCATTTGTGATCATCGCGCTGTGATTGCACTTCATGATGACGTTCACCGTCATGGCTACGCTCGGGAACTCGACCAATGCGGAGGAGGAACTTCCCGATTTCAGCGCACTTGCGACGGGTGGCAGTCCTTGGTGGTGAATGCAGACAGCAGCAGATCCTCGGACGGCATACGGGTGGGTTATTGAAGAAGTGGAGAATGCGATTTTTGCTGGCCTGGGAAGCGATTGTTCTTGGAGGCGCTGTAGACCTTGAAACTGATCGAATTGTCCTGCAGGGTGTACGGGTTGGTGGACTCTGACAAGTAGTTTAGCTTGGAAAATTGGCTGGTCCGTTTCGGGTCAGCGGTGCGTCCTTCATCAGTCCAACGTGTGTTCCGGCCGGTGTTGGTTTCCAGTTTTCCGACCGCTGATACTCGGGCGGTGAAAAATTCGGTGCAAATCCATTTCCTCCGCCGGCTCCCAGAAGGGTTGGTTGACTAATGATTGACGTTCGTTGTGCGGGGTCGGCCTTCCGCCGAAGATGGAAGGATCGTGTAGCAACGGAGCTCGTCCGTTGCAGGCATCCTTGTAGACGGATGCATCCTGTGTGTAGTTCCAACTGGAGTCCGTGTTGTTTTTGAAAACATTGAAAAACAAAACAAATATAAGAGCTGTTAAAATACCGGGTTGCCAAACAAGGCATTATTCACAAGCAATCAAAAGTCAGTTCAATGACTCCTTGACACTTCCGGTACAGCTGCGGCACACTGAGGTACACTGAGAAAAAAGTTGGCGCAAAAAAAGTGTGTAGAGTGACCACCCCTTGATGTGAAACATATATCAAATAGACAAGAAAAATGATATAGGTATATATATCATTTTCCAGGATACTTTCAAGAACTGGCTGTGTTGGTGTTAGATTAGATTAGATTAGATGTGCCAGTCTTTGTTATGTTTATGGTGTGGTATGTGTTTTGGATGCGACCTCAAGAATTCCATGGACCTTGAACACAGGAGTGGAACTTTGGATCAGAAAGTGGCTCCACTTATCATTTGCAAACACTAGCGCACCTAGCGGTAGAAGGCATCTTCTGTCTGCAGTTGAGATAGACAGCATGCTATGATAGTGTGAGTGCACATAGAAAGCCACGCTCATGCTCAATAAAAATAAAATCGGGTTTTGGAACATTGATATTTCACTTCGAATGTAAATGAAGTTGGTTAATTGGTATTACGCATAGCATCAATGGTCAAAGGATCCATGCTGCATAGGTCAATTTTGGTGAAGGTCAGTTCACCATAGACATTAATAAAACCACAGTTAAGAGAATGTTTAATCTCAAACATAATATAAACAAGTCCATCGGCATTTCTGAAAATCTGGGAAATTATTTTCGTTTATCATGGTAATGTGCTGGGGAAAGTCAGTAGGTAAAAGTGAACTGGTCGCTGGGTACTTTTTTCTAACCGTGTATACTTTTTCTGCACATAACAGAAATGAAATTTCGTATCCAAGAAGGGCTCCATATTATTTTTATGGACACTTGCGCACCTAGCACAACTTTTTGATACACTAATTTCTTTACACTTTAACTTCTGTTCTGTGTTCTCTTTCTAAGAAAACGGTATACCACGGAATCATTATGTGTCGAGTACATTTACAGTTTTTAAGATATTTTACATTAATTTATGTTTTGACCCAATGCAATGTCAACCTCCATAAGGCTTAGCATTGGTATATTTTTTATTTATCTTCAGTAAAATGAGCTATCAATTTCAATCAAGAATTTCCATGACAGTCGTAAATATATTATTGATGAATTTATTCACATGCTAAAAGAAAAAATATTCCTTGCTAAAATGTGAATTTTGTAAGATAAAGAACAACATTTTATTGGCCCAATGTCACCCCTACTTACGGTAGTCCAAAAGCTTGTTAAAGGGAACTCCACAAGGCATGTACTACCGTGTAATCAGTCAGTTGTAGAGCTTCCCATTTTCCACTCCATCTTGGAGGTGTTGAGTTCAAATCCAAGTTTAGCAAAGATCTTTTCAATTCAGAATTCTTCTTGGCTTACTTAGGAAAATAATTAAATACTTATGAGGTCATTCACAACTGTTAAAGTGTTATAATAACACTAATTTGAAGGCAGGAGGAAAGTTCAAATTGGAATGTAACTGCTACAATCAAGAGGACATCTTCACAACGACCCCTTTATCGCTGATAAACTTTAACATTGACAGAGTTCTTATACTGCGTCTACTTTAGAGCACAAGTCACCCACTTCAATCGCAACCCTCGCTAGTCAAATGGGAACGCTTAATCACCATCTTCATCTAGCACTCTCCTTTAGTGTCGTTATCATTTGCCTACTCTCCTTTACAAACCCATTCAGTGGCCCAGCATCAGATAATTTTAATGAAAAAATATTTTGCCACTAGCAGTCCTGACACTTATCCTTGCCTCTTTAGATGGTTCGTTTCGTGTTCGCTCACTTTTTCCGGCGTCAACGACAACGAATCTCAACCTCCTCCAACCTTTAGGGGGGGAGAATAACACTTTCCAAAAGGGGTAGCGAGGCTCACCAGACTCAGGCCCCATGGCGGGGTCTGAGGGTGAGGCAGGGCAGGAACTTGGCTCCGCTGAAAGTGTGTGTATTATTCAAAAAGGATGTCACATTTTATCGTTTCCATGCTCAAGGCCATTTGCTTCTTCTCGCCTCTTTTCAACACTATTGCCGGGCTTCCGTTCGTTTTGGAATCCTTTGATGAGCCTTCCATCGCCGTCGTCGTCTTCCACTCCGGACGAGATAAGATACCGCACGGGTGGTGGGATCCTCCACCGGCAGAAAGCGAGAAGTTGGTTAGTATTCAATTTCCTGCCTGCATAAAGGCATTTAGATTGGGTTGGTTTGATAAGAAGGTTCTGGTCCACGGTGGGGCACCAACCGAATGAATGCTTGCTAGATACGAAGGTGAGACGTTTTGTCGGTTGGTTCATTTAATCAATTTGGACGGGTGAACAGATTGAGCCATTGGGGATGCTGATAAGACTCAACTCAGGATATTGTGTCGTTTCCAGTTGAGAATTTCATAAACAGTGAACATGTGCTAGAGCAGTGCTGCCGGGCTGGTTGCTATTGGGAATTGCATTGAAACTGCGCAGGCTCACCATTTTCAGGCGATTCCGTTTTCCAACTGTTCCAGCAGGTGATTTTTGTTTGCGTTACACACGGGTTGATTCAAGTTCAGGATAGGGACAGTTGTCTCAGTCTGGGTCATGATGGTTACGGTGATGGTTGCAGGAATGAGAGCAATGCTTTGAGTTGATTGATTTCGTAAGGGTTTATTGGATACATTGTAAAAGATGAATACATTTTGATCAGCCAATGATATTGAAATTTTCTTGGTTACATTTTCTCAATTTTCTTTTTCTGGGGAGAAATTTGATTTTTTTTTTTTGATTTTCTGAAACCGGTTGCATTTATTTTTGGTTGCATGGGATAATCTTAAAACGAAAAATTCAACTGCGCAAAATTTAAATGTTGTATTATTGAAAAATCTGCTTTATCTTTATGTCAAACACTCTTCCCTAGGCGATCAATATGACTTTATAACTCAAACTAACTAAAACAGCATAAACAATCAGTGTTGTTTCATGCTTGTGGATTCGAGAAGTAAGTGTACAGCAAGTCAAATCACATCTTCCAGATAATATTTCAAGTGAAAAGTCTGCTGGATATTTTGCATTATTCTGCAGATTTTCAACTGTCAAACAATTCAATTTACACATCACAGATATCCACTCATAATACCAGCTATCTCAGAAATTATTCTTAAGACTTTCAGGTTATATAAGATCTTTCATTACACTGGATATTTTTTCATGGCTCCAAGTTGGAATTAATCTGAAGATATCATTCTATCACACCATCTCGCAAGATTTTAGATTGATGTAGTAGGAGGGGCCTCCCTCAGCTCAGTTGGTAAAGTCGCAGCTACAAAGCAAGACCATGCTGGAGGTGGCTGGGTTCGATTCCCGGTCCAGTCTAGGAATTTTTCGGGTTGGAAAGTTTCTCGACTTCCCTGGGGCATAAAGTATGATTGTTCTTGCCACACAATTATACTAATGCAAATATGGTACAGACATCGAAAGCTCTCAATTAATAACTGTGGAAGTGCATCTAGAACACTAAGTTGAGAGCACGCAATAAGCTAATATGCGATATGCAATAAGCTTGATATGCGAGGAAGAAGAAGTAGGAGAAATGACGGCTTCGGCATGACAGACTATTTTCGGCAACCTAAATTGAAACGCTAATGTCACAGGATTTTCTTATGAAAACACTTTGCTGAATGCAGTCCAACGATTCTTTAGGCTTTCAGCTTCAATTTGATTATATTTTTACCACTGAGAAAAAGCAATCTAGCAGGGTTTTCTTGAAATGAAACACACGCACTACAAAATGCTGCTGATTTCTAGTTGCCGATGAAAACACTGTTCAACACGCACCTCAAATAGTAAGATTGCCGAATAAAAAGATGTTGCCTACAATAGTCGCTCTCATTAGAGAAGATTGGAGCATTTTAAAAGCGTTTCAAAACAGTTTTTGACAATTCTTTCGACTGAAATTTTTAGAGCAGCTGGCAGTAAAAGATTGTAAACAAACCAATACTGCATATGTGTGCGTTCCTTAGAGAAAAAGGCTATAGAAAGATGGTCGCTGCTTAGGTTGCCGAGAATACATAAATTCCCCTATTTACTATTCTAATGATCTCCAACTGTCCAATTCAAAACTCATTCTTAAGATATTCTCGTATGATTACATTTTTTTTTCCAACAACCTTCTGTTGTTCAACCTTCTGTTGTTCAACCTTCTGTCGTTCTGTTGATGGATGCTCCCTTAACAACTGTTGGATTTTCTCTCAGGATAACAGGTAGCTGAGAATTTATTTCAAAGGCCTTCATGTGTATTTAGATTTCCATAAAATCATCTGGATATTTCAAGTGCTATGTGTATGCCGGCGGTGTAGTGGAAAGGGTGACTGCCTCTCACTCCAAAGGGCCTGGGTTCAATCCCAGTCGCTGTCAGGGAAATAAAGCCATTGGTCCCCGGTCCATGAGTTGATGGGTTGATAGGTAGGGTCCAGGTGTAATCGTATCAATGCTTACCACTTGCATAATCTCCTTATCCGAATTAGTGCACATAATTTTGAATATGATGGCCAGCGAAATCTCCTCCATTATCAAATCAGGCCAAGCATACTGTTCGTCCAGGTAATTATACATGAGTTCAGTATATGCTCAGCTGAAATAGGATTTCAAGACACTAAGACATCGTTTCGATGTACCCTCTCAATTTCTACCTCTGCGAAAACCACTGAGCACCACGGGCTTGAAGATAAGCACCAACCAATTTCGGAAGTAATCGCACTCGGATGCTATTCAGCAATTCCATAGAAAAAAGTTATAGTGGGTCTCAGGATTTCATGAAAATTGGTATAGTTCTTCCTTAGCAAAAAATATTAGACTCGTATTTTTTTATTGCACCATTAGGGTGACCATTTCCGTGTTAGGGTGGTCCAAAAAATCATTTTTTTTTTCAAAAATGTCTTTTTTTTTAAATTTATAACTTCTGAACCTCTTGACCGATTTTTACGATTGACCCTTCAAATGAAAGATGTTTTAATGTAGTTTTAAGAAAAATTATGAAACACTCAGAGATATTTGATTTTGTAGGAAAAAAATATGTTACAAATGCTTTTTCTTGATTTTCACTGCGGGGTCTTCAACAACTTCGTATTTTAGTATTTTTAATTGAAAGATCATTTAATTTTACATAACATATCAAAAAATTAGCGATGTCGGAGAAGCAGTTTTGGATATACAATTTTTTGGTAAATAAAAAATTATTGTTCCGCAATATATGCACCACACGTGCATGGAAACGATGAAGACGCAAGGTAGTTCACAATGCGTCTCCATCGAGTCACAGCAGCTGTGACTAATGAAATCTATGAGTAACTTACAAGCTGGGTGCAACATTCAGTTCAACCTGCGGGCCGTCCATAAACCACGTAGACCAAGTTTTAAACATTGCAGATCCTACCTTTCCCTTCGTATACTCAAATTTTAAAGCGTTTCGTTTCAATACTCCTCCCATAGGGCCTTTTCCATGACAAGTTGCGAAAAAATGCCACACGGCAGCAATGCCAAAAAAATTTTGCATGTTGCATCAGTACCTAAGAGTCCAAGCTGTACCTCTTAGGTATATCACTCGTTCGTAGGCAATGACTTTTTCATAAGCTCCAGCCCAATAGGCTTCGCGATGTTAGTGACATTTGGAAATGTTTGGTGGTGTTTGTATTTATTCGCAATATTCATCTATTTACCTGAAACAGCTGTTTGAAGTGACGTCATTGCTTACGAACAGGTGATATACCTATGAGTTACAGCTTAGACTCGTAGGTATATCACTCACTCGTAGGTACGATATAATGCTTCACATAAAACAACGAATGTTATGAAAGAAATGATCAGTTAGAAATCAAAGTTTCCTACTAGAACAGTTGAATTGAAGAATATCTAAAAATGAAACGTAAGTGTTCAATGTGTGATGTTTGGATGTTGAGTTCATGTGCCAGAAAAATCACCAATAAATTGTACGATTATGCAGTGGAAAAAAAGATTAAAATAGATGAGAGTAGCTCCTTCATTTGTCAACGATGCTACCACAAACTATATGAACCCAATGATGCCGTGACCGAAGAAGCCGTTGCAGGACCATCCAGAATCGCTGCTGCAGGTACGTTATTTGAAAATTCATGTGATTCTTATTTAAATTTCAATGACTATTCTTAGTAACGGACATGTCGAATCAATACAATTCAAACAATGGCGTCAAGTAGAGAGATGCATTATGGACTTAGTTGAAATGGACACACAGAAATTTATTGATACTTTTTTAGAAAAATTATTCAATTTATTGCCGCATAACTTTATAGCTGAGCAACAGGCAAATTACATGAAACACGTCAAAAGCAATTTGAAAGCTACAGAATGCATCATAATCTGTGATTTTTCGGAGAATTATTCTTTCGTTGTGCAGGATGCAGTTCAAGGCTTTCATTGGGCGAACGCCCAATGTACTATTCACCCTTGTGCTATTTATTTTAAAGACGAAGAATCTAACGATTTGAAATTTACTAGTGTTATTGCAATTGCTGATTTCACTAAACATAATCATGTCGCAGTTCGTTTATTTCTTACGCATTGTCTAGCGTTCATAAAATGTAAATTGCCAAGCTTACAACAGATTTACTTTTTCTCAGATGGATCAGGAAGCCAATATAAAAATAAGATGACCGCTTTTAATTTATGCAACATGCAAAAAGATTTTGGCATTGCTGCCGAGTGGAATTTTTTCGCAACTTGTCATGGAAAGGGCCCTTGTGATGCTTTGGGAGGAGTATTAAAACGAAACGCTGCGAAAGCGAGTTTGCAAGGCCACCATATAACAACGGCCCAAGAACTTTACTCATGGGCTATTTCTAAGCCAGATTCAAAAATACACAATCAGTTTTTTTCGGAATCCGATTACAATAAAATGGAAAGAAAATTGAAAAACCGTTATATACATGTGAACCAAATTTCGGGGACACAGTCATTCCATAGTTTTAAGCCTCAAAACGAAACGTATATTATTGTCAAACGGTATTCATTTTCAACGGAAGAAAAATGTGTGAAATTGTAATTAAAGAAAATAAATGCTTCATGTTTTACTTATTTTTCTTCGACCTCGTCTTTATTTGTAGCATTTAAGTACTTCTCCCAGAATTTTGATACCAAAATTAATAATGTCAAACTGGGGCCTGTTTTAAAGCCACAAAGACTTCAATGGGGGAGGGGAGTCCAGCCACAGTATACGCTCGGTAAAAATATTTTAAAATTTTAGTAAAGTATACGGGGGGGGAGGTAGGATCTGCAATGTTTAAAAATTGGTCTACGTGGTTTATGGACAGCCTCCAGGCTGAACTGAATGTTGCACCCAGCTTGTAAGTTACTCATAGATTTCATTAGTCACAGCTGCTGTGACTCGATGGAGACGCATTGTGAACTACCTTGCGTCTTCATCGTTTCCATGCACGTGTGGTGCATATATTGCAGAACAATATTTTTTTTTTTTTTTTTAAATTGTATCTCCAAAACTGCTTCTCCGACATCGCTAATTTTTTGATATGTTATGTAAAATTAAATGATCTTTCAATTAAAAATACTAAAATACAAAGTTGTTGAAGACCCTCGCAGTGAAAATCAAGAAAAAGCATTTGTAACATATTTTTTTCCTACAAAATCAAATATCTCTGAGTGTTTCATAATTTTTCTTAAAATTAAATTAAAACATCTTTCATTTGAAGGGTCAATCGTAAAAATCGGTCAAGAGGTTCAGAAGTTATAAAAATGATTTTTTGGACCACTCTAATACGGAAATGGTCACCCTAATGGTGCAATAAAAAAATACGAGTCTAATATTTTTTGATAAGGAAGAACTATACCAATTTTCATGAAATTCTGAGACCCACTATAACTTTTTTCTATGGAATTGCTGATTGACAATGCCAAATCAAGGTCACGTTGAACCACAAATACCACCACGACCAGCCTTGGTAACAGGCAAAGTTGAGAAATTAATGAGTTTACGACGTTAGGCATACGGACGTTAGGCATAATGTACGATAGGCATAATGGACGATGCATTCCAGAAGGATGATAATGGGGACCGTCTATCGATTTCTGACTTCGGTGACAATAATGAAAGAGCCTTAATTTTTGGAACTCTTGAAAACTTGCGAAGTCTTGGACAGGCAAAGTGTTGGGTTACAGATGGTACGTTTGCTACAGTTCCTTGTTTGTTTCGGCAACTCGTCACTGTTCATGGAAGTATCGCTCCCTCACATCAGTAGACGGTTCCACTAGTTTTCATTCTGATGACAACAAAAACAGAATCGTTGTATCGAAAAGTTTGGCAGGAAATCCTTAAAGCAGCAGTATTGAATGAGAAACAACAGAATTCACCATTCTTCATTTCATGAGCTGTTCGTTGGTATCATATTTTATTCAACCTTAGCTGTTTTTTTGTTATTGAATGAAAAATCACACAATTCACCATTCTTTATTTCATGAGCTGTTCTTTGAGGAAAACCTTTTCTTCTTTGACAAATGCAATATGTGTGTAAGAATATATTACAACAAATGTGTAATTTTGTTTATCTCTAGTTGTGATTGATTTCAAGATATAACGGGTGTTCAATAAAAAATGAGAAGTTTTTCAGTCATATAGCTAGTAAAAAAAATCATTTTTTATTAAAAACAAAATGCTTATTCTTCAAAAAACGTCAATAAATATTTGAGAAGGGGCCCTGGTCAGCCGTACGACGCAACTAAGTCGCGATGCTCTCACAAGAGCGCTGGACGGCACTGACGACACATTCTCATTTTTTATTGAACACCCGTTAGCTCAAAACTATGCTGAGTTTTCATTGCCAGATTATTTAACCCAAGGGATGGTCACTCAACACACTTGTTTTGTGCCAACTTTTTTCTCAGTGTACCTCAGGTGCCGCAGCTGTACCAGCAGTGCCAAGAAGTCATTGAACTGACTTTTGATTGCTTGTGAATAATGCCTTGTTTGGCAACCCGGTATTTCAACAGCTCTTGTTTTTGTTTTGTTTTTCAATGTTTTCAAAAACGACACGGACTCCATTTTGTACTACACACTGGATGCATCCGTCTACAAGGATGCCTGCAACGGACGAGCTCCGTTGCTACACGATCCTTCCATCTTCGGCACAAGGCCAACCCCGCAGTACGAACGTCAATCATTAGTCAACCAACTCTTCTGGGAGCCGGAACACACGTCGGACTGATGAAGGACGCACCGCTGACCCGAAACGGACCAGCCAATTTTCCAAGCAGAACTACTTGTCAGAGTTCACCAACCCGTATACCCTGCCGGAAAATTCGATCAGCTTCAACGTCTACAGCGCCTCCAAAAACAGTTGCTTCCCAGGCCAGCAAAAATCGTATTCTCCACTTTTTCCCACCCGTATGCCGTCCGAGGATCTGCTGCTGACTGCATTGACCACCAAGGACTGCAACCAGTCGCAAGTGCGAATGTTCCCGCTGAAATCGGAAAGTTCCTCCTCCGGATTGGTCGAGTTCCCGAGCGTAGCCCTGACGGTGAACGCCATCATGAAGTGCAACCACAGCGCGATCGATCACATATGCACAAAACTCCCGTTCATTATGAAGCTGTTAGTTGGAAGTGCAAAAAGGCATTAGAGTAAAAATAATTTGTTGACGGTTCTCCAACATTATATGTTGGACGATGGAATGGTTGGTGTAGCAGCCACCGCCAAGGATGTATTCGAGCAGTTCAAATGGTATAGTTTTTGTTTGGTTGTAGACTTTCCGATTAAAACTCAAGCACCGCTTGTCGTGACCGGTCTAAGATTTCCAGCGTCGGCCACGGCTACACGAATTAGCGGTGCAGCTCTCACGGCTGCCGCTGCTTCCAATGCTGCTGTTGCTGTTCCTTCTATTGGTCCGTCTCCTCTAAAATTCTAAAAAAAAAAAATACGGACCAGCAGCAGCATTAGTTCGTGTAGCCATAGCCGGAAACCTCGGTCAGGTCAAGATACCGCTGTTAGTTGTTCATCGTCTGGGAAGAAATGTGGATGCGACTACCGTCACGGGTGTAACGATTTTGAGAATCCATGGCGAGACTTGGTGGAGATTCACGATTGTTTTGAAAATAATTTGACTATAGGAGTGGCAACACCAATAACAAATTTTGACATATGCACACTGCGCAGGCGCAGAAAAAGTTCAGTGTTCCAGTAACTTTAAAGATCATAAAAATTGTAACCATGGGTGCCAAACAACGTCAATGACTGCAACCGGGTGTGCCCAAGTTTGATTTTGGCACACTGTGTAGAGAGACCAACCCCTTGACTTAACCGCTATCGCTACTAATCATGGATCTAAGTTAATATGTAGCTTTGTCACTTATGATATAATAAATAATGGATTCCAAACTGTGCTTTTTAAATAAACTATATTTGTTTAACTTGTATCATTTTTTATTCAACGCTTAGCCTAATTTAAGCATTGTTTACCATGCTCGAAACAGGTTTCTAGAGTTGCACAGTAGCAAGGTATTTTATGGCTAACGTCCATTATGCCTAACCATGCCACCAACCCCACCATTATTATGCCACCAACCCCACCAACCCCACGAAACCATTCGTTGTTTTCTGCAACGAAATAAATTCGTACCATATAAGAAGCTAGATTCGTTAAAACTTGCAAAACTATGTAGCTCGTAACATTCTTTACGAAACGTTTCCACACTCACTACAAATGTCCCATGAAATTCATACTGATTGGAAATAGTACGAAACATCCGTGCACACACACACACACACACACACACACACACACACACACACACACACACACACACACACACACACACACACACACACACACACACACACACACACACACACACACACACACACACACACACACACACACACACACACACACACACACACACACACACACACACACACACACACACACACACACACACACACACACACAACATCATGGACAACGAATGTCCGATTCCAATTCCATCGGTACGTGGGTACATGGGTGTCCATTCTTCAAAACTATGGTACACGGATACAATGGGTGTCCGATCCTTCAATTCAATTTTCATCTCTTACAGTACACGGCCAAAAGGGTGACCGTTTCCTCTACCTACGGACCAGGAAACTAGGGGTGTCCCCTTGCTACAACCAGACAACGGGTGGGTGTTCGTTGTCTAATCCCGGCAATGGTGACACAATCACTATCCAGAGCATCCAGACGCTAGGGGTGTCGATATAATAACCAATTAGCACTGGCAACGGCTCACAGTGCCGCCAAAACTATCAACACTCACGAGCAACGGCCGTTCACCGAGTACACTACACCAACACAATCCGGACGCTAGGGGTGTCCAACGGAATCAGGAGTACAGGAATTGGAACCGCATCCAAGTCGATCAGTCGTCAATCATGTTGAAGACAATCAACTCACACCACAACAGCAACAACATATTTGGATTTTGTGGGTTCATCTACCGTATGCGTGATAATGTTTGCACCATCGTACAAATAAGGTTCCCGTTTCACCTGTGCATACAATGCCTTGGTTTTCTTTGCATGCACGTAACCTATCCAGCTTTCCATGCTCGGTAATGGCGACCTGTTTGTATGAATCCTTCACTGTGCTTTTTGACACTATCTGGATGTTCGGATTTTGACCGTTCCCTTTCCCTCTCCCAGGAACAGAAGAAAATGGAACAACATACGCCCTCCAGTTAGTGTCAAAAAGCACAGTGAAGGATACATTTATTCATACAAACAGGCCGCCATTACCGAGCATGGAAAGCTGGATAGCTCATACCGTAGTAGGCTGTGTATAAAAGAAAATGATTTACTAAGTTTGACAGTTGCACCATGACGAAGTGGCAGCGTATTCGTGATTTGTCCCACGCGCAAATGTCGCAAAAAGACATTTCAATCGCCGTGGGAGTGTCCCGGTGGACCGTCAAAAGGGGTTTAGACCGATAAAAGAAAGGACAACTATCCGGGAAGGTGTCCACAGGTCGTCCGAGGTCAGCTCGGATTCCGAGGGTTATCGCTGCTATCAAAAGGAAGATTCGGGTGAATCCAGTGCGTTCAATAAGGAAAATGGCACAGGAACACGGGATCAGTGACTTTACAGCACGGAAGATCGTAAAGGAAGAAGTCGAGGGCACGGAAAAAAAACTCACATGATTACCAACCGCATCCGGGAGCTACAAGTCGAACGATACAAGAAAATCTTGAACTTCCTTAAGCGAAAAAATCTGGTAATCCTGTTCACCGACGAGAGCATGTTTACCGTCGATCCCGTATCAAATTCCAGAACCGACCGGTATATTAGTTCTCTTCCGGTAAAAGACGTGGCCGACGAGCACAAGAACGTGTATCTGACCAAGCATCCTGCTAACGTTATGGTGTTTGGATTGGTGGCTTTCGATGGCAAAATAAAAATGGACCCGGTGTTCATTCCAGAAGGCGACAAGGTCAACACGGAGATCTACATCGGGATTTTAAGTAAGTATGTTTGTAAGTATGACAAAGGTATGTAAGTATGTATGTTTAACAAAAGGAGCAAGGATAATCAATACACGCATGCCAATAGGAGTCAACCAATGATCGATAATAATTTGACTGTGATCAATACCACATCCAAAAACCAACAAGGGTAAAAATGCAGGCTAGCTACGAAAATCCGGAGGATGTAATAGTAGACAGAGCGAGATCTACTGATGAGCAGTGTTGGCAAAATCACAAATCAATTGATATTTTTCCGCTCTCATGCGCTCGCAATATCACGCGTGATATTGAAACAAAATATCATCCTTGATATTGATTTTACAAGTTCCTTTGATATTGCGAGACTATTCACAACGTGCAAAAATCAAGCTGAGAGTTGACTCGACACAAAAATGATTCCGTTGCACATCGTTTTCTTAGAAAGAGAAAGCATAGTTTGCTATCTCTTTTTAATCTTCACCGATGGCAGACGCGAAGGAACTGCTGCAAGCCGTTTCGGTTGCATTCGGGGCTAAAGCAAACATCATTAAACTCAATCTCACCACAGTTTGGTGAGATTTCCAGTTGGTGAGTTTTGTTAGCTTGATATTCCGAGCTGCGATATCACAGCTTGCAAAATCAACCGCAGTTGTTAGCTTGTTGATTTTTGTCTACGAAAATCAAGCGTGATCTTGGGCGTTGGTGAGATTTGATTTTGACGTTGGATAACGTCTTTCGGCAACATACGGGGGTACAAAATTGAAAACAGTCATTTTGGATGCGTTACGAAAAATTAAAAGATTTTGAACGATAATAACTCAACCGTCTCTCGATAGATTTATGAGATAATGGCATCAATCGATTGAAAATATTTCTAGCAATTTGCTGAATGTTTCAAAACTATTGATTTCATTCTGTAAACTATTGAAAAATGGTTAAAAGTAAACCATTGTCTAAAGATGGTGAAAATCGATTGATTTTTTTTATATTCTTATACTTTCTCCAACCGAGACATCAGATGCCAGTATCTGACACCTCTGATATTTTCTGTTCTACTATATAAGCGTCCAACAAGGTCGCCCGTTTCATCATTGTCTATCCGATCGTCGACCCAGCAGCAGAGCAGCAGAGCAGCAACCAGAGCAGTGGAAGCAGAGCAACGGCAGCAGAGCAGCGGCAGCAGAGCCTGGGGGCGAAAGGGCAACTACGCCGAGTGCGTTGGTGCCAGTGCTCCGGTATACTGGGCTGCCGTCATGGAACGCCCAGCTGCTGCAGTTCTCAGTCGGACGTATTCACCGTTTGCTCCGCAAGGGCAACTACGCCGAGCGCGTTGGAAAAATGGCCCTTTTCAGGGCCACAACATTATCAAGAAAGAGTTTAACGATTAATTTTCTAAAGTTGAATCTTCGCAGAGCCATATTTTATCTCGAAAAATAATTTTAAAATTCTTAACAACGAGAATCTTGAAAACATAATAAAATTTACTTAGAAAGTACCATATGTTATTTTCTAGTGGATATGAAAATAAAGTGAAATTCATTTCCAAATCATATACCCGGCTGTGTTTGTTTTCAAAATCTAGACAAGAACGGAACGAACGATTTTTAATTTTAAAGGTCACTTCAACTCTTTTGAATTATTTTGGTGGCCCTGAAAAGGGCCGGTTTTGTTAAGATTTAGACGGGGTAATTAAGCGCGTTCTCCACGACCAGCTGGATGTCCTTGGGCATGATAGTGACGCGCTTGGCGTGGATGGCACACAGATTGGTGTCCTCGAACAGACCGACCAGATAGGCCTCGCTAGCTTCCTGCAGAGCCATAACAGCTGAGCTCTGGAAGCGCAGATCGGTCTTGAAGTCCTGGGCAATTTCACGGACCAGACGTTGGAAAGGCAACTTTCGGATCAGCAGTTCGGTGGATTTCTGATAGCGACGGATCTCACGCAAGGCGACGGGGCCTGGCCGGTAGCGATGGGGCTTCTTTACTCCTCCGGTGGCTGGAGCGCTCTTGCGAGCGGCCTTCGTTGCCAACTGCTTGCGAGGAGTCTTTCCTCCAGTGGACTTGCGAGCGGTCGCTGAGCCATTTTGTTGGTTGTGATGTGTATTCAATGAAAGCACACTGTGGAATAAAAAATAAAAATCACTTCCATTCTGTTTTATTAGAATCACAAACCATACCAATCAAAACCACCCTTAAGCTATCCCCACTGCCTAAACCGGCTCGTCATGATGGAGGAGTGGAGCACCACCTAAATTATACAGTTTACAAAGAAACCAACTTCGCAAGGACTCCCCTCCCCCCACCACTCTTAGTTTATCATACAAGTGTATCCACGACAAAAGCATTACTCAAGGCCTTCTTTAGTATGAACTAGAGAAGATCTAAGTGAGGAGTTGATTCTTCTTCTTCTTCATTCCTTTATTTAACGTCGATCTCTGTTCCGCAATCTAGTGCCAATCACCGACGGGCATCGATTGCCATCCATTGACGGTAATCGAATGTGCAGGAAGGCAGCTTCCACACATGGGCCAGGACCAACGACTCTACCCAACTAACATTTTCAGCTTTATAAGCCAACCCAACAAACATTGAAAGCTGAATAAGAGCTTGTTCATGCAAAATTTAGCTTCTTCAGCATTTTTTAGCTTATTCAGTTTTTAATCAGTTTAAATTGTATGTTGGGAACTTTTCCAGCATTGCGCTGTAAAGTAGCCGAAATGAGCTGCAGATGCAGCTACAAGCAGAAGCTGGTAAATTAGTTTTGGAGAGCGTTTACTCAACTTTTTCACAACCATTATTCAATTTGTCAGTCGCACTCAATAACAGCAGCCAATAAACGGTAATGTCACTTTTATACACATGCTAATCAACTTTCAACTTGTAGCTGTAAAACAAAGCTGATAAAGTAAATATGTTACTTCCCAACAAACAATTTGTGCTGATTAAGAGCTGAATAAGCTATTTTTTAGCTGAAGAAGCATATTTTTGCTCTTATTCCGCTTCCAATGTTTGTTGGGTTATTTGATGGCTTCTACACAACCAACCACTCCTGCTGAATAAAATATACATCAAAAGTGTTGTTTCAACAACTATACAACCAGTACTCAGCAAATAAACTGTGTGAGCGCTACTTTGGAAGCATTTCTAGCTGAAGTAACTAGTCGAGGAAAGTGATTCATGTGCACTATTATTAAGCCTCTACTCAGCGAGTTATTTGTAGGAAGGCTTATTGATTTTTTTTTGCATCACTTCAAAGTGTTGGCATAGCACAGTTGGTAGTGTCAAGGTTTCATAATGCGGTCTTCTTGACTTCGAATCCAATTTCCGGTGCAGGGTGGTGATGATGTGCTTGTAGCTTATTTCGTTTAATTTGATGCACAGTAAAATAAACTCTATAAATTCCTCCATGAAAAAAAAAGCGTAAACAACATTTAACCCACCTTCAATAGAAAGCTGTGTAGTGATTATTGGATAACTGAGAAAAGGTAGAATAGGCGCCTTGGTCTGAGTTCCTTTGGTAAATTGATTGAATTGGTAAAAGGATGTTCCTGAATATAAAGTCAAACAGCACGTAACGTTGTGAACAACTTCAATGACGGTTTTCCAGCAGTGCTCCCATTTTATTTGCAACAATCAAATACCTACGAGATTGTGCCGATGGATGTGCCCAAGCAGTGCCGAATCTAATTTCGGCATAATGTGCTGAGTGACTTACCCCTTGATCACATCCCATTGGCTTACGTTTACTTTTTTCACGCATGCAGCTGCTCGTAAAAAACAGCAAGCAGCTAAGCGAAAAGTTGACGTTTCGAGATAAAGCGTATCCGTAAGATTTTTACTTCACCGGAGGTGTACACTGATCGATTTTGTTTCACGTGAACTGTGAACTGCGAAATGAGGAAATTGGAAAACCCTGATGAATGTGGGGGTCTTAGTGGAATACCTGTATGATGAGAGAGAGAAGGATTAGTAATTTCCATTTAATTCCACTACCTTATTTGCTTATCCTTGACAGATACGCGTATTTCGTCTACAATGTGCAGACTTCTTCAATGTCTTGTACTAATACTCGAGTATTAGTATAAGACACTGAAGAAGTCTGCACATTGTAGACGAAATACGCGTATCTGTCAAGGATAAGCAAATAAGGTAGTGGAATTAAATGGAAATAACTAATCCTTCTCTCTCTCTCATTATAAATTGGAAAATGTTCCACAACCATGTTTCACAACCTTTCTCGCAAGTGAAATTTTAAGATTTTTCACTTGCTTTAAATTTCACTTCGCTTTGAACTGTATGCTAAGCTTTATACTAGACCCTTTAATAACAATAGTTTACAGCATTTTTGAAATCGGTAAGGGGATGATCATTTCCAATGCAAAATCCTACGCTGAATTCAATGCCATGGTCAGAAAAAATTAAAGTAGAGCCATTTTTGAGATATACAAAAATTTTGATTTTTTGAATTTTGGACAAAAGTACGATTACTAAAATGTCAATATCTTTGGAACTAGTGCACCAATTTTAATTTTTTTTTGTGATAATGAAGCTAAATAAATTTGCTATCGTTCATTAGAATATTATGTCTTAATTAAAAATTTAATTTTGAAGTCATTTAAAAATTTACAGCATTTTTTTTAATTTTTCCTGCGAATTTTCCATAAAAATCTTGTTTTAATCAACATTTTTAATGGGATAAAAAGATTCAAAAAATCATTCCATAATTTATTCTTAAAGTCCACTCAAAACCGGAGAAAATGAGCCTTTAATGGATGAAATCGGTTGGAAATTGTCGAAGTTATGAGCATTTTTGTAAAACACTTAAAAATGTTGCTGAAATACAACAGCTTTAGTGTTCCTTTTCTAGGTGTCGTTGTAAGCATCCAAATCGCATGTAAAGTTTTCATGGGAGATTCTTTTCTCTACATATCAATTTGATTAAGGCATATCAGGATTTAAAACCGAGTTGATACAAAAGAAATTTATTTAGGTTTTATTAAAAATGATTGAGAATCGAATGACTTTGTCTTCAATGTTTTGAACTTGTTTCTCGAATCAGAAACCAACAATAGTCACCCATCATTGCTTCATCCCAAAACCCTTGGTAACGACGTTCTATCATCTTCATTTGTTGGTGAAAATGTTCGCCGTGCTCATCACTCTCGTCAACAAGATTTTCCGGGAAAAAATCCATGTGAGAATGTAGGAAATGTATCTTCAAAGACATATTCACACCTGTGTTCAGTGAAATAAAAGGATTTGAAATTAATTATATGTAACAAACACAATATTTTTGATTTATACCTATTTTCTCATAATTTTTGAGCTATTCATCGACGGCTTCCTCATAATCTGGACTTCTGAAATTTCCTAAAAAGGTTGCGACAACACGCTGGAACGATTTCCACGCTTCTTCCTCATCTGGTGTCAAAACTGTATTGAATGCGGAATCATTGAGCAATTTTTTTTAATCTGTGGGCCAACAAATACACCTTCCTTTATCTTTGCGTCAGATAAATTTGGAAATACTGATTTCAAGTACTGGAATGCCGGCCCTTCTTTTTGCAACGCTTTGACGAAATTTTTGAATAGCCCAAGTTTTATATGTAGTGGTGGAAGTATTATGCGTTCTTTTACCACAAGAGGATCATTTTTAACGTTGTCTTTACCAATTGTGAAATTATCCCGTTTTGGCCAATCTTTTCGGACGTAGTGTTCCTTACGAGCTCGACTGTCCCATTTACACAAAAAAAACACATATATTTTGTGTATCTCTGTTGCAATCCAGTCAACATGGCAACCACTTTAAGATCGGAACAAATTTTCCAATTGTGTTGATTGTAATTTATCAAATTGAGCAATAGAGCCATTGATTCATACGTTTCCTTCATATTAACGGCATGAGCTAATGGAATAGAAGGTTTCTCATTCCCTTGATGCAGTAAAACGGCTTTCAAGCTCAACTTGCTGCTATCGATGAATAAACGCCATTCAGCTGGATCATATGGCTCACCAAACTCTTCAAACAAGCCGTTTACGTCATGGCAAAAACATGCCTTGTCCTTTGTAGAATAATATTTGTCAAATTTCTTGTGACGATTCCTGTGACAAGAAATTTTGACCTCCTTGCTCAGCATGTTGTGTTCTTTCAAGCGTGATGCCAGCAATTCGGATTTCTCCTTCGATAAGTCGAGATCTCGCACCAAATCATTAAATTCGGATTGTATAAACAGTTTTGGGTTTTTTCCAATTCCACCTCGAAGTCTTCCTCGCATTCCTCCTTGAATTCCTCCTCACTTTTTGTAACGGTCGATTCAACAGAGGGCGCTCGTTTCCGCTTTGGATAAACAGGATACGGGACCGAACTTGAAACTGGAACAGGTTTTGTCATAGAAGCCACTTGTGGATACTCAACTGTCTTGTGACGTCCTTGTTGCTTAACTTTTGTCAAGCAGAAATAACAATCCGTTGCATGACAAAACGGTCGACGCCATATGGTGGGCATGTCAAAGGACAAATAGCGACTGACAGATAACAAATAAGTGAGTTAGTAAGTAAGACATTAACACTTATCAAAAATAGATGAAGTAAGATAATGTCGATCAGGAAAGAACAAAGCACTACCAAGCTGTACATAAATTGTTTATATGAAAGTTATTCAAAAAATCAATTAACCTTGCGCCTGACATCCACCTAGCCAAGCACGTTTTGCACGAACTACATAATACTTTTGGAATCCACGGTTCGTCAAAGTCTCCAGGATCAATTTTAAAATAAAGCCTGTATGCAGTTTGCAACGAAGCAGTGAAATTGACCGATTTTGTAAATATATAGTTGCCACACGCGTAACAAAACTTTTGAGGATCATTTTTACACTTGAATTCACGTTTTGTCGTATGCATCGTTAAGCAATGTTAAAGAAAGAAAGCTGTCAAATTGAGTTGGTTGCGTTAGGTTCTCGCCGAGCGGTCTCACAAACACTAGCGTAAATTATATTGTTGAAAATATCCCATTTAATTTTGCGTGACAGCTGGTAGTGTTAGTGAAATGCACCGTATGCGTACACGTCCACAGAAAGGCTTAGTGGAAGTGGTGCATGAACCTAGGAGCGGGACAACGGCCAATCTTGGAATATTCAATTTCCATGATTTTACAAAAAATTTCATAACTCCATTAAAGGCTCATTTTCTCCAGTTTTTAATGGACTTTAATAATAAATTATGGAATGATTTTTTGAATTTTTTATCCCATTAAAATGTTGATTAAAACAAGATTTTTATGGAAAATTCGCAGGAAAAATAAAAAAAAAATGCTGTCAATTTTAAAATGACTTCAAAATTAAATTTTTAATTAAGACATAATATTCTAGTGAACGCAAATTTATTTAGCTTCATTTTCATAAAAAAAGATTTAAAATTGGTGCACTAGTTCCAAAGATATTGACATTTTAGTAATCGTACTTTTGTCCAAAATTCAAAAAATCAAAATTTTTGTATATCTCAAAAATGGCTCTACTTTAATTTCTTCTGACCACGGCATTGAATTTTTTTTTTTCCTTTGGTTTGTTTTTTCCGTCGATCTTGTTTTCCGTGCTGAGCACCAATGCTACCGACGTGCCAGGAAGGCAGCTCCAACACCTGGGCCCTACCTATCGACCCATCAACTCATGAACCGGGGACCAACGGCTTTACTTCCCATCCGAAGGAAGGCGTGATCAGAGATGTTATGCCTCAGAACATCCCGGCGGCGCCGACTGGGATTGAACCCAGGTCTGCTGGGGTGAGAGGTAATCACGCTTACCACTACACCACCGGCGCCGTTGCGGCATTGAATTCAGCGTAGGATTTTGCATTAGAAACGTTGGTCAACCACTAAAGTTCACACTTTTTATGTTGTTTTGTAAACTAGTGTAATTACGCATGGTCACCCCAAGCATGCCTTGATTTTAAACTCATCTATATCATTATACTTCAGTCTGTAAAACAAACAAAAAAATGCCATGCTTCTGCCAGTTTTTCAACAAAACCAAGCAATACCGACCCATCGAAAAGAGTGCAGGATCCAGCTCCCATCAAACCGAAACCATTCGCGAGGGTAACGTATCGGCTTCGGAGCTCGTCCAGCTGAAAGCGGAAGTATGGTCACTCAGAAATGCCCTCTCGGATGCCACTGCGGTGAACAGCAATATGCAGGTTTGGATTACATAAAATACAAAAAAGGCACTTTGTTGAACGAATCACTGCAATTTCCCATTCATTTGTCAGGATGCCATCACCCAAGCGGTAGCGGAAAAATACGAGCTACTGAATGAGTTACAACGAGCAAAGAATGATATTGCTGCGCTGGAATCTGACCGCCAGAAGGAACGTAATTTGTACTGCCAGGAAAAAGATACATTTCTCCAGGAAATTGCATCCTATCGAGCGAAAATCAACGAATTGTCCTTTCTGGTGGTTTGTGGTTTCTTATAAATAAGTTTACTAGGAAAATTAGCTATTCCTTTTGATTCACAGGATAAAATCTCAAATCAAAACATTGAATTGAAAAAGTCACTGCTGGAAGCAAATGATACTATTTGTAAAATAGGTCAGAAATACATGAAGCTTAAATCTATGGGTTACTAAACCAAGGCAATACACTCTTAAAAGTTTTTGCCACGATTATAACAGACATATGTATAGCAGCAAAAGTAAATTCTGTAATCGGCTGTTGGAGATTGTTCAGGAATGAATCGTCAAGCAAACAATTACCATGTACCAACAAAATCCAAAGCAAACGAAAAAGAAAAGCGTACCCAGAAATCACTAACGAAAACCAACGTCGCAAATAAGCGCCCTACAACACGGCATAAATTGAGTGAAACATTCATTATGTTTATGCAAAACCCTTGTTTTTCGTTTTTGGAGCTTAACGTTTGTCCTTGCGTCCTTGCTGTTTGTGCCTGTTTGCCGCTGCTCGACAAGAGGTGTGAAAACCAAGCAAGGTCTGCAATTTCCCGCTTCGCCAATAAAATAACACCGACTGTTCGGTGCCAACCCGGTATCCGTATATGGCGCGCTCACACTCACTCATGGCATAACTACATGCACACACACACGCGCGTTGTTGCCCCACTCGCTGCTTGATAGTCAGATTCTCACACCTGGATTTGAACGAGACTTTCTCGTTTGGCTGTGTCGAGAACAGAACAGCTCGACGTCTGCAGGGACAATTTTCATCATCCTGTCTCGTTATTTCCAATGGCAGAGGTTCCGTGTTCCGTTGTGCCATATTGCCCCGGAAGAAACGGAGTCCATCCAACAACGCATCGCAACGAGGAGGTGATGTGGGGAGGAAGATCACAGCTTGACGGAATCCACCAACTCGATATATATGTATGTAGCTCGGCTGATGATGTGTGTTGTTAGTTTGGTTCTCGATGATGCCCGGGAGTGCCATTGGCGCCATACATACGGTGGTGGACGGAAAGTATAACTAGGTCCTACGCGAAGGAACCTCAAACTCAAACCGGATAATACCGGGTATGTTGTGGGAAAAACGGCACCCATAAGCCGATGGAATAGGTGATGCATGGGAAGAGTGAATATTTGGGTACCAGGTGAGGGATGGCAGATGGTAATTGATAAATCTACCTCATAAGAACCATCGAATATATCGATGCATGGAGTGTTATTTATATAACGAAGTTGGTCAAAACATAGGAAACTGTGAATATATTTATAAAACCCTTCATACTGGTGTAAATTCCTACTCTTATTGTGATGATTCTTGAGCATCTCCCCAGTTTCTAATCCAACCTACTGCTGCAGAAAGTGAGCCAAAATGCTCTCATCTACCAGAAAAGCTATCGAAGCCGTCACCCCAGCATATTGCGTATATTTTAAAATATCCCCGTCTAAAACCGGACATAATCACTGCCTCTACTGATTGGGCTACTGGCAGGCAACAGGATTCTGAACTATTAACAGAACATATCAAACCAATGAAATTGAATCCGTCAGCTGGGGAAAAGTAGTATATGACCTACTTTATTAGACAACTGCTGTAAGCAGTTATGGTGCTATAGTGAGTTATGGTGAACTTTACCATCAATGATTATGCGACTATGAGATCGTCATTATCAGTCCGCATCATGCTCTCTTGCTGTGTGGATCTATTTTCTATTTGCTGAAGGAAGTGTTATTGCTATCATAAGCTAAATATTCTCGCTCGCTGGACATTTGAGTTTAAATGATCTTCATTTCAGTTCAACTTGGATGGTTACCATATACATTTTCCTAAGTGATTTAATTGCTTTCTTCATCTTTAGGTATGGGCAAAATTCAAAATTTGTTTTACAGAATTAGTCCTATACTTAGTACACGGTCGACCACCTTGGTGGGATTGGTTTGACTCGCTGGACATGATGGTGAACGTTACTAAAGAGAAGGATTGTTGGATAATATTTTCAATTATTATAATCTTCCTTAGTGGATGACCTATATGACACTTCAGTAAGCCTCAAACGATTAATTTTTGGTTGTTAGGAGTGTCGTAAAGTGGCCCGAATCCTCTGTAGAGTGCAATCATAGAGGTAACTCAAAGACCAGAAGGTCCCGAAGAAACGTGCTCAATTTTTTGGCTCAGCTATGGTACTATCTTCGGTCCCAAGCTAATCGATACACCCCTCGGTCAAACTTTCATAGCGAATCAAAACAGACATAGTCCCCCTAATTCTGCGAGTCACGTGACTCTCTGTCACCGGTGAGGTGACAATTGTCACCTCGTGTGAGGTGACTCTCCGTGCAAATCAAATGGAGAGTCACCTCACACGAGGTGACTATTGTCACCTCACCGGTGACAGAGAGTCACGTGACTCGCAGAATAGGGGGGAGTGTAGTACTAGAATTTCGAAAAGAATGGGGTACGTTAATCGATTTGCTTGGGACCTTAGGCTAGTCAAGTAGTGAGCCAATTTAAAATCGTAAGTTTCCACCGGTTGCTGCAACTGTTGGGACATAGTTCGAACTGAAAAGTTATAGTAACCTTTGTTGCTATGGGGACCATGTTTACCTCTGCGTCCCACAAAAGTCACAGGAGGGAGGTTTTGTTAGTAGGATTAGGTTCATTGGATCAGGATTCACCTTGATAAGTGATGTGATCATTGTTTTGATGTAATGGCAGTTTGATAAATACACGGATCCGGAGCTATGAGAAAATGAACCGATCCTTTCAACTTTTTATTGCAAAGAAGCCTGGAACTGAACCCCTGATTTTCTGCTCAGTAAGCAAAATCGGTTTGTTTATTTGTTTATTTGGTTCTACATCAACAGACTGGGTTTAGTCCTAATGATGGATTAAGCAAGTAAGAAGCTACAAGCTACAAAGGCCGTGAAGTCCAACTTAATTCCTAATTCTTAAAAATATATCACGGAATCTCTGACGCAGCGTCTCGCGTGCCAAGTGAAAATCAAAAAAGGAAGCAACACGATTGAAAACCCTTTGTAGCCCATTGATAGCACCATACGAACTATAGTTTTATAGTTTAATCGATTCTGCCCTGTAGAATGTCTGCCACAAACAGGGCCCTTGTCGTATCTCTTCGACCCCTCAAAGGATCCAGGTGAATTAACTGGCACCGACTTTCGTAGCTTAGAAGGCGATGAGGATCCCTCCAAGGCAATCGTCGAAGGGCAAACCAGATGAATCGTCGTTGAATAGACTCTACTCTTTGTACACTGTTTTGGTAATTGGGATTCCGTACAGGGCAGCAGTATTCTAACACCGACCGGACGAGGGGCAGTATAGCGACTTCAAACAGTAGATGTCCGTGAATCTTTTAGCTATCCTGAAATTGGAGCCGAGCGTTCTGGATGCCTTGCCTACCTTGCGGAATACCCGAAGTGGCAGGGAACGAAGGAGATCGGCAGTCGTCGATTGCAACTTCCAACTGATGATCAGATAGCTAGGATGCGAACCATCGTAGGAGACTGCCGTTTATACCGAGCCTATCCATGTTGGCGATTGCTATAGGATGGTTCAACTTGTCGAAGGCGGCTGATAAGTCAGTGTAGATGACATCTGTTTGCATATGGTCTGTCATACTCTCCGTAATGTACGAGGTGAGACACAGAAGGTTGGAAGTAGTCAACCGCCCTGCCATGAAACCATGCTGGTCTTCGCTCAAGTGCTGCTCGAAGTGAGAGACTAATGGTTCCATAACGACCAACTCGAACAGTTTAGATATGGCACACAACAATGTGATGCCGCGATAGTTGTCGATTAATCTGTTGCATCCCTTGTTATGCACTGAAAACATCTCAGCTGATTTCCAGCAGGAAGGAAACACCCCACTGGAGAGGGACATTTCGAACAGAAGACAGAGATGAGCCACCAGGCTATCGATGTGTTGCTTGAGAAAGACGGAAGGAACTCCGTCAGGTCTGGGCTTAAATGAAGACTTCAGCTGCGAAGCCGCCCTAGTTATCATAGCGAGGTCGATGTTTATAGCTGCCACAGATTGACCAGATATTGGAAAATTGCTGGCTGCTAGAGAAACGTGCTCGTCACGTAGGTTCTCATCGGATAATACACTCTCAAGCTTGGTTGAGAACATACGGCAAATGTCCTGAGGGAATGAAGCTTCTTCGCCGTTCAGTACCATAGTCGATGGAAGGCCAGACTCCTTTTGTTGCTCATTTACATAATTCCAAAAAGTTTTCGGGTGAGATCGAAGCTTCCATTGAACATCTCGTTGATAACGCCGAAAACATGGGCGACTGGTTCGTTTGACTAGACAACCAATCGATTTTAGGGCTTATCTGTTGTCTAGGATATAACACTTTTGCCTGGAACGCGCAAAAATTGGTCGACAAAAAAATCGTTGCTTTCAGTCAAAATTCATAACACAAAAATTCATATCACAAAAATCTTCTTATTTTTCTTTTGGTAGTCCAATTCATATATTTAATGGAAAAAATGTTCGTTTATTCCTTTGGTTTGCCGAATCCGAACTGCCGTGCCTTCGGCTTAATCCCTTCCATTAAATTTTGCACAGTGGTCTCATCGACCTTATTCGCCGCTGAACGCCAGTTAGATTTAAACTGCTGCTCGTTTTCCATGGATTTATTAGTTTTTTTGAAATTCCGTTTGACCAAGGTCCAACACCGTTCGATAGGGTGGAGTTCTGGGCTGTTGGGAGAGTTGTGGTCTTTGGGTACCACAACCACGTTGTTCGCATCGTACCACTCGATTGATTTTTCCCATAGTTGCAGCTCGTCAAGTCCGACCAGAACAGCACAGGTCTATTATGTTGCTTTAGGAATGGTAGCAGCCGCTTTTCCAGGCACTCCTGGACGTAGGTCTCTTGATTGATGGCTCCCGTAGTAATCAAAATGCCGCTTTTTAGACATCACGTGCATATGGCCTGCCAAACGAGATATTTTTCGGGAACGTCGATAGTTTGACGGTTTTGAAAATTTCAGCCACCTGCCTTTTTCCTGATACGGTATTCATCGTCCATGACGACACAGTCGAACTTTGTGAGCAGATTCGTATACAGCTTTCGGGACCGCTGCATTGCAGACGTGTTTTGTTTGTTATCTCGGTTCGCCACCTTCACCTTCTTAAACCAACCCGGCTCGTTTTTTGGCCAGCTGCACAGTACTATGGGAGACATTGAGCTTGCCAGCGACATCCCGGATGGAGAGGTTAGGATTCCGCTTATATTTCACCACCATCTTCTTCGTCGTCGCTGCCACGTCCGGATTACGATTGCCACCGCTTCCAGGCTTCCTGGCGGTCGACAGACGCTCCCCGAACACTTTTAAAACATTTGTCACGGTCGATTTGGCCACATCCAGCAATTTTGTTAACTTGGCGTGTGAGAACGTCAGATTCTCTTGCTGCGTGAACAAAATTTTGACACGCTGCTCCTCATGCTTGGACGTCATTTTGAAAACTGGAGAGCAAACGGTGAAAACTCATCATAGCCACCATTGTATATACTCAACTTCCAAATGCAGCATTTCAGGTTTTGGATAATGCATTTTTAACAGAAATACACCAATTTGAAGTTAACCAATTTTTGCGCGTTCCAGACTTTACTGCCACTTGGAAACGTCGAAATGTATGTATCTCCTATGTGATCGTCGATGATCAACCAATGATTTTAGTGAATTTTGAGAACTTTTATCAATTGAATATGCTAAAATTTAACAAAAATTGAGATTAATTATTATTGGAACTCTTCGATTTATTTGAAAATCATGCGTCGAAAATTACCAATCTCCCATACAGTTTTGTATGGCGTCCTTATATTTATTTCCGTTTGAGAAAATCACTTTTCCATTTATTTCTCTTAGGCATATTATGCAATTGGTTCATTTTTAGGTTCATATTGTAACATGATAATGTGACTTCCAAACACACATGATTTAGAATTAATCTGATTCTTAAAGTTTGGAGGGGCCGTGCTTTTAAAGTGTCTTTATATTTATTTCCACGAGTGTAGTGTGTGATCCTTTAGTGGGGCCTCCCTTAGCTCAGTCGGTAAAGGCGCAGCTACAAAGCAAGACCATACTGGAGGTAGCTGGATTCGATTCCCGGTCAGGTCTAGGAATTTTTCGGGTTGGAAAATGTCTCGACTTCCCTGGGCATCGAGTACACTGAGGCAAAAGAACGTAAGAATTCCATAAGAACCACTTATGAATTTAACCACAAGAAATCGGTATGAACTTCATTGATTTGCCTTATGAAAATAATGCCGAAAAAAAATTATAAAACTGAGCAGACTGGAACCGAACCATGGACGTTGAGATTACGAGTCCTGTGTCTGGATCACTCGTCTGTCAAAGCTTGGGATACTGGAATGACTAATGGCGTAGAAGAGCTACCTTATGAAAGACGAAAATTTTTCATAAGTCGTGCTTATGAAATTCTTAAGTCTATTTGTCTCAGTGTAAGATTGTACTTGCCACACAATTATGGTAATGCAAAAATGGTATAGGCATCGAAAGCTCTCAATTTATAACTGTAGAAGTGCACCTATAGAACACTAAGTTGACAGCACGCAATAAGCTAATAAGCGATAAGCAATAAGCTTGAAATACGATGAAGAAGAAAAGAAGTGTGTGATCACCGGCAAGCAAAGCATTGTTGCTGTCTCTTGCTTTGATAGGGAGAAAAATGTTCTGCAATTAGCCTAATCGAATTTGTATCCTGATGACGCCCACTCCTACAGTGGAATACCTTTATAAAGGGAGAGAGGAGAATTAGTAATTTCCATTTAATTCCACTACCGCATTTGCTTATCCTTGACAGATACGAGTATTTCGTCTACAATGTGCAGACTTCATCAGTGCTTACTCGTTGATGTGTCCTAGGTAGTAATTTGAAAAGCCATGTTTTTTCCGTTTCCTTGATCCCTGTTGAGTAAAGTTGAATTCCGTTGTTTGTTTATCTCGACTCGAGGCTCTCTGCAACATCCAATTTCCATGGTGTGGATACGGTTCGTAAAATCGTGATGTCCGTCGATAAGTGGTGGTGCTCTGTGAAGATTGTTCTGCAACCTTTGATTTGAAATCATATGTTAGGCCTTTTTCCTCTTGCTTTTTGGCATTATTAACCTCCGCTATATGTTCTTTAAATCTAGCTGCTAAAGTTATCTTGGTTTGTCCAACGTATACTTTGTTACAATGATTAGGACAGTTGTACCATTTCTAATATCGTTCGTGTATAGTGCCCGTTTATTAGAGTCTTCACTTGCAGAGGGTTTACTTGCAGAGATTGTATGCATTTGACGTATTAAGTAGCCGCTTGGACTGAGTACATCTTCTGCAACCAGTAAACTTTTACGTTGCTGCTCGCACAACAAAGCTCCCGACTATGACAGCTTCTACGGATTCTGAGGCACCGAACAGTCTTGGGTGCAAATCATCCGTTACAAAAATGTCTCAGAAGATTATATGAAGTAAGTTATCAGTTCGACTTTAATGTGACGAGAATAAGTTTAAGACGCTAGTTAGATGGTTAAATGTTGTTATCAGTCTGCTCAGTATAGCTGAGGATGACGACAAATAACTAATAAATAAATGCATTTTTTTTCAGGAATCTATAGAATAAATTATTTTTTTAAATTCCAATATCTTTTCCAAACTTTAAAAATCAAAACGTGTCAGATTTTCATTCCATTTCCATTTCCAAACATGTTTCCATTGAAAAAAAGGTTAATATTTTAATTTTATCACCCAGCGCAAATGTAAAAATCATGGACACATACGGAAATAGTAGAACAATATCGAATGTAAAACAAAAAGAGCTCACCACTAGCTAAATAGAGGATGATGGTTTCGGGAAATTGAGAATTTATTACCAACCGGAAAAAGCTCATGTGTCCAAGCATTTCAAGTGTATAAATTTAATCCATTCGTTTTTATCAGCCTTCCACCGCCCTTTTGTATCATCGGACTGAGTTGAAATGGAAGGAAGGAATACAGGAAGGCAGGAAGCAACTCGTTCCCAACCCCCTCCTGTATCCTCATCCTGGCAGACAATAACCAACCATGTCCCAGATTGTGAATCGTACCGGAGCCCGCAGAGCAAATGCTTGTTCGGGTGGATGTGTCTCATCCTTTCAATGCAGTCAAAATAGTATTCAGAGCATATCATATCGTATTGTGTTAGGAAGCGTACGACGAAATTGTTGCTGCTCATGCTGGGGGATTCTAGGTTATGTTTGCTCTCACCCTCCCTGTGACCACCTTTCCTCTAACCACGGTGGTTAAACTGACGTGTAAATGCTGAAATTGTGAAACTTCGAGACAACAGTTTATCTTCTAAATCCTTCCTATGTGAGAGCGTCGTCGTTCCGATGGCATATCACTTACCCGGCTGTTCGAGCGGCAAAATGGATTCATATTTCGGGTAGAACACTGCTTTGGACCAACACACCGAAATATGTTGCGTCAGTTTAAGACTGAAAAATGATTCGGAAAATATGCCTAGGCCAAGTTCTTCTCGGAGTGCTGGTCTAGGAAGTACAAATTATTCCGAAAATGGTCCAGATAAAAATTGAAGCCATGAATTTGTCATGGCATCACAAAGTTTGATAGATTAAAACCGGTTGTACCCCCTCCCCAACCCCGGCTCGGGACTTGAATCGGGGCTACTATTTATCATTCCGGAGGAGATTATTTCTGGGCGAAACCGATAGAAGTTATGCTACGTCCGATGGCTCTGCACTTCTCTACATTCGGATGGGAACTTTCGGTTGGATCGTTGGATCCTTACCACCACTTCCGGATTTGCGATATGGTTTCCAAAATGTATCTGTCTGGTGATTTGAATAACGTTATGCTACACGCACTCTACTTCATTCAGCTATGAGGGCAAATCGATGTATATAGATCTATGATTGTTCAGTTATATTCGACTGCGAGTTCCACTCAATTAGGCAGGAAACGCGGAACACCGTCCAATTGAGTTGCATATAGATTGGCCGTCGAAAACGATTTAACGAGAAATGACTCCAAACATAGGAGTTGAGTTTTAGCTACTATGTCCGAGTAGAGTGAGCGGAGGGTGGCTAGATCACGTGGAAGCTACATATTCCATTTAGGCAGAAGCATGGTACAGTACTGCACTGCTCATAATAAATAGAATACCTGTCCCATATCAATAGAAAATCAAGCAGAGATGGGACACTTATGCTCTTGTGGGTAGTGCAAGTGCAATGTGGTATTTCCACGAATTGAATGAACAGTTTGAGTGAAACTGTTGAGTAGCGGTTATCAGTGGCAGCATGTCGCTTGTTAATGGAATAAATTGATGATTAGAACAAAGTAGTAATTTAGTGGTTACCTTACCTTACCAATCAGGCTAAGGCCTTGTTGTTCTCTGCTGTCCGAAGAAGTCGTCTCCACTTTACTCGATCCCTGGCCACAGTTCACCAGGCTCGTAGTCTGCGAAGGTCACCTTCTACTTGGTCGATCCACCTTGCCCGCCCCATTTGCACTGGGTCGTCGTGCGGCATTCTTACGACGTACCCAGCCCACCGTAGTCGCCCAATTTTTGCAAAGTATACGATGGATGGCTCTCCCAGCAGCTGGTGCAATTCGTGGTTCATTCGCCTCCTCCACGTTCCGTCATCCATCTGCATTCCACCGTAGATGGTACGCAACAACTTCCGTTCGAAAACACCAAGGGCGCGTTGTTCCTCCATGAGCATAGTGCAGGTCTCGTGGCCGTAGAGGACCAATGAGTACAGAGAGAGAGGTGAAGCAGATCATGAAATATGGTTGTATTAGTAATCCAAAAAATCAACGTAAACGCAATAAGTGACGTTACTAATTGCATGTATCGTACAGGGGTTTAACTCACACAACTTAACCGACTGCTTCACCTCGGTAATCCAGCTCATTGGTAGAGGACCACCGGTCTAATCAGCGTCTTGTAGACAGTCAAATTCGTACGGCGGCGAATTTTATTAGACCGGAGCTTTCTCCGGAGTCCAAAGTAGGCACGATTCCCTGCCATAATGCGTCTTTGCATTGCTCTGCTGGTTTCATTTTCGGCGGTCACCAGTGAGCCCAAATACACGAACTCATCGACCACCTCGATTTCGTCACCGTCAATCTGAACTCGGGGTGGGAGGCTAACATTGTCTTCCCTAGAACCTCTTGCTTTCATATATTTTGTCTTTGATGCGTTGATGGCAAGTCCAATCCGCCAATTGAAATCGATGAACAAATGATGTGTGGGCACTTTGTATTCGCGGCATTTCTGCAGAACGTGCTGAATCGCGAAAATTTGGTCCGTGGTAGCGCGGGCACCCATGAATCCCGCCTGGAAGGCCCCACGAAGTCTCTTGCAAATGGTGACAGGCGGTGGCATAGAATTTGGGATAGTAGGCGGTGCTCAGCAGTGTGATCGCGCGGAAGTTGCAGCAATCCAACTTGTCGCCCTTTTTGTAGATTGGGCATACGACACCTTCCATCCACTCCTCCGGTAATATCTCCTCCTCCCAAATCTTGGCAATTACCCAGTGCAGCACTCTAGCCAGTGATTCACCACCGTATTTTAATAGCTCACTTGGTACTTGATCTACACCAGTTGCTTTGTTGTTCTTCAGCCGACCGATCTCCTCCTCAACTTCTTGAAGATCAGGGGCCGGTAGCCTGTCGTCTTCTGCGCGTGCTCCAAGGTATGTTGCCGTGACACCTCCGTTTTCTGATGCTTCATCGTTGAGGTGCTCGTCATAGTACTGCTTCCACCTCTCAATCACCTCACACTCGTTCGTGAGAAGGTTACCGTCCAAGTCCTTGCACGTGTGTTATGCACCGTCGAGAGTTTTGAGCGCATGCATACTGCAACTAGGAAGTGGTCCGAATCTATGTTCACACTGCGGTACGTACGGACGTTGATAATGTCGGAGAAGAATTTCCCGTCGATTAGAACGTGATCGATTTGGTTTTCTGTGTGTTGGTCAGGTGATCTCCAGGTGGCTTTGAGGATATCCTTGCGGGGGAAAAAGGTACTTCGAACTACCATACCCCGAGAGGCTGCAAAGTTCACGCATCGTTGGCCGTTGTCGTTCGATACGGCATGCAGGCTGTTTGGCCCGATTGCCGGTCTATACATTGCCTCCCGTCCTACCTGAGCGTTCATGTCGCCGATGACGATTTTGATGTCCCGTTGCGAACAGCCGTCGTACACCTGCTACAGCTGCGCATAGAACGCTTCTTTCTCGTCGCCGGGTCTCCCTTCGTGTGGGCAGTGCACGTTGATGATGCTGTAGTTGAAGAAACGGCTCTTAATCCTCAACTTGCACATCCTCGCGTTGATCGGCTGCCAACCAATCACGTGTTGGTGCATCTTACCCAGCACTACAAAGCCGGTTCCCAGCTCGTTGGTGGTGCCACAGCTCTGGTAGAAAGTAGCCGCTCGACGCCCGCTTTTCCATACCTTCTGTCCCGTCCATCAAAGTTCCTGCAGTACTACGACTTCGAGGTTGCGTGGTCGAGTTCGTCATAGATTAAACTACTGCAGCCCGGGAAGCCGAGCGATTTGCAGTTCCATGTTCCGAGTTTCCAATCGTAGTCCTTATTTCGTCGCGTAGGTCTGTGCCGATTGTTCCGATCCGTATTTCTTTCTTCAGTATTTGCAACTTTGATTTTTTTCAGAGCGGCTTGTTGGGCCTGCCCAAACTCCCTGTCTCACCGGGGGACCATCGTGCACAGCTCTCCCACGCGGGTACTAGGACGGTGATCAGCCGCTCCTAACATGGAGAACAGACGCCGTTTTGAGTCGCACCTCCATGGTGAACAGACGCTTAGGATCGGTGAAGCATTTCCTCTATCACCGTACTATGGTTACCGCACCAGTGTTCGCGTCGCACCTCTTCACTTTGCTATTGCCGGACTTGCAACATTGCCCAAGCTACGCCACCCAGCTGTGTCCATGTTTCAGCTGGTAGTCTTTTGTTATCATATGACTCGAGGAGGTGTGAAGTAGAAACTTGTGAGGACCAGGGCTAGGTATTCCGCTCCTTCCAGGTTGTCAACTCACCATTTTGTAACCCAGTAACTTAGTGGTAGTGTCCATGAATGGAGTTGATTTTCGCAGAAATTTTATACTGATACTGGGAATGTTTGACCATGAGTTTTGTTTCACGTCAAAGTTTACCCAGCCAACCAGATATCGTATATAATTGCATAGAAAAAATCGTTAAGCTGTATATTTTTAATCAGATTCGTATATGTTAGCCCCATAAATCGGTTTATGTATATTTAAAACTGTATTTCATGAATAACTGTGATTAAGGTACGATGCAGTATATAACATCGTATTAATCTATTTTAAAAGTCGTAATTTGTCGCATTTACTCGTATGTGTTGCAACATTATGATTGATATATAGTTTTGGGTATTTTTTAAAATAAATTGTATGTTTTATGACGGAAAATCGGAATCCCAATTGTGTACATTGAATCAATGTTATCATTTGACTACCCAACAAACAATTGTAGCTGCAGACTAGCTTGAACAGGCAAAAAATAGCTGTATAAGCCAATTTTTGGCTGTATAAGCTAATCTGCAGCTAAAATTGTTAGTTGGGTAATCGTTTCTTGTTACAGCTGCGAACAAACAATAAAAGTATTTAAAATGAAGCAGTTTTTATTGAAAACTAGATTGAAAATTATGAGAAAGAGTGGAACATACAGTCGCCTTCGGAAAAAGTATTGTCAAAGTTACAAACGTTATAAAAATCGAGAAACCTATCCCGTTTCCGATGACACTTTTGTGATGGATCAAAATGCATATTCTGAACAAACCTCAACTGTTTTGGAAGATGCTGTAATAGTGGATCAGAATATAAATCCAACAATTTCTCGCACAGGTTATGCAGAACAAAAAGGTAAAATGAAAACACAAAATAATTATAAACCTAGACTTTTATTTTGTTATTATTTTAGACCAAAAAGCAGACCTTATCAGTTCCATTATAAAATGGGCTACGAGCTTTCAAATATCACACTCAGCTTTACAATCCCTCACTACAATTTAGAATGAAATCCTGTACCTGAACCTTCCAAAAGATCCGCGAACCTTAATGGCAACTCCATGGAATTTAAATATAAACCAAATTGAAGATGGCGGTTGGTATTGGCACAACGGTCTGGAATTTTGCCTAAAATCCGTTTTAAAACATTTAACAAATCCATTGACAATTTCAATTAATATTAATATTGATGGCCTTCCGATTTACAAGAGCTCAACGAAAAATTTGTGGCCTATACTGTTCAATATTCAGGAATTCCCTGATATTAAGCCGCTCATCATCGGAATTTTCTATGGTACTAGCAAACCCAAAGACGCCTCTGAGTATTTGAATCCTTTCGTGGAAGAGTTGCTCCAATTACTGGAATCTGGCTTGGAAATAGATGGTAACCATGTTTTGATAAAAATACGATGTTTTATCTGTGACACACCTGCACGTGCATTTATCAAAGGTGTGATCAATTTCAATAGCAAATACTGTTGCATCAAATGTACCACTAAAGGCACTTATTCACAAATATCAAGAACAATGGTGTTTCCTGATATCAATGCGTTCAAACGATCAGATGCATCTTTTAGAGAAAAGGAATACTTCAATCATCAACGTTGTGATACCCCTCTTACTAGACTTCCAATTGATATGATTGAGGATATTATTGTTGCTGATTTGTTGCACCTGTTGGAGTTGGGAGTCATGAAGAAACTGCTTAATGGATGGAGAACTGGCTGTATGTCGATGAACGCAAAATGGAGCACATTTGAAAAGAGGCAAATTTCAAATCCGTTGATTTGTGTGCGGTTTCCCATGGAAATTCATAGAAGAATGAGGTCGTTGGATTTTGTTTCTCTATGGAAAGGATTAGAGTATCGAAACTTTTTGAATTATGCTGGCATAGTCATACTAAAGGATTATTTACCTGACAAATATTTCACCCACTTTCTTATCCTTTTTTGTGCCGTTCGTATTTGCTCTGTTAAATAGTAGATATTCAAACTTATTGGAAATTGCACGATCGCTGTTTAACGATTTTTTGATCCAATTTAAATCATTGTACGGTGTTGAATTCATGACAAGTAACATACATAATTTATGCCACGTAGTAGACGAGGTTGTGCAAAGTTCGGTCCTCTATCAACGCTTTCTGCATATCCATTTGAAAATTGCTTGCATTCATTGAAAAAAATGATTCAAACAGGTCCTAATCCATTAGCTCAGGTAGCAGCTCGTGTAACAGAAAGCATGCAAATATATGAGTCATTCAGTGTCCTTCAGCAGTATAAGTCGTCTGATAATGCCACTGTACGACAGAAATTTGTAGACGATCAAAAGTCAAACGAAAACAAGTTGGTTTCACCACAATTTACACTCTCTACCAATTTCAAAGATAAGTGGATATTAACTAATAATCAAGAAATTATGGAATTTTCAAAAATGATTAAAACTAAATTAGGATATTTTGTTGAAGGAAAAATTATTTCATCTATAACGAATTATTTCGAAAAACCATTCAGATCATCCTATCTACACGTATACATAGCAGAACTTACATTTTTAGAAAAACGGACTATTGATGTCGACTGCATTTTTTGCAAATTAGTTGCAATCCCTAGAGTTGAAGGTGTGGTATTTGTACCACTTATACATACAATTGTTTAATAAATAAGTTTTATGTTTTGGATTTTTCCTTTAATAAAAACACACGAATGATTTTTTATTACCAAATTAAACCATTGTTAGAACAAACAAAAAAATAGCATATCTGTTCGAAAATCTATGAATGCAAGGAAGCATGAACAGCGCATATTAATTAATCAAATGAGTTGTCATTTGAACTCATGCTCATCTCATTGTCGTCTTCGTGTTCAGTGTCAGCTTCATTTGCTTCAGGTCCATTGCCTCATCCTGAGAATCTTGCTAATTTTCTTCAGCACTGTCGGTTTGGTCTAGATCAAGAGGATCTTCTCTTTTGATGTTGGTGACAGATTCATCATCTTGAAGCGGTCTCTTAATCCTTTCCTGTTTGCGTGCCGGACGACATGCAGACTTACGCATTTGCTTACTTGTGCTACGAGACCGAATTCTCTGAAGCCTCGTTTTGACTTTTGCCCACGACTGATACCGGTCCAGGTGAAGCGGGTCCAAAATTCCCTCGAAAACAAACAATCCACGATCGTATAGCATGCATTGTCTCCATTGTCACTGTACGAGTTCGGTGGAATGATCCGTGTAAAGTATACGAGCTGTAAAAAATAAAATTAGAAATGAAAATTAATTAAATAAATTGAATTCATTACATATTTCTTGCAGAGATCTTCGTTTCCCAACTTAACATTCCAATCGTGCAGTTGAACTTCGTTATCAATACGCATGTGATTCTCAACCGGGTCGTCGGCTACGTCTGAAACTAGCTTAGTGGAATCTTTGGCGTTCATTTCTGTCAGAGCGGCCAATCGAGAAAAATGATCACCGAAGCATTTCTCCACGACAGTTTCAACAGTAATTTGAATAAACTGCTGCAAATCATTCTTGATAGCTCCCCCATTCCCTGTAATATTAATGATATAATAGAATTTAGTGAATGCTAGCTCCTTCTTTGTACGTTTATGATTGATTATTTCAACGTAATGGTAAAATAAAAATGACGTAATTTATGTATGACTCCTTACTTATAATGTTATTAATTCTCCTTTACCTGTAATAATATGATTATCCATGGTTGTTGCTTGATCCGTCATAGCATCCGATACGAAGTAAAATTCGTCTCCTGTACAATACATCGGCTCTGAATATCTGACAAATTATCTTTTGAAATCAACAATAGTTAAAATATAATGCCTGAAGTACGTAGATTTGTAATGAAAGTTTATGTAGAACTCATAATTCAAACTTGACATCTTTCCCTAGATAATGTTTTCGTAGCTTGTGTACATTCCTTAAAAATATATTATTATTTTTTAATTTTAATTAACATTCTAGGCAAAAATGTCATGCATCCAGTTGCTAAAAAATCTATCGAGGAACTGCGGTATATTTTTAGCCCAATCGTATTAGTCCCGTAAGAGTTAAAGACTAACTAAATGCAGTAATTTCATCGAATCATACTCGCAATACGCCATTTCGAAACGTTTGCCTTGTTTACTCACCAATGATCACTGTATTGGAAGTTTCTCCACTTAACGTTTGAGATTCTGGTGGTGCCATTTGTGGAATTACTGAACGAGGGGGTTGTATCATCTGCATTGGTTACATCACAGGTGTTGAAGGAATCGGTTGTCTAATCACCATCGGCTGTGCTTGCTGCAGTTGATAATTCTGGGGCTGCGAAGAAAATGTCATTTCCATCCGTTTTGGTTCTGTGGTCTCCTGGATTTCACTGCCGCTTGGTTGACAGACTGGATTAGCAGATGCGACGTCTTCCGATAGCGTTGGACAAAGAAGTTCCTGACTTTTGCTCGGTGCTTCTTGAATACCTGTTTGAATGGATGGTAAATATCATTCGTTTTCAAGATTTGATTGAATTTACCTGCAAACATGGCATTGTAATCTTTGTTTTGTTTCTTCATTGGTTTCTTCTGCGATTTGAGTTTTTTTCTTTTTTCCTTCTACGTCCGAGACTTCTCTCTTGGCCAGCTCATTTGCAGCTTTTTCTGCCGCTTGGAAATAACGAACTTTTTTCCAAAAAATAACCGGAATACGCTTGACAGCACCGTTGAACTTCGCTCCAATTACACGCAATGCACTATGGGCAAAAATGGGTCCAAAATTACCCAAAATTCAATATCTCAACAGCCCGCTGAATTCCGGCCATGAAAAACGACTTTTCCGAGGGGAAATCATCCGGGGAATCGATTGCACGTGGTCCCATAGACCGGAGAGCCTTGTAGGTATGTGTTTTGGACCATTTTACCCCATTTTCCCCTACTTTTTGGAGGAAATGTTTTTTCCCAGCTCTATTTTTCGTAAAACATAAGCACTTTCTGCATGGTTTTAGAATACTATGTCTTTAAACAACAGCTCATGAGATATTAGGGGAAGACGGGGTACACTTTATAGGGGAGTAAGGGGTAAAAGTGAACCCTCGCTAAATTTATTTTAATTCATAAAAATGTTGAACGTTGCGATTGTTTGAATGACCCCAAAGGTTGCCTGCAATAATGAGATTTTTTTTTTTGAAATTTTAAGGTTAATTGGGGTTAAATAAGTTTTAATTTACTGCTATCTGTTTAAAAAAGTTTTCACTTTTTTTTGTCTGCATACAGCAAAACGATATAGTGGTTCTCAGAATTTTGTAAAAATTGGTAGTTTTGTTCCTTATCGCAACATTTTAGACCCGTATTTTTTTATTTTGTCATTAGGGTAACTATTTATATATTAGAGTAGTAAAAAAAAAAAAAACTTCGATTTTTTTTCAAAAATTTCTGAATTTTGAACTGTTTGGCCGATGACGGAACTCAAAATACCAAATGAAAGTTAATTAAAAGAATTCTTAAGAAAAAAATATGATATTATAAAAAAAAACGGATTTTGTATTAAAAAAAAACATTGATTGTATTTTCACTTTTACCTCTTACTACCCTATAAAGTGTACCCCGTATTCCCCTAATATCTCATGAACTGTTGTTTAAAGACATAGTATTCTAAAACCATGCATAAAGTGCTTATGTTTTACGAAAAATAGAGCTGTGAAAAAACATTTCCTCCAAAAAGTAGGGGGAAATGGGGTAAAATGGTCCAAAACACATACCTACAAGGTTCTCCGGTCTATGGGACCACGTGCAATCGATTCCCCGAATGATTTCCCTTCGGAAAAGTCGTTTTTCATGGCCGGAATTCAGCGGGCTGTTGAGATATTGAATTTTGGGTAATTTTGGACTCATTTTTGCCCATAGTGCAATGTCTCTATTTTCTCATTGGTCATTTTTGGCCACATCAAGTTTCCATTCTTAATCCAAGACACCGGTACCGCCAGCGCCAACTTTTTGTTTTCAATAAATTGTACAACCGCGAACATTTTTAATCTGATTTATTTTGTCGTTCTCTCGTCACTACTAAACCGGAACACAATATCGATTGCGGGGCGTATTTTGTTTTGGTTGCTTGGCGTTAGCAGTGATGCCAAGAACACTAGATCACCAAAACCGTTTTTTTTACAAAATCATTATTAATCGTGAATTTGTTTGTTCGCAGTGCGAACCCGAACTTTTTGACAGTTCCAACCTCGACCCGTGCCACGTTATAAAAACAAACGATCAAACTGACGTTTGCTAGAAAACAAGCAGACCCTACCCGATCCAGGTTGGAACTGGATAACAAACAAATTCGCTATAAATTTTAGTTTTTTCTTCAACATTTTTTTCGACAAAATTGAACAAATAGATTTGCCTTGCTGTGTACTAGGCAAATAAATTTGCATAGCATTACTTTGAGAAAATGTTTGAAAAACATTTAACAAATAAAGATTTTACTAATACTGATATCAGCAAATATTTTCCATTTAGGCATACATGTACTGGCTTAAAAAAATATACATGAATACAAAGCATAAATATTCCATACATATTTTTTATAATCTAAAAACCAAATAAAATAAATCTGCAACACTATACGCCGTAGATGCGATAAAATAAATTAAATCGTATATTCCGGCATTCAAAATCACCACACTTCGCAGAAAGTCAAAATAGTCATATATCACATTGTGAGTCGGTGTACCGGTTAATGCAATCATATTATGGGTCATATGGTATCGTGCATCTGTACAGTCATACGACTTTGGTGATAATAATGTCGTTAATATGTGAAACAAAAATCGAAAGTTTAAAAATAGAATACATAGTATGTATTGATTCTCTGTTTGATGTGAAACATACAAAATCACTAGTTTAATCGTACACCAACTGGTGTAGTGCAATAGTAACGCAACTCTCAATGCAATCATCGACCCGAGTAGCACACTTACATCACAATAAGTTACAGCAACTTGTTTATGACTGAAATAAGTCGTATATAAGTTTCTACAATTGATTTGTGACAAGCGTGCTACTAGGGGAGGGTTCGAATCCCAATTGAGGCAGATAATGTCTAAAGAATTAAAAAATGATTATGGAAACTATAATGATAATACAATGTAATGTGGCTTATGATGCTTAATGAACATAATTTGTAATTTCGGAGTGAATGATTAGATATGTTTTTTTTTTATTAAATTATAAATGATGCTACTCTGAAAGTCGTATGACGTTACAAGAAATCATTCTAGAGTCATTATAGTAGAATAAAATTAGAATCTTCTAATCGTTTTAATGTATAATATATCATATGAGAAACTAAAATGAATCGTATGTTTTTTTGGAAAAAATCGGCGCAATCAAACAACAATTTTACTTCAAACGTATAACATGCCAAAGAATTTCGCCATAATCAACATTAATACACGTATATGGCCTCCAAACTAGTACGTATATAGGTTTTAAGTGCAATATATACGGCTTCTGTGAAGGTATATCATTACGTATTATCTATTTGTAACTTCAATATAGCAACCCAAATGTTAGCTGGGTACCATTAATATACCCTTACATAAGCGTAGCTGCGTTGTTCTATCTGGGTAAAACATTTCCGCAGCACTCTCTTCGGGTTGTGACGCAGTACGAGATCAGAGCTGTGAAAGCTGTTGGATATTAGGATGTTAAAATATTTGAGAGTGGAAGTTTCGTGAACATTTAAATGAGCATTATATCAAACGAAAATATTCGAACGTTCCTGAACTTCCTCAGCCACTCTTGAAGTTGATTGAGTTTTCGAGAACTTCCACGAAGTGCTCTTTGTGTTCTCTAAGATTCAATAAATTTGTATCATCTTTTATTTTTCTATGATTTGTTTACCATCGATCTTGTTTTCCGTGTTGAGCACCAATGATACCGACGCCAGGAAGACAGCTCCCAGAACTGGACCCTACCTATAGACCCATCAACTCATGAGCCGGGGACTTTAATTTCCTTCCGAAAGGAGGCGTGACCAGAGATGTTATGCCTCAGAACATCCCGGTGGTACCAACTGGGATTGAACCCAGGCCTGCTGGGGTGAGAGGCAATCATGCTTACCACTACACCACCGGCACCGCTATGGCGTTGTGACTGACTGGCGGTTAATTTTCCAACATAATTTTAAAATCAGAAAACTTGTAAAATCCGTGAACGCCGTTTTCTCATTTCCAGTTTTTTTTTACAGATGGGACTGACTTGCGATTATGGGCAGTATATTGTATAAAATTTTAAATTCGGACCTCCCTGATTTGCCTCAGGGTTGCCACAAATCTTTCTTCACCGCATTTCCGCTAAAGGGAGAAGTCTTCGTGTTATTTGCAGCAGACTGCAGTCAAGTTTAGATATTTTCATCTTCTTATTTTCAAAACTGGAAGATTTCTCCCAACGTTTCCGAAATACAACATATAATATAGGGTGTCCCAGAACGTCTAATCACGATAATGTAACTCTGTATACAGCAAAATTTTTATTTCGTTTTCATGTTCTCTATAGTATTCTCTTAAAATTAAACGTTGAAAATCCGAGATCTAATCAGTCTTAAGCCAAGGAGCGGATTTTTGATCTCACGCTACTCATTAGCTTCAACAAAGATGCCTTTCGTGTTTCGCCACAATTTGGGATACTTTTTCCCAGTCTTTTGAAAACTTTGCAACGGAATCCGCTGCCTTTACATGTTGCCGCAAATATGCTTTGGTCAGGGCCCAAAAAGTTTCGATTGGCCTGGTTTCGGTCAACAGGGGTCGGTTTACGTCCAGATTTTTGCTTGTCCCGGAAAGTTGCTTCATCAACATTTCCGAATCGCGTTTCGAACGGCTCCGATGCTTACACCTTCCAATTTCGCTAATTGACTCAGAGAAATGTTGAGGATAGTACATCATTTGTGCACGATCTGTTTGCGCTTTTCCGGAGAAATGCTTCGCATTGTCACGGAAATGCAATGAACCGACCCTTACGATACACGAAACCGTAGGTCGAAATGTAAACAATGATTCAGCGTGATAATCTGAGCTTCCTTTTTGAATCCTAGTAGTAGTCATATAGTCACTATGAACGGAGCTCCAATTTGCTGGTCAAACCAATCGAAATATCTTGGATTATTACTTGACCAAAAATTAGCTATTAAAGATCACATTGAGGGCATTCAAGCCAAATGTAACAAATATATCAAATGGTTGTATCCTCTCATAAACAGGAAATCCAAACTTTGCCTGACGAATAAACTTCTAATATTTAAACAAGTTTTTAGACCGGCCATGCTTTACGCTGTGCCAATATGGTCTAGATGTTGCACTACCAGGAAAAACGCACTTCAAAGGATTCAGAACAAAGTTCTGAAGATGATTTTGAAGTTGCCTACTACCGAAGTTCATAGAATTTCGAATGTTGAGACTTTAGAACAAATGTCCAACAAAACAATTAATAATATCAGGCAAAAATCGTTAATTCCCTTTATACTTCGATAATATTTAGTTTTAATTTTTAGTTTTAAGATGTCAATTGTCATACTGACATGCAGGTATAAAAAACCTGTTTAAAATACTGAATTGCCAAGGCAGGAACAATGTAAACACACTTAGATATATATCATAACAATTAAGGCTGGTAAGTTACTGTAGTAGCTGGAGCACCTAGAATAAAATGAAATTTAATTTAATTTGAATTTAGAATAAAAAAACATTTACGAAAAAAATTGCCAATATTCCCCAATTTTTATCAGAGCTGCTAGAAGGAAGGCATTCGTCTGTTTCCTGAAATCAAAAGCAGATGTGTTAGATAAGATTTTGTGACTGAAATAGCTCTTCCGTAGACGCCAATTTCCAAGCAACACCAGAATAAACATTCAATGCTGCTCCTTTCTTCAGCATTGAACTTCATCAGCAAATTCACACAAGTCGGATTCGAGAATGAATACATTTCCATTCGTCTGCAGATGTTTTCTCAATTTCTTTCCAGTAAATATGGTAATTATGCACCTACTCATTGGGACCTCCCTTAGCTCAGTCGGTAAAGGCACAGCTACAAAGCAAGACCATGCTGGAGGTGGCAGGGTTCGATTCCCGGTCCGGTCTAGGAATTTTTCGGGTTGGAAAATTTCTCGACTTCCCTGGGCATAGAAGTATGATTGGACCTGCCACACAATTATACCAATGCAAAAATGGTACAGGCATCGAAAGCTCTCAATTAATAACTGTGGAAGTGCATCTAGAACACTAAGTTGAGAGCACGCAATAAGTTAATATGCGATACGCATATAAGCTTGAAATGCGAGGAAGAAGAAGAAGATGCACCTACTCATTATCTACTGGCTCAGAAGCAATTCGAATGTTATCATACTTGGAAATATTGAAAAGTCAAATAAAATCTGCAAACAAAGCAAAAGTAAACTCACAGCTGACTGATTCTATCGGCTTCTATGGAACAATTTAAACAACTTCCTGCAAACTGAAGCATCAAGCTCAGGGGCTGAAAATAAACTACGTAGACCGTATTTGAAAGTTTTTAGGCGACCCCTAGTAGAATATCGTCCATACAAATGATTAGAATTTTGAATGGATCGTAGAAACCCGCCAACTCCCCTCTTCATAAAGTGTATACGTGGTTTATGAACAGCCCCTCCCTCGGTTTAAAATGCTCGCATAAACGATCATCGTTGATAAACTTCCAAAATGTCCATTTTGGTTCGAGCATGCCACATTCGGGCACTTTTCAAATAATTCGGGCTTCGGTTAAGCGTTTGACTAACATAATTCGTTATCAAATGCTAATGTACATCGTACAACGGGAACGTGTCCGAATCCTTTACTATTTAGAGTAAAACCACCTTCCACGGCCACGCACCGCACGGCAGAGGGAAATGTGGAAAAACTTTTGCTTCGATGGCGCTGCACAAATTGGCATATAATTTGAGCGCTTTAATAAACTATAGCTGACGTGTGGCGTATTCAATGGCGCTTGATGGCGAGCGGTAGGACTTCATTAATATTCATTAAATTAGGAATGCCGAGATGGAATGGATGCAAATATGCACGAAGCATTTCAATAAATTATGATTCTAATGAACGTTTTTTCTTTGGGATAACTATTTCGCGATGGTTTGGGACTGCAGTGCTGTGCAAATTGTCACGCGTCAGTTAATGATTATGACTGTTTTCTGACGTGTGTTGTGTATGAGAAAACTGATTTAAACAACTTAATCCATTTGTTAGAGTTTTTTCTAAAATTTATGTTGTGTGTCGATTAAGTGCTTGACCAGTCTCTACAGTGCAGGTAGATGACTTTTTATTTTGTTAGATACATACTTCAACACATATTTTGCCGATCTTAGACTACTTGAGAATAGCAAGGTGTACCTAACCATAATTTTCTCTGTATGCGTGAGTTTGTGTTACTATTCTTGTTGACAAAATCATTTTCGGCAATCTTCTTCCAACCGGTACCTATCTCGGAGCCATGAATCGAGAGCTGCGGGCTTTTAGCGTTCACATAAATCTAATGCTGATGTGCGACTAAAGGCTGACTAAAAGTAAATTGGTACGCACAAAAATACCTGTAATTCGTGATTCAATTAGTTTAAAAAGTCCGTTAATGTTTGCTTTACAATATTTTTTTTAAACTTCAAAGTTACAGCATTAGATGGTTACATTTCGAACCTTCCTCTTGTTGGAGACCATCAGCCTAATGGAAACGGACACGGAATCAGCGCATTTCTTCCACTTTGCCCGCATTTGCTGGATGTCTTTGACTGTTCAACCGCTTCTTTGAAGTCGCTGCTTTGAAATTGCCTAATATTTTTCGATTGGTCGAAATTCCGGGCAATTTGGAGCTGACCAAATCGAGCCAAAAGATGAATTTGCCCCTATGCTTGCGATTGAACGACAATACACGCTTTTTCAGACATTCTTCGATAAACTTGGGATGCCATCGTCGAAGATTTGACGAATGGTTCCGTTTTCAAGCCATAACTGCAAATCGCTTGCCAAAATCATGTCTTTTTTCGCAAACTTGTCGGCAAACACGAACTTGAATCTTCCCGGCACATCCCCACGTCCTGTCGCGATGTAAAACTTTTGACCGGGAAGCTGCTTAAAATCGAGGTTTACGTATATGTCGTCATTGATCATAGTGCAGCCCTTGTGTTTCGTCAAAACACGGTCGTACAAGAGCCTTGCACGCTTTTTGGCCACGGAATTCTACTTCATGTGCCGGTTCGGATGTTTACTGGCTTTGTACGATTTGTATCCTTCTCTGGCAAGGATGTTCCGCACCGCTTGAATGTTGGCGTTGTACCTTCTGGCCACATCTCGGATCGAAAAACCGGGATTGGCTTTAATGCACCTCAACACCTTGCTGCGTAGCTGACAATCCCTGGTTCCAGTTTTTTCGCAGGTCCACTGATTCCTTTCCACTATTGGGGTTTCCTTGTAGGTTTTGAACACTCGACAAACTGTTGTTTTCGACATCTTCAACACTTTAGCCAGCTTGGAACTGGACCACTTCGGATTTTCCAGGAGTTGGTGAACAATATTTTTTCTTCTTTCAAGTTCCATTTGACGTTATTTATGAATGCAATCGACTACTTTGATCAAACTTGAACCAGTTGTTCTCTATATAAGTGTAAACAAACCACTGTCAAAGATGTTTGATTTCCAACACTAGAAGCGTGCTAGCGGCGCGCAAGGAACGTACCAATTTACTTTTAGCCAGCCTTTAAGTTTGGCTCATCTTTAACAGATTAGAGTTATCCTTATCCCCACACATCATTTGTTCATCAATTTCAAATCCGTATACGACACAACCGATCGAAATCAGCTATGGCAGATAAGGCACGAGTACGGGTTTCCGGATAAACTGACGCGATTGGTCAAGGCGACGATGGATCGAGTGATGTGCGTTGTTCGAGTATCGGGGACACTCTCGAGTCCCTTTGAATCTCGAAGGGGGTTACGGCAAGGTGATGGACTTTCTTGTCTGCTATTTAACATCGCGTTAGAAGGTGTGATCAGAAGAGCGCCTTATGTCTTTATTTCTTGACTCCTGGGCCTTCTCATATGACTGCCCAATTGGCACAAGAAAATATTGTATGATCGTCGAGTAAGATAAGTATTTTATGCACCGTTACAGGCAAATAAAACCACGGGAATTCTACTCGTTCAGTCAACCGGTTACTACAATAGACACCGAGAATCACGTTCAAGGAAGAACAAGGACCACTCCCAAGTAACAATTCTGCAATCATTTGGCATCCACTCTGATTTATGATGGTTTTATAATGGCAATGAATAATCCGTTTAGTTTAAATACAGCATTTCACAGTGTAAAACGTTCCTGCTGAGTAGTTCACCTTTTTGCTGTTTTAAAAACCTTTTACAGTCTAGCGAGAAGCCAAAAACTGTCTTGTTTTAAAATAAACTTTAAAGTAGTTCTCAATTTTACCATAAAACTAAACACCTATAAATCATTCAAAAACTTCATTAGCAATTTTGCATTAATGTCTTGATAAAATACTATATAAACCTGTTCTATCATTATAAAAGCAATCATAAAACCATTAGGTTTTAAATGAGAGCAAATGGCATATATTGTTTCTTTTTAGGCTTTTAAAAGTGTATCATAAAATCTCCTCTGTTTACAAATTGAATTTTAAGGATGGATCCTCACAGTGAATAAAAACCAAATTTATGACAAGGATATCTCGAAGGATAAACGAAATTGGAGGAAAAATTCAAGCGATGCTAACGACCGAAGGGAGGTCGATTTCAGTAAAATTTAGTTCTTTAGCACGTCCGGCGGAACGGGTACCACCAACGACTGAGCATCTGGTGGAGAAGAGTGAAGTGAGCGTGGTCCTCAAATTCATAAAACATTGTCAAAACAGTCTGAAAATAGACCAGCCTTTTCCAGACCTAGCGAATAGATCAAGATCGGAATAACTTGCGTCAGTAGCGACAGAAAACCACTGAAACTGTCAGTTAGCGGACACTAGTTGGTTTCCGATCCATAGCTGCGATTTTATTCGGCGAAAGGGTCATCACTTGGAAAAAATTCATTCAACCGTACATTCCTGCATCGTTTGATGGTGCACTTCCAGAACCATCCGGAAGAAGGGGATCTTTTCGGGAATGATCGAGGTTACAGCTGTGTGAAATGCAAAATGTTGTGAACACTTTCTGAGTAACTGCTTCCAAGCCATCGCACAGTGGTTCAAAACCCTCCAAAACGTGCGATTTTTATTTTTCGGTATGAAAACGACATTTTAGAAGGATGGTGCCTTCAGAAGCGTTGCAGAGTTTTCAAAGGGATATCGTTTGGTGCTGAGATATTGCTGATCTATCCACCTAGAAGGGCAGGGCAAAATTAAAATTTTACAAACTTGCTCAAATCATGTTGGTGTCTTGAGCAAAGTTGTAGATTATGTCAAATTAAATAACTTTGCTGAAGACACCAACGGTGTTGTTTAATCCAAAGACGCTTGAATTGTTTGCACAGTACTTCTGTAATTTTTGACACCTCGGAATGAATTTCCGGCATAAGATCCGTATCGATACTATAAAATTCTATGACTTTATATGTAACTGCAGAGCTTTTTGTCTTTAACGTTCCTTTAGCTTCTTTCCAGGAGAGGAACAGATCCCGTCTATCAATACCCTCTGTGTTAACAAATTACATTGCATTTTAGGTATACAGCAAAATGGAAGTATCAATATTATTATTTTTACGTACCTGAAAGGTTGCACATCTTTTCGGACTCCATTTTAGATTTTAAGATAAAGTTCGTCTAACACAATAAACTGAACGGTACGAATTGCCAGCCAAACAAACTGAAACTTAGCAGCACGTGGTTGATCAAAAACTGTAATTTATTTTTGTCTAGCTCTCACATAAACTCGGTAAACATTGTGTATTATATAAAGATGTGAATGTGTTAGTAGGATGGCAAACTGAAGACCAAAGGTAAAACCGGAATGCTGTATGAGGAAAATACGCTCCTCTTTGAATGAGGATAAATCAATAGAAGAACATTACAGAACAAGATGAAACCTATGATGTTTTGTAGTTTGAAAGCGTATCTTTCGAATGGAAACTGTTTGGTTTGCCGGTTTTTGCCGGTTTTTATGGTGTGTCGACGTGAAAAATGCGTATTTTGACTATAATATTGTTTATAACTTTGACAGTTATGGTCAGAGAGGTAAAGTGTCTTCGAGTCAAATGTGTGTTTTGTGATTGCAAATAACTTTTTACATCAAATCTTGTTGATAAAATCGCGTCCAAAAAAGTTATTTAAAAAAAACTGTTTTTGGGGGGTCATTTAAAGAAAACGTTCGTTAACTCGTTACGCAATCGTTTTACGAAGTTGGTGTCTTCAGCAAAGTTGTTTCATTTGACATAAACTACAAGAGCTGAAGACACCAACATGATTTGAGTAAGTTTGTAAAATTTTAATTTTGCCCTGCCCTTCTAGGTGGATAGATCAGCAATACCTTAGCACCAAACGATAGCCCTTTGAAAACTCTGCAACTCTTTTGAGGACACCATCCTTCTAAAATGTCGTTTTCATACCGAAAAATAAAAAACGCACGTTTTGGGGGGTTTTGAACCACTGTGAATCGCCTGGAAGAGCGCTGAATCACACAGCACAACTATCGAAAGATAAACAAACTTTGACGTTTAACATTATGTAGGCATCATTGCCGTCAAAAATGCTGACATAAATCTGAACGGGCTATGATCAAGCAAATCAAATTTTATATGGCACATAAAACTAAGCCACTTCATGAGAACTATTTTATAATTTTGGAAATTCGGCAGGATTTTTATGCGATCAGTTTTTATTTTAATTATTTTGATAAGATCGGATGGTATTTATGAATCCTTTTTTTTATCTTGATTGTTGTTTTTCTAGTAAACTTAGCAAGCAGCTAGGGTAAATGGCTGATATTATGGTTTTAATTTTTGCCATATAGCTTTTATTGTAGCTTAAATACGGTTTTAAAATGGATCTCAATGCCTTTATCGTATAACCATTTTGCAGTAAATCAATCTTGAAGAACTTCGAAAATATAACCTTCAGAACCTTCTCCAGGGTGGGCCAACTAGACAGGTTCTAGCATCAATGAGGTTTTAGTGGATGCATTAATGGCAAAGCAGTCTTGAGCAGGGTTTTATGGATGTTGTTTTATAGTAGCTGTGTAGTATTTCAAAAAACTTAAAATGTTACTTGGGCTGTTCGTTCAATCAATCGGTCACTACTACCAATCATAGTTCAGTTAATTTTTGGTCACTACAATAGACACCGGGACTCACCTGCCACGAGAAACAAGAATCACTGTTCATTCAGTCGACCAATCGCTACAATAGACAATACGAATCACCTTCTTGTCCAGTCAACCGGTCACTATTTGGAATCAAAACTTTTTCCCTCGCTTTTACCGCACGCTGCTTTGCAACGCATACCGTTTTTTTTCGCATGCCTACTTCGATTTAACACCAAGAGTAAGTGACGTATGAAGGGGCTGCTCTATGTATAAATGCAAAAAACGATTATCTGTACTATAGGTTTGGTAATAAGCAGATCGGCAGAGAATGCTTAAAAAAGACTAATGATTTGGTATGCATTGGGCACCATTTAAATAATGTTTTCAAATGTATTTAGCCTGGTTTGCCCAATTTTGCAAAATTCCGAGCTGTTGGCCTTGGAAATAGTGCTAATTTTGGGTCAAAACCTTGAATATCTTAAGAAATATTGACGATAGGAACTTGCTTCCCAAGACAAAATGACGTATTTAAGGAAAATACAATCATTGCATTGGTGCTTCTTGAAAAGTTATTTGCAAAACATTGATTTTCTGAAGGCTCTTACCAAAAGTAGAAGGGTCTGTGCCTAGGGGCACGAACGGAAGCTTGACGTAGGACCGCTAGTGGACGGAATAAATGTGAAGAGCATTTAGTTCTTTCAATTGATCAATTATCTATTATCTCAACTCTTTTCGTTTTTGAATTGTAGGCGTACTAAATTTGTAGTAATCTTTTTCAAAGAGAAAGTTGATTAATAGAATCAATCAAAATCACTTGCACATCTGCTTCCGAGTATGGTTAAAAGATTACTACTCTGGAGAGCATTTTGTGTGGTCGTTCGGGGCTTGTGGCTCGGAATATGGACAAACAAGCACAGATAAATTCTATTCCAACTCTTTACTGATGTAAGCTGATGGCCCTGAAGAGGGCCGTTTTATTGAAGAAGACATCCATGGCCACTTACGCTTGGCAGGAACACCTTCAGCACACCTCGTAGACACCACCACGACGAGCCAGACGACCGATGGCAGTTATCTCGAAGAACTTTGCGATGACGCTTGGCGCCTCCTTTACCAGACCTTTTCCTCCTTTGCCACGACCATTCAATTGTTGCTTGTTAGGTGTGAAGGAGTGGACTAGCCACCACCTTTCTACTGTTTCTGTTCACCACGCCGTCCGAAGCGAAAATGAGCTAATGCCATACAGCAGCGCTTTTTTATATCTTTTCAGGTTCAAGCAGAATGATGAGCAACCAAGTGGTATAAAAGCTACAAAGACTCCTCCCATTATGAGTAGTTTGCTATCAAGTAGCGACACTGGCTCTTTTCCTTTTGCGTACACGGCAGGAACTCAGCGATGAGTAAATTTGTCTCATGGTTTCCTCTGGAAAACTTAAAAAATCTGCCAGAAAATGAGGATATTGACGAAAATTTTATTCAGTCTCGGAGTAGTACCAATAGACTGAGTAAATCCAATCTTTACTTTTCTCAAATTCGGGAATTTTTCCCTGGAAAATCCAGGGAAAACCTGAGAAAACATGAGGCAAATTTACTAATCGCTGAGTTCCTGCACTTTGTTTCTTATTTCTGAGATAACTAAACTCAAATTTGGGTCGTTCTCATTCGCCGTGATATCACCTTGAAAGATATCGGCACCGGTGGTTAGCGTGATTACCTCTCATCCCAGCAGGCCTGGGTCCAATCTCAGTCGGCGCCACCGGCATGTTCTAAGGCATAACATCTCTGATCACGCCTTCCTTCGGGAAGTAAAGCCGTTGTTCCCCGGTTGAGTTGATGGGTCGATTGGTAGGGTCCAGGTGTGGGAGTTGCCTCCCTGGCGTCGGTAGCATTGGAGCTCAGTACGGAAAACAAATCTCACGTCACTTTTCAATAGGTCCTATCTACATTGATCGATTCTTTTCATCAACACTACCTTTCGTAAATAACTCGTCTTCACAAATGTTTCCTGCCGTCTTCCTCGAATTAGATACTAGATTGTTGCTTCTTCCATCGAAAATATCCGGCCGTGGCGATTCAAAGTTGATGAAGGTTGATCAAAATAATTTGTACTCCTGCTTCCAGTTTGATTACATGAGCATTTTGTGTGATCGTTGGTTCTGAATATGGACAAACAGGCTTGGTGCCCTCAAAAGAGCCGTTTTGTTGCCAAAGTTGGTGATGATTTAACCTCCGAAACCAAACAGAGTGCGTCTCTGTCACTTCAAAACGTAGATGACATCCATGGCCGCTTACGCTTGGCGTTTTTAGGTGACAGCATCACGGATCTAATTTTTCAGGAACACCTTCAGCACACCTCGTAAATCAGACCGAAGATACGTCAGACACCGCCATGGCCGCCAGAGCGAGGTAGTTATCTCGAAGAATTTGCGTTTGATTCTGCACAGTTCGAAAAAGTAGTGTAAATTTCTGTCCAATATGATGCACATAAATGGAGTGTCACATATCATATACGTTTACATTATATATCATGTAAAGTTCTGACACATTTCATGCAATGAAGCAAATATTGTTTACAAAAGCCCATCTTTGTAAACACCATTGTTTACAAGTTGCTTGGTTGCGTGAAATGAAATACAAATTTACGTGAATGAATGTTTACATCACTATTAAAATTCAGAATTTTTATCTGTGTGAATATGGCGATGAGTGTGCAAAATATTACGCAATTCCATCCTCCCTATTCGCACGCGCCCGAGGATCGGAGGCGAATGCCACTTCGACTTGTTTCGTCTACTTACTACTCTCTGACGACTGTGCTGGAGAAGCAGCATATGCATGTAGGTAATTGGTGGATTTGTTAGTTAATTCGACGCTTTTGGACAATGCTGGACATTTACCAGTTTTTCAATAGTTTCTTGTTGAAAGTCAACATTCGGAAGCAATGCTATCTATGCGTAGCCATATTTCTGATCGATTGGTGATAAAATTATTGAAATTGGATCAGGGGCAGCTGAGTTATTAACGTTCAAAATCTTTCTTAATTTGTTATATGTTCCATTTTCGGTTTTCACAAAGTGTACCCCCATATAGAAATCAAAGACGTAGTCCTACGTCAAAAAATTACATGTTTCGGTAAACCTAAGAGATAGCTGGTTTACACCTGAGCAAAAATGTTTGATTTAATATTGTGTAAAACTTTGCTCAATATACCAATTTGCTTTCTCCATAAAAAAAAGGATTTTTTTATCTCCCTGCTAGGTAAATTAATCATGAAATGGCTAAGCCCAAAAGAAAGGGATTTTTAAGTGCACAAACTTTTTCGAAGACACTAAATGGCTTAAATGGACCGTTTTAGCATGAACTAAAAAACGCACGTTTTGCACTTTGCGCTGATTAGACCGGTGGTCCTCTACGGCCACGAGACCTGGACTATGCTCGTGGAGGGCAAACGCGCCCTTGGTTTTTTTCGAACGGAAGGTGTGGCGTACCATCTACGGTGGAGGAGGTGAATGAACCACGAATTGCACTGCTGGGAGAACCATCCATCGTCCACATTGCAAAATTGGGCGACTACGGTGGGCTGGGCACGTGGTAAGAATGCCGCACGACAACCCAGTGAAAATGGTTCTCGAAAGCGATTCACACAGGAACAAGAAGAAGAGACGCGTAGTGGGCAACGTTAGTCGACCAAGTGGAAGGCGACCTGCGGACCCTTCGCAGACTACGAGACTGGCGAAGTGTGGCCATAGACGACTTCTTCGTTCAGCAGAGGATAACAAGGCCTTCATCCGCATGGATGTACAAACTGCTGCTAGTGACTTAATTATGTTGGTATAGACTAATTAACATATGTTTAAATCAACAAATCTTTCAGACTAAGAAACGGCAATGGGATTGATAGCAATTTAAATTTTGTTCAGCAGTTAGATCACTTTCACTTTAAAGATAAGCATCTTTTCACTTATTCCTCTCAGCACAGCTAAAATTTAAATACCTCAAAGACAAAATCACAGTTCCAACTCACGAACCTCCTGCAGTGAAGCTCTAAAATTCTGACAGAAAAACTCTTGCTAGCCCTCACATAAGCACTCCCCAGTGTCATCTTAATTTGTGAAAATTATCTCAATTGAGTTGTTACAGAGTTTATGGTGTTATTTTTCTGCTACAGTCTCCCACACCGTCTTGACTTTTCCACATCACACTCTCCACGAGCAGAAGACGCTTTTCACTTTCTCCGCACTTCACACAACAACCAGCAGCAGTAGGAGTGCAGTGACAGCGCTTTTTCCTCCACTTGTCATTTGTTCAGCAAATTTAGTGTGAATTTTTCTCCCTTTTTCACCATTTTTCTCTAAACCCCATGGTTTGAGTTGAAATGCCTTTCCATGATACCACCGCCACCCGTTCTGGGATCGGGTAATTTTCTTGGCGTATCGTCAGACAGCAGTCAGTGATGGCGCAACCATTCTATGTAGGGTAGGTACAGTAAGTGGCAAAAGGGACCCAAAACGAGCGAGACAAGTGCTACCATTCGTTACCGTTGACGGCGCTCTCGGCTTCGTCGTCATCGTCGTTCGTTATCCCAAAGGGCGTCAATGGGGGGACTTGGTTCTCCGTGGAAAAAAGGAACAAACAGCCGATGGCTTCTGCCGGGGGAATAGCGCTTCTAGTCCCATCCGTCAGCTGTGTGCTCTGCAGTTACTGCTGCAAAGGCAGGGATGAAGCTGATGGAATATTTTCGCTTCAATTTAGAGCTCTTTGCACTGCACAGAGTGACTTTATGGCTTGGAGCCTTTCATCGAATGGATTACTGCTGGAAGGAAAACCTTACCAATGGGATGATACTGGTATGAGGGTGTACATTGCAGTTAATGGTACTGAGAAGGGAAAGATTTGCAATGAAAAATACATTCCGTTTAGACGGAGAGCATCTCGAGGCATAATCGAGGCTCAATCAGTGGAAGAGATCTTCCTATGATGTTTGCTTTCGCAAAACATGAAATCTGCAGCTGCAACGATTTATTCTTCATTTTTAACTTTCTCCTTCTTCTCTTTTGCTCTGGTCTTGTTTAATGTATACCGAAAGAGAACGAGATTTTATAACAAAGTTCACAATTTGGAACACAATGATAATTCTTACGGGTTAATGTGCTCTGAATGCCACGAAAATGTGAAGATGATCGTATACTATCGACCCTGTTAATCTAAAATTATTAATATGTTATATAGCTTAGCTTAGACTGACTGCACTTATCAATGATTGCTGCTTCATGATTGATCCGAAGCAGTGCGATGCGGCAAACTCGGATGGCCAATGAGAATTGTACAACTTTCAGTGAAGGATCAATAACGGCACTGGCCACGTCCTTACAGTCAGGTGGAAATGAAAAGGAAATGTTAAGTGTGATCTTTGCTGTATTAGAGACCGATTGTATGACAATCTGCATGATTGTATGACAAAAGGTCTAAAGAAAAAAGTTCGAATAACAAAATGTCAAATGACAAAAGGCTGAATGGACAAAAGGTCGATTGAACAAAATCTCGAGTGATGGGAAGCGAGTTAAAAGAAAGAAGAGGGACAAAAGATTGAACGATTCAAAGAGTGACAAAATAAAAAGGTCTAATGAACAAAACGTCGAACGACAAAAGGTCTATGGTACAACAGGTCGAATTGAAAAAAAAAGTTGAACTATTCAAACAGAGACAAAAGGTCGAATGATGAAAAGGAGGACAAAAAGTCGAATGAACAAGAGGACAAATGACGAAAAGGGGGTCAACAGGTCAAATGAAAATAAAAAAAACGCGGAATGATTCAAAGAGGGTCAAAAGGTCAATTGGTGACATATTTTGGTTTGAAGCCCACTTGCCCAGATGGCACATAGTGGAAAGAATACTTGTCAGACTTAAAGCACCGTTATGTTGCAAACTAGGGGAAATCGGTTATGACTGAATCCTGATGAATGTGGGCGTCTTAGTGGAAAACCTGTATTAAGAAAGAGAAAGAGAAGGATTAGTTATTTCCATTTAATTCCACTACCTTATTTGCCTATCCTGGACAGTCATCAGGGAACCGTCATCATCTTCTTCGCTTGAATACAAAATTTACAGGAAACCAACAAGCACCAAAAGAGTTATCCCCTATACTTCCAACCATTCGTTCCAGCAGAAAATGGCCGCCTTCCACCACATGATTCATCGGATGCAGAGAAATTACAGTACCTCTTCGAAACAGCGAGACTCAACGGATACAAGGAGACCACAATCCAGGCAATCATTGATAAAAAAGCGAGAATTCTACAAAGGAGATTATTGGCGTCTTGCAGTGAAACTTTTCCAAGCTTTCGCCACCTACATTTCGAAGTGAGAACTACTAGATGGAGGATACTTTCCAAATTCTCCAAGTAAAACAGACGATTTTTGGGGCAAATCGGTACATAAAGAAAAACTAATAATTTCCGGTGGAAACTTTTGCTTGAATCGTGTAAGAAAACGTGTTTGCAAACTAACTGTTATTATTTCGGTATGGATCCGAGATGTTTTCATGGAAAATTATGCATAACAAGTTTACACCCACAGGTAGAGGTTACCTCCTGCGCAGCTGCATTTTTCGGAAAATGGCGAATGTGTGCGATTTCCACTAAGATGAAAAGGAAAATTAAGTGAATTTAATGGAGAATTGGTTGTATAGGACGCCAATATTCAATAAATGTTCATGTTGGCCGTTTTAAGGCAAACATATTGATACTCACTCATTTTCGACGGAAAACGTAACGGAACTTGATGTACTCAACACGCACCATACTAGAAAATAGTGCTAGATGGTTTTCAAAGTGATAACAAGATGACAAATTATCTTTATTTTGAGTAATTGAGCAATTTACTTCTGTTTACATCTTATGTGCGATGCAGCATTGATGGAGCTGTGAAATGAAATGAATATATCTTATGAATGTTCATCTGGAAAAGTCAAAGATGCACATCAGTCTGATCGTGAAAACATTTTCTTCTTCAATCCAAATGTTATATTGGAAGGATTATACGCAAGCTTGATGAAAATTATGATCTAATGCTAATTTTCACGAATTTTATAAGCAGCCTGTCAACATTATCATCATCATGCAGTGGCGACATCTGCGTCGAGCTTTTACGGCAATCTCCCAATTTATAACCTTCACCGCAGCACCTGAACCCTTAAAACGAGTGTCCGTTCCATTTGATCAAGATATTACTTGTAAGTTAAAACAATTCGGATTAGGTTTAATTCACCTAGGTTTAGAAATAACCAGTTTAAATCATTGTCAGGATCCACTAAAAACCCAGTTGATGTTTTAGGTAAAGCAGGTGTAAATGAAATAAGCTGTAATCATTGTAACAAAGTATACGTGGGACAAACCAAGAGAACTTTAGCAACTAGATTTAAAGCCTATATGTTAATAAGGCCAAAAAGCAAGAGGAAAAAGGCCTAACATATGATTTCAGATGAAGGTTGCAGTACATATCTTCACAGAGGACCACCAACTATGGACGGAGGACATCACGATTTTACGAACCGTATCCACACCATGGAAACTGAACGTCTGAAAACAACGGAATTCAACTTTACTCACCAGGGATCAAGGAAACGGACACACATGGCTTTTCAAGTTACTACCAAGGACACATCAACGAGTAAACAGTGGAGTATCTGCTCCTACAGAAAATTAAACTTCAGTTTACCTAGCTGCTGAGTGAAAATGTATCTGTGACACTGAAGAAGTCTGCACATTGTAGACGAAATACGCGTATCTGTCCAGGATAAACAAATAGGTAGTTTATGACTGGTTTACCCTTATGAACTACAGGTATACCTCGATGTAACGTAACTGTCACTTTTGACTTTCATCGTCGTTTTCTTGCAAACAACCATTCAAGTTTGACCGGCTAGGGTGACCAGGGTGATTTTTAGAAACACATAAATCGACTGCATATAGCAGGTTCCCAACACGTCTCTGATAGGAACATAGTGTTATCTTCCTTGGGCCTCAAGGGTATTCAAAAGTCGCTCTCTGGCGGCGTCATTATCCGTACATTGCCAAACTGCGTGATCGATGTCATCGTAGCCGTTTCCACACCAACAGATGTTACTGTCCACGAGGTTTATTCTATGGAGATGTGCATCTAGCCTTTTAACCACGCTCTCGAAGAAACCTTAAGAATAATTAAATCGTTTTGCCAACTCGACAGGGTACTCACCCCGGATATCTGCTCTCGAAATTCTACAGACTCAACAAGGTATACGATGATTCAACTTAATGATAGAATGGGCTAACCTTAGTGAAGCCTCATAATATCATTGGTTTGGATTATTAGGTTTTCCAAAATACCTGGAATTCAAATCTTTATTTTTTTTTGTGTAGTCGCTTTAACACTCTTGGATCATTCGTGACATATCCCCGTCAGATTTGAACTCATGACTTTGGCGTGAGAAGTATGGACTCCGATCTTTATGTTTTACAGATTAATCAATGTATTCTAGGATGTCATGCCTAATCTTGTGTACCTTAATTAATTAATTAACTAATTTTTAATTTATCTCTGGAGTCATGAATTTTTTGGATAGTTGATTGTGTCCGGTGACGAACATGTCTGTTGCCACACTTCCTGGGCACAACAATGTAGTGGAGGTGACACCCAATACCGACTGTCCTACGGATATTTAACATGTGTCAGCAACAGATGAAATTTAAGCATAAGAAATCCATCAGGGAAGAAGATCATAAAACGATCAAACAATAGCAATTTTCGCTGATGAATTAGTTAAAATAATAAGTAAATTGATAAATAGTTAGTAAAGAAGATAGTGAGCTCGAATAATTACTGTATAATTCCTTAATCTGAGAAGAAAAAGAGTATTAATTGGTACGGAAAGGTAAGAAAACGGCAATTAAACTAATGCTTATAGTATGCTTTACTTTCAGCTTATCATTGGAAAGTTGGATAACCTCAACAAAAATAAATTCTAGTTAGTCTAAGCAGCCAACACGGTAATTTAAACTACTAAAATTAATACTCGAAGTGCTAAATTGTATATCATTACAGTTAGACAGTAAGATCGATGCTCATTAAACTTTACGGAGAAGAATTTGATGAAAATACCGAATAAGTAAGCTCAAAGTTCTTTCTTTCGACATAAATTTAACTAACTCTTTAATAAAATTGCAGCTGAAGCTGCCACAATTGGAGCTATTCAAACGGTGTTTTTACTACGTCAGCAATGAACAGATTGCGCGAGAGCAAAAAGAATATAGTTTTTCTTTTTAGTAATTTTAAGGATTTTTAGGGACTTTGCCTAGACATAAAATACGAAGTTGGAAACAGATATTTTATAAAGGTTTATAGGATCTTTCGAGACCAAATTATGGCCTGAAAAACCTACTGGGGATGAGAATATTTGATTTTTCCCGGTGCAATTTGGGTTTTCCCGCAATTTTCCCGTTTTTTTTCCGGCAAATCCAAATTCCCGATTTTTTCCTGAATTTCCCGGTTTTTCCGGTTGGATGGAGGGTGCACCTGTAAGCAGAGACACTTACGCGTGATCCACTGGAGCAAGAAGAAGCTCTTTCCAATTATAGAAATGTTCCGACCCGATACAGAACAAGCCATCATACGAGGGGATGTCCCAATTAGTGGGGAGAAAAGGCCACCTTCAATTCACGAAATTTTAACAACAGGGAGATGGCAATTTCACTCTTCTCATCCAAATCTCGTTAATCAGGCCCTGGTGGTCCCATCTCTACCCAATTAATTTAGATGGTTATATGAAAATATGTAGAATATAATAATAAAATACACTTGATTTTCTGCTCAGTAAGCAAAAACGATTCCTCCAAGGTAATTAAGCATATCAAATCCACAACACTCAACGACAAAATATGATTAAGTTTTCGCTTGTTTTGTAATAAACAACAGAGGTACGCGGTAATTCATATAGTTTCTGCGGTTGATGGTTAATTTTAAATATTTGAATGGTACTTTCAATGATGACTGCTGTCTTCAAAAATATCTAATAGCAAATACCTGTGTTGTGATATTTCCTTCAACGAAAACATATTTTCTTGCATTGCCATGGTCATCTGGTCCAAAGTAGTCCACCGAGCACTCGGAATGAGCGGTTGAATCAATGTAGAGATGTGTTATATGCAAAGTGCAAAACGAAAATGAAGGAAATACGAAATGGATTGGTTTCAAGAACTTACAGTTTCATCGGATTCCCCAACTTATCATACTCAAGCAAAGTAAGTATATACAAGCTACATTACGACTATATAGCTACTTCCCAAGTAACATTTTAAGTTTAATGAAATACTACACAGCAACTAAAAAACAAAAAAAAAAAAATTCATAAAACCCTGGTCAAGGCTATTTTGTCATTAATGCATCCCCCAAAACCTCATTAAGACTAGAATATGTCTAGTTGGCCCACCCAGGAAAAAAGGTTCTGAAGGGTGTATTCTCGAAGCTCTTCAAGATTGATTTACTGCAAAAGGTTGTAGGACGAACGCATTGAGAACCATTTGAAAGCTACAATAAAAGCTATTTAGCAACAATAAAAACCTTTTCCAAACCATTTCCCCTAGCCGCATGCTGAATCCACTAGGAAAGCATCAATCAAGATAGAAAAGGATTTATGAATCCGATCTTATCAAAATATTAAAATAGAAACTGATGGTATAAAAATCTTGTTGAATATCCTAATTTATTACAATAGTTCTCACTAGTTTTAAGTGCCATATTAAATTTTATGTGAAATGTACGTGAAAACATTAAGTCCACCCTCGTAAAACGTCGATTTGACCAATTGTTTAAAATTGTAAAAAAAAATATTCTTCAGATCGAGCTTGGCCGAGATATTTTTTTTTTATTACTTTCGCATTTAAATGTTTGCTCATTGCTAAATTCACCAAAATATAGTTATATCTAAGGAAATATTGATTGAAAATCGAAGATTGTAAAAAACAAGCAAACTAATTGTAACATGGCGGTGGCATAAAAGTTGATTTCCATGGGTCATTTGTGAAAAAGTTGTTTTGCTTTCAAGAATTCCTTAACAAATTAATAAGGTTTTAAAATGGCTTCTATGAAGAAAACTTGCAGGCTGAATTGTATTTATCAAAAGCCATTTTGCTTGATCCTAACCCGTTCAGATTTATGGCAGCATTTATGGAGACAAAGTTGCCTGAAAAAAGTTAAACGTCAAAGTTTGTTTATCTTTCGATAGTTGCGCTGTGAGATCCAGGATTCTTCCAGATGGTTTTCTCTCGATCAATTGAGAGCAGTTACTTAGATAGTTTGCGATACTGTTTTATAAAATTTCGCATTTATAACAGCTGGAAGCGCAATCGTTCCCGAAAAAGATCCCCTTCTTCCGGATGGTTACAGAAGTGCACCATCCAATGATGCAGGGATGTACGCTTGAATGACATTTTCAAAGAGTTGATTCTTTCGCCGAATAAAATCGCTGCTTTGGATCGGAAACCCGCTAACTAACAGTTTCAGTGGTTTGCTGTCGGTTGTTATTTCGTTTTTCATCGCAAGATCTTGAGAAGGCTATGTTTTTCCACTTTCGACAATGTTTTATGATTTCGAGGGCCCGCTCACTTTACTCTTCTCCAACAGATGGTCAGTCGTTGATGAAATTGAATTGATTTTTTCATCCTACTTCGTCTATCCTTTGATATTTCCTTGTCATTAATTTGACATTTATTAACTATGAGGAAACATCTTTTAAGCTCAATTTGTAAACAGAGTAATTGGGGAGTTAATGATACACTTTAAAAAGCCTAAAAAGCAACAATAAATGCGTTTTGCTCTAATGCAAAACCTTATGGTTTCATGGTTGCTTTTATAATGATAGAACACATTTATAAAGCATTTTATCATAACATTAATAAACAATTGCTAATGACGTTTATGCTTGAATTACAGAACAGTTTTAAGGAGGGATTGATAACTATTTTAAATTTATTTTTAAAACAAGACAGATTTGACTGTCTTGCCAGACTATAAAAGGTTTTAAAAACAGCAAAAATCTGAATTACTAAGCAGGAATGTTTTACACTTTGAAATGCTATATTTAAATTAAATGGATTGTTCATTGCCGTTATAAAACCATCATAAATCAGAGTGGATGCTGCATGGTTACTGATTTGTTACTTGGGTTGGGTACTCATATGACCGTCGGATTGGTTCATCGGTTGTGAAGTGAAGTACTTCTGAAAGTGATGCGCTATATTTATAAATGTTTTGATTTTATCCTAACGTTACCTCGATATTATAACACAGACAAACAGACCCAACACATTCAACATTTCTCATTGTAAACGCTACCGTCATCTGTCGTATACGTGATGGGCAATACACTCAACACATGGCTGTAGTGTATAAATGTCCAACACAAGGGAATTGATTATGCGCGCTACAAGTGGCGGTACTACCAACTAAGAAATATTCAAAATAACCCAAAAATACCTTATTAACAAGATATCCCACTAATCAATTCCTCGAACAAGGAAATAGATACACAACCCTTATGTGATCACAGTGCCATCTGGTGAGTTCACATTGAAACTGTTGGAAGTTCCCCACCAATTGCACCACCAGGGTTCAATAACTGACAGGTGTCAGCATGACATGTGACAGTGCGGACATTCATGATCAGCCAAAGAAGACGATATCATCCTCGATGTCATCATCATTATATTGCGATAGCAAGGCTCTCACTCTTTTGTGATTGCTCCGATTTTCATTCATTACCACTTTATACGCAACAGAAACATTTGAGAAAACAATCACACATTGTAACAAGTACGCTTTTCCATTTAATTATTTATTAATTATTTATTTGCACAGAATTCCTCTGCGGTCGATTATGAAGCGATAGAACAATATACCACCTACCCTACCATAATACCACCTCGTTTTTTACCCACAACAATCGAGAATTCGCCAGCCAATACAAGCGCTTTTGATAACCCCGTCTCACAACAACGTTTGGATTACAATGATGACCTACGCACGAATACTGACAACGAAGGTAATCGGTTTGGAAGTGAGGAAAGTGAAGTACCCCTTCCAACGCAAGTACAGCAGGCCGAAGGAACCATTCGGGACGTCTTTCTCCACCCCGTTGATGGTGAATTCACCGCTGTAGCCGATGGAAACTACGACACAACACTGGAAACTTGGGATAGACGGCAGGGGGAAGGTGTATCCCTTCTTTGCCCTGGCCGCCGCCCTACACGAGCAACCAAAATCAACAGCACCCCGTCACTCTCTTCATTCCGAGCTCTTCCATGGATTTCAACGCCTGACAGCACCATAGCAAGCAACGATACTACACAAAGTCTTTCCCCAGTGTCAGCTGTTGCCGGCAATTTGGGAAGAAATCGTGTAGTAGTTTCGGCAACGGCTGACACTGTGGGGCAAGACGTCCCACAGGTCAGTCCCATCACGATACAACCGCGAAAAGGTACTGCCGTGCCCAATATCTTTACAGATTTTGTTACATCCCCACCAGAGCTATATCCCGGAAAAAATCCTTCAGGTACTCGTCGAGCAAACATTACACAAAGTGCTTCCCCAGTGCCGGCTGTTGTCGGTATTGGAAAAACTAGTGTAATGGTTTCGACGGCAGCCAGCACTGTGGGGCCAAGCATCCCACAGGCAAGTTCTGAATCGATAGAGTTACCAGCGCCGATTACTGCGGCACCTTGCACTTTTACAGGCGACCCGCCACCGACACGAAGACCATCACTATCCTCATCGTCGTCCATCACACGGTCAGCTAGTATCAGTTACCACGGTGGCTGCTTCGCACTTCAGTGGAATATTCGGGGGCTCAGGGGCAACATCAGTGAACTGAAACTCCTCATAGCTGAGCTCGAACCCTGCATAATCGCACTCCAGGAGACCAAGGTGAATCAGACTGTCGCACCACCAGACTACATCGGCAAGAACTACACGCTACTGTTGGAATCCAATAACACGCACTACTGGCAACACGGGGTTGGTCTTGCTGTCCGAGAAGGCATACCTTTCGAGCGACTGCAAGTAGGCACCTCCTTACACCTCGTCGCTGTGCGCATCCACACACCGATTCAGATAACTGTAGTCTCTATCTACGTCCCGCCGAGCTCAACACAGTGTCAGGATGCGTTAAGTGATCTACTCGACCGACTGGAAGGTCCTATCATGTTTCTGGGAGATTTCAACGCTCATCATCTAGCATGGGGATCACAAACAGTGAACGCGCTCGGCCGTTTCATCTCCGAAGCTACTTTGGACAAGCGGCTGGTAATTCTGAACAATGGCTCACCCACTCGCATCGACCCGGCCACAGGCAACACCTCTGCAATCGATTTGACCTTCTACTCCGACAGTGTGGCTCGCAGATTCACGTGGCGAACCCTACCGGACACGCACAATAGTGACCATTTCCCGATAATAGTTTCTATTCCTGGGTGGTCATCCTCACGAACGACACGGCGGAAATGGTTGTACGATCGCGCTGATTGGTCGTTATATGAACGTATCACCGCAGAAACCATCCGGCCAGATGTTGAATGGGACGTAGACAGCTTCACGAAGAAGATAATTGCAGCAGCAACTCGTGCCATACTGCAAACCAGCGGCCGTATGGGGCCTAAAGCGGTACCATGGTGGTGCCCTGAAGCGAAGGCGGCGATTCGACATCGACGAAAGTGTCTTCGATATCTGCGGCGGCTGCAGACATCTGATCCTGATCAACCCGCTGCATTGGCGAGGTTTCAGGAAACCAGAGCTGTAGCACGGAAGGCGATAAAGGAAGCAAAAGAACGATCGTGGGAGAACTTTGTGGCCATAATTGCACCAAGCAGCACGACAACCGAACTGTGGCGAACGGTGAACACGCTACGTGGCAGCCGACAACAACGTACCGTCGCACTCAAGCGATCGGATGGCTTCACCGATGACCCCGAAGAAACTGCGGAAGCGCTAGCCAGTTTTTACAGCGATAGATCTGCGACCTCCAGTTACCCTACTTCTTTTCAGAAGACTAAGGCAGCAGCTGAAAGAGAGTCCATAGATGTTTCGCCAAACACGGACGACGTGTACAACAGCGACATTACCCTAAGCGAACTTCTGTGGGCTCTCGAGAAAGGGTGAGCTGCCTCGACAGGACCCGACATGATAGGGTACCCAATGCTTCGACGTCTACCTTTGTCCGTGAAGATGACACTGCTAGAGCTGCTCAACCGGATCTGGCGTAATGGAGAGTTTCCCACCAGCTGGCGAAATGCAATCGTGGTGCCCATTCCGAAGCCAAACTGCCTCGATACCGGACCCGCTGCGTTCCGTCCAATCTCGCTCACCAGCTGCATGGCGAAGCTGCTTGAACGCATCATAAATCGACGACTGATCACCGAGCTAGAGTCGAGCGGGCGACTCGACAAACGACAGCACACTTTCCGTGCCGGGCGAGGCACCGACACGTACTTTTCCGAGCTCGAGCGAACGCTTCCAAGCACAGACGAGCACTGTCTGATAGCATCCCTGGACCTGTCGAAGGCTTACGACACCACCTGGCGGCGCGGCATAATCCGCACTCTGAGGTCATGGAGAATACGTGGTCGGATGCTGAACATGATGAAAAGTTTCCTCTCGGAGCGAACGATCCAGGTATCCGTTGGGCGGCATATGTCTCGCCAGTATCCGTTGGAAAACGGAGTTCCGCAGGGCTCTGTCCTGTCAGTGACGCTGTTCCTCATCGCGATGCAGCCCATCTTCCGAGTAGTGCCCAACGGAGTCTTCATTCTTTTGTACGCGGACGATATCCTCTTAGCAGTGCGAGGTGCTAAAACTGAAGGCTTACACCGAAAATTACAGGCTGCCGTCAAAGCCATCAACAAATGGACGAAAAGCGTTGGTTTCACTGTGTCGGCAACAAAGTCACATGTCTTCTACTGCAGTCCGAACGCACGACGGGATCCCGTGCGAGATATCTCTATCGAGGGAACTCCCGTGCCAAAGACCAACCGGCTGAGGATTTTAGGTGTAACCATGGACCGAACGTTATCCTTCAAACCTCACTGCAATATGGTTAAGAAAGCATGCGAATCTCGGTTACGGATTTTACAGATGATCGGTGCAAAACTTCCACGTGGTAATCGGACCTCTCTGCTGCAAGTTGGGTCAGCCATAGTTACTGCGAAGCTGCTCTACGGGATTGGACTTGTTAGTCGAGGAGGGCCAGCAACCTTGCAGACTCTCGCTCCTGCCTACAACAAAATGGTTCGCTTCTGCTTCCTGCTGTCGGTTCACTCGTGAGGCAGAGCAATCGCTTGTGGCACGCACGAAAACCGACGATAGTGTGGGATGTGAAAAGAAGCATACGCGCTGGAGACCCACCGGAGAAAGTTCGTCCAGTTCTTCGACAATTACTGGAGACTCGCTTCCATAGTTCAACCATCGTCTACACGGACGGCTCCAAGTGTGAAGACACGGTAGGAGCTGCATTCTTCTACGAAGGGCTATCTAGGACCTACAGTCTTCCGAACGAATGTAGTGTTTTCTCTGCGGAGGCCTACGCTATTAAAATGGCCGCCACCATCCCTAATGTTCAAAATGAGTTGGTTATTCTCACGGACTCCGCAAGCTTCCTACTGGCTTTGGAGGCTGGAACTTCCCGGCACCCTTGGGTGCAGGAAGTAGAGAGAATCGTGCAAAGCAAAATCATCCGTTTCTGCTGGATCCCTGGACACGCCGGCATCAGGGAAACTCTGAAGCTGACCGACTAGCCAATGAGGCTAGAAGACAACCAGCCATCGACGTACCGATTCCAAGCGAGGATGCGATAAAAGCGGTGAAACATGCGATACGTGGTCAGTGGAATAGGCAGTGGTTTAGCACAACAGAATCGAAGCTGAGGGAGGTGAAATTCGACACGCACAGATGGACAGAACGAGGAAGTTCAGCCGACCAGCGTATGCTTACACGTCTGAGAATCGGCCATACGCGACTAACCCACACGTTTCTTCTGAAGAAGGAAGCCCCACCGGTGTGTGAATGTTGTGGCACGGTGTTGGATGTAAAGCACATCATTCTTGAGTGCAGGAAATACGACAAAGAGAGAAGGAAAAATTACATCAGCACCAGTCTACGTGAAGCTCTGGACAACACGGAAGAAAGAACAACACGAATGCTTAATTTCCTACATGAAACGGATTTGTACAAAAAACTCTAGAATAACAAATTACAAAAACTTTAGAATAACAAATTGCACAGGTGAAAGAAATATTAAGCAACACGAAGTAGAAGACTAGAACAACAAATTAAAAGAACTGTAGAATAACAAATTACACAGGTAAAGATGGTAGAAAGATGAAGAAATTCGTGAAGAAAAGCGAAGTAGGAGAGTAGTATGAAGTGAAGCGAAGGAGAAAAGTAATTGTTTGGAAGCAAAGAAGAAAAGAAGAGAGAAGCAACTGAATTGTAGCACTTACACTAACAAAAACACTTGCACACCATACACAATACACCAAACATCAAATCGAACGGACATGAATGCATCGCGGAGATGTAAAATGTCCTTAATAAACAAACAAACAAACATATTATATAATTTTCACATTTAAGTATATTGCATGAACGTTCGTTTTTTACAATTAAGTTCATAAATGTATTCACCGCCAAGGAACGTACGTCCATATATATATACAGTTACACTTGTCATACAAAAACCAACAAGCTCCCGATACGTACAGCTAATTCACTCCATTTGACCCGAATACTCTACCTGTTCGTTAAAGTCCGGGGTTCGAATCCGAACCGTTCTCTCTTATAAAAGAATAACCGAAAATAGATTGGAGCAAGATAGTATACTGAAATTGCATGACAAGGAAAGAGATGTAGCATTGAATGTTCTTGAGAGAAAGATGATGGAAATTGTCGTTTGAAAGGTCGTTGAATTACTTCGGTAATTTGACGTACTTCCGGCCACGATGACCGTTGAAATCACGCCTATCTGAGGGTATCTGGAACTTCTACTCGTTCACTTTGACTTGAACCGTGGAAGAGGCGGGAGTGCGAGTAGTTAGTACTTAAGTGTACTTAGTGTCGCGGTGTGTTTTTCGTGGTATGTGAAGTTCAAAATGTGAGGAGTCTAAAAGACCGATTTTAATGTTACATCTTTGTTCCTTTCCGTTAGCCTGTAGAGTGCAAACTATATGTAAAAAGTTCCGTGCGGTCCATTTATTGTGTGTGCAAAGTTTATAGAAAGGTAAGGTGAATAGTGTCTTTTGTGTGGAGATGTAACTGAAATGTGTCGAACAGCCGTTCGACGGCTTTTTGTTTAGGATCGTTTTGTGTAGGATCGTTTGTGCGGATTGGAGTTTGCACCGATTCGCTTCTAGCGATAGATGGCTTTGCTCGGCACACCGCAATCGAGGAAATAAATCGCGCTCTCTAGACCCCACGCTTCAACTTCAAGGTTCCCGGTTCGGGAGAGAATTCGGAAGGGAGACACCGTTTAACTGTTCTCCGGCAGAGCGTTGGCCAAATCCGCCAATGTCAACCACGTGAACCTACGTACATTATTCGTCTTCGACGATCCCCTCGTTGACATTTGCGCCACCGGCAGTCGGCGCTGGTTCAGTACCAATTCGAGGGTTCGATTGGGAATTTCCGCACCATATCAGTCCGGGGTGCAATGTGCAACACCACCACCATTTGAATAGGCTGCTACTTTGCCGACCTCCCTTCGACAAAGGGATGCTTCTGTGCCGACACGGATGAAGCAGCGACGACAACGACGACCGTGAGTAAAAAAACGCATGCGAATCTCCACACATACAAACACATGAGCTCGAAGAAAATTAGTAAGTTAGGCTAGCAATCGCTAGAAACAGATCAGGATACCGCACACACGTTTAGGGAGAGCTAGCAAACAAACGAACAAAAATGGGAAAGGAACAAGAGTCATGAATAAACCTAGGTTAGGAACACGAATAAATCCTAAATGATTTCCGGTATTTAGCCATGAAATAAATGTTATTTTCGTAAAGTAAAAGCTTTCCCCGTAATGTTAATTTTTGTTGGTTAGATTCTTCACGTTTTAGTCGTTCTATTTTGCGTTATCTTCTTGTAGTATTTTTGGTTGTAGTTGAATTTACTCCAGGTTGGACTGCCTGGGAAAACAGTCTCCGCACTCACGTGTCAGGATCGGGGGAGGAAATCTGAACGGGAAAGTTCCTCCAGTGATGATAAATGTGCGTGGGGTTTTTGTGTTACGGTAGAACGACGGTTAACTTCAACTTTCGCTTAAGACCGTTGGAAGCGGCCTCTGTTTGTGAGGATCTCAATCCCTCATGGAATTTCAGTCTGCTGAATCGCTCTTAAACTAAATTTCGGTCTCTTCCATTCATAAACCCGCCCTGAGGTTGGGTTTCTTGCCGGGAAAATTAAACTTGACGAGTGGTCCTCTTCGGAGGTGGCGCTTAAGCCACTCGTTTTAGAGACAGGAAGCGTATTCGGTGGTCGAGATCTCGCAGGCCGCGAGGCGTGCGTTACAACATGCAAGTTCGCATCATGATGGGCTTGTAATATGTTTTGCTTTGGAGTGAAAGAGTTTCCAATATCATCACCGGTTAGAAGAAAATCTCTAAAAGTAATTGATTATTTGCGGCGCTGTTGCACAATATAATCTTTATAAGCATATAAGTAGACATGGAAAAACATTTACTCTCTATGAAGAATTACACACACAAGCCATTGGAAATGCCGTCTTCTTAATCAGAGCAGCACGCATTCAGTTCAAAAATTATGTTGAATAATGAATGCTTTCCTATTGTATAACATAGGAAGGTATTTGTCAACGCCTGCGAATACAAACGCAATTGGAAGCTGCCGAAGCTGAGTGATGACGATAAGTGATGACACCGCTTCGTGTTTTGATTTGCGCTGTACCGTCCGCTCAGTGCTGTGGGTTCGTAAATGCATAGATGTTGGTCTGTGCTGCAGTTCAATGTTGTCTCGTCACAATGCTTTTGGTGCTGTTATCTGTCTCTATAAATTCCAAAGAGTGAAGGAGGTCTGATTTACCGTCAAAAGCGATTTCGATGAACATTTTGAGAGGATTTTCCATATTGTTGAGAAGTTTCTGGATTCCAATGACAGATTAAAAAGCCAAAATAACGGAGCAGTTTTCGGAATTTTGAAATAGATTAGGTTAGGCTACTTTATTAAAGGACTTTCAGCCATTGCACAGTGGTCCAGAATGCAGATTTAGGTGGAATGATATGTTTTGAGCCTGAAATTGAAACTTTAGACTAAAAGTTGTTCCGGTTAGACCCTCATTTTTTATTAAAATGAATTCTAGGGTGGTTCTTGTTATCATTAAAATCAACAATCTAATTTTTTTGTTTGAATAAATTAAGGTATACATTCTTCGACAAAGTTATAGTTGAGCTAATTTCAAGCAACTTTGTTCAAAACAACTTTTTCGTATCTCTTAAATTGGCCGCTTTAGAGCTATTTTCTGGAATTGAGTTAGGGTGGCGCTAAAAAAAAAACAGTTATTTTGCTCTAGTTTTCTTATTTCAAATTTCTCAGCAAAGGTGTCTTCAAATGACTTTTAGGCGCAAATTTTTGCTGCAGAAAGCCTGTCAATATTTTTCGCCTATCAAGAGTTAATGACGTTTTTATACTTAAAATATGCACTTTTTAAATGTTAATATCTCTGGTTGGGGCAAACAAAAAAAGTTTCTTTACGGCATTTGAAAGGACGTATGCTATTCTTAATGATATGAAAAAAATTGAACTATGTTATTTTTTAAACTCGTATAAAATCAATTTGCAATTATTTATATTTTTTACTAAATTTGGGTACATCTTTTTTATTAGAAGAGAAACAGACAACAAATTTCGCTTTAAAAGATTCGCCTTAAAGAGTTTTAAAAGACTCTCGAGGATGACTTTCATGAAAAATTTCAAATTTGCTTGAAATTAGCTGAGCTATAACTTTGCCGAAGAATGTATACCTTAATTTATTCAAACAAAAAAGGAAGATTTTTGATTTTAATGATAATAAGAACCACCCTAGAATTCATTTTCATAAAAATGAGGGTCTAACTATAAGGAACAACTTTGTAGCAGAGACTTTTAGTCTAAAGTTTCAATTTCAGGCTCAAAACATATCATTCCACCTAAATCTGCATTCTGGACCACTGTGCATTGGCTGATTCGTATCTGCCTGCCGAACCAAGAAGAGTTTGCAAAGTATGTGTTTGACACATACAACCTGTCAATTATGCTTTTTACGAGTCACAATTTACAGCTAAATTTACAGGTTGAATGTGTCAAACACATACTTTGCAACTTCGTCTTGTAACTTGCATGTAAAATATATATTCATAGCATCTAATTATTTCATAGCTTTTAAGCTGTAATGAGTACATGCGACCCTGACCACGATTTTGAAGTTCAACCAACATCATCATAAAGACTTCAAACTAATACATTACCTATCAATCTCAATCAATTGACGAAAATCAAACAGGTGCATATGCTGCATTCAAATTTTCCGTCAAACTTTCAATAATCCCGGCATAAATCACAACTTTCACTAAAAACCACTCCCATTGACAGGCGTTAATTCAACATGACAAGGATCTATAGAAAAAAATATCTCATTCCCACCGGAAAAGTGCACCGAATCCACCTTTTAACCTTCCCAACCTCGACGCTCGAAACCTAGCGGAATAGTGAACAATAAAAAAAAAGGAATCCCACCCGGAATGCGTGTGATTTTCCTCGCTTTGGCGGTAGCGGCAACAACCGCGTGGCAAGCATTTTCGATATCCCCAATTTATCACGCCAATCAACACGTCCACTGGAACGTGTCTGCTCTGCCTCTGGACAGACTCCACCATGCCACGACCGACCAGCACCGACAACGGGAACGATGCGATGAAGGCCAGGATCTCCCAAATGGAAAATTGTTTTTCCCCTGGGTTAGGGCACCCAGCACTATTTGAAGTGGAAAATATAGCCAACCCCATGGGAGGGAGTGCGCTGCAAAAGAGGCGAGCCATTATTGACGCGAGGTCGGTAGAAGAGAAGTGACCAAAATGGAGAAGAAGGAAAGACCCAATGATGCGTTCGATAGTTTGTCATTTTTTACGATAGTTCCGGAATTGGTTCTTTCGTTTTCGTTGCGTGATGGCTAATTGCTTGGTTGAATTGTTGGCATTTTTTTATGAGCACGTTGTGGAAATATTCTGCAGCTCTTTTTTTCTTGCCAACCAATATTTCATCCGAAATGCAAAACATGAATAGATGGAAGCGAATGGCAATTCTTTCAACTGGCTCCACTTGATGCTTTGATCCATCGATAAGAAACGGGTTTTCCCTCCAACGAGAAATCAATCAAATTTGCAATCAATTTTCCACCATATTGAATTCTGTGTCGCAGTGGTCGTAAAAGCAACCGGCAAATTTGACAAACAAGATTACAATTTCCCAAGAGCAGAGAGAGGAAAAGTTGAACTGCTTCCGTGCTTCTGTAGCTGTTGAAAGGCTTCGAAGAACATTGCAACTAAAAAACGGTTTGCCCCAGTTCGGACAACAACTTGGAGAAACTCGTTACAGGATGAAAGGACTTTGCTTTTAATTGCAATCAACGTCGTGCAATCGGTAAAATGCAAAAGTATTTCCGCTTTAGCCTCAATCGATAGGTACTTTGACTATCGAATGGAAAAAAAAACTTTCACAAGCAGCTCGTCCCGTTTCCTCTTATTTGAGAGCTCCAAACTAGGCACTACAATGCAAAGGACCGTGGAGCAAAAAAGTTCCAGCCTTTTGTTTCCGTTTGCTGTGAATGCGAAGTATTGTGCCACTAGAGTAAGTTGGCGCTCTTATGCTTCCGGAAACTAGTTGGTTTAACAATCATCAATGATTGAAGTAGAATGGGAGCAACGTTTTTCGAAAGACCAATGTGTAATGAGTAATGATCTTTCGTTGTTATTCATAGATATTATGCCCTACGAAGCCTCTAAATACAAATAACCTATGAAAAATACCAATACGAGTCTTATAACAAGGCAATTAGAACATTGTGTTCATGCCACGTTCGCTCTTCTATTTCAAGAAAAATAAAGGAACCCAATATCTCAAGTAAAATTTGTGACCATCTTTATAATGCAGCCCTCCTTTATCAAAACACCAACCAGGGAAGCCATAAGTTTCCCTGGCAAGAACAAAAGCCCAACGCGTGGAAGCGCTTTCCTCACACAAAAAGACGCTGGTAGGAACACGAGCAGCACGAGCAATTTCCCGCTAGTTTGTGAGCGACGCGCACGCCAAAGAAATGGCGCTCCTGATAAAACGAAATAATTTTAAGCACATTGCACAAACCAGGATGATAAATATGGTGCAATTTCTATTTCGTCCGCGCGTTGTACCTTATAGCTCTACCCTCTCCTTCCGGCTGCTTTGGCTGGTGGGCGGCGAAATTGCACTTTGCTGCCTGAGTGTGTCTATCTAGTGCACAGTGCACCACCTACACGTAAATCCTCTCTCTCTGCTGCTGTTGCTCTTGCTGGTGGGAAACCTAGGACCACCCGGACAGGGGTCGAACAGAAGAGTTTTCCTGTTGCCATTTGGGTGGGCGGGGGCGTCGGGGCAACAGCTCGACAACATTCAACGAGTAATGCAGCGCGAGCAGCGAAAAAAATACTGAAACAGTGTCCGAGATTTATGATTGCAATTTTAAATGCAATAAAACAACAATGCACCTCTGGTTAAAAGCGGGGATGGGGATGAAAAGGATTTCTCGTTAGTTTTGGGTTGCATTTTCATCAGTGAGGTTTTTTTGTTATTGAATTTTGTTACTTCGGTGCCTTTGTATCAGATCCATGTAACGGCCTGGTAAACTAGGGCAAATTGAGATGTTTTCCGAGTTCGGATTTGTTCGCGAACACTGCTAGTGGCAATGAAGCTGTTGACACAAGGATTTTTCTGAATCAGGAATCGTGTAACGCATGTGCCGACTTCAATTAGCTGCACGTTCAACTTTTAACCAAATTCTAATCAACTGTCAGTCATATTCCTCTCAATCCAGCACAACCCCATGCCTATTGCAAAGATATCACGTGACAGAATCAACCGAACTACAATGTACGTGTAATCAAGAGGATGATGTCATTAAAATTTACAGTCTATTTAAGCCTGGAGGGATTATGCTCTGCTCAGTGCGATGTGGCTTTCCAGCGATGCTGTCCATAGGCGTAAGTGGGATGATTCACAAGGGGCATGACAAGTTAAACATTTATCAAGCCCATCTTTGGGGTTGAACGTGTTGGAGTAGATGGTTTTATCCCTGTGAAACTTGGGATCTCAGTTATTAACTGACCGTTTTTTTAAGCTTGTACAAAGTGGGATTTGTATGTATTGTGGCAAAAATACATTAATGTTATCCCAAAAATCAAAAATCCGAACAACTTTTCGATATGGTCGCTACATCTCTACTGATTAGGCTGTCGGAAGCTTAAAATATGTTTTTTTCAAATCCAAGATTCTACTACATCTACTTTCTGTGATTTCTTCAATATATCCTAGATCTAGAATAACAAATTTAAAATTTAAAAATTAATCGGAGCTCTTAAAACTAATTATCCTCTTTTGAAATTTTGGGTTTAAAAAAAGCTTTAAAATCGAAGGCAGGGTACTTGTTGGCTCTCTAGTTTGGCCAAACGAAGCGATGGACTGAAACGTGATACATCCTAATGAATAAAACTATAATTGTAGGTATTAATTTACCTCCTGATGATAATGCCTGTATCCACAATAATCCGGACACATCTAAACTTAAGTAAAACACAACTTTTGCATTTTTTCCTTGATTTGTTTTCCATAGATTTTGTGTTCCGTACTGAGTACCAATGCTACCGACGCCAGGAAGGTAGCTCCCACACCTGGACCCTACCTATCGAGCCATCAACTCATGAACCGGGGATCAACGGCTTTACATCCCTCGTAATCAGAGATTTTTGCCTCAGAAAATCCCGACGGCACCCAGGCTTTTTGAGGTGGGAGGCAATCACGCTTACCACTTAACCACCGGTGCCGCTAACGTGAATCTATCCAGCGGGACAAACTTAACGAATTTCAAAATTGATACGTGTTTTGGAATGTACCAATAGCGTACCATAGCGTACCTTCAAGGATTTTGAACGTACCTCAAAGCTTCCCGGAAAAATCGTGTCCCGCTGGATAGACATACGATTTCAGCAATGACCAAGTCGAGATTTACACGGAAATGTGACGTACCAAATGCGTACTTTACGAATCTGTAATAAATTTTTAACGTACCTCTTATTTTCACTTAAATGCTTATACTAAACTTTTTAAATCGAATTATATATGAATTCTGAGCACGGAATTGGATTCCTTGAAAAATTTTAACCTGATTTAACATAAAAACATTATACTTAAGTGCATTCTAGCCAATTTGAGCACCAAAAAAGGTTTTTTTTTTAATTGGCATCCCTTAAAAATATACTAATTTCGAACAAAACCGTTAATTTCATGAATAATTATGGAGACGCACGGTGCTGCCTGAAAAACTCCATCATAAGAAATACCTTGATAACTTTATCATCGGTCATGATCAACGTACCTAGCTAGAATTCACTTTCTGATAGAATCTACCAGTGATTTAAATAAAAATTAATATGATTTGAAAAATTCCATTTTTTCGATGATACTTTAGACACAGACAAACAGACATAACACTCACAATCACATTCATCGCAAATAATCTTTTAGTTGGGAATGTGCTTGCATTTGTCATGGTGGCGCCACTGAAGCATTGAGCAAGCCACCACATTTTGAACTCATCAGTGATGCCAGTTCTTTTTCACGTCTAGTTAGTAAATGTCAGCTCTTGAAAATGATAAAAGGTCAAGGCATCCCACTGGAGACACATACCACATCTGACGAATACAGAAAAAAAGTTGTTGAATATTACATCAAAACTGCTGCACATTAGTTATTCCGTTCCTAATATTACGTTGTAAGATGGACATGGAATTCGAGAACAAATCATGTTGATGACTGTAATATTCTATCAATTTTTACCAGTTATTGATGTTGAATACTTCACCATGAATATCATTGATTGATACATTTTTTTTCTGTGTACATATTGAAGTGATGAGCGGTGGTAGAAAGGGCACTAATAATTGATGCATTACTTTGTTTAAAAACTTGTTTCCAGCAAAATAAAAAGCTCACTAAGCAAACAAACAAATCCCTAAAAAAAGTCTTTGTTTCTGAGAATTTTTCCTACGGATCCGTATTACTGCAGAATTCAATCAATTCTATAGATGTTCGGAAAATTTCGTAGAACTCACTAGAACATCACTGACTTCCATCTGTTTTGTTTTTATTCAACACAGCTGACGCTTTGACAGAACGAGGGAAAAGCAACTAGTGAAAAAATTGCATGCACGAGGGATGCTCCGGTTGCAAAACATTGCTTGGGAATATGGATGATGCGCATGCAAAATATACGCTTTATGATATTTTTGAAGAATTTTCTTCTAAGAGTTATGTCTGTTTGTCTGTGCTTTAGAGAAAACCTGATCAAATGATCAGATATATTTTCAGAAATTATTCCTGAATATCTCTGGAACATTTTATGATCGATCATGATCAACGTACCTAACTAGAATTCACTTTCTGATATAATCTACCAGTGATTTAAAAAAAAAAATAACAGTATTTAAAAAATTCCATTTTTTCGATGATACATTAGAAAAAAAAACCTGATCAAATGATCAGATATCTTTCAGAAATTATTCCTGAATATCCCTATCAGAAAGTGATTTCTAATTAGGTACGTTGGTAATGACCAATCAGAAAGTGTTCCAGAGATATGCAGGAATAATTTCTGAAAGATATCTGATCATTTGATCAAGCTTTCTCTAATGTATCATCGAAAAAAATGAATTTTTAAAATACTGTTAATTTTATTTAAATCACTGGTATATTATATCAGAAAGTAAATTCTCGTTAGGTACGTTGATCATGATCGATCCTAAAGCTATCAAGGCATTTCTAATGATGGAGTTTTTCAAGCAGCACCGTGCGTCGCCATAATTATTCATGAAATTAACGGTTTTGTTCAAAATTAGTATATTTATAAGGGATGCAAATAAAAAAAAAACACCTTTCTTGGTCCTCAAATTGTCTAGAATGCACTTAAGTATTATGTTTTTTTATATTAAATCGGGTTAAAGTTTTCCGAGAAATTCAATTCCGTGCTCAGAATTCATATATAATTCGATTTAAAAAGTTTAGTATAAGCATTTAAGTGAAAATAAGAGGCACGTTAAAAATTATTACAAATTCGTAAAGTACGCATTTGGTACGTCACATTTCCGTAGAAATCTGGTCGATCGACTAGGTCATTGCTGAAATCATATGTATATCCAGCGGGACACGAGTTTTCCGCGAAGCTTTGAAGTACGTTCAAAATCCTTGAAGGTACGCTATGGTACGCTATTGGTACATTCCAAAACACGCATCAACTTTGAAATTCGTTAAGTTTGTCCCGCTGGATAGAATTGACGTGCGCCGCTATTATATATATTTCAATAGTTGTTGTTTAACTCAGATTCATGGGATATGATTTAAACATTCACGAAGTCAAAACATAGTTATTCGGTATTTGCCTAAAATTTTCGAACTTTGCGCTCAACTCCATCCATTAGGGTTTGTACAGACTCCTCAGATACCGTTGTGGCCGTCTTAGTACAAATTTGTTGGAAGTGTTTAAGGTTCTACAAAGGGTCATTATTTTGTTAACTTCTTCTTTTTGAAATATTCTTCGATCATCATTTTCTAAATGTATTGGTAAAATTCATTGGAAGTGCATGTCCCCACGCCAAAACTGCCCATTTTTCATAAATATCAACTGGTATGGTGAGGAAAACTTAACCATCTCTTTTCTTCCTTCATTTCAATACAACAGAAAATGTGATGTCACACTATCTAGTGGATAAGAATGTAGCAGACAAAACATAAGCACTGCCAGACTGCGCTATATGCAAGTTTGTTTACACCCCTGAGCGGGAAAGTGTATAACAGGCTACGTGCCCTGCTGCCATCAACCCTGTTAGTGTTGAATTCAATCTTCTGTGACTTTTTTAATTAGACCGGTAAAATGTTTAAAATGGTCATTTATACTTTATTTAATCAGTTTTTGATATTTATCCACCATTAAATACATCCACTCATCTATGTTAATAAGGCAGACTTCGCAATTAATTGTTTTAATAAACTTAAATTATTGCTAGAGGCAATACATCTGGCACCGCTGTTTCAATGATACTTTCACGATTGCTAGCAAAGCAGTAAAGTAGGAATGGCTTTCTTTGTGATGAATTTTGTCCACCAAGAGTTTTGTGAAGCAGTTGTTTTAAGTTTCGTGTATTCGATTGCGTTTAATTGTGCTATACTTCGAAGAACACAAGTAAGTAAACACATTGAATGTGTTTTCCCCAGGAACATGTTTTAAATTTTCGTATTCATAATATTATTATTATTATTTATCTTTATTAGGGAGGCTTTCAGCCTTGGGCTGGTTCGCCTCCAACTCGTATTCATAATATATGAATGTATGTGTAAACTAATGATGATGATTTTATGATATTTAAAAAAGAAGAAGAACACAAAATTACTTACCCTTTGTAGAACCTTAATATTGTTGATTCCTTGTTTCTTTTCAGAAAGTTTTCACTTCATCAGATCCCAATATCTCTCGATTGGACGTAACCCTGCACGAAACGAAAATCAATTATTTTATTCATGTGTTTCACTTATACATTTTTGCCAAAACATCAGCCTTATACATTTCATAAGACAAACCACATAGGTCCTATAAGAATGCATTAAAGGTATGTGTGACCGCTTATTCATTTCATTTGACACATGATCTTCATTAACTTTTTGCAAGGCGTCTGCTCATTAGTTGACTTATACATTTTATGAATAATCAGCAATAGAAATTTGCCAAAAGGTAAAAGGAGATTTCTATCCGTGTGGACAATTTGGCGGATTTGCCGTTTTTGGTAAAATATTCACTTGATATGCTTCGCACCACTCTATCAAAGTTTCAGCATAATGACATGATGCCAAATCGGGCCAGAACAAAGGGTTTGCTTTGTGGATTTTGATGAAGGGTAGCAATTGCTTCTGCAGGTACTCTTTCTGGTATTTCTCCTTGTTGATTGTGCCTGTACTGCCGAAAGATTTACTCCTTTGGCCACACGTGCAAATTGCTTGAAAACTAAGGAATTTTTTTCGGAAATGTCGATGCCTTCTTCGTCCTGAAATACTCAGCTGTAGCATTTTTGGCCATAGCAGAATAGAAAGTCAGCCCTTGAAGCTGCTTGAAATCCCCCAGGACCAGCGCATGAAAATTTCGTCAAATATTCGCAGTCGCAGTTCGTCGAGCCCGTGATTCTGTTTGTCGTTAGGGTTTCGCAAGTTAGCCACGAAGCTTCACGGTGAACATGCTAATGCTGATGTTGCACCTTGGAACTACAACGGGGACAATCGAAACGGGTAGCAACATAAGTTCTACGTGTGGCATATTCATCGAAGACTGACGAACGGAATTTGGACGATTTCACCATTGCGTGGATTAAAGATTCAGCAATCTGAACTGTAGTACGGATTCAATTAATAGGCAAAAATTCAGATTTAGTGTAACCACGAACGCGGACAGTTCTTTTTTCAAAAGTCTATAATATCCTAACAAACTTAACTGGAGGCTGTGACGAGACCCTCTTGGTGACGGGAATTGTATAAGCGCTCAAGTGACTTGCATAAAAATCCTCATCCAGGGTATAGTGTTTTTGTTTTTGGTGCAAAGAGCCAAGCAGAAGAACGGTGTTTTCAAGTGAATTAGTCCCTAGGTGCAAAAATCTAAACAGTGAAGTGGTTCAAAGAGCCAAACACAGGCTTTGTGCAAACATCTTAAATATAGTAGTGCAGCGAAATGGTGTTGCCGAAGCTAGAGAGAGGACAACTTGGAAAATTCTGATCGAGAGAAGGGTCCATAGTAGCAGAAGCAGCAGCGGATCAAAACAAAGCAACCCGTCATGTCTGCCTCTTCTCCCGCGACACTGCGTGGACAGCCAACAAATAGACCGGATGACGCCGGTCGTACCCAGGACACGGTTCTTTAGGTTAGTTATTCCCAATATTTTTTTTAATCAAACTTATGGGAAATGTCTCTAATGTTGGCCTATGGATCTAAGATTGGGCCCATCGCTAAAAATCTGCTATTTATCAATTTTATCTAGATGAACGTGTCATTGGGACGTTACTAATAGATATTTTTGGTCGCTTTTGAAAATTTAGTCGATTGCTGAATTTATGTATGGGCCCAAATTAGGGACACTTAGGCCGACATTACCTGCATTTCATTATCATTTTCAAAATACACTATCTCACGATAAAATTATGGCTAACCCAGTGCTCAATCCTTTACCAGAGGTTGCACCGTTAACGATGCAGCAATTCATCGGAATTGGAAAGTTACAGGATTTTTTTCGGGACCTCCAACATTATGACGGAAAACCAACCGAGCTTCTAGTCTGGTTGACAGACGTTGAAGGCATTTTCGGCATATACCGAGATACAGAAGCGACAGCAGCACAAATTGCGCTAATTGAACGCTGCTTTCGACGGAACATAAGAAGCGAAGCAGCTGACGTCCTAAATTCTAATAACATTATGCACGATTGGGCAAAAGGGATTTTAAGACGTTAGATTTTGAACTCACTTCCATAAAAAAAAATGGAAATTAGAGTTTAGTGAGCAATTACTCCCGTGTTAATGAGTTACTGTCCCCGACACAATTCGAAACAGAAGATAAATTGCATTTACTCGCCAATTCTCAGATTGAGTATTGTAGAGGAAAAGCAGTTGATACTTTCATAAGAAGCTTAGAGAAAAGCCTTTGCCAGCTATTGAAGACCTTTAACCTGAAGAATTTGAACCAGGCATATCAATTCTGCCTTGATTACTATAACATGGATACTTGATCGGCTTCATTCCAAAACGAGCATCGCTGCAATCTCCCTAAGCCTAGAGAGCCACATAAATAGAATATCTCCTAGGATAACTTCTGCAGAAGATTTCCTGTTTTTCCACCCACTCCAGCTCTCAAAAGTTTCAATTTTCTCCAAATGCCCCCATTTTAAAAACACCAATTCCAAACCAATAATTTCCTAAATAGATCGATGTTTCAACAAAATCTCCATCATTCCATTCAATCACCCCGTAGACCGTGGTTCCCGAAACCTCAACCTACGCCGGAAAAGGTTGCTTAGCCGCATCATAAATTACGGCATTCGACCCTCGATAGACTACCAAAGGTCACATCTACCATCAGTCCATCCTTTAGAAACTACATTTGGTGAGCTATTAGAAAATTTGTATGACTCTATTTATGATTATGAATACAATTATGACCCCTACCAGATCTATGATGAGTGCCAATATGTTCAACCACCTACCCCACTAACAGAACCATAAACCGAAACAAATCATCCACCACCTGAAATGCAAACAGATAAACAGGTCCCTTCCACATCTAGTGTCACGATTTTTTTTAAGATTGGGGCCCAAATTGGTGTTAAAATCAACAAATAGTTATTATCCTTTTTTAATTGATACTGGAGCAAATATAAATTTGATTAACCCTAAACTTGCTTGGTCTTATAAATATTCAAAACCATATGATTTTATCGCTCGTAGCATAACCAGTGCCAACGGTAGCTTTGATATTGCTATTGAGAAATCCAACTTAAACTCCTGCGCGCCTGGTGGCAGGATTAAGCACTAACCGACGGTGATAAGTCTGTGACAGCCCTTGACAATTTCATTGATTGTTTGCAAAATTGTGTAACTTCAATGTAATTTCATGCAAATTTCTTGTCAGCATAGATGAACCTTGTACAAAATGCATAAAATTATTTTGTAATGCATTGTCCCTAAATAAAAAGCTGCTTCAAGACATTTAAATTACAGAAAACATGTTAAGGTTTGAAATCATCTGCCGATTAAACAGCAGACAAAGTTGGCCGACTAAATCCATCGACGAAAAACTATTAAATAGGCCGATTGCTCGGTGTAGCATCAGACGAAAAACGATTTAATCTGCTGATTAATACACCGACTAAAATTAATTTTTAAGTGGCAATAGATTTAGTCGGTGGACGAATCTGGTGATCTGGATCTGGATTCGAAACAAAGCACGATAAAATTCAGAATTATATACCATTATTACGAGTACTACTTTTTTGCTCGGATCATGTTTTGACTCCCACAGAAACTCACTAGAATAAATACAAAATAATAGTTTTTAGGTTGAAATTTCAAAAATGTATTCAGTTTGACTCATTATTTCGGACTTATCACCGCTGCGATTGCAGCGCCACGGTGGCCGATTGAAACTTGGATTTGTCAATTGACATTATTTTTTTTTATCCAAAAAAAAAATCATAAAGGTTGACTAAAAGTTAATTGGTACGCCCCTCGTGAGCCGCTGGCATACCTCTAGTGTTTGGAATCGAAAACCTTTGACAGTTATTTGTTAACACTTCTATGGAGAACAACTGGTGCAAGTTTGATCAAAGTAGTCGATGGCGTTCAGAAATAACGTCAAATGGAACTCAAAAGAAGACAAATCATTGTACACAAACATCTGAAAAATCCAGAGTGGTCCGGTTCCAAGCTGGCTAAAGTTCTGAAGATGCCGAAAACAACAGTTTGTCGAGTGCTCAAAATCTACAACGAAACCCTGCGGACCTACGAAAAAACTGGAACTAGGGATCGTCAGCTGCGCATCAAGGTGTTGAGGTGCGTTAAAGCCAACCCCGGTTTTTCGATCCGAGATGTGGCCAGAAGGTACAAAGCCAACTATCAAACGGTGCGGAACATTCTTGCCAGGGAAGGATACAAGTCGTAGAAAGCCAGTAAACATCCGAAACGGCACATGAAGCAGAATTCCGTGGCTCTTGTACGACCGTGTTTTCACGAAACACAAGGGATGCACTTTGATCTATGACGAAGCATACGTCAAACTCGATTTTAAGCAGCTTCCCGGTCAAATGTTTTACATCGCGAAGATTAAAGTTCGTGTGTGCCGACAAGTTCGTGGAGAAGGCCATGATTTGGCAAGCGATTTACAGTTGTGGCCTGAAAACGGAACCATCCGTCACATCCCAAGTTTACATCGAAGAATGCCTGAAAAAGCATAAATTGTCGTTCATCCGCAAGCATAGGGACAAAGTCATCTTTTGACCCGATTTGGCCAGCTGCCACTACTCGAAGGTGGTTCTAGAGTGGTATGCTGCCAACAAGATCGATTTTGTCCCCAAGCTAATGAATCCTCCGAATGGCCCGGAATTTCGACCAATTTCAAGGCAGCCACTTCGACGAAGCGGCTGAGCATCCAAGGACATCCAGCAAATGCGGGCAAAGTGGAAGAAATGCGCTGAATCCGTGTCCGTTTCCACTGTGTGGGCGCTGATGGGCTCCATCAAGAGGAAGGTTCGAGATTTCGTTCCAACTTGAGAAATGTAACCATATAATGCTGTAACTTTGAATTTTTATTAAAAGTACTGTAAAGCAACCATTAAAGGTTTTTTTTTTTCAAACTTATAGAATCTTGAAATACAGATCTTTTTGTGTGTACCAATTTACTTTTGGTTAGCCTTTACTGGAACAATTAACTTAAGGGACGTAGGACGACAGCCGATGCTGCTATTATGGTGACACAATAATCAGACGTGACTATAAGTACCAGTATTGTTTGTGCAACGTCATTTATTTGTATAACTACCCTACCCGCTGTAACGATTCCTCAAAGCAATACAAATCAACAATATATTCAGTATCTCGTATGCCTCCGTCATGGCAGGACGGCAAAGCAATCGGTGTTTTTTATAGGGGAAATGTTGGCTTCGGCAATACCCAAGTAACATTGCAAGATTTATCAAGGTTTTAAAACATGCTACAAGTCTGAATCATGGTCTTAAGAACCCTTATACAACCATAATTGTTACTTGGGTACCTTAAACTATTATCGTCAGGGGGGTAAACAACTTCCTTGAGAGCTCAATTTTGGCATGTGGATACATTGTGTTTCAGAGCATTTGAGTGCTCTAGGACTTTGTTTACTCCCTCTGACGATTAAAGGTTATGGCATTACCGAAGCCAACATTTCCCTTATTTATTCTATCCGTATCACAAAATCACAACATAGAGATCCCGCCCGTGCGCGATAAAGTATCGATCCAGTTAGACGACATAAGCCTTGGGATAAGCTACGGATATTTTTAAGGATTTTCTTTTTAATTTTCAATATACCGCTATACTTCAATTATATGCACATGACACTTAACACTTTCATAACAGATTTCTCGAAAACTGCAACTCAATCACACAAACCTACAAAACCATCTGACAGAGGAGACATTCCTCTATGTATTGATATAATTTGTTTTTTTTTTTTTTGTAATTGAGGTGCCTGGAAATCAGCGATGAAAATATGAAGTGTAGTGTGCATATAATCAAGGTATACCTGTATTTGTCAAATATTTATAGAAAAATCTGAACATTTTATTTTCTCGGGGCGGTAACTTTTCCCTTATGATAAAATTTGCTTTGATGCATTTTCGAGAAATTCAACCCCAGTTTATTTCGACGCATCATTTCATTTTGAGCTTGAATCATTTAATATCTGGACACAAAAAATGGATGCATCTCGGAACCATTTTAATGAAATAAAAATGTTGAGTTCTACAAAAGAAAGGTCATTTATTGCAGTTTAAAGATTAAAATTGCGAAAAAATTATTCCGATTTATGTTTGATGAAATTTAGAACTTTTCTTCAAATACCACTCATCATTTTTTGGACTCTATGTTAGCTAATCTGAGAGGCCGTTTTGTTCCACCATCTGTCGTATCCCGAGTCTCCTTTCCACTCTTCTTCAACTTCTGTTTGACAATTTCTCAATATTTTTCAATTGGGTGGAATTGGGGGCAGTTTGGTGGATTGATGTCCTTTTCGAAGAAATCTACTCCGTTGCATCGATACCACTGTAGAACTTCTCCGATGTAGTGGCAGCTTTCCAAATCAGGCCAAAACTTTACAGGTTCATTGTGAGCCTTAATGTACGGAACAACACGTTTTTTCAGGTACTCCTGCTTGTACATTAGGATCCTGATTGGCCTCCCAAAGTTACAACTCATTTGGTTGGAAACAGACTTCACACAAGCCATTTGAAGTTTACATGTAAATTACTATGGGAAATCTCAACTTTTTGTTCATTGCCTTCTAGTCTTTTTCCATATTGAGCTGCGAAACAGTTCGATAACCATTATTATAGAAAATTTTCTCAGCTACAACTTTGCTCAAAACCGTTTCTATGTAAAACGAGACAGGAAAAAGTTATTGATTATTTAAGAGATTGGTAAACTTATGACATGATCAAGCAGCTGCTCTGTAGGCATCACTGTATTTTGCGATGTGACATAGTAGCCATGATTTTTATGTCCTATTCAACGCCCCAGAAACACCAATGTTGCCTGCTGAGCAATTGATTGAACATGATCATAAGACATCAGTGTATTGATCCATTGATAACTTTTGATCCTTGCATTTAATCAAAAAGTGGTCTTGTGCAAAGTTGTAGCTGGGAAAATTTCCTTGTAGCCTTCAGTTGAAAGTTTTTGAAGCAGACCGATACGGTTAATTATTAGATAGACATGAACGAAAATTTTGGTTTTACCAAAGTAATTCTCATACAAACTTCAAATGGTTTGTGCCGTCTCAGTTTCTCACCTAATGGGTTCAAGTTTTGAGAGGTTAGTCAAGATCCGATTTGGAATCGTTTAAGTATTGTGGAGCGAAAATTTCAAATTCTGCATCACTCTATTGTACATCTTGGAATCCATGATCTTGTTTGTCACCAAAACCTTGGTTTTTTGTCCGCAGTTGCAAATACCTTGCCAGATCATATGCTTTCTTGCAAATTTATCGGCAAAAACGAATTTGAACTTGCTAGGGACATCACCTCGACCAGTGGCTTTATAGAACTTTCGTTCGGTAAGCTGCCCATAATCCATCTTCACTTTGTAAGAACCTCATTGTAGAACTTCCGGGCACGTCTTTTAGCCACTCGATTCTGCTTCAGTGTCCTGTTTGGTTGCTTACTGTCCCGAAAAGATCGAAATCCTTCTCGCTGACGAATTTATCTGACGGTGCTTTGGCTGGCATTGAATTTCTTGGCAATATCATAATCCGACAGCCCTTGGTTTGCCCTAACCGTTCTCAACACCTTCAAATGCAGCTTCTGATCCTTAGTTCCACTACGACACTTGCTATGATCCTGCCGATCGATAGTATGCCGCTAACGGAAACGTTTGAGAACACTGCACACGGTCCATTTAGCCAATTTCAACAACTTTTGATTTTTGAACCTGACCAAGTTGGATTTTCCAAGTGGGTGTCCAACATTAATTTTCGGTTCGCGGCTTGAATCAAGTACCTATAGCTTCTCTTAAACAAAATGAATCGTGACGAAAATTTCAATACGAACTGCGGTAAAAACATTCCAGATCCAACCGCTAAGATCACTGCAGTAAAATGAACAGTGCGTCCAGATATTAAATGACTGGAGTAACGAGAGCATTTTGCATTTTTTTTTAAATCATAAAAAGAAAAACTGGATTTTTTATTTTTTGAAAATGCAGCAAAATAAATTTCTCCTTGAAGATTGAAGATTCAAGTTTATTTATTGATCATACACAGTTGTAAAAAGTGGTGTAAATTTCCGTAACTCTGATGTTCTTAAATGGAGCGTCATATATCATACAAGTTCACATTATAGGTTGAATAAATTTATGAGACACGTCATGAAATATTCCATGCATTGTGTCACATCTTTGTAAACAACATTTCTTGCAAGTTGCTAGTTTACGTGTAAAGGAAGCTTATATGCATGAATGTTTGCATAACCAGTAAAATTTTGCTTTTTTTATGTGTAGAATTAGCACTGACCTGTCTGCTTGAAGATGGATTAATTTAAAATTTAATTCAACTTAACGTTAGCTTTCAATATTACAAAGTAATAAACGTGGCTCAATCCATCCCTGAGTCCTGCCCCCCAAAAGGTACGCCCATGATCGAGATGTTGCTGGTATCCAGACAGAACAAGCCGACGAAACGACAGGGTTTCCACTCAAACAAAGACAAGCAGCACGCGATATTCAACGCGAAGCATTTGACGGGGAATCGAACGGAAAAGTAATGAATAATTCATTCCGGGAATTGGTTCCTACACGTTCCAATTGCTTGTTTGATGCTGTTGTGCAAAAAATGATGAATCCATGGGGATGAAACATGGCAGCCACATTTTCATCCATGCGGGGTGCTATGTGTGTGTGTGTGTGTGCCTCTAAATTGCAGCGCCCTGGGATTTTTGTCTAAGGATTGCTGAATCGACAGGGATTACATGTTTTCGATTTCTGAATGACATTATATCAAGCTCAGTAAACCTTAAAGCCTCTGAACGCTTAATTGAGATAGCCTGTTATCGGATGTTGTCAGGATATTTCCATAAATGATCATTTCCATTTCGCTGGCGGAAGTTCACACCTGGATAACAAAAAAAAAATATTTTCCTCCGAACTCGTGAACTAGCATGCATAAAAAGTAGGATCACATTACTGCTGTGCACAAACGTGGCATGATGATGGTCATGAAAGTGCGCCTGCCAGAGTGTGAAGTGAAAACCGACACTAACGGAAATTAATTCTGAAAACTCATTTCCATACGACCAGCGTAGATCGCTCCATCGCATTATTGGTGCAGAAGAGGTGTGGCAACAGGGGACCTCTCCGGGGGGTGTGAAAACGTGAACACACACAAAGCGGCAGATTGATGGCAGGAAAATTGTCAACCGATGGGAATATTGGTTTCAGGCGCTGAGGGGTGATAGCTGTATTAAATTTTAAATAGACGAATGCATTAAGGTAATCCAACGGATAAACCTGGTAACGAACTGTTCAAAGGCATACTTAAGCGATGAATTATGTTCGTCGTTTTTGTTGAAAACGTATGAGGCTAACACCTTTGTAGGCTACTATAAGGACTGAATTTAACTGAAAGTGTTGGAAGAACCGTTACCATGCAGATCGGCACCATTAAGAGGCATCATCAAGAATTACAAAATGCTGTATCACATTCTCAATTCCTGTTTTTTGCACAGTCCAGCATATGAATTATAACCGGAGCGTGACATCTCCGTGGATGGCACCAATGTTTGAGAACTAAGCGTGACTGCTTTCTCACTCCAAAGGATCTGATTATATTTATTTATTTATTTGTCGTCAATCAGTGAAGACCATTTTACTATTTTTGTCTTGAGTGCTTTTTTACAATTTTGTCTTTGTTTATATTTTTTATAATATGTCTTGAGAACAAATAAAAAAAAAATACTTCTAGCTGACGTTATGCGAGGAATTAAAATATTGCTTTAATTTGGTTTTTGTCATTATAAAGTCAATGTTATCGCAGTGCTTATTATATGTGTCCATTATTTGGTTCAAGGGTCCAAATTTGGCATAATTCGTACGATGACGATTTGTAGAACATATATTTCTATTTCGTGAATGCCTACATGGTGTATATAAATTTAAGGATGACAATAGTTCTATTGAATCAATGCGATGTGATACGATATTGCTTACGAATGAAATCATAGTGAATTCACGACGCTTTTTTAATGTTTGGATATTTATGAGCATACACCGAGCTGTGCAAGATGGCAGAGGAAAGTCCAACCAAACTTGCGAAATGCATACAATAGAAACTGCTTTTGAACGGACGCTATTCTTTCTTCGTGTGTGATTGAAAAAGGAGACCAAACTATGCTGCAATATTCTAATATCGACCTTACATAAGCAATGTACCATGTTTTTCTCGTATACGGATCGTGAAGTTATAACAAAAACGTTTTATGTAACCAAGCATGTTGTTAGCTCTGTTAATAATTGTGTTTTAATGATCTATGAAAGTAAGTTTTGAATCCAAAATAATGATTCAATCCTAGCCGAGGCCGCAGGGATTTTTTTCTTCATTTGGCGTTGGTTGAAAATGCTAACATGAAGCTTTAGTGTGATAATTTATTAGCTAGAGAATGATCTTCTGGAAGAGGGTAGGTGTATAGGTCCGTTAGAGTACGGCAGTATGAAAATTTAATAGAAGTTGAAAATGAGCGAACGGCCATTAATGCGACAGTATAAAGTCTAACGCACATTTTTTTTAACTCTTTATTTGTTTCAAATTCAAAATAAATTACATTTAATTTTAACCTTTTTTTTTTGGTCAAGTATTAATCCAAGATATTTCACTTGGTTTGACCATGAAATTGGAACTCCGTGCATAGTGACTGTGTGACTTCTACAAGGTTTTAAAAACGAAGCTCTAGGCTTATGTGGAAATATTATAAGTTGAGTTTTGGAAGCGTTGGGAGAAATCTTCCATTTTTGTAAATAAGAAGAGAAAATATCTAAACTTTTCTGCAGTCTGCTGCAAATAACACGAAGACTTCTTCCTTTAGCGGAAATGCCTGTGTCATCAGCGAACAAAGATTTGTGGCAAACCTGAGGCAAATCAGGGAGGTCCGAAGTGAAAATGTTACACAATATAGGCCCAAGAATGCTACCCTGAGGAACTCCTGCTCTAACAGGTAGTCGATTAGATTTGGAATTTTGATAATTTACCTGCAGAGTTCTGTCAGTTAAATAATTTTGAACTAATTTTATAATGTAAAGTGGAAAATTAAACTTTTTCAATTAAGCAATCAAACCTTCATGCCAAATACTGTCGAATGCTTTTTCTATGTCTAGAAGAGCAACTCCAGTTGAGTGGCCTTGAGATTTGTTTGAACAAATTAAATTGGTAACTCTTAAGAGTTGATGAGTAGTTGAATGCCCATGGCGAAATCCAAACTGCTCATCTGCAAAAATTGAGTTCGTATTGATGTGAAGCATCATTCTATTCACAATTATTTTTTCAAAAAGTTTACTTATTGAAAAAAGCAAACTTATTGGGCGGTAGCTAGAAGCTTCAGCTGGATTTTTATCCGGCTTCAAAATTGGAACAACTTTTGCATTTTTCATTAATCAGGAAAGTATGCCAAATGGAAACATCTGTTAAATAATTTTACCAAGAAAGACAAGGTACTCTCTGGGATTTTTTTTGATGAGGATATAGAAAATTCCATCATCACCTGGAGCTTTCATATTTTGAAATTTTTTAGTTATAGACCTTACTTCGTCCAAATCAGTCCCCCAGGAATCATCAAAAATATTTTCCCGAGAGAAAATATTCAGAAAATCCCGAGCAACCTGATTCTCAATAGGATTAGTAAGACCCAAAACTGAAATTATGGGAACTCTCGAATTGCTTAGCAAGTTTCTGAGCTTTTTCCAAATTTGTGATCAAAATTTTACCACCTTCTTTAAGCGCTGCAATTGGCTTTTGAGGTTTTTTCAAAACTTTTGTGAGTTTCCAAAAGGGTTTGGAACTCGGGTCTAATTTAGAAACATTATTTTCAAAAGTTTTGTTCCTCAGGGCAGAGAATCGCTTTTTAATTTGTTTTTGCAAATCCCGCCAGATAACTTTCATGGCAGGATCGCGTGTTCTTTGATATTGTCTCCTACGGACATTTTTAAGACGGATCAAGAGCTGAAGATCATCGTCTATTATAATTGAATCGAATTTAACCTCGCATTTTGGTACTGAGGCAGCTCTTGCTTCAACTATAGAAGTAGTCAGAGATTCAAGAGCATAATTTATTTCATCTTTGGTTTGCAAAGGAATGTTTGGATCGAAGTTATATTTCATAAATGTTCGATACTGCTCCCAATCAGCTCTATGGTAATTGAAAATAGAGCTGTTGGGATTACAAATTATTTCTTGGGATATTTCAAAAGTTACTGGAAGGTGATCAGAACCGAATTCAGCATGGGTAATCAATTGGCTTCAAAGTTGACATGAATCAGTTAAGACCAAATCAATAGTGGAGGGATTTCTTGCAGAAGAAAAGCATGTTGGGCTGTTTGGATATTTAATAGTGTAATAACCTGCAGAACAATCATCAAACAGAATATTACCATTGGAATTGCTTTGAGCATTATTCCATGAGCGGTGTTTTGCATTAAAATCACCAATAATGAAGAATTTAGACCTATGACGGGTAAGTTTCTGGAGGTCACCCTTGAGAAATTTTTTTTGCTGGCCTACGCATTGGAATGGCAAATAGGCAGCTATAAACGTAAGTTGTCCAAATTTTGTTTCAACAGAAACTCCCAAAGTTTCAAAAACTTTGGTTTCAAATGAAGAAAGAATTTTATGTTTGATTCGTCTATGAACAATGATGGCAACGCCACCACAGGGTCCATCAAGACGATCATTTCTATAAATTAAATAATTTGAGTCCTTCTTAACCTTATGGTCAGGTTTAAGGAACGTTTCAGTTATAACGGCAATATGCACGTTATGAACTCTCAAAAAGTTAAATAGCTCGTCTTCATTATCTTTAAGAGATCGAGCATTCCAATTTACAATATTTAATGCTTTAAAATCCATTACCGAATTTTAAAGTCATGACAATATTATTTGCAAATTTTACTCAAGTTTGAATAGCATCAAACATGGAGTTAGATTTAAGCATATCAGAAATCATGTCAATTAATGATTTCTGTAAAAATTCCATTTTAGGGGCAGTAATGCTTCCTAAGTCAAAATTGTCAAAATTTCCGTTAGAATTACTTTGGTTAGTATTTTGATTTCTACCCGCTGCAATAGCAGCATAGGTAGCTCCATTAACTTGCTGAACATTGTAGGGATGATATGTGTACCTATGGGTACGAATGTAGAATTTGTTCCTCGCTGACCGTTGTTAACAGCAGAGGAATTTGTACCTGATCGGAAACGTGGAGCGTTTCCTACCTGTCGCTTAGAACGAGATTGTAGGATCGCTTTGCGAGTCTTACATTCCCAAAAATTGGATTTGTGGTTTTCACCACAATTTGAACATTTAAATTTCTTAGGATCTTCTTTCACAGGACAGTCGTCCTTTGCGTGAGAGGAATCACCACAATTAATGCATTTAGCTGGCATGTAGCAATTTTTAGTTCCGTGACCCCATCCCAGGCACTTACGACACTGAGTGAGGTTTTGGAAATTTCCTCCAGTCTTCCTGAAGTGTTCCCACTTCACTCGGACATGGAGCATAAGGCTAGCTTTTTCTAAGGCCTTAAGGTTGTTTAGTTCACTAGACTTGAAGTGAACTAAATAAAAATCATTAGAAATCCCGTTGTGTGAATCGCCAGGACGGGATTTCATTTTCATTTTGATTACTTGGAGTGGCACAACTCCAAGTAATTTTGCCAATTCATCTTTGATCTGATCCAGGGATTCACCCCTGGGCAGTCCTTTCATGACAACCTTGAACACACGTTCAGTTTTGGTGTCGTAAGTAAAAAAATTGTGCTTCTTCTCAGTAAGACACTTGAAAAGACATTTAAATCCGTCCAAGGTTTCAGCCAATACACGGCATTTACCCCGACGTCCAATTTGTAGTGAAACCTTAACTTTCACGAAATTCAAAAGTTCCATGCGAAGAGCATGGAAATCGGAAGTGGTTATCACAATAGGGGGAATCTTTTCCTTCTTGGCATTAAGCCGGGAAAGTTTACTAGAATTTTTCTTGGATGATGGATCATTCTCATCATCCGTGAGCAAATCAAATTGATTACTCAAATTAATTTCATCAGAAGGGGGGTCAAGAGTTTGCCCCTTTCTTTTGCGTTTAGGGGCCATGGCGGCAGTAAATTTTTATCCAAATCGACTTCCAAGCAGATTACTATAAGAATCTGAAGGATCGAAGAGGAATTTTCCAAATCGATATCCAAGAAGGATTACCTCGGGTAGGGTCCAAACAAGGATAGAAGAGGAATAAGAGTTGAACAAGGTAGAAAAAAGTTTACAGGTTGAGCACTGAAAAGTGCTGTTTAAATTTGTTGTAGCTTTAGGTAGTAGTAACACTTCCTTCAGCAAAAAGCAAATAGATCCGCACGGCAAGAGAGCACGATGCGGACTGTGACACCTACCCTCTTCTAGAAGATCATTCTCTAACTAACAAATTATCACACTAAAGCTACATGTTAGCATTTCCAACCAACTCTGAAAATCGCTAACTTCGCGTATGAAGTAACATAAAAAAAAACACTTTGAATGTTTTTTATTTGTTTTCCGTCGATCAGTTTCGGACATTTGTGTTATTTTCAATTGTGACCTATTGAAAATTGATAAAGTGTTCATTTAAGCAGATTGGTACAAAAATTTACAATCGATTGCCTTGTTTAGAATTAAAATCCATCCGCTATTGACAGAGTCATAAATGGGCAAAACCTGACCACTTTTCGTAACGCGGTCGATATTTGTTCCATCTTTGTGCAGGCATCTAATATTGACGCTCTGGGGCATGGCACAACTTTGCTGTGTGGTATACTATACTTTTAGTATAGCAAATTATATGATCGATGGGGCATATCTTTTTGTCCTTGATTTGATTTCCGTCGATATTGTTTTCCGTGCTGAGCACCAATGCTACCGACGCCAGGGAGACAGCTCCTACACCTAAACCCTACACCTATCGACCCATCAACTCATGAACCAGGGACCACCGGCTTTACTTCCCTTGATGGCGTGATCAGAGATGTTATGTCTCAGAACATCCCGGCGGCGCCGACTGGGATTAAACCCAGGCCTGCTGGGGTGAGAGGTAATCACGCTCATCACTACACCAACGGCGCCGCTGGGCATATTGTTCAGTGTAGTTGAAGAACCTAGAATTATGGGTGTTGTCGAAATATGTTTCCTAACTCCTATATTAACGGCCACAGAAGGAAAAAAAGATTACAAGCTATTACTAACTTTCAAAGCAATGAATCAACTTGATTACTTCGATAATTGAAGTGATATCGGTTCAAATACAACCGTTTTACCTTAAGTGGGCCATATTATACCTGCTTACCCTAAATCCTAAAAAAAACGGTTTATTACTGTATTCATCGTCTGTAAAATGTTGCTGTAATTTTAATCTAAACGACACTTTATTAAAATTTCCAAACAACTTTTCAACATTCCAAAAGCAGCAGCAGCAGCAGTAACGGTTTCAATGAAATTACATTATAACGACATATAATTAAGATGCTCTGCTACATGCAACGTTTTCCCTGTTCCATGTTTTACTATTCCGCATACCATCCAAGGGCTAAACAAAGTCTCTGGATATAAAGCAAAAATAGTACAAGACACCTCCATCCGGTCCCCAATGCACAGTGGTCCAGAATGGGAATTTAGCCGACAAAGTAGTCCTAGAGCTTTTGCTGTAATATTTAGACGATTGGTGATGTTTTTGGACATGAAAAGTCCCTTCTTTTGGTGGTTGTAAACAATAGGGTGGTCCTCAAAAAATTTATATTAAAAAACTAACGTTTTAACTTTATTAAATAAAGACATACGTGGTAAGCGTTATTACCTCTCACCCCAGCAGGCCCTGGTTCAATCCCAGTCGGCGCTGCCGGGATGTTCTCAGGCATAACATCTCTGATCACGCCTTCCTTCGATAGGGAAGTAAAGCTAACCCGTCAGGTTGTTTTGACGTAGGACTACGTCTTTGATTTCTATATGGGGGTACACTTGGTGAAAACCGAAAATGGAACATATAACAAATTAAGAAAGATTTTGAACGTTAATAACTCAGCTGCCCCTGATCCAATTTCAATAATTTTATCACCAATCGATCAGAAATATGGCTACGCTTAGATAATAATGCGAATGTTGACTTTCAACAAGAAACTATTGAAAAACTGGTAAATGTCCAGCATTGTCCAAAAGCGTCGAATTAACTAACAAATCCACCAATTACCTACATGCATATGCTGCTTCCCCAGCACAGTCGTCAGAGAGTAGTAAGTAGACGAAACAAGTCGAAGTGGCATTCACCTCCGATCCTCGGGCGTGTGCGAATAGGGAGGATGGAATTGCGTAATATTTTTCACACTCATCGCCATATTCACACAGATAAAAATTCTGAATTTTAATAGTGATGTAAACATTCATTCACGTAAACTTGTATTTCATTTCACGCAACCAAGCAACTTGTAAATAATGGTGTTTACAAAGATGGGCTTTTGTAAACAATATTTGCTTCATTGCATGAAATGTGTCAGAACTTTACATGATATATAATGTAAACGTATATGATATGTGACACTCCATTTATGTGCATCATATTGAACAGAAATTTACACTACTTTTTCGAACTGTGCAGAATCAAACGCAAATTCTTCGAGATAACTACCATCCGTCGTCTGGCTCGCCATGGCGGTGTCTGACTTATCTCCGGTCTGATTTACGAGGTGTGCTGAAGGTGTTCCTGAAAAATTAGATCCGTGATGCTGTCACCTAAAACACGCCAAGCGTAAGCGGCCATGGATGTCATCTACGTTTTGAAGCGACAGAGACGCACTCTGTTTGGTTTCGGAGGTTGAATCATCACCAACTTTGGCAACAAAACGGCTCTTTTCAGGGCCACCAAGCTTACTACAGTAAAGAGTAGGAATAGAATTCATCTGCCTGTTTGTCCATATTCAGAACCAACGATCACACAAAATGCTCATGTAATCAAACTGGAAGCAGGGGTACAAATTATTTTGATCAACCTTTATAAACTTTGAATCGCCCGGCCGGATATTTTCGATGGAAGAAGCAACAATCTAGCATCTAATTCGACGAAGACGGCAGGAAACATTTGTGAAGCCGAGTTATTTACGAAAGAGAGTGTTGATGAAGAGAATCGATCAATGTAGATAGGACCTATTGAAAAGTGACGCGAGATTTGTTTTCCGTACTTCCAACGCTACCGACGCCAGGGAGGCAACCCCCACACCTGGACCCTACCAATCGACCCATCAACTCAACCGGGGAACAACGGCTTTACTTCCCGAAGGAAGGCGTGATCAGAGATGTTATGTCTTAGAACATGCCGGTGGCGCCGACTGAGATTGGACCCAGGCCTGCTGGGGTGAGAGGTAATCACGCTAACCACCAGTGCCGATATCTTTCAAGGTGATATCACGGTGAATGAGAACGACCCAAATTTGAGTTTAGTTATCTCAGAAATAAGAAACAAAGTGCAGAAACTCAGCCATGAGTAAATTTGCTTCATGTTTTCCCAGGTTTTCCTAGGATTTTCCAGGGAAAAATTCCCGAATTTGAGAAAAGTAAAGATTGGATTTACTTAGTCTATTGGTACTACTCCGAGACTGAATAAAATTTTCGTCAATTTCCTCATTTTCTGGCAGATTTTTTAGGTTTTCCACAGGAAACCATGAGACAAATTTACTCATCGCTGAGTTCCTGCACTTTTGGCGATTATGAGTGAACTAAACTCAAATTTGGGTCGTTCTCATTCGCCGTGTACGCAAAAGGAAAAGAGCCAGTGTCGCTACTTGATAGCAAACTACTCATAATGGGAGGAGTCTTTGTAGCTTTTATACCACTTGGTTGCTCATCATTCTGCTTGAACCTGAAAAGATATAAAAGAGCGCTGCTGTATGGCATTAGCTCATTTTCGCTTCGGACGGCGTGGTGAACAGAAACAGTAGAAGTCCACTCCTTCACACCTAACAAGCAACAATTGAATAGTCGTGGCAAAGGAGGAAAAGGTCTGGTAAAGGAGGCGCCAAGCGTCATCGCAAAGTTCTTCGAGATAACCGCCATCGGTCGTCTGGCTCGCCGTGGTGGTGTCTACGAGGTGTGCTGAAGGTGTTCCTGAAAAATGATGTCCGTGATGCTGTCACCTACAATAAACACGCCAAGCGTAAGTGGCCATGGATGTCTTCTTCAATCAGTAAAGAGTTGGAATAGAATTTATCTGTGCTTGTTTGTCCATATTCCGAACCACAAGCCCAGAACGACCACACAAAATGCTCTCCAGAGTCGTAATCTTGTAACCATACTTGGAAGCAGATGTGCAAGTGATTTTAATTGCTTCTCTTAATAAACTTTCTCTTTGAAAAAGATTACTACAAATTTGGTACGCCTACAATTCAAAAACGAAAAGAGTTGAGATAATAGATAATTGATCAATTGAAAGAACTGAATGCTCTTCACATTTATTCCGCCCACTAGCGGTCCTACGTCAAGCTTCTGTTCGTGCCCCTAGGCACAGACCCTTCTACTTTTTGAATTTTCTTGCTAAATCGTTGTTGTCGGTACATTGCCGAGGGCAGTAAGACAGCGATGAAATGGACATTCCCAATTGGTGATTCGACCTCTACACTAAGAGCCTCGATGATAGAAGTTCGGATGTGAGGCAGGGTGTAGAACTTAATTCCTTTCTTGACGACGACCGCAATACCGCCTCCCTGGAGCTGGTGTGATCTTGGTTAAAAGGCCCACGTCGATGTTATGCTTGCAGAGCAAATCAGCCAGCTTAATATTTTTTGCTCTTATAGAGCAAGCATTCCAGCTGACGATAGTTAGCGATTTAAATAGACGTCATACTGGATGACGACCTTATCGAACTTGGATCTGCTCGGGATTATTGCGGCACTTACGAAGAGCACCGGTTATGTTGATGAAAATATTCATCAGTTCATCCGCTTTTGTTTTGCACTGTTGGTTGTCTCTACCCTTGTCGGGTATTTCCATCACTGTGACCATTTTTCTGAACTATTGTGATATATTTTACATTTTTTTTTAGCTATATCAAGATGCCGTATCTCTATTATTAGGATTGATCGCCATCGCTTGACTAATAGCATTATCCCAGCACTTCATTATACTTCGAATAAAGTGCACTGCCGTACTGGGAGTTGTTCTCCAAATGTCAAAGGATTTTATCAGCCCCTTGTCTTTTGTTTAAATGATCTTTATTTTAGTTTAACTTGGACGATTACCATATAAATTTTTTACTAAGTGATTTAATTGCTTTCTTCATCTTTAGGTATGGGCAAAATTTAAAATTTGTTTTACAGGATTAGTCCTAGACTTAGTACACGGTCGACCACCTTGGTGGGATTGGTTTGTTTTGTTTTTAGAATTTGAAGAGAAACTACTTAATACTACTATTTACAGCTTAAAACTAACCTACTCTACTATATACACTTAACCTACTATGTACAAATTGCTTATTAAAGCATGTTCAGAAAGATTGCATTTTTGAATAAATTTAGTTGTCATATCATCAATTTTGGAATCTACTTTGGGAATTTCTGCCTCTTGATGGAGGTCTGCTATTCTTGTGTCGAATGGACGATCTAGGATCATCCTCAACACTCTATTCTGTGCAACCTGGATTTTGTTCCTGTGGGTCTGAGCGCACGATTCCCACACCGGGGCGGCATAGAAGATCGCGGGGGCTATGATCTGTTTGTAAACAGCCAGTTTGTTTTGCCTTGAGAGGCGGGATCTGCGGCAAATGAGCGGATACAAACACCTAACCAAGGCGGAGCACTTAACTAGGGTTTTCTCTATGTGCGAGCGGAACAGGAGCTTCTCATCGAACAACATCCCGAGATAAGTAACATCAGTGGACCACTCGACCCTTGTACCATCCATTATTACGGTACAGGAGGGAGACGGTTTAAGTTTTGGTGATTGTCTGTGAAGGAACATGATCGCTTGGGTTTTCGAGGCGTTGATTTTGATTTTCCACGAGGTGGCATAATCAGTAAAGGTGTCAAGGCATCGTTGCAGCTTGTTCGTAATTTCACGAGGCATCCTACCCTTGACGGCTATCGCGGTGTCATCTGCGAACAGAAAGAACACGCAACCGTCTCCTAGAGGAGGGATGTCCGACGTGTAGATGCTGTAAAGCAGTGGTCCCAGCAGACTCCCTTGCGGAACACCTGCTGGGATCGGAAATTGTCCCGAAAGGGAACTATTCAACGACACCCTGAACGACTTTTGCTGGAGATAGTTACGGGTGATTTTCACAAGGTATGGTGGAAAGTTGGAGTTACAAAGCTTGTATATAAGTCCGTCGTGCCAGACATTGTCAAACGCCTTTTCGACGTCTAACAAGGCCATGGCTGTGGACTTGGATACAGCTTTGTTACTTCGGATGTTATTCATCACCCGCACTAGCTGATGATTGGTGGAATGCCCCTTGCGGAACCCGAACTGTTCCGGAAGAAGAATGTCATGTTCCTCCACAAACTTGTTTAGTCGGCTGAGGATCAATTTTTCGAACAGCTTGCTCAGCGCTGAGAGCAGGCTAATCGGTCTGTAGCTTGACGGTAGTGAAGGGTCTTTCCCAGGTTTGCGGATCGGGATGATTTTTGCCACCTTCCAGATGCTTGGAAAGTAGTGCAGCTCCAAGCATCTGTTGAGGATGGCAGCCAGCAGCGAGTGGACCCTCGGGCTGAGATTTTTCAACGCTAGGTTGAATATTCCGTCAAACCCGGGAGCCTTCATGTTTTTACTATATTTCAGCGCTGAGCAAATTTGTTCCTCTGTAATCCGTTCTTCTGGAGGGACGGCACAAGGGGAGGTATCTAACGTCTGGACGCACTGCACAACCTGGTTCTCGAGTGGACTTGGGATTGTAGAGCCAAGCAAATGCGATTGGGCAATGTGCTCCCCAATTGCATTGGCCTTCTCTTCGTTGGTGATAAGCCGTTCGTCATTGACTCTAAGTGGTGGAATGGGCTTGGGGTGAGACTTCAGCACCTTGGCAACCTTCCAGAATGGTCTGGAACGGTCGTCCAGGTTCTGAACGAGCCGCCCGAAACTCTCGTTCCGGATTGAGACCATTCTGGAAGCGATCTGCCGATTCAGATCGACCATTTCGTATTTACGCTGCAGATCCCCAGTCCGCTGAAACTGGCGTCTACGAACATTTCTGAGCCGAATCAAGAGTTTGGTGTGGGAATCAATTGCTTGAAACTTACCCCTCACAGGAACTCGTCGAACGCACTCTTCGTCAGCCACGGATATGGCTTGATGGAGACCCTCCAGAGCCCGGTCGATGTCCTCCACTGTGTCGAGTGGTGGGTTGTCGTCGATGTGGCGGTCGACCACGCGTCGAAACTGGACCCAGTTGACTCGATGGTAGTCCTTCCGCTGGCACGGTGCAGGGGCCACGTTGTAGCCCAGCTCGGTCAGCACCGGTTGGTGGTCCGAACTCAGGTCGTTGACGGCAACCGGCTTGGCTAATCTGGTGTTTGCCAAGAACAGGTCCAGCGTCGATGGGTTGCCCGCCGGTGATGTGAAGGTTGGTTCGTCCGGAAACCAGACGGAATAGAGACCATGCTGGGAATGGTCGAATAGCAGGCGGCCGTTTTGGTTCTGCTGGTAGTTCCGCCAGGCCTCGTGCCGGGCGTTCAGGTCCCCTCCGATTACGAAGCGGGCATTGGTGCGGGTTATGATGGCAAGGTCGTTCTTGAACTGCTGTGCTGTACCATTGCTAACGGTACATTGCCGGGGGCAGTAGACAACGATGAACCGGACGTTTCCGGTCGATGTTTCCACCTCAACGCCGACGGCCTCGATGATGGAAGTGCGGTAGTGGGGTAGGGTGCAGTACTTGATGCCTTTCTTGATGATGACCGCGACACCGCCCCCCCTGGAGCTGGTGCGATCAAGCCGGACAATGCTGTGGTCGGGCAGCCAGAAGCTGTCACCGGTCTTGAGGTGGGTCTCGGTGAGAAGGCCCACGTCGATGTCGTGCTTGCGGAGGAAGTCTGCAAGCTCAATGTTTTTCGCCCCTACGGAGCGAGCGTTCCAGTTGGCGATCTTTATGGGTTCACGGTCCATAATTAGCGACGAAGGAGATGATAGCTTGGAGCTGTTGTGTTCTTGTTGCGCAGGTGCGCTTGATGATGATGGCCTGGGCCAACAGTGTGACGATCTCATCCGTTGACAGCGGAGAATCGTCTGTAGCTTCACCGGTTGTACCGGCCAATCCCGGAGCAGGGGGATCCGTCGATGGGCCGGAGGCTTGACTGGGTACTGCAGCGGCAGCCGACTGGGCAGCAGCCAACTGTTGGTTGAGCGGGAGCGGCGCCAACACTGGAATTGGCCGTGGTTGGACCGGTGATAACGGAGGAAAGTTCTGCGCGTTGTTTTCCGGGACCTTCTTGCGACCGGGCTGGTTGTTGGACGAGGCCTTCTTCCGGATCTCGGCGTATTCGGCCCGCTTCGGACAGGCCTTACTCGTGGCCTTGTGGGCAGCACCGCAGTTGGCGCATGTGGGAGCGGCTTCCTCGATGCTGTCGCAGTCGTCGATCTTGTGGTTTTTGCCGCATTTGATGCAGCGGCTGGCCATGCGGCAGTTCCTGGTGCCGTGCCCGAACAATAGGCAGTTCGAGCACTGAGTGACGCCACGGTGGGTTGGCTTATACCGCTCCCACTTCACTACGATGTGGAACAGTGTGCGTGTCGTATGGAGATCCTTCACGGTTGTGGAGTTCTTCTGCAGATGGACCAAGTAGAGCTGGTCACGATACTTGATGGCCTTGCTGCGGGTCATCTTGTGGATTTCGACCGGCTTGAGGCCGTTCGCCTTAATTTCGTCCATTAAGGTGGTGGTGTCCATGTCGTGGAGCCCGCGCAGCACCACTTTCAGCGGCTTGGTGGCCTCGACGTCGTGGGAGAAGTACTCCAGCTTCATCCTGTCCAAGAGGGCCTGGACTGCGTTGTAGTGATTTTCGGCCGAGACCATCAGTTTGTAGCCTTCCGTGCACCGTTGAATGGTGCAGCGAAGGCCCTGCTTAATGTAGAAATCCAGCTGCTCCCATAGCCCGGGAGGGAAGCCCTTCACATAGAAGGGTGGCAACTTAACTTTTTTAGGCACCGTCTCAGGGTCCGACTGCGGCTGGGCTCCGTTCTGCAGGGCGGAGAACGGATTGTTGCTCAGCAGCTTTTTTGCTGCCGATGCGGTGGCGCTGATGTCTTCAGGTCTGGGTCGTTTAGTTCCGGGAGGCCCCGGCTGCGGGTCCGCAACGCCTGTCGGGACGGGCAATGGGGTTTTCTTCTGCTTCTTCTGAGCTGGCTCGGTGGTCGCGCCGTCTCCTGGGAGAGTCTGTTTTCCCGGTAAGCCGGCACTCGCGTTACCGCGCGATTTCTTACCCATGGCTGGGTCAGCGAGAGCGTCACTATACAACGCGGAGCTAATTCGACTTGCGAACGAACGAACGAAACTAGAGAGAATTCAAATCGACTGAACTGCTCAACAGTCTGGCAGCGAATGATGTCAGCCCCTTGTCAAAGAACTTACGCCTTTTATTGAAAATTGCCGGACAGTGGCATACAAAATGTTCCGAGTCTTCATTTTCTATGCCACAGAAGCGACATACATCATCTTGAAGTTTTCCAATCAGCTTCAAGTGATAACGGCTCGGACAATGACTTGTTATAAGACCTGCATATATACTAAGATCTTTCTTAGAAAGTTCCAGGATTTTGTGGGTCACAGAAATGTTTGGATTAATGAATCACTTCGACTGCCTAGCAATAGAAGTGTTCTTCCAGTTTCCTCCACTTTTGAAGATTCCCACGCTTTTAACTCCATTCTAAGAGATACAGCCGATAAGCCACAAAAGGGTTCTGACCCTATGAACTTATGAGAAGATCCAAGTCTTGCTAGTGTATCAGTTTTTTCATTTCCCTCAATCCCGCAATGACCAGGAACCCAATATAAGTTGACTTGATTATGACAAGACAATTTTTGAAGTGATTGAACACACTCCCAGACAAGCTTTGATGTACATGTCGCCGACTTTAAAGCATTTAGAGCAGCTTGACTGTCAGACATGACGCTTATATTATAACTATTATAGTTTCTACGCAAACATATAATGGAACACTCTAAAATTACCTGGATTTCAGCTTGGAACACAGTTGGCCATCTGTCCATAGAAACCGATATTTATATCCCTGGGCCAGTTACTCCTGCTCCCACTTTATTGTTCAATATTGAACCATCTGTATAAAAAACAATCAATCCTGGACGAAGAACCGAGCCACCAAATTGCCATGAATTACGCCCAGGGTCAACTACTTGAAAAAGTCGATTGAAATTGTATCTTTTCTCCATCCAGTCTTCGTTGTTCCTTACTAGAGGGTTCTTCTTTCCTTTATTTAACGTCGGTCTCTGTTCCGCAATCTAGTGCCAATCACCGACGGACATCGATTGCCATCCATTGACGGTAATCAAATGTGCAGGAAGGCAGCCTCCACACCTGCGTAGAATATCGCACCCATTCAACACACATGGGCCGGGACCAACGGCTTTACTTCCCTTCCGAAGGAAGACGTGACCAGAGATTTTTATGCCTCAGAAAAATCCCACCGACCTAGGCTAGGATTGAACCCAGATCCATCGGGGTGTTAGAAAGCAGTCACGCTTACCACTACACCACCGGCGTCGGCCATTACTAGAGGGTTGATACTAACAGTTTTTAAAATCCTAAGATGTCCTCTAAGGTCTCTTTCAAAGAGTTTCACTGACCTTGTAATCCTTAGAGCTTCTAATTAAACAAATTGATGGAATGGTAGCATACATATAAAGCAAAGCATCCAATGCCTTCGATGGTGTACTTCTCATTGCATCTGTTATTGAGAGAGTTGCTAACCTTTGGAGTTTTTCTAACTTTCTCAGAGCAACACTCTCTATTGTTTTTGGCCACCAGACCAATGCACCATAAGTAATACTGGGTTTCACAATTTCCGAGTAAATCCAATGGATTATTTTCGGTTTCAGTCCCCACTGTTTACCGAATGTTCTTTTGCATATCCATAGAGCATAAGTAGCTTTGTTTATTGCCTGCTCTAGATGCATATTCCAATTAAGTTTACTATCAAGGATTACTCCAAGATATTTGACAGCATTAGAAAGTTCCAAAAGTGCGCCTTTCAATCTTCTGTTTGTCTAATGAAAATTTCTTCCTTCGCGTAAATGGCACGATAGTAGTTTTAGAAGGATTTATGTTTTATCCTTCCCTATCACACCACGATGAGACAAAATTTAAAGCAATTTGCATTCTGTTAACAATCATATTTGTCACGTACAATTATGACTATATCATATAAGCCAATTATTTTGAAGCCTTGGGCTATTAAATTTTTGAAAAGATCATCTACTATTAAAGACCGCAATAGAGGTGATAACTCGCCTCCTTGCGGGCATCCTATGGTTGCTCTTACACTGATGAGTGAGCGCAAATGCACACAATGAATTACTGAACATTTCAGCTGATTTCATGGTACTTATTAACCTTTCTACAGCAGCTTTTCCGATGATATATGGTACAATTACACTTCAAAATGGTGCAAAGCGGTGCATACTAAGGAGCATTTTCAAATGCTTAATGTACAGTTTCCTCCATTTTAGGGAGCGTACTTTAAATATTTACTGAGCATTTAAAGATTTTTAACGTATTTTGATCATTCATTTAAGGAGCAACCCGATCTATTTTAAGGAGATTTTTTTTACTTATTAAGGATAATTTCATCTGTTTTATTGAGCAAAAGTAGGGCTGCCTTAAGCTTGCTCGAAATAGCTTTGTTAGAATAGGTATTAAAACCGCTTTTCCCTTCTGTAAAGAATGGAAAATGGATGGAAAAATTCCATCCCTACCTGGTGACTTGAAAGGTTCTAAGGAGTCAATCGCCCAGTCAACTTTTCTGTCAGTATAGATTTTGTTGGCCAAAGTGCAAGCATCAGCTCTTGTTCTTTCTAACTCAGTCGTTTCATTCAATATTTCATGAATATCCGTCCTGGTTTCATCGATACCAATTGCTGTTGTCTTTGCGTTTTGGTCTTCGTTTGAAATAACAATAGAACATGGAAAATGCGTTCTCATCATCACCTCTAACGTTTCATTTGTAGACGTAGTAAAAGAGCCATCCTCTTTTTTCAAAGTGCACAGACCATTGGAATGATCGTTAGCGAGTATTTTCTGCAACATAGCAGTTGCTGGAGTATTTTCAATGTTCTCACATGTATGCCTCCAGTGTATCCTCTTTGATCTCCGTATTTCCTGATTATAAGCGGTGAGGGATTCCTTATATTGTTCCCACTGTTGTGTTCGGTTAGCCCTATTGAAAAGCTTCCGGGCTTTTTACGAAGTTTCTGTATCCTGTTGTTCCACCAAGGTACATCCCTGTTTGTAGACACACTTAGAAATACCTAATCTTACACGTGTCAAAATTGACGCTTGTATATGTCACTCTCAGAGCACCTAAATTTACTTGAATTTTTCTAAGTGTGGAGCTTTTCGATGCAACTCTCATAAAAGGCACGTTGGATCAAATTTGAAAGATTTTTTAGAACTATTCTCAAGTTCTTCACGAGTGTTTAAGCTAATTGCTATCGTGTCTCTTCCTGCCACTAGCTCTGAATTATATAGCTCCCAGTCTGTTTTCCTAGGATCTCTGAAAGTTTGTGTGAGCTGTTGACTAGCTTCATATTCATATAATATTTGCTTGTGATCAGAAAAATATATTTCGTCTGACACATGCCAATTCTTGATTTTGTCTGAGATTATTGGACTACACAAAGTCAAATCACGAACTTCTTGTCTAATTGCATTTATAAATGTTGGAGCATCTCCTCTGTTACATATATCTATATCATTGTAAAAAACTACAAGGGACAACAAAACTACAATGCCGACGTAGGACTACGTGGGCATTTTCATATTTTTATTTTCTGTTCTATTTACTATCGTACAGATTTGTCTTGAATCTGATGAAATATTGCTTGGAGCCAATGCCCATGATTGTGCTGGGTAATTAAAAATTTTATTCAACAGATTGCGTTCAACGTATCCACATCGTATAATGGCCGCACCAAGCAGACCACTCGTAAGTCCACCGGAGGAAAGGCTCCTCTCAAACAGATGGAGGAGTGAAGAAGTCTCATCGCTACCGGCCAAGAACTGTCGCTCTGCGTGAGATCCGTCGTTACCAGAAATCGACCGAGCTGCTGACTGCAAGTTCCCTTTCAAGCGTCTGGTCTGTGAAATCGCCCAGGACTTCAAGACCGATCTGCGCTTCCAGAGCTCGGCCGTTAATGGCCCTACAGGAATTCAGCGAGGCCTATCTGGTCGGTCTGTTCGCCATCCATGCCAAGCGTGTCACAATTAATTCATGTTCCATATTCGGTTTTCACAATGTGTACCCCCATATAGAAATCACAGACGTCCTACGTCAAAACCGTACGGTCGTGTCATGGATGCAACCTCTTATTCTTTTTGTCAACATTATTTTCATAAGGCAAATCAACTGAATTCTTATCGCGAACTTTGCTAACGCAGCTTTCGAACATTTAAAAGTTCAATAAATCATCAAAACCTCTTTCACATTGGAAATCGATTTGTGGCCGATTGATTGTTTGGATGGTACGAATTTACTTGGAGCTAGTGTACTTGGTGACGGCCTTGGTTCCTTCAGAGACAGCGTGCTTGGCCAACTCACCCGGCAGCAGCAGACGAACAGCACTTTGGATTTCGCGGGAGGTGATCGTAGAGCGTTTGTTGTATTGAGCCAGATGGGACGACTCAGCAGCAATACGTTCGAAGATGTCATTGACGAAGCTGTTCATAATGCTCATGGCCTTCGACGAGACTCCGGTGTCCGAGTGGATCTGCTTCAACACCTTGTAGATGTAGATGGCATAGCTTTCTTTCCTGCACTGTCTCCTCTTCTTCTTCTTTCCCTTGACAATGACTTTCTGTGCCTTCCCGGACTTCTTGGCGGCCTTTCCACTGGTTTCCGGTGCCATAATTTAGCTGTTCGCTTCGGTAGAGAATAACTGATAGTTTCGACTTTTTTTTTTGACTTTAAATGATCTTTATTTTTTGTGTTTGTGTGGTTTACATGTATAACTTATCAAGTGACACAGATGCGTCTTTTCAACTTTAGTACATTTGAGATTTTAATTATTATTTACAGTTCCTAGTCCTATCAGGCCTGTTTTTAAAGTATGACCACCTTAGTGGGATTAGTTTGATTTGAATTGAAAAAAGGAGACTACTTATAACTACTATTTACAACTACAACTAACCTACAACTACTATATACACCTAACCTACTATATACAAATTGCTTATCAAAGCATGTTCTGATAAATTACATTTTTGTGCAAATTTAGTTTTAATTTCGTTAATTCTTGAATCTATTTTGGAAATGCCTGCCTCTTCATGTAAATTTGTTATTCTAGTGTCGAAAGGACGATCAAGAACCATCCTCAGCACTCTATTCTGAGCGACCTGGATTTTGTTCCTGTGAGTCTGTGCACATGATTCCCACACCGGAGCTGCGTAGAGGATCGCAGGTGCTATGATTTGTTTGTAGACGGCCAGTTTGTTCACCCTTGAGAGGCGGGATCTGCGGCAAATCAGCGGATACAGACATCTAGTCAAGGCAGAACACTTGATTACGGTTTTCTCCACATGCGAGCGGAATAGGAGCTTTTCGTCAAACAACATCCCGAGATAGGTTACTTCGGCGGACCACTCAACCCTTGTGCCATCCATGATTACAGTACAAGATGGATCCGGTTTCAGTTTCGGTGATTGCCGATGGAGGAACATGATCGCTTGTGTTTTGGAGGCATTGATTTTTATTTTCCACGTGGTGGCATAATCAGCAAAGGCGTTAAGGCATCGTTGAAGTTTGTTCGTTATTTCGCGAGGCATCCTTCCTTTGACGGCTATTGCGGTATCATCTGCGAACAGGAAAAACACGCAACCGTCTCCAAGGGGAGGAATGTCGGAAGTGTAAATGCTGTAAAGCAAGGGGCCCAACAGACTGCCTTGCAGGACTCCTGCTGGGATGGAAAACGTGTCGGAAAGACAACCATTCAACGATACCTTAAACGACCTTTGCTGGAGGTAGCTACGGGTGATTTTAACCAGATGTAATGGAAAGTTGAAGTTACAAAGCTTGTACACAAGCCCATTGTGCCAGACATTATCAAACGCTTTCTCAACGTCTAACAAGGCCATGGCTGTGGACTTGGATACAGCTTTGTTACTTCGGATGTTATTCATCACCCGCACTAGCTGGTGATTGGTGGAGTGCCCCTTTCTGAACCCAAACTGTTCCGGAAGGAGAATGTTATTTTCCTCGACAAACTTGAGCAAACGATTGAGAATGAGTTTCTCGAACAATTTGCTCAGCGCTGAAAGGAGGCTGATTGGTCTGTAGCTTGAAGCAAGCGTTGGGTCCTTCCCGGGTTTGCGGATAGGTATGATTTTCGCTGTCTTCCAGATACTTGGAAAGTAGTGCAGTTCCAAGCATCTGTTGAAGACAGCAGCCAGCAGAGAGTGAACCTTCATGCTGAGATTTTTCAACACTAGGTTGAATATTCCGTCAAACCCGGGGGCCTTCATGTTTTTGGTGCATTTCAGCGCTGAGCAAATCTGTTCCACTATGATTGTATCCTCCGGAGGGATGGCACAAGGGTAGGAATCAAGGTTGAGTACGCATTGCTCAACCTGAACTTCGAGCGGACTTTGGATGTTAGAGCCAAGCAATTGCGATTTGGCAATATGCTCACCAATCGCATTTGCTTTCTCCTGAGGGGTGATTATGAGCCGATCGTCATCATTTTCATCTTTGAGTGGTGGAATGGGTTAGGGTGCGTCTTTAAGACCTTGGCAACCTTCCAGAATGGTCTGGAGCGGTCGTCCAGATTCTGGACAACACGCCCGAAACTTTCGTTCCGGAGTGAGACCATTCTGGAAGCAATCGCCTTGTTCAGATTGGCCATTTCACGTTTCCTCGCTAGATCTCCAGTCCTTTGAAACTGGCGTCTACGAACATTTCTCAGGCGAATTAAGAGTTGGGTGTGGGAATCAATTGCAATAAGCTTAGCCCTCACAGGAACTTGTCGGACGCACGCCTCGTCAGCCACGGTTATGGCTTGGTGGAGTCCCTCCAACGCTCGGTCGATGTCCTCCACGGAGTCAAGCGGCGGGTTGTCGATGATGTGCCTGTCTACCACGCGTTCAAACTGGGCCCAGTTTACGCGATGGTAGTCCTTTCGCAGGCTTGGAGCAGGAGCTACGTTGTATCCCAGTTCAGCCATCACCGGTTGATGGTCGGAGCTGAGTTCGTTTAAGGCTGCCGGCTTGGACAAGCCGGTATTTGAAAGAAACAGGTCTAGCGTCGATGGGTTGCCTGCCGGTGAGATGAATGTTGGCTCGTCCGAGAACCAAACGGAGTACAGCCCATGCTGCGAATGGTCGAACAGCAGACGACCGTTCTGGTTCTGCTGGTAGTTCCGCCAGGCCTCATGACGAGAATTCAGATCTCCTCCAACAACGAAGCGGGAACCGGTACGGGTGATGGTGGACAGGTCTTTCTTGAATTTAGCCGCTAGTCCACTGCTGGCGGCACACTGTCGAGGGCAGTAGACGGCGATGAACTGGACGTATCCAGTCGACGACTCCACCTCCACACCAAGGGCCTCGATGATAGAGGTGCGGATATGGGACAGAGTGTGGTATTTTATTCCTTTCTTGACGACGATCGCAACACCACCCCCCTGGAGCTGGTGCGATCAAGCCGAATAATGTTGTGGTCAGGCAACCAGAAGCTGTCGCCGGACTTTAGATGGGTCTCGGTTAGAAGGCCCACGTCGATGCTGTGCTTGCGGAGGAAGTCGGCAAGCTCAATCTCTTTTGCTCTTACAGAGCAAGCCTTCCAGGTGACGATAGTTAGCGGTTTAGACGCCATACTGGATGATGAACTTACCGAGCACTTGGATCTGTTCGGGCTTATTGCGGCACTTACGAAGAGCACCGGACATGTTGACAAAAATTTCCATCAGTTCATCCGCTGAGAACAGATCGGGGTTGTTGTTTTGCGCTGTTGGTTGTCTCCAGAATCCAGGGGGGGAGGGATGGAGAGCTTTGGCCAGCAGAATCACCGGAAGTTACTTGAGTGGGATGCACCCGCGAATTCGCTTGCCTTTGCTGAGGAGCACGAAGAGGCGGAAAATCCTCCGTCCGAAATACCGGGACTTTGTCCTTCTTGCGTCCTGGTTGGTTGTTAGTTGCTACCTGTTTTTGGATGCGTTTGAAGTCCTCGCGTTTGGAGCACTGTCTGTTGGAACCTTGATGTGCACCACCACAGTTGGCGCATTTTAACGCCACGGCTCCAACCGCAGGGCAGTTGGAAGTGGCGTGTTCTTGAGCGCAGTTGCTGCAGCGTGGCTTGATGTTGCAGTTGCGGGTACCGTGTCCAAAATTGAGGCACCTCTGACACTACGTTACGTCACGATGGCCGCCACGGTATGGCTCCCACCGTACGATGATGGAGTAGATCGATCGGATGGCTTGTAGCGCATTGAGCGTCACCGTCCCTTTCTGGAAGTGCACCAGGAAAAGACAATCCGGGTACGTCTTCACGTTTTCGTCTCTCCTTGTCATTCGGAAGACAGCGATTGGGGCTAGCTTGTACCGGTTGATTTCAGCTTCGACCATCTTGGGGTCGAAGTTTGGTAGACCCCTGATGACTACCTTGAAGGGCTTCTCACCGGGGATGTCGTGCGTGAAGAATTCCGCCTTGGTATCCTTCAGATATTTCACGGCCACTTCGTACTCCGCTTTCGTTCGGAGCATCACCTTGGTGCCGATCCTGCCGAGCTTAAACTCAGCTGCAACGCCCAGCGATGAAAGATCGCCAATCAGCGTGTTGAGTGGGACTTGCTTCACCACCAGTGGAGGAAGCTTCATTTTTGCTGCACTCGGGCTGGCAGCAGTTTCGTTGTCGACGACGTCGCCGAAATCACCAATGACGCTGACGTTCGTCGCGGTGGCATCATCCCGTCTACTCGCACCATCGGACTGGCCTTGGTTTTTCTTCCTCTTCTTAGACCGCTTCACCGTGGCTGAGGTGGGATTCCCTACATCGGTGGGAAGAGTTGCGTACTTATTCGAAATAGGTACACTCAAGCTACCCTCACCGCTGTTCTTCTTCTCGGTTTTCTCTCGGAGCCTGCTCCGGGAGCGCTGTCTTCCCATCACACGAAGCGACCGACACTACTGACGACGCGATTAAACTGCGAATGTTTGGAACAAACTAGAAACTTTAGAACAACTCGACAGAGTGAGCAAAGACCGAACTGTGCTGCTTGACGTTCAAGCAGAGAATGGATAGTCGTTTCGACGGTGGTGTCTCGTTTTGTGTCCGTAGCATAAGAAGCAAAACTCCTCCCCTTTTCAGTATTTTGCTTCCCACTGTAAGTATTGTACCCTCCCTGTATTAATAACATGCTACTCGACGCAGGTATAGGTATACCCTCGATGAGTGATATAAACTGACCTATCTATATACAATCTTCACACTGCCGTACTCTAACGGAACTATCAACTCTATGCTTTCATCTACATCATCTATCTACTTTTTTAATAGTTTCTTGTTGAATATAAACAGTCAAAAGCATTGATATCGATGCGTAAGCGTAGCCCTGATCGATTGGTGATAAAATTATTGAAATGGGTTCAGGGGCAGCTGAGTTATTAACGTTCAAAATCTTTCATAATTTGTTACATGTTCCATTTTCAGTTTTCACAAAGTGTACCCCTATATAGAAATCAAAGACGTAGTCCTACGTCAAAATATAATCTAAAAGGTACTCACCTCTGGTATTGATGTCCGTGCTAGCCCATATCGTGTGATGAGCATTTGTATCACAGCCAATTATAAATGCCTTATTTTGTTTCTTGCAGTACACACTTAGTTGAATTCAAATAAATTTAGGTGCTCTGAGACTGACATATACGAGCGTCAATTTTGACATAAAATTGAGTCATAGTAGACGAGAAATTCAGCCTCAATCAAACGCACTTTTCGTCGAGTAATGAATTTTTTAGTCTCGGAGCTCTTAATTTTACATGACATGTTTGTTTACGTCTCATCCGTTATGTCAAAGATGGATTCCGTCACGTGTAAGATTAGGAATTTCTAAGTGCGTAGGTAAGCCGGATAAAGTAAGACCGGTGCCATAATCAACGAATCAGTAGGCTGGTGCTGACGGTCTATGAAAATCCACACGCAAGGTGAGCGTCAATGCCCTTTTCATGCGATGCACGAACACAGCCGTATATCAAATTTATGCAGAAAGAGCCCTTATCGGGCTTGTTGATTACTTGGAGAGAACGGTGGGCTTCCGGCTGACAAACTGGCCGTTGATGGAACGGCCAGGCATCGATTTAGTACAATTAATTCAACACACGATGAAGCCAACGAAAACGGGTACACCAGATTTACCTTCACAACTTGTACTTCTTGCTTCATCAAGAGCTCCACACAGAATGCTCCTCGACTGTCAGCCGAAAACACTGTCAACTGTCACCCTCCGATCATCGACAATGCATTTCACTCCATCCGAACGCGATCGTAGGTAGAGTACACGAGACTCCTAGCTTCTCCTACTGAACCAAAAGACAAGATACACTTCTACTTTTCACTTCACCATCAACACCCTAATGTTTAAAGCTTTAGGACTACTATTCCGGCTAAATTCCCATTATGGACCACTGTGCTATTTCGAGTCCGGTTGTGTCCAACTTTAGATGACGTAAGCCCAAGCACCTACAGAACAACACAAAGTAGATGTATAAAGACATACAAAGAATAAAATATCCGTTCCTCATGAATGAAACCTAAATAATGCAACTTAATTGAGGGAAACTTTTGCTTCCCGGCCAGGAAAGTTTCCCTATATCCTCAAACGGTCTAGACCGCTATTCACACTATTCAAAAGTTGCCATGCATCTCAATTCGAACCACTCTGGGCTCCAATACCAATCGAAACTGCTTCAGAATTAAATTTCCATTTTCCCCTCGTCAATCCAGTCGACCGGAATTCATCCCTAAATAAAGCTCATCTAGGGAAGAATTTATCAATTTTGAATCGCCTCCCAGCCGGAAAAGAGCTAACAGGGGAGACTGCAGGAACACCCACAAAATGGCATTGAATGATGGGAAAAATTTATGAATGGGAAAAATGGAAAACTTTTTCCTCGGGGAGCATTCCTGCGTCCTCATTCATTAGGCAATTTATTGGGGGAAAAAATATTGAAATGGATGGATGGATGGAAGCGCAACTCGGTGCCATTGGTGAATGGCAAACGAGGGTCTAGAATGCAGGCAATGGGAGAGCATGAGAAAAAAAGTTATGAAATTTGAAATTATGATTTTGCTATTATTAAAATAGCAGCGGTGAACATGATGGTTGGGTGAAAAGTGCTGGCAGCTTCATCGGTGGCTGGGTTTGTGGAAGGGGAAAAGCTTGGCTCTTCCGTATTATTGCTGCAGCGGAGTGAATAATTGGAGTTTGGAAACTTGATGACCTACTTTGTGCGAATAGAATTGGATTAATGTGAAGAGGGTCGAAACTGGAAGGATGATCTAGGTAAGCTAAGTGGCTAGCATTTCCACTGGATTAGGTAATTTTTGTTTTCAAATATTAACATCAACTGAGTTCTTCTTCTAGGGTCTTTTTCGGATCTCAACTTAATTATCTAGATGCCCTTCCACAGTTCGAAATTGAGAGCATTCTTTACCCGAGAAAAATTCCAACCACAAAGATTTTCACGACCGGACCGGAAATCAAACCTGCCGCCTCCAGCTTGGTAATACCTTTACTGACTAGGCTGTTTGAGGCTCTATGGATATAATATGGTAATTTTCACTACCTTTGAGAAAAAGACTTGGATCCACTTTGAAATGATCCAATACAAATATCAAAACGGATGAAAATTACCATTTTCTGACGGGAAGGATCCATTTCGAATATTTCTAGAAAAAAAAAAAAACCGGCCGCTCCCCGGCAAACGGAAGTCCATATCAGCAGTCATAAATAGAAATTTCCAGCACCTCCGAGGATTAGCATGTTCCGCCATAAATTCCCTTTCAACCGTAAAACTATACACTTGCGGGATGTTGGTTGAACAGCTTCCATTCAGGTTCAGAAGAAAAACGCTCGCGCCCGGCCCCATTGGTGAGGAGAACAAAAGTCGTTATTTATTTTTATCGCCATCTAGTGGTGCGATTGTTCGTGCAGTTTTACGGTGGGATTTTCTTTTCCTCCTGGCCAGCCAAAGGCGAAAACCGCAATCGTGGCCCAGTGGGGAGCAGTTCTTCTTTGTGTGTTCACTCATTTGAATGTTTATCTTTGCTGGTTGCAAATTTCTGGAAAATGAATTGTGGGTTGTTTGTGTGTGTGTGCGTGTGTAGGGGGAGGGGGGGGGCGTGAGGTGTAGAATTTCCAAACAAATTGAGTTATTAGATGGAAAATATGAAAGTGGAATCGAATCGTTGAACTTGATTTGTAGGAAAGAGGGCAAGGATTTGGAGGATGAAATGGTTTTACTTTCTACTCGTAAAATCCTCATTAACCTGAATGGAAATTATATCCATTAAAGCCGACGACGACGACGACGGCAGACCAACTGACGCCGTCCGTTCTTTGCCTTTAGCTTCCAACTAAAAGGTTTTTGAATGGTGTAAAAGCTTTCCACTGTTTTGCACAGCACGGTACTTTGCGAGCATTAAAATGTGCGAAAAATAACCAAAGCTTCTGAATGAGAATTTTGGTACGGTAGCTTTTAAATACATGAAGGTGCTGTCAGAATCGTTGCTTGGGGAGTACAACATGTGTACATATCCATTCATTTCTCGTTTTACGGTTGCACTGGTGCAACAGTGTGCATAGTCGAAGCTAAATTAATGAGGTAAAAATATGTTGTAACAAGTTACATTTCCAGGCGAAATATGTTTGTTTCTTCAGATGAAGATCAATTTCATCCAAAGTTATTATCTAGGGACCAGAGTTAAACTTCAATTTGCTGAATGTGGTGTTGAATTAAATAGATAACTTAGGTTGGGTTCAACGGCTACTTAGTCTTGGAGTGAAGTGGAACAACGTTGGAGATTCGGGGGGCTACTTTGGACTCATTTGAATTTGTTGGCTTAATGACCCGGCATCTCTTGCAATAACAGATTAGCAACCGCGGGCGGTCAATCATACTCCTGCGCATGTACAGTATGCAAAAAAAGTTTATCCACCCCCCTACCAATTTATATTTTTTTTGTTTTTTCTGGTGAAAATCAGTTTAATTTTATGAGTGTTCTTCCATGATTTATCAATTTATGTTTATTTATCACATTGCCATTGAAAATACGGCGTTTATATCTTTTCTTGAGATTTCATGTGATAAATTATGTAAAATTTTAAAAAATTACGCAAAAAAAGTTTATCCACCCCCAAACGGATACTATGATTTAAGTGTGTCTTACAGAGTGTTAGTGTGTATTCTGCAACTTTATCGAATGTAAACATTGTGTATATCTGTCATTAAGTGCTCTTGGAGTTTTTTTGCTCAAAATTTCAGTTTTGTGTTCAAAATTGGAAGTTATTTGTTTCAAAATGCCCAAAAAAGACCAAATTTCGATCAGTATCCGAAATTTGACTATTGAACATCACAAAACTGGCAAAAGCTACCGTGATATTGCCGAAATTGTCCAGCTTCACAAAGATACGGTCGCTAGAATTGTGCAGATGTACAAAAAGCGTGGTTCTATCTCACCAGCTAAGCGATCGGGGTGTCCTTCAAAGACAACTGACCGAATTGACAGAGCTATCGTGAAGAAGGCGGAGCTGAACCGAGGACTATCAGCTCCGGAAATTGCGAAACAAATTGAAAGCGAGTTTTCCATTCAACTGACATCACAATCCGTACGAAATCGTCTTCATAAGAAAAGTTTTAAGGGCAGAGCAGCTCTTAAGAAGCCATGGTTGTCTGCAATATATTTCAAAAAAAGATTGAAGTGGGCCCAGGACCACATTTCATGGACCATAATTTTATGGTATCTGATGGTATGGTCTGATGGTATCAATAGTAACCCAAATAGCATTATTTTCGTCTCCTCTGACCAGATCACCTTATTCCAGTCATCACTGGTCCATGAAATGTGGTCCTGGGCCCACTTCAATCTTTTTTTTTTTTAATTATTTTGCGGACAACCATTGTTTCTTAAGAGCTACTTTGTCCTTAAAGGTTTTCTTATGAAGACTATTTCGTACGGATTGTGATGTCAGTTGAATGGAAAACTCGCTTTCAATCTGTTTCGGAAATTTCGGAGCTGATAGTCCCCGATCCAGCTCCGCCTTCTTCAAGATAGCTCTGTCAATTCGGTCAGTTGTCTTTGAAGGACACCCCGATCGCTTAGCTGGTGAGATAGAACCACGCTTTTTGTACATCTGCACAATTCTAGCGACCGTATCTTTGTGAAGCTGGACAATTTCGGCAATATCACGGTAGCTTTTGCCAGTTTTGTGATGTTCAATAGTCAAAATGTCTTTTTTGGGCATTTTGAAACAAATAACTTCCAATTTTGAACACAAAACTGAAATTTTGAGCACGAAAACTTCAAGAGCACTAAATGACAGATAGACACAATGTTTACATTCGATAAAGTTGCAGAATACACACTAAAACACTGTAAAACACACTTAAATCATAGTATCCGTTTGGGGGTGGATAAACTTTTTTTGCGTAATTTTTTACAATTTTACATAATTTATCACATGAAATCTCAAGAAAATATATAAACGCCGTATTTTCAATGGCAATGTGATAAAGAAGCATAAATTGATAAATCATGGAAGAACACTCATAAAATTAAACTGATTTTCACCAGAAAAACAAAAAAAAATGTAAATTGTTAGGGGGTGGATAAACTTTTTTTGCATACTGTACATCAACTTTTGTCGTCGAGGGAGGAGAAAGAATGTTCATACTTCAAATATAATTAAAAAAAACGCTTAAGGGTGGTATCCAAAGCACCACCACCGCAGGTACCACATTGTTGACGGAGGACTACGACTCCATTCAATAATATATTAACCCGTAAAAGCCCGGGACAAACTTTTTATTTTCAAAAATTTGAATCTCAGAGATGCCATGGCCGATTAAAATGACTTTTTTTTTACATAATTCCGGTGAGTGGTTCTTATATTTGTTGGGTGGTACTCCCCCCATGACCCTCCCTCTTTTCTATATATTCAAGAATGTGTTGGCACGGGGGTATTTTTTTTTCAATCTTTATCATTTATCTGACATATCATTGCGACAACATATTGATTTTTTTCGTGAAATTCCTGGAAATGATAGAGAACATTCATAAGACCACATGGCTACCATGGAACCGGTTCCGGATGTTCCGAATTATGGTTCCAAATGGTCAAATTTATTGTCTGTCAAAACAATATCAAGCAACATATTAAATCACATCTACTCGACGAAATATGACCAATGGCACTCTAAAAGACGTCCACAGAGCCATATGGCCACCCTTAAATCGGTCCAGATATTCCGGATTATGGTTCCACATGGTCAAATTTGAAATCTCTCATAATTATATCAAGCGACATATCAAATAACATCCACTCGATGAAATATGACCAACGGCACTCAAAACGACGTCTACAGAGCCATATGGCAACCGTTAAACCGGTTCCGGATATTCCGGATTATAGTTCTGTATGGTCAAATTTGATATCGTTCATAACCATACCAAGCGACATATCAAATCACATCTACTCGACGAAATATGACCAATGGCACTCAAAACAACAACAATAGAGCCATAGGGCCACCGTGGAACCGGTTCCAGATATTCCGAATTATGGTTCCGTATGATCGAATTTTATATCTCACACAACCATAACAAGCGACATATCAAATCACATCTACTCGACGAAATATGACCAATGGCACTAACACAACAATAACAAAAACAAATGTTCAACATTATGGTCAGTGTTTGGAAAATCATCCTCATATATCATTCATTAAGGAGCCCCCCAGAGAGAATAACAGCACTGTTTAGAGACCCACGGTGGCACGAGGACGATCATCTGGTACTGTAGATACAAATTACCAATTGTATGAAATGTAAAAAAAAGATAACAGTACTAACTATGAATTACTCCAAAATACAAAGCAATTAATTTTTGAACCTCATTGGTGATTGCAACGCAAAACTCATAGGTGAATTAACTTATGCTTGAGATTTGAGTTTTTGAGTTTATCCGAAGTGGATCCGTTGTCTATCAATTTTTGTTTCTAATATTTAAAATATTTGGTTTAAAATTTATAAAGAGACACAAGAAAGACGATGCAATTATATAAACTGCCTAAGATACTCAAAACCGTTTCAATTGATCCCGAATTCCATCACTTACGTCTTGTGGAAGGTGACCAGCTTCCAATCGGTGCTCCATTTGTTCTATCGACAGTTCTTCTGAAAGAATTCGCGAAAATTCGAAATGTCGGCTGGGATTTGAATTTTCCCAATTTGGGTACAGCTCTATGAAAACCATGTATGCATTCAGGCATCCAATGTCAATAATTTCAAAGAATTTTTTTTTGCTCCACACTGGACTTCTCCTTGCATCGGTTGTATTTCTTGTTCTTTGATCTCCTGCATCGACACCACCCTTGGCATGATTGTAATATTTCACAACATCCGGTTTTTCAATTCGAGGATCTGTTTTTTGGATGCTTTTTGAAGTAATCAAGACGATGGGCTTCTTTCTCTTGCGTTCAAAATATGACGTCAATGTCATAAATGTGCTGAATCCTTGAATGATTGAATTAGACTCTCGTCCTTTTGAATTAGAAATTCTGGTGGAATGAAGGGTTTGTTTGATCTGATTGTTCCTGTATAGTAAGTGCTGTTATGCCACAGGCAGTTGATGAGGTCTATGGATGAGAATAAATTATCTGCTTTTACCTCCCTCCATTCATTCAAATTTGAAGAGACGAGATCAGTGACCACCCGCATAGCTTGATTTTTTTCGGGCATATTATTCACCTTGCCCGTATATACCTGCAAGTTTAGTATATATCCTTGAATTGAAGAACAAACCCATATTTGCCGGGTTTCGATTTTATATAAACGCGGAATTGGCAGTGTCCTGAGGATACGAAGAAATTTAAAGCCGTTTTTATCAAATCGTGAACTCGTTTTATACATATATCAAGGAAAGCAGATCTGGCCATGAGAACTAGGGTAAGTGAGCTAGTTTTTGGTCCTGGTGGTCCTCTAATTGGCCCTACCTTTATTTTTTTATTCATTCTTTACCAAATTTATTTAGATGCACGATTAGAATATAGATTTTGTCGTATATCTATGCAAATAAAGCCAAGACAATTTTTTTTTAAATTTAAGTTAGGCGCTAGGGCCAAAAACTGAAGAACTTGTGCCATGATTGGCACACTTACCCTATTACTTATAAAATCCGCCAAATGTTGCTTATAAACACTTGTGTCAAAGAATTATATACAAACTACATTTTCTTTCATACTCTTAAGCAGTATTTTAATTAAAATCCTTACTTTCCTCTGAAAAGGCACAGTCGTTCGTCTACGGTCAAATTTTTGGGAGTGACGTAATTATCTTGACACCTGACAACAAACTTGTCGAACACCGATCGAATTGGTTCAAGTTTGTCATTGCTAGCTTGGAACCGCTGAGGACGAGTAGACCGATCGTCAAACCGAAGGCCGATATAGATTTGCTTGAATCGATTTTTACTCATTACCAGTCGGTAGAATTCAATCCGCCAAACTTTATCTGATGTCCATAGTTGATCCAAACTGACATGGTTCTGTTTATTTCGACCGGTCGCAATCAAGATGGCAATAAATCCTAGCATTTCGTTTCTTGTTACAGGTTTCCAGTTTTCTGAGAACCTTTGTTCGCCATAGCAATTTGTACAAGAAACCACTTCTTCAATAATTTCGGCTGTAAAGAACGCTTCGAAAACATGTCGTAGAGTTTTCATGTTTTTACAATGACTCGCTGGCCCAATATTGAGTAGATGAAATTCACCACCAACGAATGCACTTTCGCTATAAGTTACCTCCCATCGGTATTGATTTTTACCGATGAAAGCAGGTGTAATTGATTTTGAACTGCATACACGGCCATGTGTATAGCGTAGGTTTAGAATTAAAAAATCGAAAAACATATATAAAAAATACCTCTCACCCCAGCAGGCCTGGGTTCCATCCCAGTCAGCGCTGCCGGGATATTCTGAGGTATAACATCTCTGATCACGCCTTCCTTCGGAAGGGAAGTAAAGCCGTTGGTCCTCGGTTCATGAGTTGATGGGTCGATATGTAGGGTCAGGGAGCTGCGTCTCTGGAGTCGGTAGCTAAGCACGGAAAACAAAATCAAGGAAAGAAATAGTCTTACTTATGTCTCCTTTTAAATTTGATACCAAATATTTGAAATCTTAGAATCAAAAATTGATAGACAACGGATTTGCCTGCATCCAAATATCTGGAACCGTTCAAATGATTTTCTGTTTTTTTTTTTTTTTTTTTTTTTTTTTTTTTATTTGACATTGGCGATAAAAATTTTGTCCAGTACTTATGCTTTGATGATTAATCGTATGATATGATAATGATTAATCCTGAAATTAAAAAAAAAATAATCCATTACCTGGATCATCGAAAACCTATTCTTTTGTATCAAAATAGCTTTATTTATTTTTCTGAATATCTTGAACCGGTTTCACAGTGGCCCTATGGCTCTATAGATGTTGTTTTGAGTGCCATTGGTCATATTTCGTCGAGTAGATGTGATTTGATATGTCGCTTGGTATGGTTATGAGCGATATCAAATTTAGCCATACAGAACTATAATATGGAATATCCGGAACCGGTTTTACGGTTGCCATATGGCTCTGTGGTCGTCATTTTGAGTGCCGTTGGTCATATTTCATCGAGTAGATGTGATTAGATATGTCGTTTGATATAATTATGAGAGATTTGAAATTTGACCATGTGGAACCATAATCCGGAATATCTGGACCGGTTTTACGGTGGCCATATGGCTCTGTGGACGTTGTTTCGAGTGCCATTGGTAATATTTCGTCGAGTAGATGTGATTTAATATGTTGCTTGATATTGTTATGACAGACAATATATTTGACCATTTGGAACCATAATCCGGAACATCTGGAACCGGTTCCATGGTAGCCATATGGTCTTATGAATGTTCTCTATCATTTCCAGGAGTTTCACGAAAAAAATCAATATGTTGTCGCAATGATATGTAAGATATATGACAAAGATTGAAAAAAAAATACCCCCGTGCCAACACATTCTTGAACATATAGAAAAGAGGGAGGGTCATGGGGGGGGGGAGTACCACCCAACAAATGTAAGAACCACTCACCGGAATGATGTTAAAAAAAAGTCATTTTAATCGGCCATGGCATCTCTGAGATACAAACTTTTGAAAATAAAAAGTTTGTCCCGGGCTTTTACGGGTTAATAACAAAATGGCCTCTTTAAAATAATTAAATATGACAATTTAACCAGGTTAGCATACAAAGTGGAACTGGTTACACTTACAGATATAAATTCCCTGTATAGTTTACAGTTGCTTCACAGCGATATAAATGTGGAAATGCTCAGGCATCCACCTCTTAGTTCGCCTGTTTTGTCCACCTAAACTATTCATAAGTATTACAAGCAATCATGAGTTAATGAACAATCAACAAAACATTATATTACACTAGCAACCCCGCAAATGCTATCATTATTTTCAGCAATGTCAGGAATGCTCACAAACCCTCAACATTTGCCAGAAAACTTTCTACTAACTCAAGGTATATTCCAAATAAGCTTCAAAATTTCATTTTTTTTTTAATCAAATGTTAAGTTTAGTCCTCTATATCCGTAATACGCGCATGAGGCTCAAATCTTTGTAAAATCAAATACTATAAATCCATCATCACCATCGTGGTGAACCAAAATAGTGTTTGTAGTGCTACAATAATTATAAGTCGTTATGACAGCTATCCATATAAAATAATCCGTTAGAGATAACTTCGTCAAGATACAAAATTTGTCAATTCATATAAAAAAAAATCACTGGATAACTGTTCAAAATACAATTGTAACGTGTGAAATGCAGTGTCTTTTAAATTCTTTAAGTGTTGCTGAACGTTTGATATGCACAGCAAAAAAATAATTTTGATATCACGTCAAAGTGGATGCACTACAATCATGTCGAAAATATGGTGTAATATTACTTGCTAAAAAGGACAAAATTATCATTAATACAATGCATGAACTGACATTACGCTGCTTTTACTGCATTTGTTTATTTATGTGGTCATAAAAATTACATGAAATTTTCGACATGATTGTAGTGCATCCACTTTGATGTGATATTAAGATTATTTTTTTGCTGTGTGTCGAGGCATCGAATTGAAAACATTTATTCCTTTATAATATAAAGAATTTTGTGAAGCACAAGTCAAGAAATGTGGTGTTGTTATTTCAACCGCGTTTCTAGTATTATATTTTTGAAAGTCACTTCCTCTTTCAATTCGATCAAACAAATATCGAGGCAATGAACCTTAAACTACTAAAAAATGAACACCATATTCAAATAAATAAACAATTCTTTGCTTCCCCGACAACCATTTTAAAGCGTCTAGCATCAAAGTTGAGGAAGTGAATCTATTACATCTCAAAATCAAACGCATTATTTTATCCTGCAAGTGCTGTAATCTCGATATTTGTGTTCCATTGGCCAAACATAAATGGAAGGGCAAAAATCCAGATGGGTAGAGATGATTGATTTGTATAGCTGTATTTTACTGGCAATAGTTAAATCGTTTTTCAGTCGACTTAGAATTACAAACATCTTGGCAATTTTCTTGATGCGTTGATTTCATCAATGCGATAGTTGAACATAAGTTTGTCAATAATCAGGCCAAGATATTTAATCTCCTGAACGCGGTAAATAACATCATAATCATTTACAACTTAGATGTTACCATTAAGTCGAATCCACGAAATTACCATGAATTTAGCTTTACTTGTATTCAATTTCATCTGATTATACTTCAACCATCTACTTAGAGAACGCAAATCTTCATTCAAGTGTAAAACGGCATCATCTAAATCCTTAGCTGCAATGAATAACACAGTATCATCTGCAAAAAGATTAATGTCGCAAAATCGTAAAACACGTCACAAGTCATTAATATACATAATAAATAACAGGGACACTAATATACTTCCCTGGAGCACTCCAAGGTTATTCCACACGGGACTAGAAACCGAATAATTAAAAACAGTTCGTTGAGTTTTGTCAGACAAATAGCTTTCAAACCATTTATATGCAGTACTCGTAATTCCAATGCGCTTGATTGCTCTTAACAATAAGGACCTAGAAATTGTTTCAAAAGCGCGTTTTAGATCCAAAAAAAAACAGGAACAATCACATCTTCACTCCAACTATTTTTTTCCACTTCGCTTATACCAAATTCAACGCGGTTTCACAAGAATGACCTTCCCGATATTCCGATTGTTCTGGTATCAACAAACTATTACTATTTAAATACTCCAACAGCTGGCCTTTAACAACAAGTCCTAAAATATTTTCTCTAATGTGTGCAACATGTTGATGGGACGAAACTCTTCGGCTTTAATCGTTCCAGCAACTCTTTGAATAGGAACCACTAAGGATTTCTTCCAAATGTGTGGCACATGTCCAGTTTGAAATGATTCATTAATAAGGTCCAGCAAGATGTGGCTAATGACATGAAAGCAATTTTGAATAACTCTAGCATTAACATTGTCTACTCCAGCCGATTTTCCTAATGAAAAGCAAATAACTCTAAGTTCAACCTATGTAATTGGGTGAAATCCTTCAAATCTACAACTTTTATAAACTGGCTGTTTTATTTTGTCAGGTTCATCAACCAACTCAATGGATAGATCAATGAAACACTAACGACAAAATAATCATTAAATTTAGATGCAATTACTTGTTCTGACTGTTCTAATGTGCCATTAAAAGTTATGGACGGCAGCTCTACTTTTGCTCAATAAAACAGATGAAATTATCCTTAATAAGTAAAAAAAAATCTCCTCAAAATAGATCGGGTTGCTCCTTAAATGATTGATCAAAATACGTTAAAAATCTTAAAATGCTCAGTAAATATTTAAAGTACGCTCCCTAAAACAGAGAAAACTGTACATTAAGCATTTGAAAATGCTCCTTAGTATGCACCGGTTTGCACCAATTTGAAGTGTAATTGTACCATATATCATCGGAAAAGCTGATGTAGAAAGGTTAATAAGTACCATGAAATCAGCTGAAATGTTCAGTAAAAATCCATAAGTGCACACAATGATTTACTGAACATTTCAGCTGATTTCAGCGTACTTTAAATATTTACTGAGCATTTTAAGATTTTTAACGTATTTTGATCAATCATTTAAGGAGCAACCTGATCTATTTTAAGGAGATTTTTTTTACTTATTAAGGAACATCGTCATTGTTTAATGATTCATCTACCTTTTTACCGTTATGGACCGTGGTTTGCAGAATTTAATAAAGATTTCAAAATTTTCCATAACTTTTTGCTGTTGTTTTGATGCTGATCAATCTTCCTTTGAACATATTCACAACGAGTTTTCTTTATCGATTGTGAATACTTATTACACGCGACTGTGTACCTATTCCAATGATTATCACTATTTGATCTACTAAAATTTTTGTACCATTTGTCCCTTTTCCGTTTAAGACGCAAATGATCCAAATTGTAGCAGCTGTTCGAGTTTTTCAAAGAAACAAACTTTTGCTCAACTAATTTATTGATACACGTTTTCAAAGCGTAGATTCATCTTAATTTACGGCCGCTAATCGAAAATTCAAGCTTCTCTTAACAAGGTTTGAAGCAGTCTGTTTCGAATCGGTATTATTGATTTTATCTAATACATTTATCGGTTATTTTCAAATCAGTATCCGTAACGTGGTCAATTAAAGTTTTCTTGTGTCTGGAAATTCACGTATATTCATCTACTGTTTGTTTTCTTATTTCCTTTATTTAACGTTGGTCTCTTTTCCGCAATCGTGTGCCAATCACCGACGGACATCGATTGCCATCCATTGACGGCAATCGAATGTGCAGGAAGGCAGTTTCCACACCTGCGTAGGATATCGCACCCATTCAAACACGCATGAGCCGGGACCAACGGCAAGAGAACCCAGACCCATTGGGGTGAGAAAGCAGTCACGCTTACCACTACACCACCGGCGCCGGCTACTGTTTGTTTTAAATGTAAACAATTAGCTTCAAATGATTTGAATTATTAATGTTACGCCAATTAAAATTAAAATCACTAGCTAATATATTTTATTTACTGGAATCATGGAATGTCTCGGGCCAATACTCAAAAACTTCAACAAATCGCTGGCCACTAGAATTGGGAGGATGATACAAAACACCATATTAACCCATCTTCATGCCACGCACAACTGTAATGTCCAAGAACCAGTTATCATCGATGACTTCGTTGATACGACGGTTGATTTTAACTGATTCTCGAGCAACGACGCGATAGCAAATAACAGACTAAAGTGGTCATTTTTATACGATAGATAAGGAGATAAAAGTATAGAGTTGATAGTTCCGGGTGGGGGTACCCTTCACCATCCCAATCCAACTGGGAAGTTTGGGCTTTCTCGAAGTTGTCCTTGCTCACTTTCTACTCTCTACATACAATTTTCACATTGCCGTACTCTAACGGAACTTTCAACTCTATAATTTCATCTCCTCATCTATCGTATAAAAATGACCACTTTAATCTGTTATTCAAAATTAGCTTCTTCAGCTATGTAAATTCATTTTATACGTAAACTAGCAACTTGTAAGAAATGTTGCTCACAAAGATGGATGGTTGCATACAATATTTGGAATATACCTTGAATTTTCTCATAATTTTACACGATCTTAAATGTAAACTTTTATGATATGTGACGCTCCATTTATGTGCATCATTGTAACATAAGTTTGCACGACTGTTTCAAACTGTGTTGCTAGTGTAATCGCAAGCTTGTTTGGACTCTTTCGGTTCTATCACAATGACAGAACAGTTTGAAAAAGTCGTTTAAATGTATGCAGAAAAAAACCAGATTTTTTTTTGTGCGGTTGAGGCTTACGATTTATTGGTTTGTTACTGTTACTGATTTTTTTTTACTTGTAACAGCACGACTAGATCGTTTTACAACATTCGTAAAACTTGAATTATCTTGAAAAACATCATCATCATAATCACTATTTTGTATTATAAGTTTTTTTTCGCTTGTTGTGACCTTCTGAAAGCAAAATTGATAAATTGTGTGTGTCGTACACAAACTTTACCACCCATTCTTGCTTCTTACAAATAAAAATTATCATTATAGTATCTCATAGTTTCATAATTCCAAAAATTAGCATTTTAGCTGTCATGAGCAATTACAAGCAAATTCATTTCACCAAGCCAAAGTAAACGCGGCCGCTATTAGCAGTAGCCATATACAGTGGAGGATAACACAAAATATAATTTTACCAAAAAGGACAAAATTATCATTAATACAGTGCATGAGCTGACATAAAGCTGCTTTTTCTGCATTTGTTTATTCTTGTGGCCATAAAAATTACATGAGATGTTCGACATGATTGAAGTGCATCCTCTTGGATGTAAACAGATAAAAATTCTGAATTTTAATTGTGATGTAAACATTCATTAACGTAGACTTGTATTTCATTTCAAGCAACCGAGCAACTTGCAAACAATGTTGTTTGCAAATATGGGAATTGTATACAATATTTGCTACATTTCATGAAATGTGTCAGAACTTTACATATATAATGTAAACGTATATGATATGTGATGCTCCATTTATGTGCATCATATTGAACAGAAATTTACACTACTTTTCGAACTGTGTAATATTAAAATTTATTTTTTGCTGTGTAGCTCTGCATGGTTAATGAATTCTTCACTTAGAGCCAATCATGATGCATGGTCATTATCGGTGTCATACCTTAATTTTGATGCTAAGGAATCCCATTTTGACTGACAAAGGGGCGCGCCTTTGGAGGGTGTTTCAACACTCCGAAGGGTATAAATAGCGGCACCTTTCAATTAGAGTCAGATCCTTGCGATAAATGCAAGAGTGGCAACTGTAAAAAAATCAAATACTTCATCAATTCTCAATAGTAACGGAGTAATATGGCATGTACTAAACTAATGACACGGGATATACTACAATAGATCAATTTACTGGTCGCAGTAGTGTTAGGTCCCGAACAGAGGAAAAAAAAAATCATGAGCATAGAGTAAATATCCCAACAAACATTGAACATGGAATTTGAAGCAAATTTCACACTTAACTTGACCATTCAATAGGTGTTATGCATCTGAATCATTTTTTTCAAGCCATCTCGGCCAGTTGCATTGAAAACGAATCTTATCCAGAAAGTGAGTCACTTTTACTCATTCGAATGTAGAAACTTCTAAAAGCATAGGTTAGTCCTGCATGAGTGACCTACGCTTTTAGAAATTGCTCCATGAGTAAAAGTGACTCATAACTGTGGAAAAGTTTTTTTTCTTCTTCCTCACATTAAAAGCTCATCGCATTTTAGCTTATTGCTGGTCTCAACTTAGTGTTCGAGATACACGTCCCCGGTTTTTAATTGAGAACTTTCGATGCCTGTACCATTTTTGCATTAGTATAATTGTGTGCCAAGTCCAATCCCAATTTATGCCTAGGGAGTCGAGAAATTTTCCAACCCGAAAAATTCCTAGACCAGACCGGAAATCGAACCCAGCCACCTCCAGCATGGTTTTGCTTTGTAGCTGTGCCTTTCCCGACTGAGCTAAGGGAAACCCACTGAGTAAAAGTTACTCACTTTCGTTTCAGTGTACAACGCAACGAAAACCGCTCTTCAGCACTCGGCAGTCAAAGATGACTGTAGTGAAATTTTCTACGTTTTCCTTACTTAAGCTTTTAGTATTAGTATTCTAAGCCCCACCTTTTGTAATCTAATGAAAGCAGCTCAATGATCTGACTGTTTCTGGAATTTCTGTTAGGGATATTTCCGGATATGAAACACTTGTCTTTAATCCTCCGTTATAAAATATATTCCCCGGGAACACTTCAATGCCCATCCCATCCCCGTTGAACATTTGTTATGGATAACATGTTTAACCAAACGCTTGATTGCAGTGGGAAACCTCCGGCGAGAAATCGTTCACAAGCATGTATTGGACATCCCAGCGCAAGTAACATTGTAAATTCTATTGAGGTTTTAAAGCACTTTAAAAGTCTAAATAATGGTCTACAGTACCCTCATAAAACCCAAATTGTTACTTGGGAAGTAAACTATGAGCCCGCTAATTTTGATTGATTTTGACATATAAAGCTAACATACGACTAATACCGGGCTTTGGCGCATTATTATTCGGATTATTAGTAAGAAGACTTGTTGGTTACTTGGGATTGCCCTCATATTCTATGATATTCAGAGTTGTGCTTTCACAAAATTAGAAAGTTTGGTCCATGTTTAATATTTAATCATAATTTGCTACTTCAAGCAATCAAAAATTCGTCCATCCATGCAGGATAATAATTTTAAATGTTCATTGGACATCTTAACGTCCGGATGTATCCGCCTCTTAAGCACATAATGAGGAACTAGAACTACAAATGTTCAGAAATATATCTCTTAATTTTTTGCCATTCTTGCATTTACGCAAAGACGCTCTAACCCATTTTCAAAGATTTAATTTTTTTAGACCAAACTAAACACAGCACCACCCAGAAACACGTTAATCCACTTGGTGCATGAATTTTGTAACAAACAACAATGCTCTACTTAAAGATGTAAATGAATTTTTACTGTCCCTTTGGATCCCACTTCAACACATGAACGGCCCAAAATCATCAAAATTCCGAAAACAGCAAAAAGGGTTATTTCCATTTAATTCCACTTAAATTATTTTGGTATCCATGACAGATACGTATTTCGACTACAATGTGCAGTTTTCATCACTGTCATTGCCACTAATGACTTATGAAAAACCTGACCCCTTTAAGTGTACTCATTCTCTAGGTGAAAATGTCAAGATCACAGGTATAAAAATGAAACTACAATGTGTAGAATCAAAACAACCTTACTAATAATAACCAAAGGTTTTAGTAAAGTAAAGAAGAAAAATCTATTTAAAAAAAAATTACATTTGTCGCGTTTCATATTATTTGAACGGGACCGAAAACAGTCTCAATAACTCTTTCTGTAAAATATGTGTCCCAAGTAACACATAAAACATCTTTTTGAAAAACAATCAAAACGGCTTGTTGTTAAAATGTATTATAGGTGTTGCAGAAGGTCGGTTAATGCTGGGTAATGCGCAGTACAGATCCCATTGAGATCACTAGCCTCTTCCCGGCTTCTCCCATCAACTCCTATCCCTACCTCCCCGTGGTACCGGCCGGGAACTGTGAGCAACCTTAGGGAAGATCGGATAACCAACTCCGGTGGGAACTTTGGTCATAGGCTGACAGGGAAGGGGGGGGGGGTTGCTCCGGCAAGCCTGAGCGTCTGTTCTCCAGGAGGAGCGGCTCACAACAGCGTCTGTTTCCATGTTAGGGGCGGCTGATCTACGTCCGAGTGCCAGTGAAGGACTCTAAGCACAACTGTGCACCCTGGTCCTCGGGAAAGTTAGGGGGTTGGTGTCAGGCCCTGCGAGCCAGCCGTAAAAAAAGCATTGCAACGGAAAATCAGCAACAGAGGAATACGAACCAAGACCAACGGCAACGACCCCAGCAACGAAATAGGACTTGCGATTAAAAACTCGGCACGTGGAACTGTCGATCTCTCAATTTCATCGGGAGCACCCGAATACTCGCCAATCTACTGAAGTACCGCGGATTCGGCATCGTAGCGCTGCAGGAGGTGTGTTGGACAGGATCCATGGTGCGAACGTTCAGAGGTAATCATACCATCTACCAGAGTTGCGGCAACACACGCGAGCTGGGCACAGCTTTCATCGTGATGGGCGAAATGCAGAAGCGCGTGATCGGTTGGTGGCCGATCGACGAAAGAATGTGCAGGTGGAGGATCAAGGGCCGATTCTTCAACTTTAGCATAATCAACGTGCACAGCCCTCACTCCGGAAGCACTGATAATGACAAGGACGCATTTTACGCGCAGCTCGACCGCGAGTACGATCGCTGCCCAAGCCACGACGTCAAGATCATCATAGGAGACCTAAACGCTCAGGTAGGCCAGGAGGAGGAATTCAGACCGACGATTGGAAAGTTCAGCGCCCACCAGCTGACGAACGGGAACGGCCTACGACTCATCGATTTCGCCGCCTCCAAGAACATGGCCATACGTAGCACCTTCTTCCAACACCACCTCCCCTATCGTTACACCTGGAGATCACCACAGCAGACGGAATCGCAAATCGACCACGTTCTGATTGATGGACGGCACTTCTCCGACATTATCGACGTCAGGACCTATCGTGGTGCTAACATCGACTCTGACCACTACCTGGTGATGGTCAAACTGCGCCCAAAACTTTCCGTCATCAACAATGTACGGTACCGACGCCCGACACGGTACAACCTAGAGCGACTGAAGCAACCGGATGTCGCCTTAGCATACGCGCAGAATTTCGAGGCAGCGTTGCCAGAGGAGGGCGAGCTTGATGTGCCCCCTCTAGAGGACTGCTGGAGTACAGTAAAAGCAGTCATCACCGACGCGTGAGTGCGAGGAAATGGAACTGCTGTGCCGTTCCCAAGAAACACGGAAGTTCTACCAGAAGCTCAACGCATCCCGCAACGGCTTCGTGCCGCGAGCCGAAATGTGCAAGGATAAGGACGGGAACCTCTTGACGGACGGACGTGAGGTGATTGAAAGGTGGAAGCAGCACTTTGATCCGCGAGGAGAACGTAGGCACGGGAGACCAGCGCAATGGACGAAACGACTACGTCAGTGCAGCAGAGGACAGAACTGACCCAACCCCCACGCTGAGGGAAGTTAAGGACTCCATTCAGCAGCTCAAAAACAACAAAGCAGCTGGTAAGGATGGTATCGCAGCCGAACTCATCAAGATGGGCCCAGAAAAGTTGGCCACCTGCCTGCACCGGATGATAGTCAGGATCTGGGAAACAGAACAGCTACCGGAGGAGTGGAAGGAGGGGGTAATCTGCCCCATTCACAAGAAAGGCGACCATTTGGAATGTGAGAACTTCAAAGCGATCACCATTTTGAATGCCGCCTACAAAATGCTATCCCAGATCATCTTCCGTCGTCTATAACCTTAAATGACCGAGTTCGTGGGAAGTTATCAAGCTTCATTGACGGCCGATCGACAACGGACCAGATCTTCACCGTACGGCAAATCCTCCAGAAATGTCGTGAATACCAGGTCCCAACGCATCATTTGTTCATCGACTTTAAGGCGGCATACGACAGTATCGACCGCACAGAGCTATGGAAAATCATGGACGAGAATGGCTTTCCTGGGAATCTGATCAGACTGATCAAAGCAACGATGGACGGTGTGCAAAACTGCGTAAGGGTTTCGGGTGAACTATCCAGTTCATTCGAATCTCGCCGGGGACTGCGACAAGGTGACGGACTCTCATGCCTACTCTTCAACATTGCTCTAGAAGGTGTAATGCGACGAGCCGGGCTCAACAGCCGGGGTACGATTTTCACGAAATCCGGTCAATTTGTGTGCTTTGCGGACGACATGGACATTATCGCAAGAACATTTGGAACGGTGGCAGAACTATACACCCGCCTGAAACACGAAGCAGCAAAGGTCGGACTGGTGGTGAGTTCGTCAAAAACAAAGTACATGCTGGGGTGATACGGTCAAAATTTGGTCAAGGGAAAACGCGTGTAAATCGGTGAAATCGTTTATTTAAAAAACCAAATTAAATTTCTTTTTCAAGTTCAATTAGTATAAAATTCAGGAAAAATATTCAGTTAGGCTTCCGCTTTTCCAAATCCGAATTGCCGGGCCTTACGCTTGACCCCTGCCATCAGATTTTGTACAGCCACCTTGTCCACCTTCTTCGCCGCAGAAAGCCAGTTTGCCTTGAACTGCTGCTCGCCCTTAGCAGTTTTTTTGGTCTTCTTTAGGTTCCGCTTGACAATAGCCCAGTATTTCTCAATTGGGCGGAGCTCTGGCGTGTTGGGAGGGTTCTTGTCCTTGGGAACCACCTGCACGTTGTTGGCGGCGTACCACTCCATGGCCTTTTTACCGTAATGGCAAGATGCCAAATCCGGCCAAAACAGTACGGAACAACCGTGTTTCTTCAGGAAAGGCAGCAGACGTTTATTCAAACACTCTTTCACGTAAATTTCTTGGTTGACAGTCCCGGAAGCTATGAAAATGCTGCTTTTCAAGCCACAGGTACAGATGGCTTGCCAAACCAGATATTTCTTTGCGAACTTTGACAGTTTCATGTGCTTGAAAACATCTGCTACCTTTCCCCTTCCTTTTGCCGTATAAAACTCCTGTCCCGGAAGCTGCTTGTAGTCGGCTTTGACGTAGGTTTCGTCGTCCATTACCACGCAGTCAAACTTCGTCAGCATCGTCGTGTACAGCCTCCGGGATCACGCTTTGGCCGTCGTAGTAGGCGGAACCGAACATGTCAGGATTCGTCTAGGAAGTAATGTCACAATAGACGGGGATACTTTCGAGGTAGTTGAGGAATTCGTTTACCTTGGATCCTTACTGACGGCTGACAACAATGTGAGTCGTGAAATACGAAGGCGCATCATCAGTGGAAGTCGTGCCTACTACGGGCTCCAGAAGAAACTACGGTCAAAAAAAATTCACCCCCGGATCAAATGTACCATGTACAGAACGCTAATAAGACCAGTGGTCCTCTATGGACACGAGACATGGACTATGCTCGAGGAGGACCTGCAAGCACTCGGAGTTTTCGAGCGACGTGTGCTAAGGACGATCTTCGGCGGTGTGCAGGAGAACGGTGAGTGGGGGCGAAGAATGAACCACGAGCTCGCTGCACTCTACGGCGAACCCAGCATCCAGAAGGGGGCCAAAGCCGGAAGGATGCGGTGGGCAGGGCATGTTGCAAGAATGCCGGACAACAACCCTGCAAAGTTGGTGTTCGCTACTGATCCGGTTGGCACAAGAAGGCGTGGAGCGCAGAGAGAACGATGGGTGGACCAGGTAGAGCGTGATCTAGCGAGCATTGGGCATGACCGAGGATGGAGTGCGGCAGCCGCAAACCGGGTATTGTGGCGTACTATTGTTGATTATGTATTATCTTAAATGTGATGTTGTACAAATAAATGTATGTAGGTGTTGCAGAAAACATCTTACGTTTTATATAAGGTTTATAGATGTTTTCTTCATACTTCCTAGATTTAAACATTTTCCAAAATAGTTTTCTTTTGCTTTTACCTTTAAATGTTATTTAAATGTGCATCTTACTGTTTTAATACCACTATACCACACTCAGCAGAGGCAGAGGGAAAAATTCTAGTTTTTCCTAATTTGCTCCTGCTTTTGCTTGCAACGCCGTCCAAAGCTTTACAGGTTCAAGCAGCAAGATGTGCAACCAAATGGTACTCTATAATGAGAGAGAGAAGGATTAGTATTTTCCATTTAATTCCACTACTTTATTTGCTTATCCTTGACAGATACGCGTATTTCGTCTACAATGTGCAGACTTCTTCAGTGTCTTGTACTTATACTAATACAAGACACTGAAGAAGTCTGCACATTGTAGACGAAATACGCGTATCTGTCAAGGATAAGCAAATAAAGTAGTGGAATTAAATGGAAAATACTAATCCTTCTCTCTCTCATTATACAGGTATTCCACTAAGACGCCCACATTCATCAGGATTCAAATGGTACTCGATTATGACGACGAACGAGGAGAACGTTTATTTCATTGAAAATAAAAAAAATGATGTGATGAAATTGTCAATTTTTATCTGTACATTTTAAACGATTTTTTTTTGATAAATGGAAAAGCATTTATTGAAGCGGATTGTGAGAGCTATTTTCTATCGATTGTTGTATTTGTATTTTAATTTCATCTATAAATGACAAAGTTATAAGCGTTCAAAATCTTATACCTTTTCGTGACGGTCGAAATTTTAGATTTTCGATTTACCCCAGTACCTTCCGTAAGACGTGGTCTACGTCAAAAATGCATTGAGTATTAAGTGGTACCGACTCGTCTCTATGTTCTCTCGTTAGTCATAGCAAGTAAGCACGTGATTGGTTGATTACGGCTAAAAACATTGATCAATTTTCAATAATATACCATACCATATCATCTTTATATCAAACAAATCTTACATTCATTCTGCAGCAAATGGTGTAATTAAAATTGGTTTTTATTCATAAATGACCATGTCCTAAGCGTCCAAAACCTGAAACTATTTCGTTGCACCATTTTTTGGATTTGCACCCCAGTATAGTCCACAAAGACGTAGTCAAAAAAAGGGTTATAAAAAACAGCAAAAAAAGGGTTTATCTTCCATTTAATTCCACTTAATTAATTTTGGTATCCATGACAGATACGTATTTCGACTACAATGTGCAGTCTTCATCAGTGTCATTCCCACTAAAGAACTTATCAAAATCTAATCTAATCTCATCCCCTAGGTATAAAAGTCAAGAGCACAGGTATAAAAATGAAACTACAATGTGTTGAATCGGAACCTACATAACTAATAAAAACCAAAGATATAAGTAAACTAAAGGAGAAAAATCTACTCAACTCTCTAATAAAGAACATCCCAGAGGCTTGGTAGCCATCATAATGAAGTAATGAAATTGGGTTGTTAGCGGAATGCTTAAATTTTATAAGTTAGGTAGGTACCGATTCAACACATATCAGTTTCATTTTTATACCTGCGATCTTGACTTTTATACCTAGGGGATGAGAACTTAAGGGGGTTAGATTTTGATAAGTTCTTTAGTGGGAATGACACTGATGAAGATTGCACATTGTAGTCGAAATACGTATCTGTCATGGATACCAAAATTAATTAAGTGGAATTAAATGAAGATCACCCTTTTTTTCTGTTTTATTCAAGCATTCCGCTAACAACCCAATTTCATTACTTCACAACCTAATTAAGTTTCGTTCAGACTTCGCCAATTAAACCAAAAACAATTCAAATTACAGTCAAAATTAAAAAAAAAACTTTTGATGCACATACTGATTAGTAACCATTTTTAGATCTTTTATGGAACGAAAATAAAACCGCAGTGTTTTATTTTTTTCTAGTACCGTATCATTTACAAATTTACAAATTTAAATCACTTTACTTACTTGATCAGATTCATCATCAAATTCCTTTCAGTATCCACCATTGAAACGTACTGCAGCTCCCGAACCATTGCAACAACCGCACACAACCTCGTTATCCATCAGTAGGACCGGCATCGCGTGTCGCCTTGAGAAGCTTCTCGGTTTCACCGAAATTCAATTTGTGGAAATTTAATTCAATCTTTCCATCAAGCACTCCTGCAAAAACCAACTTCCCCAAGATGGATCAACAGCAGCAGCAAAGCCGGAAGCCTACCTTCATCTTCAGGGCAGAGGAAAAGAGCGCAAAAAATATCGTAACTTTTCCTTAGAGCGGCATCGACCCACCGCCGCAGAACGAAGAGAACATTAAAAATTTAATTTTTCAATTTAATTTCCATTTTTCTTCGGAGCCAAAAATTGAGTTTTCCAATTGTTCGATTTTCCTATTATGCTGCGGAAACAAAAGAAAATTGCTGAATTAATTTGTAGAATGTATTCCTTTTCTCCCATTTTCAGCATTGTTTCAACAACGGTAAGAGACTTAAAGACAAATTCCTCAAAACCAGTGTGTCTTGAGACCGATTCCCTTCGCAGCCAATCTACTGCTTCACATCCATCGTCCATCGTGTCTCCAGGAGTAGGACTTTGAAGCAACCCAAAACAGCAGACGGCAGATTCTGCAAATTGAATTTTTGGATGGCCCCTGTGTTTTCTTTTGTTCTTGGCAGTTTATCTTGTGCGAAACTTTTCACGGTGACTTTGCGTCACCGCCCCGTGGGCTTTCCAGGGCAGATGTCTCTCTCAATGCGTCTGCTGGCAGCTCGGTGGTGGAAAACTTTGAACTCGGACCTTTTCCCTGTGTACAACAAGACGGCGATGGCGATGACGACACAATGAGGCTGTGACGATGCGACGACGCCGACGACGACGGCTTGGCAGTGATTCTCGAACTAGAAACAGAAGCAAGAGAGGCTGTTACGACAGAGACCTGAATTTGCTGATGATAATTAAGATTTTCTTTCCTGCTCTAATAACATAATTTTCGGAATGTTGGGAAAATTAGACTTTGCCGGTTGTTAGGGTCAAAGTGGTTAATTAAGAGTTGAATTCTGCTGGTTGCATCCATTTCAGTTGTATAAGGGAGAATATTACAACAATGAGCACTATAGTTTCTTTGCTAAATATTTACTCTCTTAACCGGAGCTATAAATCTGCTAAGAAACCAGGACCAACTTGAACATTTCTAACAAAAGTTTATGGTCTAATTTCCGTACTGCTAAGCCCAACCAGCGTTATACCCCTCGTTTTTGAAAGGATATGAACAAAATATTGATTCATTCTACGCTATAGAAGACTTCTAAATGTATTTACCTTTCCGTACGTACAGTTGGATTTGATAAAGAGTTCCAAATTGTTCAAATATTGTTAAAATCTAACACTGCTGTTTGATTCCAAATTCGTCCTACGCATTGAATCGCCATTGGATTGTCATCGTCCTACGGATGAAGGCAAATAACAAGAATTTGCTAGGAGGACTTCTTTTCTTTAAAGAACAATAAGTGTGATTATTCATACAATGCGCTCCAATAGGAATTGTGTTATAATATATGGACTATAGCATCGGAATAAACGTATTATTGATTAGTATACGGTGAAATGATTGATTTTATGGATGTGCGATACAACGAAAATATGTGATTACGAAGAAGTAGCACTCTACTTTACATGTCGCTTGGGAAACTAGGGCTAGTAGCAGTTACAGTAGTAAAACTATATGAAAATTAACGATGGCGTAATTTGTAAAGTACCGAAATATGCTACTAAAAGAGCTTCTAAAATAAGCTTCAAAATAAGCAAGTAAGATAAGCTACTAACAAGAGCTACTAAAACAAGCTATTTAAAATAGCTTGTAAATGAAGTTCATTAATAAAGCTATAAAAATAAGCTAAAAGAAGATACTAAAATAAGCTATGGTGATGGAATATTTGCTCTGAGCTCATGATTGTATGCAATTTGAGAAAAACTACAAGGGACAGCCCTATGGGGTTGTATGCAATGGTGACGTAGGACTACGTTGTCTTATATAATAAATCTTATTTTTTAACTGCATCAAGAGCTTTTGTTTTGTGTACTAATAGGAATTTGAGCGGGGTTCTCGTTACTTATACTCTTTAGTATGACGCGCTTGACATAGACGGCCCACAGCGACTCACGAAGAGCTACTGATTCTGATCAATAGTGGTGCGGCTTCTTCCTCCTTTTATGGATGCTCATGTGGGCTCACTGCTTGCAGGCCACCTTTCGTTGCGTACTGGAGAACAATATTCAATGCCACGCGCCGAAGCACTGCTGCTGCTGCCGATGATGATGCCGACGACCGGACATCACCACACACGGTGATTAGAACTGAATCCGATCAGCAGTTGAGGCCAGCCTTGATAGCTAGCTGCTTGCGGGGAGCCTTTCATTGTGTACTGGATGACACCATTACTCACCACGCGGTGCTTGAATAAACATCGTTTGGTGAGACTGGATGGAATTCAATTTTGAAATCTGTGTTAAGGAAATCTTTTTTTGCAGGTAATCGGTGATAATTTCAACTACCATAGCAACAATCGCACATTCGTGTCATTTTCAATAGTGACATTGTGAAAAAAAAAATATAAAATCTTAAATGGTGCGTAGAAAATTTTTTGATCGATTGGTGATAGAATTATGGAAATTGGCCCAGGGGCAGTTGAGTTAATAATGTTCAAAATCTTTCATTATTTTTTAACACAAAATGTACTCCCATATAGTAATCACGGACGTAGACCTACGTCAAAAATCGTGGAACTCTAGGACCGCTTCTGGGAATTGGTGAAAACGGATATGCAAAGGCCACTTTATGGCCATCTGGCAGAAAATTCGATATAGTGATGGCATATTTCCTCTATGCTCATGATTGTATGCAATTTGGAAAAAAAACACGGATCTCTAGATCTACTTTCAGGAATTGACCATTTTCCCGATGTTTCCAAATATCCAGAGGACCGTTTTCTGGCTACTTGGTTGCAGAATCGATTTGGTGATGGTATACTTCATCTATACTCAAGGTTCTTTGCAATTTAGAAAAGATCGTGGATCTCTGGGATTTTTTTGAAATAAACAATTTCTCGGTGAATCTCGATATCTTGAAGGGTATTTTATGGCCACCGGGGATTGAATCAATATAGAGCGGAGATATATTTTCTCAACTGAGGGTTCTTTACGTTTTCAAAAAAAGTCACGAATCTCTAGGTCTACTTTAAAGCACTGACCTTGATTCCAGTGATTTCGGATATCCAGAGGATCGTTTTCTGGCTGCCCGATAGCAAAATCGATGTAGTATGACATATTTTCTCTATGCTCATGCTTGAATGCAATTTAGGAAAAAAAAATCGCGGGTTTCTAGGCCACCTGTTTGCAGAATCGATATGGTGATGGTATATTTCTACAATCTAGGTCTACTTTCTGGATATCCAGAGGACCGTTGTCTGGCCACCTGTTTGCAGAATCGTTTTGGTGATGGTTTATTTCCTCTATGCTCATGACTGTATGCAATTTAGAAAAAATCGCGCAGCTCTAGAACGACTTTTGAGAATTTACCCTTTTTCCGGGGAATCCGGATATCCAGAAGGGCGTTCAATAACCACCGGGTGACCAAATCAATATGGTATTGAGATATATTTTCTTAACTAAGGTTTCTTCAAATTTTCTAAAAAATCACGGATCTCTAGGTCTACTTTTAAGATTTGACAATCTTTGAGGTGATTCCGGATATCAAGAAGGCCATATTCTGGCCACCCGATAGCAAAATCGATATGTTGATGTCATATTTCCTCTATGCTAATGATTATATGATAGAGATGAACCAGCCTAAGGCTGAAAGTCTCGTTAATAAAGAAAAAAAGTAAAAGGGTCTGTGCCTTGGGGCACGAACGGAAGCTTGACGTAGGACCAATAGTGGACGGAACAAGTGTGAACATTTAGTTCTTCTAATTGATCAATCATCAATTATCTTAACTCTTTCCGTTTTGTATTTGTAAGCGTATCAGATTTGTAGTATTTATTTCAAAGAGAAAGTTGATGAAGAGAATCCAATGGACTGTCAACTTGAGTATTTTCGATTCATCTACCCTTTAAAGTCGGGTAGGTGTATTTTGAATTTTTTGTTACTTATGAATTTTTAAGTTTTGTGCATTTTGGTATTAATGTGTATTTAATTCACCCCTCACAGGAGTTCCTTCCGAATTATATGAATGGGGCGGGGCGGAAAGTATCGTTTGTGCAGAATATGTAAAAAAGGAGGGACTTCGAGAGATTGAACTCGTGAGAGATAATTTTCTCACAAATTTGATTTTATTGGCTTTCTGGGGACTGAATATACACCCAAAGCGAATTATTCCCACTTCTCTCAAATTCTATTTGGATTTTAACACTTCCTACAAGCGTGTTCTGGAAAATGGTCGGACGATGATTAATCTCACTAATACATTCGGGCCTACAATTCCACACCTTCTTTAGAGACCAGGTTGAGCCTTGATAGCTAGCTGCTTGCGGGAACTGATGACCTTGACAAATGTCCAAATAATGCTCTTAACAAATTTATGGTGGTCCTGAAAAGGGCCGTTTTGTAGTGATGGTTGAGTAATGCTGAGCTGAGCACGACGAGCTACTGATTCCGATCCTAGCCTAGCGGTGGGACTTCTTCCACCTTCTCTATGGTTGCTCATATCAGCTCTGCAGCTCGCTGCTTGCAGGCAGCCTTTCGTTGTTGTTATTGTTGAAAGCACTCCTGCTGCTGCTGGGCTGGACACCACCACTTACGGTGATTGAATGAGCACCGTTCAGTGGGACCGCATCGAATTCGATTTTTAAGTCTGTGTTAGGGAATGCGCTGTTTTCAGACATTCGGTGATAATTTTGATCACCATTGCAACAGTTGGAAATTTGGTATTTTTCAATAGTGACCTATTGAAAATTAACTAAGTGTTCATTTTAGCAGATTGGTAGATAAATTTCCAATCGTTTGGCTTGTTTAGAATTAAAATCTATATGCTATTGGTCGAAACCTGACCTCTTTTCGTAATGATGTGCATTTTGGTTTTTTGAAATTGCGTGGATTCTAGAGATCCTGTGAAGATCTATCTAGCCCTGATGTATGTGTTGGTAGAGGGAAAAATGTAAACTTTGCGGGAGACGATGTCTTAACACTCGAAAGCAATTTTATGAAATATGAAGTAAAACAAATCCTAGCTAGTTCTGCATGATGATTTTGTTTGATTTTATTTATTTGTAAAGTCGCCGGGAAATACCAGCTGGCGATTTGTTTTTTATGATAACTCCTTACTTGAAAACAAGCAAAAACTCACAAACAGGCTGCTTTTTCATGGTATACAGTGTGATAATTCAATAATCAATAAATTATCTCAACATTTAGTGGCAAACCATTCATTAATTTTAATAACATACAAAAAAAATCTATAATCCACATTAAATGTCATATGTAAGCGCCGATTGAAACAATCTTTTCGACGTCACTACAAGGGTGATTGGTTTAACGAAAGAAACGAATCGTGCGGAATGAAAGCCGAGGAAAAACTAATTGCACCAATATATTCAGGCCTACAATTCCACACCTTCTATAGACAGGTTGAGCCTTGATAGCTAGCTGCTTGCGGGAACTGATGACCTTGACCAATGTCCAAATAATACTCTTTAACAATTTTTGGTGGCCCTGAAAAGGACCGTTTTGTAGTGATGGTTGAGTAATTCTGAGCTGGGTGTTCAACACGGATGAGGCTGTCGAGCTGTATGTCGATTGGAGCGAGGGTGACACGCTTGGCATAGATGACCGACCCGCAGCGACTCACGAAGAGCTACTGATTCCGATCCATAGCATAGCGGTGCAGCTTCTTCCTCCTTTGATGGTTGCTTATGTGGGCTCTGCAGCTCGCTGCTTGCAGGCAGCCTTTCGTTGTTACTGGAGAACAATTTTCAACACCACACGCCGAAAGCACTGCTACTGCTGCTACTAATTTCGACGACCGAACACCACCACACAGTGGTGTGGTCGTTGGGAGCGTATGGTTCTGAGTATGGCGATGAGTGTGCAAAGTATTACGCAATTCCATCCTCCCTATTCGCAAGCGCCTGAGTATCGGAGGCGAATGCCATTTCGACTTATTTCGTCTACTTACTACTCTGTGATGACTGTGCTGGGGAAGCAGCATATGCATGTAGGTAATTGGTGGATTTGTTAGTTAATTCGACGCTTTTGGACAATGCTGGACCTTTACCCGTTTTTCAATAGTTTATTGTTGAAAATCAACATTTGGACACATTGTTATCGATGCGTAGCCATATTTCTGATCGATTGGTGATAAAATTATTGAAGTTGGACCAGGGCCAGCTGATTTATTAACGTTCAAAATCTTTCTTAATTTGTTACATGTTCCATTTTCGGTTTTCACAAAGTGTACCCCCATATAGAAATCAAAGACGTAGTCCTACGTCAAAAAAAAAAAAATGATTATATGCAAGTTAGAAAAAATCACGGATATCTATGTCTACTTTCATGAATGGACTATTTTCCCGGTAATTCCGGATGTCCAGAGGACCGTTTTCTGGCCACCCGGCAGCAGAATCGATATGGTGATGGTATATTTCCTCTGTGATCATGATTTTATGCAATTTAGAAAAAGTTGCGGATCTCTAGGTCTACTTTCAAGCTTCTAAAATAAGCTACTACATAAGCAACTAAAATAAGCTACTTAAGTATGCTAGTAAGATAAGCTACTAAAATATGCTACTAAAATGAACTACTAAAGTATTCAAAGTGTTTTTATGTTACTTCATACGCGAAGTTTGCGATTTTCAGAGCTGGTTGGAAATGCTATCTAACATGAAGCTTTAGTATGATAATTTACTATCTAGATAATGGTGTTTAGGAGAGGGTAGTTAAATAGTTCCATCAGAGTACGGCAGTATGAAAATTGAATAGATGTTGAAAATGAGCGAAGGGCCATTGATGCGACAGTGCTAAGTCAAGTGCACACCTTTTGCCTAACCCGTACGATGTACGCGGAGATTTTAATTTAGGTAGTGATGAAACGTCACTAGAACTATTCCACAGCCACAGACAGTAATCAGTGGATTATTGAGTTTTTTTTTTGACAGAAGTTTGCTTTGAAGGTTCTCCTTTTTCAGCCATGAAAGTTTCGTGGAATTTTGAAATGTTCCAGTTGAAAGACGGGAAAAGAAAACTGATTTTGCACCATTTTATCGAAGATCCAATGTGGTCAGCTCAAAAAATCGCGCAAACGTTTCTTAGTAGCAGACAGACGAATAGTGTTGTCCCTTGTTGGCGAATCTGGATAAAAGTGGTGATATTTAAAGCACTATAATTTCATCAGATTTTCTCTGCTTGAACGTCAAGCAGAACAGTTCGGTCTTTGCTCGCTCTGTCGGGTTGTTCGAAAAAACCTATAGTTTGTTACAAACGTTCGCAGATATACTGCACGTCGCGTCGTCAGTAGTATCGGTCGCATCGCGTGATGGGAAGACAGCGTTTCCGGAGCAGACTTCGTGACCAAGCGGAGAACAAGAACATTGGTGAGGGTAGCTCGGTACCTACCTCAAATAGGTACGCTACTCTTCCCACCGATGTTGAGAATACCAACCCAGTCCCGTTGAAGCGGACAAAAAAGAGGAAGAAGAACCAAGGACAGTCCAATGGTACGAGCGGACGCGACGATGTTACCGCGACGAACGCCAGCGACATCGGTGATTTCGGCGACGCCGTCGAAACCGAGAATTTTGCCGGCCCGAGTGTGGCGAAAGTTGTGTGGCATACACTATCGCTAGTGTTAGAAAGACTTAAACTTGTGCTTAATCTCGGTTGAAACCCTTCAACTGGGGGCACTGCTGCTGAACTCACACGAGTGTTGGTGACGGCGAGTTGAAGCCCTTGTGAACGGCTTTCACCTCAACTCATTCTCTTTTTGCTCCCGACCGCCTCACAGGTAAGACGTGGCAAAGCTTGTTGCATCAAGCGTGATACCGTGCTGGGGGATTGCTGCCATTTGCATATTCACAAAAGTCAAGCTTCCTCCACTGGTAGTGAAGGTAGTGCCACTCAAGACGCTCATTGGCGATTTCGCATCGCTGGGCATCGCATCGAAGATCAGCAGGATCGGCACTAAGGTGATGCTCCGGACGAAAGCGGAATATGAAATCGCTGTCAAATTCCTGAAGGATTCCAATGCGGAATACTTCACGCACGACATCCCTGGTGAAAAGCCCTTCAAAGAAGTCATCAGGGGTCTGTCGCTGTCTTTCGGATGACGAGGGGAGACGAAAACGTGAAGACGTACCCGGATTGTCTTTTCCTGGTGCACTTCCAGAAAGGGAAGGTGACGCTCAATGCGCAGCAAGCCATCCGATCGATCTACTCCATCATCGTACGATGGGAGCCATACCGTCGCGGCCATCGTGACGTAACGCAGTGCCAGTGGTGCCTCAATTTTGGACACGGTACCCGCAACTGCAACATCAAGCCACGCTGCAGCAACTGCGCTCAAGAACACGCCACTTCCAACTGCCCTGCGGATGGAGCCGTGGCGTTAAAATGCGCCAACTGTGGTGGTGCACATCAAGGTTCCGACAGACAGTGCTCCAAACGCGAGGACTTCAAACGCATCCGAAAACAAGTGGCAACTAACAACCAACCAGGACGCAAGAAGGACAAAGTCCCGGTATTTCGGACGGAGGATTTCCCGCCTCTTCGTGCTTCTCAGCAAGGGCAAGCGAATTCGCGGGTGCATCCCACTCAAGCAACTTCCGGTGATTCTGCTGGCCAAAGCTCTCCATCCCCCTGGATTCTGGAGACAACCAACAGCGCAAAACAACAACCCCGATCTGTTCTCAGCGGATGAACTGATGGAAATTTTCGTCAACATGTCCGGTGCTCTTCGTAAGTGCCGGAATAAGCCCGAACAGATCCAAGTGCTCGGTAAGTTCATCATCCAGTATGGCTGGCTAAACCGCTAACTATCTTCACCTGGAATGCTTGCTATGTAAGAGCAAAAAAGATTGAGCTTTGCCGACTTCCTCCGCAAGTGCCATGGCCTTCTAACAGAGACCCATCTAAAGTCCGGCGACAGCTTCTGGTTGCCTGACCTCAACATTATCCGGCTTGATCGCACCAGCTCCAGGGGGGGGGGGGGGTGGTGTTGCGGTCGTCGTCAAGAAGGGAATAAAATACCACACTCTGTCGCATATCCGCACCTCTATCATCGAGGCCCTTGGTGTGGAGGTGGAGTCGTCGACTGGATACGTCCAGTTCATCGCCGTCTACTGCCCTCGACAGTGTGCCGCCAGCAGTGAACTAGCGGCTAAATTTAAGAAGGAGCTGTCCACCATCACCCGTACCGGTTCCCGCTTTGTAGTTGGAGGAGATCTGGAGATCGCGTAAACTGGGCCCAGTTTGGACGCGTGGTAGACAGGCAGCGTGGAGGAATCGACCGAGCGTTGGAGGGACTCCACCAAGCCATAACCGTGGCTGACGAGGCATGCGTCCGACGAGTTCCTGTGAGGGGTAAGTTTATTGCCATTGATTCCCACACCCAACTTTTGATTCGCCTGAGAAATGTTCGTAGACGCCAGTTTCAGAGGACTGGAGATCTGGGCCAAAAACGTGAAATGGCCAATCTGAACAGACAGATTGCTTCCAGAATGGACTCACTCCGAAATGAAAGTTTCGGGCGTGTTGTCCAGAATCTGGATGACCGCTCCAGACCTTCCAGAATAGGTAGCCAAGGTCCTGAAAACTCATCCCAAACCCATTCCACCTCTCAGAGTCGAAAATGATGACGATCGGCTTCTAAACACCCCACAGGAGAAAGCAAATGCGATCGGCGAGCATGTCGCTTCATCGCATTTGCTTGGCTCGAATATCCAAAGTCCGCTCGAAGATCAGGTTGCGCAATGTGTTCAAAACCTAGATGCCTCCCCTTGTGTCGTGCCTCCGACGGATATGATTACAGTACAACAGATTTGCTCAGCGCTGAAATGCACCAAGAACATGAAGGCTCCCGGGTTTGACGGTATATTCAACTTGATCTTGAAGAGACTCAGCATGAAAGTGCAGTCTCTTCTAACCACTATCTTCAACAGATGTTTGGATCTGCACTACTTTCCAAGCATCTGTAAAGCAGCATAAATCATACCAATCCGCAAGCCCGGTAAGGATCCAACATTGCCTTCAAGCTACAGACCAATCAGCCTCCTTTCAGCGCTGAGCAAATTGTTCGAGAAACTCATTGTCAATCGTTTGCTCAAGTTTGTCGAGGAAAATAACATTCTCCTTCCGGAACAGTTTGGATTCAGAAAGGGGCACTCCACCAATCACCAGCTAGTGCGGGTGATGAATAACATCCGAAGTAACAAAGCTGTATCCAAGTCCACAGCCATGGCCTTGTTAGACGTTGAGAAAGCGTTTGATAATGTCTGGCACAATGGGCTTGTATTCAAGCTTTGTAACTTCAACTTTCCATTACATCTGGTTAAAATCACCCGTAACTACCTCCAGCAAAGGTCGTTTAAGGTATCGTTGAATGGTTGTCTTTCCGACACGTTTTCCATCCTAGCAGGACTCCCGCAAGGCAGTCTGTTGGGCCCGTTGCTTTACACCATTTATACTTCAGACATTACTCCCCTCGGAGACGGTTGCGTGTTCTTCCTGTTTGCTGATGATACCGCAATAGCCGTCAAAGGAAGGATGCCTCGCGAAATAACGAACAAACTTCAACGATGCCTTAACGCCTTTGCTGATTATGCCACTACATGGACAATCAAAATCAATGCCTCCAAAACACAAACGATCATGTTCCTCCATCGGCAATCACCCAAACTGAAACCGGCTAAATCCTGTACTGTAATCATGGATGGCACAAGGGTGGAGTGGTCCGCCGAAGTAACCTATTCCTATGTCTCGAGGGGTGCATGGATTAGCTTGGGACCGAAGATAGTACCAGAGCTGAGCTTAATAGTTAAGCACGTTCCTTCGCGACCGTGTGGTCTTAGAATTACCTCTATGGTCCTACTGTCCTACTGTCGAAACTGTAGTTGAGGTCCTCCAGCCTGCTTTCCCAGGCAAGTACGTTCTTTTTCATATCGCACTTCCTGATCGTCCTTCCGATTCCAGGGTATATCCGTTCGAAGACACTATTTGTTGCAATATACCAACGCATAGCCCTTCATCACTTTTCAACGCTTCATCTTCACACCACTCTTCAACACAACCAAGCTCATCGTCATCTGACCCTCATACATCATTTTACGGAATTCTGTTGATGATAAAGTTAGAGGCAAATGAATGAAAATAATTTTCCATGCCCGCTCCTGCGACTCATTTAAGGCAACCTTAAAGCTACCGTTCTTGTTACGATGATTAAAAAATGCTGCAATATACAGATATATAAAATAGTGCTAGCTTATAGCGAATTTGTTTTTGATTCAGTTCCAACCTGGATTGGGTATCAAGATTGGGTCTGCTTGTTGCCAGTCAAACGTCAGTGTAAACGTTTGTTTTTGTAACCTGGCTCGGGTTGAGGTTCGCGCTGACAATAAGCACGGGTTCCAAGCTGGATAATAAACAAATTCGCTATTAGAAGATCATGAAGAATACTAATTTGAAGTTAGGAGTAAAGCCCCTCATTCGCAACAGCATAATTCACTACCTTTCACCTTGACAAGTACGATCATGTTTGATCGCATGAGCATATATGAAAATGTATTGGTACACTATCTTGCTGAACGCCAATGTTTACAACTAAAACAAATATCACTAAACACGGAAGAGCTCTTATTATTGAACTAATACAGACTGTATAACATAAAAGTGCATTCAAAACAAACCGTTAAACACACGGCCACGATCGAGAGATCAAGAGATCAGTGAATGGAAAATCCGTTAAATTAATATTCCGCCATTCAAAGAGAGTGAATGAATCTCAGCTCACAGCATGCTGTCAGACAGCCAGCCTCCATGGATTAGTTTGTGTGTTGTCAGCTCTTCGGTTATTCACTCTGTTCATTCCTGCGTCGTCCATAAACATGATCGTGAGCTGTTCGTCGATGCGGAATTCGCATCGAATTCATTTATGTCTCAATGGCTAAAGCGGGTACGAAAATCAATTTCGATAATTCAACGTCACGGTGAACCCGAAGGATGAAACGGTATCGTCACATGGCAACGTTGGGGTAATTTATATTTTATCACCTTTTTGGCAGCTACCGAGAACCACCTTGGAGTTTGATAGCTGCGACATGCCATCAACCGGGCTGGGAAGCTCGCTTTCCACGGGGCAACAACTCTATGCCGCCACCGTACATAAATATATTGCAATGACCGGCTCTCTGGTAATAACCGGTCGAAATTGATGACCTCGTAAAAGCAGTACACAGCTAGCAGCCGATTGGCCGTGAGATGAATGTATGCTTGGAGGGCTCTTGTCAGACACACCGGCAGGAGAGCTCCCACTGCTAGGGAACCGAAGGGCAGCCGACCACACAAACAAGCTCTGGATCGTCGTCATCGCCATAATCGGTACTAGGTCGTAAAGAACCGTGTTGGCCCCATTCACTTCAGAGAGATGCAGCAGGCCGTCTCAAGGAGCTACCTTCTGTTTCGCTACCTAGAGCCGGTTGGTGCTCGTTTCGTGAACTGATTTTTATTGGTCATTATGTGCAATCGGTTGACTCAAGTCGATAGCATTAGAAGCGATTGTAAAATTACTGATGATGGTCTACTTAAGATGAGTGTTTAAGGGGTTAAGGGCTCTGATAGCACTTAATCAATCACTCACGGTTGGGTCGATCATTGGAAATTTGATGTTAACATAATCTTTTAATTTGATGCTGGGCCGATAAATCCCAAGGACGCAACAGAAGATAGAGGTTTGGCGAAACTGGTAGCTTACCCACGCATACTAACACCACTATCAGGTAGGGGAAATTTCCCGTGGGCAAGATACCAGCTGATACGTCCCTTCGAAAAAGTAATCGTGAATTGTAATGATTTCTAAACTGCCTATAATTGCATATCAGTCCCATATGGAAAAATCAGGCATTGAGAAAATGGCAGTCGAAATTACGAAGTGCAATTCCCATGTAAATATTTGAGAAATCATAGTAAATAAATTGATATTTTTTTCAAGTTAAAATTAATTGCAATGAAGCTAGCATGTTTTGTTTTATCAGCGAAAAAAATGACAATTCAAAATGCCAAACTTTAACTTGAACTATGTACGATTGAATTTAAGGATGGGACTGAGATGCGGTTATTTTACTTGATGAGGGAAAACTGAATTGATGTTGTTTTCACAATTTTCAAGCTCAAAATCCGTATTTTTTTTCGCATAATATGAAAGTAGATGCTAATTGATAGTGGATGGCGTAGTTAAAAATTGACCGTAATCCATTGTTTGTTGTCATTTATCTGCTGCTTCTTTCTAACCATTTCAATCGCCAATATTATCCAAATGAAACAGCAAAAAAAGGTTATCTTCCATTTAATTCCACTTGATTAATTTTGGTATCCATGACAGATACGTATTTCAGTGTCATTCTTACTAAAGAACTTATTCAAAATCTAATCCCCTCAGTCACTCATCCCCTAGGTAAAAAAAAGTCACAGGTCTGTCATGGATACCAAAATGAATCAAGTGGAATTAAATGGAAGATAACCTTTTTTTGCTGTTTTATTCAAGCATTCCGCCAAAAACCCAATTTCATTACTTCATTATTCAAATGGTTTGAAAACGTGTTTACTAGGGGAAATGGATGTAATGTCGGCCTAAATGCCCCTAATTTGGCCCCATACATTAATTCAGCAATCGATTAAATTTTCAATACCGACCAAAAATATCCATTAGTACCGTCCTAATGACGCATTAATCTAGATAAAATTGATAAATAGCAGATTTTTAGCGATGGGCCCAATCTTAGATGCATAGGCCAACATTAGAGCCATTTCCCCTATTATCAGCAACCTCTTTTTATTCGGCAACCTCTTCATTTCAACCGCGTGTTAACCTGTTATTCTTTTATCTTGAACTCGAAGTGAGCCGTATTGGTTGATAATCCACATGGGACTGATATGCGATTATAGGCAGTATAGGTAGGTGTTCCTGTGGGCGTAATCGCACTGAGTTTTTTTTTTCGATAATTCTCTTGTGCTTGTTTTGTGAAAATGGGTTTCGCAGATACATTTTTCTTTTGATATGTTAAATTGCATTCCGTAAATGTAGTTATTACGCCGATATCCGTACGGTTGAGAAAATTGCCTTAGAATACGATGTAAAAACATGCCGTTATTCATAAGCCACACAAAGCAATCAGTGTATAGTTTCGCACTTGTATTCAGTGTGGCGTCCATAAAATAGCAATGAAAATATTATTTTCAATAGCAAATTGCTTTTTGTGTTCGTATTGAGCACATATTTTTTGATCGTCAGTGGAAATTGTTCTACCCCTAGGAAACTGGTTCCCGAAAAGCAAGTAGAACCCATCTTCAATTACGAGATAGGCAATAAAAATCGGTACATAAATATTTTCAACTGACTACTAGTTTACATTGATTCTCATTGATCCCATTGGTGCTTTGCATGATACCGCTCCCTCGCCGTTTTTGAGCTGATGCAGTTCCAACTTCCAGTTTATGCAATCCCGGAGGGATGAATGCAAGTGACGTAGCACAGTTGCTTAAATTTCCAGTATCTTCACTAGTGTGTATTTGTTCCAGACCTATGGCGGTAAGCTCCATGGATGATAAAAGGCGATTTAATCAAGATTTTCCCAAATCTACCTTAAATTATGTAAGAACCAAGAGATGATAAAACATAACAAGCACCCAGCCATTCTCTGGCATAGTAGATAATAACAAGGTATGAGTGTATTCAGTCATGCAGGCGGAAGAAGATTACTAGATCAACAATTGAAATAGGCGGAACAACCTACCGCAAACAATGGCTTTAAGGTGATTAGCTGTGACATCCTTATTCTCGAAACCACTTCGAAACATTGAGTGCACAAATATCAGCTTCTACGACACGTGCAATATTCAAATTGTTACTCCACGTTTGCTGCACTGCAGCCTACATTAAAAATGACTGGTTTGACGGCGAATGCAAACTGTTAGTAGAGGAGAAGAATGCAGCACGGGCGAGAATGCTGCAACACCGCACGAGATTGAATGTGGAGCGATACAGACAAGCGCAGAACAGACAAAACTCGGTTTTCCGAAGGAAGAAGTGTCAGCAGGAAGACCGAGATCGCGAGGCGATGAAAAATCTGTACCGCGTAAACGACACACGGAAGTTCTACGAGAAGCTAAATAGTTTGCGCAAAGGCTACGTGCCGCAAGCCGATATGTGCAAGGACTTGGACGGCAACCTTCTCACGAACGAGTGTGAGGTTATTGAGAGGTGGAAGCAGTACTATGACGAGCACCTCAACGGTGAAGCAGCAGAAAACGAAGGTGGCACGGCAACAGACCTTGGAGCACGCGCAGAAGACGACAGGATACCGGCCCCTGATCTTCAAGAAGTTGAGGAGGAGATCGGTCGGCTGAAGAACAACAAAGAAACTGGTGTAGATCAACTACCAAGTGAGCTATTAAAATACGGTGGTGAAGCACTGGCTAGAGCGCTGCACTGGGTAATTGCCAAGATTTGGGAGGAGGAGATATTACAGGAGGAGTGGATGGAAGGTGTCGTATGCCCAACCTACAAAAAGGGCGACAAGTTGGATTGCTGCAACTACCGCGCGATCACACTGCTGAGCGCCGCCTGCAAGGTACTCTCCCAAATTCTATGCCGCCGTCTGTCACCATATGCAAGAGAGTTCGTGGGGCAATACCAGGCGGGATTCATGGGTGCCCGCGCTACCACGGACCACATTTTCGCGATTCGGCAGGTTCTGCAGAAATGCCGCGAATACAACGTGCCCACACATCATTTGTTCACGGACTTCCGGGTAAACTGACGCGATTGGTCAAAGCGACGATGGATCGAGTGATGTGCGTTGTTCGAGTATCGGGGACACTCTCGAGTCCCTTTGAATCTCGAAGGGGGTTACGGCAGGGTGATGGACTTTCGTGTTTGCTGTTCAACATCGCGTTAGAAGGTGTGATCAGAAGAGCTGGAATAGACACGAGTGGCACGATATTCAGGAAGTCCATCCAGCTCCTTGGCTTCGCCGATGACATTGACATCATGGCACGGAACTTTGAGACGATGGCAGAAACGTACATCAGACTGAAGGCTGAAGCTAGACGGATTGGACTTGCCATCAACGCATCAAAGACAAAATACATGAAAGGAAGAGGTTCTAGGGAAGACAATGTTAGCCTCCCACCCCGAGTTCAGATTGACGGTGACGAAATCGAGGTGGTCGATGAGTTCGTGGTGACCGCTGAAAATGATACCGGCAGAGAAATTCAAAGACGCATTATGGCAGGGAATCGTGCCTACTTTGGATTCTGGAGGACACTCCGGTCGAATAAAATTCGCCGCCGCACGAAGTTGACTGTCTTCAAGACGCTGATTAGACCGGTGGTCCTCTACGGCCACGAGACCTGGACTATGCTCGTGGAGGACCAACGCGCCCTTGGTGTTTTCGAACGGAAGGTGTTGCGTACCATCTACGGTGGAGTGCAGATGGATGACGGAACGTGGAGGAGGCGAATGAACCACGAATTGCACCAGCTGCTAGGAGAACCATCCATCGTCCACATTGCAAAAATTGGGCGACTACGGTGGGCTGGGTACGTCGTAAGAATGCCGCACGATGACCCAGTGAAAATGATTCTAGAAAGCGACCCAACAGGAACAAGAAGAAGAGGCGCGCAGCGGGCAAGGTGGATCGACCAAGTAGAAGGTGACCTGCGGACCCTTCGCAGACTACGAGGCTGGCGAACTGTGGCCATGGATCGAGTAGAGTGGAGACGACTTCTTCGGACAGCAGAGGACAACAAGGCCTTAGCCTGATTGGTAAGGTAAGTAAGCCTACATGAAGAATCAATTTCAGGTGAAATTGTGCACTGATTTCCAAGATTTGTGTAATTGAAAATTCGAAGTGGAAGTGCATGTATAGCCTACGTAGCGGCCATTTGTGGACTCTACAAGGAATCACCTTAAATACAAATTACACGTGAATCAAAGTACACCTACGCAAACTAACAATGCCATTCGATAAAGGAAGTTTGCTCGTTCAGATGCTGGTGATAGATTGGGTGCGTGTGTATTAATCATCGAGAGTGTATTGTTTACGTGTGGTTGTTCCACTTATCTAAATTGTTGGTCTACATATTCTGCACATTGCTGCTTTAAGTTCTACCGTCGACGTTGGAAGCCGTTTTCTATCTTGTTCAAAGAAGCCAGTTCAATTTGAAGAAAAACATATTCAATGTGACATCGTGCTTGTAGTGTTTTCAGTGGATTGTGAGTATTTTGGAATGGTTAGCTAGAGGCGCCACCTAACAATGCAGGATTGTGTATGTATGTATGTAAGGTAGCCACCATCCCTTCTAAGATCTTGTCTTGTATGCAGCTCCACTTAATAGCAAGATCAAATTGAGCTACCGATCTGAATTCACAATATCGCTGTATGAAGGGCCAAAACTGGAGGTGCGGACCCGTAAGCAGAGACACTTACACGAAATCCACGGTAATTTAAGAATCTCCTTCCAACGATACGATCCAACAAATCGAATAACACAATTCGCAATACTTATTAAGCTTCCTACAGGATGGTTTGTTAAGAAGGGCGCGTCAATCTCACTGAAACTGTTGAAGTAGAATTCACACCACCACAATCGAATCGGTATAATAAAGAAAATGATAGTGTTTATTTCCTCCTCTCTTCATACCACTCCATCGTCCAGTCCCCGGTCAAATGATTCCCTGATGCTCCCTCGCAACCCAGTATTTATTTATATAATGAAAATATATGTAGTGGAGGAATGAAATATATCAAAACATTAAACATGAAATAATGAATATAAATTTATATAGATAAAATAGTTGATATTCTGCAATGAAAATAATAATTATTTTACATATAATAAGATGCAGCTCTATGTTTCCTCAGCTCACAATATCAAGTGGATGTAACACTGACATTTCAAGGTTATATCAACAATCAATACGAAACTAACGATTTTAAATTGGCTCACCACTTTAGTAGCCTATTGGTCCCAAGCAAACGATTAACGTACCCTATTCTAGTTGAAATTCTATTACTACACTATGTTTGTTTTGATTCGCTATGAAAGTTTGACAGATAACATCAGGGGTGTGTGGATTCATGCAGAACATGCAGGGGTGAGTGAAATAGCTTGGGACTGCTTGGGACCGTTGTTCTGGTACTGAGTGAGCCAAAAATAATAATGATTTTCTTCGGGACCCAGTGGTCTTAGAGTTACCTCTATGGTTATATTAAGCAAATATACATATATATTTTTTTCTCTAATTACTAATAATTTAAGGATGTAAATGTAAAGTGTAAAGTGTGATGTATAACTAACATGACTAACAATAAAATGGGATTTCGAGAAAAATAAAGGAAAGATCTCACCCGATATGTTGCATGACATCACGATGATTTCGAAGAGCTCCAATAGATACTTATTTAAATATAATATAATATAGAAAAATGCGTTATAATGCAATATAACGGGATACAATAAACACAAGATTATTACAAAACAGGTAAAGAAAGATTCAGAACCTAACAATGCAGGATTGTTCCAATAAAAAGTGGGATATGCTCTAAATATGACCTAGATGGAGCATTTGTGTCAGGATCTTCAAGCCCGACATTAATCGCCATATATAGAGCATCTCCGTCTTATCATTCGAACAGGCTTGCATTGTCAGGTGGCACCTCTCATGCGTACTCTTCAATGAGTACCAGCGATTTTTCAACCAGTCTAAAACACTTACCCTTCCATCACTAACAAGTCCTTGCCCTTAAGTCAATCACAAGTCCGATATCACGCAACTACTCTCCATCGTCTGCAAGCTATTCATCGTCGCAAACCATATTTTTCAACATCATCATATTTCGATGAAACAAGGTAGGAACTCATCTTATTTCCTTTCAAAGGTAAGGGAGCAGATGAGTTTGCTGGTCGAAAGATCATATGGGTCCCCTCACATTGCTCAATCCCAGGCAATGAGAAGGCAGACTCTCTTGCAAAGGTGGGCGCATAAGTACTAGGCTGGGACACGGATATATGAAAATAAAAAAATAATTCTCGTTCCAGTATGATTTCCGGGCGCCTTATGGGTCCTAGAGTTACAGCGTAAAATTTCAGATCGGTCGGTGGAACTATATTTTAGCGCCAGTGGTTTTAATTTTACATAGGATATTCTATGGGAAAACTTACTTTTTCAAATTAAAATCTAGTGAGGCCACCCATTGTCCTCTAAAAATAAATCAACCCAACTTTTTCCTAGGATATTTTACAAGGAAACTTTTCTTGCAAGACCGCAAAACGATCCGACGCTTGTGAAAAAAGTTATTTTGCCATTACTGATTGCTAACCAAACGAACTGCTCATCATTCTTTTTTTCTAGCAGCACTGCCAGCTGCCGCCTGCTACTGTCTGCGCGAGGCAGTCACGTTGTGTGGGGGTTAACTCAGCATGGAGGATAGCCGATATCATGCGCAAAGAATCTTCGATTTTGATGAAACTTTACACAGGTTTCCGGTATAGTACAACAATTATGTTTCACGGGGGTCATTTGGAAAAAAAGCGTGATTTTTCATAAGGGTGTATTTGCTTTGGTGCACAATTTATTCAAACCTAATCAGTCGATGTGCTGCTGCTCAGACTTCAATATTTCATCGGCTTCATCTTTCGGTTGTACTCCACAACTTGCAGTAGGTATTCATGTTGTTCGGGATTCTTGGTTACCGAGTTGTTGAGGTCAGAAACAAGCTATACGGCCCTTTCCGTGACATCATTCACGACCCCAAGAGCTTGAACTCGCTGCTGCGCTGTTAAGTAAAAAAGAACTGCCGTCACTTTCAATAATTTTAGAGCAGTTTTTTGTTGAAAATCGAAACGATGTTTATGAAAATATATCAATCTCTTTCAGTTGGTAACAGTGAATACATTTTCATGAACATGACACATCAACAAAAAATAACTTTAATCTTGGTGATTTGTTACATTTACTTACCTCTCAGATAATCTTGATTTAAATCCCAATGCTCAGGGTTTTCACCGAGAAAGATATGTGGAGATGGTGGAGATGTTCATTACAGTAAAAAACTCTCTCTCACCTCACTAGATTTTTATTTGAAAAAGTAAGTTTTCCCATAGAAAATCCTATGTAAAATTAAAACCGCTGGCGCTAAAATATAGTTCCACCGACCGACCTGAAATTTTACACTGTTATTCTAGGACCCAGAAGGCTGGAATTTGAATTTTGTCCCACCCGTACGTCAGAGTTCTCTTTTAAGTTGGCAAAACGATTGGACAAGTAATTCTCTTGAGCGGTGGTTACATTCCATTATTCCAAATGTTTCTTCGAGAGCGTGGTTCAAAGGTCTGGACGTAAGTCGGGGATTCATTCGCATGATGTCAAGACTTATGTCCAACCACTACTCGCTAGACGCACATCTCTACAGAATAAACCTCGTAGCAATATATGTAGGTGCAGAACCGGTTATGATGACATCGATCACGCAGTTCGGTATTGCCCGGGTAATGACGCCTCCAGAGCACGACTGTTGGATACCCTTGTCGCCCGAGGTAGACAACCCTGCCGTGAAGTAAGAGATGTATTGGGAACCCGTGATCTTCCCTATATGCAGGCGATCTACGAATTCCTTTGTTTGTCTGATGTTTGAGTTTGATGTGACCATCCCCTCCTTTCCAAACAATAACTAGCCATTGTATCCCAGTCTTATTATCCTTCTGTTTCTGTGCTACTTGCCCTGCCCTGCCAGGATTTGGTCAAGCGTCCGAGAGTAGAATCTGAAGGAGGCTTCAGAAACCAGTTTCCTACCTAGCTCCTTCCAATTGAAATTGTTATCTATTAACCTCAAGCCCGCCACAAGTAATTGGTACCCAATACTAACCTAGAACTACTGCTGTTTAAAATGTACTGATTACTGATTTTTGGCTCCGCAAAGTGTCACACACGACTGAGCCTAGTAAAAAAACGAACTAGTTAAAAAAAAAACATCTTCATATTCACTCATAAGCTCATACTTCCCAACCTTCTCCAACGATACACCAAATTTTCTCTCCATACCGAGTAGCAAAACCTAGTTCCTTTAAAAGTTCAATCGTTCAATTCGTTCAATCTGCAATAAGCAGAACTCAGATGAGCTTAACGAATTTCAAAAAGCTTGAGTTGAGTTTTCTACATTCAGCCATTCCAGAGAAAACCCATTAGTGGTTCACAGAATTTCGAAATAATTGGTTGTTTTGTTCCTTATCACAAAACATTAAACGTGATTTATTTTTTATTTTTTTTATAAGGGTGAACACTTTACTAAACATCTCAAAACTGGTTTGAAAACATTATAGAAGTTCAGATAACTTCATAGAACCTCTGTGAACTTCAGCAAAGAAAAGTCCAATGCGTTCTGAAGAAGTCTGCCCTACTTCAGAGTGGTTTTAAAACTTTCTAGTACTCTTACCAGTTTCCTGAAAACTTCAGAGAGGCTGTGCTTACTGCAGGGATTTTAACTCCAGGCCTATTCTACGTGGTGTGAGATGTGAAGTGAATTGTTGACTGGTTAAAAAACACGTCACTTCAAGCTTACACATGATCATTAAACATGAAGTTCGCAAACCCCGAGAAGTTCAAAGGTTTGCTTCTACAGCTAAAAATTTTCTTATTCAGCCTTTAACCAGTCATTAACGGTTTAATGTTGCTGAGAAACATGAAAATATACGAAATTGTTCAACTACAATTAAAGATAAATCGGAGTAAATTAGGAATTTACCGTCATCTGCCGTTTATGAACTGTCAGAAAAATACAGTTAGCATTTTTGATAAGCTTACATTTTTGATAAGCAAGAGTTTAAAAATCATAAAAGGAGGCCGAGGATGCCGATGAGGAGGAGGAAAACTGGTACACAGGACTTCACAGGCCATTCCGGAAGTCTTCAAAGCACATTTATTGGAAGGTCCAAGACTGGTTGGTATGGCTGAGTTTTCCTGGATTTACGTCCGGGTATATTTTGTTGAAGTGTACTAAACTGATTCAGACAGTTTTATAATCATACCTTTAGATCGCTGGTTAATTAGGTTATATGGATATGACCTGGAGGTCGATTGAATTGAAAATTCTATCTTGATTCTCGTCAGTTTTTACATGGAGGCCATCTCCATAAAATACTGTTTCCGATTACTTACACACTACAGTTGAAAACTAATCATTAATGGTTAAGATTAAATAATTTTCGGAAATAGTGAGGTTAGTTATAATCATGAATCATGACTGATTTGTTTTTCAATCATTAACGGTTGAAACACAATTCAATAATGTTGGAAAATTAGACTTGATGAAGACTAACCACACTTTTTTTGAAAATTATTCTATTGAAGCAATTAATGGTTAGCTTTCATCGGCCGTTGTATACGTGTAACCACTTCCGTTACAAAGAGTTGCAGCAACTGGATTGTGACGGAAATAAGCCTCAAAAATGTTTCTACAACCTTTATGTAATAAGTCTGCTACTATTGTTTTACCTGGGAATCCTTGGAGGGCAAGTTCAGTGCATTTCTACTGCAAGACTGAAGACCTTCTGGAGCCATTATTGAAGAATTTTAAAGAAAAGGACTCGCGGTCACAGAACTTATCTCAGTCATTCCACAAGACTCCAAATCACATTTAGTGGATGCTCCATGTCTGGCTGGTATGGTTATTGAGGCAAGTCGTGTGGATCTGATATATCAGATGATGGCACACTGGGTTCGGAGCTATATCTCAATCAGGGCTCTACATTTTCGAAGCTCTAAAATGAACTCGTGTTTTTTTTTCTCTCATACATACGTGTTGGACGCTTCATTTCTATAACGCCTAGCTAGACTATCAGCAAGAAATGATAGTGAAAAAGAAGCACGCTTAGAAGGAAACGCTGGCTGTGGAACTTCTCGTCGTTGCTTTGCTCATCGCTTTCAATGTAACTAACGTCGATTTTCTAGTTAAACGAACCTCATTATGGCTTTCAATCCCCTTTCACGAACACTCTATCACCGATCTTTCAATTTGTTTAAAATGCGTTATGTCTCGTTTTTGATCATTTTTTTTAGATAAATATGTGGATGGAAGATAAATTAAACATATTACGTGTAATCTTCAAGTGTTTTCACATGAGAAATGCTTTAAATGTGTAATTTCATTCACGCTAACTTGAAAGTACCCGTTAATGGTTGAAAAAGACCCATTTTGAAGAAAAGTGGCTTAACTCATTAAATGAGTACATTTTTTACCCATTAAAGAGTATCTGTTACCCATTAATGAGTAATTGTTAATCATTAATGGGTAACAGATACTCATTAATGGGTAAAATTGTTTAATCATTAATGAGTTAAGCCACTTTTCTTCAAAATGGGTCTTTTTTTACTCATTAATGAGTACTTTAAAGTTAGCGTGTTTTCCGTCATATACGTCATGAAACCTCTGTTGATGTGTTTCATGAAAGAGAAAACTATCAAAGTCGAGCGCTCTTTCGCTCATCTGTTTCACCGAAGCTTGAAAGGAAGACCAATGGAGCGACGAGACAAAGAGAGACAAGCGATTGAACATTTGTTTGTGCACGCCGACTGAGGCTCTAGAATGCTGCGAAGCTGTTCGACTTTAACAGAAAAAGAAAGCCAGCAGTCTCTTCGTCGCATCGGTTTGGTCGATTGAAGCTGATATTGTGACGCCCTGATCTCAATCAATTAATATCAGGTTTCGAATTTTAGAAACGTGAAGTCAGAATTAAAAGACAGGCCAAGAAATCATTTGATGACCTGTATGTTCCGCAATTTCTGATCGCTCAATTTTGGAATATAAAATTCATCAAAAGTTTTCTTAGTCTGTCTTTAACATCTGATTTCACATTTCAAAAATTCATTGAACTTGCAATCGAACTATTCTGTTCTAGGGGAATTCACGTATTCTCGTCAATCTAAGCACTTTTATTAGTAATTTCTCAACACATGACGATTTTTTTTCCTTGGTTTATTTTTCGTCGATCTTGTTTGCTGAGCACCAATGCTACCAACGTCAGGGAGGTAGCTCCCACACCTGGACCCTACCTATCGACCCATCAACTCATGAACCGGGGACCAACGGCTTTACTTCCCTTCCGAAGAAAGGCGTGATCAGAGATGTTATGCCTCAGAACATCCCGGCGGCGCCGACTGGGATTGAACCCAGGCCTGCTGGGGTGAGAGGTAATCACGCTTACCGCTAGGCTTATTCCTTATCGCATTTTAGTTTTTAGTGTACTCTCAGCTTAGTGTTCTAGATGCTCTTCCAAAATTTTTATTTGAGAGCTTTCGATACCTGTACCATTTATGAATTTAAAAAGTTATACAACTATTCTTATGAACAATATTCTGAGCTACAACTTTTCAGATCTTTGCTTTTCAGCATTTTGGGAGGCTAATCAGGAACCGTTATGGGAACCGTTTGAGTACTGTGAAGCAAAAATTTCAATCTTTGCATCAGTCTAATGGACTACCATTAACATTTTTGACAAAAATTCTACCATTTTGTATCATGTGTTTTTTTTTTTTTAATGGTGCTTCCTAAATTTTTCCACACATTGTAGCATTAAAACGTTACTTCTGATCGAAATGACGTTGAGACAAACTTATTTAGAAAACTTAAGTTATTCTGGAAAAAAATATAAATGGTAGAGCGCTACTTTGTCGTAACCGCCCACTTCCGTTCTATCGAGCTGAAAAGATCAATAATATCAATGATTTCTTCGTGTACAAATCAAAAATAGGTTTGTTCCGATGCGTTAGTTCATTAGCTACAACCTGGATCCTATAAGAGCGCATTGTATGAATATTTACGCTCATTGTTCTCAAAACAAAAGAAGCGCTCCTAGTGAATCCCCTCCCAAGCAACAAACATGTTCTATAACAGTTTAAATAACCTTTGTATGACTGGTTTTGGTTATAAAGCAGTGTACTCAACAAAATTATAGGAATTTGTGTTTCTTGGGCTTTTTCTACGTTTATCCGTAGGACGAAGAAAATCGAATAGCGTTCCAATGCGTTAGGACAGAATTGAAACTCGTAGGACGGATTTAGAATCAAGAAGTAATATTAGATTTTAAACAAAATCTCAACAATTTGTGACTCTTTATCAAATCCAAAGCTACGTATGGAAAGGTGATTAAATTTAAAAGTCATCTTTGACAGAAATATTCCATTTTTTGTTCAAACCCATTCATAAGAGAGAGGTAGAGCGGAGGTTGTGCTTAATACGACGGGAATTTGATCAAAACCCTGCAGTACTTTTTTTTTTAATTTTGAGGAAAATTTCAAAAAACTGTTAGGTTTTAAAAATCTCAAAAAATTAATCTTAAATTTATTTTATTTGTTTTTGAACTCATAATAAATGCAAACTTTTAAAATTCTTTAAACCATGGACACTTCAAAATTTACAAAAATCATAGAACCATTTGATCATATATTTAAACTTCTTGATAACGATTTAAAGTGTTTCAAATATTGTTTCATGTGTTGAAATTACATAAAAATCGTTCCAACAAAAAGTTAAATAATTTTATTAAAAAGTTCTTTTTTTATACACTGAAACCTCCGTTTACGAAGTCTTTTTTTACGCAGTATTCAATTTCCTTCCTCTTTTTACGAAGTAAATCCCAAATAACGAGGTTTTTTTTTACGAAGTAAATTCCAAATAACGAGTTTTTTTTTACGAAGTAAATTCCAAATAACGAGTTTTTGTTTTGTGATTTTGGGAAACTGGGATATACTGTGAAATACCTCACAATATGGGTATTTTTGGAATCGGAGTGACGTGTAGGGACCGGAAATCAATGTCTGCCGCCATTTTGAAATCTAAGATGGTGACTTCCGGTTACAGAAAAACTTTGAAATTCTGCCAAATATCCCCACAATATGGGAATTTTTGGAATCGGAGTGACGTGTAGGGACCGGAAATCAATGTCTGAAACCATTTTGAAATCCAAGATGGAGCCTTTCGGTTACAGAAAAACTTGGAAATTCTGCCAAATACCCCCACAATATGGGTATTGTTGGAATCGGAGTGACGTTTAGGGACCGGAAATCGATGTCTGACGCCATTTTAAAATCCAAGATGGCGACTTCCGGTTACAGGAAAACTTGGAAATTCTGCCAAATACCCCCACAATATGGGTATTTTTGGAATCGGAGTAACGTGTAGGGACCGGAAATCAATGTCTGAAACCATTTTGAAATCCAAGATGGCGCCTTTCGGTTACAGAAAAACTTGGAAATTCTGCCAAATACCCCCACAATATGGGTATTTTTGGAATCGGAGTGACGCCATTTTTAAATCCTAGATGCATCTTCCGGTTACATAAAAACATGGAAATTCTGCCAAATACCCCACAATATGAGTATTTTTGAAATCGTAGTGACGTTTACGGACCGAAAATCGATGTCTGATGCCATTTTTAAATCCAAGATGGCGACTTCCGGTTACAGAAAAACTAGGAAATTCTGCCAAAAACCCCCACAATATGGGTATTTTTGGAATCGGAGTGATGTGTAGGGACTGGAAATCAATGTCTGACGCCATTTTTAAATCCTATATGGCAACTTCCGGTTACATAAAACATGGAAATTTTGCCAAATACCAAACAATATGGGTATTAATGAAATCTGAGTGACGTTTAGGGACCGGAAATCGATGTCTGACGCCATTTTGAAATCCAATATGGCGGCTTCCGGTAACAGAAAAGCTTGGAAATTCTGTCATACACCCCACAATATGGGTATTTTTGGAAATGGAGTGACGTCTAAGAACCGGAAATCGATGTCTGAAGTCATTTCGAAATCCAAGATGGCGGCATCCGGTTACAGAAAAATTGGCAAATACCACCACGTCACCCCGATTCTTAAGATACCCATATTGTAGGTTATGTAATTTTACTTTTATGTTTTTATGTAACCGCAACTTCGCAACTTCGATATTGAATTTCAAAATGGCGTCAGACATGGGTTTTCAGTCCTAATAGGTCACCCCGATTCCAAACAACCCATATTGTTGAGTATTTGACAGTATTTCCCAGTGTTTCTGTAACCTGATGTCACCATCTTGGATTTCGAAATGGCGTCAGACATGGATTCTCGGTTCTCACAGTTCACCCCCATTCCAAATATATCCATATTGTTGTGTATTTTACGGTATTTTTCTGTTTTCCTGTAACCGGAAGCCACCATCTTGGATTTTAAAATGGCGTCAGACATCGATTTCTGGTCCCTACACGTCACTCCGATTCCAAAAATGCCCATATTATGTGGTATATGACAGAATTTTGAAGTTGATTTCAAAATGACGTCAGACATCGATTTCCGGTCCATACACGTCACCCTGATTCCAAAAATACCCATATTGTGGGGTATTTGACAATATTTTCAAAAACCTCTTTTTACGAAGTAAATCCCAAATAACGAGTTTTCTTTTTACGAAGTAAATCCCAAATAACGAGGTTTTTTTTACGCACTAATTCGATTTACGAACCCCCGTTTTAGTTCGTTAATGGAGGTTCCAGTGTACCTATCATCTTGACTTTTTTACCTATGTGATGAGTACTTAAGGGGGTTAGATTTTGATAAGTTATTTAGTGGGAATGACACTGATGATGACTGCACCAAAATTAATTAAGTGGAATTAAATGGAAGATAACCTTTTTTGCTGTTTTATTTAGCATTCCGCTAACAAACCAATTTCATTACTTCATTAAAAGTTCTTGTTCCATGACTTTTGCCTATTTTCAAGTGTACGTGGTTTTAAATACAGTAATGTCCCGATTTTGTCAGCCCCTCAGCGCATCAGACTTTTCTCGTTAAATAGTTTTACATAACCAGAATTCCAAATCTTTTTCATTCATCTTCAAGATGGATGTTCAAGGTATGCTTGAATGCAATAAGATCACTGAAAATGCACATGGAATTCGTAGAACATTAGAAAATATTTTCAAAAAGGGGGCTGACAAAATCGGTATACTGTATTTCAGAAGTGTGCATTTTTAATGAGTTTAAAACAATAAAACAAACTTAAGAGTTACTTTTTGAAATATTTGGATTCTTTTCTCAAAATTATCAGAACGATTTTTTTTTCTCTATAAATATTGTCCCAGACGTCATTGTGATCAGAAGGGATATTTTCATCCTACATTTTTTCCGGAAACAGAAAATCTGTCGCGTCTTTCCAACGCCTATGACGAGATGGAATACCCCGAAGATGGCCAAGGAGAAGAAGAACGCTTGATCTCTGATTGTGATGATGACCCGGCTGATTATGAGTTGAGTTTAACCGGAGATAATCGTGGCTACGCTCAATCTATGTTGCCTAGTGGCTTGTATGGCTGTTGGCTGCTGGTATCGGTTCGTGAGTCTAAGCTTCTGAGTTCAGGAAAAGATGCGGGCAAAAAATTTCAGGAGACTCTCCCGCGGAGTTTGTGAAAAACTGTTGGTTGTTGTCTCTAAAGTTTCTCAAACGTGAGATCGCCTTCGTCTGCGATGGAAATGGTGTTGCCCAGCCGTCATGGTGCTCAAAAATGCAATCGGATGAAGAAGATTTCAGTCGTTTTGCATTATCTAACGACAAATCTTGTCACAGGTCACATACCGTTGACAAAATCATAGCAACAATTTTGCAAAACTGGAAGAACAAAGAGATTAATCTTCTCTTGCACGTGTACTCTCCTTCCGTAAATAACAAGGTGGTGAAGGACACTCTTTTAGAACCCGAGGGAAGGGATAGAGCTGGTGCTGCGTCCAACAGATCTGTTGGACTATTAGCTGAAAAGTTACGTCAAACGCAGGGGGATCATTGGCAAGCAGTGGATGTAGCACGGATGATGTGGGCTAATGCCATTTTTGCTTCAGACCCTTGCCTTTGCTTCATGAAAGCCTGGCGAACGAAGGACCTCCAGTGCACTTGGTGAAGCTTTTCACAGCCAAAGAGCTGCCGCGATTGAGGCAAATTCGTCAGAACTTTACCGTGGCTCACAACGTCAATGCAGGGTACCACGATGAAATCATCTTTATAGGAGAAACATGCAACAATCTTGAAGAAACCGTCGAATGCTTAACTTCTCAAATGCGGCTTTTGAAAAAGAACATTGAGGCAGTTGAAGCGCGAGACCTCTTTGGCAAATCATTTCTCTCAGCAGCGGAAGAAGCAGTCACATTCAACGAGTCGGATGTTGGAGCTTCTCTGGCTGGAAATGTCGGTAACATCGAAGACGTGAACCACATAGACTAATATTTTATGTTTTCTTTTGAATTTACCATTACAATAAAACGAATTGAAACCGGATTGATATTTTATTTCTGCATTCCATATAATTTATTAATTATTTTTTTAACCTATTGTATTCAAAACCAAGATCAATCAGACCACATTCCAATCCAACAGTTGGGTCAAACCTTCTTCCTCTGATATATCCACACTTTTTGAATCCGTTGTTCATAGAATACTTCGAGAAGTCTGTTAAGACTTCCGTCACTGCTAGATCAATATTTTTATTGTGGTTCTCTTGATACGTCCTCTTCAGTTTTCGTTTGATCATCCCAAATACAAATTCTATCGGATTGAAAAAAAAGGCAGTAGGATGGCAATGACCGGAGATAGGAAATTATCGCAACGTCACAATGAATTCTAGCACCATCAAAAATCCAAACAGAATGGAAACCACCGTCCCAGATTCCAAAGCAATTTCTACAGCATTCAAAAAATTTTGCTCTGTTAAAAGTCCCTTCTGTAGAGAATGCTTCAATGAAGCATGACAGTGACATTCTGGGTTTTCTGACAAACTCACCTCTACAAATCAAACGTTCACCTCTCACTCCGTATCCTCTAGATCTAAGCCTTGACCTATTCTGGATAGAGCTGGAATTAGGGCGTAACAGCTTTTGTAAACAATGACTTCTCTCGATGATTTCTAGAAACTCAAGGCTCACCCAAGCAAAGCAATATCACCATCAAGTAGGGGAAGTCTTCCCCTAACTGATGGTTATGTTGGTTTGCGTGGGCGTGTCTTGAAATCCTAGAAATAATCGAGAGAAGTCATTGTTTACAAAAGCTGTTAGGCCCTTATTCCAGCTCTATCTAGTATTATCAGAACTAACTTCATCCAGGATGATTAAATTTTCTTAATCCCATCCCATTCACTCATTTCTGAGGCAAACCGGTCGACGTCTTCGCTACGTATTTGAATAGCTCGTCTCTCGAGTGCTTTCCATCGAAGCCCTTCCTGGCGAAGAATGCGACAAATTGATGATGCAAAAATGGCGATCCGGAACGTGTCTTCAAACAACCGCTTTGCTTCGTCCAGATAAAGAGTCGGTTTGCAGCGATACAATTCAACCAGCCATGTCCGCGTTCTGTTGATACGTGGAAATCCATTTGGAAATGGTTGACTTATGCTTTCGATAGATAATTGCAAGCTTACACAGCTGAAAAAAGTAATGTAAATTCCCGTTACTGTGATGCACGAAAATGGAGCGTCATATATCATTCAAGATTAATTTGTAATCTTGATCGTGTAAATTTATGAGACATGTCATGCATATATATTGTATGCAACTGTCCATCTTTGTTTGCAATATTTCAGGCAAGCTGCTAGTTTACGTGAAAAGAAGTTTACATGCATGAATGTTGCAGGCATGGATTTTTACATCGCCAGTAAAATTCAGATTTATTTATGTGGACTGTGAGGATTGAAGTTGACATGACGTCAACTGCGTAATGATGGGATATTGTTGTGTTTTATTGCGATTTGACAGATCATTCACTGAGACAATGATTGAGGAAAAAATAACTGTCAACTATGATAATCACAGTAGTCTAAAAATTCATGGCATGAGCAATATAACGCACAATTTAGCAAAAAAAAATTATGCAAACCGGAGTAGCCCGAGCAGAAGAAAATACATACCTAATTTAAATTTGAATTGAATTTGGTATCCATAAGGTATTTTCTCCTGCTAAAATACCAAAAATAATACCTCAAAAATGTTCTACGAATAACGAACTCATACATAATTTAGTTATTATAATAACTGACGGATAACAGACGCTTTTTTATCCCAGAATACCATAACTTGCTATTTGAAAGCTCTTCTAATACCACACACCAAAAAAATCTGAATGTTACTGGCGATGTAAACATCCATGCATGGAAACATTCATACATGTAAACTTCCTTTTCACGTAAATTAGCAACTTGCAAGAAATGTTGCAAACAAAAGTGGACAGTTGCATACAATATATGGGATATTGCATGACATGTCTCATAAATTTACACGAATTATAATCTAAATTTGTATGATATATGACGCTCCATTTATGTGCATCATAGTAACGGAAATTTACACTACTTTTTTTTAGCTGTGCAATACAATAACTCTTTGAGGTGTTATTGTCTAAAAACTGAAAGATCACATTTTGTTATTTTGATATCTATTTGATATTTTACAAAATATTTCGATAACTGATTAATATCAAAACAAGGTTTTATACCACAAGCATACCAAAATAAGGTATCATACAACATTTAAATATTCATATGTTATCGGTTAGTTATTGGTCCCTGCTCGGGAGGTCAAGCTTTTCCTATTCGACATTTGACGTGGATTTGCTCAAAATAAAAAAAAATACCAATAGTGAGCCCTGCGAAGTACCAGTCAACTTTTGAAGACTATGCTGGTGTATCCAAATAATTAAGGTCATTAACAGATTCTATTACGTAGTTTTTGGAGAAGGGGTTTCAAATAATTATGCAAAATTAATCATACATATTTTTATGAAGTAAATGCGCGCTATAGCATTGAACGTAGAAAATTATATTATTGAGGTTTTGTATGCAATAATGGGCTCTGGAAAGAGATATGTGGTCAATACAGGCTATTGCAAGAACTACTGTTACCGTTGGCATAAGAAGTATCTACAGAGGAAGAAATAAACTCGGGATAAATTTTACTTTTTTTTACGACTTGCCCGAGCAATTACCAAAACAAGACCCTTAAAACACTTTCACTGGCCTGAGTTTCAACCAACTCGCACCGCATACAACGGGTGTAATTAAATTTAGGAACTCACGCAAACGCATTTACCTCGATTTTTGCACCGGTTGCAATCACCACTAGTTGAAATTTCAATGTCGTGCATCTAAGGCCCGCACGTGACGCCATGGTAATTGTTTACCTAAATCCCTACTTTTCCATCTTTGGTGCGTTTCTGGTTTATGCTTGCGTAACTTAATTATCTTTCATGTGCCTAGTATGATGCAATTAGTTTATTTGCACGGTTGCGGTGGTGTGCCTTACAGAGGAAAAAAGTACTTGGTTAAACATTGATTGAGCAATTAGTCTCGATGGGCGTCTGTTTTTGAGGAATTGGAGCGGTTCCTGGTGTGCCGCTAGCAAATTAACGCGGTAGTGTTGATTTTTAATGATAATTAAAATGGCTTCAGTTCATTTACGGCGACCACGCAAAACCAAAAGGTCAAGATCCAATCCTCTCACCATTCAAGTGGCATTCGGTTTTCGGTTGAGCAATTAACCTTCCTGTGGTGAATTGCTTTCCAACGCACCACATCAACGGAACCGCGCTCGCTAATAGCTCCTTAACAGTCGGAGAAAGTGTACATTTATCTGCAAGTAAAGTCATACAGTTTGAGCAAATTGCACCGGTCGGCAATCAGATAACCACAATGCAGCTTTGATGGACAAGCACAGTAGACCTTTAGGTGATAAATTTGGTCAAAAATTTCAGTCGTCGTCAAAAGTGCTGCGTGAAACCACAATTGCATGCCACTAACCGCGAACTGCAGTAGTGTGACCATTTCACTGGGATTGTATCTTTACTGCATTTGGGTAGTTGAAATGGCTGCTCCAAGCAGTCTCGGTTTACAAAGTAGACATTCCACAACACCGAACGCTGAATCTGCAAGAGAGCTGCTTTGCCGCTTTGAGCTCCGTACTGGTGGTTTAGGCCAGTAGTGGGGGCCACCCAGCCGTGGCGACTGACTGGTGGTGCTGGTCCGAGTAGGTAATCGCCTGCGGTTGCATCCAGTCAGAGGTAGCTGTCGGAGAGTAAGCTCGGTAACCGAGAGCCGTTTCTTCCGGCTGTTGACATGGGGAGACTTCCTGTCGGCGCGGATTATATCATTGTTGCATCTAAAGAGGCTGCATTTCATTCCAAGTGGGAGGAGAAAATTTGCCGAGAGAGTGAGCAGGCCAACGAGTGTCTTTTATTGAACGATTTTATGATCACAGTAAAACAATGCCACGGAAATAACTGACCCGTATATTTTACCATAATACCAACCAACTTTCAGTTGACGGAAGTCGATTTGCGAACCGTTTTGCTTGAGAGGTCGGCACATAAAAGAAAGAAAAATAAATGAAGCCAATGAAAGTTGATTGTGGACAATTTATCATTTTAGTTCGTCACTGTTTAATCTAAGATCGTATGGAAGGTCACGTGCCTAAAATTTAATTCCGTGCAATCATAGTTTGGAACCTATAGTTTCATAATATGTGGGGTTTGAAATATGTCATCGGTGAAAACTTGATTTTTCTTATATTTAGAGTTTTGCTTAGTCGGATACTTGGTTTGCAGGGTCCAGCCTACATTTGGTTGCCAAGGGTGTCACAAACAAACTTTTGTAATGCGGAAGCTATGACAAACGTTATTTAGAAGTAGCACCAGCACTGGCGTGCACAGGGTGGGGCAAGGTGGGGAAAATGCCTCTTCTTTATATATAAGATTTTTATTTCCACATTTACAAAATTATGATATAAAATAGCTTGATTTCTTGATAACTTGATTTGAAGGTAAAACAACTTCATTTCATAATATAAGGGCACTGAAAACCTTTTATTGCATCAATTCCTTTGAGATTTTGCCTGAAAATTGTTTCACAAAAATGCATGAAGGTACAAACTTCAATAAAATTTTTTGGTCAAAAAAAAGCACCACAGTGCACCACAGAACATTTATGGTGTAATTTTTTTTTTTTCAAGGTGTTGGAGGGCTAAAATAAGAGGGTAAATTTAAGATTGATAAAATTAACCTTCCTGGTGGTAAATCGAAAAAAAAAGCTTTCTATTGAATATTTCTGGTGTAAATATATCATCAAGGCGGGATATAGTGGGATAATGAATAACTCTGGTGGAAAAATTGAATCACGCTAAAAATTTGGAGGTGCAAATTTAACTAAACATTTCTGGTGGAAAGTTCGCAACACTGTGGTGAATGTAGAAGCAAGGTTTGATAACTTTTCTGGTGCAATTTGTATCGTTCTGATGAATGCAAGCTTCATCGAAAATGTATGGTGGAGAATTTGCACCATTCTGGTGCATGAAGAGACAAAACCTGAAAATTTCACCACAAAGGTGCATGGTGAAACAAACTTCACCGACAATTTTTTGTGCACCATTCTGATGAATGGAGGAGCATGATTTATTGAAAATTTCTTTATTTATAATTAATCTATTTTTAAATTTCTTGTGGAAAATCTGCACCGTTCTGGTGAACGGATGGGCAAGCTTTTCGGAAAATTTTTGGTCTTAAATTTGCATCCTTCTGCTGAATAGAGAAACAAACTTTAATAATAATTTCTGGTGTAAAATTTGCACCATTCTGATGATTGGAGGGAATATGTTGTACTAAACATTTATGATGAAAAATCTGAAAATAGGGGCAAGCTTTATTTGATGAAAAACCTGTAACATTCTGATGATAGGAAAAGCAAGCTATATTGAAAATATTTGGTGGAAAATGTAAAAAGGAAATCTGCACCAATCAGAAGATTGGAGAAGCAATTTTTATTGAACATTAACGGTGGGTCGTTGCATCGTTCTGGTCAATTGAAATTTTCTGGTGTAAAATTGTCTAGGGGCAAATTTATGTTGAAAATTTCTGGTGCAATATTTGCAACAATCTGCTGCATGGAGGGGCAAGCTGAAAAGGAATGTTCTGATGTAAAAATTGCACAGTTCTGGTGAATGGAGGGGCAATTTTTATTGAACATTTCTGGTAGAAAAACTACAACGTTTTGGTGAATGGACGGACAACTTAAACTTGACTTCCGAGAAGAACCTCAAGGGTATTGAATTCTGAGGACAATTCCAAAAGAAAAGATTTCTGGGGATGATTCCATGAAAATTCAGCGAATAATTTCTAGTGAATCCTGCTGATAGTTCTAAGATAATTTCGAAAAGAATACCGAGAGAATCAAATTTTGAAATAAATTCCAAAGGGATGTTGGGGAAAATTTGAAGGAAATTCCGAGGATAATTTCAAGCTCATTTTGGGAAAAAAAAACCTTGAGAATACAGAGGAAATTCTTCTGAAACTTTAGGGGAATTTCAGTTCCAAGGTATTCTGAGAAAAGAAAAGTTCTTAAATATTCCGAACCTAAAGGATATTGAATTTCTAGGACAGTTCCAAAATATTTCTGGGGAGAATTCAATTAAAATTCTGCGGTTATCTCCACTGAGCCATTAGATGATGATTGTGAAACACTAGTAAAATGGTATTGCACATGGTTTTCGTCGAGGAAACCTCTAACTGCTGTGGTTGTGAAAGATGCTTCCTGGTCCATGATAATGAGTTGTGGTTTTCCAACGTTAGCCATAAAGGTAGTAAGGGCTTTAATGATGTGAATGGTATTACGAGTCCGAATTGGTATTGCCATTGCAAGTCTCGAAAATCTATCACAAAATGTTAAATAATTTTTTTCTTTCATTATGAAAATATCCATGTGAACTATCTGTAGAGGTTTTGAGTGGGGTGTTTATATTTTACTTTGTACGGGTGTTGTTCATATTTTGATCTTTGGCAAAGTCTACAAATGTTAATGAATTTTGTCACTTTTGCCTTGAGTTTTGGAAAAAAAGAACTTGGTAGAAATATGTTTAGACGTTTCAACAATACCTCTATGATTGGCTTCGTGTTGTGCTTGGATTATTTGATCCTGTTCAAGTTCATCGGGAACATCAATCAATAATTTTTCGGTCCACAATATTTTTAGTGCTTTGGCTCTTGAAAAATAATTTTTGTAGACAATTTGTACACCCAACCGAGGGATGTAAGATTCGCTTACAATTATGTGGGATTCATCATCAGAGGATGTTAGTGGAGACCGCATGAACCGAGGATGCGATATACCTAGCTGCGGTCCAATGCAAGAAAATTGGAGACCGAAAAATGTAGAGTGTATTAGTGAGGTAAATTAATTATGTCGAAAAAAATAGGAATCCGATTGCCGACTGGACTCGAACTAAGAACGCTTCAATTATCAGACCTGTGCTTTCTCCACTGCTCTCTCCATGCTCCTGAATATGGATAGCCTAAAAGCAAAGATGAAGCGCTCATTTTCTCGCATACTCGACTTCGTATGCTTTTTCTGCTGGAGAGATTCGAGGCAAGTGTATGCGTCGTTCTACAATGTTCTACAATGTGCGTCGTTCTACAAACTTACTGGTATAGTCGAAAGCGTAGATAGAACACGAAATGAAAAAGACAAAAAACCATTACATCGCCTGTAAGGTCAACTTCTAACATTCGCTGCGATGTTCATGAACAGAGGATGATAGGAAACGGGACTAACATTCATTGTAATAGATTTTTGGTTTGCGTGTAGGGGCCTTAAAATGTCAGTATGGCAATACAACCCGTTAATACAATTTGGCGAAGCGAAGTCTCTCAAAATGTTGATGAGTACACCGGGACTGTCAACCAAGAAATTTACGTGAAAGAGTGTTTGAATAAACGTCTGCTGCCTTTCCTGAAGAAACACGGTTGTTCCGTACTGTTTTGGCCGGATTTGGTATCTTGCCATTACGGTAAAAAGGCCATGGAGTGGTACGCCGCCAACAACGTGCAGGTGGTTCCCAAGGACAAGAACCCTCCCAACACGCCAGAGCTCCGCCCAATTGAGAAATACTGGGCTATTGTCAAGCGGAACCTAAAGAAGACCAAAAAACTGCTAACGGCGAGCAGCAGTTCAAGGCAAACTGGCTTTCTGCGGCGAAGAAGGTGGACAGGTGGCTGTACAAAATCTGATGGCAGGGGTCAAGCGTAAGGCCCGGCAATTCGGATTTGGAAAAGCGGAAGCCTAACTGAATATTTTTCCTGAATTTTATACTAATTGAACTTGAAAAAGAAATTTTTAAATAAACGATTTCCTCGATTTACACGCGTTTTCCCTTGACCAAATTTTGACCGTATCACCCTTTACCTGGGGAAAATTGTTACATGCTCTCGACTATCTTCATTTGATTGTTCAAGAATTATCTGGTTTTTAAATTCGTTCAGCGGTCGCTCCGTACTTCCAATGAAGTCACCGTCATTCGTATCTGCTGAATGTTGCGTCATATTATCGTCGGATGAATTTATGTTGATTTCACACGTTGGTTCTATCCTTGAAAGTGCGTCGGCATTGTTATTTAAAATTCCTTTCTTGTATTTTATTTCGAATTCGAACTCTTCAAGATCAAGTTTCCATCTGAGCAATTTTCTATTTAAATCGTTCTTTTGTCGGAGCCATAACAGTGGTTTGTGGTCCGTGCGGATCTCGAATTTGGTGCCATAAATATACGGTCTAAAGTGTTTTGTTGCATAGAGAATTGCCAAAAGCTCTTTCTCTGTGGCTGAATATCTGCACTCAGTGTCACTTAGACTTCTAGACGCGTAAGCAACTGGGTGTTCTTTTCCATTTTCCGATCGCTGTGATAAGACAGCGCCCAAGGCAAAATCACTTGCATCGGTTTCTAAAATGAACTTTTTACTGAAGTCTGGGTATTTCAAAATAGGGTCAGTAATAAGTAACTGTTTGCATTTGTTAAAACAGTTTAAAAATTCTTCGTCATGCACAATTTTGGCGTCTTTCTTTAAACATTTCGTCAGAGGTTTAGTTAACTTGGCGAAATCTTTAATAAATTTACGGTAATATCCCAACAACCCCAAAAATCCCTTTATTTGAGTAGTAGTTTTGGGTAGTGGCCAATTAACTATTTTTTCATTTTTGTTTGGGTTTGGTTTGATACCGTGTTGGGTTACAATGTGACCCAAAAATTCACATTCTTTGCGAAGGAATTCGCATTTATCAAATTGAACTTTCAAATTTGCTTTTATTAATCGTTTGAGAACTTTGTCCAAGTTTTCAAGGTGCTGCTGTAATGAATTGCCGAAAATAATAATGTCGTCAAGGTAAACCAAACAACATTTACCTATCAGATCGCTTAAAATGTAAGTCATTGCCCTTTGGAAAGTCGAGGGCGCATTTTTCAGGCCGAAGGGCATACGAATAAATTCGAAATGCCCTTTATCAGTACTAAAGGCTGTTTTCGGTCTGTCTTTAGGTTCTACCTTTTTAGGCACGATCCAGATGGGTGAAGTCCAGGGTGATAAGGAATTTTGAATTATGCCATCAGCGAGCATTTCATTTATTTGTTTTTCTACTTCCATCTTGTGAATTTGTGGATACCTGTATGTTTTGGTATGAATCGGAATATCAGTATACAGTAGTTGTACATGAGAGTTTTTCAGAGTTGGTTGGAAATGCTAACATGAAGCTTTAGTGTGATGATTTATTAGCTAGAGAATGATCTTTAGAAGAGTGTAGGTGGATAGTTCCGTTAGAGTACGGCAGTATGAAAATTGAATAGAAGTTGAAAATGAGCGAAGGGCCATTAAAGCGACAGTTTTCAAGATAGACGCACATTTTTGCCTAGCCCGTACGATGTACGCGGGGACTTGAAGTATGTCTCCAAGTCCACAGGCAAAAATGTGCGTCCCTCTTGTTGCTCATAAACTGACTGCGGCTGTGGAATAGTTCTAGCGACGTTTTCATCACTACCTAAAGCCCCACGTTTTGCGAGAGCATTTCCAGTCGATGGTGTGTTATAATGCAGTTCTTCTTTACCCAACTATTGTGTTGCTCCTCTCGTCATGACCAACGTGATCATCTCAGAGAGAAAGCAGTAGGGTGGTTGTTGCGTGCTGTACCATCATCAGCATTGTTGACGGCTACTCCCGCCTTGAGTTGTTACATTCAAAGTGTTTTTTATGTTACTTCATACGCGAAGTTAACGATGTGCGTCTATCTTGAAAACTGTCGCTTTAATGGCCCTTCGCTCATTTTCAACTTCTATTCAATTTTCATACTGCAGTACTCTAACGGAACTATCCACCTACACTCTTCTAAAGATTATTCTCTAGCTAATAAATCATCACACTAAAGCTTCATGTTAGCATTTCCAACCAACTCTGAAAATCGTTAACTTCGCGTATGAAGTAACATAAAAAACACTTTGAATGAGAGTTTTTGATTTTCATTGTGAATGATTTCAGTGTTGTTACTAAGGAGTTTCAGAAGGGATGACTTTTCTTCAGAATTTAAATGTTCTGTACAGATTAGGTCTTCTAAGACGGTCTTGGGAGTATGAAGCTCAGCGTATGTGTTGTTCACTTCCATATAAGCGGAAATCGGTAAAACTTTTGCAGATTTTGTCCAGAAAAATGTAACATCATCACCGAAATTAGTTGCTGCCACTTTTATTGATCCATTTTCTGACTTGCGGAAATTTTGGCGTCTTTGATTCTAATATTTTTCGGAAGAAAAACATCACAATTGTTATAAGATACTGGCATTTCGATTATATGGGTGGAATGTGAATTGATAGTTATTTCCGGAAAGCCTAATTTCCTAATTTTTAGGTCAATTGTTTCGTCAGGTAGTACCAGTTTGTTATTACCAATATCTAAAATTGCTTCCATTTCTGATAGCGTTTCATAACCCTAAATGCCGTCAAAAAAATCGTGGAATTTAAAAAGGTAAAATGTTGCCTTTTTACTTTTTTTGAAATTTTTTGTTGTGAAACATTGATTAGTCGTGTGTTTACCATTATTATTTGTAATGCTAATAGGTTTGCAAGATTTTCTTTGAGATTGAGGTATCAAGTGTGGTGAAATAAAATTTTTATTTGCTCCACTATCCACTAAAATTTTTGCATCATGGTTGCCTATTTTTAAAGTTACATAAGGTAATCCATTAACGGTGTTTACCTCGGAGCGGTTATGTTGCTTGCAATTTGAAAATCTAATTCCTCGGGTTCATCATCAGTCTGGTCAGATTCGTGCTCTTCTTCTTCACCTTCTGCTGAATGATTAAAGATTGCATTACGAACATTAGACCTGATTGATGGATCGACTTCCATAGGTACAATTTTTTGTCTCTCTGACGCTGGTTTATGAGTGTTAGTGTATGAATTCTTCTGTTCTGATTTAAAAAATGGTTTTCCGAAAGTTTTTTGAGGATGCGGGCTAGGGTTTGTAGTGTGTTTCTTTGTATTCTCTGCATTTTGAAACTTACAGAGAAACGCATAGGCTGATTCTAAATCTTCTGGTTTCGCAGCTTGTGCGTAGCCAAAGTATGGTTTATTGAACCCGTTAATAAAGGCCGCTAAACACTCTTGATCCAAAAAATCACTTATTGCTTCCCAATGATTGTTATATAATTCTTTTTGTTTGGCTAGGGCTTTCATATTTTGTAGAATTTCTTTCGTGCGCTTATAGTATAAATGGAGGGATTCTTCCATTTTTAATGACCACACCTGTGTTTGATACGTGGCCATATCATTCCTGTCCCCATAAATTGATTTGAGAACAATTGAGACTTCTTCAAAAGTCGAAGGGTTTCCGTTGACACAGATTGTGTCGCGAGCTTTGCCTTCAATTTTATTAACGACGGTTTGCGTTTACACTGAGTAAACCTCGGCTGAGACAATATCTTTAAATATTGCCAGGGTTTTTTTAGCTGTCGCTAGCCAGGAGGCTAACTGCTTTTTGTTACCATCAAAAGGCGGTATTGTTTTAATAGGATCGGGGATCCTGAAAAAATCATTCTGTGTACCTCCCGAAGATGCGGGAGCAACTTGAATAATTTGTGGCTGCTGCTGTTGCTGAGTCAGCTGCTGTGTTAAATTTACGTTTTCCCGCTGGAGAGAGTTCACTCGCTCTTCCAATGCGCAGAGATTGTTGAACAAGGTTTGAAGATTTGGCTGATCCATTTCTTCGGTGAATTTAAGCGCCTTGACTTTTGGCACTAGATTAAATTTTGGCATAAAGCACGAAGGAAGAAAGATCACTCACTTACCTGAGATTTTGGATGTAGGTTCCACTCCTCTGGATTGAAATCCGCTAAGCTGGGGTCCACAATTTCTTGGTATCACCGCAAGTCCTCCACGGGTTGGGAGATGGTTTTCACCGGATGATTCCACACCGCAAGTTTGAAGTCACGTTGCGGATTTAACTTCACGGCTTACTAAATGTCACTTGAGTTCGGTTCTTGTCGATTCTGTTCACTCACTCAAACGCTTTTTTGCACTAGCGTTGTTGTTCCTTAATTTGCTTCGGTTTGCTCACTAAGGACTGTAACACCAGAAACCTAAACGATTTTGTGTTTGAAAAATCACAAGTCCTTTTTCAAATTGGCACTTAGCACGAAATTGTTTTCTCACTACTCAGGGAGTGGCCCGAACGACTGCGCCAATTATGGATGGTTTCACATAAATCACTTTTTATTTTTTTTATCTAGTTCGTTTATTTGGAAGGCTCAATCGCGTTAGCTTTACGGAGCCGATAATTCATTGTTCACTGTGTGTAACAAGATTCACTTAATTCTATGTCTAGTAGGAGTTGGGCCGATTACTCGCGGCTTACTCGAGGTTAGAAGGGTACATTTTCGAAGGATAGGATCAGGGGAGGAGCTTGGGGTAGGGTTTCGTTGTCTCATCAGAGCGTTGTCGCCAGTATGAACGGTAGTGCTGTTCTAGCTTCGTCCGGAGTTCGACCGGCTATGGTGGGTGACCAGTGGGCGACGATGAGACTCATCGAGACGGGGGGACAAGACAAACAAAAACTAATAAAGAGAGACAAAAGACAAAAGGAATTAAATTCTTATACTAGACATTTGAAGAAAAACATAAACGGACTGCATATAGCAGAGATCACGGGTTGCCAACACGTCTCTGATAGGAACATAGGGTTGTCTTCCTTGGGCCTCGAGGGTTCTGAAATCACTTTTTAAAAAAGATTCACTTAGTCCTAGAGGACAGATTTATTCGCGAAGTTCACTGTTACACGATTGAATTAAGACTGAAATTCCCTGACAGCCTACTGAACCTAACTACCTCGTAAGGTCCTAACTGGAATGTGCTATCTAAGCAAGACGACATGTCCACGTGCTGGCCATAGGTGCTCGATGACTGCTGACTCGTCGTCTAGTGCCTCGGTGCCCGCCGGATGGCGCCTCGTGGGTAGCTGGTGCGATGGATCAGGTAAACGGCCGGATGTGCTGTGCTGCGTCAGCTTCTTGTTGGTTGATACTGGGTTGCTAGGAGTGGTGGCCAGGTCCGTACATAACTCAGTATGCTTTCGGTAGATCGGTAGAAGCCGTTTTTTGATGCATTCTTTACTGTAATTTTCACCATTGATTGTGCCCGTTGTGAAATATGAAGAACTCTTCAAGCCGCAGGAGCAAATGGCTTGCCACGCCAAAACCTTTTTTTTTCAAATTTTTCGGTTCGGATGTATCGCACATCATCAGGCACATCTCTCCTCTGCTCAGCGTTGAAAAATTGCCGCCCGGGAAGTGTACTGGTATCCAATTTGACGTAAGTCTCGTCGTCCATCAAAATGCACCGGTTCGGCTTTTGAAGGAGAACGTCATACAAGTTCCGTGACCTTATTTCCATAGAAGCTTTCTGTGCATCCGTCCTTTTGGGTGCTTTTTGCTTCTTGTAGGTTCTGATGTTGTTAGGTTTTCTGATATACGGCACAGTTCCGACGCTAATGTCCAATTTTTTTTGGCAATTTCACGAACGGAACACGGTTTATGCGATTTCAAAAGGCGTACTACTGCCAGCTCCTTTTTCTGGTCCAATGCCCTATTTTTGAGCCCAGATTTCAGTTAATCTTCTTAACAATCACTGTAGATTTACTGCACTCCACGCTTTTTTCCAATTCTCGAAACGACACTTTTTTTTGTTGCCAAAATAAACAATGTTTTTACACACTGAGCGAAAATTCACAATTTTTCGTTACGTTTGAACCCTAAATCATTGATAAACAGGTGTTCACTTTCTTTAATGAACAGTCCTTACCCATTTTACCCAATTGCATATTTGTGAAATTGGTAACAGTTTTTTTTTCCGAATCACACTGTATGATCGAATCACACAGAACTTTATAACTCTTTAAACAATGAAAATTTCTAAAAAGGCTTAAAAATCAACAAGCTAAGACATTAAAATGTTGAGATCATTATCCATCAATTCAAGGTTGCAGCTAAAACAATGTTTTTCTAAATTATGAAATAATTAGATGCCATGATCAAATTTTGAATTGGTAGGATACAAGAAGAGGTTGCAAAGAATGTGTTTGACATATTAAACCTGTTTATTTCACTTCATGAGAGTCACAATCGGCGATTTTTCACAAACTCACTCACTCACTCACTCACTCACTCAGCGATCAGCAAATCGCTGATTGTGACTCATGGAAAGCAAAATTTACAGGTTTTATGTTTCCAACGCATACTTCGTAACCTCTTCTTGTAAGTTACAAGTAAAACATGCCATCATACCATCTTTTGGTTTTATTATTCCGGAAAACATTATTTTAGCTGATATGAGTCTTTGCAACCTTGCATCAATTAGTTGGCAATAAATACAAAAATCTCTTTTTGGGAAAAATATTGACCATTGATCATTTTGATTACGTCAGCCCTTACCTGTTACTAAATAGATGGCATTTGAATTGGCAGTTTTCAAAAAATTTAAACATCCTTTAACATATTGCAATCGTTGGTACTTTGTGCATAAAACAAAAATAAAGCAACAAAGAAACAAAAAAAAATCTTATTTTGGCCCGTTATTTGTTCTAGGTACTCCTTTGTGCGTCGTTTCAATATAAATTTGGCGCAAACAGTTAGATTTTTTTTTTCTTGGTGAGCGCTAATTATTCGTGACTACCCTCAACTCCAGCACAGAAAGATGATGATAATGGTGATAATTATATTGTTCTTATATCTTCTAGGGTTTTTTATTCTTCTTTTTTATTCATTTGTTTTCCGTCGATCTTGTTTTCCGAGCTGATCACTGCTACCGACGCCAGGGAGGCAACTCCCACACCTGGACCCTGCCTATCGACCCATCATCAACTCATGCACTGGGGACCAACACGGTTCCTCAAAACATACCGACGGCGCCAACTGGGGTTGACCCCAGGCCTGCTGGGGTGAGAGGTAATCACGCATACCGCTACACCATTGGCACCGCTATCTTCTAGGGTTGGAACAAGCATAAAATTGAACAATTTAGCATGCCCCAAAAAAAAAAAAAAAGAAAACTGCTGTAATTATGTCCCGATATCTCCAACTTATCACAAAAATCCGATCAAATTTGCTTCGACTGCATTCGTCAACAATTGACCTAATTAATAGCAGCAGTGCCTGTTCTGCCTACCGTTTAAAATTATGTTAACGAGAACCCGATGGTTTTAATTGAAGTGCGGCCTACACTTCGCATGTATAAAACTCACTGCATCTCACCGCAGCACATCGTGTGCCCAATTACAGCAAATAGCACTAGGAAGTTTCCTCCCGGACTCTGCTGGAAGGCAGCTTCCCAACTTTATCCGAACCATTTCACGTCAAGAACAAGATAATTGAAAGTTGCGGCAATTTTACAGCAGCAGCACACAGCCCAACTGACGTAGGTTGGATATCACGTGCGCGTGACGACGCCAACGACGACGACAAGTGCTGCTTTTCCGCTGCTAGTGGCTTGTGCGAATTAAGTGTAGGGGTTCGGTTCGTAGTTCCGCAGCTTCGTGCTTCCCAGAGCACGGATAGACGGGCATCCAGAGACCCGGTAAAGCATACTAATTAAAACTTTTCTCACTTTCCTCTAACTGACATGTTGTGCAGTGTTGTGACATTGAAGCTCGGCGCAGTACATGACTATTAGGTGCTGATATTCACCGGGAACATCATCGTCATCAACCGCCGAAGTGCTGCAGCAAACAGCAGTTGCTAAAAGCAAAACGAAAAGAACTTTGGTCCCGAGAGCTTCCAGATGGTTTGTGGCACGTTGGGACACCGAAGAGGAAGCCAGCTCACTAGAACTGTGTCACTGGGGACAGAACTTATTTGGAACAGTTTTCCTTTTGCGGCCGGGAATCACGAAAGTGCAATTTCTGCAATTTCAAGTAGACCTAGGCGTTGCTCTAGTTTGTGATTGAAGTGATGAAATAATTCGTAAGGACGCTTGACTTTTTAATGGGTCTGTCGGCAGCTTGAAACTCTGCTCTCAAACAGAATGAGAATTTTTTTATTTACATTTCAATTATTTGTCATGGCTCTAATCAGCAGTTCCAGTAAAATAGCGAAAAAATAATATTTTTTTAACTGACCTTATAAGATTTGTATGAAACTTGACGTAATTATTTGTTATGGGCAAGGATTCAATTTTTTGCTAATATTCGGTAATTTTAAATCTAGTGATTGTTCTCTTCTCTGGGAACAGCATATCTGACCAAAATGACGTTTGAGACAAAGTTGAAGAGTCAAAAAATTTATTTTGAAAAAAAAAAATATTTTCAACAATCACGTTATTATTACTTCATTATTATTATTATTTAGCTTTATTTAGGAGGCTTTCAGCCTTAGGCTGGTTCGCCTCCAACATATTACTTCATGCTGAAGTTAACGATTTTCATCGTTGGAGATGCTAATCGTCAATATCAAATTTAAAGTGAACATTTGATACGATAGATAAGGAGATGAAAGTAAAGAATTGATAGTTCCGTTATAGTACGGCCGCATGAAAATTGTATATAGAAAGTAGGAAGCGAGCAAAGGCCATTTTTGAGTCACTTTTCAGGAAGAATTGAACTCATTAATGACCCTCTTTTTACAATTTTATTATAAAAAATCTGTTTTAATCGACTCTTTAAAGCTAACGTGATTGAACCCAACAAATAAATAAATGTAAAAAAAAATGAACATTAGAAAATTTTGAGATTTTTAACAAAGTTTCGAGAATTTTAGGAAAGCTTTTAAAACATTATGTTAGTTCCATTAACATCATAACAAATACGGGTCCTACAAGAATGAGAATTTGCATTAGCATTAGCATTAGCATTATTGACCGCCCACGGTTGCTACTCTGTTATTACCAGATCAGCTGCAATTACACAGAGAACCAACAGATGATGTTTGCGACTAACATTCATCATCAATGTGTAAAAACTGAAGATCTAATATTTAGCAATACCAGCGCCGGCCGTGTCCGAATGCAGGTCCAATAGGGAATGGGAAGGAATGTGTTGACGTGATACTCGCTGTGAAGGAAACCGAGAAATCCTCTGCGCTTCCACGAGAAATCACTGGGATGTTGGATGTGGGGAAAGGTTTGCAGCAGCCGGGATCGTTTTTGGTAAACTAATGCTAATTGTAGTGATTTATAATAGGTACACAAACACAAAAACGGGCGCATACACACGCACACACACTCGCACTCGTGAGTATGAACAGAATATAAAATGATATTAACTTTATTTTAACTTAACTTTAACATAACTTCAACTTAAATTTAACTTAACTTTAACATAACTTCAACTTAACTTCAACTTAACTTTAACTTAACTTTAGCCTAACTTTAGTTTAACTTTAACTTAACTTTAACTTAACTTTAACTTAACTTTAACTTAACTTTAACTTAACTTTAACTTAACTTTAACTTAACTTTAACTTAACTTTAACTTAACTTTAACTTAACTTTAACTTAACTTTAACTTAACTTTAACTTAACTTTAACTTAACTTTAACTTAACTTTAACTTATTTTTAACTTAACTTTAACTTAACTTTAACTTAACTTTAACTTAACTTTAACTTAACATTAACTTAACTTTAACTTAACTTTAACTTAACTTTAGCCTAACTTTAACTTAACTTTAACTTAACTTTAACTTAGCTTTAACTTAACTTTAACTTAACTTAACTTAACTTAACTTTAACTTAACTTTAACTTAACTTTAACATAACTTTAATTTTACTTTAACTTTACTTTAATTTTACTTTAACTTTACTTTAACTTTACTTTAATTTCTGTAGGCTAGTTCATCTCTAAGCTGAAAAAGTGAATATTTATAATATAAATGCAAAATTCAATAATATAAATGAAATATTATAATATAATCCTAGAGGTGTTTCATCATCGAAGAGCTGAAAGCAAGCTTAAATAATTAAAATCCATACATCCCGTATGAATGAAAACTGAAAAAAGTGTAATATTATTTTGTAAATCTAATGATGTCATATATTCAAATATTCAACGATCTGAAAATAAACTTATCTTATTTAAAACAATGGATCTAACTTGAGTGAAGACTGTGAAAAACTAACTAACGTTATAAATCCAAAGATGTTCCGTCATCAACGAACTCAAAAGATGTTTCATCATTGAAGAGCTGAAAATAAATTTTTTAATAATAATATTTCTTCAAGTGTTCGTCGCAGCAAAGCTATGCAAATAAAACGGCGTCCCCGAAAGCTGTTCATAATTTCACTTAAATAATGAATCAATAGTTAGAAAAATCGAGGTTATTTGGACAATTAACAGTTTTGATGCACTTGCTATCATGGATTAAAATATTTTTGTATTTTCCTGAACGAAGGCTGAAAAAGTGAACCATTATAATATTATTCTAAAAAATTTCCATCATCGAAGAGCTGAAAATAAACTTAAAGATTCAAATCAGTAAATCCAACCTAAACGGAGGACTCGCGAACACAATAAGCTCCCCGATCACTCATATTCCGAATCTGATTAAATGAGTATACAATTAAATATATCAACAAGTAATGTAATTTTCTTTCCGGGAATGTACAAATAAAATGGTTAATTGCTCTGTCATATAAACGTAGAACATACATTAGAGAAAATCAAACAATGTTACGTTGCTTCTTCCAGTTGTGTTTTGATCCTGTTTTAAATATTTGTCATTAAATATATAATAATAATATCATAGGACCTGGTATTCAAACTCAAACTCCACGGTGGTGCCCTTTACACAAGAATAAGCCTCTGCTACCGATGATCTTTTAAACCTGGAGACAAAAAAGCTACGAAAAAGCGCTTATGCCTTCATTAAATTCTACTCTTAAGCGACGTTAATAAAAAATAATAAGATTCTCTTGAATTGGTCGCGTCGCGTTAGCAATTATGCACGGCCCACACAAATAAAAAAAATGCACGGACAACTGTCTACGCAGGGGAGGGGGGAGGGGTCAAGAATCCCAAAATCCTGTCTAAGAGCAATCTTCAACTGGAACCTACTCACCAAATCAATATATCCGGGAGCACATTCCCGATGCTTATTTTCCTCTCGCAAACCCGTCGTCGTCGACGGGAACTCGGTGAGCAGTTTTGTGATACGGAATTTTCCCTGAAAAAAACCGCGAATTCACGAATTTCACCACACCCAACTGCGAAACACGTTTAGACGCACTTTTAGTACACTTTCGATATCAATTTCGTACGAAAACACTTTTTTTTTGCAAAAATAGTTGCAAGCGAACCAACATCAACACCGATCGTACGGAGCTCTTTCACGCACCCCTACAAGAATGAGAATTTGTGGGAATTTGTAAGAAGTTGTTTTGAAACACTTGTGGGTAGTCCGGAAAACTTCTTCTTTTTCTTCATTCCTTGATTTAACGTCGGTCTCTGTTCCGCAATCTAGTGCCAATGACCAACGGACATCGATTGCCATCCATTGACGGCAATCGAATGTGCAGGAAGGCAGCTTCCGCATCTGCGTAGGATATCGCACCCAATCACAGCACACATGGGCCGGGACCAACGGCTTTACTTCCCTTCCGAAGGAAGACGTGACCAGGAATTTTTATCTCTCAGAAAAATCCCACTGACCTCGGCTGGGATTGAACCCAGACCCATTGGGGTGAGAAAGCAGTCAAGCTGGTAAGCTTGGTAAATACACCACAGGCACCAGCCCCCAAAAACTTCAACAACGTCCAGAACTATTTCGCAAGTTTTAAGATCGTTCAGATGAGTTTCGATTGTTGGGCAGTTGCATAAATTTCAGGAAAATTGGCTAAAAGTCAATGAAGATCAAAGAGCAGAAGCTTATCAGCCAAAGCTTGAGTTGAGTTGCAAGATCTCCAAAGGAAGTTTCAATGCTTCAGTCATGATTATCAAGAAATATGTGAGAATTTGAGGAAAGTTTCAATAGCTCCAGGTAAATTTTGACAACTTTGGGGCAGTTCTATTGATTTTAGGAAACTGTTGGGAACATAGAAGTTTGAAAAAAATACTGAGAACATCATGGAAGCTTAGAGAACTTATGAAACAATTCGAAAACTTTACTGAAGTTGCTAGAAGTTTCAAGAGGGTTCACATAAATTGTAGGAAGAAGTTTCGAGGAATGACAGAAAATACCGAGGATTTTGCGAAAAGAGAAATTCTGAAAAAAAAATCGGCTTAGCAGCTTCAACTTCAAGGTGGATCCATTGGCTTCAAGGAAACTGCTGTAAATTTTATGAAGTTCTACTACTTCAGGTGGATCCTGAAAACCTCAGAGCTGTCAAAAAACAGCTGAAGAGCAGTCTGCAGAACTTTAGGAGAATTGTGGAAACTTTTTAGAAAGCTGGCGTTAGTAGTTTTTGTCTTGTTAAACGGTTCAATCGAAACTCTGGAACTGCTTTTTAATCAAAAGGCATCAATGCTATTTGTTGTTTTATTTTCCTGTTCGATACGTTTCCCCTTTGTACAACAATATGACCTATTATGGCGAGGCTTACTATTATTTTAATGGTGAAATATTAAATTTTATTATACAGCTATTCCATAGCAAAACGATATAGTGGTTCTTTTTTAAGCCTACTATTTCCCTGACTTCGCTGGACTCAAAGTATTTGGAAGGTCACGTCATGACATTGCAGCAAGAACTCCCTTTCTCCTAATGAGGTTTAAGCCAGCGCGTATCTGTAAATCAGTTCATCTAGGCTCTACATTTAACTTCTTATTTTGTCAACACAATGCAAGTCTAGAAAGACGCCAAATTGTTATGAATGCTCGCCTTTGCTTATTGAGGTGGAAACGGTGGGTATCTGTAAGTAAACTCAAAATTCGAATTATACTCATTCATACATTCTCGTTCATTCCTTATATAAATTCTCGTGGGTGCTGGAAGCCCTTGCAAAACGTTTATCGTTTTTTTAGCTCTTTATTGACCAAATTCAAAATAAATTACATTTAATTTTAACCTCGGTGCTCCAGTTACTACAGTAACTTGCCAGTCTTAATTTTTATGATATATATCTAAATATGTTTACATTGTTAATTGTTCCTGCCTTGGCAATTCAGTATTTTGAACAGGTTTTTTTAAAAACCTGCATGCCAGTATAGCAATAAACATCTTAAATCTTAAAACTAAAACTAAGGCTTATCTAAGTATAAATGGAATTAATCATTGCAATTGAGGATTGCAACCATTTTCGCCTGAAATTAATAATTATTTTGTTGGACTTTTGTTCTAAAGTCTAAACATTCGAAATTATATGTACCTCGGCAGTACTGAACCATGGACGCAGCTTCAAAATCATCTTCAGACCTTTGTTCTGAATCATTTAAAGTGCTTTTTTCCTGGTAGTGCAACAACTTGACTATATTGGTACAGCGTAAAGCATGGCCGGTTTGAAAACTTGTTTAAATATTAGAAGTTTATTCGTCAGGCTAAGTTTGGATTTCCTGCTTTTAAGAAGATACAAACATTTAATATATTTGTTACATTTGGCTTGAATGCCCTCAATGTGATCTTTAAAAGTTAATTTTTGGTCAAGTATTAATCCAAGATATTTCACTTGGTTTGACCAGGAAATTGGAACTCCTTTCAAAGTAACTATGTGATTACTACTTGGTTTCAAAAAGGAAGCCTAGAGTTATGTGGAAATATTATAAGTTGAGTTTTGGAAGCGTTGGGATAAATCTTCCATTTTTGTAAATAAGAAGAGAAAATATTTAAACTTTTCTGCAGTCTGCTGCAAATAATACGAAGACTTATTCCTGTAGCGGAAATGCCTGTGTCATCAGCGAACAAAGATTTGTGGCAACCCTGAGGCAAATCAAGGAGGTCCGAAGTGAAAATGTTATACAATATAGGCCCAAGAATGCTACCCTGAGGAACTTCTGCTCTAACAGGTAGTTGATTACATTTGGAATTTTGATAATTTACCTGCAGAGTTCTGTCAGTTAAATAATTTTGAACTAGTTTCATAAAATAAAGAGGAAAATAAAACTTTTTTTCAATTTAGCAATCAAACCTTCAAAAGTTGAGTGGCCTTCAGATTTGTTTGAACGAATTAAATTGGTAACTCTTAAGAGTTGATGAATAGTTGAATGCCCATGGCAAAATCCAAACAGCTCATCTGCAAAAAATGAGTTCGTATTGATGTGAAGCATCATTCTATTTAAAATCATATTTTCAAAAAGTTTACTTATTGAAGAAAGCAAACTTTTTGGGCAGTAGCTAGAAGCTTCAGCTGGATTTTTATCCGGCTTCAAAATTGGAACAACTTTTGCATTTTTCCATTTATCAGGAAAGTATGCCAAATGGAAACATCTGTTAAATAATTTTACCAAGAAAGACAAGGTACTCTCTGGGAGTTTTTTGATGCGGATATAGAAAATTCCATCATCACCTGGAGCTTTCATATTATGAAACTTTTTAGTTAAAGACCTTACTTCGTCCAAATCATCCCGAGAGAAAATATTCAGATAATCCTGAGCAACCTGATTCTCAATAGGACTAGTAAGACCCAAACTGAAATTATGGGAACTCTCGAATTGCTTAGCAAGTTTCTGAGCTTTTCCAAATTTGTGATCAAAATTTTACCACCTTCTTTAAGCGCTGGAATAGGCTTTTGAGATTTTTCCAAAATTTTTGTGAGTTTCCAAAGGGTTTGGAACTCGGGTCTAATTTAGAAACATTATTTTCAAAAGTTTTGTTCCTCAGGGCAGATAATCGCTTTTTAATTTGTTTTTGCAAATCCCGCCAGATAATTTTCATGGCAGGATCGCGTGTTCTTTGATATTGTCTTCTACGGACATTTTTAAGACGGATCAAGAGCTGAAGATCGTCGTCTTTTATAATTGAATCGAATTTAACCTCGCATTTTGGTAACGAGGCAGCTCTTGCTTCAACTATAGAAGTAGTCAGAGATTCAAGAGCATAATTAATTTCATCTTTGGTTTGCAAAGGAATGTTTGGATCGAAGTTATATTCCATAAATGTTCGATATTGCTCCCAATCAGCTCTATGGTAATTGAAAGTAGAGCTGTTGGTATTACAAATTATTTCTTGGGATATTTCAAAATTTACTGGAAGGTGATCAGAACCGAAGTCAGCATGGGTAACCAATTGGCTACAAAGTTGACATGAATCAGTTAAGACCAAATCAATAGTGGAGGGATTTCTTGCAGAAGAAAAGCATGTTGGGCTGTTTGGATATTGAATAGTATAATAACCTGCAGAACAATCATCAAACAGAATATTACCATTGGAATTGCTTTGAGCATTATTCCATGAGCGGTGTATTGCATTAAAATCACCAATAATGAAGAATTTAGGCCTATGACGGGTAAGTTTCTGGAGGTCACCCTTGACAAAATTCTTATGCTATACTACGCAATGGAATGGCAAATAGGCAGCTATAAACGTAAGTTGTCCAAAATATTGTTTCAGCAGAAACTCCCAAAGTTTCAAAAACTTTAATTTCAAATGAAGAAAGAATTTTATGTTTGATTCGTTTATGAACAATGATGGCAACGCCACCATAGGCTCCATCAAGACGATCATAAATGCAATAATTTGCGTCTTTCTTAACCTTATGGCCAGGTTTAAGGTACGTTGCAGTCTTAATGGCAATATGCACGTTATGAACTCTGAAAAAGTTAAATAGCTCGTCTTCATTATCTTTAAGAGATCGAGCATTCCAATTTTAAATATTTAATGATTTAAAATCGATTACTGAATTTCAAAGTCATGACGATATTGTTTGCAAATTTTATTCCAGTTTGAATAGCATCAAACATGGAATTAGTATTCAGCATATCAGCAATCATTTCAATTAATGATTTCTGTAAAAATTCTATTTTAGGAGCAGTAATGCTTCCTAAGTCAAAATTTTTCAAAATAACGTTGGTTAGTATTTTGATTTCTACCCGGTGCAAAGCAACATAGGTAGCTCAATTAACTCGCTGAACATTGTTAGCAGCGAGGGGAGTAGGTATGGGGCTGTCCATAAACTACGTAGACAGTTTAGGGGGGGGGGGGTTGACAATTATCCACGGCTCATACAAATTTTAATTTTTTTGTATGGACAATTGTCTACGCAGGGGGAGGGGGGGGTCAAGAATCCCAAAAAAAACTGTCTACGTAGTTTATGAACAGGCCCTATGGATGAAAAATTTGAAGCAGAGGAGATATTTGTACTTACGGGTACGAATGTAGTATCTGTTTGTCGCTAACCGTTGTTAACAGCAGAGGAATCTGTTCCTATTCGAAAACGTGGAGCGTTTCCTACTTTTCACTTAGAACGAGATTGTAGGATCGCTGTGCGAGTCTTACATTCCCAAAAATTGGATTTGTGGTTTTCACCACAATTTGAACATTTAAATTTCTCAGGAGCTTCCTTCACATGACAGGCGTACTTTGCTTGAGAGGAATTAGCAAAATTCATGCATTTAGCTGGCATGTAGCAAGTTTTTGTTCTGTGACCCCATCTCTGGCACTTACGGCACTGGGTAAGGTTTTGGAAATTTTCTCCAGTCTTCCTGAAGTGTTCCAATTTCACTCGGACATGGAGTATAAGGATAGCTTTTCCAAGGCCTTAAGGTTGTTTAGTTCACTAGACTTGAAGTGAACTAAATAAAAATCATTATAAATCCCGTTGTGCGAATCGCCAGAACGGGATTTCATTTTCATTTTGATTACTTGGAGTGGCACAACTCCAAGTAATTTTGCCAGTTCATCTTTCATCTGATCTAGGGATTCACCACTGGGCAGTCCTTTCATGACAAACTTGAACACACGTTCAGTTTTGGTGTCGTAAGTTAAACATTTATGCTGCTTATCAGTAAGATACTTGAGAAGACGTTTGAATCCGTCCAAGGTTTCAGCCAATACACGGCATTCACCCCGACGTCCAATTTGTAGTGAAAACTTAACTTTCACGAAGTTCAAAAGTTCCATGCGAAGAGCATGAAAATCGGAAGTGGTTATCAGAATAAGGGGAATATTTTCCTTCTTGGCATTAAGCCGGGAAAGTTAGAATTTTCCTTGGATGATAGATCATTCTCATGATCCGTGAGCAAATCAAATTGATTGCTCAAATTAGTTTAATCAGAAGGGGGATCAAGAGTTTGCCCTTTTCTTTTGCGCTGAGGCTCCATGGCGGCAGTAAATTTTTATCCAAATCGACTTCCAAGCAGATTACTATAAGAATCTGAAGGATCGAAGAGCAATTTTCCAAATCGATATCCAAGAAGGAGGGTCCAAACAAGGATCGAAGAGGAATAAGAGTTGAAAAAGGTAGAAATTTTACAGGTTGAGCACTGAAAAGTGCTGTTTAAATTTGTTGTAGCTTTAGGTAGTTAAAGATTTCTGTGATGTATGGAAGGGACAGAAACTTCACGTTCGACACACCACCAAACGTCAGAAAGCGTTTGATTACAGCTACACATACAAAATGTAATTTAATTACATTAATTACAATCAGTGATACAATTTGTGTACATTGCTTAGGCCTGTAGATACCTACGGAAACACGAAAATAATTGTTTGTAACTTTGAAGCGTCGCTCGCAATATTTATAGAATACATGCGTTGCGTTTATGGCGTAAAGAGGCGTTTGTTGACTGTCGATACTTATTTGTTAATACAGCAAATAGATACTTATTTGTTAATACAGCATTTGCTGCATAATTTTCTTCAGTTTCCCGTCTTATTGTTTTTAGAAGTTAATCACTCAGCAATATAGCAAATTGATTTTTTTCGTTTCTATTTCAGATGTAGAGTGCATGGTTCTTAAAAGAAAACATTGAAGATTCTGGACTTTGGAAACCAAAATTTGTAAAACACGAAACTGAATTATTTTTCTCCAGGGTTTTAATTTTTCGTTGTTCAAAATTCTCATGATATGAATTCTAAAATTTACGTGGAATTCTGCTCTGAATTATCTTGAAATTGTTCTAAAACAAACTGGTAGTTATTATATTCTGGTCAGAAAACACTCCACGTAATAATTACCGTTGATTTTTTTTTAATTTTCTTGCAACTCCTTCTAAGAATTCAATTGGAATCCTTCTAAGAATTCCCTTGAGCCTACCCGGAGACTTTGATTCCTTTGAAAATCATTTCAAAAATTTATTTTAACTCTATTTAAAACAACAGAAATCTTTTGAAATTTCATTTAGAAGCCCCTTGGAGTATTTTAAAGAATTTCTTCCTAATTAGGCCGGAACAAATATCAAGTCTTTCTTTTGTCACCCCCGCCCCCCGCACCCTCTTCAAAATTATGGAATACCACCAAGGGGGAAATAAAATAAAACTTTCAGTGTATATTTATTTTTCGCAAATTCATTTGGGTATGGATACTCACTTTGCTAGCTTTTATTATATTCTTGTTGTTGTTGCTGTATCACTTTGTTCTTTTGAAGAATTTTCACATAAATTGGTACTTGATCCGTACGGCATGACAGGTCCTTGAAATCAGATCAGCGGGTTTCAGTTGTTGAGAACGGATTTCATCAAACATCATTCCTAATCTTGTTTGGCAACTCCCTAGGTAAGCCACCTTAAATCTGATCGATCCCTCTTGTTCGTTGCGCACATCTTCGTCTTGTCCCAGTCGGATCACTACAAAGAACCATTTTCAGTGGGTCGTTATCCGACATTATTACGATGTGCGCAGCCCACCGTAGTCGCCAGATTTTTGCATTCGATCTACATTTCTCAACTTACAAACCTTCTGCAATGATACTTAATGATTCACTTCTTTTCTACAGTGATTCAACAATTTCCGAGCTAAATCCAATCTTTTCAAGATTGGCTTAAAATTTTTATAAGTGAGACCAAATCAGACACAATTCAGAAAATTCCTACCTGAGGTGACACTTTTCAAAGCAGATTCAAAACTGAGTCTGAACTTTTTTGAAGTGAGTTCAAACTTTCGAATAAGTCATCAATATGTTTCTAACTGAGTCGAAACTTTTCTTTTATGTTATTCAATCCTTTTTTAAGTTGTCAAAGCTTTCCTGAAGTGATTCAACATATTCCAAATCCAATCTTTAAAGAATTGGTTTCGCATTTTCTGAAGTGAGGCAACATTAGCTGATTAATCCTTCTCCTAAATGAATTCAAGGTTTCCTGCATTGATTCACCTTTTTCCGAACTGAAACCAAACTAGTCAGAACGGGTTTGATATTTTCCTAAGTGAGCTCCTGATTTTTGTTAACTGCTTTGGCATTTGGCAAGGACACAATCTTGTTTAGTGAAGCGTTCGTTCTTGTGAGATTCCATCCTTTGAAAATTGGGCTGAGATTTTAAAGAATGGACTTTCGTGTGTTCATACCTGATGGTCGATTTTTTTAAAGCAATCACAATTGTTGAGAAAACTGGGTTGACATTCACAAAAGTACGTATTTTTATAGAAATTTGGGTTTCTTGATCAGCCAAGTTGGGTTTTTACTCCGTCCTTTGAAAAACGAGCTTGGATGTTTTGGAATAGACCTTTGGTTTTTTGAAGCCAGGTTGGATTTCGGTTCAATCTTTTGAAATTTGTGCTTGGATTTTATAGAATGGAACTTGCTGAATACCGGAAGGACGAACCTGGTTAATATTCACAAAATAAGGTATTTTCATAGAAAATTCATTTTTCTGTTTTTCCGAACTGAATTTTGGCTTCTATCTTTGAAAAATAGGCTTTTATTTTAAAAGAAATTGCTGAATCCATACGTGAGGGTTGAATGTCTTCAATTTTTGAGAATACCGAGTTTAAATTCACAAAAGTACGTACTTTCATAAAAACTTTGATTTTCTGTTCTGCCAAGTTGAATTTCGGCTCCGATCTTTAAAAATAGACTTGCATTTTATAGAATGGACTTTGCTGAATCAAAACGTGATGGTAAATTTTTTGAAGCATGCACAATTTTTTAGAAAACTGGGTTTGAATTCTCAAAAGTACGTATTATTATAGAAATTTGGGTTTCTTGTTCAGCCAAGTTGAATTTCGGCACCTTCCTTTGAGAAATAGGAGTGGATTTTACCGAATTGCTGAATCCATCCGTATTTTCATAGAAATTTGGTTTTTCGTGTCTGCCAAATTGCATTTTGGCTCATATCTTTGAAAAATAGGCTTGTAGTTTTTAGAATGAGCCTTGTTGCTTGGATTTTATATAATTGACCTTACAGAATTCATATGTGTTGATTATATTTTTATGCACACCCAAAGCCAGGTTTAAATTGACAAAACTACGTATTTTTGTTAAAATTTGGTTTTATGTTCAGCCAAGATGGATTTTGGCTCCTTTCTTTGAATATTACGCTTGGATTTTGTTGAATAGACCTTCCTGAAACCATACGTCTAGTTAGATTTTTTGAAGCACGAACAATTGGGTTCTTTAACCTTGAAAAATATATCGGTATTTATATATCATCTGAAAGAGCTTCGTTTTCTGAGCACAGCAATATTTTTTTCGAACCCACACATTTTCATCTCGATTTTTAAATCAAGATTTAAAGCAAAATAATAATTTCACTGTTTGACACTAAACTAACAAACTGACAGCTCGCTCACATACAAAATGACACCGAGGGGCGCTAATTAGGTGATTTTTGCAAATGTAATCGAACTTATTTAAAATAGTTCCAGTGTACCCAAATTGATAATATGTTGGGTTTGGGTTCCATATTTTAATGCAGATAACGAATATGCAATTACCTCAATACCCTTAGAGAACCCAATTGTTGAGAAAACTGAGTTATATTTGGATAGGGAGGAAGTATCGAAAACAGAACCTTTTTTTCATAAGAACTGTTAGGTTTGTGGTATTCCGCTTGATGGTTTATCCGGAATTTATCAATACCCTAAAATAAATTGCTTTGATCCTATTCATCTACATTATAACCAATGTTCTTCCTTGAAAGGATACAAAAACTTATAAGCGAAACGTCTTGTTGATAACTCGAGTGTTACACATAATAAAGTCAACATTTGTGGCATTAGTGTCAAAAATCACGGTTTCAAAGAAGTTGGGGAAATGTAGGTAATGTCGGCCTACATGTCCCTAATTTGGGCCCATAGCTAAAAGTCTGCTATTTAACAATTTTGGTTGCTATTGAAAATTTAGTTGATTGCTGAATTTATGTATGGGCCCAAATTAGGGACACTTAGGCCGACATTACCTGCATTTCCCCTATAAGGCTAAAGCGGAGGCTAAGAAAAAATGTTAGCGTTTGAAATATACGGTTTAGATAAGATGTAAAACGAATTTTAAAAGTTTTATATTTTTTTTGTTTTATTTTTTATTGACCCCCACCCTCGACTGTTGCGAGCATCGAGTGACAAAAGAAAAACTTGTGATAATTTATCACAGATTCAGATAATTTTTTGCAATTAATTTTGTTGGAGTTCTGTGATAAATCTTTCGCACTAGGGTTGAAATAATTGCCATAAACCTCTTAAAACTCTGTTCCTTGTTGAATTCTGATCATAATTCTCTTGGAATACTTCTTAAAATTTATCGGTCAATTTTCTCACGATCCTTTTTAAATTTTCTAAAATTTTCTAACAATTTTGTTTTAGAACTTGCATTCTTCTCCAAATTCATCAAACATTTTGGAAGGATTTCATGTCAGAATAATTCTGGAAATCTGCTCAGAACTTCTTTTTCTCATGAAGTAATGAAATTGGGTTGTTAGCGGAATGCTAAATAAAACAGCAAAAAAGGTTATCGTCCATTTAATTCCACTTAATTAATTTTGGTATCCATGACAGATACGTATTTCGACTACAATGTGCAGTCTTCATCAGTGTCATTCCCACTAAAGAACTTATCAAAATCTAACCCCCTAAGTACTCATCCCCTAGGTAAAAAAGTCAAGATCATAGATCATTTCATTACTTCATTATGATGGCTACCAAGCCTTTGGGGATTTTCCTTATTAGAGAGTTGTATAGATTTTTCTCCTTTAGCTTACTTAAATCTTTGGTTTTTATTCGTTAGGTAGGTTCCGATTCAACCCATTGTAGTTTCATTTTTATACCTCTCACAAATTTTAAAAGAATCTTCTAAAACCACATTTTTTTTCCCTAAAGTAAATTCCTTTGAGCATATTCTTAAAAATACGTTCAATTTAATTTTTTGTTGAATATGTATTTATATTTATTAACAATGGGAATTTTTTAAAACCGGGAATTTCAAAATCAAAATATACTAGCCACCCTGATAACGGGTGTTCAATAAAAAATGTGAATGATTTCAGTGCCATCCAGCGCTCTTGTGAGAGCATCGTGACTAAATTGCGTCGTACGGCTGGCCAGGGCCCCTTCTCCAATATTCATTGACGTTTTTTTTTTGAAAAATAAACATTATGTTTTTAATAAAAAATACTAAATTCGTTGAAAAAAAAATTTTTTTTTGCTGGCTATATGACTGAAAAAATTCTCATTTTTATTGAACTCCCGTTATTTGGTTTAAGTCTTATTTTTCATCAACTAATAACATCCTAAAATTGGATGACACTTTGATCAAGTAAAAACAAGCATCGAGTTGAATTTAAGGAACTGCACTGCACTGTACTACACTGTAGTGGGGGAGCAAATAAGGCTTCGGTGAATTGTATTTTGAAAATTTCAACCTACTTATTGTAGGCAAAGTTGGGATTGACCCATAATTTAGTTTAATGGCACACAGCACATGCAATATCTGAAACTGGATACTTTAAAAAAGTCATTGCAGTTAATTCAATACATCAATTTGTAGTCTTGAATTGCCTTGAATTTGAACAGTCATGATCGTGCCAACCTGTTTCATCTTGTAAATAACAATAATCATCGGCTTGTGACAATGACCGCAATACTGCATGTGCGTATATGGATTCCCGTGTAGAGCCCAATTTAAAAAGAATGGTGGCTTTAGATGCTCCTTGAACTTGTTCATCCATACGTCGCCGTATCCTTCACGGCCAGTCACTGAAAACGGAGCTATTTATTGTGGGGAAGTTCTTAAGCCCCATACAATTTGGCAGGAATCTGTCGGGCCTTCTGCAATAATTCAGTCCTCCCCAACATTGGCTTCATCTTTAAATTGACTGCCACGTTCATATCGCTCGCAACCACCCCGAATCGTTGAGACACGCAATAGGCCCATATTTATCCGTAAGTTAAAGTGCTCACGTTCTACCATTATGACATTAACGAAGCAGAAACGCAAATAAAAACTAATAACACCTATAAGCCACGGTGGCAGTGCCTAAATCACACTCGCTCTCGGTGCTTGCCTCCTCGTGAAGCCATTGTCATAATCATCATCGTCGTCCTCATCGTCATAGTCACCATTGGTGGACTGGCCAAAATATAATAATTTCCTATAGCATCACCACCGTGCGGTGGGGTTGACTCTCGACGCCGGCGTCGTCGCTGGAGATAAAGCTCTTTGCATCGTCACCTTCCGACGACGCAGCCATTATTGCCGCTTCAGAGCTAATAAAATGTGTTCCTAGCCAAATAATGCCGGAGACGTGACGCTCGGTGGAGATGACGGCAATGGCGGCGTCGGCTTCTAATGCGTATCATTAACGCGTGCTCGTCACGCATCAGGGCCATTGCACGGGCTCAGATCTTCATAGTTAGCTCCGCGGGGCCAAACTGGCTTGAAGAGCGACCATCCGTCCGATCGCTGACATTGAAGCTAACATCGTGGGGGTGGTGTGATATGCGATGATGATACCCTGTACTGGGTTCCAGAATACCGAGCCACTCCATTCCCTCGAACGTATTGAGCAGGCATGTGGGAATTAGGAAGCAATAATTGCACATTAGAATCACTCCCCTTCCTTCGACAATCATGGTTCAAATGGTGCGGCGTTGACGAATTGAAGGCTAATTGTCGATTGGAATCGTGTTTGCGAAGCGGAAAATGATAATATGCTAATCTGTAGGGAATGCCGATCGATATGAAATGTGCCATATGGTGCTTAACTTCAACTGCCAAGCAATTTGTATTGCCTTATTGAACGATTCAAATACATTTAATTGCTACGATACAATCTCTTCATTTGATATATTATACCTTCCAATGTGTTACAAACAAGTGATGTTCAAGTTGGATACTATCCAACACCTTTCTCTATCTCTCTCTCTCTCGTTGGATTCTTCCACAACTCATTGCAGAGTTGTCGAGTCTCTCCCGATCCCAATTATGAGTACTTGTTTTTTTTTTCTTTTCAGTTGTTGAAAGGCTTGTTGCAGAACGATGCACCGTGTCCCACTTATGCAATTCTACAATTTGCCCGCCTTGTCAATTCGAACAAAAAGGCAAAAATAAACGTGCCCCAACGTGCGAAAAGCCATGATGGGAAAATGGGCATTCCCTCATGCGCGAAAAGAGTGCTGTTTTTCACGTCTTGCTCTTCCTGGAGTGGGGTCATAATGAGCAATTACGATGTATGCAACAGGTTTTTCTTAGCCGGTGATTCAATTTTGCAGTTCCTCCGGTGCATATGGTTTTGATGAAAATATTTTTTTCATATTGTTTCAACGCGGTCGTACCGGCAGAACTTAAAACATACATTAAGTGCCTTGAAGTTCGCTTCTAGGAAAAGTGCACTCGAATCTTGAGATCTCCTGCTTTGAAAAGTGCTGCACTTTACACTTACTTGGAGAAGCATAGGACTGGAGGGCTTGAGTTGATATTTTTTTGACGTAGAACTACGTCTTTGTGGACTATACTGGGGTGCAAATCCAAAAAAAAAACTTGATGAATTAGTGTTAGGTTTTGACGCTTGTAACTTTGTCTTTTATAAACGAAATTAATATCCAAATACGCAAATCGATAGAAAATAACTCCAAGAATCTGCTTAAATAAATACTTTTCCAATTAAAAAAGTAGAAGGGTCTGTGCCTAGGGGCACGAACGGAAGCTTGACGTAGGACCGCTAGTGGACGGAATAAATGTGAACATTTAGTTCTTTTAATTGATCAATCAGCAATTATCGTAACTCTTTCCGTTTTTTATTTGTAAGCGTATCAAATTTGTAGTATTTATTTCAAAGAGAAAGTTGATGAAGAGCATCCAAGGGACTGTTAACTTGAGTATTTTCGATTCATCTACCCGACTTTAAAAGGTGTATTTTGATTTTTTGTTATATATGAATTTTAAAGTTTTGTGCATTTTGGTATTAAAGTGTATTCAATTCACCCCTCACAGGATTTCCTTCCGAATTATATGAATGGGGCGGGGCGGAAAGTATCGTTTGTGCAGAATATGTAAAAAAGGAGGGACTTCAAGAGATTGAACTCGTGAGAGCAAATTTTCTCGCAAATTTGATTTTATTGGCTTTCTGGGGACTGAATATACACTAGAGTGATGCAAAATTTGAAATTTTCGCTCCACAATACTTAAACGATTCCAAATCGTATCTTGACTAACCTCCCAAAATTTGAACCCATTTGGTGAGAAACTGAGATGGCACAAACCATTTGAAGTTTGTATGGGAATTACTATGGTAAAACCAAGATTTTTGTTGATGTCTATCTAATAATTCACCATATTGGTCTGCTTCAAAAACTTTCAACTGTACCAGCTACAACTTTGCTGGAGACCACTTTTTGATTAAATGCAAGAATCGAAAGTTATCAATAGTTCAATGCACTGATGTCTTATGATCATGCTCAATCAACTGCTCAGCAGGCAACATTGGTGTTTCTGGGGCGTTGAATAGGACACAAAAATCATGGCTACTATGTCACACTGCAAAATACAGTGTTGCCTACAGATCAGTTGCTTAATCATGTCATAAGTTTACCAATCTCTTAAATAATTAATAACTTTTTCCAGTCTCGTTTTACATAGAAACGATCTTCAGCAAAGTTGTAGCTGAGAAAATTTTCTATATGAATGGTTATAGAACTGTTTCGCAGCTCAATATGGAAAAAGATTAGAAGGCAATGCACAAAAAGTTGAGATTTCCCATAGTAATTTACATGTAAACTTCAAATGGCTTGTGCGAAGCCTGTTTCTAACCAAATGAGTTGTAACTTTCGGAGGCTAATCAGGACCCGATTTGAAACAATTTAAGCACTGTGGAGCGAAAAAGTCAAATTTTGCATCAGTCTAATATACACCCAAAACGATTTATTCCCACTTCTCTCAAATTATATATGAATTTTTAACACGACCTACCAGCGTGTTCTGGAAAATGGTCGGACGATGATTAATCTCACCAATACATTCGGGCCTACAATTCCACACCTTCTATAGAGACCAGGATGAGCCTTGATAGCTAGCTGCTTGCAGGAACTGATGACCTTGACCAATGTCCAAATAATACTCTTTAACAAATTTTTGGTGGCCCTGAAAAGGACCGTTTTGTAGTGATGGTTGAGTAATTCTGAGCTCGGTGTTCAACACGGATGAGACTGTCGAGCTGTATGTCGTTTGGAGCGAGGGTGACACGCTTGGCATAGATGACCAACCCGCAGCGACTCATGAAGAGCTATTGATTCCGATCCATAGCTTAGCGGTGCAGCTTCTTCCTCCTTTGATGGTTGCTTATGTGGGCTCTGCAGCTCGCTGCTTGCAATTTTCAACGCCACACGCCGAAAGCACTGCTACTACTGCTACTAATTTCGACGACCGAACACCACCACACAGTGGTGTGGTTGGGAGCGTGTGGTTCTGAGTATGGCGATGAGTGTGCAAAATATTACGCAATTCCATCCTCCCTATTCGCACACGCCCGAGGATCGGAGGTGAATGCCACTTCGACTTGTTTCGTCTACTTACTACTCTCTGACGACTGTGCTGGGGAAGCATCATATGCATGTAGGTAATTGATGGATTTGTTAGTTAAATCGACGCTTTTGGACAATGCTGGACATTTACTAGTTTTTCAATAGTTTTTTGTTGAAAATCAGCATTCGGAAGCATTGTTCTCCGTGCGTAGCCATATTTCTGATCGATTGGTGATAAAATTATTGAAATTGGACCAGGGGCAACTGAGTTATTAACGTTCAAAATCTTTCTTAATTTGTTACATGTTCCATTTTCAGTTTTCACAAAGTGTACCCCCATATAGAAGTCAAAGACGTAGTCCTACGTCAAAACAAAATATTTGAAAATATACAAATAATAATTGTGTCACTATTTTAATGAAATAAACGTTTTCCCCAAACCCAGTCGCCACAATCGAGTGCCACTTGGTTGCACATCGTTCTGCTTGAACCTGAAAAGGTATAAAACAGCACTGCTGTCGTGCCTCCGTTCATTCAGATTCTCTGCTTGACCTCAAGCAGTTCAGTTCGGTTTTTGCTCACTCTGTCGAGTTGTTCGAATAGTTTCTAACGTTCGCAGATTTACGTTGTTCCCAACGATCGCAGATTTACTGCGTGTTTATTCGCGTTGTCTGTAGTTGTAGTGGGAAGGCAGCGCTCCCGGAGCAGGCTCCGTGAGATTGCGGATAAGAAGAACAGTGGTTAGGGTAGCTCGTGTGTATTTATTTCAAATAGGTAGCGAAAAAGATGAAGAAAAACCAGGGCCAGTCCGATGGTGCGAGTGGACGCGAAGATGTCACCGCGACGAACACCAGCGACATCGATAATCTCGGCGACGCCGTCGGAAATGATTGTTCTGCCGACACGAGTGCGGCAAAAGTGAAGCTTCCTCCCCTGGTGGTGAAGAAAGTGCCACTCAAAACGTTGAGTGGCGATTTCGCATTGCTGGGCGTCTCAGCCGAGTACAAACTCAGGTGACGCTCAATGCGCTGCAAGCCATCCGCTCAATCTACTCCATCATCGTACGGTGGAAGCCATACCGTGGCGGCCATCGCGACGTAACGCAATACCAGCGGTGTCTCAATTTTGGACACGGTACCCGTAATTGTAACATCAAGCCACGCTGCAGCAACTGCACTCAACCACACGCCATTTTTGACAGCCCTGCGTATGGAACCGTGCCCATCAAAGGACTTCCGACGCATCCGAAAGCAGGCGGCAACCAACAATCAACCAGGACGCAAGAAGGACAAAATCCCGGCATTCAGGACAGAGGATTTCCCGCCTCTTCGTGTTCCTCAGCAACGGAAAGTGGATTTGTGACTGTAAGCTCCCCCCCCCCTCCCCACAAGAAGCTTTCGGTGATTCTGCTGGACAAAGATCTCCACTCTTCCCCCTGGATTCTCGAGACAACCATGCAACAGTGCTAAACAACAACCACGATCTGTTCTCAGCGAATGAACTGATGGAAATCTCCGTCAGCATGACCGGTGGTCCTCGTAAGTCCGCAATAAGCCCGAGCATATTCAAGTTCTCGGTAAGTTTATCATCCAGTGTGGCATCTGAACCGCTAACTATTGTCACCAGGAATGCTTGCTGACTTGCTTACCGACTTGACTGAGCTTGCCGACTTCCTCCGCAAGCATAACATCGACGTGGGCCTTCTAACCAAGACCCACCTAAAGCCCGGTGACAGCTTCTTTTTGCCTGACCACAACATTATCCAGTTTGATCGCACCAGCTTCAAGGGGGGGTGATGTTGCGGTCATCATCAAGAAAGGAATCAAGTTCTGCAGTCTGCCTCACATCCGCACTTCTATCATCGAGGCTCTTAGTGTGGACGTGGAATCAGCAACTGGCAATGTCCGGCTCATCGCTGTTTACTGCCCTCGGCAGTGTGCTGTCAACAATGCATTAGTCTAATTCAAGAACGACCTAACCGCCATCACTCGTACTAGCTCCCGATGTTGGGGGCGACCTGAATGCCCGCCATGAATCTTGGCGGAACTTCCAGCGGAATCGGAACGGATGTCTTTTGTTCAACCACGCATAACGTGAACTGTACACTGTGTAGTTTCCCGACACACCAACTTTCTTCTATCCAGCGGGAAATCCCTCCACCCTGGACTTTTTCCTGTCGAAAATCGGACTATCCAAGCTAGAGGTGCACAACGATCTCAGCTCCGATCACCAACCGGTGCACACTGGGCAAAAATTGTCAAAACCGCGTCTAAATTTAATATCTCGGCTGCCAAACGGTTTCAGTCAACATGTTATACATATTTTCAAAGAAAAAAACTCTGCTGAATCGATTGGTGGTTGTCTCATTGGCAGGAGACCTTTGCGTACCGTGATTGAGGGCCGGGATCAATCCGAGTTTCCGGTAAAGAAGGAAATGCCACTATCTATCGACATAATTTTTCACTTTACTTAACGTATATTACTGGAAACTTTACTGGCCTGAAGGAGGATCCGGAACGACCGATGAAGTGTCCACATTATAAAAAATGTCCTAGAACCTTGTGATTTTTTCTATGTTCTTCAGAATCAAGAGATCAAATCGTATTTAATATTGAAAGTATATTTTGGGGTATATTAGCCATATTCTGGTTCTCCGGATAATCTGAATTGACCGATAAATTGGCCACATTATAAAAATTGTCCTAGATCGTATGTTGTTTATCCATATTGTTCAGAATCACGAGATCAAAGTGTATTTAACTTGGAATAAATATTTTTAAATATAGTGGCCATATCATATACTATTAAATAAATAATAGTATAGTTTTCATAATAAATACACTTTAATATCTTGTTTCTGAACAACATAGAAAAAAAAAATCGCAAGGTTCTAGGACAATTTTTATAATGTGGCCACTTTATCGGTCAATCCAGATTATCCGGAGAACCAGAATATGGCCACTTTACCCCAAAATATAGATTTCATATAAAATACGCTTTGGTCTCTTGATTCTGAACAACAGAGAATAAATCACAAGGTTCTAGGACAATTTTTATAATGTGGACACTTTATCGGTCGTTCTGGATCTTCCTTTAGGCCAGTAAAGTTTCGCTGAGGTTAGTACTATAAATTTCCAGTTATATACGTTAAGTTAAGCGTAAAATTATGTCGATAGATAGTGCCATTTCCTACTTTACCGGGAACTCGGATTGATTCCGGCCCTCTATCACGGTACGCAAAGGTCTCCTGCCAATGAGACAACCACCAATCGATTCAGCAGAGTTTTTTCTTTGAAAATATGTATAACATGTTGACTGAAACCTTTTGGCAGCCGAGATATTCAATTTAGTCGCGGTTTTGTCAATTTTTGCCCACTGTGCGGTGGTGACTGAAGTCGGCATCAACGTGGCTCCTGCTCCAAGCCAGCTCAAAGACTACCACCACGTCAACCGGGTGCAGTTTGGACGTGTGGTTGACAATCGCCCAAACTAAAACCGGCTCCAGCTTGTACTGCAATCATGGCACAACGGTTGAGTGGTCTGCTGAAGTTACCTATCCGTTTGCATGTAGTAAAAACCGTATTCGTTGATTTGCTGCAGATCCCACATTTCAAAGATGAACCAACCGACAGTCTACAAACAAATCATAGCACCTGTGGTCTTCTACGCAACTCCGGTGTGGAAACTATGTGCACAGACTCACAGGAACAAAATCTAGGTCGCTCAGAATAGAGTGCTAAGGATGCTCCTTGATCGTTCATTCGACACAAGAATTTTCGATCATCATCCAGAGGCGAACATTCCTAAATTAGATTTCAAAATTGCTGACATTAAGACTAGGTTTGTGCAGATATTCAATACATCAGAACAAAAAGTGCTACGATCTTAATCTAAAACGAGATCGAAATTTATTTGCCTTAAAACATCATAGCACAAATTATGCAGAATATGGGCCGCATGATGGCCTCTTACAATCAATACTGCGAAACCATTGACAATATTTTTACTCCATAAGCAATTTTAACTCATAAAAAATAGAAAAACTGACACTGCTTAATTTTTAATAAAGAAAAAATTATACTTTTAACCTTTTGTCCAAAGTTGACGAAATAAATAAATAAATTTAAGAAAACAAAACTGTATTCTAATATGTACTAGTCTACGTTGGTTGACGAAATAAATAAATAAATAAATAAATAAAAGCATCATCATCAGCCAAATCGAAGTCGTTGAGATGCTCCATGGTGCTAGGCTGAAAAAGCAGCCCACGGTTCGGTACACGGTCAATTGCACCTACCATGATCTCGTCGATTACGATGAGAAACAGTAGCGGTGATAGTATACATCCTTGTCTTACACTAGCGACTACCCGGATAGGGTCGGACAAGGCTCCGTTATTCAGAAATCTGCACGTGAAAGCCTCATACTGCGCTTCGATGAGGTTGACGATTTTATCCGAGACTCCCTTACGTCTCAGGGCGCCCACAGATTCTCGTGAGTGAGACGGTCGAAAGCTTTTTCGTAGTCAATGAATACCAAATAAAGGGACTCTTGGAATTCATTGACAGAACTTTGAGAACAATACACAGTAACATGATGCCTCGCCAATTGTCGCACACAGTCAGATCCCCCTTCTTTGGGACCTTCACTAAGATGCCCTGCATCCAGTTGGCCGGAAAAGTCACGGTGTCTCAGATATTACAGAAAAGTTGATGCAACATTTGTGCGGATAGCATGGGGTCAGCTTTGAGCATCTCTGCTGATATGCGATCGACCCCTGGAGCCTTGTTGGATTTCATGCTTCGGATAGCTGCTTCAATCGCCTGCAGTGATGGGGCCTTGGAATTGACGCGAGTGATGCGCCGCACCCTAGGCGGATCATGCCGAGATGTTGATGGCTGGTTGGCCGTCGAAACCTGAAGAAGTTGTTCGAACTGCTCAAACCAACGTTTCAGCTGGTCAGTGGGGTCGGTAAGCAATTGTCCAGTCGTGTCCTTCACTGGCATCCTCGGGTTCATCCTTGCTCCACTCAGGCGTCGTGAGATATCGTAGAGGAGGCGTATATCGCCAGTGTTTCCGGCTTTCTCCCCTTCGTCGGCCAGGGAGTTCACCCACGCTCGCTTGTCCCGTCTGCAAGAGCGCTTGACTTCCTTCTCTAGAGCCGAGTACCGTTGACGGGCTTCGTTCTTGGCTCCTCTGGTTCTCGCCCGCTCTATCGCGGCTTTTGCTTCTCTACGCTCCTCAATCTTCCGCCAGGTTTCATCTGTGATCCACTCTTTCCTCTCACCCAAGTTGTTATCGCTTGTATCTATTAAGGCATTCTTGATGGCCGTCCATTGTTCTTCTACACTGCCACCTTCTGGAACGTCCGCAACTCGAGTCTCACGTTCTTCAATAAAAGACCTTTTTACCGCTGGATCTTCAAGTCGGCGTGTGTTGAACCGCCGCCCGAGTCTCTCCTCCCGTTGCTGGATCCGCGCCATGCGTAGGCGGATTTCGCCGATTAGAAGGTGATGGTCAGACGCGATGTCGGCGCTGCGTTTATTCCGGACATCAAGAAGACTCCATCTCCATTTTCGGCTGATGCAGATGTGGTCGATCTGATTTTCCGTATGTCCATCACGGGAAACCCACGTGACTTTGTGCACTGGCCGATGGGGGAAGAGCGAGCCCCCGATCACCATGTCGTTATTGCCACAAAATTCTGCAAACAGCTCACCGTTCTCGCTCATTTCGCCGAGACCATGGAATCCTATGACACGCTCATAGTTCGTGTTGTCGGAGCCAATCTTCGCATTGAACTCGCCAGTGTAGACCTTGGTGTCACCCTTTGGAACCTTATCCACGACGGCATTCAGTTGACTGTAAAAATTCTCCTTGTCCTGTAGCTCGGCAGCATCGGTTGGCGCATAACATTGGATTATGGTAAGGTTACGAACCCGTGTTCTAAATCTGGCAACGATTATCCTCTCATTAACAGGCTCCCACTTGATGAGCGCAGCACTTGCCTGGACGCTAAGTAGGAGACCAACTCCACGATGGCGGGGAGCGTTTTCACCTCGAATACCAGAGTATAGTAGTACCTGTCCCGACGCCAGTTTGTGTTCTCCAAAGTTTGGACAACGAACTTCACTCAGTCCCAGGATTTCTAGCTTCATGCGTCGTGCCTCGTTGGCGAGTTGTGCCAGTTTACCCTGCTGGGCTTACGTCAATACATTCCATGATCCAATTCGTTGCCGTTAAATCAGTTCGATGTCTTTCTCTGTTGGTTTCTGTAACAATTGTTAAGGTTTCAGAGACAGTAGGTGGTTGGCCTAAGGTCTCCTATCCGCCGTGATGGGGCTGCCATCTTAGGTGTAGCTTCCGGGGAAGAGCATTTCTAATTCAGCCGCTGGATGCCAGTCAGACGCTGTTTGAGCCGCACCTCCATGGTGAACAGACGCTCGGGTTGGCGAAGCATTTCCTCTATCACCGTGCTATGGTTACCGCGCCAGTGTTCGCGTCGCACCTCCTCACTCTGCTATTGTTGGATTGACAACATTGCCAAGGCTACGCCAACCACCTGTGTCCTTGTTTCAGCTGGCAGTCTTTTGTGATCATATGACTCGTGGAGGCGTGAGGTAGGAACTTGTTAGGACAAGAGCTAGGTATATCGCTCCTTCCAGATTGTCACTCACCATTTTGTAGCCCATACAAAGGTAATCTATGATCTATGATGATATATGATCTTTCGACTAGCAAACTCATCTGCTTCCTTACCTTTTAAAGGAAATAAGATGAGTGCCTACCTTGTTTCATCGACCGAATAGGCTCAATCGAACTGAGACTATCCGAGAAGATGAAGTAATGGTCTATGGGCATGGCGGAAATCAGCAACATAAACGGAACAAGGTTCCTGAATTTTCCGAAAGGCGGTTGAGTATTCATTGAAGATGCTGAAGCCAGTTGACAATGCGTGATCCATCAGTGAAATATATTTCATTGCAATTGACTTTTTTTTCCCTTGATTGTGATGGGGCTTACCCGTTCCTTTTCGAAGGATTTTCCACCGTCTATCAATCGACGGCCCAAAAGATTGGTATGATGAATTCACCGGGGGGACTATTCCCAGTGTTTGCAATTTTCTCCACCTTGCTCGGACACTTTGTAATACAAACTGCTCCTGATGCACCTTTGCACTATGCACACAACGCGCGATTCGGAGATTGCCTTATGCTGCTTGACCACTTAAAACTAATAGTCGTCACAGGAACACTTTCGGATCACTCAAGGAAATAGTTAATCAATTGCACTACTGGATTGGGTTTACTTTTCTCTTTAATCTACGATCGGACTACAGCAGAAAACGGGATGTATCGCTTCCGACGGTATATTTTGTACTATCCTATATCTACAATTTGTTTTATCTCCTATCTATGTACAAATGGCAAAATGACCACTACAAGTGGACGCTATCGTGTGTTGCGCATGCGCGCAGCATCCTACTCATTTCTCTCTTCATCTCTGGCTTAGGATTAGGGTTACTGATACATAATTTTAGAGCACTTTCAATTTATAGGATTACGTTTTTAACTATAAGTTTAGCTGTAGGATTTAGTTAGTTCATTTAGGTTAAGTAGATTTCAGTTCATTTAGGATTAATTAAGTTTAAGTTTAGTTCAACATCCATCATTCCGGCCACCTTGAACTAACTAGGTTGGTTCAACACTATTTAAAAATTCAAAAATAATCTCTCTCCTGCTCTCGGAACTACAGCTCAACGAATCGTTTCGCTTCGGCTTGGACAGCGAAATCTGGACGACGTGAGTGGTCGGTAACGTTCGGCTTGTTGTGGCTACCGGGGTTACTGAACTCGACGCAGAGAGAGTTGGTGAACAGCAATGTCCATTGCTCTTCGTTGGTGTCATCGACTAGGGATAGAAAAGACCAGGTAGACTTGACAAGATACATAGAGGGTATTGGAACCGCAATTACCTGCTGATTTCCCACGAAGGCCTCGAGCAAATTTCGGCGTGCTCTACCAGGTCTCACTCGCAGGATTTTGGAACTCGGTTCTCCGGAATCGGCAACAGCGCTATCTTGGCGACTGGTCTGACGACGGCTTCGGATCTTGCAGTCCTCAGGGTGACGACACGTACCACTCCGTCTTTGCCCGGATGCACCTTGATGATCTTCCCGAGCGGCCATTGGATCGGTGGTAGGTTGTCGTCCTTAATCACCACGACTCGTCCAGGTTCAATGGTGACTGCTGACTTGCACTTCGTGGATCGTGACTGGAGCTGTTGCAGGTACTCTGGGTACCATCTGGACCAAATTCTCTGGAACCGCTTCTGTGTGAGCTCCCAGTGCGTTAGACGATTGTCCGGAACGTCGCACAGATTATGTTCAGGGACGGCTTGGAGGCTGGTTCCGATTAAGAAGTGTCCGGGGGTCAGAACTTCCAGGTCTGCTGGATCATTTGGGATCGGAACTAGTGGTCTGGAGTTCAGACACACCGGCGTTAAGTGCAATCTACCGCTTGAAGAGGTGCATAAGGTGCAGCAAACCAAGATTATGTGAGTGCATCAGGCACTATTTATGTGAACAAACGGCCAAGCAACGGATCCAACCATTGTGTTTGCCCAGGTGGAAGAAACAATTTTTAGTGTTGTGTTACTGACTGGGACTAAAGGCACCATAGGCAGACGAAGTACACTGGTATTTTTCCGGTGGAATCATCGTGCAAATCTTCTGGGCCGTCGATACCTCGACGGTGGAAAATCCTTCGAAAGGGAACGGGTAAGTCCCATCAATTTGTTTTCCATCGATCTTGTTTTCCGTGCTGAGCACCGGGGACCAACAGCTTTACTTCCCTGATCAGAGATGTTATGCTTCAGAACTTCCCGGCGGCGCCGACTGGGATTTAACCACCGCTGATGGCAATTGACTTGTTGGTACAAATATGGAGAGTCCTGAAGTAGTTCGATGACCATGTTTGACCAAAAAAAAAACTTCCAGAGCAGTCAGATGAATATTCCAGAGGAAATTCCAAAATATTTTGTTGGGTTATTTAAAAATTAATATGAATGTTTATTAAAAGATAAATGTTTTAAAACTTTAATGCTATGCAAAAATTTATTTTATGTTTCCCTGCATCTTGAGACTAGAACAGAAATATTTCATCAAAGGGTCTTGAAAAAAACAAATATTGTTTGTATGGCTACATTACCCTGCATCTTAAGATTAGAACAAACATTTTCCATCGGAGGATGTTGAACAAATTGTTCATCGATATTTTAATACAAATGAGCAAAACGCATTTTTGCCTCAAGGCTCTGAGGGGAACGCTAAAACCACCCGTTAGTACCTTTAACACATACGTACATATACCCACAGACATTTTCCGATCTCGTCGAGCTGAGTCACCGTATGACACTTTAACCTTTGCCTTGATTTATTTTCCGTCGATCTTGTTTTCCGTACTGAGTACCAATGATACCGACGCCAGGGAGGAAGTTCCCACATCTGGACCCTACCTATCAACTCATAGATCGGAGACCAACGGCTTTACTTCCCTTCCGTGATCAGAGATCTCGACGGTGTCAATTTGGATGGAACCCAAGCTCTTTGGAGTGAGAGGTAATCACACCTTTCGGTACACCTCTGTGTACGTGGAGGGCAATATAGCAAAATTTCTATGTGATAATTGCAGTACATTTTATAATTCTGACACGTGAACACGTGAGATGCCGCTCTTTGCAATATTTCAGCATTATTATCTGTGAGGCAATTAGGTTTCATTAATTAAACCGATCACATTCGAAACCGACGTGCAAGCAAGCTTAAAGTGCATTCCCCAGGGATTACACTCTTCGTCCATCTAGCAACCAACCTCCGCTGCGACGCGTCGTACTGTGTGTTCCAAGTATGCTGTTGACGCGAGTGATAGGCTTAATTCGTGACAAAACAAAGTCACTCACTCCTACGCACCGTTTTCGAGGAAGGAAAGAGCAGCGATGCGGAATGGCATTAGCAGGGATTTCATCGTAGCGAAAGCGCTTCCCACGGGTTGCTGCTCGTCAGTCGGTTGTGGAGGGTGGTGGAGTCAGGCGAGTGAAAGTAGAACTCAGAAAAAGGGGTATCACTGATCAACAACAGCGACATCAACAATAACAGCAACAACAACAATGACAGTGACACAACATTCATGGGATTATTGAGTTTGACTGGTGGCGGGCGGTAGGGAGGAGTTCAGCGACGCGATACGAGGAGGAAAGGTCACAAGCGAGTTTATGAGATAAATTAAAGCGAAAAGTTTGAGAACATGAGGAGCGAAACTTGATCCTGACGGGGGCGAAAGCATGGTGGTTGGGGTGGATGTGTTATTCTACCGGCTAGAGCTGCAAAATAAACAGTTTATTGCTTTTCACGTGCACGAACTTTACTGCTGGATAAGCGGAAAAGCAATTAAAATTGTGACAACATGACGATAAATCGATTCCCAGATGATAAAGAGACGAAAGTTATTATTTGTGTAATTAGATTAATTACTTCGGTTTTAATTGCATCGATCTGATCCGGGACCCGAAAGAAATGGAATGTCAAATCAATTTTCTTGTAAATTCAAACATCATACGGCACGATTGAAAAATAAATTGCAATCACCCACGGCTCGTTATGTCCCAACCGCAGAAGTATGAATCAAAACACCTCCGGCGGTTAACCGAAAAACGTTCGATCCGGCCAGTGCGTGTGCGGGCGCCGGCCGCATTGCAAATCATTATTCACACGCACAACCAACATCATCGGTAGATATGATATGGTAGATGTGACCACAACATTCGTGCTAGTTTGTGCAACTCTGTGGTTTGGCGTTTTTACACTAACTGTAAGCTCGTTTTTCACCGATCATGCCGTTTGGAATCTGCATATTTTGCGGTTGAACGACGGTCCCCGGAAATGCTAGGTCGGGGGTGATGGAATTTTCGATTACAGTTTTTACTATCCATGTAACACATACGTACTAGACTTGTTGGGAGATTTTGTGGTTTGATTTGAGTTAGATATATTTTGGGAATGGAGTTCTGGCTTAGAAGCATGAAGAGCGGATTTTCAATTTCCATGAAAATAAATTGATTTTGGGGACAGTGTGGAAATGAGTATATTGGCACCGATAGCGTTGGATCGTTGGGCTTATCATTAATAGAAAGCTCTTGCAGAATCGGTAACACGTTGCCGAAAGGATGTGAGATAGGCAATTTTGATGGAACACTGAACTGATGAAATATGTTTGATCGGTTAGTTTAGATTGCCGAATTACAGCTTTCGTAAGTGAGATCTACGCGTACGCAAGCCTAATTTGCGTCATCATACGATGTTGGTTTGACCGACCTCTTGGTTTATCTTGGTTTTGACTACTGAGCAATGAAACGCGATCAGATGCGAGTTTGAAAAAATAAGATGAACTTTGCATAATTGTTTGTTTAGGAGAATGTCTCACATTTGTGCTAAGATTCTGCAATGTTAAATGTTGCAATATATTTAAAGTTACGTGTTAAATGTTTATCAGGAAATCATAGCACGAAACCGTTACTTCTAGCCTATCAAAATGACGCCTAAGACAAAGTTGTAGAAAATAAAATCTTGCTAAAAAGCACATGTATGGTTAAATTGGTAAAACATAGTAATCAGACCGATAAATTTAAAGGCAATTGAATTAACTTCAGGAAAATTTCGGGAACCCTATAAGATTCTGAGAAAAAAAAATTGAATGAAGAATAGATACCTTAAGAACAGTTCCATTAACTTCAGGGCACTTAAACATCAAAATAGACTACACTTACGGGAAATTTCAAAAGTCTAGAAGTATTTGTAATTTTGATGCGGGTTTTCAGTCTATAAGGAAAAGTGATGATTATCAGCCAGTGTACTGTTAATTTTTATATTTTTCAATTAAAGATGAACCAATACAACCATTCCATCAATTCTGTGAAAACGAATCCTCACATGACCATAATTTGAAGAGCCCCTTTCTCATTCGTAGCTCATCGTCACTGTCAATGGTGAGAGCTTGGAAGTAAGCGATCGGTTCTATTTGAATTTTGTGTTTCTGCCGGTTTGTGCGACTAGAATCGGCGGGAGGAAAATTAAATATAATTATTGTGAGGCTATTAGTAGTGTTGGCTGATGTGTAGAAAGAGCTTTTGGAGCTAACTATTGTGTCTGAATTGGAAAGATTTCGTGTGTTAAAGTTTCGATTTCACTATCGTGATTGTGTTTGGTCATGTTTGATAGTTTATTGTAGCTTAGAATCGACCCAAGAAATGCAACGGTGGAGCTGGGACTTGACCGCGTGGATCTATTATTAGGTTTTTGCAAAATGCATTACTTTGTGCACAGAGTGGAAAGATATTTAGTTGTGGTTGTTTAGAGATGACTAGAGAAAGATAAGCATCAGGAATGCGCTCCCGGATGTATTGATATGGTGAGTGTGTTCCAGTTGAAGATTGTTCTTATACATTTCTCGATTGCATTTTCGAGGGGACGTGTCTGCTTTTGTGGGCAGTGCGTTTGATTGTCGGTTTGGTGTGGTTGGTGGCTCGCCCGCGCGTTGTGGCGCCGCCATCAGGTAGGGGAAATTTCTCCTATCTGATGGTGGTGTTGGCATGCGTGGGCGGGATGCTGGTTGCGCCAACGTGGGCGGATTGGCGATGGGATGCATTGTTTGCGGGAGTGGACGCGTCCCTTCGGGGGAGTATTCGAGTTTTATGTATGTTCATCGTTCATCGTTTCATTTGTCAGAGTGATGACCACGGTCGCATGATGCATGTTCCTCGGATTTTTACGGCTAGGTGTATACGAATAATTCACTATGATTTTATTTCCATCTTGATATAGTTTGAGTTTGAATACATACTAGGTCCTATTGTATTATTATTAAATATTCATTGATAAATATTTATAACAGGGTCAAAACACAACTGGAAGAAGCAACGTAACATTATTTGATTTTCTCTAATGTATGTTTAACGTTCATATGACAGTGAAATTAACCATTTTATTTTTCCTTTCCAGGATAGAAAGTTACATAACTTATCGATATATTTATTTGTATATTTGTAAATACTTATTTAATCAAATTCTGAATCTGAGTGATGAGGAAGCTTATTGTGTTCGCGAGCCCTCCGTTTAGGCTGGACGCATTGATTTAAATCTTTAAGTTTATTTTCAGCTCTTCGAAATTTTTAGATTAATATTATAATGATTCACTATTTTCAGCCTTCGTTCAGGAAAATACAAAAAAAAACATTGGAATGCAGGATTACAATTGCAGGAAAACTGTTAACTGTCCAAATAACCTCGATTTTTCTGACTATTGATGCATTATGAAAGTTTACCATTATTTAAAAAAAAAAGCATTCCATATTGCGTTAAGAAATTCCATGGTGCATAATAAAGTGTTTGTTTCAATTCCAATAAAATATCAGAAGTTGAAATCAGTTGAATGTATTGAGGTTAACTGAAATCGAGCTTATTTGTATTTTGTAATACTTGTTTATTTAACATTATTTTATATATTGCATGACTAGTAAATTAGTTTTATTTCACATATTTAAAATCTCATTATATCACTATATGACTATCTTTATAACTATAATTTTCATTTCTAGATAATAGTTGTCCTGATGATCCTGTATCAAATAGCTTATCATTGTTATTTACTTTTTATTTTATTATAATATAATATGAATTTGGCCGGTTGCTTTTGGTGCAGCTCCACTTGGTTATTTGGCTGAGATCATTCCTTTTTATTTATTTATACAGTAACCCCTCCCTATCTTTTAAACATCAATTCAGCTTATCGTTTACCAAAACGAACCTTGCTGCAAACCCTATCCTCTTACCCAACATCCCAGTGACTCCTCGTGGAAGTGCAGAGGATTTCTCGGCTTCCATCAAAGCGAGTGTCACGTCAACACATTCCTACCCATTCCTTTCTTGACCTGCGTTCAGGCGCGGCTGGCGCTGGTATTGCCTAATTTGAGATCACCAGTTTTTACACATTGAGGATGATTGCTAGTCCCAAGCATCGTCTATTGGTTCTCTGTGTAATTACAGCTCCGTTTATGTGTAGGTTACACTCAATTGAATGATTTCAACCGTCCGTTGCTCAAATGAGATTGATCCATGCCTTCGTTAAATGACTAAGCAACTGATATCACCCATTCGAAGGAGGTCCCCTTAGATAGCGGGTAACTGCTTTTCTCATTTTCATCAAAAAATTTCAAATGATTTGGAAAATTTACAGCACTGATCTTGTTGATTTTGAATACGTTATAAAACAGATTCATGGAGCAAAACAGTAAAAAACTGATTGACCAGCCAAAAAAGTTTCATGAAATTCATAGTTCTTAAACTTTGCCGAAGAAAAAATCATATTATCTTGTGATTGCAAAAAGTTAGTTTTTCTAATAACCGTTATAAAAATGTTTGTAAGGGAAATGGCTCTAATGTTGGCCTATGAATCTTAGATTGGACCTATCGCTAAAAATCTGCTATTTATCAATTTTATCTAGATGAACGTGTTATTGGGACGGTACTTATGGATATTTTTGGTCGCTCTTGAAAATTTAATCGATAGCTGAATTTATGGAGGGACCCATATTAGGGGCATTTAGGCCGTCATTACATCCATTGTCCCTACATAATTCAAAAGATGCAGAACATTTAAAAGAATTTCTCCGAAGACATCTAAAAGCTAAAACATCGGAAAATGTAAGAAATGTGACCGTCTTTATACAGAATGGACTCCATGTGCGCCAGGGAGGCAATTCCGCTTAGACTCTACATATTGAATCCATCAACATTTGCGCCGGGATCAACAGTTATACTTACTTGGGTAGATGTGACCAGATAATATCCTAACGATCACAGCTGGGATGGAACCCAGACTCATTGAGGGTGAAAATCAGCGGCTCTTACCACTCAACTACCGGCACCGTCAAATTGCGACTCTTGACTTTTTCCAATTAAGAAAGGAGCGTCATTTCAATAGATTACCATGGGCGCAGTAAAAACTCACAATGCCTCTTCGAAAAAGTTAAAAAATTAACTCAAACTGTGCACACAACCAGCGTAATCTACTTCGGTCTTTAAAACTTCCAGGGGATCCTTAATTCCATATTGGTTGATGAATTCAAATTTTAAGCATTTCTTAGATCCAATTTTTACAGTAGCCTAACTTTACCGGTGCCACTCAAATGAGTTAGCAATTTAATTCTGTTTCTCAAGATCCCATGAAATCAAAGCTCGAACTGCCACACCCAACCGCACCAGCATATTATCCTTCTCAGAATGAACCTGTTCACAGCCTCCCCTCTCTGAAAGCATATATAAAAAAAAATCCTCAGCCTCATCGTCGTAGCGGAATGAAAGAAAATTAATTAAATTCAAAAGCATTTCACCCATAATACAAACTCCACACTCCAGACAGGAGCTCCTACGTTGAGCTTCGTCGTCGTCGTCTTAGTCATCATGCTCATCGACAGTAGCGGCACAGGCTTATTATCTTTGCTCTCAAGTTATCCATTCAATCTCACCATCCTTAGTAGGATATTAACTCGTCCATCATCTTCGCCAAAAGCGGAAAAACAATAAACGGCAATAATAGCGTTATCTCGAGAGAAATCTTGCCCCCGGGAAAGTCAACGAGTTTTCCATCATCCTTCCATCTTATCGATTCACATCTCATCTCAAGGGTCGAAAACTCGCAGACTTTCTTCAAAACGGAAAACTTCTTGCCTCTGGTGACTTTTATGAAGTGTCAAGATGTATAAATCACTCAATAGGTGATAATTGGGTGTATCTCCAGCACTCTCACCCATTCATGTATCCATGTATGTAGTGATGGATAGGTTGGGCGGCTGCTCACTTTTGCCTTGACCTGTGCCCAGGTCAAATTCCTGGCGACTGTATATTTCCAGCGGAATATGCATTTTGTGCGCATGATGGTTCTCAAGTTTTTGTGATGCTTTATAGTTTAATCTGATGGTTTGTAAATTGAACGTGTTTATGCCCGGAAAGAGGTGCAAAGCTATATCAAATCAAAATGATATCAAATTATGCTATTATAATGTTATTAATATGCTGAAATTGTACTGGCTTTTCAGTCTTCTGGGAATTGAAAAGGTTTTTATTTATCATTGCCCAACTTTTCGGCCCTTATTTTTTTTGCCGTTTTTGAAGCTCCAAAAACACACCACAGCACAACTAAACGAAAAACGGAAGACTTCTTCTCCCTTGAAAAACGCAAAATAAATAATGGTCGAAACGTTTCCCCGGTTCATGAATTAATTGGTCGATAGGTAGGGTCCAAATGTGAAAGCTACCTCTCTGGCGTCGGTAGCATTGGTACCCAGTACGGAAAACAAGAATGACGGAAAACAAACCAAGGACAAAAGGGCCGAAACGTCGGGCAATGAAAAAACTATAAGGGACAGCTTTATGGGGTTGTACGAACTATTGACGTGACTACGCTACCACATGTATACTAGTTATTACATTATTTCTTGATGATTCTTATAATTACTCTGTTGATTTCATTTGGTGTGTAGAATCTACTGTCCCATATATTTCTAATGTGATTGTTTTTCACTTCATGTGAAAATGTTTTTTCACTTAGACTAACTCTATGCATGTATTTATCACAAAAACACTCCTGACCGTAGTAGAGTTGTGATCCGTTAGCCACGCAATCCAATAAAATAATGTACATCGGTACGACGACACTGCTCTTATAAACTGGCTGCGGGTAGACTGCCGACACATAATTGAGTTTTGCTTCGCTAGGATTTTTGCAACTTGAGAAGTAGATTCTCATAGGTGTAACCACATTTTGTTTTTGCTATAATAACTACAGTAAACAAGCTGATTACTTACAGGTATGCAAATTGTCAAAAAAATGCCTATTTGCACCATGGCCGGGATTTTTTATTTCTTAATATTTTGGGCTCAAATTTTCACCACACTTTGGAAAAGTCTTCTTCTTGATCTGTTTCCAAGGGCAAATGATTTGGACTAATAGTTTTTTGAGATATGACCAGATGAGTGAGTGGTAGTTTTGCGTTTTTCTGGTGGAAAATCAATACTTTTTAAGGGGGTGACCCCGGCGTAGTGGTAATACATACCTCTCACGTCAAAGTCACGAGTTCAAATCTCACCCCCGGATAAGTCACGGATGACCCAAGAGCGTTAAAGCCACTATAAAAAAAAATACTTTTTTTTTTTTTTTATTGAATTCCTTTACGCCGAGGGCTCAATAATATTTTTATGTTATTATTCACATGTTATATTTGTCCAAATCATTTGCCCTTGGAAACACATCTAGTAGAAGAGTTTTCCAAAGTGTGGTAAAAATTTAAGCCCAAAATATTTAGAAACAAAAATCCCGCCCATGGTAAAAATAGGCCATTTTTTGACAATTTTGATACCTGCCGGTAATCAGTCTGCTTACTGAAGTTTTTATAACAAACACAAACACCTATGTGAATTAAGATTAAAAAAAACCTTCAAATTGACGTTCTAAGATCACGAATAGCTTGTTTGGTTATGGAGTAATCTCTTCTGAAAGTTGCAATTTTTAAAAATCTCTTAAATCCAGGGTTGTCCAGCCCAGAGGAATCTAGGCAATTTAGAGCAAAATCAAAACAGGTGTTTGCTCAGAATGCCAAAATAAGCGTTTTGGCCAAGTTTGGCTCTAATCGTGGACATCGCCAACAACTTTTTTTTTTAAATTCTGTACCGACTTGAGCTGGAATGACCCATATTCTTATTCAATATTTACGTTTTTCATTTAGTTTACAGATTACCCATTGGGGGCTGTGTTTCGTTTGTGAAAACCATAAAAAAACTAATACAATCAATGTTCTTCAAAAGAACATCCTAATTTTTGATTATCAATATATTACTTCTAAAAAGTATTTTTAATTAAAAAGGTTTAATATTTTGCAAAAAAGAACAAAACTACAAATTTTTATAAAATTCTAAGAACCAGTTTATCGTTTTGCTATGGACTGGCTGTATTTAAAAAAATGGACCTAAAAAACCTCATTAATCAACCTTTTGGATTTGTTTATAGCCCAGTTTTTTTTTCATGATAAAATAGAAACAATATTTTCATATATTTTTTAGGAATTTATGACAACTGATTTATTTTTTAATTTCTGGGATCAATTCCTTAAAAAAGTCCATGTAAAAATATGTATTCTATCCATCATGAAAAATGTTATGATTGTTAACAAAACCGACAGGATGATTTTTGTGGTTTTTAAGTCCAACTATGTATTATGATGACATAAAAAATCTGAAAGTACACGAAAATTTTCTTTAAAAAAATATTAAATTCCGTTTTTTTTAGGTTTTTTATATCTTACTCCAATATTTAAAAAAAAATTAAAACGTGTACTTCGTCGGGTCTTTAAGCATCTCCAACACATCAGAAAATTAGTTGAGTCAAAGTTTTGAGAATGTTACAAATCTTCTGATAATTTTTAAGATAGCTTTGAGTACTTCAAAATCGACTAGAACTACGGGAAAGTTTTAAGAGTCTCAATATTAGGTTCCAATGGTTCCAGGGCTTTCCAATACATTTCTGTTAAATTTCAAGAACTGTTCCATAAAATTCAAGAAAATTGCAGGAACTCATCAGAAGTTTAAAATTTGTAAGTTACTTCAATTGAGTTTAAAGATTTTAATAGTCAATACGTGAACTTTGTGACTATTCTGAGAATTTCAAAATAGTTCCATGAATAACAAGAACATTTCGAGAACTTCAAGAGTGTTCTGAGAGCTATAGATATATTCAGCCATTCCATAGCTAAACGATATAGTGGTTCTCAGAATTTCGTAAAAATGTGTAGTTTTGTTCTTTAACGCAAAACATTAGACCCGCATTTTTTTTTTATTTTGTCATTAGGGTGACCATTTCCATGTTAGAGTGGTCAAAAAAATCGAATTTTTTAAATGGCTTCTTTCAAAAATAACTACCATGCTTCGTGACCATGTTACAGTCGCTTTAAAAATATGGAGATGGATGGTAATCTAGTCACAAAGTAGTATTGAGTGGAAACCTATAACACGATAAGTTAAAAATAACATACAAAGGATATAATGTTTCAGAAAGCCAAAATTTTCAAGGAAAAATATAAAAACCTATTGCGGCCTCTATCTACAAACCATGAAAACCATAAAAAAAAACAAATACATACAATCAATGTTTTTCAAAGCAAAATCCATTTTTATTTCGTATAATTATATTTTTACTACCTACATAACTGCCGTTATACGCATAAAAGTCCCACTGTGCATAAGGATTGCATAGAACATGGGACAGTTATGCGTATAATGGCATATAACCTTTCATTTAACATTTTGATCTTTGAAATTGGCCCAGAAATGATGCTCTCAATTAATAGCAAAGTGGAGAGTGAAGTTAGAATAATGATGGGTATGACATGCTTCGTCTTTGGATGATATGAATTTTGTGATTAATCTCCCTAAAAATGAGATAAAAAAATTATTTTTCACAATGTCGAGATAGAGGGTTAAAATCTATAGCTAAATTATAGCAAAAATTGTTACAAACAACTTTGCTTAAGACGTAAAAGTTCTATATTTCATCTAAATCGAGATAAAGAGGGTTGTTTGAAGACGGACCCCAAAAAACCATTTTTTTTTACCAAAACACATAGTGGAAATGTCACATAGTGAAGTAATGTCTGCCTAAAAGCCCCTAATTTGCGCCCATACATAAACTCATAATTCGACTAAATTTTCAATAGCGACCAAAAATATCCATGAGTACCGTCCCAATGTCGTTCATCTAGATAAAATTGATAAATAGTAGATTTTTAGCGATGGGCCCAATCTTAGATCCATAGGCGAACATTAGAGCCATTTCCCCTATTTATTTTATTTTAGGTCTTTATTATGCTCGACAAAGTTGTTTGTCAACAAACTACCGTATGCGTGATCATGTTTGCACCGTTAAGCAAAGTCAAAATTAAAAAAAAAAATCTCAAAAATTTCATTTCGATTTTTTTTATTGGAGATGTTTTTCAGAGTCTTAAACTATGACGATCGACGATCAAAATTCCTATGACGATCATTGATCGAGTTTCCACTTGCTGCAATTACGGCCTCCACACGCTTCCGGAATACACGACAGGTTCTAATAATGTAGTCTGGATCCATTTCTCTCCAGGTACGGGTCAATGTTTGCCTGAGGCTTGCTGTACTTGAGTGGCGTTTAGAACATGACGCGCCATATTGAGTAATCCAGCGGATTAAGATCGGGGCTGGATGGCGGCCACATATCCTTAGCCCAGAACAGAAGATGTTCCTGCAACCACTTCTGAGTGCAGTTCGAGGTGTGGCACGGAGCCCCATCTTGTTGAAATACAAAATTTGGCTTTGGACCGTACTGTTCATACCTAATTAAAAACCCGATGTAGACCTCCGTGTTGACATTGTCGCCTGCTGGAATGAACACCGGGTCCATTTTTTGCCATCGGAAGCCACCAATCCAAACACCATAACGCTAGCAGGATGCTTGGTCAGATACACGTTCTTGTGCTCGTCGGCCACGTCTTTTACCGGAAGAGAACTAATATAGCGGGCGGTTCTGGAATTTGATACGGGATCGACGGTAAACATGCTCTCGTCGGTGAACAGGATTACCGGATTTTTTCGCTTAAGGAAGTTCAAGATTTTCTTGGATCGTTCGACTCGTAGCTCCCGGATCCGGTTGGTAATCATGTGAGTTTTTTTCCGTGCCCTCGACTTCGCCCCGCAATCTTCCTTAACGATCTTCCGTGCCGTAAAGTCACTTATCCCGTGTTCCTTTGCCATTTTCCTTATTGAACGCACTGGATTCACCCGAATCTTCCTTTTGATAGCAGCGATAACCCTCGGAACCCGAGCTGACCTCGGACGACCAGTGGCCACCTTCGCGGATAGTTGTCCTTTCTTTTCTCGGTCTAAAACCCTTTTGACGGTCCACCAAAGAAAACCAAGGCATTGTATGCACAGGTGAAACGGGAACCTTATTTGTACGATGGTGCAAACATTATCACGCATAGGTAAAATACACAACTTTCTAGAACATACTATACCTGCATCTTTTGCATTCGACGAGTTATTGATAAACGTTCTTCAATTTTCCTCATACTTTGGACTTGTGTATCTTTCATTGATGCAGCTAGGTGCAGACAAAGTCAAATACTTCTAAAACTACATTAGAAGAGCTTTCAAATGGTGGTAGATTTGTCCGTCGACGAGTTGCGATCAAAGCAAACACCCCTTGATATGCTGTATGGAAATCGTGTTAGCATGGCTGTACTGTATTTTATACCGCGTAGTAAATTCATTTTCATATTAACTGCCTCCATAAACAAACTTCCCATTTCTCAGAGCATGTCAATTGTAAAAACTGCGCATTCTTCTTTCAAACGTTTCCCAGACGAACTGAAGCATCACAAATCTGTCAAATTCATTAAAAATCCACACTATCCGCATTTTCAGAAGTAGACGGAAGCAAGTTCAAAATACTTTCCGGGAGCGTGAACGGCTTACTGAAATACTCCGCGTGACTCTTATCAACCTTTGCCTTAGTACGAGCATGTTTAGTCCAGAGCTTTTGAAAAAAGTCGCAGATCATATTCACAGGTTTCAAACAGTATTCTAACCTATGGTATAACACTGGAGTACCTTATCATAAACGTAGTTAACTTTGATGATCGGCCTCTAATCGTTTTTGACCAAAGTGATAAGAGGTCACGCTTATCAATCTCCACTAGAATCAAGAAAAAAATGATTAGCACATGTTGTGATCTTACGATGTCTCTCTCTGTCTCCTTCGATTGGCTTGCAAAGTTCTTCTATCTTACTTTGCTTCATATGCATTCACAATTAATTCAAGTTTATTAAAAAAAATAAAAACAGTGGTGAACACTGTGGAAAAACACTTAACGACTCAGAATTTTTATGTCTTCAGCAAAGTTGTTAGTAACTATTTTTGCTAAAACTTTGCTGAAGACTTTGGCATTGTAAAATATATGTTTTTTTCATCTCACTTTAAGGGGGATTAATCACAAAAATTCATATCATCCAAAGATGAAGCATGTCATACCCATCAACTTTGCCCAAGGCGTCATTATTCTAAATCCACTCTCCACGGTGCTATTAATTAAGAGCGTCAAATTGAACTTCTAAACTACTCAGCAGCAGTTCAAAAGTTAAGAATTTTTGAGAGAGTAATTGTTGAGAAAAATTGATTTTTTACCTTCCTAACATGGAAATGACCCCTAATTACAAAATAAAAAAAAAACACGGGTCAAATATATTACGATAAGGAACAAAACTATCAATTTTTACAAAATTCTGAGAACCACTATATCGTTTTGCTGTGGAATGGCTGTATTATGAGTATGTTCAGACAATTCATATTAGAAAAGTACCATGAACAATCAAGAAGTTTAAAACAATTAAAGATTTTCAGAGAACATTATGGAGGTCAAAAAAACTGAATAAAAATTTCTGAAACTTGACAGAATCTCCAATAAATTCAAGGAATTGCAGAAAACCGTCGGGATGTTTAGTGGTTTTTAGGACTGTTTCATTGATTTCAGGGCAGTGCTAAAAACATCCTCATAAGAATAACGAGAACTTCTGGAAAGATTAGAGGTCTTCAGTGTGGTACACAAATTTTTGAAGAACTTTAAAGAAAATCCGAGGAATGAATGGAAATCCTTGGAATTTCAGGAAAATTTAACAAGAACTTCTATACATTGTTAGGCATTTCAAGAAAGCTCTGAGAGCTTCCAGGTGCTATCATCAGCTTCATGGAAATTGCAAGAACTTTTTAAGAAATTATAAGATCATAAGAAAAGCTTAGAATACTTCGGAGAAGTCCATAACACTTGTGGATACTTTATACAAGTTTTTGAGATCTTCAGACAAGCTCAGAGGGCTTAAGGGCAGTTTCAATAACTTCAGGAAAGTTTAGACTTTTGGGGAAGATTAAAGATATGTAAAGGATAATTTCAGTAAATTCAGGATTGCCCCCCATGAGAAAATTTAAAACATTAGCATGAGCATGATTGACCGCTGACGGTTGCTAACCTGTTATCGCCAAATCAGCTGTAATTACACAGAAAACCAATATGCTCAGGACTAACAATCATCCTTAATGTGTAAAAACTGGATATCTCAAACTAGACAATACCAGTGCCGGCCGTGCCCAAGCGCAGGTCAAGAAAGGAATGGGTAGGAATGTGTTGACGTTACACTCGCTTTGATGGAAGCCGGGGAGTCCTCTGCACTTCCACGATGAATCACTGGGTTGTTGGGTTAGCGTGTTGGGTTTGCAGCAGGGTTCATTTTGGTAAACGGTAAACTGAATTGATGTCTTAACGATCATATAACGCGAACGAGCTTGGGATTACACTCACGGTCTTCTGCTCAGTAAGCAAAAAACTTTGCCACTAAGCAAACAAGCTACTTTTAATTACCTGCTATTACCATGTTGTCATATAAGCAAATAAAACGATTGACAAATCTTTAATGTGGACGGGTCTGAAATTAGACTCATGATGTTTTGCTCAGTAAGCAAAAACGGTCGCTCTAAGACCACTGAACCCCTCATATCTCATCATACCGTTACTCTAGTTGTTGTAACCATGCATTCCCGGCCCCGACGACGACAGAAAGTTTCAGAAAATACAGAATAAACAATCGATTTGACCATAAATCTCTTTAATACTAGGTAAAGGTAAAAAAAGGTTATGGTGCCTTCAGCGTTGGAAAAGTTAACTAAAACTCACTATGACTCGCGAACTTTTCCCTTGGTAAACTTCGTGAAAAATCGCGATATTTTCCAACGCTGGGTGCCTTGTAGTTCGTTCATATTTAGGTAGGCATGCCAAATTTCAGTGCGATACTGTCTTTAAATTTGTTTTGACAGCTGATTATTGTTGACGTGTTTGGCATCATGTTGAGTTCGTTCTCTCATAAAACATTATTTTTTGAGAGGCAAAACGGCGAAGGAAACCAAAGAAAAGTTTGATAAATATTATGGGGCGAATGCTCCGTCAGATTACACCCTCAAATATTGGTTTCGAGAGTTTCGCAAGAAACATTCAAAATGTTTTATGTTACTTCATACGCGAAGTTAGCGATTTTCAGAGTTGGTTGGAAATGCTAACATGAAGCTTTAGTGTGAAAATTTGTTAGCTAGAGAATGATCTTTAAAAGAAGGTAGGTGGATAGTTCCGTTAGATTACGGCAGTATGAAAATTGAATAGAAGTTGAAAATGAGCGAAGGGCCATTAATGCGACAGTTTTTAAAGATAGACGCACATCTTTTGCCTAACCCGTACGATGTACGTGGAGACTTGAAGTATGTCTCCAAGGAATATTGCGGAGTATTGGTGGTACAGGTCAGACGCGATTATCCGGAGACTTGATTATCCGGAGTATTTTTTTTTGCGTTTTTTTTAGTTTTTATCAGACATTTGAAATAATTTAGTATCATAATATACAATACCCAAGTAACAATCTTGGTTTTATGAGGGTTCTGTAGACCATGATTTAGGCTTGTAGCATGCTTTAAAACCACTATAAAACTTGCAATGTTACTTGGGTATGATAACAGGTCGAACTCGATTATCTGGAGACTCGATTATGCGGAGACTCGATTATCCGGAATTCGATTATCCGGAATTTTAGACTCGATTATCCGGAGTATTTTTTTTTTAGTTAAAAACTAATAAAATAATAATAATAATGTAATAAAATGCAGACATTTGAAATAATTTTGTATTATAATATGCAATATGATTAATTTAACAACCGTTAAAAGGAGGGGCAGATTTTTAATTTTTTTTTCTTGTGATTTGGTTATCCGGAGGATTTGATTATCCGGAGTGAAAAAAAAAATCGATACTCCGGATAATCGAGTCCGACCTGTATTTTAATCAATATCTGGAAATTTTTTGGAATAATAACGAATTTCTGACAACTTCTTGATAATTTGGGGAACATTGCCATGGAGGAACGTTAATCTTCAGCTAAGTCCAAAGGAGTTCAGTGAAGTTTTGAGATTTTAAGAAATATTCCATAACATTAAGTTTTGAAAACTTAGGAAATTCTGGATGGATCAAAGAACGTCAGTCAAATTTGCAGGAACTAAAATATTCTGAAAAGTCCGGGCAGTCTTGAAAAATTTGTTAATGCCCTGATATCTTAAGGGCAGTATCAATAACTTCAGAGATGCATCGAAAACTTCTAAAAAATCTAGACTTTTAAAGATCTTGAAGAATTATTAATGTGCTTTGGGTTTCGCTCCAGGGGATGGGATCTTCATCGAAGCTAGTTTTAGTAGATCGTATAACTTTTTGCGCTGAACGGACGATAGTTCAACTTTATATCCCGTGAAGAATTTTAAGTCCAAATGCTGAAACGTTGAACATAAGTCATCGTAGCGTTTTGGATCCTTTAAACAGAAAATCCATTGCCTAAAAAATAAGCAATTTTTAGTTTAGTTTTTAGTTTTAAGGGGACGCATACATTTGAGGTGAGCAGTGCGGTGTGGGCTTCCTTTAGCTTAGCCGGTAAAGGCGAAGCTATAAAGCAAGACCATACTGAAGGTGGCTGGGTTTGAATCCCGGTCCAATCTAGGAATTTTTCGGGTTGGAAAAATTCTCGACTTCCCTGGGCAATAGAGTACACACTGATATAAATTTAAGTGCTGTGAGACTGATATATACGAGCTTCAATTTTGACATAAAATTGAGTTATAATGAATGTTTGACAACAATGAATGTTTTTTTCCAATTTCATAATTTTAAAACAAGTACTGAGCATCCAATAGTCAATTTGTTAGTGATATGTTTAACGGAAATTAAAGCGTTTGCACTATTTTTTTTTAGTTTTGTGACCGAACTTCAGTATTTCGATTTGGGGTTACTTTGATAATGCTCAATGAATAAAAAAAAAACAATGAGTGAAACTCAAACAATTTAGTTCATTACATATGAAACATTGAATGAGTATATAATCAGAAAACTTCATAAGCAATAAGAATATAACATTGAATTTGTGATGGCTATATTGGAAATACATTTCATAAATGATGGTTTGAGTGCTTTTTCAGAAAGGCGAGAAACACGAAAATGTTTTTTTTTATATTTTTGTAAAATATGTAACACATACTTTGTAAAAACTATATACGATATCAACGGAAATACCCTTAGCTACAATATGAAACCAATGTTTCTTATTTGGAAAAAGCACAGCGAGTAAATTTATTCCTTATATTATACTATCAAATTTACCCGCATTATCAAAGATACCCCGTTTTACGGTATTTCTAAGTGTATATGATTGTACTTGCCACATAATTATACTAATGCAAAAACGGTACAGACGTTCAATTAATACCTGTCGAAGTGCATCTAGAGCACTAAATTGAGAGCACGCTATAAGCTAATATGCGATAAACAATAAGCTTGAAATGCGTATAAAAATAAAAAGAAGACGAATAATCAGAAGGGAAAATCAGTGAGTAACCAGTTCTAATTTGTTGTTCTGAAAATATCGTGCCTGGAATTTATTCTCATATGAAAAACTATGCGTTGAATTTGCTGGTGTAACTTTTTTATTGACTTACGAAAAACTAACAAATACTTAAACATGCATCATATTCCTGAATCATCTTCTTTATCAACCACGATGAAGTCCCACTTCCACTCGATTGCACCAACATTCATGTTCAATCAAAAGGCTCTTCTTTGTGTTTACCGAACTCATGTTCAGCCGGTTGGAAGAACCTTCTTCCTCTAGTCTCGAAACCTGGTCGTTACAACGGCGGAACGTGATTCCGAACCGATGATGTAGCTTGCTGAATAGGCCTCATATTCGATAAATGTCCTTTGTACTCATCTAATGCTTCCGAATCAATGGTGACGACGGTCGTCGGTCACATAAAACAATCCAATCAAAGTTATCCCTCCGTTGTAGCATGACCGAGAAATATGACCTGAAGTGGTTACTGGGAGATACGGGGTATTGCAATTGGGACTACTTTCTCCCTTTCCCCCACGACTCGTTACGTTTCTATGGGTGCGTCTTTTCGCTTGCTTTTGACGATGTAGGACTACAGAGGTCGATCCGTGGCAACATTTATTACATTTCAAGGATCAGATCCGCTCGACTGCAAAGCGTCGTCACAATTTGCCCATGTTGTGTGCGTGTGTGTGTGTGTGATTAGATTTGCCGTTATAGAAATGGAACAAAGCCATGTCGTATTTGATGCGGTCGCTGGTTCCGGTTCCAAGCAAGTTGTACGAGCTAGGAATGAAGGTAGGTACATATATGGTACATTTATGGGGAGCAAATGTGTTTCCGCACGTGCGATGTGAGTATGCTACTGCTGCTCTTCACCGATGATGTGATGAATCGTAAATTATTACACAATCCTGAATGTGTATAAAGGAACACGCCACGTACGGGTCGTTCGTTCAGGAGTTGTGATGTGCTTGCCATGTTTCAGATCAGGTAATGAAATACGTGTCGTTTCCTGGTGTGCGATGAAATATGGGAGCCATGAGAAAACGTTAATTGTTTGGGCCTAGTGTGTTTATTTTGTCCGGATGGAATCGATTGAATTAATCGATGCGCAAGAGCAGACTTCGCCAAGAAGAACGCGATGAATTTTTTTTTGGGGTTGTGTAAAAGACACGACCGCATGTTTTTTTTATACAAGTTCGTTTATTTACTAGTAGTGTGTGACATTTTACGGAGCCAAAAATCAGTATTGTTTGAATTTAAATTTTATTTTTTTTTTTTTTCCTTTGGTTTGTTTTCCGTCGATCTTGTTTTCCGTGCTGAGCACCAATGCTACCGACGCCAGGAAGGCAGCTCCCACACCTGGACCCTACCTATCGACCCATCAACTCATGAACCGGGGACCAACGGCTTTACTTCCCATCCGAAGGAAGGCGTGATCAGAGATGTTATGCCTCAGGACATCTCGGCGGCGCCGACTGGGATTGAACCCAGGCCTGCTGGGGTGAGAGGTAATCACGCTTACCACTACACCACCGGCGCCGCTAAATTTATTTAAATTTTAATCAGCAGTAGTTCTAGGTTAGTATTGGGTACCAATTACTCGTGGTGGGCTCGAGGTTAATGGGTAACAATTTCGATTGGAAGGAGTTAGGTAGGAAACTGGTTTCTGAAGCCTCCTTCAGCTACTAATCTCGGACGGTTGACCAAATCCTGACTGGGCAGGGGCAAGTAGCATAGAAACAGAAGGATAATAAGACTGGGACACAATTACTGGAAATTGTCTGGAAAGGAGGGGATGGTTACATCAAACTCTAACATCAGATAAATAAAGGAATTCGTAGATCGCTTTCATGTAGGGAAGATCTCGGGTTCCCTATACATCTCTTACTTCATGAAAGCGTTGTCTACCTCGGGCAACAAGGGTATCCAACAGTAGTGCTCTGGAAGCGTCATTACCCGGGCAATACCAAACTGCGTGATCGATGTCATCATAACCGGTTCTGCACCTACATATATTGCTGTCAACGAGGTTTATTCTGTAGAGATGTGCGTCTAGCGAGTAGTGGTTGTACATAAGTCTCAATATAACACGAATGAAGCCCCGACTTACATCCAGACCTTTGATTCACGCTCTCGAAGAAACATTTGGAATAATTGAATGTAGCCAACGCCCAAGAGAATTACTAGTCCAATCGATTTGCCAACATAAAAGAGAGCTCTGACGTACTAATATAAAATTCATCATGCGAAATTCTTCTATCATAAATCTCGCCTTGTTGTGCGCCCACCTTTCCGAGATAATCTGTCTCCTCATTGCCTGGATTGAGCAATGTAAGGGGACCCATACAAAGGTTATCATACATATATGATCTTTCGACCAGCATACTCATCTGTTCCCTTACCTTTGAAAGGAAATAAGATGAGTGCCTACCTCGTTGCATCGACCGGATAGCCTCAATCGAACTGAGACTATCCGAGAAGATGAAGTAATAGTCTATGGGCATGTCGGAAATCATCCGCAATGCGAAGTTGATTGCTGCTGGCTCAGCAACATAAACAGAACAAGGTTCCTGAAGTTTCCGAAAGGCGGTTGAGTATTCATTGAAGATGCCGAAGCCGAAGCGACCGCATAGTTGACGTAGACTACGTTAAGCTGTTTGGTGAACTTCTCGTGTATTTTTCTCGATATTGATTAAAAATACAGTAGAAGTAGCCTATTATTTCGGTCCTATGTACATATTTTGGATTTTATACTTTGTAAAACTTGACCAAATTTAGGGCCTCATAAAATGCAAAAATATAGTCTATAGCCAGGCTTGCTTCCACTCACTTGCTATACAAACATGATTTTCTGAATTTTGAAATCATTAGATGTTATAAGTGTTTGACACATGAAACCTGTCAAATTCACTTTCAGATAGTCACAATCAGCAATTTTATGACTCGCGCGCGCTCAATCTGAGTGAACGCTCACGAATCATAAAATCGCTTATTGTAACACTCTGGTAGCGAAATTGACAGGTTTTATGAGTCAAACACTTGCCTTTCATCCGCTTCTTGTATCTAATAAGTCCAAAATATCATTATAACATCGAATGATTTCAAAATTCAGAAAATCTTTTTTTTATAGCAAGTGAGTGGAAGCAACCCTGTCTATAGCACTTGGTTCCTAAATTGCAATCAGACATGAATATTAAAATAGGAGCATGTGTCGAAATAAAAACAAGATTAAGATTTTTGGATTTCGGAGGTTTTCTCTTGGAAATAATAAATGCTTCCCTGAATCAAGTGATCATCTGTTGTAAGATAAAATATTTCCGAAAAATTCAGTAGCTCCTTAGTTTTAAATTAGGTCTCAAAATCAGAAAAAAAGTGAAGCTCTCATTTTATGATAACGCAACAGTTAGTTGTTTTTTTTTCTTATCAGAAGGCGTTTTTTTTAAATATTGAACAAAATGTTAGTTTATATGTCAGGGAAGTAGGGGAACAGGGGTATATAGATCATGTTCTCCAATTTGGATGACAGCTTCTATAAAAATAAAATAGCATGCATCATCGTTATGTATTATACAGTCCCTCTTCCAGAGGCGGGGCATGGTAAGCCGCACCATAGCACAATTATCCAAGTAGGAGGGACTTACAATGATAATCTTAAAGGATAAATAGAGGTACAGTCTGATAATTTCAGTACTTGGTACTGAGAGAATCATTTTCCTTCATAGACATTATTTTGAATTTTTTCAAAATATGTTTGAGATTCTCTGTGGGAGTCCCTAAAAATACATTTATAACAGTCTAGAAATTTTTTGCAGATCAATCCAAAAAAGCATGAAATTCATCGTTAAATATGCTTCGAAGCTTCCTCTCGTAATTCTATTTATAATTCACTTGAATCTTTAGAGTTTTCAATCAATTCAATCATTGATTGTCTAGAAATTCTGTTAAGAATTTCTTGGAGTTCTCCCGTAAATGCGTCTAATATTTTACATAGTTATTTCCTTAAAATGCTTTGAAATTCGATTCCTGATGCACGTGAAATTCCCTTTAAGTTATTCCCTGAATTTCTTAGGAATTGTACCCTCAAAATTCGATTCTCTTGGTATTTTAACGGATCCGGGGTTCTTCACAATTGATTTGAACAGAACAACTTGAAATTCTACTCTGATTTTGAACTCACACAAGTGACTTGGAGTGAAAGCACTGGCGTAGCTAATGGGGGTGCCAAGGGGGCCAGGGCCCCTCCAGAATTATCTAGGCCCCCCAGAAATTTTGGGTGTTTTTTATTCACCGGTATTTTGTCAAGCACCTTCGAGGTTACTTTTTATGTTTATTGATTTTTACGAATGTCTGCTTTTCTTAATGATCTATACTAGAAGAAACAATGTTGAGAAATAATATGAAATCGATAGCATAATAAGATGTCTTCAGGTTTTACAAATTGGCTAAGAGTTCAAGGATTTTTCGTTAACTTCAGGGAACAGGTAAAACTGCAAGGACTTCTAAGAATTCAGGGAATATCGTAGACATTAATGAAATTCTGGGAACTTCATAGAGCTTCAGAAAAATTAAGAAAAATCAGGAAGCTTTGGAAAAGTTCGGAAAACTGCGTAGAAGTGGGAACTATTTTTAAGTTTGACGAGATCGTCGTAGAAGTTAAACATTATTTAATTTCAGAGAACCACGTTATTGTTAAGGAATCTCTATATAATTTCTAGACACTTCATTGAAACCTCATAAGCCTTGAATAGTTCAGGGAATTACGTACGAGTTCAAGAAATTCCAAACAAATAGCACGCAGGCAGGAAATTGTGTAGAAGATCTAAATATAGTTCAGTAATCTTCTAAGAACATCAGGTATCTCCGTTTTAGTTTATGGAACGTCGTTGCAGTTTGTCAGAGATCATGGTTCAAAAACCTCAATGAACTTCTTGGAAGTTTTGCAAACTTCGTTACATTTCAAGGATCTCTCCAGGTATTCAAAAATATTTATAAATGATGGGGATCTTTCCAGAAGTTCAAAGATGTTCAGAAATCTTCGTAGAATTAAGAGGGATAAAAAAAAAATGCAATTTGGAATAAATTCAGGGAACTTCGTGGAAGTTGAGGAAATTTTGTAAAACTTAAGGCAGTTTTGTACAGTGATGGGCTAGAAACTCAGAGTGGTGCAAAACATGCTTATGCTGCTATCAAATACGGGAGCGTTTCTCTTATCTTTGATAGGAGAAAGATACAAAGGAGAAAGCGATTTCATACCTGGGTGAGAGAAGTTGGACTACACGGTGTTACTCGCATTTTTGCATTGATATGATTGTGTGGCAAGTCCAATCATACTTCTAGGCCCAGGGAAGTCGAAAAATTTTCCAACCCGAAAAATTCCTAAGCCGAACCGGGAATCGAATCCAGCCATCTCCAGCATGGTATTGCTTTGAAGCTGTGCCTTTACCGACTGAGCTAAGGGAGGCCCCTGTAAAATATGATGCGGTGGCTGTATGGGGTTCAATAGTGTGCCGACATGCCAAATTATGTGTTTCTTCTAATGTGGTATTTTACCTCGACCCTGTACGATGTGCAATGTTCATTTAATTCTTGTCGTGTAGCAAGTTTAGGTCCTTGCGGTAAATAAAATAGCAGGGAATTTCATTCCATCTACCGAATGCCATTCGGTTTTAAAGCAGTCAAACTGTAGTTTTGCATACAGATCAGCAATTAAATTAAAAGTGGTCAACTATTCAGTTAAAGGTGGTTTGACACAATTTCACTTATAATTATAATTCTATTCCACGCTGTTAACTTCACCTCCACACGTATTAGAAGTGTCAGAATAATCAACTTTCATGTAACTCAGAGTTGGTTGGAAATGCTAACATGAAGCTTTAGTGTGATGATTTATTAGCTAGAGAATGATCTTTAGAAGAGGGTAGGTGGATAGTTCCGTTAGATTACGGCAGTATGAAAATTGAATAGAAGTTGAAAATGAGCGAAGGGTCATTAAAGCGACAGTTTTCAAGATAGACGCACATTTTTGCCTAGCCCGTACGATGTACGCGGGGACTTGAAGTATGTCTCCAAGTCCACAGGCAAAAATGTGCGTCCCTCTTGTTGCTCATAAACTGACTGCGGCTGTGGAATAGTTCTAGCGACGTTTTCATCACTACCTAAAGCCCCACATTGCGAGAGCATTTCCAGTCGATGGTGTGTTATAATGCAGTTCTTCTTTACCCAACTATTGTGTTGCTCCTCTCGTCATGACCAACGTGATCATCTCAGAGAGAAAGCAGTAGGGTGGTTGTTGCGTGCTGTACCATCATCAGCATTGTTGACGGCTACTCCCGCCTTGAGTTGTTACATTCAAAGTGTTTTTTTTATGTTACTTCATGCGCGAAGTTAACGATTTTCAGAGTTGGTTGGAAATGCTAACATGAAGCTTTAGTGTGATGATTTATTAGCTAGAGAATGATCTTTAGAAGAGGGTAGGTAGATAGTTCCGTTAGAGTACGGCAGTATGAAAATTGAATAGAAGTTGAAAATGAGCGAAGGGCCATTAAAGCGACAGTTTTCAAGATAGACGCACATTTTTGCCTAGCCCGTACGATGTACGCGGGGACTTGAAGTATGTCTCCAAGTCCACAGGCAAAAATGTGCGTATTCCGAATGTTGATTTTAAACAAGAAACTATTGAAAAACTGGTAAATGTCCAGCATTGTCCAAAAGCGTCGAATTAACTAACAAATCCACCAATTACCTATATGCAAATGCTGCTTCCCCAGCACAGTCGTCAGAGAGTAGTAGGTAGACGAAACAAGTCGAAGTGGCATTCGCCTCCGATCTTCGGGTGCGTGTGAATAGGGAGGATGGAATTGCGTAATATTTTGCACAGTCATCGCCATATTCAGAACCAAACGCAAATTCTTCGAGATAACCCCCATTCGTCTTCTGGTTCGCCGTGGCGGTGTCTGACGTATCTCCGGTCTGATTTACGAGGCGTGCTGAAGGTGTTCCTGAAAAATGAGTTCCGTGATGCTGTCACCTACACTAAACACGCCAAGCGTAAGCGGCCATGGATGTCATCTACGTTTTGAAGTGACAGAGACGCGCTCTGTTTGGTTTCGGAGGTTAAATCATCACCAACTTTGGCAACAATACGGCTCTTTTCAGGGCCACCAAGCTTATTACAGTAAAGAGTAGGAATAGAATTCATCTGCCTGTTTGTCCATATTCAGAACCAACGATCACACAAAATGCTCATGTAATCAAACTGGAAGCAGGGGTACAAATTATTTTAATCAACCTTGATCAACTTTGAATCGCCACGACCGGATATTTTCGATGTAAGAAGCAACAATCTAGCATCTAATTCGAGGAAGACGGCAGGAAACATTTGTGAAGCCGAGTTATTTACGAAAGAGAGTGTCGATGAAGAGAATCGATCAATGTAGAAAGGACCTATTGAAAAGTGACGCGAGGTTTGTTTTCCGTACTGAGCTCCAATGCTACCGACGCCAGGGAGGCAGCTCCCACACCTGGACCCTACCAATCGACCCATCAACTCAACCGGGGACCAACGGCTTTACTTCGCGAAGGAAGGCGTGATCAGAGATGTTATGCCTTAGAACATGCCGGTGGCGCCGACTGAGATTGGACCCAGGCCTGCTGGATTTTCCAGGAAAAAATTCCCGAATTTGAGAAAAGTAAAGATTGGATTCACTCAGCCTATTTGTACTACTCCGAGACTGAATAAAATTTTCGTCAATTTCCTCATTTTCTGTTAGATTTTTTAGGCTTTCCACAGCAAACCATGAGACAAATTTACTCATCGCTGAGTTCCTGCACTTCTGGCGATTATGAGTGAACTTAACTCAAATTTGGGTTGTTCTCATACGCCGTGTACGCAAAAAGAAAAGAGCCAGTGTAGTTACTTGATAGCAAACTACTCATAATGGGAGGAGTCTTTGTAGCTTTTATACCACTTGGTTGCACATCATTCTGCTTTAACCTGAAAAGATATAAAAGAGCGCTGCTGTATGGCATTAGCTCATTTTCGCTTCGGACGGCGTGGTGAACAGCAATAGCAGCAGTAGGAAGGTGGTGGCTAGTCCACTCCTTCACTAGGTGTGCAAGCAACAATTGACTGGTCGTGGCAAAGGAGGAAAAGGTCTGGTAAAGGAGGCGCCAAGCGTCATCGCAAAGTTCTTCGAGATAACCGCCATCGGTCGTCTGGCTCGCCTTGGTGGTGTCAAACGTATCTCCGGTCTGATCTACGAGGTGTGCTGAAGGTGTTCCTGGAAAATGAGGTCCGTGATGCTGTCACCTACACTAAACACGCCAAGCGTAAGTGGCCATGGATGTCCTCTTCAATAAAACGGCCCTGTTCAGGGCCATCAAGCTTACATCAGTAAAGAGTTGGTATAGAATTTATCTGTTCTTGTTTGCCCATATTCAAAACCACAAGCCCCCAAGGACCACACAAAATGCTCTGCAGAGTTGTAATCTTGTAACTAAATTTGGAAGCAGGGGTGCAAGAGATTTTGATTGATTCTCTTTATCAACTTTCTCTTTAAAAAAAATACTACAAATTTGGTACGCCTACAATTCAAAAACGGAAAGAGTTGAGATAATAGATAATTGATCAATTAAAAGAACTAAATGCTCTTCACATTTATTCCGTCCACTAGCGGTCCTACGCCAAGCTTCCGTTCGTGCCCCTAGGCACACACCCTTCTACTTTTTTTTCATAACAAAAAGTTAGTATGGTTGCTAACATTCCTTAACACTCCGAACACGATGCCTCCGGTAAAATAAGTAAAGTCAAACTTGCAATGTTTGAAAAATCTTTAGAAAGACGAAGATGTGTAATGTTCCTTGAATATGTTTCGAAGACTTCAAGTTAATCAAGTTCTGAAGATCTCCAACTGTTAGAAAATACAAATAATGTATCTAATGTATTCTTGAAAGACTGCAGGTTGATCAGAAAGTATTCAAAAGTATTCCAATTAATCAAATCTGATGGAATCTTGAATGATGAATCTAAAAAAAAATTGAATTGCAAAATTAATGGAATTATAAACACTGATAATTATCTATCATGAGAATTTTCTTAAGTTTGAGATTCTTCAAATCTTTATGAGGTAAAGATAATATGTAATTGCATTACAAAATGCTTGAACTAATGATCATTTCTTGTTGAAAATCAGTTAGCTTTTAAGGCTTCCCAAAGCGTTGTTATAAAATAAATATAATAAAAATTAATGTTTCCCCATGAAAATAATAGTAAGCCTTGCCATAATATGCAATATTATTTGACAAAGTGGAAATGTATGGAATAGGAAAATAAAATCACATATAGCCTTGATGCCTTTTGATTGAATAATAGCTCCAGTGTTTCTATTGAACCGTAGTTTAACAAAACTAAAAAAAATGCTACATGACCCCCTAGGCCCTCTTCAGAAATTTTTTGTAGCTACGCCAATGAGTGAAAGACTTAAATCTCTACGACTGCTTTCTAAAACTCACTTTATTTTTTTCGGAAACACCTTGGTGTTTTCACTGACATGAATTCTGAAATTTAAAATCTTCTCAAAATGTCTTTGAAACAAAAATCTAGTCTGGCCTAAGAATCTTAAAATTTTTCAAAAATAGATTAAATAATTTTTTCCCGATTTTTCATTGAAATTCTAGAGTTTTTCCCGGTAGTCTCGAATTTCCCACCTTTTTTTCCCAATTCCTCAGTTCACTGGTCACCATGCTCATCCCACACTTGCCCTTTATCATCGTCGGATTCATGCAATACTGACACAACTCAAAATCTGTTGTCAGAAACCGAGCGAAAGTGAAGCAGTCTGTGAAAGTGATCAGGAGCATGACGAAAGTGCTGCTACAATCACGTTAGACACTCCAGATTCTCCAGGATGGCCGAGCGAAAATAATGAATGCGTTGATCGGGTAAGGTCGGTAAACCACCGGAGTAACCGAATGGAACAAAATCCGAGACTGTTGAGAAGATCGAACGCTTAGAGAAGGTCATGGCTGAGTTGACGAAAAGGTTGAGCACGTACGAACGACCGGGTAACAGGACGCATCCCGTTGTGGACGTAAATTGAAGATGGGATCACATCAGACTTTTCCCGAGTGGTATTGCCACGAACAAAATGTGGGAGGAATGGAACCGCTTTATAGAGAATTTTGAGATAGCAGCCTCCCTGGGAACCGCTTTCAATGCCGCGCAACGATCGAAACTTCTATTTATTTGCTTGGGTCCAGAGCTTCAGGGCATTGTGAGAGCTTCCAAGCTGCAACCAAGCCTGGCAGATCCCGAATGCTATTGAGCATTCGTGAAGAATATCCATCGGTACTTACAGTCCGTGACGGATATAGAAGCGGAACACGAGGCGTTTGCCGGAATGATGCACGGGCCTGAAGAATCCGCAGTAGCATTCCACGCCAGACTTTAAGAGAAGGTTAGATTATGTAGCTACATTCCCACTGACCAAGAGCGTCAGAGCCCAATTGCTGAAAGAATTTTGAAACAGGGATCTCACCAAAACTACGACGTGAATTTTATCGTCCAATCAGCGACGAGGGAAGAGGCTTACCAAGTGGAAACGGTGCAGTCTAGTGGTTCTGACATTTCCGCAGTTCGTCAGGGGAATTGGAAACAGCCCACCGAAATGCATCGAAAGCGCGGGAGAGAGAATGGTCGAGATGATATGCGTCAGCCAAAGCGATACCGCAGCTCCGACAAAAGGTCTGATGGACGTCGCTATCGTTGTTTCCGTTGCAACCGTCCCTCACACTACTTGCCCAGCGCTTTTCATTGCGATGTGCCGGATGGGACGCGTGAACAACTTGCAACGTGATACGGATCGAATCAACCCTCCTGGTTGGACTGATGATGAGGAGGAAGACAAAAAGGTACTGATCAAGTGAAGCTTGTAATTTTTTCTTAATAAATGACAAGTTTGAGCTGCGTTCAGAGCTAACATTATTGTGCCTTGAACTTCGAAATCCCCAGTTGAAGCATTATTTTACGTTGCGATTGACCGAAGGGTAACTTTCGTTACTCGATCGGTCAACGGCTAGTGACTAGTGACATGAGCTTGCTGCATGTAGGAGTGGCGATCAATAGTTGCGAGAGCTCGAATAACGTTTAAAAATTCCCCAAAATGATATGAGGGCACCTAACTAGGCGATAAACCGGTAGTACTACCGCCTACCACTGGTCGACGAAATGAAAGTAGAACTTCATGGGGCTCGATACTTTTGCAAGCTCAACCTGAGCAATGCATACTACCATTTGGAACTGTGTAGTGAGTCTCGCGATCTCACAATCTTTCTTACCGAAACGGGGATGTTCCGTTTCACGAGGTTGATGTATGGCGTTAACTGTGCGCCAGAGATATTCCTACGCGAGATGACCTGATTCTTGGAAGGCGTGGAAAACGTGATTGTATACATCGATGATATCTTGATACACATAACAACCTTGGAAGAACTCCGTACAACAATAGCACAAGTGTTACGGATATTGAGAACAAACAATCTAACCATCAACACGAAGAAATGTGAATTCGACAGGATTCGTATCAAATTCCTTGGCCATGAACTAGACAAAAGCGACTGGTACAAGAGGACAAGGATCCGACGCGCAGAATAATCTCAGTCACCTCCAAAGCACTTACGGTGACCGAAAAGAAATATCCACAGAACCAACGGGAAGCGTTGGCGGCCGTCTGGGCTGTGGAATATTTTTCCTATTTTCTACTGGGTATACGTTTCACGCTCCGCACGGATGCTCAGAGAGTAACATTCATATTAAACCGTGCTCGGAAATACTGACCATATTGCGTAAAAAAAAAAACAATACGCTAATGGACAACAAAATTGAATTTTAGTAGGGACAACATAAGAAGAACTCAAAATGTGTCATTGATGGTACTTTATTTTGGTTTTTGCTGTAATGTACCAAAGGAATATCTACCTGTAACTTTCGATATTGAACAAATTTAAACATAATTTTTTTCTGGAAATAAACAATTTGCCGTCATTTGCCAACAAAATCTCAAAGCTGAAAAATTTCGACTTGCGACAGTATTGCATGAAACCGATGATAGATTGAAAATCGACAGGAAGAAGAAAGCCAACAACAAGATGAGGAAGAGACGCTGGTGTAGTTACTGGAGGTGCGGTTGAGGTCTTGGAAAAAGTAATGGTGGTGATGAATGTGACGTCCCCGGATGCCGAAAAGAACAGTGGAGTGGGATGTACAACGGAGTGATCTCGCTTAACATGTCGAGATCGTTAACGGCCACGTGGACTATACCTACGAGAAGGTGGTGATGGCCATCACGGCAGTTGCTGGAATCATGCCGAACAACTTAGGACCAAGCCAGCACCGGTAATGTAGTGGTAAGCGTGACTGCTTTCTCACTCCAATGGGTCTGGGTTCAATCCCAGCCGAGGTCAATAGGATTTTTCTGAGGCATAACAATCTCTGGTCACGTCTTCCTTCGGAAGGGAATTAATCCCATCGTTATCATCTTGTCTTAAGCCAGTGAGTGCTATATGCAGAAATAAACGGACGATAGAAAAAAAAACATACTCAAATACATCTAGATTGTTTCTTAGCCCTAATAATAAATCTTTACTGTTTATCCTTTTAAATCTGAGCTCCATTTCATTAAGCTTCAATTGACATATTATTTCCAAATAATTGCTCCTCTACAAACCCATTTCCCAATCACAAAAAAAAAACATTCACACCACCACCATCATCATCACCGAATTCACAACGTATTCCCCTTGGTGAAACCAATTAAAAAGAGTAAACACGGAAAGTGTAGGTATTCGATTCGTGAAATGAATCGGAAACTTTCCAACCAATCGGAGTGGAAAACTAATTGGCTAGAAAAGCGCACATTGATGGCTGTGAAATGGGATCGCTTTCGGGAAAACGAACGAACCGGCCAGTTGAGAATGTGGAAAAAGTTCTTCTTTAGGTGATGACACCTGTATTGGTTTACCTTTTTCTCTATATCTGGAGGGAAAATCCGATGGCCTTGCATCGGAAACAAGAAGAAATATGCGATACGAATTTCGGTGGGGCAAAAAATACGGAGACGAAATAGCTGAAGCTTAACCGGAAAAAGGATGGCAAAGGATTTTTCGTTTAGCCCGGTGTACCTATTCCGGGAATGGCCGTGTTGCAGTTCATTTGAGCAGTTTTTTCAATCGAGTTTTTTTTTTCTAGCTTCGGGTACGGATGCAAAGGGGTCTTATCTTCCGAGAAAAAGAAGGGATTTGCGGAAACGATTCCATTAGCCGGATCGAATTTGCCTGCAGGCAGGTTTGTGTTTGTTTCAACATACAAGCTGATTAAAATTTGTGCTCAAAGCGAGAATCAAAGCTATTTGATCAACCGAATTTCCTCTACCACAAATTTTATTCAAAAACCCAAAAATCAATTCTCATATCAAGCAAACAAATTCAAATAACCTATGACAAACCTGGTTTAGAGCAGCCCACCATTGCACCAGTCAGTGTGCGTTTCATGTACAGTTTATTGCTAACGAAGGCACCAAACTGCCACCGACGACGTGATTTGACCAAATCAACTGTGAGGTTTGTTGTGGGTTACCGATAAAATTTGATTGATGCACATATCGCCTCCAATTGCAGCTGAGGTCAATCGACAGAGTTCAGCAGAGTGCACACGGTCATCTCCGAGCTGTATTTTGGCGAGTGATAGTGACTAACTCGTTATTGTTTGTGGTCAAGCTCCCTCGCTCTCTGTCTGTTTGTCGTTTGATGATAGTTTGGCAATATTCGATAAACTTTTCAATTATGAACTTTAGGGATGAAGCTGGCGAATCTGAGGCATGGTTTTGGGAAGGAGCGTTGATAAAGTTGGAACTTAATTGGATTTTCGAATAAACTGCTGCTACTAATGCATTTGGAGTGGTACAAAATTTTCAGACTGTGAATGATGGATTATTAGAGCCGTTATGGTACAGTTATTGATCTCTGGCCACAGAATACTTGCATCAACATTATTTGATTCAGTAAAGTGTTGGCTTAATTATGCAGTGTCGTTCCTAAATCTTGGGTGTGTAAAGTTTATTCAATATTGATATGAATTTTCTAGATGAGTAAGGATTTACGGGGTATCTTTGATAATGCGGGTAACTTTGAAAGTATAATATAAAGATTAAATTTACTAGCTGCGATTTTTCCAAATAAGAAACATTGGTTGCATATTGTAGCTGAGGGTATTTCCGTTGATATCGTTTATTGTTTTTATAAAGTATGAGTTACATATTTACAAACGTTTAAAAAGACAATTTTAGTGTTTTTCGCCTTTTTTAAAAAGCACTCAAACAAATGTATTTTAGACAAAGCCATCACAAATTCAATGTTGTTTTCTTAAGGGCCACTCACATTAGATCCGTTTGCGTTGCGTTGACGTAAATTTGACAGTTAGATAATAGATTTAGCTGTCACTTTGCCGCAACGCGTCCGATCTGAATCTAATTGCTCATTCTGCTCAAGTTTTCTGATTATATACTCATTCAAAGTTTCATATTTAAAGAACTAAATTGTTTGAATTTCACTCATTTTTTTTTTCTACATTCATCGAGCATTATCAAAGTAATCCCTAATCAAAATACTGAAGTTCGGTCGCAAAACTAAAAAAATTGTGCAAATGCTTTAATTTTCGTTCAACATATTACTAACGAATTAACTCTTGGAGCCTCAGTACTTGTTTTAAAAATTGAAATTTGAAAAACATTCATTTTTGTAAAAAAATATTTAGAATAAACTTTAAAAAACAATCAAAGTTACCCCATTTTACGGTACTTACTTTGGCTTTATTTTTCACTGTTATCTAATGGATTTACTAAACTTTTTTAAATTTTTAAATTCGTAAATTAACGCAATATGCATGGTTTTCTTTTTGGCCAGGCATAGGAACAACAATGTTTTCATGGGAATAACTTTTTAGTTTTGCAATGAAATAGGCTATAATTTTTGCAGCTACACAGTCAAAGGTTTTATTCTGGGTTCCACGAGGACATCCGGGCAGCAGCAGTACCAGACGTCTAAAACATATTGCTGCTGCAAAAACAGAGCAACAGGCTTCTAAGAATAGTGCTGATTATTATGTTAACTACAGCAACCTACAACCTAATTTTAAATTCTGAGTGTCTCTAGGATGGCCCACCGAATGATCTGGAACATCCATTAAATTAGTTTCATAGTTTCATTCACATATTTGATGAATGTAATAAAATGGAATATTTGATATATCAACTGGTCATTTGCACTAATTGAACACTAGATGGTACACTGGAAGAAACGGAGTATCCGTTAAAATCTTTGCGTTGAATATTTCATCAAAATATGCTTTGATTTTCATCTAGACCTATTTGGAAAGCAGTAAAATGATGATTTTCAATATATCAACTGGTCAATTGCTATGAGTGGTCACCAAATAGTCGTCCGAAAGTTTCGGAAAATTCGTCAAATTTATTGCGTCAAAAATATGGTTTAAGCACAGACAAACAGACGTAACTCTATATACAACCTTCCGTTTAAAATATCTCACGGAACACACTAACAACATCTCTCGAACCTTTCGAGATAAAAAAAACCGTGCTTGCTAAGTCGTACACAATATCGCATACAAGATCATCCGAATAAATAGAAACATGAAAAAAGTCCAAGTCAAGCGCTGTGGTTAGGGATTCGATAATCTTAATATATTGAAAATGCTCGATAAAAAAGTGTACGATGATTGGATCTCAATACAGCGTTCGGCCAAACTGGGTTATGGCAGGGGATCTCGCTCTCCGACGATGAATCTCTGATGGATCTTCCTTCTTATGAGGCGATCAATACCTCTGGTGGTATCCAAAGGTTAAACGATCTCCACAGCCCCTTCTCCACAAACTCTTTCGTTAGCCCCTGCTCCACCTATTCCACCGAGAAAATCACTTGCCCACCGCTCTAAGGCTTACCCAGAAGATTTGAAAGATCCGTGGGTTGTCTTTCTCAAGAGCAAACAAAAGGCTTTGAATGTTCATCGGATTTCAAAGCATCTTATTAAACATTTTCAACCTTGACCGAGATTTTGAAGGTCAGGCCAAATAAACTGGGCATTAGCGTTACCGACCGTGTGCTGGAAAACAAGATTGATGCCTTTGAGCTACTTTTGCAAGTCACGAAGTTGAAATCGAGGGAGTTTCCAAGTAACAATTCTGCAACCATTTGTCATCCACTCTATAAACCTGTTCTATCATTTCAAAAGCAATAATAAAACCATTAGGTTTTAAATGAGAGCATAAGGCATATATTGATGCCTTTTAGGCTTTTAAAAGTGTATCATAAAATCTCCTCTGTTTATAAATTAAACTTTGAGGATGGATCCTCATTGTGAATAAAACCCAAATTTATGACAAGGATATCTCGAAGGATAAACGAAGTTGAAGGAAAAATTCAAGCGATGCTAACGACCGAAGGGAAGTCGATTTCAGTAAAATTTAGTTCTTTAGAAGAAACAGCACGTCTGACGGAACGGGTACCATCAACGACTGAGCATCTGGAGGAGAAGAGTGAAGTGAGCATGGTCCTCAAATTCATAAATCATTGTCAAAACAGACCAGCCTTCTCCAGACCTTGCGAATAGATGAAGATCGGAATAACTTGCACCAGTACCGGAAGCAAACCATTGAAACTGTCATTTAGCGGACACTAGTTGGTTTCCGATCTATAGTTGCGATTTTATTCGGCGAAAGGGTCATCACTAGGGAAAAAAATCATTCAACCGTACATTCCTGCATCGTTTGATGGTGCACTTCCAGAACCATCCGGAAGAAGGGGATCTTTTCGGGAATGATCGAGGTTACAGCTGTGCAAAATGTTGTGAACACTTTCTGAGTAACTGCTTCCAAGCCATCGGGAGAGAATCACCTGGAAGAACGCTAAATCGCACAGCGCAACTATCGCAAACTTTGACGTTTAACATTTTGTAGGCAACATTGCCGCCATAAATGCTGCCATAAATCTGAACGGATTGGGATCAAGCAAAATGGCTTTAGATAAATACAATACTGCCTACAAGTTTTATTCATAAAAGCCAATTCAAAACCTTATGAATTTGTTAAGGATTTCTTGAAAGCAAAATACCTTTGTCACAAATGGCCCATGAAAATCAATTTTTATGCCTCCGTAATATTACAATTATTTTGTTTGTTTTTTACAAGCTTCGGGTTTCAATCTATATTTCCTTGGATTTAACTTTGTTTTAGTTAAATTAACAATGAGAAATATTTAGAATGCAAAAATCATGAGGAACAAAAATCTCAGCTAAGCTTAATGATCGTTCTGAAGAATATATTTTATTTTCTTAATGTTAAATAATTATTAAAATCGATGTTTTCCGTGTGCGGACTCAATTTTTTCGATGTTTTCACGGACATTTCACAACAAATTTTATATGGCTCTTGGCCACTTCATGAGAACACGTTTATAATTTTGGAAATTCGGCAGGATTTTTATACCATCAGTTTTTATTTTTATTATTCTGATAAGATCGGATGGTATTTATGAATCCTTTTTTATCTTGATTGTTGTTTTTCTAGTGAACTTAGCAAGTAGCTAGGGTAAATGGCTCGAATAATGCTTTTAATTGTTGCCAAATAGCTTTTATTGTAGCTTAAATATGGTTTTGAAATGGATATCAATGCGTTTATCGTTCAACCATTTTCCAGTAAATCAATCTTGAAGGGCTTCGAAAATACACCTTTCAGAACCTTCCCCAGGGTGGGCCAGTTGGACAGATTCTAGCATCGATGAGGTTTTGGTGGATGCATAAATGGCAAAGCAGTCTTGACCAGGGTTTTATGAATGTTGTTTTATAGTGGCTTTGTAGTATTTCATAAAACTTTAAATGTTACTTGGGTTGTTACCGAAGCGAGTGTGACTCGCAAGGATTTTAATAAGCCACGCTGTGATCTATGAAGAGAGAAACAAACGGAGGGTTCTTGTCATGCCAGTTCAAAATGTCCTTATTGTTTGGAAATTCCGTATGCCCTCGCTGATTGTCCAAAGTATAAACAGCAGGGAGAAAAACTCCAATGGTCTTTGAAGGCTCGGGCACATCAGTTACTTCATTTTCCCGAGATCCCCATGTAGTAAACCCCTTCGACCTTCTCTCAGTTGATGCCCATGGGCACTGACCCTAATGTTTGCGAGGGACGTCTTTTCGTTTTGAAAGCCTCACCTAGAAAACGGTCCGAAACTGACACGCAACAGCCTCAGGAGGACTTCCTATTGAACTTCAAGTCATCTGGAAGAAACCAGAAAGTAGCGGTAATGTTTAGAAATCCTAATTCAAAGGAATTTTAATCGTATGAAAAGTGATGATGATGATGATGATGAAGATGATGATGATGATGATGATGATGATGATGATGATGATGATGATGATGAAATGCAGAGACGTAAGTGTTGCTGAACGTTTGATATGTCTAGGCATCGAATTGAAAACATTTATTCCTTTAAAATATAATGAATTTTGTTAAGTACAAGTGAAGATATGTGGTGTACTTATTTCAGCTGCGTATCTAGTATTAAATATATGAAAGTCACTTCCTCTTTCAATCCGATCACACAAATATCGAGGCAGCAAACCGTTAACTACTTTAAAAATGAACACCATAGTCAAATACAAAATTCTTTGCTTCACCGACAACCATTGTAAGGCGTCTAACATCAAAGTTGAGGAAGTGAATCTATTACATCTCAAAATCTAACGCATTATGTTATCCTGCAAGCGCTGTAATCTCTTTATTTGTGTTGCATTGGCCAAAAATAAAATGGAAGGGCAAAAGTCTACATGAGGAGAGATAATTGATTTGTATAGCTGTATTTTACTGGCAATAGTTAAATCGTTTTTCAATCGACATAGAATTCCATACTTTTTGGCAATTTTCTTGATGACATGGTCAATGTGAGAGTTGAACTTTAGTTTGTCAGCAATAATCACGCCAAGAGACGTTCTCATTTACTCTATTCCGCGAAATTACCATAAATTTAGTTTTACTTGTATTCAATTTTGACTGCTTACACTTCGACCATCTACTAAGATACTGCAAATCTTCATTCAAATGTGATACGGCAACTTCTAAATCCTTAGCTGCAATGAATAACACAGTATCATCTGCAAAAAGATTAATGTCGCAAAATCGTAAAACACGTTGCAAGTCATTAATATACATAATAAATAACAGGGGCCCTAATACACTTCCCTGGGGCAATCCAAGGCTATTCCCCACGGGACTGGAAACAGAATCATTAAAAACAGTCCGTCCAAATTTGTGGCACATATCCAGTTTGCAATGATTCATTTATAAGGTCCAGCAAAATGTGACCAATGACATGAAAGCAATCTTGAAAAAATTCTAGCATTAACATTATGTACTCCACAAATAACTCTAAGTTCATCTAATGTAATAAACAAGCAGCAACACTATATCCCGGAACACTAAATTGATCAAAAGCTTCAGTTTCTACAACATGACTTTCAGATAATAAAACTAAAAGTAGAAGATTCAACCCATGACCCAAGCCTCATAACATTGCTTTGTTAATATATCCAGGCCTCTATTGTAGAAAATCGTTAATAACAGAAATTAGAGGAATGATTCAGAAAAGTAATAAGTATATTTAGACAAATGTGACGTACACCTAAATCGGTTCGGAAGACATTGTTAGCTACTTTGGATGATTTCATTTTATTTTAATAGCTTCTTGTAACCGATAATGCACGATCGTCAGTCGTAGCTTGTTACGATATAAGGGACATGGTGGCCTTAGAGAGACCGTTTTAGCTTACTGAGCAGAAGATCGTGGGTTAAAACCCAAGCCCCTTTACATGACTGAGTTGATAGGGTAGCGTCATTTACTTAACAGGTTTTAAAATAACGCATGGCTTTTCAATGTGATTCCAGATCTAATTTACCCTTCCCACGAACAAAAACGTCCTTTCCGTGACAATCGTGGAGATGCAGAGGTATACTCGGTCTCTTGTAGCAATGGTTATTGAAATAACAATCCTTTCCCTCCCCGATGACCGTAAGGACGTGGCTGGCGCAGTTATTGACCTCAAAAATATGGATTCTCCGGATTTTGTACACTGAGAATGGATTGCTAGTCCCAAGCCCCATTCATATGGTGCTTTGTGCAAATTTCGCTAAATCTGGTCATTCACGGAGTAGCAACTACTGAAATGTATGGTCGTCAATGCTCATGCTCATGCTCATTAAATCAAAATGCCAATCAAAATGCAAAATTTCCGTACCGTAGACACAAACTCGTAGACACTAGTTTGTGTCTATGGTACGGAAATTTTGCATTTTGATAGGCATTTTGTTTTTATGGTTATTTTTAGATATCGATTTTTGAACATTTGAAATCAATTTCTGTGCAAAATAAAAAAAAAAGATATTTAAAAAAATGATTAAAAAAGTCGTTTAAACAAAAAAAAATCTTATTTTGTTTTTCCTTAAGTTGTTGTTTAACGCATTTTGTTAGCCTTTTTTTTGCCCTTTTTTTGCCGTTCGACGACGACGGGTGTGCTTTCGCGAGAGTGACGTTTATTTAATCCGTTTCTTTGCACGGGTGTGTTTTTTTTTGTAACTAGTGTAAGTGTGCCTGCGATTTGCATTGAGTGTTGGAGATTGTAAGTAATCTGAAGGATGCCTCGCTGGATACGCCCAAGACTGGACGGGCAGTAGCTGGTGGCCGTGAACGGTTCTTCGGGAAAGCACTAGATGCGACCCTCCTCCCAGATGGCCATGGCAATACAAGAAGTATTACAACATAGGTAATTGCTATTAGATATTTTGCAACCAGTGACAGATAGCGGACATGAAGAACCAGTGGAGGTGCCGGGCAAAGGTGTTTATCCTAGACAAATGGTAAGTTACAAATTCGCTGTTGTCGTTGTCGTAGGCGCCGTCGTAGTCGCTGTCGTAATCGCCCTCGTAGTCGTAGGCAGCACCGTTAGTATATTTAAAATTAACCACCAACCGCTGAAAATATGAATTATCGCGTATTTCTATTGTTCATTACATGCCAAGTGAAATTCGAGAACGTAATTTCATTGGAATAGCTTGTTTAACCAGGTCTTAAATCATCGTCACGTCGGTCATAGCTTGTTATGATTGCCTGAACCATGCGTAAAGAGAAAATCGAAACATTTAACGTCGCTTGAAAGTGCATCTTAATGAAGGCCTCTTTCGTAGCTTTTAGTTTAAGGATTTCAATCACGGTTGCAGTCGTCGATTGCAGTGGCTTAATTACTGAGCAGATAAACGCGGTCCTAGGTCCTTTCATATTAAAAATTTATGGTAAGATCACTTGTTTATCGTGTATTTTGTAAAGCTTTTCGTTGTCGTCGGTGCCGGGTTTGAATAGTTATAAAAACTTGAGTAACGCTATAATATGATATGAGGGGCTCGGTGGCCTTAGAACAACCTGTTTTGCTTACTGAGCAGAATATCATGAGTCTAGTCTCAAGCCCACCCACATTCAATATTCGTCAATCGTTTAATTTGTTAACATGACTACATGGTAATAACAGCAACTCGATGATTAAAAAAGAGCTCGTCTGCCTAGTGGCAAACGTTTTTGCTTACTGAGCAGAATACCGTGGGTTCAATCCCAAGCTCCTTCGCGTTATATGATTGTTAGGACATTAATTCAGCTTATCGTTTACCAAAACGAACCCTGCTGCAAACCCAACTCTATTACCCAATATCCCAGTGATTCCTCGTGGAAGTGCAGAGGTGTTCTCGGCTTCCATCAAAGCGAGTGTCACGTCAACACATTCCTACCCCTTCCTTTCTTGACCTGTGTTCGGGCGAGGCCGGTGCTGGTATTGCCTAGTTTGAGATCACCAGTTTTTACACATAGAGGATGATTGCTAGTCCCAAGTATCGTCTATTGGTTCTCTGTGTAATTACAGCTGGTCTGGCAATAACAGAGTAGCAACCGTGGGCGGTCAATCATGCTCATGCTCATGCCCAAGTTGTTGTTTAACGCATTTTGTTAGTTTTTATGTGTGCTACTTGAATTTTTCGCAGAAAGTAGGCTTTTTAATTAAAAGAAATACAATCAACTCTCCATATCTCGATGTTCTATAACTCGATATTTTTCCATATATTAAGGGTTTCGCAAGTCCCTTCAAATTAAGATGAACGAAACGTTCCATATCTCGATATTCTATATCTCGACCTCTCTTTATGTCGAATCAATATAGCAAGCTTTTACCCTCGTTTTTATCTCCATATGTATTTTGTGGCTTTGCGGTGAGGAAATTTTTAATTTGGATAGGGAGATTAATAGCATTTAACTGTCTATTTGAAGATGTGTTAACTGAAAATGTATCCAATTGCAACGTCACTATTCTATTGTAAACAGTAATGAAAAAGTCCCAAAAGAACGATCCATCCCTGCCAGGCATCAAGTGTGTCCAATTTAACCTTCGGTTAAGAGAACATACTTTCTGGGGTTTTCTCTGTTGAGTAGCCAATTTTCGATTATTGGCCACCCGAATCCCCAGAGTGCACACTATAGGTTCACCTATCTCTATAAGCGAACCTAACCCAAAAACTAAACAATTGCCTCTCAATCCTCGTCTTCATCGATAAACCCAAAGCATTAAAGCCTCTCCGGGAATATCCTGTTCCATATCATCTTTACCTGCCAGCCACAAAGGGCAGAAAACATCAACGTCAGCCCAGAAGCAGCACTCGGAGGGTAGGGGTGCGGCGGCAGCGTCGCATTATTTACCACCATACTTCATCAGGTTAAACCTGCAGTGGGCCCGAGCCAGCAGCAGCAAAAGTGCCAGCATCGGCCGACGCGCGTATACACAACAGAAAAGGAACAGCTGCAAAAACAAACAAACACTCCTCGTGCTCTTTGACCTAGTACCCAGAAGTGTCGTGTGCCGGTCGGTGCGGCGCGGTGTGTCCCGTTATCTCGGAGTGGGTGGCTGGGTGACGAAATTGTCCTGTAAACCATGTGCTAACGGCTGCCAGTGCTGCCAGCCTCCCGCCGACTCGGAGACAGGGATTGCCCAGTGCGCAGAATCACCACTTTCGGGTTCGGGTTTGTCCCATATGATCGCCCAGAATTTTGGTGTAAGATGCGACAAAGTTTCTCCCGTGCGGTAGGTCCGGCAGTTCGGCGGGAGACTTTGAACGTTACAGGATCACGAGGACGATTGCGCTCCGTGGGTGATTGTCGGTTGATTCTCCAGTGTGTGTTTGCGTTGTTTTTTTTTTCTTCTTTCGACTGAGCTTCAGGAGGAAGGAGGTGGACATTTTTATTCTATTTGTGTTTCGGAACTCGCACGTGTAAATAAAGAGGAGGATTTCGTTGTTCGGTCGTCCCCTCGGTGGGGTAGTGGTTCTGTGTGATGGTGACAGATGAAAAGCGGATCTTGACATGAATGATGATGATATGATTATGGAATTGTTGACATAGATTTTATTCCGTTGGCACTGGCCTGTGGAATACGGAACAGCTGTGGGTGGCGGATGAAAAGAAGATCCGGAGTGGGGTTTCTGAGTAGAAGTGGATTTCGTGGACTTTGGAAATGTGAGTCCAAGCGAAGCGAGCTGTGAGAATAAAAAATCGCACCCAAATGGAGCCCTCCGTCCTTGTCGAGGTGGAAATGTACCCCGTGTCACTTTGACATATGTGAAATGTTCCGTGAATTCCGTGGCACATGTGAGTCGGCAAGAAAAATCGTTATCCGAGTGCCTACTGGAAATGGGTGCTCATTAGGGGCCTGTGTCGCGTACCTTGAAACGAGCCAATGATAAATGTGGCGGAAAAAAGGTTCCCCGGCAGCGGCAGCAAGGATTGAACAAAAAATGCTGCTTAAAAGAACGGAAGTGTGTATTGCCATTTGTTAGCACCATCGAACAACGACGGTGAAGTGCCAGCAGCAGAAAAAAAGTAGTTTCAACTGGAACGACGTGAAATTTTGCGGTGCACTTTTCCGAGAGGGAGGATGATTTTGGAGGAAGCTTGTGAGAGGAATATAAATGGCACATAGTTGCGTGTTGTTAGCTTAGTGAAACTGGTAAGGATAGTCAAATATGGTAGTGAATATGTTGGCTTGGGTTGTTAAAAAACTTTCATCGCTGGTTTAAATTTTGAGGAAAATTTTACTGCAATTGAGCTATGGCCATTTCTCCTAAGGCAATCAGAGGATGATCAAGAGTGACATACAGTACCGGACAAGAGTTTCTGCAGAAAAGTTCAAAGAGCTGTAATTTTTTGGATGTTTTTCTGAATCTTCTCAAGCAAGACACAAGTTCTATAAACGTTTATACAACATTAGTCTGACTGTTAAAGCAGTTTACTCAACATAATTCAATGAATTTGTGTTACTTGGGTTGGCAGTTGGTTGGTCAAGTAAAGCTTTTAGCATTATTGGTTGAATCTATAAGAAGTTTAATCATTTTTAGTAATACGCTTCTGAGATTAGTAGCCTGTTCAAAAATAAAATATAGTAAAGTATAATAATCCAAATATGCTGAAATTTTTATTGTTGATAGTCGCGGCACAGTTTTTTCATGGTGATTCTAGTTTTTTGGCAAAAATCCGGTTCGTAAAAAAACATTTTTTAACACTTTAACTATTTTGTTTTTATTACTTCTGCGTGAAGTTAACGGTTTACATAGTTGAAGATGTTAAGCGTCAAATAATAGACTAAAGTGGTCATCTTTAAACGATAAATGAGGAGTTGAAAGTAAAAAGTTGATAGTTACGCTAGAGCACGGTAGTGTGAAAATTGTATGTAGAGAGTAGAAAGCGAGCAAGGACTTTGAGGAACGTACAAATCGGGTTGATCACTCCCCAACTAGGGAGTTTGGTAAAGAGAGATGATCAACCCGACTTGGACCTTCCTCAAAGTTGTCCTAACCCGCTTTCTACTCTCTACATACAATTTGCACAATGCCGTAATCTAACGGAACTATCATCTCTATACATTCAACTCGATATCTATCGTATAAAAATGACCACTTTAGTCTGTTATTTTACGCTTAGCATCTTCAACTATGTTTTAACAGTTTGGTTTTTGTCATCGTCTGAAAAAAAATGCCAGGCTAAATACTTTTTCCGTTCACATCTTCACATAAAATCCTCAGATACAGTGCCACGTAGTGAGATAATTCTGTAGAACTTGGTCACTTGAACTATTTGGCAGAAATGATCAGGTTTTATGAAAAATAGCTCATATACTGAACAGGAGGCTCATATGCGTACTAGTGCCAACATTCTGAATTTATTTGTTCAGCATCAAGCAGCCAGCCAGCCGCGCAGGTTATTAGAATTGTTTGCTTTCTGCTTCATTGGCGAGGTTTTTTATTGCTATTGTTAATGATTTATCATTAACCTTCCTAATGCTTTAAGAAAAATTTAAACGGTATTTCCAAGCCAAAAAAAGACCCTAATGTACCAGGAAGGTTAAGGTGTCTTCATACTTGAGCGGGTGAGGCGTGCATGGGGCAAATTTGGCGTTAGTATGAGAGAGTCATCAAGTCTCTCTCTCTCTCTTACCAACGCATTAAGCTGTATTCAGACAAGAGTGCACCGTGCGCCGAACCTGAACTGAATTTACACTGAAGTATGGGTAAAATTTGTTTGCAATCTTGACCTTAATAAGCCAAACTTCTAGTCACTGTTCAATCCTACCATGCTTGTTTCACATGAATCGGAAGCCGATAGTTACGAGACTCTTCGCTGCATTACAGAAAAAAAACAGTCAATATATAGACGATATAGAGATATCTAAGCGAGAATATGCATATCCAACAGATACAGACATACAGAGTAAGTTGCAACTGCAATTTGCTACAGTCAGATATTAAAGGTAAGGCAAAGGCCATAGAGTTCCTGTTATTTTCCAGATGATCATGGAACAGCCCTGAAGATTTTTTATTTTTCTGAAGCTTTACGAAGTGCCCTGAAGTTCACGTAACTTTCCTTGAAATATCAAAACAATCGAGAATTTCTCAGGATTCCTAAAAAACTATCTGCACTTCATTAAAGATCAGTGGACTTTTATGAAGTCCACAGAACTTATTAAAAAAATCTCCAATGGAACTGCCTTGAACTTCTAACGAAGTTTCCGAAACCATCCTGATGCTCACAGAACTTCCCTTAAAATCTTTGAACTACCCTGATCTTCTTTGGACTCCCCTAAAGTGATTGCAATTTTCTGGAATTCTAAGAACTTCTTGTAGATTTAAAAGCTATCCGGAACATCTCTTATGTTCTTGTATGTTTCCTGAAGCTCTTGATATTGATCTGAAGTTAATTGCACTGTCATAAAAATACCTAAACATCCTTACATCCTTACATTCTCATACACAAATTCTGAAGTTTTTTTTTATCATCTCTGAGGTTCTAAAGACTTATTGAAAAACTATGAACTTTAAAAAAATAAATTTTTTACTTAATTTACTGGAACTGCATTGAGCCTCCCTTACGTTCCCCTGATGTTTGATGCCCGCATTTTCCAGATGATACATGATTCTTTCCTGATGTTCTCGGATCCGCCCTGAAGTGCTCATGGCTTCAAGACAGTTACCAAAAATTTCCTGAAGTTTTCTGGACTTTTCTGAAGCTCTCCAAGTTTTCTGGAAATTACTCAACTTTCCTGTAGTTCTTTGGATGTCCTTGAAATTTTAGAAGCTTCTTTAAGGTTGCGGAATTTTTGTCTGAAATTTAATCAAAGTAATGAATATAGATCTAAGATATTCAATGAAGTTTCCAAAACTTCCTTGAAGTTCATGGTGATTTTTTGATATTATTGGAACTACCCGAAGGATCTCTGAACATTCCTAAAGTTGCTAGAGATTCCTAAATGTCTAAGTTTATTTTCAATCTTCAATTTTCCCTCAACTTCTCTTGTTTCCAATCTTTTCTGAAGTTGCCTTAATTTTCTAATGTTCCGGAAATTTTCACCATCGGATTAATGTCCCTAATGTTGGTCTAACTTACTTACTTAAGGGTCCTGTGCACCACCAGCGGTGCAAAAGGCCAACGTGAAAGACTTCCATCCTGGGCGGCTGCTCGCTTTTGCCTTGACCTGGGCCCAGGTCAGATTCCTATCGACTTGCTTAATTTCCTTATTGAGGCTCCGCCGCCATGAGCCCCTGGGTCTGCCTCTGCTGCGATGTCCTGCCGGATTCCAATCCAGCGCTTGCTTGCAGATTTCGTTTCCGCCCCGTCGGAGTGTGTGGCCTACCCACCTCCACTTTCGCTCTCGAATTTCTTTTGCTATCGGCTTCTGATGACATCGACGATGGACCTCAGCATTCGAGATCCAGTTGTGAGGCCACTAGGCACGAATTATATACCACAGGCATCGGTTGATGAAGACCTGTAGCTTTTGAGTGTTGGTCTAAGTGTTCCTAATATTGAGCCCATAAATATAAATTTTGAAGGAAAGCAGCTTGCCAACAAAACTATTTAGTCGTTTCCTTTTATCAACCCGAGTGAGCTGTGTTGCAGGAGCTTTTTGTCATGAAAAAAAAAAAAGAATATTATTTCATTATTGCTTTCGATTTCTGACAAAGCGTTATTGTTCGGCTCGTTGATCGCGTGTCATTTTGTCATTTGGAGATATTTTTGATTCCTTGCTAGTAACCGAAACTATCCATTTGTTTTGTACAGATGACGCATTGTTCTAAGAAAAATCAATGGCCAGAATCTTGAAATTCATAGGCCAACAGTAGAGCGAGATCCCACAATATATCTCAAGTATCGGAACATGCATGACATTTTCGGGATATCTTATAATTCCTTGCAACTGTTAGTTTCTTCAATTATTAGAACTAATTATATATAATAAAACTAAATAAAAATCTATATACTTCTATATACATATACTGAACTTCCCTGAAGATTCCTTCAAAAAAGTTCTCGAAATTGCCTGGGAATTTTTTGAACTACATTTCCTTTATTTATTTATTTACCGTCGGTCTCTGTTCCACAATCACCGACGGAATCTGATACTTTTATAACCTCCCTTTCGTTTCTGAAATTCAAATGAAGCTCTTGTAACGCTATTGAAGTCTCAGAAATTCCATGATCAATGTCCTTGAAATAATTTGAATTGTCCTTAGGTGCATTGATCTGTCCTTATGTTATCTTAATACTATTAAAGTGTTCGGTACCACCCCGACATAAATGAAACTATCCTAAAAACTCTTTTAATTCCCAGAAATACTCTGGACTTTGTTCTGAGTTTTCCGGGTATTAAGTGAGGTGGCTTATGCGCCACTCTTTTTGGAGACCACTTAACTGTTGACGGTTTGCCCGGCCGTTGAGACCCTCAGGGAAGGGTCGAATTATTCCCGAAAAGTGGAAGGGATACAAGTTGACTAACGCGAAGTCTCTGAAAAAAATCAAGGAAAAAAAAATAACCAACGAACCCTAGTAACAATTTTGGGTTTTATGAGGGTTCTGAAGACCACGATTTGGACTTGTAGAATGCTATTAAACCACGATAAAACCTGCAATTTTACTTGGGTACCTGATTGGAATTCACTTTCTGATAGAATCTACCAGTGATTTAAATAAATATTAATATTATTTGAAAAATTCCATTCCACGCATAGAACTACATGAACCGCACTGTTTATTTTACTGCAGTGCCCCTAGCGGTCGGATCTGGAATGTTCTGACAGCAGTTTGTTTTGAAATGTTTCTTCTTTCAGTGCTGAAAAGTTCGTTATGATTCATTTTGTTCAAAAGAAGTTATACTTGATGGAAGCCGCGAACCGAAAATTAATTTTGGACACCCACTTGGAAAATCCGACGTCGTTGAAATTGGCTAAATCGACCGTGTTCAGCGTTCTCAAACGTTTCCGTGAGCAGCATACTATCGATCGGCAGGATCATAGCAAGCGTCGTAGTGAATATAATTATCAGAAGCTGCATTTGAAGGCTAACCCAACGCTGTCGGATTATTATATCACCAAGAAATTCAATGCAAGCCAAAGCATTGTCAGAAGGATTCGTCAGCGAGAAGGATTTCGATCTTTTCGGGCACGAACCCGGGCACTGAAGCAGAATCGAGTGGCCAAAAGACGTGCCCGAAAGTTTTACAATGAGGTTCATATAAAGTACGAAAGATACCTTCTCATGGACGACGAAACGTACGTGAAGATGGATAATGGGCAGCTTCCCGGATAAAAGTTTTATAAAATAACTGGCCAAAGTGATGTCCCTAGCAAGTTTACATTTTTTTTTGACGTAGAACTACGTCTTTGTCGACTATACTGGGGTGCAAATCAAAAAATATGTATAGTGAAATAGTGTTAGGTTTTGAACATTAGTAACTTTGTCGTTTATCGATAGGATATTACATTACGGATCTGCTGAAATAAATAGTTTTCAAATTTTCCATAAAACACTTTTGAAAAATGTGCATATGATAATTTTCTCAATGTTTTCTGAAATAAAGGTTTTCCCCAAACCCAGTCATCATAATCGAGTACCATTTGGCTGTACATCGTTCTGTTTGAACCTAAAAAGATACAAAACAGCGCTGCTGTCGTGCCTCTGCTCATTACCGCTTCGGATGGCGTGGCATTGGGTCCTGCAGCAAGCAGGAGCAAGTCAGCGGTTAATGTGGTGTTTATATCTATGCGGATTTGCTAGCGCTAGTGTACTAGCACTGTGTAAAAATGTAGCCAGCATAATGTAAGCAAGGCATCAGAGTCTACCAACATGTGCAAGTGATCACCTTGACAACCCACGATGGGATCGAAGGAGACTGGGTTCAACTAGATCGAAACGCGGAAATTATCTATACAAAACACCTCCCCCTCCCTTTTCCACCCCTTCATCCCCTACACTGACAACCTTTAATGTAAACAAACTACAATTAAGTAAAATTAATTCCATTAATGTTTTACCCACTTCTGCCAGAGAGCCAAAACATTCCAATTTGAGAAAAAATTCGCTCACGATAATGATTGTGATTTATCAATAACTGACTGTAAAACATATCTGGTACCTCTATATATGCAATTCTATTAACATCCGAATTCCATCCTTTTTTACATATTCTGCACAAAAGATACTTTCTGCCCCGCCTCATTCATAAAAAAAAAACCGTGGGAAATCCTGTCAGGGGCGGAGCTTAGAAAGTATTTTTTTGAGCAGAATATGTAAAACTCGATGGACTTCGGATGTTAATCTAATTACATATAAGAGGTACCAGATATGTTTAACAGTCAGTTGGATGCGAAGAATCATTAGGCAGACAGTTCTCCGAAACGACCCAAGACAGCTGCAGAGAGAGTTCGGTGTTATCAAGCCTTCGGTTTGTTTACAATTCCCTAGTCACAACTTTCTTAAACAGAGCATAGAGGAAATAAATCAATTCTCATGTGATTTGAGGCATCGCACAATGGATTTCGATCAAAGTCTAAAACTGGCTACTTCTCTAGGGGTTTCCGGAAATTGACTGGATGTTGCCAGCGTGATCCTGGCTATTCTTTATAATTGCCATTGAACAGGTTGTTGAATTTTAATGTAATTAAACTGTTTTTTACCATATTCAGAAACTGGCCACTTCTCCGGGAGATCGAAACATGGCCAGGTGTGGCCAATGTGGCACTAGGCCCCCCAAATGACTACAATTCAACTAGTTTTTGAGTTTAATGTGATTTGAGGTGTCACATGATAAGTTTTATTCGTTTGAGGTCGCAATTAGCCTCATGCCTCATATAAACCGCAGCATGTTCCGGTCAAATTTCCGGAACCGGTTGACCGATTCCAAAAAATATGTGCTATATGTGACCATAATACCTCTCATTTAGCGGCTGTTGATTGGTTTATGATACTCGGTCCTTGCGGGCTCTGAAGCATACAAATGGTACTTTATATAATAGTTCCAACCATGATGCATTTTTAGGTCCAACCAAGATTCAAATTCATTGCTGAATAAAAACGTTCAATAAAATCATATTAGTAAACATAATGAATAATTATTAGAAACTAGAAAGGTAGACTTTTTCACCAAACACACATTTTTCATGTCCATATATGCATAGGAAAAACACGGCATACATTTAGACGCAGTTCGCTGTCATTTATGACATAAATAGGTCCAACCAAAATCCATTACCCACACCAGGGCAAGTTGATACGCGGTAGATGTATCTCTTAGCGGAAGTGAATAAACACTGAAATTATGTCTGATATAGTAGTTTGCGGAAGCACATAATGCCTCTCAAAAATAATTACAGTGAATATTAATTTCCGCTAAGAGATACACGTAACGCTTCAACTTACGCCGGTGTACCTTAACTATGATGCTTACTATCAAAACATTGATCAGATGGAGAACCTATATACAAGCTTTTGCTCTGACTTTGAAATTCAATGACTGAATCCCCCTTATTTTCAACAAGCACCTACTTATTGGAAACCAGACGTTTGATTTGAGAATAAAAGCCACAGTATTCTATTTTGCATCATTCTTCGAACACGCTGTAAACTACATAATACTGAAGCATGATAATTTTGCCCAAATTGGAGAACAAAGAGGTGCTTAAGCCCTGTATGATCGTTGTACCCCTTCCTCCCCTACTTCGCTGACATATGAACTAACAATTTTGTTCAATATTGAAAGTACCGTCTTCTAATAAGGAAAACGCAACTGCCTGTTGCGTTATCATAAAATTCAACATTCAATCTTTTCTGCTACAGAGACCTAATTTAAAACTAATGATGGAGCTACTGAAAAAATTAACATATTTTTTGGCAATTGTTTTATCTCACAACATGCATGGCGTCTTTATGGACTATTTTTTTCTCGGTTATACTATGGTGCTACTCCAAAATATATAACGGCTTGTTTAGGACCCCACATTTAAATTTACATAATTTATTACATTCTAAGAAAAATACTTGAACCAACATTGAACCATAACCGAAACTTTGAAATGCTTGAAAAATTTAAGATAAAGTATAATAGTCAAAAATGCATGACATAGGGGAAATGGCGGTAATTTCGGCCTTAGTGTCCCTAATTTGGGCCCATACATAAATTCAGCAATCAACTAAATTTTCAATAGCAACCAAAAATATGCATTTGTAACGTCCCAATAACGCGTTCATCTTGATAAAATTGATAAATAGCAGACTTTTAGCGAAGGGCCCAAATTAGGGACATGTAGGCCGACATTACCTACATTTCCCCTACATAAATTTTGCGTGGTTCTACGTTATACTGCGGTCGTGTCTAGGACACAGCCCTTTAATTTTTTTCTTTTTTTACTTGATTTGTTTTCCGTCGATCTTGTTTTCCGTGCTAGGCATCAATGCTACCGACGCCAGGGAGGCAGCTCCCACACTTGGACCCTACCTATCGACCCATCAACTCATGAACCGGGAACCAACGGCTTTACTTCCCTTCCGAAGGAAGGCGTGATCAGAGATGTTATGCCTCAGAACATCCCGGCGGCACCGACTGGGATTAAACCCAGGCCTGCTGGGGTGAGAGGTAATTACGCTTACCACTACACCACCGGCGCCACTCTGAGTTTAAATTTGTTTTTGCCGATAAATTTGTAAGAATACTTATGATCTGGCAAGGTATTTGCAGCTGCGGACAAAAACCCAGGTTTTCGTGACAAACAAGTCTATAGATTCAAAAATGTACGAACAGGAGTGCCTGAAAAAACGTATTATTCCGTACATTACGTAGGCTCACAATGGACAATTTCTACAGTGGCGTAGATTTCTTCGAACAGGACATCAATCCACCCAACTGCCCTCAATTCCGCCCCATTGAGAAATATTGGGCAATTGTCAAACAGAAGTTGAAGAAGAGTGGAAAGGTGATTCGGAATGCGACGGAGATGCAAAGATGCTGGAACAAAATGGCCGCTTAGGTTAGCCAACAGAGTGTCCAAAATATGATGAGTGGTATTCCAAGAATAGTTCGAGATTTCTTCAAAACCGAAACAATTTGTTTCGTTAATTTTCCTTTAAAGTATAATAAATTACCTTCATGTCGAGTACTCAACATTTTTATTTCATCATGATGGTTCCGAGATGCATCCGTTTTTTTGCGTCCAGATATTAAATGACTCAAGCTTTATGTACATTCAAGTCAAAAATTAAAAATGCAACGTCATTGTTTTTTCAGTGCAGCACCGATTTCGACTGAAAAATTGTCATATTACTCTATAAATTTTTCTACGGAAAACTCAACTGATCGAACCCGTAATGGGATGATAAAATATTCAGAATAACCAACCACGCCACCACCGCCGTTCAGAGTGAAATGTTGCACTAAAAAAGTTCATCTATTACACGGAAAGTTGGTGGATTTTATGCGCTTTGAAAGCGAAATAGAAGTGCTCGCTGGCTGGCTGGTTGCCGCACTATAAACATATTAGGAAGCAGTCTGTAGAGCTGTGTGAAAATCCTGACAGGAGAGTCTTACGTGAGCGAAGGTTCGAATCCTCCTCATGCATGTTGGGTATGTTCTGCTCAGAACGGCTTCCAAAGCCGTTCGATATTCGGCGGGGACCTTCTCTCGGGAAAGTGGGACGAGCTGGCAAGTTTGTTTTGATTTATGGTCTTATTTATGGCGAAAGTTTTGCGAACGCGAGTGCTGCTAGTGCTGGTGCTGCTACTGTTACGGTGCTTTTTAGTTCGAGTTTTCCGATGACGACAACGGAAAAAGTGAACAAACAGTCCCCACGTGGGATGCCCGACAAAAGGGGTTCGAGTGTAATTACATTACTTGGAACTTTGTTCACCGTTGGCTGCTTTGGCGGGTGCTGGGGGTGGTTGGTGGAGTCGAGGTATGAAAACCGGACGGTGGCTAGTCTGGGCAAATGTTTGGCTAACTTGGGGATGACCGGAAGCGTGTGTGTAGCGTGGAAGTAAACGTAGGGGACCTACCTGAACTTTGATGATGGTAATGGAATTTTTAATTCTGTGATTTAGGTGTTTCCAGTTGAAGAGGGTTCTGTGTGTACGTCCTTCCTGGGAGGTGAATAACATTTGCTTTAACTTGAAGATAACTGGTTTAACCAACCGTTTGTGGGGAGAAGTTCCACGAAAAATGACGGATCGATCTGACACGACCGTCTCCGATTTGCATGAAACTTTGCATAACTGTGTGTTATGGTCAATCATTCAAATTTGAGCCAAAATTCGGTCACAACAAACTTCAAAATGGCGTATTTTCAAAGAAATACTACTGGAAAAGTTAGTTTCAATCAAAATAATGTGTAAGACAATGTTGTACGTTAAAAAAATTAAGGAACAATATAAATGGTTAATATTTTAAAGCAATTGTGGGTAAAAAATCAATACCACACAGATAAAAATTCTGAATTTTAATAGTGATGTAAACATTCATTTACGTAAACTTGTATTTCATTTCACGCAACCAAGCAACTTGTAAACAATGTTGTTTACAAACATGGGCTTTTGTATACAATATTTGCTACATTGCACGAAATGTCTTAGAACTTTACATGATGTATAATGTAAACTTATTTGATATGTGACGCTCCATTTATGTGCATCATACTGAACATAAATTTACACTACTTTTTCGAACTGTGAACTTCTTAAAACTACAATAGCATAAAGTGACTCTGATCTATATTTATTGGATATATTTCATTAAGGAGATTTTAAGCCTATGGCTAGTTCATCTCCGGAGAAAGGAGAGGCCTCAGAGTGAGTAACCTCTGAATACATGGTATATTAACATTTTGGCTCTTCAACTTATTTGGAAAAATAACAATATATAAAATAGTGGAACAGAGCAGCAACAGAAAACAAAATGATTTAAAACAAGCTACAAATGAATAATCCTAACAAAACAGAGCTCAGCTGGCAAGGGTCCAATAGGGAAATCCATCCAGCTGAGATGTCCCGACGGCCAAAAAAAAATCCTGCTATACCAAGTGGTAGATTTTGGCTTCTTTTAAGAAGGTTACTAGTGCTGCCGAGGCCGAAGTATCATTCCCGAGCAGATCGCTGATGCTGGAAGTTAGGCAGAGTGACTTCCGAAGATTTTGGAACTCCGGGCAGTTGCACAGGATGTGTTCGATGGTGTAGAGTACCCCACAGATGATGCAGCTTCTGCGGAACGGCAGGCCACCATAGTTATAGTAGATTTTGGTGTGCCCGATCCGAAGTCGCGAAATCACGCGTTGATCCCTCAGGTTGTCCTGTTCACTCCATGCTTCAGTTGACCCTTTCACTTTGCAGAATCACTCGGCCTCCCATGCTGCTCGATCCACCGTCTGGCGTCCTGTAGGGGTACCTTGTTGGTGAGTCTGGGACCCAATGTCCCGGCTCCGGAAAGATGAACAGCTGTTTTGGTGCTTCCGAGGTGATCGCTTGAACGACGCTGTGTGAGTCGGTTAAGATAAGTATCGGTTTGTTGGCAGGCGTCGTAGCAGCACGGAAGATCGCTGCAGCCTCGGCCGAGAAAACCGAGCACTGTGGACGACGACTGCTGATTTCAGCAGTACCGTCTCCGAAAATCCCTATACCTACTCGGTTTATCGATCGGGAGCCGTCGGTGTACCGGTGTACGTGGTCGGCATGCATCCCCTGCTTTGAAGCGGTTCTTGATCCGATTGTCCAATTGGATTCGTGAAGAGTGCCAACCTTTCTCTCCATGCCAATGGACTGGGGGAGGTCGATGACGGCGGCCTTGTGGAGGACTCTGTTCCCCTCGTCGAGGAGAAAGATCGTACTGTTTCCGGAGGTCTTGGCGGAAAAGGCGGCGGCTTTTGTGGCAATATTTGCGTTTAAGCAGAACCGGAAAGGAAGAAGACCCGCTTCGATGCATGCGGCGTCTGCTGGAGTGGATGGCAGGAGACCAGATATGATGCGGATGTAGCTGTTGTATACCGGTGCTAGGGTTCTAACCAGCTTCTCGGAGGCGATACAAGTACTTTCCGTCCCTTAAAGCAACCTACTGTCGATGATGACTCACGCCACCCGGAACCGAACATCGCGGTTGTTGTATTGGTGAGGCCGAGAGATCGTTTTAAGGAGGTTGAGTCTACTGCGGCAGTCCTTTTAGACCTGTTGGAAATGCTGGTCGAAGGAGAGCGTTCGGTCGATCAGTAGTTGGAATGGCTTGGTCGTGGATCGTAATTGAGGTGCTATTGACTCGGTGATGAGACAGACATATGTGGCACCGGATGCTCTTCCTGGCGGACAGCTGGAAACCCATCGAGTGGGTCCATTTGACGATGGTTGAGACTGCCGCTTGCGCTTGCCGTAGGGTTCGGATCTGTGTGGGATCAGTGGCCACAATCAGCACATCGTCAACGTAAACAAATGTGTAAATGCGCCCAGGTAGCCGGTCAAATACCCCGTTCATTTCCACCAGAAACAACGTGTCTGCGATAACGGAGCCTTGAGGGACTCCGGTCTCCTCGCTGAAACTTTTCGACCGCGTGTTCCCCACTAATACACGGAATGACCGGTCGGTCAAGAAGTCTCGTATGAAATATATCATATGCCCCTTCAAGCCCCAGTTTGTAAGATATTCCAGGACGGCTGGCGTCCACGTCCGGTTGAAGGCCATGGAAATGTCCAATGAGATGATTTCAACGTGATGTTCCTGGTCGTAAGCTTCCTTGAGGACGTCCCCCAAAGTGGCTAAGTACGTGGACGTACCGAAACCTTGTCGATAGGCAGCTGTTGGTCTCAAGGAACATCTTGAGTCGACGGTTCACCATCCGTTCAAATACCTGGGCCATGCAGGATGTGAGAGCGATCGGCCGGAACTTAGATGTGCCCCTGTCTTTTTCGTTTACCTTCGGGATGGGCAGTGTCGGGTAGGTATCCGAGACCCAGAGTTGGTTGAGCATGCAAATCTTGCCCTCAAAAGGCAGTTTTATTAAAGTGGATATCCGAGATCGTCGGGTCCCGCAGATTTGCCGTTGCTGCGGCTTAGTGCGTGCTGGAGTTCCTCCCAGGAGAAAGGCTCGTTCATCTCAAGGTTGTCCGTGTCGGGCAGAATGCTGAACTCAGCTACTGATGTATGGGCAGGCTTTGCCAACAGCTGAAAGTGGCTATCGTAACCGGAGATGGCTGAAATTTCTGCGAAATACTCTCCGAGTTCTTCGGCGACGGCTGCTGGTTCGGAGATGGTAACTCCGTTAGCTTGTACATGTAATGGCGTTGAATGCCGTTTACCGCTGAGAGCATTAACCCTGCTCCAGAGATCGGAAGAGGACTGGGAGCGTTGATGCTTTCAAGGAGACCAGACCAACTGTTTAGCTTCGCACTTCTCACTTCTTTTCTGCATTGAATATGCAGTGCACGGTACCGGGTTAGTAGATATTCCCTGTTTGGGTCATCGCTCGGGGTTCACCTGAGTTTCCGTAGAGCTTTCCGTCGGGCCTTAATGGCTTTTTCGTGTGTCTTCACTCCACTAACGGAGGGATTTTCGTCCAGGTAGGCTGCTGGTCTTTGGTATGGTAGCGGATGCAGCATCTAAAACCAACTCAGAATAATCCGGGATGGTTGACGGACTGTGTTCGAGGATCAGGGACAGAATTGTCCCCTGATACCCATACCAGGCAGCCTCGTCGTACCGCCAGCGAGGCGTTTTAGTGACTTCTGAGGCCGTGGCTGACGAAAACTGCATTTGGATGGGGTAGTGATCACTTCAGTACAAATCCGCATTGGTGCACCACGTGACTTTTCCTGCTATGGAACGGCTGATCGAAGAGACGTCAATAGCCGTGGCGTGACGTCCGTTGAAGTATGTTAAGTTTCCATGGTTGAGCACCGCCATGTCTTCTTGAACGAGTAGGTCCATTAGGATGCTTCCTCTAAGATCCGGACTAGGACAGCCTCAAGTTGGATGATGCCTATTGAGGTATCCGACAAACATCCTTGGTTTTGTCCGGTGATTTTATTTGATAGATTTGGTAGCAACGTTCTCCTACATGGCAGGTATGCACAGGCAATCGCAATGTTTGCTGGCTTCTCCAATTGAACGGCAACTATGGGAAGATCAGTTCCCAGGTCAATCTCGTTAAAAGGTATGCTGCTTAGAACACCGATGGCTACGGAGTGGCGAAAATTGCTACCTCTTTTGAGGGTCCCGACGTATTTTCCGGTAAGCGAACGATCCAGCTGGTCTACCGTCACCTTGTTAACTTTTTGGATAGCTATCACCCAGGGTGGTAGCTGTGGGAAAGCATCTCCAAGTCACCGAGGTGGTTCAGGAAACCGTTCACGTTCCACTGAAATTTGCAAAGTAGTTAAAGTAGGCTTTCTTCAGAACGCTAAAAAAAGCACTCACAAAACGGGGGGTGTAAAATTTTGCACCTATTTTAGGCGCAATTTCGTAATTGATCGCGAATATTGGGACGCTGGAGAAGATTCTTTAACTCGAGGTAGGAGATTCAAATTAATTTTTAACAAGCCTTTGGAAATGCATATGTTCGACGCTTAACTATGTTGAACTATCAAAACATTTAACCTATGTACGAGCTTTTGCGCTGATATTGAAGTTGAATAACTGATTATTCCTAAACACATACTTATTCGAAACCAAAAGCTTGATTTGAGAATATAAACCAACAGTTTGTTCAAAATTGAAAGTATCGTCTTCTGATTATATGCGGCTTTCACTAGCTTCTTCACTTCAGAGACCTAATGATGGAGCTACTGAAAAAAGTCACTTCTTTTTTGGGCATTTTTATATCAGAGAAATAATTTTATTTAATAATTTCCATGAAAAATCCTCCAGAAATCACGAATTAAGGTGAGAAACTTGTTTATATTTCGTCATATGTTCATATTTAATTTGCAATTTAGGAACCACATGTAATAGACTTTGTATTCGCATTTTCATAAGGTCCTGAATTTGGCCAAGCTTTACTGAGTATAAAATCCAAAATATGTACATACGACCAAAATAATAGGTTTCTTAAACTGTATTTTAAATCAATATCAACAAAAATACACGAGAAGATCACTGAACAGCTTAACGTAGTCTACGTTAACCATGCGGTCGCGTCTTGAACACAACGCCACCAATTTTGTTTGTGTAGCAGACACCCGGTCCTACCGCCTTGTACCAGTTGACGATTATGAAGTATTATAAACTTTTAAGATATGTCACTCATTATACTTTTGGCCATGGTAAAATGTACGAAAATAAATAATCGATTGATTCTTGACGCCACGATTTTGGTCTCGTTAGCATATGAAACAATTGCGACAGCTTAGTTTTTTCGCCTCAGATATCGATTGCAAACAAAACAAATGGATTGCATTTTATGAATCGAAATCTTAGTATTTTAGTAGTTAGCAGTTTTGCAGACAAGTTTACCCATGTCCCAGCATAAATAAGGATGAACTGAATGTTTTGATGAAGGGCTATTTCGACAAACGTCCATTCGGCCAAATGCAGGAAACCTATCTGTTCATATTCCAAGCGCCCCGGAGTCAATTTACTATGTCCTAAATATGTTTCTTGTCGGCGCTGGTGGTGTAGTGATAAGCGTGACTGCTATCTCACCCCAATGGGTCTGGGTTCAATCCCAGCAGCTGCCTTCCTGCATATTCGATTACCATCAATGGATGGCAATCGATGTCCGTCGGTGGTTGACACTAGATTGCGGAACAGAGACCGACGTTTAATAAAGGAAAAATAAAAATAAATAAATATGTTTCATGGATCTCATATTTATCCTTAACTTCAAGGATTCCGAAACCAATTTCTAAAATCAGTCTCCTACATTCCAAAATTCCGGCACTCACCATATGTCCAACGAAAAATAGCATGATTTTGTAACTAATTATTCTCGGGATTGGTTTATTTTGTCGGATCACAGAACTTACCACAGCTTTCAATGTTTTGAGAAAAATTCAATCATGCCCTCGCTGGCAACGCCCATGCTTATTGTGTGACAATATAATACTCCATGAGTCCATGCCAAAAATAAGACCAACACGGGTAATCGTACCCACTATTTATCAACAACATGCTTATAACCACGCCTATCGGAACGCCCCAAAAATTGCTTGACTCTGGCATATTAATACTTCACAAAACCGTCTTCAAAGGCTGAATTTTATGTTCATGTCCCAAAACCAACCGATAACATAGAACTCATCAGTCCAGAGCTGCACCCAGAATTGCCATCCTCAAATCCCGTTCCCAACGCATTAGCCATTCCGATAGAGCTTTGGGTACATCGTAAAACTTACAGCGAAAAATGATAAATATTCAAATGAAAAGAACCCTTCACCAAATTTGCCCAAGTATGTTCCATTTTCGCAGCAGCACGTCGTCCTTCTGGCAACTGAACTCAAGAGGAAGCCCAGAAAAATTCTTTACGGAAGGTTGTAAAAATAAATAAAAACCCTCCCGGTCAAAGGAAACCGGCATGGGTCTATCCTTCGACGGAAAGCAAGATGGAAAAATGTGGAGAAAACTCGTAAAACGTAGAACACCAATTGTGGCTTGGGCAGTTTCTCCTCCCTGCCAGTCTTTGTAGCTGCTCAAGAAACCTGGCAAAGTGAAAGAACGGAGATCCATGACCTACCGGATGTGGGAAAATCGGAAGACATGAGGTGAGCCTTCCCGGGAGGAAAATTGTGGCCAAAAGCGTTGCCTACACATCATTTGTTTCAATTTTCTCCCGTCCGTCCGAGGAAAATGAAGTAGGCAAAGCAGTGAAGTAGGGTCAGCCAGTGCCGGTCAGTTCTCTTGCTCGGAGTCCGATCTCATAAATTACAGTGATGTTTCAAGAGCAGCCGCATGCGATTGGAATCGTTTCATTCCCACAATGAGTGAAGGGTAAAATCTTCACAACAGTAAGAATAAACTATCGGTACGTGGGCGGAAAATTGATTTTTGATTAGCCTTTGTTTCCCGGCGACCATCGAAACATCACGCGCCGTAGCCAAAATATTCGTGCGCCTGGATTGCGTCAATTTATTTCCTTCTCACCGCAAGATGGGGCTGAGGTTGGGTGGTGGAGCTTTATTGACAGAAAGTGATTTAAAATCAATTTGGTTTTCGTGTACGTGCACCATAGTAGAACGGCGCTGGCAGTGCGGTCGAGATTGCTACCAGCAACTCATAAATATTCGATCAATTTCTGAATTGCAACTCACCTTTACTCGGAAAGTTCGCAAACTCCAACGCCGTCCAATGAATTGGCAAAATGTGGTTCTGTATTGCACTGAACGTGGAGAGCACTGCTCGCTGGATCCATTTAACCTAATTTCCTTCATATACCTACTACACTTAAGAGCTCAGGTTCGTAATTGCACTAGATTTCGATTGCTGTAGCCGCAGCACAACCAATCCTGGCTCTCATTCCACACTTTGTTGAATTTTCATCTCGAACGAGCGAAAAACAAAAAAAACAACGATAAAAGCGTATTTCCGGTCCATGCCCGGAGGTAACTGCGAGAGGATCATCAACCATCGGAGATGGGAATTTTCATGGCAGATTACACGGACAAAAGTACAGGTGCATTGAAGGGATGCAGGGAAATTCAAACGAATCTGCACGTGGGCATCCTTCTAACCTTACCATGCTTTCCCCGATTTTTCCTATGAGCATTTCCATTGATGTTGACTGCATGCGAAGAGAGCACTCTCTAATTGGATTGCATCACGAACGGTTTGATTGGAATTTTCGAGATTGCGTAGCAACGGTGGTTATTAAATGGTTCATGCTTTCCAGGATTCGCTAGAATGAAGCAAAGGTCTGGACATATAACCTGATAAACGAAAAAAAAAACACTTTGCAGGGATTTACAGTCAACAGAATGCTGGCGTAGAAAGTGTTCCAAAGGGCGACAACAAACTGTACTCATGTAAAGATTGGCTTCGAAAACACGGTGTGGTTTGGGAGATTCAAAGTTCATTTTCAAAGATACTAGGACTAAGAATAATGCTTAGGGGATTAAACATGGGGAACATTTTTTTATGGGCAAGTTCATGAGCTCGAGCTTAGGCAAATTTTTCAGGCTGAAAAAATTATAAAAAAAAAACTTTTGGCTTTGGATCTAGGAACTAGGTCTTAAAAGTACTGGTATTGCGAGCAATTGACATCTCATAACACTTTCAACTTCAATTGATTACTGTGCGGTATCAACTACCCTCCGCATAGAGATGCGAGCCGCCCACTATCCATCACGCACGTAACCCTGCGCACTCCTCAGCAGACGAGACGGGTGACAACGAGAACACGCAGCAATCGTCTCTCGACCTCTTTGCCCTCGGACCACGACCGCGTACGGACGCAAAGGTAAGCTCTCAGGAGAACTCCCAGAACGGACACCAAACCATACCCTGGGACAATCAGGCTTTTCTCCGGGTAGGTGGAACCCCACAATTACATTCTTATGACTGATCCATTTTGTTATGCCAGATTTATATTTAAATTAAATATACGCATTACAAAAGGCAACCGATTTCGAGTTGCCGATAATAGAACAGCTGGATAACATGCAGTTCCAATGAAAAGGTTTCCGAAGAAAAAGCGGCTGCCTAAAATAGGCACACTGAGAAGTGTAAAAACTCTTTAAAACGATTTCGAACAAATCTGTCGATCTGAAATCGATAGAGAAGCAAGCAGTAGATAAATGAAAACAAACAAACACATCACATGTGTACGTGACGATGAGAAAATGCTAATCGAAGTGCGGATGCTGCTTGGATTCACGAGAATATGTAATTTCACACCTCAGATCCATACGCTCCTTTCAAGGAACGCACACTCGTGTACTCGAAAAAAAAAAATGCAACACTTCCTGTTGTGTAAAAACTGTGAAGTAATGAAATTGGGTTGTTAGCAGAATGCTTAAATAAAACAGCAAAAGGTTGTCTTCCATTTAAAAATTGATTAAGTTTTGAGTAAAACTAGTTCAGAGTGTAATGTTTACATGTGCAAAATCTCTTCACAATATGTCAAGTGGCTTCCAAGCAAGAAGTGCTTCGACAAAAAATTATGGGAGCGGCAAGAAGGTAAATTCTTCTGTCTAGTTCGTCGAGCAGACACTAAAGCGAGCCGGACTTCATGTCTTCAAGGTAAGGAAGGCGCCTAACCGAACTGATAAACAGAATATGGTGGCCAAATTCCGCGCCAAGAAGCTGTACCGCGAGTGGTTGGTACAGGCGAAATGCATCGTAATAGACGACGAGATGTATATTAAAGCGGACGTCAAGCAGATCCCCGGCCTGGAGTTTTTCGTCTGCAAGTCCCACCTGGATATTCTGGAGAAGATCCGGAAGACACTGATAAAGACTGAAATCGCTGAATAAGTGGGAAGGACACTGATATAGTCGAAATACGTATCTGTCATGGATACCAAAATCAATTAAGTGGAATTAAATAGAAGATAACCGTTAATGCTGTTTTATATTAAATACACTATTTTTTCTTATACTGGCTTTTCAATTTAATTGTTGATCAAAATTCTAAGAACTTTTTTGTCCGACGTTTCGGTGTTTGGATTTGGTTTTCTTCAGGGAAATCAGGTTGTCGACGCAAAAAGCCCTACGATCTTAATCCAAAACGAGCCGTGATGAAGATCCAAGCCCTTGGATCGAATCGTTGACGATGATAAAACTGTAATCAGCACTTTTTTTTAAAGACTGAAAAGCCGAAACAAAAATTACTAATTCTTCAAGGTCTTAAATCTTCCCCGACAAACCTGACTTTCTAAAAGTTTTCAGTGTTTTCCTGAAGATATTTTAATTGGTATAACTGAATCTCTGAACTTCAATAAAGTTCGGTAGACTTCTCTGAATATCTTACAACTTTTTGAAAGTTATCGCATTTTTTCTGAACTTGATTGAATTTCCCTGAAGCTCTTTAATCTATTCGCAAACGTTTACCATGTCCATGCACTTGAAATTCCATTGAAGATCCTAGAAGTTATCTTTAGACTTCCCTGAACTTCTCAAAACTTGTCTGATGTTTTTCCGTCATGAAAATCCCCAATTTTTCAAGAAATTCTTGGAACTTCTCTAACATTCCGTAAATTCTCCTGATATTCATGGAACTTCTCTAAAAACTCCGTTATTTTCCTGAAATTAATGGAACATTCCATAGATTCCTGGATTTTTCTACAATTCTACGAAGCATCTTGTAAGTTTTTGCAATGAATCAATGCTCATAATAAATAATAATAAATACATAAATCAATAAATAAAAAAAAAAAAAATCTCAGATCGTCTGTAAGTATTCGGAATATCACTGAAAATAATAGAACTAAGCATGACGAGTATGTTTGACCACCCATGATTGCTACTCTTTTATTGCCTTACTTACCTTACCAATCAGGCTAAGGCCTTGTTGTCCTCTGCTGTCCGAAGAAGTCGTCTCCACTCTACTCGATCCCTGGCCACAGTTCGCCGGCCTCGTAGTCTGCGAAGGGTCCGCAGGTCACCTTTACTCGGTCGATCCACCTTGTCCGCTGCGCGCCTCTTCTTCTTGTTCCTGTTGGGTCGCTTTCTGAACCATTTTCACTGGGTCGTCATGCGACCGCCGTAGTCGCCAATTTTCGCAATGTGGACGATGGATGGTTCTCCCAGCAACTGGTGCAATTCGTGGTTCATTCGCCTCCTCCACGTTCCGTCATCCATCTGCACTCCACCCTAGATGGTACGCAACACCTTCAGTTCGAAAACACCAAGGGCGCGTTGGTCCTCCACGAGCATAGTCCAGGTCTCGTCGCGGTAGAGGACCACCGGTCTAATCAGCGTCTGGTAGACAGTCAACTTCGTGCGGCGGCGAATTTTATTCGACGGGAGCGTCCTCCGGAGTCCAAAGTAGGCACGATTCCCTGCCATAATGCGTATTTGAATTTCTCTGCTGGTATCATTTTCGGCGGTCACCAGCGAGCCCAAATACACAACTCATCGATCACCTCGATTTCGTCACCGTCAATCTGAACTCGGGGTGAGAGGCTAAAATTGTCTTCCCTAGAACCACTTCCTTTCATGTATTTTGTCTTTGATGCGTTGATGGCAAGTCCAATCCGTCTAGCTTCAGCCTTCAGTCTGATGTACGTTTCCGCCATCATCTCAAAGTTCCGTGGCATAATGTCAATGTCATCGGCGAAACCAAGGAGCTGGATGGACTTCCTGAATATCGTGCCACTCGTGTCTATCCCAGCTCTTCTGATCACACCTTCTAAGGCGATGTTGAACAGCAGACACGAAAGTCCATCACCCTGCCGTAACCCCCTTCGAGATTCAAAGGGACTCGAGAGTGTCCCCGATACTCGAACAACGCACATCGCACATCGTTGGCCGTTGTCGTTCGATACGGCATGCAGGCTGTTTGGCCCGATTGCCGGTCTATACATTGCCTCCCGTCCTACCTGAGCGTTCATGTCGCCGATGATGATTTTGACCTCCCGTTGCGAACAGCCGTCGTATACCTGTTCCAGCTGCGCATAGAACGCTTCTTTCTCGTCGTCGGGTCTCCCTTGCACGTTGATGATACTGTAGTTGAAGAAACGGCCCTTAATCCTCAACTTGCACATCCTCGAGTTTATCGGCTGCCAACCAGTCACGCGTTGGCGTGTCTTACCCAGCACTACGAAGCCGGTCCCCAGCTCGTTGGTGGTGCCACAGCTCTGGTAGAAAGTAGCCGCTTGATGCCCGCTTTTCCATACCTTTTGTCCTGTTCAGCAAAGTTCCTGCAGTGCTACGACTTCGAAGTTGCGTGGTTGAAGTTCGTCATAGATTAACCTATCGCAACCCGGGAAGCTGAGCGATTTGCAGTTCCATGTTCCGAGTTTCCAATCGTAGTCCTTATTTCGTCGCGTAGGTCTGTGCCGATTGTTCCGATCCGTATTTCTTTCTTCAGTATTTGCAACTTTATTTTTTCCAGGGCGGCTTGTTGGGCCTGCCCCAACCCCCTGTGTCGCCGGGGGACCATCGTGCACAGCTCTGTTAAGAGTCCCACGCTGGCACTAGGACGGTGATCAGCCGCTCCTAACATGGAGAACAGACGCCGTTTTGAGCCGCACCTCCATGGTGAGCAGACGATCAGGTTTGGTGAAGCATTTCCTCTATCACCGTACTATGGTTACCACGCCAGTGTTTGCGTCACACCTCTTCACTTTGCTATTGCCGGACTGGCAACATTGCCCAGGTTACGCCACCCAGCTGTATCCATGTTTCAGCTGGTAATCTTTTGTTATCATATGACTCGAAGAGACGTGAAGTAGGAACTTGTGAGGACCAGGGCTAGGTATTCCGCTCCTTCCAGGTTGTCAAGTCACCATTTTGTAGCTCTGTTATTGCCAGATTGGCTATAATTTCACAGAAAACCAAAAGAAGATGCTTAGGACTAGCAATTATCCTCAATCTTTAAAAAAAAAAATTGGTGCTTTCAAATTAAGCAATACCAGCGCCGGCCGCACCTGAACGCAGGTCATGAAAGGAATGGATAGGAATGTGTTGACGTGACACTCGCTTTGATGGAAGCCGAGAACTCCTCTGCACTTCCACTGGGATGTTGGGTAAGAGGGTTGGGTTTGCAGCAGGGTTTGTTTCGATAAACGATAAGCTGAATTGACGTCCTATAACGCGAAGGAGCTTGGTATTGAACCCAAGACCTTCTGCTCAGTAATCAAAAACGTTTGCCACTAGGTAAAAGAGCTCCTATTTAATCATCGAGTTGTTGTTATTACCATGTAGTCATATTAACAGATAAAGCGATTGACGAGTCTAGAATGTGATAAATGTGTAGACTCATGATGTTCAACTCAGTAAGCAAAAAAGATCGCTCTAAGTCCACAGAGCCCCTCATATCACATCATACCTTTTTTTTTCCTCTGTTCGGGACATAAAACCACTGCGACCAGTAATTTGATCTATTGTAGTATATCCCGTGTCCTTAGTTCAGTGCATGTCGTATTACTCCATCACTATTGAGAAATAATGAAGCATTCGATTTTTTTACAGTTGTCATTCTCGCATTTATCGCAAGGATCCGACTCTAATTGAAAGGTCCCGCTATTTATACCCTTCGGAGTGTTGGAACACCCTCCAAAGGCGCGCTCCTTTGTCAATCAAAATTGGATCTCTTAGCAACAAAAACAAGCAATGACACCGATAATGACCATGCATCAGAACCCTAGTCTTAACCACTTCAAACTAGGGAACAATGAATAGAAGATTTGGAATCACATAGGTGAAGACTAACTCATTTTTTCCTTGTTTCAAGATCATCCTCGGTCAAGGCAACCCGGGGCCTTGTCACTATCAACAAGGCATAAAAAGTAACAAGGACTAAGATGTGTTCCTTTGATTACTGAAAAATCCTGTTCCCCTAGTCTGAAGTAGACAAGACTAGGAATCGGTGGTAGATCTTACATCCCGTAACGTACCATGAAAAGGTGATCTACCCATGTTACGGGGCACATCATACCTTTACTCGAGTTGTTGTAATCATTCAACCCCAACACCGACGAAGACAAGCTTGTAACTGTTCGTGAATTTTCGTTGAGGTTTTCGTAAAACTCAGTGGCTTAAGCACCACTCTTGGTTAGAAGAGACCACTGGTCGATTCATGAGACCTTATTTCAGAGACCTCTTGAACGGTTTCCGATTACTAATGGCACAACTTGCTTTATTAAAAGTAAAACGCCAAGTCCTGTAGAACCGTAGGTATTAACGGAACGAAAAAAATTACTCTGACTTACCCCAAAACATGAACGAAACGGAAGGAGAAAGAAGAAATGCTTCCTCGACTGAGCGGGATCCGAAGGAAAAATTGAACGTAAGATACCCGAGCAAAGTCGGTTAACAAAATGAAAGCAAATCGATATTAAACTTTGCAGTTCCTATCAAAATGAAAACTCATTTTGATTTCAATTGTCGCGACAGAAGTCTGATATCATATTGTGCTTTCATCATGCAGTCGAGGCTTTTTAAATCAAAGCAACTTAACTAGAAGTTTTGCTGTTAATTTCTCGATTAAAATTTGGTTTAAATTTATCTGTCGTTGAACTAACGATTATTGTTTATTTGTTTTGTTTAACACATTTTAGGTCATTTGTGACTAGCCCGAGGTGACATTTGAGCTCATATCTTTCAGCGTGAGAAGCATGGATGCTAACCATTTTTGACAGGCCCGTATTCAGTCAAACATTATGAATGCAAAATCAGTAATCAAATTGATTTCATTGAAAGCAGAATTAGTTTTCCGTTTGATTAAATAGTGTAAAATTTTGCTCTCATTTTTGCTGTGTTAACCGTTAAGTCAACCAAAATTAGATCAAATGGAGTATTCAAATTAAGTTACATCATAACAGCAAATTCTGATTTCAATTTGATCTCTATTCTTGCTCGGGTAACGAGTGTCTTTTATTCCAGGGGAAATCATTCTAAAGCATGAAAACTAAGCTAGTTCGTTTTTTTTTTTGTGTGGACTTCTGGATGGGTTCCCGGAAAAGAGCAAATCATGCCGGTGAATAAAAACATGCTCTAAAATACCTGCGCAGGTTTTTCGAAGCGAAGAACGACGGTTCCATGAAGGTTGACGGTGGGGACTCGACGACTCGATGATGGTGACGAAAAACGAGGGGCGATGGCACCGCACAAGAGCTGCAGAATGGCGAGCAGCGATGGAAGGTGGCCCGTGCGCAGTATGGCCGAACTAAAGTTGCAGAGAGCTGGGCATCGACCGTAGTCGTACTTTCCAGGAAGATTCGCTCGGTAGAGAAAAGAGGGCCAACTTAGCACCGCACGGCTTCGCGTACTAAGCTTCCACGATGACCGCCCGGGATTAAATGAAACCTGCCCCTCTCCTTGGATTGAATCCGGACCGTGATACGCTCTTGGCTACGCACTCAAACAGTCAGCGCTCTCGGACAGAATGGTCCACAGGGTTTGTAGCGGGAAAGGGATCTCGTCGACGGTTGATTTCGAGGAATAGCGAACTTCACTCTTCTCAATTTAGCAACCTTTTACAGGCGGGCCTTCACTTGGGTGCACGAGTCTGATGGTCCGTTTCACACGGGCGAAGGGAAAGATGCCACTTAAACGGATCCCCTTGTCTGGCCTTGTGATAGCCGAATCGAAGATATATTTCCAGCCCGTACAAAAAAAAAGCGCAATGCACTGGAAATCCAACGCGAACTCACAATAATTATATATGTACAATATAAAACTAAATTCAATTATTACCTTTTTGTGCAAAATTCCACTGAAGTTCTAACAGGTACAATTTTCTCAATAGTGAATCGCTGAAGATAACAAAACTGCCTAAAAATCCCTTAACTTCTCTGTAGTTCTACAGATCTCGATAAGAATCTCGGAACTTTGCTTTAAGTAAATTGAACTGCCCTGAGATTCTCTGATCTTTCATGATATTCTCGAAGCTACCCTGAATCTCTTGTAATGCTCCTCAAGTTGTGGTACTGCCCTGATATAAATGGAACTGTCCCAAAAATCTTAAAACTTCCCTGAAAATCTCTTCCCAAGATATCTCTAAAATCTACAGGCTGGACCGGGAGACGAACCCTCATTACATGGTTCACATATGCCTGAACCACAAAACCACGAAGAGCACCAATTATCCCAGCTCGTTGTACTCATTGTCACTGTCCCCAATTATCCCAGCCCGTTGTACTCACTGTCGCTTTTTAGCATAGTTGTCCCATTCGTTAAAATAGCAAGCTGAGAAAAACACTGTTGAATGCACATGGGCTCTTATGGATGGGACAACATTTTTTTCCTTGATTTGTTTTCCGTCGATCTTGCTTTCCGTGCTGAGCACCAATGCTACCGACGACAGCTCCCACACCAGGACCCTTCATATCGACCCATCAACTCATGAACCGGTGACCAACGGCTTTACTTCCCTTCCGAAGGAAGGTGTGATCAGAGGCCAACTCCGACTGGGATTGAACCAAGGCCTGCTGGGGTGAGAGGTAATCACGCTTAACACTACATCACCGGTGCCGCTAATGGATCGGACAACATAGCTTTGGTATTTTTCGCGACATTTTCTGAACAAAGTAGGAAATTTGTCATGTAAATTGTAAAGTGATGGTACTTGACAATCGGTTCCAATGTATAACTCATCTTCGCAACAACTGCTAATGGGACTGTTGTGCCGCACAGTGCAGCAGAAAAAAAAAATAATAAAAGAAACATTTCCAACTCTCTTTGGTGCGTAATATCAAAAGATCCTGCCATAAGCTCAAAAGCGAAAAACTTAATTATCGCGTTTATCAAATTATACAAATTAACCAAAGCAGACAAGAAAGGGGTACGAGGGAAACAAACAAAAAACGTTAAATTGTATTTATTCTCATGATTTGCATACACCCATCCACCCATTATCACGCTCATTCATTAGAGCACCAAAGCGGCCAAGTGGGAGGAAAATTGCTAATTCGCATCTCTTTCTCGCAGTTTCCCCTGTCTTTGTGTTTGCTTTCGTTCGGGCTTCTGTTTCCCATTGCCGTCCGGACGGGCTCGCTCGCTGGATGGATGCACCCTAGCCAGCCATTCGCGCCAACTTCAATCGCTGCTACAAATAGAGAGCTGGTAGGAAAAAAAATCTCGTGCTCAGTGACTTGCTTCTCCGGCCCTCCGATGCGTCGTCGTCGGTTGAGAAAAAATAGCCCTCGGAGTTGGAGGTGGATGGAGGGCATGTTTGTTATGGTTTGCTCTTGTCGGAAGCATATGAAGGAAAGAAGCAGTAAGGGAGGCCCGGAACCCACCCGCAACAACACCCACCGAGTGGCGTCGTTCGCTGGCGAGTTGTCGAGACGGAACAAAGTGCATGGTCGACGACGAGAAAAAGACCGTCCGTCCGGTGGCGCTTTGGTCGTATTCAATTTTTTTGAAACAATGAAACCATCATAACAACGTTTGTGTACGGAGGGTGACTCGTGGTCGGGGGCGCACAGTGGGACGATATCAAAAATAGTGAGACATGACTGTTTGCGACGAAACTATTGAGTGTAGCATTTTGATATCTCTTAGAATGTTTCTTCAGTTTTTGAGTACTTTAATTGAGTAGCATACCATAGCATAGCATAGCATAGAACAACCTGCACAAATTCGCAGATGGGACGAGCTCCGAAGTACTGTTACGAAGAAGGCCCACCTCCATCCGGTACTGTTAGATAGTAATTTGGGAAATCCTTTAAATTTGTCGAACCGGAAACGGAATTCCTTTATGAAGAGCTTTGAGTGGGTTGGTTTATTTCCTTTAAATGCCGTTATAATTGCTTATCTTTTGACAGATACGCGTATTTCGCCTACTACTTGCAGACTTCATCAGTGCCAAGTACTCAACACCAGTGGTTAATCACTACCTCTTAGATAAAGGATGTTTCTCCTTCCAGCAGTGCAGAGCTGTCCTTTAATTGAGTAGTGAACATTTTTGATTAAGGGGCGTATACATTAAGATGAAATAAATAATTTTTTATGCCTTGTTGAAATTGATGAACATCTATGGAAACATAATAGATGAAATCATTTTAAGAAACTTTGTTCATAACGTCAATTTTCTATCCCTCAATTGGACGAATCTATAGGGTGGAAATGGAGTGAAAACGGTAATACCCCATTAAAAACCGTTTTTTACCATACCTTTTTAGATTGAATTTTTAATTTTTTGCAATGTTCTACAAAGTTGTAAATGCTCTATAAATGCACATTTTTGTTCAATGAGGCAAATCGCTATCTCTGTATTTAAAGGGTTTACATCCGTATTTATAACTTTTCAACACTAACTTTAAAGAGGTGTATCTTGCAGGTTAGCAAGATTTATCAGCTAAGCTGAATTTATACCCTACTGTTACATACACAATTCATATGGGGATCCAAGGGGATGCTTTCATGACCATTGTTCCAAGTATGTACATTAGAGTGGGTTGCGACTGCGGCAAGGTTGTTTGGTAAATTATTTTCAATCTAAGTCCGAGTTTTGGTGAAATTTGAGCAATTTTTGGATGTTTGGAAAGCAAATGAATAGGATCGTTCCGTTTCCCATACAAAATTTAAAATTTTCCTGCAAATCTAGATTAAGCACCTGGAAAATCTTCAACTCTCTCATCGGGACATCGGAAAACAACTCGGAATCGTGCAGTGAACGGTGAGTAGTGTGATTAAACGTTACTACAAAACTCTGAGCATCGACCGGAAGGAGAAATGCGGTTAGAATGGATACCCAGTGACCCATTTCAGAATGCCTGGTAATTTACGACCACTCCGAGGTCACTTTTACTTACTATAAGCCCCGCCTGTTCACTCTATTAGTGATCTGGATCACAAGCGTGTCATGAAAGCATTTAAGCGGAATCCCATTGCTTCGGTCAGGGATGTTTGTGTGTGTGTGTGTGTACAATCTAACCCTCACTGTCCGGCAGTGTTATTATGAAAGAAAACTGCTTTTTATTACCCTTAAATTAAAGCAGGTTTAGTCCGGGACAGACATGGAAAATCATATACATTCATTTCATGCAATCATTTACAGTCATTTGCCTCTAACTCTTTTTATCAACAGCATTCCGCAAAATTATGTTTAGAGCTTTAGTAGGTTTTGTTATTAGCTACAACTTTTGCCCATTACTCCAATCTGTATCTCTTATGCATCACAAATTAGAGCGGGCAGAACTTGTTACTTTTGTTTAGTGAATGTAAAATACATTCACTGAAAAACAGTAGTGGCTTATGTTCGCTCTGGTTCGGCATACATAAGAGATACGGATTTGAGTTGTTAATAACAGTTGTAGTTGATAACAAAACCTACAAAAACTCTGTACATTATTTTGCGGAATTCTCTGAAAAAAGTTAAGAGCAAATGAATGTAAATGAATGCACGAAATGAATGCAAATGATTTTCCATGCCTGGTCCGGCAGTTAGAAGGTGTTAGCTCTATTGCAGCTCCAGTGACCCATTTCAGAATACCTGGTAATTCACGACCACTCCGAGGTCACTTTTACTTACAATAAGCCCCACCTGTTCACTCTACCTTTATCAAATGGATAATGGTATCATAAACACACCTTCAGATTAACAAAATATTATTTCCAAATCTGGCACGTATATAGCTTGGAAATTTGTTCAACTGTATTAAATCGATTTGAAAGGACATTTCTTATCAATTTTGTTTCGAATACCTCTTGATTCATCTGCTGACAGCACTTACTGGCCCTTACCGACGACCAACGCATCTGCCCGCAAAAGCAACAACGCCTAAATCTCAAAGCTCTCCGGACGTTCCCTCGAAAATGCAATCGAGATATGTATAAAAACAATCTTCAACTGGAACGTACTCACCAAATCAATACATCCGGGAGCATATTCTCGAAGCTTATTTTTCTCTCGCAATCCCGTCTTCGTCGAACGGCAAAAAAAGGAAACTCGGTGAGCAATTTTCCCAAAACTTCGGTCAGAGATGTGGCCAAAAAGTTGAATCTGTCCAAGTCTTTCATTTAGAGAGCCAAGGACCGGGAGGGACTCCATGTGTACAAAGTGCAGAAGGCTCCAAATCGTGACGAATGGCAAAATACGGTGGGAAAGTCACGGGCCCGGAAACTGTGCACCCAGATGCTGACGAAGCCTCATTGTCTCATCATGGATGATGAGACTTACGTCGAGGCGGACTTCCGACAGCTTCTAGGACTACTGTTCTTCACCACCCAGCACAAGCTTGATGTTCCGAAGGAAGTAAGGAAGCAGAAACTTTCAAAGTTTACCAAGAAATACATGATTTGGCAAGCGATCTGCTCATGTGGAAAATGGAGTGCGACGTTCGTGACTACCGGAACTGTAAACGGGGAGATCTACCTCAATGATTGTCTACAACTGCGTCTGCTTCCTCTGTTGAAGCAACACGAGGGCCCTAAGATCTTCTGGCTAGCTTCGTGCCACTATTCAAATGTTGTCCTTGAGTGGTACGAAGCCAACGGGGTCACTTTAGTACCCAAGGACATGAACCACATGACACTAGGCGAACGAGCTCCGTTTTAATCATCGATTTACTGTTATTTCCATGTAGTCATATTAACAAATAAAATTATCGACAAATATCTAACGTACGTCATATCATTGTCTAACCAAATTTTTTTCTGTACCGTTCAACCCGAATTATAACAGTAGAGTAGAGAATTACTTCGGCCTAATCGCCATATCATATCGTTCTATGATTCTAATGTGATCTATTATTGATTATGATTCTGAGATGATCCTATACAATAGTGGCCTGGGATAGATCTTAACATACTTTTCCTGCAAGAATCAATCATGTGTATGAACCTGGGTCGAGCAAAAGTCATATTCTACCGAAAATATTGCTTTTGTATTCCACATTTTTCCAACAGTTTGCCTGCACGTTTAAAGGAAATATCGTACTTCATTAGTACAATAATACATTATTAATGAATATTCAAACTAAACTTTAATACAATTAAAGCTTAGCACACGGATGACACGCGACTGAAAAATATACAAAACATAAAACTAGCGCACACCTACAACGCATCGAAATCTTATCGACCGAGTGTCAAACCATCATGTTCGATGGCAGCGATCACGACATCAAACACATCAGACCCTACAAACCGATCAAATGCGCCGGGAAGCAAACGAAAATCATGATACAAACCTCAACTGGAACACACTCACCCAAATCAATACATGTATGTATCCCGACCACTTACCCCCACACAGCAACGACAAATCTTCACCTCACTTCGCTTGTTGTATAACCTCACCCTCACAACGCGACATGAAAACCATATTATTTTTTTCGTTCGACTCCAGCCGCACATAAGATAAACTTCTCATCCATATCACTTCATTTCTCCCGGCTGGCACGCCCATCACCGATCAGCCACAAACCAAGCAACCAAACAAGGGCATTTTATCCCATTTCCCCTTCAAACCACTCCGTGCACAAAAACAATGCTCATCGCAAAAACCCAACAATAGATCAACGCGGTCGCGTCACACCGGCAACAAATGGAAGAGAGAACACACCAAGCACCCAAGCAACAGGGGCAAAACAGCTGCACAAACCTTTCCAAATCAAATCAACGCACCTGGGACACAAAACCAAAAAAAAAAAAAATCTGAGCGCCGAAAAAAACCACGCCAGCAGGCCGGACTCAATAAAATAAAACAAAAAAAGGCACGCAGTGGAGCAAAACCAAAACTGTTGATACTCAAAGCGCACTCTTTCTGAAGGCTCATTGCTACATGTGGTAGTAGATAAAGTTGGTGCGGAATAATAATAATGAAAAAAAAAAAAACAAAAAAAAAACTTGATAGTTGTGTCAAGTAATGACACACTCCATTTGAGTTTAGCACAATTAGCGTGAAGCATGACAGATGTGAGAGGAAATTCTGACACCGCCAGCAGTACTGGATAAACGAGGGGAAATACGGATGTTTTAACCAACCGGTGGAAACTTACGATTTTAAATTAGCTCACTACTTGACTAGCCTATTGGTCCCAAGCAAATCGATTAACGAACCCCATTTTAGTTGAAATTCTAGTACTACACTTTGTTTGTTTTGATTCGCTATGAAAGTTTGACATATAAAATGAGGGGTTCGTGGATTTTCCTATGATTCGAGGGGTGCATCGATTAACTTGGGACCGAAGAGAGTACCAGAGCTGAGCCAAAAAGTTGAGCACGTTTCTTCGGGACCTACTAGTCTCAGAGTTACCTCTATGGTATAATTATCTAGCCTTTAACATAAATTATACTGGACAGGTCATATAAGGGCACTAATTTTGGATTTTTTGGCTCTCTAAACAAGTTTAATGGACTGCAACTTTTTAATATGAGTAATGAAAATCCTGAAATTGCTACTACTGGTTGGTTAAAAAAATATAATAAATAACGGTATAATTATGTGCTTAATAAGTTGAATCAGTTTCAACTTCCAATAATTTTAGTAAAACGTATCTTATTTGACTAACATTTTTCAAATTGTTCGCTCTTGAACCACTTTGAACTACTCCTGTATTTTTTTCTAGTCGAAACATTATTTTATTCGAATAGGTACATCAGAATTGATGGTCAACGAATAGTATCATTTTTTAATCCATGATGGTGACTTTCATTTTTCAAAATTGCTTAAAATACACTACACTATGAGTTTTTTTTGTATCAGAGAAGACTAGACTGTTGAACCAAATAAAAGCATAATTATTTTGACTATGAATAAAAAAATTGCGATTGATTTGATATATTGTGCTTCAAGAAATTACAATTTTTAAAACGGTGCTCAAACAAGAACGTTTTAATGAAATTACTCATACTTTATGCAGAGTCATCTCATCAGTGCTCTTAAAAAATACCGGTTTATTTTGAATGTTTGATCAACCAGTAGCCCAAATTTCAGCAATTTAAATGCACATACTAAAAAAATTACAGCTCTTTTAACTTTTTTGGACCGACCAACATTTCACAATGAGCCCTGTAACATGACTTAAGAGAGATTCAAAACAAACTGCCTTGGCAACCTCTACCAGGGATGTTTTTGGCAACACTACCAATGCAATCAAGATAGGCGCTGCTCGATTGGCTCCAGCTTTGACAGTTCGTTTGGCTCAAAACCAGCCAGTCCACTCCTCTCTTATACTAGACCCCTTATAATATGACCGGATTTGTACATACTTGGAAATGAACTAGTGAACTTTTTTGCATAAAAACGTCAGTTTTATAACTTCAAAACCCTTCAAATAGGATGATGTTCGGCTGAAAATCTCCTAAATAAAGAAAAAAAAAAGAAAAAAAAGGATGATGTTGCGTCAAAATTAAATGAAAAATTTATTTATAGTAATTTTGCTTGAAAATATTCAAAGATTAAGAAGGAGGATATTTTGAGGCAAAAGGAGGACATGTCCTCCTTTAGGATACCATAAAGTCTAGAACGCGCAAACATTGGTCAACTTCAAATTGGTGTATTTCTGTTAAAAATGCATAGCAAAATACTTGAAATGCTGCATTTGGAAGTTGAGTGTATAAACAATGGTTGCTATGATGAGTTTTCACCGTTTGCTCTCCAGTTTTCAAAATGACGTCCAAGCAACAGGAGCAGCGTGTCAAATTTTGCTCGCGCAGCAAGAGAATCCTACGTTCTCACACGCCAAGTTGACAAAATTGCTGAATGTGGCCAAATCGACCGTGACAAACGTTTTAAAAGTGTTCGGGGAGCGTCTGTCGACCGCCAGGAAGCCTGGAAGCGGCGGCAATCGTAATCCGGACGTGGCAGCGACGACGAAGAAGGTGGCGGTGAAATATAAGCGGAATCCTAACCTCTCCATCCGGGACGTCGCTGGCAAGCTCAATGTCTCCCATTTCCATGAAACGAGTCGGGTTGTCGACGTTTAAGAAGGTGAAGGTGGCTAACCGAGATAACAAACAAAACACGTCGACAAAACAGCGGTCCCGAAAGCTGTATACGAATCTGCTCACAAATTTCGACTGTGTCGTCATGGACGACGAAACTTCCCAAGTAACAAATCTAGAGCTGCTTGGCTATATTCAAAATTTATAAAGGTTTTATTGCAGCTGCAACCATTACCTACAGCTTTATCACGGTCATATACAATGCAAGTCATGAAACATTCTTATAGCTATCTACAAAACCCCTATAAAGCTAATTAAGAAACCAACTGATGCATATGCTATTTTCACTTATGAAAGGTTTTATGATTGCTTCGAAGTATACAAAAAAGTAATATGAATTGCCCTTATAAAACCAAAAAATAAATCCCTTCGTTGCTCTATAAGTAAGCGCAATAAAACTAGTTGGCCATGAAACAGTTATTTTAAAACAATTATAAGCATTCAGTTTCAACTTGTCAGAAATTTAAATAGGTGGTTTATTTTTACAACATAGAAAAGAATCAAAACTTTCCGGTACTTCCAAGCGGAGCGCAAAGAAAATCAACAAAATTGTTAGCATGAGCATGAAAACATTTCGTGTATACGCATACGCGACGTAGTGTGCGTTAGAAAAACGTCAGCAATCTCCATGATACTTCCGTTCTCGCTCGCATATACATGGGGTGACACGGTCGAATCTTGGTCGAAATACATGGAATGGTGACAGTCCTAGGGCAAAAAGGTTGAAATCACGCATAAATTTTCATAAAGGTTAATGTACCATTCAAAACTTTTCTAAATGTTTGTAAAATTCATCGGTTGCACCTGTAGAATAGGAATATACATTTGCCCTCAAATAAAAAAATGAATTCAAGCTGAACATTGCATTAGGTCCTAAGTAATATTGACAGATTCTCTTCGTCAACTTTCTCTTTGCATCCCCACGGTCATGTAAAGACATTCCCAGGTATTTTCAGCACATAAATCGACAAAAGAAGCTTTTATCTAGCATCCAATACGACAAACACATCAAGAAACGGTTCTGTGAATAAGTTATTAACGAAAGAGAAAGTCGACGAAGATAATCGATCAATGTTACTTAGGACGTAATGCAAAGTTCAGCTTGAATTGCTCTTGTAAAAAGAAAATAGTTCTCGTAATAAAATCATGCATTATGCTTTTCTGTTCTGCTTTCATCCCATGCACACTGGGCCAGGAATGCAACCTAGCGGAGCAAAATTAATAACTTCGAAACGAAGCATTTCCGCTACTGGTTCCAAGTTATATGGAGTTAAAGAAAAAAATGTCGAAAATATGTTTTTTTTTCTGTTTCGGTTTTTTTGCTTACAGCTTTATAATGTTATATTTTTCTCTTATGGAAATACATTAAATAAATAGCTTTTGTTAAGAAACATACTGGATTAAGCTTCAAATTTCAAAGATATTGTTGAAAAAACGATTGGCTCAGATTTTGGCAGTTCATTTGGCTCCAAACATTCTCTCCTTCCATCTCTCCCTCTGAGTATTTCAAGATGACAATTGGTTTCCTATGGTACACACTAAGCCAGGCCTCCGCTGTTCGGTAATTTTTTGAATTACGAAACTTCTCGGTATAAGTTTAAAAATCAGTGAAAAATTTACAAATTTTTAAATTTATTACGAAATTGTACGGACCTTGTTAAAATTATTCAATCATAATGTGTCGATTTTATTGATTTCTAACGAGTAATGGTAACTTGAAATTTTACCGACTTTTTCAGTAGTTCAAATACCGGGCAAAATTTTACCGACTTAGGTGATCCGAATTCAGTGTGTAGTTAGTATTTTCTATAGGACCAGCAACGTCGTTTCTCTTTTGACCCGCTGATCCATGTTTCTTATGAGGGGAAATTTAGACAAGTAATACATTGAGGTTAAAAGGTGTCAAACGTATTACGATTGATGTTGTCAATATTCGTATATTGATGATATTGATAGCAAGGTTTTATGTTTTTTTATCAATATATTCTGCGTATTGACAAAGTGAAATGAAAATCAGCGTTTCGTCAAAACTTTTTATCAATCATCATCATCAATATCACCTTTTCAATAATATTGTCAGTATTTCAATTTGTTGTCAATATATTGACATTTGTAATGGGTGCTTCAGCTACCTAACAACAACAATGGCAGCTGAGCGGCCGAAACAGCCGATTAACGGCTAGCTATTTGTTGAGACATACGGCCGAGGCTGAAAACCTCGGTCAGGTCACGACACTACATTCGATAACGTTTGACTTTACCCAAAAAGGAAAAAGACGCATGTTTCTCTGTCCAACCAAAAGAAGAAAGAAAGCACATTTTGTGTACTATTTTAACTTCTCCCAAAACTCCAACGCATGCTTCAAAAATGTAACTAAGTGGAAAAGTAGCAGATTTGTATGAAGAATAGACACATCTAAATAAATTACGAAACAATGCGAACTCAGAGAAGATAGAATTAGGAAGGGGAGGCTCGTCGCACATCGCATCGTCTGCCGCAGAGGAAGAAAAGTGAAAACACAACCAGAAGGTGGAAAAATGTGCAACACCAGTCCAGTGAAAGGGAAATGCCCACCCCCACGGTTTTCGGGGGGTGGGATAAAACAAGACCGTTGAGCAGGCCTTTCGTAGCTCGTGGGTTAAGATTGGCCATCGTTGTCGCTGTCGTCGTTGTTGTCGTTTGCTTTGTGATGATGATGATGATGCCGATGAGACCGACATGGAGGTGGCTCGGATTTGCCAAAGCGGAAGATCTTTTGGAAGAGTTTTAAAAATTGAAAGATTAGACACTGGTCGAGGTATGGTTGAGCCAACGAGTGCGCCCTGGGACATGGAGTGGCTTTGTTTTGACCCTCATCATAGTTGACGGTCTGCTTCGACGACGACGACGACGACGGTGGCGTCTAAATGGTAGTGAACGAGACTTCCTCCGCAGCGGCAATAAAACGTTGATCGGGCAATTTAGCAATCGTATCGGTACAACAAAAAGGCGGAAGTCAGCTGTGCAGCGCAACGGCGTCGTAGTCGGAGATGGATGGAAGCGATGGCGTTGGCAGAGGCAATCGCATTGTTGGCGGCCATAATAGTGCAAACGAGGTCCAAATAATGCTGACTAGGGTTGTTTGTTGGTAGAGATGCTAAATTGGGCTTCGGCTAGCGACTAATGCGGATCGTGATTTTGGCTGGGGCAGGAAAATTTAGAGCCAGCGTCGCGTTGAACATTGAACTTGTGCAGTGAGGCGCAGTTGCACAGGTAATTGCATTTTGTTTGTTTTCCTGCGACGAACAGAATGTCTCTTCGTGAAGCATAGAACCGCAATATTTTTATCCATTGCTTATAAATTATGTATTTGGAAGGGGGGTTTCAGTGGTTCAAGTAAAGGTCTTACATATCGGTCGGCTTCATGCTTTTGTTCTGACCTGGGTTCAGGTCAAATTCCTATCAACTTGCTTGATATTTTTATCGATGTCCCACTGTTATGAGCCCATGGTGCGATATGCATCATGTCTCGCTGCAGAAATTTCATATTCAAATTGAAGATAAGGATTTTGGTAAGTTGACTAATCTGATTTGATCTCCAAATCTTTTAAACTCACACTGTAACACTCTTGGTTCAATCGTCGGACGCACTTTGGCTTCCAAGATACTGAAAACTTTAACTTTGCTCACCTACCGTTTAGTTGGATTCAGCGATTTTGCCTTGCTGACGTTGTTGGTGAGACTATAGTAGCTATATTCATAGTCTGGTGGATAGAATCTCGGGAATCAATTGAGCTATCAAATTGCAGAACCAACCAAGCAAATCATGACCAACAACATAAAAGAGCCCATCAGCTATTGCGAACAAAACTTCGGAAACCTTTTTCTCATGACTCAAGGCTCGCCTACGCAAATTGACACCATCTTTGGGTTGAGGAAAGTTTCCCCAATCCGATAATGCCGGTAATTTGCGTTCGATTGGCGAGGAAAGAATAATCAACGTTAATAGTGCCTTTTCAATAGTAGGTCTACAATATTTGGAATTGGTTCCGCTTTTTGATGGATCGAAATTCTTTCCGTCAGACTATGAATATAGCGACTATAGGTGAGACCCGCCGCAAAGGAGCGTTCGGCTAGGTCGTTAAGTTTACTCTGCATATCAGGGTGCTGTTTTGCAAATAGAAAAACATCATCAACCAAATCGAAGTCGTCGACGTGCTCTAAAACAGCCCACGGTTCGGTACACGGTCAATTGCACCTTTCATGATCTCGTCGATTACGATGAAGAACAGTAACGGTCACAGTATACATCCTCGTCTAATACCAACGAGCACCCGGATAGGTGCTGCAGCCCAAAATGGTGAGGACCACAGGGGAAAGAGCGTCCAACATAGCTCTGGTCTTCACAAGCTCCTACCTCACGCTTCCACGTGTCGGATGATGACAGCCAGTATATGCCCATATATGTGCTTGTAGCGGGGTGTGGGCAATGTCATCACGATTAACCCATATCGTGATTATAACAAGGCTGAGGAGGTGCGTATCGTAGAGCGTCTGTCCACCAGGAGGTGCGGCTCAAACAGCGTCTGTCTGGCATCCAGCGACTGAAACAAGAAATGTTGAATCGTGTCAACTAAACTTAAGATGGCAGCCCCATCAACACGATGTAGGTATCGCGATCCTGGTACGGTAGCATACTGAATTAAAAAAGTAACCGAACGGAATTTTCGGCAAATGACCCAACATGGAAACTCGGTTCTTGGAATGTCAGAACGCTAAATGAACCTGGACGAGTGGGCCTTCTGGCCCGTGAACTGCAAAAGATGAATGTGAGTGTGGCTGCTATTCAAGGAGTACGGTGGCTTAGATCTGGAGAACGTGAATTCAGGGCGGTAGATCCTATCGCCCACACATCGTATCTACTACAGCGGTGGCGATTGAGCAGAACACGGAGTTGGTTTCGTAGTGATTGGGAAACAGATGAAGCGGGTTATGCGGTGGAAACCGGTTAGCGAGCGCATCTGCGTTCCGACTAACGATAAATCCGATGACGTGAAGGACGCGTTTTATGAAAGCCTGGATAAAACCTATGATGAATTCCCTAAACACGACGTGAAGATTGTCATCGGAGATGCAAACGCGCAGGTCGGAAGAGAGGAATTCTTTCGCACAATCATTGGAACAGAGAGCCTTCATTCTGCAACGAATGATAATGGCCTGAAGCTGATAAACTTCGCTGCTGATCGTGATATGGCCATCAGTAGCACCCACTTTGCACGCAAGGATATCCGAAAGCACACCTGGAGACACCCTAATGGCGAAACTTGCTCCCAGATCGACCACGTGTTGGTGGATGGTCGGCATTTCTCGGATGTCGTAGATGTTAGGACCTTCAGGGGTCCTAATATCGACTCGGATCACTACCTCGTTGTCGCGAAAATTCGAGCGCGTCTATCGACCGTTACGAGTTCGCGAAACCGGAGATCGATGCGTTTCAACATCCAGCGTTTGACAGTAGATGGTGTTGCTGCAGAGTACCACCAGAACCTGAATGAGCGGATAGCGGAAATCAACGTGAACGAGAATCTCTACAATCTGTGGGAAGCTGTCCACGGAGCGGTGAGCACAACAGCACGAGAGGTGATAGGTACAACTCAGAGGCGCTCCCGGAACGGGTGGTTTGACGAGCAGCGAGTGACAGAGGAGATAAACGTCGCCAGAAGCCGGATATTGGTGTCTGGTACCCGTCAGAACAGAGAGCGGTACAGGGTAGCAAGGTCAGCCGAGAAACGAACCCATCGCAGGAAAAAAAGGCAATACGAGGAACGCGTTATTGCTGAGGCGCAAGAAAGTATGGAGCAGAATGATATGCGAAGGTTTTACGCAACTGTCAATGTCGTGAGGAGTAAGACAGCGCCGTCTCCCGCCATGTGCTATGACCGTGAAGGTAATCTGCTGACAGATAAAACGATGGTGGCTGCCAGGTGGAAGGAGTACTTCGAGACGTTGCTGAACGGAGAGAACGAGAGAGCATCTACAAACAGAACACACATCGACGACGATGGTCAAGCTGTGGAACCACCAACGCTAGAAGAGGTGAAAAAGGCGATACGAGAGCTGAAAAACAGTAAGGCTGCGGGGAAGGACGAGCCCCCGGCCGAACTTCTCAAACACGGAAGTGAGCAGCTGCACCAGATGATCCACCGTATACTGCTCAAGATATGGGAGGAGGAAGAATTACCCGCTAGTTGGTTGGATGGTCTCGTTTGTCCCCTCTACAAAAAGGGACACAGACTGGAGTGCGCCAATTACAGAGGAATCACGCTTCTGAATTAGGCTTACAAAATATTATCACGTGTTCTGTTCAACATATTGAGACCGCTTGAGGAATCCTTCGTCGGCGAATACCAGGCTGGTTTTCGTGAGGGTCGATCAACGACGGATCAAATGATTACCCTGCGTCAAACCCTTGAGAAGTTCCGGGAATACAACTTGCAGACTCATCATCTGTTCATAGATTTCAAGGTAGCGTACGATTCAGTAAAGAGAAACGAGCTATGGCAGATAATGCAAGAAAACGGTTTTCCAACGAAACTAATTAGGCTGATTCGTGCAACGCTGGATGGTTCGAAAACATGTGTACGGGTTGCAGAGGAATGGTACCATCATCACAAAGTCGCACATGCTCCTTGGTTTTGCGGACGACATCGACATCATCGGAATCGACCGTAGAGCAGTGGAAGAGGCGTTCGCGCCTTTTAAGAGGGAGACAGCGAGGATTATTGATCTCACGATAAATTCTACCAAAACGAAGTACATGGTCGCCGGTAGAAAGCGTGGGAGCAATAGTGGTGTTGGTAGTGAAGTGGTGCTAGATGGCGAAAAATTTGAAGTTGTGGACGAATTTGTTTATCTTGGTACTTTAGTGACGTGCGATAATGATGTTACCCGCGAGGTGAAAAGGCGTATAGCAGCCGCGAACAGGGCTTTCTATGGGTTGCGTAGCCAGCTGAAGTCCCGCAGCTTGCGTACGAAAACGAAATTCGCGCTGTACAAGACGTTGATTGTGCCGGTAGCCCTTTATGGCCACGAATCGTGCACGTAAAGTGCTGCGAACAATACTCGGCGGTAAACTGGAAAATGGCATCTGGCGGCGGCGCATGAATCACGAGTTGTACACACTAATCGAGTCAGTACGGTTTTACCGAGTTTTTGAATTGCGGAACTGTTCGGTAAAAGTTTAAAAAACTGTGGAAAATTTATTAATGAGAAAATTTGTTCTGAACTTGTACATACTTAGGGGAATTTACGTATTCTCGTCAATCTAAGCAGCGTCCGCACTTCTATTAGCATTTTGTCAGCGTTACGCACATATATCACGTGTCTGTTTGTTAACATTCATCTGCTGCTTGCTTCTCTATCCATTCCAATCGACAGAATTTTTCAAACCGGTTTGAAAGCGATTTTACAACGCTCCAAACTTCTCAGGTGAGTGTGACTATTGTCGGCAGCCTCTTTTTCTTCGGCAACCTTCCCATTAGAACTGCGTGTTAACCAGCTGTTCTATTATCGGCAACTCGAAATCAGCCCCATTTTGTAGTGCGTATACTTCATTTGAAGAAAAATCTGGCATAATAGGATTGCTCGGTCGTACAAATATAATCAGATTGAAGCTGAAAGACTAAAGAATCGTTTGAATACATTCAGGGAAGTGTGTTGATGGGAAAAGATAGTGAAATTATCGTTTAAATTTTGGTTGCCGAAAACAGTCAATGGGTGCCGAAGCCAACATTTACCCTAGTTCTGTTAACCCCATTTAATGATAGAAAATAAAATTGATCGATTTCATTGATTCCTTACGGATAACGGTCATTTGAATTTTTACCGACTTTTTCAGCAATTCAAAAACCCAGTAAAAAAATACTGACTCCTGTAAAAAAATCTTAGTGTGTACCAAGTATTTAATGTAGCATGTGGCACGAATGCCGGAAGAGCGTCAAGCGAAGTCAATATTCAGCAGGGAACCTGGAAGAGGACGTCGGCTTCGGGGTAGGCCACGCACGCGTTGGCTTTGTGCAGTTGAGGAGGACCCGTTCTGGTGGAGGAGGCTTATTGGATAGCGGAAGATAAAATGTTCATTGTGTTGTACCTTTTGACTATAGTTTTAAGATTGTATTGTATAGTGAACAAGAATCCTCGGCTCTGTAAAGTTAATTTGGTTGAGCCTTATCAATTACATTAATGAACAAAAAAATATTAATAATATTTCATGCAAAGTAGTCGTAAGCATAGATTTGACTCAAATGAAGGTGCAATAAAAATGGTACGATTAATGAAAATATAAACTGGAAACCGGATTCATTGGAAGTAATGCCACGTATACAAATTTACCTAAAATGAAACAATTTTTGCTCAATATTTTGATACAGATATTTTAAGGTCTTAGGGTCATGCGTCCTGAATTCTTTGATGGGTTATGGTAAAACCAGGTGTTCGAAACGAGAAGTGAAGAACTCGCGGACACTCGCGGGGAACTCGTGACTTCGTTGACACGGCAATCTTGTGGGCACCACAAGATTTTAGCACGCTATTGTACGACCTATATTGTACCGATGAGCTGGATTACCGAAGTGAATTAATCTGTTAAGTTGTGTGAGTAAAACCCCTGTACGATACAAGCAATGAGTGACGTCACTACTTGCGTTTACATGGATTTTTTGGTTTACTAATACAACAATATTTCACGATCTGCTTCACCTCTCTCTGCACCACATTGTACGACCGATAGCAACGTGTGTACGTCCAGATCGGTGACCGGGTGGAGATCAACAAACTAACTTCTGTATGTATCTCGATCGCGGCTACTACCGTCTGCTACACTCTCGATCACTACCTACTATCCAGAGATCCAGAGAAGTGTTGGTCTGCTATTACATAATAGGCTATTGTGATAGTCCCGGGTTAGTGAAAGCATATAAGGCACATGTCAAGGTCGACATCGATTTACAGGTATAAGGGTGGTGCGAAGAGGATTTTATATATAATTGACTTTAGGAGTAGGATTTTAATATAAATATAAAAATCCTTCTGACAATCTTTTCTAATTATACTAAAAACTATTCTGAAATACTTTCAAAATCCACAGAACTTACTAAATTAAAAAAAAAGTGAACTTTCTCGCCATTTTTTTAAAATTAATATTTAAGTTACTCCCTATCTTTCTCTCAGTGTCTTAGTGTTATTGGTGTCCATAGAAAGAAGATATAAATTTTATTCGGATAAAAGTTTTGTATTTTCCTTTATATCATTTTAGTAAAAAAATAGGAAAGAAATCTTAAATATATCAAAATGAAAATCAATCCGCATCGTGCTCTGTTGCCATGTGGATCTATTTTCTTTTTGCTGAAGGAAGTATTACTGCTATCTAAAGCTATAACAAAATTAAATAGCACTTCACAGTGTTCAATATTACCTGCAAATGTTCTACTTTGTTCGTCTTCGAACCTTGTTTTTATATGTTATATGGAAAGAAATCTCATTTTCAAAAGGCCCTCTTAAATTGATCGATTCTCTTCATTGACGTTCTCGTTCGTTGATAGCATAACCATTATCATTATCTGTTATATTTGAAGTTTTGGGTGGTAGGTAATACCTTTTTTTATAATATGGCAAAATTACCACGAAATGTGTTTGCATGGCCTTGGTATTGTAAAGAGAAAATAGATGTAGAGAATCGTTCATTGTATGTAACACCTATTCAAAAGTGAAGCGACAAATCTTTTTAATTCAGCGCACTGTACTTATTTTGTAAATCAGCCAAAATTGAAAGCCTCTTGAATAAAGAAAACTAACTGACTTACTTAACCTGTAAACAGGCTTGCAATTGCTCATTACAGCTAAAATGCTATTTTACGTAATTGCAAGATGCAAGAAGAGGTGGTAAAGTTTGTGTACAACACATCAAATTGGTCAATTTTTCTTTCAGAAGGTAACAACTAGCGATTTTATGAGCTGTTGTCTGTTCTAAACGTAGTTTTTGAAGCACTGTCACAATTATTAATCAAGAGCATTCTATACCAACCAATTCATCGAGAAAAATCGAGAAAATTCCCATTCCGTAAAAGTGTCTATATCGTACCAAACTCATCTGTAACAATAAAAGCGCCTTCATAAAGCGATACCAACAATCCATTTCCCACCTCAATAAAAAAATAAATCTCCAATAAATTTCTCATTTGCTGTTTTTCCAGATCCCTGCCAATCAGTGGAAATGAACCAATCACGCCCGTTCCGCAAACCACCGGACGTGGAGGAGGCGCTATCCTCCATGCTCTGGACGCCGTACGACAATAACGCCTCGGACTCCGATTCCTCGGTCGACGATGGACCTGCACCACCAGTGGACCACCTATCTCTGACCCCGGGGAGATTCAGTAACAGCGTCACCAATAACAATCATCTCCAATCGTCGTCGATGAAGCGAAGCTTATCCGACTGGAACTATCGAAGCTCCAGTGATGGCGTCAAAACTGGATCCCTTCTCTACCATCACGGTAGCAATCGCTTTAGCTACCCCTACTATGGCTTCCATCCGGCCGCCACCGCTGTGGGTGTCGATGGTTATTGGAATAGTAATAATATTTACACTAATGGCTACCCAGGACCGGCGAACGCCACGACGACGACGATGACGGCAGCGACAACAACGATTTTCCCAGTACTGCCTCCCCATCCAATGCCACCACCCCTTCTCGATTGGAAGCAAATCCGCTCAACTGCGACCGGAATCTATCATCCACCGGTGGCTCCGATGGTTCCGACGATGACCACCACCACCTCGTTACTTCCGTTCAGTTTACTCAGCATGGACTCAATCCCATTGACCGGCGTTGGAGCGACGGCGACGATGACGCCTTCTGCTGCTTATGGCTTCTGCGAGGATGATCTGATTAACTCCAACATGACGATTGGCGTCAATGACACCTTCGGTGATTATCAGGTAAGTACGAGCGCATGAGTTTCAAGCAAAGATAGGTAGAGACTGAAGCATAAGGTGGCTCTTTCAATTTAAGTGGTGCTGAAACAATGAAGACGTTGACCAGCGAGTAATTGAGGCGTTTTGGATATTCTTTGTTCTGTTGATATGTCTTCACACGTGTCATCGAAGATAAGCGTTCTCTTATATGTGGTGTTAAAACACGCTTCCTTCTAAATTGGTATCGACTGTAATAGTTAATTATTACAGTTATTTGCTCGTAAAACGAGTAACCAGTTGAACTGCAAGACCTTGCACAACTCAAGACCCTTTCTCGCAAATTGACACAATAGGCAAATTATTGCTGCATATTTCAATGCTTTCATTCACCATTGTGGAATTCTTCCTCTCAAAAAAAAAACTCGCCAACCCAATCTAACCCGTCAGGTTCAGCAGCAACAGCAGAGGCGGCATCTCGGTAACCTCTTTCGAAATATAGAGGTTATCCATGGTGAGCAAGGTAAAAGGCACACAGGCCAAAGAAGGGAAACAACAAACACGAGAAAAGCAATATCCCAGAAACGAGGAGAAAATTGAATCAAGAATGTTGCAAAACAAAGACAAACCTGGCAAGCGAGTAGGTAGGTAGGTATGTAGGTATATGAAACAACTACAACAAAAATGAAAATAAAATAACTTGCTCAACGAACGATGCTCTGCGTTTGTGCAGACGATGACGATGTACAGTGCTGCTGTGGCAAGTTGATGCTTGAACAGTGGCGTGGTTGGGCTTTTCGATGGATTTAGGCTTTTATTGAGATGGTACTCTTGGCGGGCAGTACCGTGGGCACGAAAACGTGAATTCCTTTTTAACTGGATCAGTTCATCAAGGAATCCGATGCATGTACCGTTTTCCGATTTAATTTTGGGGCTGTCTATAGACTACGTATACATATTTTCATTCCCTTTGTACACACTATTTCATTCTCTTTGTACACACTACTCTAATCTAATCTAATATAATCTCATCTAACCCCAACACAGCCAGTTCTTGAAAGCATTCAGGAAAATGATGGATATACCTACATTAGAGATGCGCAACACATAGCAAAACCCATTGTGTGGCATTTAAGGGGCAAGATGATTCAGAAACATCGGGCAGGATTTAAACACGATGTCCTAAAATTCAATAAATGGACGAAACGTGGACATTTCGTTTCGTTGTTATGCAATTTATAAAAGTTGGTCGTTTTGCGCATCTAGTCTCTGTGATGCTCCATTTTCAACTAGCACTAACTCTTGTCCTAGCCCTACCCTGAATGCGAAACTAAATCAGATAATGAGTCATTTTTACTTAGATGTGAGTCACTCTTACTCACTAGTATGAAGACATTTCAAAAAACGTAGGTCACTCTCAAGGTATGAGTAACATGCGCTTTTAGAAGTGTATCCATACATACCACTGAGTTTAAGTTGACTCACTCTCTGAGTTAGTTTCATTATCAGTGTATATTGCTTATGGTTATAGCGCCATTATTTGCTTTCTGAAAAGAGAAGAAGGAAGTTAAATAGAAAAGAAGCTATATTTGTGGTCTCGAACCGACGCACAGAGGAGTAACTAGGTCAAAAACCTGGGCAAAATAATGTAATGTTACTTTGAGGGATATTATGCATTGATATGGGATGACCAGTATTAATAGAGTCAACTCTCCACAACTCGATATTTTCTATAACTTGATAGATCATGCAGTCTCTTCATTTACCCATGTATTGTACCGTCCATTTGTCGATATTTTTACAATTCGATGCATCTATGTAGTGCTATCTTGATTGATTGATTCGTCAAAGGTAGAGCTTCTGAATTCTGTGATGTTGATCGACTTGTGACGGTGACAAAGCGTCAGTAGCTAAAGAAAATAGAAACGTAAATTGAACGTTACGGTTTGAAATTAAAGCTAAAAATTTATTTAATTTGAAAAAACATAAATCCCGTTGGGAAATTGTTGAACCCTTGTGAATACAGAGTAGAACCTCTTCTTCTTGCAATGGATAGTTGCTATAACGAAGAAGAGACTGCACGTAAGTACTTTACCCTACCAGATTTATTCCATGAAGATTAAGAACTATTTACCTCAAACTATGAAAAATCTAAACCTATAATGTGAACATGCAAACTTAACTATGTACAATTTTTAAAAATTTTAAACCCCTTCCATCCCCTTTATTGTGAATGGAAAACAAACTTTACGACATTAGAAATAAATTATTGTTTGCTTACGTAACACTATGTTTAGGATTCTCCAAATCACCTTTTCGTGATTCTTTATCTGAATCCTGAGTTGGGATTCCTCTGATTACAACTTTTGAGATTCTTTCATACATATTTAGGATTCTCTAAATCCAATTTTAATGATAGTCTAATATTAATTTTTGGGTTTCTCTAAGTCCCAGTTTTGGAAATCTATTGATCCCATGTTTGGGACTTTCTGAATCCCTTTTAGGGATTTAATGAATCCTATTCATGGGATCCTATGATTGTCGTTTCTGGGATAATTTGAATCTCATTTTTGGAGTTCTCTGAATTCTATTTTTTTAATATTCTAAATTTCATTTTTAGGATTTTCTAAATCTCAGTTTTGGATCCCATATTTGTAATTCTATGATTAGCCTTTTTCGGATTCTCTTAAACCTATTTTTCGGATTTTATTAAAAACTATTTTTAAGATTCTTTGAATCACATTCATGGACTTCTCTGAATACTACTATCGGGATTCTCAGAATCTCAATAATAAAGGATTTTCCTAATCTTATGCATGGGATTCTCTGGATTTTTTTTTTTAAGATTCTCTGAATAATTTTTTTTTCGGAATGATATTTTTGTAATTCTCTGAATACTATTTGAGTGCTCAGAAATGAGATTTAATAGAAGTCTATAAATCTCATTTCTGAGATTCTCTGATCACTTTTTTTTTAAATCTCTGAATATCATTTTTGAGTTTCTCTGAATCCTATATTTAAAATTCTCTGAATACTTTATTTAGGATCCTCTGATTACCATTTTTGGGATTCTCTTAATCCTATCTTTAGGTTCCCCAGATCAAATTTTAAAAATTCTCTGAATGCCATTTTACGGATTTCCCATATCCCATTTTTTGGATTCTCTGTAGCTCATTTTTGGTTTCTCTGAATCCCATTTATGGGATTCTTCGAACCCTATATTTTAAATTCTCTGCATCTTATTTTAGAGATTCTCTTAACCCCCTTTTTGAACATTTCTGGATCTCATTTTTGGGATTCTCTGAATCTCTGTTTCGGAATTCTCTGAATCCTTTATTTGGGATTCTCTGAATTATATATTTCAGATGCTCTGAATCCATTATTGGGGATCCTTTGATTATCAGGTTTGGGATTCTTTTAATCCCATCTTTAGGATCCCCGAATCCCAGCTTAAGGATTCTCTGAATTTATTTTTTTTGGATTCACTTAATCTCATTTTTGAGTTTCTCTGAATCTCATTGATGGGATTCTCTGAATCATATTTAAGAGATTCTCTTAATTCCATTTTTGGATTACTCCTAATCCCATTTTCAGCTCGTCTTTCAGTTCAGTAATTATTAGATTTTTTATTTTCCAAACTAAACCTTAACGTATCGTTGTAGAATTTTGTTCTTAGTTCAATACCTTCTGAAAAGTTTCGCAATGTCACGATCTTTTTCAATTGAAACATTTTCGGAAAGATTCGCATTCACTCTGTTGGTTCACTTTCTGATAACATTTTAACATCTCCAATTAAAATTTAAATTGGAATTGGAGATAATCTACTTTTAAGGCAGAAAAGCATAGCTACGCATGTGTTGAAAATAATTATTAATAAAGAGGAGCATGGTGATTAGTATCACAAGCATAAACGGTTTTTATGTTCAAGGAGTTGGAAGGGGTTGCATTGATTTAGTAGCTGAGTAGAATTAGTAAGAATTGTTCATCGGATTATATTTAATATAGCGTTTTTAAATCACTGTACCTCTTTGGATTTGCTTAAGATGATTTCGATGGATGCTTGGAGTTTAGATAAATTTTAATTTCTTCATCTAAGATCGAACTTTTGCCCCACCTTACTCTACAAATGTTATTTTTATGAAGATCTGATAGGTGCGTTATCTCGTGTAATAGTCATGAGAACAACATGAAGTTAGCGGTCATCAATGTTGCTATGGACTCATGTACCAAAACTAATTTTAATCCAAATGTTTTATTTGGTCACAAATTATAGTTCAAAATTTTGGCTCATTTTTACTTGAAAATCTAAACCCCTAAAAAGCTGATTCTATTGTCCTAAAGGGTAAATTATGGTTTTAGAATTTGAAGTGATTTACGTTTATATTAATAATATTTTTGTTCCAAAGGTGTAGTTGCATAGTTTTTTCGAGTGTTGTGAGTTTGTATTGAAAAAAAAACGTGAAAAGTGCCTGTTCGTTACCTATTAAAGTGATCATCGAATGGTTTTGTTGTTCCTTGAAGCAATTGTAATGATAGGCTGCGTTTCATTCGTATTGATTCTTGTGTTGATAAGCTGTGGTGTGTTTCACTCACTGTTCATTTGGCTGATATTGCTCGTTTCCGTGGATGAAAGCTTGCGAGTTCTTGATTGGTTTGTGTCTTTGGAATTAGTACATCCATCAATAGCAAAAAAAAAATGGTTCTGTTGTCAAAGGCAAGGGCAACTATCGCCAAATAGGCTGTAGGTATGCTGGTGGCTGAGGTCAAGTGCTGCAGATTTAGCGAAGTTTGATAGAAAAAAAATTCGAAGTAAAACCGGCACCTTTGGTAGCCAGTAGATCATGGGATCCTTATCAGTCAAATGAATAGTCTGATCTAACACACCACCATTTGTTGTATGCCTGCCTTAGTTACGAATGCTCTTCCACAGTCGATTGCTGAATTGGAAAAGTTTTGCTTTTGGCTATTACTTTTTCAGTGTACATATTGTGCCAGTCTTTAACTTACGATGTACACTCCATATGTTCGTTTATAGCCTATTGTAGTTTTTTCGTTGTAGTGAGTCCCATTAAAAAAAAAATTTGTTTGTATTTTGTTTACAGCACTCATCTTCAAGAATGTCGGAAGATCAAGGTGATGTTGTTTATTGCGTTGACTGTAAAAAAGGAAAGTGATCCTAGCAAACTCGTAACGTGTCTGTATTGCTCCTCAAGTGCGCATTTCAAATCCCTCAATATCATTGGAAATGCTATTCGCAACGTCAAAGAAAACGTGTACTTTTGCTCCTCCAAATGTTCTGAAATCTACAAAAAATAGTTGAAATGCAAAATGCTCGTACCACATTGATTTCCGAGCTGAGTACTGAGATAAAAAAAAACACTGTGACCAATGTTGTGTCTGCTCAACTACAGGTTGTAAGAGCCGAGGTAAATACGATCGTCAACGCAATTTTAGATTCGCAGCAATTCCTCTCGTCCAAATTTGATTTTTTGACTTGAACGAACGAGCTGAAAAATCACAGTCGTCTTTGAAAGAGTTTGTTCACAAACTGAAAGTGAAAGCGGATAAGGCTAACAAGGACTCTATCTCCAATAAAGCGGTTATTGTTGGTCTTCCAGTACAAGCTAACGGAAATGTCCCTGAGTTGGTTTCCAAGTGGGCTCAATGTATTGGTATTGATATTCTTTCTTGTGCTCTTTTATCAGCTTATCGGGTGTAAACTTCAAACACTTCTGCAAACAAACTGATTCCAATTAGAATAGTTTTCGAAGATAAATCTGTGAAGGAGGTATTCTTTTCGAAAAAAAAGAGAGTATGGGCAACTTCCATCAGCATCCATTGACCGATCGTTGATCTTCAATGGTAAATCAACGAATTTTGCTATCTGGGATGAGTTGATTCCACATTTTGTTGAACTGTTGCAATAAATGCGTAAAATACAAAAAAAGTTAACCTGAAATACGTTTGGGCGGGCAGAGACGGCATTATATTAGTGAAGGTAAATGAGCACTCCAAATCGGAAGTGATTAGGAATCGTAACGACTTAGGCAGCTTCATAAATGGCACTGTGGATTCTCCATCTTCTAAGCGTAAGAGAAGCGAGAAGAAATAGTTGTGTGAGTAAAGTTTTCAATCGAAATCAAATCAAACAATCGAAGAAGTCATATTATTTAAATATTTAGGTTTGATCTTGGACACAACACTTTGTTGGGTTGATCATATAAAATATGTGGAGAAGAAAGTTTAAACGCTTTGTGGAATAATGAGCAGAGTAAGGTATTTCGTCTCTCGCAGTATTCTCTTAAAGTTTTATTTTGCTAAAATCCATTCCTGCCTAAATTATCTCATTATAGCCTGGGGTGGGGAATGTAAATCTTATCTAAGAAAACTACAAACGCTTCAAATAGATGCTTGAAAACTATATTCAAAAAATCAGTTTTGTTCCCTACGTTGTAGCTTTAATCCGACAGCTCTCATAATATTCTGCCTATGTGAATTACAAACTATTATTTTTGTTTATGACACCCTACATAACGATAATTTTCATCATTCTATTAAATTACCTCTTGCTGCTCATAGTTACCCTACTAGAAATGCTAACAATTTACAACTGTGAAGAGCTCACACAATGTTTGGTCAGAAAAGGATTTCGATTATAGGTCCAAAGACATACAACCGTTTGCCTCTAGAGTTAAAAAAAATCAACAGCCGCGGTGTTTTTAGAATCAAATAAAACAAAATATTTAAAAGATAATCTACACGACAGTCTTGGATGAGTTCATCTTGTGATACCAACCAGAAGCAATAATTGTTTCTCGTTTATAATAATTGTAATTTTTTTTTAAATTAATACTTTGTGTTCAAGTGGGTCTCTTAAAAGGAAATTCGATTCCACTGGGACATCACACCCATTCAATATGATACATATCAACCTCATTTTATTATCCTTTTGTCTATTTTTTTCTCAGCTCATTATTAGCTTTATTGTTTCCTTATTTTGCTGCACAGATTGAGCTGAGATAGTCCACTACCAGGGGCTTTTTGGTGTGGAGGGTAGTGGTGAGTAAAAAATAGGAATAGAAAATATAAATAAATCTTGGCTAAATGTAGCTTTTGCCACTGTACACAATTGTTAAGGGAACATTTCGTTTGCTTGAATAATACCAAAGTCAAAGCTCGTGTATTTTTTTTACTTGTTCAGTACTCTCCAGAGAATCTTGTTTGAAAGTTCAAAATAATTTGGAATAATAATTAATTACAGCTGTTTAAGTGAGTGCCATTTCTATCGAATACACTCTAAGTATAAAAATTGTGCGCATGTGCTGTCTCCGAACTTCTCTTTTAAATTCAATTTTAAATGAAAACAACTCGTCCAATAAAAAACATTTATTTCCGATACAACCCAGTCTTACCTCAAAATTAAAGATATGGACCATTGTTTTGTCGTTTTGTAAAAACTTGTCTGATTATCGAGGTGTAAGAAATCAGGACGCATCAATGTTTTGAATTATTGTCCATAATCGTTGTAGAGATAATTGTTTGGATGCTCTCCTGACCGTAGGTAGTATTTCATTCTCAATTTGTATAATTTAAATACACAAGGAAACCCCCTCCCCCTGCCTAATTGTCTACAAAGTCTATGGGCAGCTCCTAATTGCTTTTGAAGCTGAGCCATCTGATTTGAAAGCGTTACATTAATATGTACCATGCGTCTCCGAGTAAATTGAGAGCATATCAATGGAGACGCCTAGTACATTACCCACTAATTAATGTAGGACCTGGAGAGAAGGAGTAGCTTCAGCACCTTCAGTGCATATAACATCTAGTCATATTCTAAACTACAGGGGAATTCTTCTTCTTCCTGGTTATCTTCTAAACTAGAGGGATAGCGAATTTCTCGGCAGTCCTCCAACTAATTGAGCTGATTTTATGTATGTCAACAGTATGCTGATTGCCTACACACTAATCCGGTCAGTAAGATGTTGCTTAATTCTGTAAACTCCATTTAATGATAGTGATCATTTGAATGTTTCTGACTTTATCAGCAATTCAAAAACCCAGTAAGAAACTTAAAGGGACAGCCTTATGGGGTTGTACCATAGAGGTAACTCTAAGACTAGAAGGTCCCGAAATAACGTGCCCAACTTTTTGGCTCAGCTCTGGTACTCTCTTCGGTCCCAAGCTAATCGATTCACCCCTCGAAACATAGGAAAAACCAATAACCCCTCATTTTATCGGTCAAACTTTCATAGCGAATCAACACAAACATTGCGTAGTACTAGAATTTCGACTAGAAGGGTGTACGTTAATCGTTTGCTTGGGACCAATAGGTTAGTCAAGTAGTGAGCCAATTTAAAATCGTTAGTTTCGTATTGATTGTTGGTTGTACGCAATGGTGACGTAGGACTACGTGGTCTTATATAATAAATGTTATTTGTTAACTGCAGCAGGAGATTGTGTTTTATGTAGGAATAGGAATTTGAGCAGGGTTCTCTCTGTTTATACTATTTAGTATGACTTTGATAGCTCTGAATAGAACCTTTTGATATTAGTTGGAACATGTTCAGAAATTTAACTCTTTTGGAAAATATTGGTGGCCCTGAAAAGGGACGATGGTAGTACAAGCTTAAAGTCTTTGGAAGATGATGATGACGTGTAGGCAGCTGGATCAGAAAATCTGACTGGACAATCCCATATTCTTCGGTTCAATTATTGGGCACTCGCAAGAGTCTCGACCCGTCTGCTGCTGGACAGTGTCCACCCAACTAAAGCTCCTCACCTTTTTAGATTTTCTCGTTGAACTCCTTCTCTCAACAAGTTGGTTAATCTTAGTCTTTAGCAGAAAGACGCTTAACACTTTTTTCAGCTAATTTATGTTCCTGTTTCACGTCATGGTTCTTCTCTATACCTGTTCAGATAAATTAGTACTTTTATTTATTTTCTATACTGCGCTAAATCAAACTAGTAGAAATAAGAAGAGGTGTCGGTTAAGTGCTGGAATAATTGAAAATTCGATAAATATTTAATCGAATTGCTGGAAAACTTTACGATCAACCGTTAATCAAATAATTGGACTTTTAGGGATCCCTAGAAAAAAGTGCAATGTCGTGTTCTTCAGAAGTCCTTCGAAAATGTCGAACAGCAGAATTGCAACCAGCAAGTGTAACCCAAGAACCAAAAGCCGTGCAATGCTAGTTTTCATTGCTACGACAACGACTGAAATAAAGGGTGATACGGTCAAAATTTGGTCAAGGGAAAACGCGTGTAAATCGGTGAAATCGTTTATTTAAAAAATCAAATTAAATTTCTTTTTCAAGTTCAATTAGTATAAAATTCAGGAAAAATATTCAGTTAGGCTTCCGCTTTTCCAAATCCGAATTGCCGGGCCTTACGCTTGACCCCTGCCATCAGATTTTGTACAGCCACCTTGTCCACCTTCTTCGCCGCAGAAAGCCAGTTTGCCTTGAACTGCTGCTCGCCCTTAGCAGTTTTTTTGGTCTTCTTTAGGTTCCGCTTGACAATAGCCCAGTATTTCTCAATTGGGCGGAGCTCTGGCGTGTTGGGAGGGTTCTTGTCCTTGGGAACCACCTGCACGTTGTTGGCGGCGTACCACTCCATGGCCTTTTTACCGTAATGGCAAGATGCCAAATCCGGCCAAAACAGTACGGAACAACCGTGTTTCTTCAGGAAATGCAGCAGACGTTTATTCAAACACTCTTTCACGTAAATTTCTTGGTTGACAGTCCCGGAAGCTATGAAAATGCTGCTTTTCAAGCCGCAGGTACAGATGGCTTGCCAAACCGGATATTTCTTTGCGAACTTTGACAGTTTCATGTGCTTGAAAACATCTGCTACCTTTCCCCTTCCTTTTGCCGTATAAAACTCCTGTCCCGGAAGCTGCTTGTAGTCGGCTTTGACGTAGGTTTCGTCGTCCATTACCACGCAGTCAAACTTCATCAGCATCGTCGTGTACAGCCTCCGGGATCGCGCTTTGGCCGTCGTATTTTGTTTATCATCGCGATTTGGAGTCACTACTTTCTTGTAAGTCGATAGTCCGGCTCGTTTTTTGGCTCGATGCACGGTTGTAGACGATACACCCAGCTTATTTGCGGCATCTCGGAGAGAGAGGTTAGGGTTTCGCTTGAAACTACCGGCAACTCTCTTTGTCGTCTCAGCGGCTTCCGGTTTTCGATTTCCCCCCGATCCAGACTTCCTGGCTGTCGACAAACGTTCCCCAAACACTTTAATTACATTTGTAACGGTTGATTTGGCAACTTTTAGCGATTTTGCCAACTTTGCGTGCGAGTAGCTCGGATTTTCGCGATGCGCGAGCAAAATTTTGATACGCTGCTCTTCTTGCTTGGACGGCATTTTGACAACTGAAGAGTGAATTCCAAAATCAAAATAGGAGCAACATTCTACACACACACACCTTCAAAATGAGGGGTGTTCAGGTTTTTAAAATGCAAAATTGAAAGAAATACGTCAAGTTGATATTGACCAAATTTTGACCGTATCACCCTTTAAGGGGCTTAGCAGCAGAGGGGTGAGAGTCAATTCTCTTCATCGATTTCCTCTTTTGATGACCATGGCTTCACTAACCTATTTCGCACTATTTCTTCTATCATCCAGAACAACAAACTTATCAATGAATGTGTTTACCGTCGAGTTATAAACGAAACAGAAAAGCCTATGAAGAGAATCGATCAAAATCACTTGCATCCCTGCTTCCAAGTTTGGTTACAAGATTACAACTCTGGAGAGCATTATGTGTGGTCGTTTGGGGCTCTGAATATGGTAATGAGTGTGCAAAATGCTACGCAATTATATCCTCCCTTTTCGCGCACGCCCGAAAATTGGACTTGTTTCGTCTACTAACGACTCTATGATGGTGTAGGGGAAGCGGCATATGCATGTACGTAATTGGTGGATTTGTTAGTTATTTCGATGCTTTTGGACAATGCTTGACATTTACCTCCTTTTCAAACGTTTCTTGTTGAAAATCCACAGTCGGAGGCATCAATGCGTAGAAATATTTCTGATCGATTGGTAATAAAATTATTGAAATTGGTCCAGGGGCAGCTGAGTTATTAGCGTTCAAAATCTTTCATAATTTCGTTACATGTGCCATTGTTGGTCTTCACAAAGTGAACCCCCATATGGAAATCACATACATAGTCCTACGTCAAAAAAAAACTGACTTCTGTAAAATAATCTAAGTGTGCTCAATTGGCTGAAGGACAGTCGAGAAGTAGCGGTGGTTGAAAGCCACGAAAATTAACACGCAAGTAGCAGTTTTGAAAATATATTCCAAAGCGCAAGAGTCCTTACCCCCACCCATATCTACCATATCGCATGCCCCAATCTGCTCACACTAATGAAATCATACACCTAAACAAAGCGTGCAGCATGATTCGGGATGATCATTCGTCGGGTGCGCTGGAATCAGCACCGCGCGGGGGAAGAAGATTCCAATCTCCTCCGGTCCTCACCCGAAGCAGCATCCAGCATCTAGAGCAATCGTGTGCGCGCTCTTGTTTGTGGGATTTTACTCGGCAGACAAGATAAACAGAAATAAAAACAAAGCTGTTTCTCTCTCTCTCTATTCGCCAGCAGTAAATCATGCAGCCGAAGAAGCCTCATGCTTCAGCCTCCGATTGTGTTATAGTTATCCATATTTGTATGTAGGTACGTCTCTGTGAACATTGCTTCTTTAATTTGCTATTTTGTTTTGCTCTCCTTGTTGCAGGTTTACCCCATTACACCGGTTGCTGCTAGTGGTGGTGCTTACCTGAGCCACCCGAACAACATGAGACATCAACCATCGTCATCCTTCGCGGCATCAGGTTACGGCCAGTCGAACGACAGTAACAATAACAACAACAACTGCGACGACGGCGGCGGCGACGACTACCACTATGACAATAACGACAGTCTATGCAGAATTTCCGCAATACTTAAGCCAGTCATGCGCAGCAGCAGGTCGCACAGCGGCAACGTCGGAGACCTACATTTCTCAAAGCATCAACAACGACCGCAGCATAGCAGCATAGAGACTGCAACTGGTTCATGTTCCGCCATCGCGACGTCGGGTGAATCCTATGTTGGATGCAGTTCGAATGAACGTCCAAAGTGGAATGAGCAAAACATAAGTCCGTTTAACGGCTACCACCACGAGCACATGGAGGGTGGTTGTGAGGGTGAAGCAGCTGACGATGAACGCTGCGATGGGAGGGAATGGCAATCGACGACGACGGCGACTCCGACGGCTGGATTCGATCGTTCCATGTTTAGTAGTGTGCGGATAGTGAACGGAGAAACATACGCGTACGGTGATCTTCCCGCGTCGGAGCGTCGTTTGATCGCTGCGACCGACCGACAGACGATCGAGCGGATTTCTAGTTCTAGTGATACTAATAGTGCCCATAATAACAACATTAGCCGGAGTTCTAGCCGGGCTTTGGATAATATTCGTGGTTTTGGTCGCAGCGTGCGGGATCGGTTCGTCGACATAATGCGGCTGAACGTGCCAGCGGCCCCCGAGGGCAGCCGGACCAGTGTTTACATTCCGTCCTCCGAAGGGACGACCACAGTGGCCAGTGCGGCGAATACGGATAGTGCAATCTCGCACAGTGAGGGTGGACCGAGGCCTACCCTAACCATTCAAGTGAATTGTGTCGATACCAATAATGAGGTGCAAAATGATGTTGTAAATAATGTGTCCTCTGGAGTAAGCATCGTGAATTGCTACCGAGAGACGCCCAAAAGTGCTGCCGATGGTTCCAGTGAAAATGATAACGGTGAAGCTACAGAAGGTCAATTCTACCCAAGTGATGTTAACAGTGCTAATTTGAATCCTACGGCTATCGATAGAAATCCTGTAAATATCAGTGCAAATGCAGAGCAAATGGTTCATGTTTCTAACACAGTAGTGCAAAGTGGCTCCAACGATTCCAATTCGATCGAGAGTAGTTATAACAAGAAGAATAGTGCTAGCAATCAAACTACCCCCCAGTACCACCAGATGGATATCGACCGGATCGAACCCGCCAACAGCAATCGTACCTACACTTCAACCGAAGCCCAAACCGACGATCCTCCGATTCCCATCCCTCGTGGAGTGGTACCCCCTTACGTCCATCCCCATCATGCTGCTCCCATGTTGCCTCCGCCCTTGCTCCTATCCCCACCACCCGGATCCGAGTTCAGCACTCGGGAACATCGTCGTCGGGAGCGTCGTGAGCGCCGCCAAGCCCGCAACCGGATGCAACATGTGCACCCGATGGACCAACCACCGCCACCGCCGCCGACTCTAATTCGGCCACCGCCGCTCGAAATCATACCGGATATACTGCACAGCCATCTGCCGCCGCCGTACACGACCCTGCCGATGGGGGCCACCGTACTGCCGGCTCCACCACCGATCTTGCCAGCAGTGGTCCACCCGGCAGCGGTGCACCATCGGGCTGCTGCTGCTGCTGCGGCGGCGGCGGCGGTCGGAGCCGACGATTGCCGGTACTCGTTCCCGATCCCGATTATGAGAAGGTAGGTCAGTTGTTTTAATTTGCGGCGGGGTGTGCGTTCGACGTTGGTGGGGAGTCTGCAAGTTGTACACACTAAGAAATAACTAATTTTACACGTGATGGAATCCATCTTTGACGTAAGAAATGAGACGTAAACAAACATGACATGTAATATTAAGTGCTCTGAGATTTAAAAGTTCGTTGCTCGACGAAAAGTATGTTTGATTAAGCTATATTTCGCGTCTGTTATGACTCAAATTTATGTGAAAATTGACGCTCGTATATGTCACTCTCGGAGCACCTAAATTTACACGTATTTTTCTAAGTGTGTGCGTTTCGTTGAATATGGATGGAAAAGGAAAACAAATGGCATGTGGGTCATTTCTGCTCAAGTGTATACAAAGTTGTGGTCTAGCTTACCGAGTTCAACCAAACTTTGCAAAAATGCTTATTTTGATATTCTAAGAAAATGCCCCTTTTTGGATTTCGCTCTAGAGTGATTGGTACCCTCAGGGCTGCAACCCTGGATTTAGAAGAGTGTTAAAAATGATATCTTTGAGTAGAGATACTCCGCCATAAACCAAGTTCTATGTGTGCTTGACCGAACCTTTCAAGGGTTTTTAATGTAGAATCAAATGAATTAATCAAAATTTGATTGGAAATATTCAAACTACATTAAAGAGCCATATTAGCCACCAAAAAAAGGTCTTTTTTGAATACCGCGGGATTTGTTGTTTTTTTTTTATGAAATTAACCTTAAATTTTCTTTACGTATTGGAAAACCTATCCACTAGATCTGTTCCAAAAATAAAATACTTTGAACATAATATGATTATGGTTTATAAGATAAGGCTAGATGAGTGACGAGGAATATTTGGGCTTTTCAACCGAAAATCACTACATTAGGGAAAATGGATGCAATTTCGGCCTAAATGCCCCTAATTTGGGCCCATACATAAATTTAGTAATCGACTAAATTTTCAATAGCGACCAAAAATATCTATTAGTACCGTCCCATCTAGATAAAATATGACAAATAGCTGATTTTTAGCGATGGGTCCAATCTTAGATCCATAGGCCAACATAGGAGCCATTTCCCCTATATCTTTGAAAGGAGATTACTCCGCAACCAAACAAAATATGTTTGTTCTTGACACACCGTTGTGAAGGGTTAATATCTTGAATAACAACAAATCATGCACGCTATGGAAAAGGGCCTTATCTTTTGATAGTTTGGATACCTTCTAATAATCTGGCACTTAACTGTTGTTTGAATATTACAAATCAAATTTTCATTATATTAATCAAAATTAAAAAATTAAATAACTTATTTGGACGTGGAGTAATCTCTATTCAAAGTAATATTTTTTTAAATAAAATCTTAAAAATCAACGGTTGTAGCCGAGAGGGAACCAAGACCTTAAGAGTCAAATCCTAGAAGGATTTTTTTTAAATTTCAAAATAAGCATGTTGGCAAAGTTTGGTTGAAATCAATGACATTGACCACAACTTTGCATACACTTGAGCTGGAATGACCCATATCTAAAAAATCATATCATGAATCCCTTACATTCTCTTTAAACCCTTTTTTACGATAACTTCAAAAGTTGTTAATACAACAGCCCGTACTAAACAAGCAACATTTCCCAGAGTCATTTTTTTCGTATCAAACAATCATAAGATCATTTTCTAGATTTGATGTATTTTCAAGAATGTATTTAGATTAATGTTACACAATTATTTGAAAAGTCTAGTTTAGTTAAGTTTAGTTTTCTTTACTATCGAGACTGTGGGCTGGTTCATCTCTTATCTACTGGAGGTTCCGGAAGGACGCTCCCTTAATTACAAAGTTTGTAATGGGTGGGGCTCCAGAAGGAAGCTTCTTTATTTATAGAGTTTGGTTTATAGGTGGGAGCCCTAGAAGAGGGCCCCCTACAATCAGAGTTACAGTTTTGTCAGAGTATTTGCTGTCATAATTTATGTGCTGTTGCCGTTGGCGTTCTCCATTTGAGAAAGTAATGTAGGTCGAGTATTGTCGGTCATCCAGGTTCGTATTCAAGTGAGAAACTAAGGTCGTTCTTTGTGGGGGGTGGTAAAAATTGTGGCAAATGTCAAATATATGACAGTAGTCTGGCTTCTCTGAGGAAACCGAGTAATGCCGCGGTTCTGGTCAGGTCCTCACTAAGGGCATCTTTGATGCTTCCAGGTATATCATTAAATTCAAGGGGCCCTCATATTGGGGATAATGGCATATGATGTGCTCTATCGTGTTTTTTTTTATGCAGGGTGGAATCTGCTCTCAGACACCCGAGAAGATAACTCAGGGTGTGGGGATGGGAGAAGTAGCGCTCCCGACCCACTAAACCTCTCCCGGTGCTCTTGGCGCTTGCCCTCCCTGGAACCGCCCGAAAGCATTACATCATGGGAGGGGGCCGGTTGCGCTATGGCGCATCACACTCGCTACTGCACAGTGAGCTGCTGTGCAGGGCCTTCCTCTTATTGTTCGCTGTTAATTGTTCGCCTGAGTTCTAGAGCAGACGTGATAGCCAGCCAACTGTCCACGGCAGCACAGGACAGATGTGACTGCTTACCAGCTGCGTGTGCTTAGCACTCTAAGAACCCGGTGTCACTCCTGCCTTTGCACAACGAGGGTTTGTGCAGGGCTTATCGACCTCCTGGGACGAGCTGGATGGGGCTCCAGCGTCCTTACTCTGCTGTAGTTCGTTTAGCCGCAATATCTCTCCCTTAGGTTCGATAATTAACGTTTCCAGGGCACACCACGAGGAGGCGAACTACTTCATGCTCTACCGTGTGTGGGATATGGCAGATGTCGCAGATCCTACGGAAAGGACCGTTTCCGGAGAAGTTATAGGAAATGTTGGTGTGCCTCGTTCTTAGACGAGACATCACGATCTGAATTCGGTGTTCTCGTAGGTCCTTCCACCTACAGTTTATATCAAAATTGAGCGTACAGCTGTCCGTACATTCCAGAAAAACAGCTGTACGAGCACAACTTAAAAAGATAGATTTCTAAATCTTTGGCTGCTGGCTCATCAACCATTTATTGGTTATCGGCATGGTATTTGGCTTATTTGGATGAGTGTGTAAGAAGTTGAAGCTATTTTAGAAAAAAAAAACTAGATTTCCTAAAAAAATAAATACATTTTCTTGAAATACAATGAGCCAAACATATTGAAATTTTGGTAATCTGTAGTCATAATAAAGGTCAGTAAGTTGTTTCGCTGTGAGATCCTTATTCTCGTAAAAACTTCGAAACTTTAAGTGCACACATATCAGCTTCTACGACACGTACAACATTAAAACTGTTACTCCACGTTTGCTGAACTGCAGCAGATATGAAGTAGCAATTTAAGGTGCCGTTTTACTGAAATTACTCAAACTTCATATATACTCTGCCAATAAAGTCCACTGATAAATCAATAAATAGTTGTTCAACCACTTTCCAAGATTTCAAAAAAATATCTACTCACAGTCTTTCAAAAAAATACGCTCAATTTTGAGATACACTGTATGTGTGACCTCTTTGGTCTTTCGGTTGAAAGTATCCCCTGAGTGAAGCCAATTAGGAGTTCCAGATCACCTTTGAAACCCAGTGTTTTAAATTCTTCACTGAGACCTTCCTCTTCTTCTTCTTCTTCTTCTTCTTCTTCTTCTTCTTCTTCTTCTTCTTCTTTGTATTTCAAGCTTATTGCATATCGCATATTAGCTTATTGCGTGCTCTCAACTTAGTGTTCTTGATGCACTTCCACAGTTATTAAGTAAGAGCTTTCGATGCCTGTACCATTTTTGCATTGATATGATTGTGTGGCAAGTCAAGTGATCATACTGCTATGCCCAGGGAAGTCGAGAAATTTTCCAACCCAAAAAATTCCTAGACCGGACCGGGAATCGAACCCAGCCACCTCTCCAGCATGGTCTTGCTTTGCAGCTGCGCCTTTAACGATTGAGCTAAGGGAGGCTCCGCTGGGACCTCTCGGGTGTAAATAGGAGCTTGTCTTCCGGATGCCGCCAGGTGATCGGTCTCTATATTCCAGCGGATACCGCGATTGGTCTGGTGGATGTTGTAGTGGCAGCGATGAATGCAGAGGCAGTCTCCAGAGAGTCCATAGTTCCCTCGTGAGCTACGGAGCAGTCGGAATATTGAATTGTATGGCCGTTGTATACGGTTCGTTGATGTTCTGTTACCGATTTCACTAGCAGAGGGGAGAGTTGGATACTGCCCTAAACTTCTGCTTAATTGTTAAGGCAATTACGGGTCAGGGCAGTGTACCAGTGGACCCTGGACACCGGGGAGAGCACTAGATTAGCAGTTTTAAAAAGAAGTAGGTTTGCTTTGGTAAGGAGGAAAACTCCTTCGTCAGGCGTGGACGGAAGAAGACCCAAGGAAATCCGGACAGCTTCTCGGTACGTGGGGCCCAATTTGGAGATTAGAAGATTGCGAGCGAGACAGGTGATTTCGATGCCGTTGAAAATACGTGATTCGAGAAGTGCCCTGGCAATTCGGAGTCGGGTGGACCGGTTTCTGTCAGCGTGACGTCCAGCGAAAGAACGTAGAAGATGTAGCCTAGTTTTGCAACCACTTTTGACGTCGTTGAAATGTGCAGCAAAACTCAGGTCAAGACGAACCCCCAGGACGCGGACTGTCTTTTTAAACGGGACAACGGTCCCATCGATGTAGATAGGGTGCTGAGAGGACGGTGATGGTCTGATTAAGATCGATGGTTCCCCAGAATTTTCTACCACTTTGTTTTGGAATTTGTTTCGATTCTCTAAAGAACTCATTCCAAGGGAGTTCTGGGAAGAACGTAAGAAAGACATCAGGTGAAATCTGCTTTCAATTTAGTTCCGTAGAACTTCATATTCTATGTGAAACCTAAGGAAAATACCATCGTAACAAAATGGTCTACTCTTGATTGACGACAAATAAGTAAACAAATAAATTAAAAGCTCTGAGTAGAATTCCAGAAAACTATGAATAGGATTCAATGGAAAGTTGATCGAAAATTCATAGGAATTACCGAGATTGATTCCTAAGGAATTTTGAGAAAATTTGGAAGACAATTCTGAAGATTATTACACGTTAATTCAAAGGAGGATTTCAAAGCAATTCAAAAGAGCAATGTAAAGGAATTCTGAGCAGTGCTGTTAAAAATAATTTCTTCTACACTCAAATAAGCTAAAAATGAAGGCAACCTTGAAGAATAAACCAACTACCTGCATGAATTTGAATTTGACATGAAAACATGCTCTTGATCAAGGCAATCGCTGAGTTTCGAAGTCAACATTTGTTTTTGTTCATTCAAAGATTCATTATCGCCTGTTCTGTTTTCATATCAATATTCATAATCATCTTGACGGGGATGATTTTGAGTATCAAATGCGAAATGATTATTTTCGTTTTACGCAAATATACCGTTGTTGAACGTATTATGTTGCTTTTTTCACACAAATCGGTAGAAGATTTTTCTCTTTTGCAGAATTGATGATAATATCTAGGCTCTGCAATTGATAATATTCTAAATAAACATTTATGGCTAAATGAATTCGATTTTTTTTGCTTTTGAGGATCGTTTTTGACAATTTTGGGTTGGAAACTCAAGCGTTGAAGAAGATCAACAAACGCGTATTCGTCGATGGATAATGAACTAATTTGTTCATTTCACTCGTACGTTGACAACGAAGATTTTCAAAACACCCGCAATTCATCTACACTAGGTAGAAGCGATAGTCAGTGCGTGTGAGGGTAAATGAGAAAAACAGACACTGATTCTGAGGATAACTTTCTAGGAGACAGATTTTAATTTTTTTGGAAAATACCTAGGAGCAAGGTTGCTTCCACTAACTTGCTATAAAAAAATGTTTTATTTCGGAATTATGAAATCATTAGACGGTATTATTATATGTTGCACTTGTACGTTAAAAGAAGAGGTTGTAAAGTATATGCTTGACACATGAATTTTGCCAATTTTGGTTTCAGAGTGTCACAATCGTCGATTTTATGATTCGTGAGCGTTCACTCACTTCGACTCTTGAAATAATTCCCATTTACTTAATCGTTTTTTTTTTTAATAAGATTTTGGACCTTCAACAATTTTCAAGATTCTTCTCAAGTAGCACACATCTATCACAAAAAGTTGCAGCAACTTGATTGTGACATAAACGAGTCAAACAGAAGCTGCTATAACCGATCTGTGACAAGTGTGCTACTAGGGTTGGATTAGACAAGATTTTTTTTTTCGAAGGAATTTTGAGTAGATTTTAGAATGGATAACACCAGGGTTTTTTAAAGAAAACATCATGGTTTTTAGAGAAAATTTAAGCGAGTTCTGGAAATCACTTTTAAAACTTTAACTCCATGTCTTTGTTGAGTGTGAGTTGAGAGTGTTTTTTTTTTTCAAATAACTCTGTGGAGAATTCCAAATCAATTGTGTAGAGGTCCCACGATCCGCGAAAAATACAATGTAAATCAAATTTTAAGCGTAATTCATAAAGCAATTCTGATGATAATGTAATGAAAATTCCGAGGATAATTCCAAGGGCATCACAAAACGAACCTCTAGAAAATTTTAAAGAAACTTCTATGTAAAAAATACAACAGTCTTTAGAAGAGAAGTCCAAGGTGATTCTGTACCAAATTTCAAGATAATTCTGAAGTGAATTGTCTGAAAATCCAAAAGAGAATTCAAGCGAAGTTTGAATATAATTAAAGCAGGAATATTTTCTGAAATCGTAGAAAAATCTTGAAAATTTTAAGCAAATCTAATGATGAATTCCATGCTTTCTTATGGATCTACATAGAATTAGGCACACTCATAGAATCTCAATCTTATTTTAGACGAATTCCAAAATAAAAGCTGAGGAAAGATTCAAAAGAAAATGTTTGAGAATATTTTAGTAAAATCCTGTAAAGATTTTTGATAAAATTTTCAGGGAAGTTTCAATATAGACAAATTTGAAGAATTCGAACGCAAGTCTGAATTTGACTCAGGAAAAATGCTGCTGTCTTAGTTATTACCCATTTAAACTAGTGATGCTTTCGGATTTCTGATTTATGCTTAATTTGAATGTACATCGCACAACCGGAAAATTGAACCTTCAAAATTTACGACGTAGCTTCAGTTCAACTGTTCGGTGTCGGTTTTCATTGTCTCCCGGGAACCCGATTCTCCGAGTTCAGATGCTGACTTTCGGCGTGTAAAACTATTGAGAGATCTATTCGGTTGGTGAATTAACCCGGGAACGTGTTGATAATGTGTCCGTCGCGAGTTTTGGTGGTAATTCGGTGGCCGACGTTGCCGTGAATCAGCAAGTTTTCCTGTTGCAAAAGTGCTCGGCTGCTGGTACCTCGCTGGTGTTGGAGATGCGAGCAATATCGCCTCGATGCCTCGCTGGATACGCCTAGGACTGGACGGGTGGTAGCTGGTGGCCGCTAAAGGTAACTGGGGAAAGCACTAGACGCGAATCTCCTCCCAGATGACCATGGCAATGCAAGACAATTTATGTTCGTTGGAGGAAGTATTACGACAAAGGTGCATCACGAAATGAGATGCAAAGCTTAGAGAAATTCGAAACTACGGAACTCATGGATTGGAGAATCAAATTCACATGGTGAGACCAGTCCAAATCATTTTACAATCTAAAAAAAAAACATAAACTAAATAGAGCTGATCGGAAGACGACCGGTAGTCATCGGAGGAGACTTCAATGCTTGGGCAGTGGAGTGGGAAAGCAGGTGTTCCAATACAAGAGAATACAGTCTGCTGGAAGCTCTGGCAAAACTGAAAGGCACCAGCAGCACTTTTCGCCGAGATGGCCGGGAATCCATTATCGACGTTACTTTCTGCAGTCCGTCGCTGGTGGCAAACATGGATTGGAGAGTGTGCGTAGGATATACCCATAGCGACCATCAGGCGATCCGATATGGCATCGGCCAATGGAACTCAGTGGCAGTACGGAGGACGAGAACTTGTGACCGGAAGTGGAAGACGAAGGCATTTGACAAGGATCTTTTGTTTGCGATAGCTAGAATAATGCCGAACAACGCTGATCTCAGCAGTAGCAAGAGGCGTATGCAGTATGTGTTATCACCGGAATGATCCCTATCGGCATCACCCTGGTGGAGGACAGCGAGTGCTACAGGCGGAGAGAAGCGGAAGAGTACGGAAAGTTGTGAGAGCGGAATCGTTGGCTAAGTGGAAACAGGAGTGGAACACGGCGGAGAACGGTTGATGGACACATCGACTTATACCGATTCTTTCGACCTGGGTGAACAGAAAACACGGAGAAGTCAACTTTCACCTAACGCAGTTCCTGTCTGGCCACGGCTGCTTCAGGAAATACCTGCATCGGTTCGGACACACAGCGTCACCCCTTTGCTCAGCTGGTAAAGCCCAAGTAACATTACAAGTTGTATCGAGGTTTTAAAGCATCAAGTCTAAATCATGGTCAGCAGAATCCTAATAACACCAAAATTGTTACTTGGGAGGCGCTCCTACGAAACAAGTCTATGCTGGAGGAAGCTGGGTTCGATTCCTGTCCGGTCTATTTTTTTTGGGATGGAAAATTTCTTGACTTCCTTGGGTATATGATTGTACAGGCATAGAAGCTCTCAATTAAAATGTGGAAGTTGAATCGCTAAGTTGAGAGCAACCAAACAGCCAATATGCTATTGGCAATAAGCTTGAAATGCCATGTAGTAGTGAAACAAATGGTATTGTTATGCAATGAAAACAGTTGTTTATTTGTCGCAGATTTCTTTTAAAATATCGTAGATTTCGCAGATTTGTTGCCTTACATGCTAATTTAAAACATACGTTTTATTTGAAATTGTCAATAAATGTAGACTGCATATACAAATACCTAAGAAATTAAAATTGTTTTAAACTCAACGAGATGAAAACCTATCAGTTAGTGTTCTCCTTACTGTATCTTTAGACATCGTTAGATCTATACGCTCACAATAATTATTATAAACTCTCATCATTCTATTGATTGGTCCATTTTTACCAAAATTCGTTCTGTGAGGTGACAGTTGAAATACATGTCGAGTTCTTAACATGCGTGATGGTACGTAAACATTTAAGCTTGCTAATATTTTTTCCTGAATTTACGCGTTGTGAGATAATCTCATTAACAAAGGAAATCATGGAAATTTCTCTTCGTTTCTTAAGTGTTTCAATGTTTATCATCATGCAACGGGACTCATAAGAAGGAAGGGGAAAAGAGGTCCAGCCTAGTTTCCTAAGAGCAAATAACAAAAAACTGTTTTTGAACTGATTCTATACGATTTATATAAGTTTCATGGTATGGAGCCCAAACCACACTGCAATATTCGAGAATTGATCTCACGTAAGCTATGTAAAGTGTTTTGATGGTATACGGGCCTTTAAAATGATAACTCAATCTTTTTATCAATCCCAACATATGATTTGCTTTGTGAATTGTGGTAGTCACATTATCTACAAATGTCAACTTCGAGTCAAGAATTACTCCTAAGTCCCTTATTATATATCACGTTGCAACCAGATGGTTTCCTAGAGTACATGTAAAATCTAGAGTAGTGTGTTTTCTGGAATAAGATATAATGTTGCATTTTTTAACATTAATATCCAGCAGACTTTTAACGCACCAATTGTAGAAAACATCAATTTCATTTTTAAAATGCAGCAAATCAGAATTGTTAAAGATTTCCATGTACAGTTTCATATCGTCAGCATATATGAGCACATTTATGCGATTCAACACAAACTTTACGTCATCCACAAATAAAATAAATAATAAAGGACCTAAATGAGATCCCTGTGGAACTCCCGAGGTATCATTAACTGGCGAGGACATTTTTCCTTTAAAAAGGAACATCTGTATTCTTTCTTTCAAGTATGATCCAATCCACCTTAAAAGTGTACTTGTCATACCTAAACGTTTTAATTTAAAATGAAGTAAGGGAATGTCTACTCTGTCAAAGGCCTTAAGTCAGTGTATAAGGTTTCAACGGTATTACCTCTATCCATTGCTTCAATAGAAAAGTTTACAAATTCCAACAGATTAGTAGACGTTGACCAACTTTTAAAAAAACCATGTTGATTATTTGAAATGCGATGCTTAACCTGGTTAAATATTTTCTGGTTAACAATTGCTTCAAACATTTTAGGAATGCACGACATAATGGCAATACCTCTATAATTTTTAATTTCTAACCGTTTGCCAGATTTAAATATTAGGACTAAAAAAGATTTCTTCCAAATTTGAGAGGTAAATTTTATAGCCAAAACAATGGTTTAATAAAACTAGTTGCTTTTTTTTTTCAATAAAAATGGAGGTATTTCATCAGCTTTCATCAACTTTGTTCATGTTCAGCTAGATGAAAATTTAAGCTCGATATTCACTCTCTAGATGGCGCAAACAGTTTAAAATTCTATACCGTAATTCACCGAATTCTAGACATTTAGTCTATAAATCCGGAAATGTTGTTCAGATGACCAATGTCCACTGGATGCTGTTGTGTTTTGTTACTGTTTAGTTTACTCGGTAGGTTGATAAGGAAGTACAAAGGAATTTACTTTCTCTGCTATGCTCCACCGCAAAGCTTCGATTTAATAGAAAAACCTAACTAACTAACATTTCATCATCTTAAACATGCCCCCATACCTAACCGCTGCGCCATCCATCTCTTGACCACTTAAATCAAAGCATCTCCCTAATGAGCTACAAATTTCGCACAATTCGTTACGTAACCTCCATCACAACCTTCGACCTCCCACAGCATCTGCACATTTTCAAAATCTACCATCGTCTTTCGTCGTCGTCGTCGTCGTCGTCGGTCAAAGTGGAGCTCCTAACAAAAAAAAAACGTTCCTTCGAAAGCTGAAAATCCATTCCACCAAGATTAATGATATCTCCGAAGTTCATTAGCCCTTCCCCCTTATCGTTTCGTGGCATCTCCAGCCAGCACTCAATTGATTATCTGCCGTTCATTTTTCACACTTTTTTCACCCTCTGCTGACACGTTGCTGTTCGATGGCTCCGGCTCTCTAATGTTCAAACTAACACCACACTGCTAGCGCTGTCGTTACCGCACGTCTCGCCATTCGGTTTCATTTCTCCAATGCATCGAAAAAGAGAGGGAACACAGCCCAATCACAGTGCAATGAACGTGTGTACCCGAAAATTTCGAGGGAAAAAAATCTTCCACTCTTGGCTTTGCCCATTCCGAGAACTAATCTACATCCTAGATGCGGCCTTTCGAACCTCCATGCACTGGGATTCAATCATGCTCGATAGCCCCTGAATTCGATCCAATTTTCCACTCGCATCTACTCGACATTGATTGGTACTGTTGTAGGTCTTGGTTCAATATCTTTCACACTCCTACTCACGTCTCTCTCTCGGAAAGCATTCTTCACACATCCATTTAGGTCTTGCTTCTCATTATGCCACGCCAGAACATCATCTGCTGAACATCATCCGGGACTCCGGGACTAGAGCGGAACTTGCCTTATGTAGTCTCAATTTCATCCTACTCAGACACACGAATATTCGTCGCAGATCGGAGTTCAATCGAGTTTGATGAAGCAAAGCGAACGAGCGAACGAACGAACGACCGACCGTGCTTGCTACTAGTCCCGGCCGGGTACATGAACTCAACAAATATTTGGAAACTTAATACCAAATTTAGAAGGATAGAGAAGCAACGGAGCGAGGGTGAACTAATGGCTGATTTTTTTCCCTCTACTGCTGCTGCTGCTGCGCTGCTCTGGTGTGCTTATCCGTTTTCATCGACACGACAACTTCTTGCCCGTCAATCGTTCTCGTGTGCCTAGTAGAGAGAGAGAGAGAGAGAGTCTTTTCCTTCACGGATGGCTATTAAAGTGTCATTTGAACGCACTGCACTGTGGCAAGACGAGACGAGTCGGTTGGAAATCCTGCTCCGTTTCAAAATTGTCTGTCAGATCGTTATCCGGGGTCGAGTGTGGTTGGAAAAGGGGGAAAGTTTTCTTCGAGGAAATACCGAGGGAAGTCGGATACTGAAATAGATCGGAAAATGTGTTCTAAAAATAAAAGGGAAATTGAGTCGCCAGGAAGGTCTATCGAGGGTGACTGGATGCTTACCGTAGAGGATAACAAATTGAGATCGGCGTGGAGTCTGTTCCGATTCAGACACGTGCTAGATAAATTGCGGGAAGGATGTTCACCGAGATTCGAACAATCTTTAAGGTTTACCATAATAAGAAACTACGGGCCTTTGGACTTATTATGGGTGGTGGGGGTAAAACAGGCACCCTGAGGAGATTTATTATGTACATGGTGAAATTTACTGTTTTCCGAGATCTCACTATTCACTACACGCATCGTAAACATATACATACACTGTCGTTAACATACCACTATGGGAAATTTCCATACAAGCAGGCGGACAAAAATATATTTGTCATTTCTAGACCAACAATTGAAAAAGGCGGAACAACCAAACGTAAACAATGGCTTTAATCGCAAATTTCTCGAGAATCAAAACACATCCACACAATCTAACACCACCATCTGACAGAGCAAACTTCCTTTATCGAATGGTATTGTTAGTTTGCGTGGGTGTATTTTGATAATCCAGAAATTTACGATTAAAGCCTATTTCAATCGTCGGTCTAGATTTCTGTCATTGTCATTATTATTGCTTGGTATCTTCAATATACGTTGTTCATTAACATTTTTCATCATTGCATGACCAACTTTTTAAAAGGGCTAATCATCTGATTTTTTTTAATTTAATGATTACATTGTTATACCGCTTACACCTTGAACCTTGATTTCAGAAAATAAAATCTTCAGAAGAAAGACAATCTACAATTCAAGCAGGGTGGCCAGTGAACCTGCAAAACCGGGAATACCGGCAAAGATACAAGAATTTGAAAAGTAGCTTGAAAAGCGAAGAAGAAGAAGAAGTTTGTGAGCTTCTGCTTGGTGAACTGCATTTTGATGATTTTGGGCCATCCCTGAGTTGAAGTGGGATCCAGAGGGACGTTAAAAATCCATTTACATCTTTGAGTAGAGCTATACATTGCTGGTTGTCACAAAATTCATGCTCCAAGTGGATTAACGCGTTTCTGGGTGGCGCTGTGTTTAGTTCGGTCCAACAAAAATTAATCCTCTGAAAATGGATTGTAGCATCTTTGTGTAAATGCAAGCAAAGCAAAAAGTTAAGAGACATGTTTCTGAATACTTGTAGTTCAAGTTCCTCGTTGTGTGCTTAAGATCCGGATAAATCCAGACATTAAGCTATCCAATAAAAATTTAAGATTATGATCCTGCTTGGATGAACGAATTTTCGATTGCTCGAAGTAGCAGATTATGATTAAATATTGAACTCAGAGTAACATGGACCAAAATTTCAAATTTTGTTAAAGCACAACTCTGAACCTCAAATTTTCGATCTTGCTGATAGAGAGAAAGTGGAGAAAGCAATCCCACATAACCAACAAGCCTGCTTAATAATAATCCAACTAATAATATTCCGAAGCCCTGTATTAGTTGTATGTTAGCTTGATATAGCAAAATCAATACAAGTTTTGCGGGCCTATTGGTTACCTCCCAAGTAACAATTTGGGTTGCATGAGGGTTCTGAAGAAAATGGTTTAGACTTGTAGAATGCTTTAAAACCTCAATAAAACTTGCAGTGTTACTTGGGCTGGGATGTGCAATACGTGCTTGTGAACGATTTCCCTCCGGAGGTATCCCACTGCGATCAAGCTTGTTAAACGTGTTATCCATAACAAATGTTCAACGGAGGTGGGATGGGCATTGAATCGTGCTCGGGGAATGTATTTTACAACGGTGGATTAAAGACAAGTGTTTCAGATGCAGAAATATCCCTAACTGAAAGTACAGAAACAGTCAGAAAAATAACTAATAAGGGTGAGGAAATTGACATGTCAAGGAGTGGAAATGGAGTAAATTGAGGAAATAAGGGGATCATGAACTTGTTGAACACTTTCTGGTGATCAAGCTAGTGATGAAAATGCATGTTTTTGGGATGAACCGAACGTTTTATGATAATTTTATCTTTAAATTCTTGCAGATTAAAAGATAGTAAGCTGATTGATATAAAAATTATTTCAGTTTCTTTCACACATCATTATCAATCAAAATAACACCTCGGCTACTGCTTTTACTGATTACCTGACTCATAACGTGTCTTAAACCTGTATATTTAGAAAATTGTGAATGATTTTCGATACGTGGAATTTTTCTGAAAAACGACTGGAAAATCATGGAATATCAGGGAATTTAGTTTTCTTCTTCGAGTCGACACCCTGCATGTGTTGCTGGTTTAATTTATAATTATTTCGCTGGCATGAGCAAGAACTTTATGCATTATCGTAGGAATTGTATACACTGGAACCTCCATTTACGAACCAAAACGGGGGTTCGTAAATTGAATTAGTGCGTAAAAAAAAACCTCGTTATTTGGGATTTACTTCGTAAAAAGAAAACTCGTTATTTGGGATTTACTTCGTAAAAAGAGGTTTTTGAAAATATTGTCAAATACCCCACAATATGGGTATTTTTGGAATCAGGGTGACGTGTATGGACCGGAAATCGATGTCTGACGCCATTTTGAAATCCAAGATGGCAGCTTCCGGTTTCAGGAAAACATGGAAATTCTGTCAAATACCCCACAATATGGGTATTTTTTTAATCGGAGTGACGTGTAGGGACCGGAAATCGATGTCTGACGCCATTTTTAAATCCAAGATGGCGGCTTCCGGTTACAGGAAAACATGGAAACTCTGTCAAATACCCCACAATATGGGTATTTTTGGAATCGGAGTGACGTGTAGGGACCGGAAATCGATGTCTGACGCCATTTTGAAAACCAAGATGGCGGCTTCCGGTTACAGGAAAACATGGAAATTCTGTCAAATACCCCACAATATGGGTATTTTTGGAATCGAAGTGACGTGTAGGGACCGGGAATCGATGTCTGACGCCATTTTGAAATCCAAGATGGCGGCTTCCGGTTACAGGAAAACATGGAAATTCTGTCAAATACCCCACAATATGGGTATTTTTTGAATCGGAGTGACGTGTAGGGACCGGAAATCGATGTCTGACGCCATTTTGAAATCCAAGATGGCGGCTTCCGGTTACAGGAAAACATGGAAATTCTGTCAAATACCCCACAAAACGGGTATTTTCGGAATCGGAGGGACGTGTAGGGACCGGAAATCGATGTCTGACGCCATTTCGAAATCCAGGATGGTGGCTTCCGGAAACAGAAAAAATTGGAAATTCTGTCAAATACCCCACAATATGCGTATTTTTGGAATCGGAGTGACGTGGAAGGACCGGAAATCGTTGTGTGGCACCATTTTTATATCCAAGATGGTGGCTTCCGGTAACAGAAAAACTTCAAAATTCTGTCAAATACCCCACAATATGGGTATTTTTGGAATCTGGGTGACGTGTAGGGACCATAAATCGATGTCTGACGCCAGTCTTATTTTCGATGCACTTTCTTCGAAGGGGTACATTTTTTTTCAAGCTACGAGCACATCGTAAGGTGGAAATCTTGAAGATGATTTTTTGTGTATTACTTCATATTGAAATCTACTTAATCCAGCATCGATAAGTACACTAACAGCTTCTTCTGCTGACATCATTCTCCGTTGATCAGTAATTGAGCCATTATTACTTTAATGTATGCCCAATAACTTTGACTAAACTAATAAATAATGCTTTTTCGCTGGTAACAGCTTTGGGATCATCTGATTCATTATCTATGATGTGACGTTTTCCTCTTTCGCTCAAGTCAGATAAAGATTTTGAAGATCGTTCACGTTTTGTTCCGGTGGCAGAGGTTGAAGCAATACATTACTCCTGTTCAATAAATTCCTCGATGCCAAATTCTCCATTAAGCCACTTCTGAAATTATGACATAGCTATTTGTGACGAAACTATTGAGTGTAGCATTTTGATGTCTTCTAGAATATTGTTTTCATTTTTGAGTACTTTATATAAGTAGAAAAAAATACTTAAGGGGGGCATACACTCAGATATAACAGAGATATCTTTTTGATGTGTTGTTAAAATTCATGAACATCTATGGAAATTATTGTGGAAGAAGCCATTTTAAGAAACTTTGTCGAAGACGAAAATTTTGTAGTGTAGGAATCCCGATTCAGTCAGCAAGTGAATTGCAAACTAAATTGATAAGTATTTAGTAGAGTTCAGTCACCTAACTTTTTACCAGATAAACTGACAAAGCTTTTTTTTTATTTATTTTCTATTATTACTTTTACACTCGTGGGTCTGGGGATGAGATTTGAACACGTAACTTTGGCGTGAGAGGCATTTTTTATAGTTCGTTTATATATCCAGACCAGTGCTGCAAAATCTCGACAATACACGGTGATATTGACAGTTCTGCTTTGGTCACTCATTTGAGCTAACAGTCATAGTCAAGGCAAACCATGTCAATTGTCAATGACAATGCTGTCAGTGACGAACATGTGTAGATTTTTATATTAACTAAATTTGCAACGAAATTAAAGGATTTGAGCAGCACAATTACATGGATCCGTTAATGTGAACAAGCATCTACGTCCTGAACTACTTGGATAACAATAATGTGACACAGAATGTACGAAATTACCCTTTTTGTTACCAGGTGAATCTTTGTCATTGACGAAACAATGAATGAGATTTTGACAAAGGTTTTTTTGAGGATCAAGTTTGTCAGTGACTATGTGACGAACAATTTTGTCAATATCGCGCGAAAGTCTCTCAATGACAATGACAAATCTCAGCACTGATCCAGACTTATTCACAGTAGCTTTACGGACCCGAAGTTCTGTTTTTGTTTAGCAAAATCTCTTAATCTTAAATTAGTATAGCGGGTGGCGATTACTCGCGGCTTGCTCGAGGTTAGAACAACAATTGAACAACATGAGGATGAAGGGCTATGGACTGAAAACACGAGGTTTGGCGATGCACTATGGTGGCGTTTGAGTAACCAGTCAGGATCTCGAACTAAGCGGACGGAAGAATAATGTACCCAAACACAAAAGACGGACGAAGGGGGACGATCGGTTTCAGAAACACCTAAATTAAATTCATGTATCCGAGATCTCAGGTATCGCGAGTTGTTTTCCTCGGGCCTTGAGGGATGTGGATAACTCAGATCTGGCAACACGGTGTAAGCTACATGACCAAATAACATACTCGATATCGTGATATCATCCCTATGAACCACGGTTTGTTCGACAGCTGTGGGAGAATAGAATGTAACCATCTTCCCAAGTCACAATCATTCAATTTGTGTTGCCAACTGATAAGGATTGCTGACGAGCAATGGAGAATAAGCCGTTGATGGTTATTTGTCGCTCAAAAATATCGCCTAACATAGCGCCCACCTTAGCCAGTGAGTCCGCTTTCTCATTGCCCGGAATTGAACTAAGGTGATCAGCGAGTGATTTATTTTTACACTCTTGCCAAAGGATTTGAACACGTGACTTTGGTGTGAGAGGTATATACCAGTAAAATTGTATACCAAATTCATTAAACTTTATGATACACGGTTATCAAGGTTTAATAACTGAATCTGTTATCATTGTGGTTGAACAAACAGCCAATATAACAAAATTTAACTAAAAATTATCGTTGGCAGTCACAAAAATAACTACTTTTGTTATCAGTGAAAACATCGTAATTACAAATCCTGTGATCTATTCAAACTGCTTCAACCAATTTCAAATTATGTTATCGATTTTATAATGAAGCCTTGCGCTGAGAACTAAAATGTGATTGGGGATGTAAAGCATACTTTGTTTGGCATGCCGATAATATTAATAGTTTTAAACTAACCTTGAATCGTTCGTAATCAAATAGTACTTTTTTCCTGATGAACTGATAACAACATTATTCAAGGTTGATTACTTAATTAGTAATGCGATAGCAACTGAAAACAAAATTATATTTGGAATAACAAGACTTGTTATCTAGATATCTAGATATGTTGATATCTAGATATCAGGTTGCTATTTGAGTTTGTTCGCCGGGGCTATCCCCAATTAGAATAAAATTGAACATATCATCTGACAGTATTTTATGGATTTGCAGAGGGTTTGAAGAATCTTGTCTGGTTGAATACTTTCCCAAGGGCGTGGCCAGGTTTCGAAAGAGAGGGAGAAAAATAATTATACCAAATTGATAACAAGTTCTGATCAGTATTCACTCGACTGTCGACAGAAACAGACCACTCTCAATTTGTGTCACGCGTTCTTCTGTTTTACTACTCGGCAGCAACCATTGTGTGATCCTCCTCATTGTTCTTCATCAGCAGTTCTTTCAGTCGATGCGTCGTCGACTTTGAAAAGCAACCGTTTCGTGATGAGTGTGTGAATGATGACCACGTTTTGCGTCCATTGCTGCAATGGAAGCGCTCTGACCCCCGTTGGTGAATATGCCATACAATGAAACCAGTGGAAACGGTTCCCATTCTGGTGGAGGAGGCTTATTGGATAGCGGAAGATAAAATGTTTATTGTGTTGTACACACCAAAAAATTCTGAATTTTACTGGCGATGTAAACATCCATGCATGCAAACATTCATACATGTAAACTTCCTTTTCACGTAAACTAGCAGCTTGCAAGAAATGTTGCAAACAAAAGTGGACAGTTGCATACAATATATGGAATATTGCATGACATGTCTCATAAATTTACACGATCTATAATCTAAACTTGTATGATAAATGACGCTCCATTTATGTGCATCATAGTAACGGAAATTTACACTACTTTTTTTAGCTGTCTACCTTTTGACTATAGTTTTAAGATGCATTGTATAGTGAACAAGAATCCTCGGCTCTGTAAAGTTAATTCGGTTAATCGTTATCAAATATATTAATAAACAAAAAAGTACACAAGTTACAATTCACGATTATCAAAGTTTGATAGTTGAACATGTTATCATTGTGGTTGAATCAACATAACAAAAAATGTAGCACATAATACTCCTTGGATATCACAAAAATAACTGATTTAATTACCTTAAGCTGATAACTCAAATATGATAGGCAGTTTTTTTTTCTTTCCATGCTGATAATATTTGAAGTTTTGAACTAACTACAGAATTCTTTCATGATAACAACAAATAACAAAATAAGTTGGTGAAGTAATGAAATTAGGTTGTTAGACGAATGCTTAAATCAAACAGCATAAAAAGGTTATCTTCCATTTAGTTCCACTTTATTAACTTTGGTAATGACAGATACGTATTTCGCATGCGAATTTTTGTTTTTGAATAAGAAGCTGTTGGGAACTAAATTAGATATACGATAACAACTGAAAACAAAATGATGTTTGCAATAACAAGACTTGTTTTCAAGGTTGATATTATGTTGCTTTTTTACTTTGTTCGGATCGTAATGTCGTAATGATCGTAATGTTTTGAGGTATAATTTTGGTATTTTACCTCTTATGTCAGACTCGGCAATACCATATTTAGGTGGCCAGTTATACGGATATAATACCTGAAGTTATTTTCTTCTGCTCGGGTGAGCGTGAGTTTGATCTTAGATGACCATACATTTCAAAGTTGATATTATATGATTATGAGACCATGCTGGAGGTAGCTGGGTTTGATTCCCGATCTAGTCTAGGAATTTATCAGGTTGAAAAATCTCTGGACTTCCCTGGGAATAGAGTATGATTGTATTTGCCACAAAATAATACTAAAGCAAAAATGGTACTGTTTAGAAAGCACTCAAACAACATCTGCGGAGGTGCTCAAATGACCCAGTAGGGATGTTATAAGCCCGAAGAACACGAAAAGTGGGGGTGAATTAGGTCGGTTCACTTTGAAAAGTAATGCGATCTTTTAAAGGTAGCCTTACGAACTCAGTAATGTAAAGGAGTCTGGGAAAGCACCCATGATCTTCTGTTCAATAAACAAAAATGGTCACCCCTATGCCACCACAGCCTTTGTATAACAACAAACCACTGCGACCGATGATCGTTCAAACGCAGCGATATAGTGCTATTCAAATATAATTTCGCCCCTTAAGCATTGTATTCGAACCCGGATCGAGCATACATAATATTTTCCAAAATATCAATGTTTTGCGTACCATTCCAATCGAGTTCTATCGAAAGCATTATTTTGCTATGTGTTCTATAATAAAATGAAAAACAAAACATTAATTTTCAATTGTTTTTTAAATTAATAAGTGAAAATTTTTTTATCGAGGAAACAATTTTTCTGCACACCTTTCCGACCGAGTTCTCGCACGTTTAAAAGCGATTTATAACGTTACATAAAATAGGTAGGACAATTCGTATTATCATAACCGGGTTTTTTTTTTCACAAAACCCTTTTCAAAGGTAAATTTAATTGCCTTCGATTGCTGAAGTTCCACAACCGGCCTAGCTTTGGAGCTCACCAATTTTTCCAGCAGCAAACAAAACTTCCTGGAAATTGTTCAATTCCAGCGAAAGCCTTTCTCCTGCTTGGCTTCCCCGATTTAAAACGAGTTTAAAGCCATCCATTGCACCCAACCCAACCAACCAATTGAAGTTCAAATAAGTTTCACCCAACCAACCAACCAACCAACCAACCGGTTCAATGCCATTTTCAATTTCCTTTATACTGCTTGAGGCAGAGCCTGTTAGGTGTTATGTATGTGCACCAACCACAAAATGCACATTTTTCTCGCGTGTGACCTTCTCGATGCACTTTCCACTAATCCCCCTCGTGCCATTTGGTGGTGGGAGTCGACCGCTAGGCGTCAGTGGGTGCATCAATATCCGGCTTCAAATATTATGAACTCGAAAGAGCACGATGATGGCAGAAAGCAAACGAAAAAAATTGCAGCAGAAAACCACGCAAATGACGCTGATGATATTTCACGACGACGACGACGACGATGGCGACGCCGCCAATCGCGATTCATTTATTTGCTCGACGATGGATGCGAATGTTGTTTTTTGCCTTTTCCACCATATTAAAGTTCAACTCTTTCTCCACGGTGCACGGCGCGGCGTGAATCGCGTGGTCTTTGACTGACATTAGCAACTTTTTCCTCTTCTCGCTGCACTGTTTGAGTTTGGCATGGATTGTCAGTGTGCGATTTTTGCCTTTTTCGTTTATTTTGCGTGGCCCACCGTCGTCGTCGTCGTCGTCGTTGTGTATGGAAAGGTGAAAAAGAGCTCTGGTCCGAAAGTTGCTAGCGACGGTCGTGCGAGCCCCTTCAACTGCGTGCTTCGTCTCGTGGCTTGGTTTTACGGTGAGCGGCAATTCGACACAAACATAACCGCAAGAAGCCGCGTGAGTCAGTGACGGGTGAAAGTGGAATAATTTTCAAAGAGCTTGTCGTGATGGTACCGACCTCGGCACCCTCCTCTTCGCAGCCGCTGCTGCCACTTGCGGTGTTAGAGTTGGGCTTTTCTTTGTTAGCTCAAGTGGGGTTTGGTGTTAGATGTTACTTTGTATGGTAGGCGAAGGTAGTTGACTTGTCTTGACGTCATAATTTTCGCCGAGCTGAAATTACTACATTAATCAAACGTTTTGTAACTTTTCACGGTATTGCGTCTATAAAAAGAAAGTAGCATCTTTTGATAATAAGCATTAATCTACCTATAATGCAATCTAGCCTGGTTTGTAAAACTAGTTCAATCAATCAATGTGGAGCGAAAATTTCAAATTTTGCATCACTCTAATACACATATTCAGGGAAAAATTGAAAACAATGTTCAGTTTGAAATGACTGTGCCCCTAGTAGGCCTTATTAAAATGATTAAAAACGTTCAATTGGAAGTGTCCCTGGTAGACAAGTTTATGGCAAAATGTCTTGCGCCCCTGGTAAACCTTTTCAGGTTGAAATTAATAAAAAAGCTTAACTTGATGTGGCTAGCGCCCCTTATATACAATATCAATATATTGTTATTTTATTTAAAATCAATAAATTGTTATTTTATTTAAAATCAATAAATTGTTATTTTATTTTTTTGCCCAACGTTTCGGTCCGTTTGGGACCTCCTTCAGGGACTCATCTTCAGGGACTCAATAATTGCATTACGGATAATTACAGACGGATTAAAAATAAAATAGTAGTATTTTGTTTTTTTCGAGACTGAAAAGCCATTCATAACACACATCAATCCCCAAAAAAACCGTAACCAATAAAGGAACAAAAAAAAAACAAAAATATTTAAGTTTAAATTGCTGCCAATCCTGGTACACAAATTCATGGAGAAAAAAATAGAAATATGTAAAATTTAAATTGGCTAGTGCATTTGATAAACATATTCAGGGAAAAAATGATCATATTCGTAAAATTTTAATTCGCTAGCGCCCTTGACATACATGTTGAAAGAAAATTAAAAAAGAGGTTAAATTTGAAATGACTTGCGCCTCTCATAAACTTATTTCATAAACAATTAATCAAAAATGGGTTGGTTGGAAATGCTATCTAACATGAAGCTTTAATGAGATAATTTATTAGGTAGAAACATTTCTGGCGAGAGAAGGTTGATAGTTCCGCTCGAGTACGGCAGTATGAAAATTGAATAGAAGTTGAAAATGAGCGAAAGGCCATTAATATGACAGTACTAGTCAAACGAACACTTGTTTACCTATCTCATATATGACTGGATGAGAAGACTTGAAGTAGTTCTTCCAATATACAGGCATCTGCCGTGCTCTAGTGGAAATAACAACCTACCCTTTTCAGACCTTTCTTTAGGTGATATATTATCACACTAAAGTTTCATGTATGCTGTATCCACCCAACTCTGAAAATTGTTCACTTCACGTATGAAGTAACAAAAAAATACTTTGAATGTAATCAAAAAATGGTAAATTTAGCACAGGCCACGGCAGGCAAAATAAAAAAAAGTTAAATAATACTGTTAAAAAGTTCATCCGATTGAGGTTAACCTCTAACGGTGTAAATCCTTATTGGTGAACAAAAGTTGCCACTACTTAGTTACGTAAGATAGAAATTTTGACACGATGAAACTTTCAAAATTCCTTCACAGTGAGGTATAGGAGATTAGTTTCGGAAGTTCCGAAGGTACTGAATCACTTGAGAATATTTCGGAATCACTTCTAAAAGTACTGACTCGCTTCAATACCCTTAGGAATTACTTCGCAATGTACTGAATCACTTAAGAGAACAATTGAAGCACTTTGGAAAGCAGTTAATCACTTCAGAAAAGTTCGAAATCACTTCAGGAAGTACTGGATCACTTTAGAAAAGTTTTTGCTCACTTGGAAAGTGCTGAATCACTTCAGAAATGTTTTCAATCACTTCGGAAAATACTGAATCGAATCAGAAAAATTCGAAATCACCTTGGAAAGTACTGAATCATTGCGGAAAGTTCACTTAGGGACCCGAGTAACACACTTTCATCACAATAAGTTACAGCAACTTTTTTTTTTTTTTTTTTTTATTATAGTCACTTGGGTCATTCGTGACTTGTCCGGGGGTGAGAATTGAACTCGTGACTTTGGCGTGAGAGGTATGAATGCTAACCACTACGCCGGGGTCGCCCACAATTACAGCAACTTGTTTATGACTGAAATAAGTCGTATATAAGTTTCTACAATTCTAGATAGAGCTGGAATTAGGGCCTAACAGCTTTTGTAAACAATGACTTCAATCGATGATTTCTAGAAATTCAAGGCTCGCCCACGCAAACCAACCCTCTCATCGGATAGGGAAACACTTCCCCAATCCGATGGTTATGTTGGTCTGCGTGGGCGTGCTTTGAGTTCTTGGAAATCATGAATAGAAGTCATTGTTTACAAAAGCTGTTACGCCCTAATTTCAGCTCTATCTAGAATTGATTTGTGACAAGCGTGCTACTAGGGGAATAACTGAATCTTTTAGGAATGCACTGAATCCCTTCAGAAATGATCGGAGTCACTTTGGAAAAGTTCATGATCACTGAATCAATTCAGCAAGTACTGAAACACCAAAAAGTAGTATCTCTTCAAAGGGTAGAAAAGTTTAGAATCACTCCGGAAAGTACTGAATCATTTCAGAATGATTGCAATCACATCCTCAAGTATTGAATCACTTTGGAAAGTTAGCTGAATAACTCTAGGAAAGATTGAAATAACTTCAGAAAGTACTGAATCACTTCAGACAAGCTCGGAATCTCTTCGGATTATATTGAATCACTTTAGGAAATTACGGATTCACATTGGGAAGTACTGAATCATCGCAGAAAGTTTGTAATAATCTCTGCAAGGACGGAATCATTTCGAAAATAATTGAATCAGTTAGGAATGCACTGAATCAATTCATAAATGTTCGCAATCACTTCGGAAAGTACTGAATCATTTCAGATAGTACTCATTCACTTCAGAAAAATTTGGAATCACTCCAGACAGCACTAAATCATTTCATAAATGTTTGGAATCACTCCGAAGAGTACTGAATCATTCCAAATAGTTTGTAATCACTTCCGAAAGTACTGAATCACTGCGGAAAGAACTGAATTACTTATGAAAAGTTTGAAATAACTTCCGAAAGTACTGAATCACTTCAAAAAAGCTCGAAAATTCTTCCGATAATATTGAATGACTTAAGAAAATTTCTGAATCTCTTTGGAAAATACTTAATCTTTCCAAAAAGTTTGTTATTGCTTCCATAAAAACTGAATAATTTTGAAATGGACTGAATCACTTCACTAAGCTTCGGAAAGTACTGTATCAATTCTTTAAAGTTTGCAATCACTTCCTCAAGAACTGATTCGTTTTGTAATAAATAAAGCATTTTAGAAAAGATTGGAATCCCTTCAGAAAATATTGAATCATTTCTGAAAAATTTGAAGTACTTTGGGAAGCACAGAATTATTTAAAAAAAATTCGAAATCTCTTCTGATTCTTATCACTAAGCCATATTAGTACACAATTTATTGTTTATTGTTTATCAGTCAACAGGTAAAATGTTTACCCCAATGACACCTGTTCTACAACTAAATACAAAACTAACGAATAACATAAATTAACATAAAACTTGTTTAAAACTACGCTTGTTTGTTTCTCGTGACACGTTGAAATCGTACACATAATATTTAACACCGGTTGAATACACGGGACATGCTTCGCAAAGGTTCGTGAAAGCCATAATTAGTTCTTGCCGGAGGGATGGTGATAAACGAGTGCGACCGAAGATTGCGACGACGTGTGTTGATGTCCAAGAAACTAAGAAGCGTAGGACTGTCAATGTTGCCTTGCAGAAGATCCTCAACAAAGCACACTTTTGCCACGTTGCGTCTTGCTTCTAGTAATTCCAGATTTATAAGTAGACAACGGCTTTCATAGCTGGGCAGGTTGAATGGATCTCTCCACCTAAGATGATGTAGAGCGAACCGGACGAATTTTTGCTGAACAGCTTCGATGCGTTGAGTTTCATTCTGGTAATAAGGAGACCAGACGATAGACGAATACTCCAAGATAGGGCGCAAGTATCCTTAAATACCGGTACTGGTATGCGAAAATATCGATATTTCCGATACTGATAAATATAGTTTAAAGTATGATTAGTAGCACTGTCAATGAGTATTGATTTTGAAATGTTTTTAAAAACGTCGAAATATTTTATAAATGCTGCACAGCACAGAAGTAAAGATGCAAAAGAAAATCGGCGAATCAAAAAGTGAAACGGTAAGCGTAATTTTCCAACTGTCAATCTTAAAAACTGCAAGCTGCAGGTAAACGCGTTACCTATATCTTGTATATTTTTAATCAAATCTTTCATGGTGGTCACCCTTGGTCACAGTTCCGTAAATCTATTTGTTTTTTTTTTTAATCAAAACAAGCTGGGCGCCAAAATATCGATCTATGCCTTAAGGAAGTTCTGAGGACTACATTAAAGTCTTATAATTTGTGAAGCTTAAAGATCTTTAAGGGTAATTTCAGAGAAGTTCAGAACAGTTCCATGAACTTAAAAAAAATCGTGAGCTTGTTAATAAGAGAACTAAATGATAGTTGCATCAACTTCACGAAAAATACAAAAACTGCAAGAAATCTTCTGGAAACTTTGAAGATTTTTGAAAAGGTAGAGTGCTTCGGGAAAATTTTGAAAAATACAGAACTGTTCTATGAACAGCCGAAAATGTTTGGGAACATCTGGAACATTCCTTAAACTTTATATTTTTCGTTTTTGAATAGATCAGGACATATCGATTAGAAAAAATGCTGCTATCTTCAAAGAATTTGCGAGTGTCATGAACATCTGAAAACTTTATGTTAAATTCAAGGAATTGCGAAAAACGCCAGGGTGTAAAGAGATTTTAAGGACATTTTCATTGATTTTTGGGTAGTTCCAGAAACAGCCTCAGAAGAATAACGAGAACTTCATGATAAATTAGAGAGCTTCAGAGTTCACATTTTTTTTAAAGAACTTTAAATTAGATCCGAGTATGGATCATATGGTGGGATAATGCGGACTTCTATAAAACTTTGGGCACTTCCGGGAAGCTTTGAGAACTTAAAGGTGGTTCCATAAGCTTCATGGAAACTGCAGGACAAATCGTCAGAGAGGTCAAGAAAATGTCAGCAAAGTCCATAGATACTTTAAAGAAGTAAGAGATGAACCAGCCCAAGGCTAAAAATCTCTCTAATAGAGCAAAAAAAAAACTTTAAAGAAGTTCAAAGAACTTCAGATAAGCTAGCTTTTGAAATCTTCAGACAAGCTTGGATCTTAAGGGCAGTCCCAATATCTTCAAGAAAATCCAGAATTTTTGGGAAGTTCAAAGATATGTAAAAGATAATTTCTAAGACCTAAGGCGAGCTCCAAGAATTCTATGAAAAATTCGAGAAACTTAAGTCCAGAGAGATTTAGGAAACTACATATATATTTTGGAAACATAACAGAAGTTCAAACATTTTCAGGAAAAATCTTCGGGTGCAGAACTTCGGAGCAGCTTCAAAAACATCAGAAAACCTCAATGCAGTTCATTTAACGTAACTAGAAACTCAGGGAATCTTCAAAAAAAAAAAAAAACAAAGTTCTCAAATCTTCTGAGAAGTCTTGAAAACTTAAAAGAAGTTTTAGATTTTTTGGCACTTTTATTATTTTTTGTAGTGTTCAGAGACTTTCGCAGCAGTTTTTTAAGCTGAATCTTTTAAGATTTTTTGGAGAACTTTATACTGAGTACTTCTTGATCAGTTTTGAAGCTTTGTCATGGAGGAACGGAAACTTCTGGTAAGTCCAGGGAAGTTTAGAGATTTGGAGAGATGAATAAAGTTTGGAAAACTTCTGGATCGATCAGGGAAGTCATGAGAAATTGGTTGGAGTTTAGAAATCTTTTGGGCAATACCAATAACTTCAGAGATTCATCGAAAACTCGATCGTTGCGCTGAATGGAAGATGGTTCAACGCAAAATGCGGCTAACGGTTTTTCGTCTCCTGTAACGTTCCCTAGCTCGATAAACGGACGTTTTGAGCGCCACCTCCGGGGAGGACCGTCCGTCGAGTCTTGTTTGCCTGGCTAGAAAGCCGACCTCAGGGCGGGTTTGTTTCAATCAGAACCAAAAAATTTAAATTGAGAACGAATCAGAAGACACAAATAGTATGATGGATCGAGATTCTCCACAAGTAGAGGTCACCTCAATCGCGACAAGAGAATGGTTGATGCTACCGGTCGTTCTACCTACTCACGAAAAACGCCACTCACCAGTATCATCACCGGAGGAACTCACTTATCCAGAAATCCCCGCCGATCGAGACGCGTGAGTGGAGAGACTGATTTCCAAGGAAGTCTAACCTAGCGTAAAAGAACATAACAACAAAAATGTAGAACGACGCGAAATGTGAGAATTCTCGAAACCAAAATTTAATTTACATGGAAAACTTTAACATTTAACAAATAAACATTTATTGGAGTAAACTACTTTAAAACATTTAAGTAAGTTTATTTAATTGTATAACCTAGGTTTTCATATTAGTGTTTCTTCTAATCTAGTTTCCCTCCTGTGTGCGGATTTGTTCTAGTGATCGCTAGCTATGTTCGCTCATCGAGCTCTTCTTTCGTGGTGTGTGTGGTGTAGTCAACGCATGCGCATGGTTTGGTTAATTGTTTGCTTTACTCTCGGCACCAAAACAGCTTCCCGATGAATTGGTCGGCAAAGCAATTGTGGCGATCGAAATGTGGCGATCGACGATGATGCTGCGGAGATTCCCAGTCAATGGTTGGTCTCGAAACTGGTACTGAACTCGCGTCGAAAAGGATTGGCGTTGCAGACGACGTTGGGAAACGGTTTGTTCTCTTCCGGCTTTCCCTTCAAACCGGGACTCTTCACGCAGAAGCGTGGGTTCCTAGTGTCTTACTAAAGATGCGGTGTGCCGAGCTTCGGCTGTGTATCGCTAGAAAAGAATCCTTTTCTCAATGAAATCGATGATCTCATCCGCATCACTGAACTAGCCTACTTGTTCTGGCCCATGACCTAAGTGAGCCATTGGTATAATGCCAAAGCTTCGCCAGAAATTACAGCCTAGTATAGGTTTCGCGATTTCCGGAACAACTACTGTTGGCACTATCCTTGTAATATCTTTGTAGGTATATGGGATATTCAGAGTTGTCGGCTGTACAGGCTCTCAATCGAGTTGGCTGAAGTTTCAATCAATATTTCTCCGACAGCTCGAGAGATTTTACAACACTTATTCCGGCCCCTGAAGAGCTGTAAGTTCTGTATTAAATACTTTTACGTTGAGGTAGGAACATCTTCTAGTTTGAATATTAATGGTGTGTATGCGGTCAATTGGATCGAAGTTTGATTCTTCGGGAACCTTGTCGTCCTTCGGAATGTGCGGGTCCCCCAGCGTACATCCCCTTACTGGTTTCCCTGGTTCTGGTCACTCCTTCGGTGGCTTGATCCGTTGCATCGTTGACATGAACGGATTGTGCGGCCTAGTTCACCGCATCCGTATCAGAAGATTGCTCTGGGTTCCTTGCAGTCTCGCCAATTGTTACCAGCTTTCTTTCCATTATACGTTTAGTGATGCCTGTATCGACTGCTGTTGATTCGCTGGTGCTGTCCTCGATATTGTTGGTTGATTTGTCGGGCTGGGTCTTTGATCTCTGTGGTTAGGCCTAGCCTCTATCGCGTCCACTACTTCAGGCTCCTCGCATTCGTTTTCTGATAACGCGCATTCGATTGTATGTTTCGCTGATTCCGTGACTCCGTATTTTTTGGAATCAAGCAGTTGTTGAAAACTAGAGTCCACCGCGTCGATTCTGTGGTTAAAACTGATCAAGTGATCCAAGTCTCGAACTCGAACGATGGAGATTTTTGAACGGTAGTGTGGGCGCATGTTGTCCCAAACCATCTCAAACTTTCGCCGCCTCGAAAGTGGTTTTGGAAACATCTTGTTCAGTCGCTCTATCTCCGACACAAAAGCGTTGAAAAATTCGTTCCTGTGTTGTTTCCTTTCATGAATCCTTTGCCAAATCCCTTGATCCTGATTTGGATTCCCAAACCGAAATCGTATCCTCTCTTCAAAATCATCCCAATCCTCGAACTCATCAACGTATGTGAAGAACCAATCCGAGGCTTGTCCTTCCAAGATCAGGTGAATATCTCTTAATAGACTCCGCTCAGAAACTCGTTCTCGTTCCGCTATCTTCTTCAGTTTATACAGAAAATTTTCCACCGATACAGTTCTGTTGTCTCCGGAAAAGGAGAGCTTCCAGTGCTCAATACTCAATCCAATCTCAGCTGTTTCTTCCACGGTATCTGTCTGATCCACTGGTTCTATCGTTACTGGGACTCCTACCTCGTTGCCTCGTCGATCGTTGGCCTGCCTTCTGTTACGATGCCAGTCACGCTGCCGATCGTCGATCCCACGGTCGGATTCGTCTAAATACGATCTAGGTCCCTTATCGAGTTTACTACTTCTTCCTTGTCTTTTGCCACTATGCCTCCCTCTAACCAACTCACTGCTGTCGGAATCTGTGGTTTGTGACTTTTCTTTAGCTGATAGCCTGTTAGTTGGTTTCGTTCGTTCTGTCATCCCACGATCCTTACTCGTGTTCTTTTGGTCGTCCTTGGCTCCCAGATTCCCCAATCGCTGCAATGTGTTTTTAAGGTCCACAATATATTGCTGCAACTCTTCGAAGGTTGACTGTTTGTCTTTCCCCTTTGAATCCTTCTTGTTGTGGATTGGTCATGTAGGTGGTAGTTTAAATTTTGCTCCAGTCTTATTGGGGTCCTTGGGTATCCCGGCTTGGTCTGTTGTGTCATCTTTCTCTGTACCTACGTCGTGCTCTGAAGGTTTGTCGGTGAGGCCGCGTAAAGTTTCCTTAATCGATCTGAGAAGTTCTTTACGCGTATTTTCCACATCTATGTTTGACACACCTCTTTTCACTCATAAATAGTAATGTCGTAACCGGGACACCAGCTTTGGATCGTTCTCTTGTTCTATCGCTTGTCGGATCTGCTGAACCCGATTAGTGATCATAACAACCTCCTGCTCAAATTGGTATGGATGCCTGTATTCTCTTCCTTCTTTTTGACCTGTTTGAAACAGCCAACGCAAAAACCGAAGTTTTGTTTGAATGTCCTTCCTAGTATCTTCTGAGTAATTTCGCAACATTAGCTCATACTTGATCTCCTCAGTCGTTAAATAATCAGCGTGTGGATACTTCATTTTGCCAGGTACCTGGTTAGGTAAATTTTGACATGGCATGCTGATTTTTAGTACCTATTGATTCCCAACAAACAATTTGAGCTGATTAAAAGCTGAATAAGCAATTTTTTAGCTAAAGAAGGATATTTTTGTCTGAATAAGCTCTAATTCAACTGTCAATGTTTGTTGGGTTAGTATATAACTCGTATATAAAAGATGGATTCTTCAGTGGTGTTGAGTATTTGGCACTGATGAAGTCTGAAGTTTTTTTTTGCGAGATTCAAAATGGCCGAACTGCTACTCAAATGTGAATAATTGACCTTAACAAACAATTATGCACAGTTGCATGCAAATTGTAGATGGTCGGATCAGATCCATTCGTCATTTGGCGTGGAACTGCTCAATTTCAACATCGTTAGCGAAGCAAATGAACTGGCAGGAGTTATTGAAGCCTACATGTTAAACAGCAGTCCGGAAATAGCAGAGTCTAATTACAATTTTCCTTCTAGTGGCATTCTAGGCTTGTCCACCGGAAGCCAAGTTTTAAGACACAGTTTGTACATCACACCTTCGGTAAATGTACGCCGGATTACGGTAATAGCTAGTAGAATTAGAATACAGCCCCGAACGTGCCCCGATCGCAAAACGCAATGTAACAAACAAGAATCTCGAATTTCCTTCGGCCTCTCCACCGCCGAGGAAAATTGATCACCCTCGGCAATTGGTAATAAACTTTCCCTCCGGTGGTTGTGCCATTCATAAATCTTTCCATTGAATCAAACGAACCTAAGCTGCGGTTCTTATTTCCCCTCGTTTGCCTTTGTGACGACGTCCGATTTACGAAGAATCCCGCGCTCTTCCGCCGTCCTTCCGTCGGGCAATGAAAGAAGCAAACCAATTTGAAGAACGCACAAAACCTGCCCGAAAGCCGCTTTCGTCCGGGCTCTGTGTGTATGTCGATGTACGTTCCAGGGATTACGTTCCCTCTCTCCACACCGTCCAATGTTTCCTCCCATTACTTTGAAGATTATTTTCGAACCATGGAATTTGAAGTGATTTGTGCGCGAATGGAGCGTGCAGCAGCTCAGCTCGAAAGAAATGGGAAAAAATCATCATCAAATTCCCCCTTCGCGGTTCCGGGTGTGCGTTCCCTCGGTGCTATTTGTCCAAGATGTTGCCACCGATCGATTCGGGAAACCGTCATTTTCCATTCATGGCACTCGGAAGGGAAAGTCAAGCCGCAGTTGTCTGTATATCTCGCGCATCGATCGGTGGTGGTTGGAGGTAGCGTTTCGAATGGCAAATTCGTATAAAATTGAGTGTTTTACCGTTTGTTGCGTTGTTGGTTCCCCTAATGAACTAGCTAGCTGTACTGCAGGAGTTGCAGGTTAATCTCGGATTTTCTATCCAACAGTTCAGAGCCCTGGTCTGAGTTCGGCAGTGGATTCTGTACGGAGCCAATAAATCATACATCGTCATCAATTAACGGGTACTTGGGCTCACGCTGCTGCTACTCAGTTGCCACACTGGCTGACTGTATTCGAAAGCCAACATGTTGTTGTGTCGAGTGGCACTTGCAACATTGAGTATAACATGCCGTTGGTTGTCAGGGGGGGAGTTTGATTAAGTTCAAGTGCCGAATATATACTTGTAGAGTGGAAATCAGGGCTCGAAGTAGAACCCTCAGATCACGTAAACATGAACACTCGCTCACAATGTGAAAAGATTAATTAATTTCAATTATAGACGGCAATTAGCAAGCTCATTCAGATGAGTCCCTTCGTAAGAGGATTAATGGTGTGGCCTTAAAAGAGGGAAATTCGTCACTTTTGGGGTTGTGTTTCCGTATAGGGAGATTTACGGAGAATGCGGAGAGAAGTTTGATTTTACCGTTTTATTCTATTTGCACATGCGATTAAATATATGTGGCACTGTGCTTCAAAACATATTTTATTGGCTCTAAAACACAACCGCAACGTTCGACATAATCTGTACCATCACATCCAAAAAATGAAGCCAACGGCTATTTCCAAGTATCCACGGCTCTCGAAACACAGTTTTTGTCGATTCATGTCATAACAGTCTCAAATCGCCATAAATCATCCTCGAAGGCCGCTTAGAACATGCCTGCAAGACATCAGCTATGATTCTGACAACATCCAAAATCGTGATTGAGTTCAACATCGCTCCATCATTCGGAGTCATTTTCTCACACAAACCACTTCCGCGCTGAAGATCTACACCACACATGATATTAATAATAATAAAAAATACCGAAACATCCATAGGCCCTACCAAGCGTTAAACAGCTATATAATGAGTCGATGGATTCTATTTCTACAAACACCACATACCCCATCCTTTCGAACTCCACAGCATCATCATTCGACCACTGCAAGCTCACGCCGGAGAACGACGGAGATATTAGAGAACTAAAGTTTCCGGATTGGTGGTCATTAATTCAATCAATCATGCAACGCTCTCCATTATATGCTTCGTTCGGCTACCGATTACCGATTTGTGCCTCCGTTGTTGGCTGGAATTGGACGAATTTAACCACCTTCAATTGAGGATTGTACGATTTTTTTTTTATCCATTCGGAACCTGTAGCGGAGATGTTGCATCATTTAGCTCTAGAGCTAGAGCTTCCTTCGCATCGCACCCATCGATCGGGTGGATGTTGGTTGTAAAAAGATTACCACCTAAGTACCTCTAAATGTTCTAACGATTTTTTTGGCGCTTACTTTTATTGCCTACCGGGCAGGCTGAGGGTTAGGCTGTTTAGATTTTTATCTGAGCCGTGTAATAAAACCCGATGAGCTGCTTTGCATCGTGAGCGACCGTTTCGCTTCCTGTAAGTCATCATGATGAATTTACTGTTAAGTAGAGTTTGTTTGTATTTCATTTAATCCCTTGCTCGAGTAAATTTTTAATGGCTGTTGAGAATTGCGTTTTTTTGGTTTAAGCCATTGATGATGGTGGGAAACATTCTTATTGAAGAATGATTGTTAATTTCGAGAATTCTTGACACTCCGAACACGATGCTTCCGAAAAACGTGTAACGGCAAGTTTGCAATGACATAGCTTAGTAATTTCTTGATGAATTTCTCAAATTGTGGTGCCACTAGAATTCCTAGGATCTGAAGATTGTTTTGATTGTAAAAAGATTGAAAATAGGGTCATCTACTTTTTTTAAAACGAAAAGAGTCGTTACACGTTTATTTAAAGGTGTATTTTTGGGTTTTGCAAGTGGCTTAATACCTATAATTTTGAGTAATGAGCACAAATATTCATAATTAGCCAGAATACAGTTATGTTTCCTTTACATGGACCCTGATAACAGATCCGCAACATCTGTAAAAGTGGTTGATCCACGAAACTGGCCCTAGAGCTCCATGTTTTTTTTTGTGTGTGAGGTAAACAATTCGATTGTGCTTCTTGTTTTCTCTGTGCTAATTCGTGATTTTTTAACGTTTTTTCATAAAATTGTTACACCCGAACGACCCATCGAGTACTTTTCACATCACCCTATCGCATCCCGCTGGAGTACCGCACCTACATACCGTTTAATCAGCCAAATTCATCGATTTACCGTCTCAACGTACACTACGTGTGATCCGCCATAGTAACAATGGAAACTGTGTGTTTCTGTTGTGCCAGAAGTCTCACCAAAGCTGATGATATTATGTGCAATGGATTTTGCAAGTCGTCGTTCCATCTGAAATGTGTTCATTAGACCCCAGCTACTCGTGATAACATTGCAGCTAGTTCCCAACTATTTTGGATGTGCAAAGCTTGCACCAAAATGATGGCGAATGCTTCCTTTCGACAAGCAATTGCGTCCACCAATACTGCAATGCATGTTTTGGTTGAAGATCAAAACAAGGTATTGAATGAACTGAGGAACGAGATCGCTCAAAACACTACCAAAATCAACACAATTCTCGAACAATCAGCAACGCGTAACGAACAAACCCAGCCAACACCGATAACTTCTGGCAACGACACACGACAACAAACAGATCCTACTGGGACGAAACAAATAGAACCCGGGGTTACCATCCCACTTGCAACAGCTAAAAAGCAAAAGAAGTTTTGGCTGTACTTGTCCGATTTTGACCCTTCAGCATCAGCAACTCAAATCGAAAAGCTCGTCAAGGACAATCTCGACACTGATGATGACATTGAAGTAACTAAGTTAGTTTCCAAAGGCAAAAATCTTAACGAACTTACTTTTGTTTCCTTCAAAGTCGGAACTGGTTTGCAGCTGCAGGAACAAGCCCTCTTTGGATCGACGTGGCAACAAGGAATAGTATTTCGTCCATTCGATTCCAAGCAATCATCGTCGGATCGGCCTATTTTTCGCTTCGGACCCACAACACAGTAGTTCATTGGGCGCCCTAGATATCGGTGCAACCTCACAGATGATCAGCTGTTCAACTGATATGGCAATAACCACAACAACACAGTGCCGAAACACAACCACTCCTTTACATCCAGACTCCACTGATAGACAGCAGCAATTCTCTAACAATATACATTGTACGCCACAACAAGCTAATTTCGACGAGGTGGTGGTGTTTTGGTCGGCGTCCGTAATACATTGAACAGTGCCGCTGTTTCGATTGCTGGTACCCTAGTAGCACGCTTGTCACAAATCGGTTGTGATAACTTCTATACAACTAATATCAGTCATAAACAAGTTGATGCAACTTATTGTGACGGAAATGTGCTACTCGGGTACCGAGTGTCTGGAGCAAATAATCGTTCGGATCAAGCTGCCTACATTTGAACTCTTCGTCTGTTGTATTTATCTCCCTCCCAACAGCGACAATGCATTGTATGAACAGCACTGTTCATGTGTTCAAAGACTGATGAATCAAGCGGGTGATCGTGGTTTGGTTGTTGTTGTTGATGACTACAATCTACCCTTCTTGAATTGGGACCATGATGATGAATTGCGATGTTTGCTACCTACAAATACGTCTTCTGAGCAGGAGTTCACTGTGGTTGAATCGTTCATCGCTAATGGTCTGCATCAGTTGAATCATTATGGTAATGCGAATGGAAGGATACTAGATTTGGTTTTCTCTACTGATATCAATGTACTCGAGCTTGTGGAGCTTGCGTCACCGCTACGGCGTTTTGATGAACATCATAAACCATTGGTGCTTGTGATTGAAACTGCAAGCAAATGTGAAATTTCCCGAGCAACTGATCCGTTAGATTTTGAATTCAAGCGATGTGATTTTGCAGTTTTGAGCTCAATGATTTTGGACGTCGGATGGGTGAATCTTATAATTGGTTGGTTAGTGTCGACGAAGCGGTATCGATATTCTACGACAAGCTTTATGGAATCATCAGCGAAGTTGTGCCTCTAAAACAACGGATCGACACCCACAGGAAGAAACAACCATGGTAGAACAATGAACTGCAACGGCTGCGAAATCGTCTACGCAGGGCAAGGAAGCGTTACTTTTAGTCTAGAAATGAACAGCATAAGGCTGAGCTGCGTGATTTAGAGAGCGAATATAACTCTTTGCATGCACAATGCTTTCGCTGCTACATTCATCGTACTGAAGCAAGTTTGAAACAGGACCCCCAACAATTCTGGCAATATGTGAAGACCTGTAAGCGATCCAACGGAATGCCTCGACATCTTCCTTACCAAGGTGAGGCAGCTGAATCTCCATCAGAATCTGCAAATCTGTTCACGGCGTTCTTTCGAAGTGTGCAAAGTAATAACCGACCACCTTTGACTGAATCGACTGCACTACGACTTGAACGTGACCGTATACAACTTCTCTCGGCAAGATGTTTTTGCTAAGCTGGTTTCTATCGACACTTCGAAAGGAGCAGGTCCAGATCGTCTGTCACCTTTCTTCATCAATCGGTGTGCGGAGTCAATCGCTTTGCCTGTGAGTATACTCTTCAACAGATCTCTTTTGGAGGGCATATTTCCCAACAAATGGAAAACTGCAGCCATCACTCCCATTCATAAAAGTGGTAATGTTAATGGCGTCGAAAATTATCGTGCAATTTCGATTTTGAGTTGCTTTCCTAAAGTCTTGGAGAGTCTTGTCCATGATTCTTTGTATCGTAACTTTCAACATGTGATATCAGAGAGTCAGCATGGATTTGTCAGGAAGCGGTCAACAACAACCAACCTGATGTGCTGCGTTTCTTCTCTTGTTGACAGCCTTGAAAAGCGACAACAGGTCGATGCAGTTTATGTCGACTTTTCTAAAGCTTTTGACAAAGTGCCGCATGCACTGGTAGTGGAAAAACTCAAACGCATGGGATTCCCTCAGTGGCTTACCCAATGGATTGAATCGTACTTGTCTGAGCGTTGGGCTTTTGTACGCCTCGGTGGAACCTCATCTGAAATGTTCTCAATTACTTCCGGGGTTCCCCAAGGAAGTCATTTGGTACCATTACTTTTCGTGTTGTTTGTTAACGATCTGTGCGGACTCATCAGATCACCGAAGTACATGTTCGCTGATGACCTGAAATTCTTCCGCCTGATAACCTCCATGGTCGATTGTTGCGCTCTTCAGATGGATATCGACTCGCTTCTTGAATGGTGCTCATTAAACGGAATGGAAGTGAATATTCGTAAATGTAACATCATCTCGTTCAACCTAATGGCGCTGGTTGTGTAGTGGTAAGCGTGATTACATCTCACCCCAGCAAGCCTGGGTTCAATCCCAGTCGGCGCCGTCGAGATGTTCTGAGGCATAACATCTCTGATCACGCCTTCCTTCGGATGGGAAGTAAAGCCGTTGGTCCCCGGTTCATGAGTTGATGGGTCGATAGGTAGGGTCCAGGTGTGGGAGCTGCCTTCCTGGCACGTCGGTAGCATTGGTGCTCAGCACGGAAAACAAGATCGACGGAAAAAACAAACCAAAGGAAAATCTCGTTCAACCGATCTAGGACAACTGCAATTTTCGATTATTAGATGAACGCTTCAAGTGTCAACCATGTGTCATCAATCAAGGATCTTGGATTAATACTGGACAATAAGCTGAAATTCACCGAGCACATTGCAACAACCACCGCCAAATCATATACGATACTAGGGTTCATCAAGTGCAACACGCAGCAATTTGAGGATGTATACTGTCTAAAAACATTGTATTGTTCGCTAGTGCGTAGCATACTGGAATATGGCGTTCTAGTATCGGCACCGTATCACGTCACGCTTTGCTTTCGCATTGAAAAGATTCAACGTAACTTTGTCCGCTACGCTCTACGACTGTTACCATGGAACGATGCACTTTCTACAAAACCGAACAGATTATAGCTAAAGGGTGTCCACGATGAAATTGCCACACACAAAATTGATTCGCAAAATTCGAGTTTTCATCCGATTGCCATCAAATTTTCAGGGATTGAGAAATAACTATTAAACTTCATTTTACCATTTTACTCGTATTTTATTTACAGTCCATACGCAAATGCCCGCACCTTGGCCTTAACCCCGGCCATAAGATTCTGCACAACCTGTGAATCAACCGTTTTTTGCATGTAAACCCATATTTTCTTCAGTTCCTCGACTGTCTTCACTACCTTAGGTCGTTTAAGAAGGTGCTGCTTCATAATCGCCCAGTACTTCTCGATGGGGCGGAGCTCCGGAGTGTTGGGAGGGTTGAACATTTTCGGCACGAAATTGACCTTATTGTCCGCATACCACTTCAGCACGTCCTTGGAGTAGTGGCATGAGGCCAAATCCGGCCAGAAGATTGTTGGGACGTTGTGGGCTTTCAGGAGAGGAAGCAGCCGCTTCTGGAGGCACTCTTTTATGTACACCTGTCCGTTCATCGTGTCCTGGGTCACGAAAGGTGCACTCCGCTTCCCGCACGTGCAGATGGCTTGCCAAACCAGGAATTTCTTCGCAAATTTGGACATCTTCTGAGTGCGGACATGCTCCGGAACGCTGAACTTATCCTTGGCCGTGAAAAACAGGTTTCCGGGGATCTGTTTGAAGTCGGCCTTCACATATGTTTCGTCGTCCATGATGCAGCATTCAACTTTCGTCAGCATGTTGAGGTACAACTTCCTGGCACGGGTTTTGGCGGACTTGTTCTGCTTCTCTTCGCCATTAGGGGCCTTTTGTACCTTGAAAGTTCGAAGCCCAGCCTTAGTTTTGGCCTTCTGGACAAAACTTCGGCTTAGGTGCAGCTTCTTAGCCACATCCCTAACGGAGGCGTTCGGATTTCGGTTGAAGGCCCCAACTACGCGGTTGTGATTTTTGGTGTTGTACGGAATACTTTTTCCTTCACTTCTGGGCTTCTTGATCGGTGGTCAACCGTTCCTCGAACCGCTTAATCACTCGCGACACCGTGGAATTCGCGATTCCCAACGTTTTAGCGATGGAACGATGCGAGAGATCCTTGTTCTCGTGATGAATGCGCAAGATTTTATCACGCACGAGCTGTTCTTTCGACTCCATTTCCGCGAGTTTTGATCACAGGACTTTAAAACTTGCAGGATGTAAATAATGCACTATGAACTAAATCCACCCAAATTTTCATTAAATTCTACCCAACGGTTAAAAAGTTAGAGCAATTTCATAGTGTGGCAATTTCATCGTGGACACCCTTTAAGTAATTCCGAACAGCTTCAAACTAAGCGCCAAAGACTTCCATCGCGATCGATCGACTTGACAGCGATTGAATTTGCGCCAGCACATGTTGCTCCGATTGGAAACGAATTACCGCCCGAAACAAAATGAACCGTTTTGTCATGTTCAAAGTAATCTGGTTCGGTTTTATCTATCTATCAATTCTCTAGCCCCCAGCAAACCACCAAGCAAGCAAGCAAACAGTTCAGTAACATGCGATAAAATATGGCACACTCTCTGTCCCAGTCGACCGTGGTCGTTACCTACGGTATTGGTTCCAAAACCATTCCTGCCTTCTGCGGGTCTGTCTGTTATGTCTGTCTGTTGAGCGAGAGCACCGAATATGCGAGCTGTATATCACCTCCTCAGCAACGCTAGAAATCGAAAGCGAGAACCAATTCCCCGAATGAATAATTCATGAGCCGCTTTTGGATCGTGGCTCTCGGGTTTTGGAATTTCTTTCCGTTTTCGGTGCTGCTGCCTAGTTCAATCTGATGGGGCGGGGGAAATCGAGCTCCAAAGCTCTCATCGTGACGCCATGGCTCTTGAATTTAATCGTAAATCTTGATTGCATATTGACACACTCATTTCAATATTGTCACTTTCGGGCAAAGCGGAGTGCCCACCTCTATGAAACAGGAGCAGCAGGAGCAGTGATGAAAGTGAAATTAATCGCAGCTTGTTGTCGTGGTTCTGAATTTTGATGATACATTACTGGGACATTCTTCTTTTGCCGAGTGCGGGAACGACTCAATTTAGTGGCGCTAGTTCCCACACCCGGGAAACACAGTCGTTATCATTTATCAGATCCCAAAAGTTTTCCCCCTCGAAAACGAGCCATAAAATTAAACGTAACCCATAAAGAACATTGTGACACACACACACGAAAGCTGTCATTCTGAACAACAGCCCCAGTTTCACACGTGACAAACGACATGTGTTTATTAACAATCCGTGTTAAATGGCCGGCCCATAAAAATGGCACCGGAAATAATCAGCCCCATCTGGTGTGAAGGAGTGTGTGGCAGAGAATTTTCTGCAGCGAGTGTAAAAAAGACGATGATGAAGAAGAAGGACAAAAAATAGGAAAACTGACACATTTCGACCGGACACTTTTCCGGAATGTGGAGGTATATCACTTCGCTTCAATAGTGCCATTTGTGTGGACGAGAAAAAGGACTCGTCCATCCTCCCAGGAAAGCCGGTGATGGCTTTTTTACTAGCCTCGGAAGCCTTGTATTGGTCTACTGCTTGCTTTTTTCTCGCTCAACTGAATCCTAACACTGAATGCCTCCGTTACGAAATGATACGAGGATGAGTTTTCCGCTTGAAATCTTAAGCTGAGGGAAAAAATTGATGAAGGTGAAGCTTTTTGCCTTCCAGCAATAGAGACGAATTTTCCTGTGAGTCCGTTTTCTAAATTCTCAAAGCCCCGTTCGATTTTAAGACCGATACGCTTGAGGATATTAGAAACCTCTCACTTTCCGTGGTTGTACGTACGACCTAAATTCCAGGCGTCATCCACAGTGAGACCCTATCATCTCGCACCTGTGAAAGTTTCTAACCATCAGTCCCTAGAGCGAACCGTACCAAAGGTCACCGTACCACGGAGTCATGATTCAACCTAGATACGTCGAATTTCCCACAATCCCAAGCACATGTTGGGATGAGAGCCGAGGGCGAGGATTATCATTTCGGTCCGCTCAAATCTCTTCTGACATTTCACTTCGGCTGTATCTGCTGCTGCTGCTGGGTGGAAGTGCTTCAGGTTCAAGGCTTGTGATGGATTAAACCAAATGGGTTTTCAATGAGGTGTGGAAGACGAGTGAGCAGCAGATGAGCTTACTTCTGGGAAGTGAGAGTATGTTCTCGGCAGGTAACTTAGTGGAACGTGTAAAGATGATGGGAGATGAAGGGATGAAAGTAACTTTCTCCGGGGACGGGGTGGAAAATCTAACATTGGATCAGCCACCGGAATGACATTTGGAGAAAGTGTATAATGATTATATCTTTCTCGTTAAAAGAGGTCCAATTTGGAAAAAAAATGGGAATTACACTGTTCTAATCTGCTTTATATGATATTTGATTGGGTTGAAATTGCACAGATCATTTTTGTCTTTGTGTCGGTCTGCCTTAGCTCAATCGGTAAAAGTAAAGCTACAAAGCAAGACCATGCTGGAGGTGGCTGGGTTCGATTCCTGGTCCTGGTCTAGGAACTTTTCGGGTTGGCAAATTTTTCGACTTCCATGGGCATAGAGTATGATTGTACTTGCCCCACAATTATAATAATTCAAAAATGGTACAGTCATCCAAAATAACTCGATTAATAACTGTGGAAGTGCATCTACAACACTATGTTGAGAGCACGTAATAAGCTAATATGCAATAAGCAAAAAGCTTGAAATGCAAAGCAGGTGAAGAAGTAGTGCTACTTAACACTCCAAACACAATGCTTCCGGTAAAATGTGTAACGGCAAACTTGCAATGTTTGAAACATCATAGCTCAACCATTTACTGATGAATTTCGAGCCTATTAACGCAACTAGAAACCACAGACTTCCAAGATTTGATAGGATTCCATTAACTGCCACTTAAAAATGGTCATAACGGTTGAACGCTTGCATGAATTTTTAATATCAGTATATTTCAAATAAACCGTTAGACGGGGTGACATTGGACCAAAAAAAAAATGTTTATTAATGCAAATATTTTGAATATAAAGAAAATGATGACTAGAATATGTTTCTGGAACTCATGGAGTAAAGTAAAGTTATAATTAACCAGTTGTTTTAGTAACATAGTGCTGTAAAATAAAGTGGCATACATAGTAGCAAAAATAGGTTTTTCAAAATGTGCGCAGGCAAAAACAATTTTGAGCATCTATTCATATGTATGAAAGAGGATCACACGCAATCTTAAGCATAACAAACACAGTGCATTGTGATCATAACCAACTGTACTCTTAAAAGCTAGCGTAAATGATCTTGGTTCGAATCGTTAAAAAAAATGATCGTGGTTCGAACTAGTTTGAAAACAAACTGACAAACCATTTAGAATCAAAAATATTACCAAACCAAGCTTTGGAAATTTCTCGTCATACCCCCTTTATTGCTTAAGAATAATAATTGCCGCAACAAGTTTAGTTAATTACATTGAAAACAGTTGTGAATTTGATTCTGATTGTCCCTATCCAAGCTGTTTGTTTAAACCGTCTGCAAGTATTTTAATCACCAAAGTAAAGCTTGGAATAATACTCGGGCATCGAGGCGTAAATATTATTTCATTACTGCAACATTCTATGAAAGGAAAAATCCCTGAATGTGTGTATTTTTTGAAAATACGATTGTTGTTTTTTGATCTTGGTTCGAACCACAAATGAACGTGGTTCGTACTACAAGCTTCGTCGAATCACCGCTAGGGTCGCTACCGTCGCTACACGTTGTTTACGTTCTGATTACCTCCTTCGAGCAAAAGTCGCATCAAAGTGTCCACGGAAAAATTGCTTAAAACACATCAAAGGACATGCAAACGGGTCAGAATCTCGCACGAAGTCGACGAAGAGATGACTAAAGTAAGCTTCAACAAGAATGGTAGATTGATATTTATTTTATAAACAATTAACCATATGGTCTTTCCACCGTAGGTGCTTAAAATGAGACCCATAAAATATTCCCCCGAAACACTGCAAAAGGCTCTGGAAGAAGTGAGAAGTGGCTCATTGTCAGCGTATGTGGCCCACGAAATTCGAATTCGACTTGAAGCGACAAACTGAATGGAAATCATCCCCAGCGACTTGGAAAAGATGCAGTTTTAAGTACCTCGCATGAGCAGCAGCTGGCCGATTGGATTCTTCTGTGCGCAGCCTCCGGATGTCCCAAAACCACAAAGGAGATACTTGAAGCAGCTTCCGACCTTGCATCCCTTCAAGGCAGCACTTTCAAAAGAGGAATACCAGAAAGCTGAACAAGTTTTTTACATCCTGAAATCTCAAAGCGAACACCCGAACCACTTGGAAGAGCATCCGCGGGGTTGACCGCTGACCAACTTGAACAATATTTTGAGTACATTTATAGCCAGTTCGAGCAAGGACAAATGTTGTACCTCCTGGATGCCAAAGAAAGTTTTCGCACGAAAAGAGGCGCAGGTTGTTTACAACGTTGAGCGTGGCAAGCCGAAATAAAACATCGCTTGTACCAATGCTGTTGCTGCAGATCACATTTAGAGATTCGCTCAGTGCTTCTGGGTCTATTGGTGCCAACTTTTGATTTAACCAGACGCAATTCGGATGGATGAGAGGAGACGCTTTTTATTTCTTTGTCACGCAGCATTTAAACCCACGTTGGATTGGAATGGGTATTCAGCGTACAATTGTGCTTGTTGTGGATGGGTACTCTGGTCACCATCCGTTGAAGCTGTATAGGTGGTGCTACGAGAATGACGTGAAGCTAGTGGTGCTGTATCCCAATTCAACGCACATTCTGCAAGTACTAGATGTTGCTGTGTGTGGCCCGCTGAAAGCAAAATACACCGAGCTGTACCAGAAGTGGAAATGTGACAATACAGAGCAAATGTTCAATGAAGTTTTAATATGTGAAGCTGCTTAAACTGCTGTCGTTCAAAAAGAAACCATCGTCAATGGATGGCGATCAACTGGTCTTCAACCATTTGACTTCAAGAGCATGGATAGATCTCGTTTAACAAAAACATCTTGCAGCACCCCTGAATCATCATTGTAAACTGAGCGATTTGATAATGGTTTGGACGAACGTCAAGCTTTCCTCAACTAGCCAAAGATATCCAGCAGACTGATCCGAACAACAACCTACACGAGAACAGTAATTCCTCTGTTATGAATTTGTCAGGGTTCAAGGAGCCAGTCTGTGTTTATCGAACCAATCAACGAAATTAATGAAAAATCCACGTCCAAAGAAGAACCATCGACTTTGATTATCAGCTGTTATCTGTAGAAAGTGACCAACAGTTGCCAAACAATTCGTTTGAATTCGATTCCGACTGGGAGAATGTACCGTCAAGCATCACGACAAGTGATTCTGTTTACCAACAAACTAAGAAACTTGTGTCCAAATCTCGCGAATTGATTGATAAACTTCGGATTCATCTCAAGGTTAACGATGCATCGAAACTGGTAAATGTACTTATTATGAAACAGCATCTAAATATCATTGATCCAGTTGTGATCGAAGCTTCTTCACCCTTGCCTCGAACGTCTTCGGGTATTTTTAGCTTGCCAAAGGTTGTGAGCAAAAACACTCGTTCTCGAAAAGGCTTGAAGGTGTCTTATGGAGTAATGTCTGACGTCGAGATTATCAAGGTAATGGAGCAACGAGAGATGGATGACCAGAAGGCTGCTGAAGACCGTGAAGCTGATGAGCTTGCCCGAACATAGCGCGAAGAAATGATCCGTGAAGCTAAGGAAGAGCTATCATTGGAAACTGAGCGGATCAAATCGACTCGGGATAGACTCAAGTAGCTGGAAATCGAAGCAACTACAGAGAGAAAAAAAAATCTCTGCGAAACGAAAGTTTGCGAATTAAAAAGGAAGGGAAGTTGTCCGATTAGATTAAGGGGGAAGGGGATTGACGAATATCCACAGTTTATCACGGTATCGGTGACAGCTATCCATCGTCGGTACTTGAGCGTGTCGGTGTTGGGGATCATCTCTTTTTGCCAGTGGTGGCAGGGGGAATACCCCTCACCATCCCTTTCTAACGGGGGAGTTTGGTAAAGAAAGATGATCAAACCAATTTGTACCTTACTAAAAGTTGTCCTAGCTCGCTTTCTACTCTCTATATACAATTTTCACAATGCCGTACTCTAAACGGAACTATTAGTTCTATACTTTCATCTCCTATAAAAAATCTCGTATAAAAATTACCACTTTAGTCTGTTATTTGAAATTAGCATCTTCAACTATGTAAATCGTTGACAGAAGTTATACTTAGCATATAGTCAAAGTAAAATATTTATGTTTGAATTAAATCCAAAAGCATTTTTATTGCAAAAATTTCGAAACATCAATTGTATTTGACAGTATCTGTCACCAACGTGTCTGTGCTTGACTGACAATAATCGGTTTATGTACGTGGCTGCGAATAAGAATCAAATCATTGTCCGGTGGGCCTAGCCAGACAGACAGACAGACAGACAGATCACGCCTTCCTTCGGAAGGGAAGTAAACCCGTTGGTCCCCGGTTCATAAGTTGATGGGTCGATAGGTAGGGATCAGGTGTTGGAGAGATAGCAATTTTTTTTACATGTCATTTTCTCAGAAATTCTAGGAAAAAACTTATTTTCTTGGTTATTTTATATTTTTTCCCAATATTTTTTAAATAATAAAAACGCATCGTATTTTGTTTCTTTTTTTCTTTTTCGGGTGGTAAACTGCCTTTTGAGCGCTAATTTTTTCCATGAGGATACAGGATACAGCCTTTGGCCAAAATTAAGCACTCAATGTCTTTTTTCACCCCCCTGTTGATAATTGACTAAGGTACTGCCAAAACCGTCATTTACTCTTCTCAATTTGAAACAAAATTCTGAAAAAAGCATCTTAAGGAATACTTAAGATTCACCCGTACCATTTTTGCAGCAGTAATGAACGGAAATTACCCCAATCAAAAGTTGTGAGTGTGTTCCATCTCTTGTTGCCAATTTACATCTTGCTCTTCTTGATTCTGTATCGCCCCTGGCAGACCTCAGACTAATAGCAAATCAGTATGGGCAAAAAATCGCATCCAAAGTGGTAATGACCGCTGTTCACAAAGTTGCCACAATGATTCAAAACTTCTGGGAAGCTGCACAATAAAAAAAAAAAGATGAACCTTTCTGAGACTGGAACGAAGCGAAAATGAGAGCAAGTAAAAACAAATTGAGGCACTCCGCTGGTGTGGTGCAGGGCCCCACTGAATGGTGCAGATTGAGGTCAGTTTCCAAGCATCGCATCACGCTTTACCCGAGTCACAGTCATTTGGATTCCAATGGTGACTCTGGTGGACGAGAGTGAACGCGATTCAAATACTAATAATGGTGTTGTTTGCTTTCAAATGGGTTTCGACTCCATGGACTACTTTGGCCGGTGGGTGCGCTGCACTTTTTTGGTCACACAAATAAAAGCGGGCTATCCGAATCGCCGCTGTTGCATCGATTCGATTCGATTCCGTTTCGCGAGCGGTCATCATCGGTCGCTTTTTTCGATTTGTGTGCATTTATGCCGAGAGGAGCCGTTCGAGCGATTCTGATGTGGCTGTTGCGTAACATTGGCAATTGATTTTTGCCATTTTCTGCTTGGCTTGTGTCGGAGCCTTCGGCTAATAGCTTGGACTGGAAAGGAAATCCATTTTTGTTTTGGTTGTTTTGGAGTGACGGACTGAATTTTGATGGAATTTTGTGTGAACATGTGTGACTTTCATATGCTATGATTGCAAGGTCTTGATTTGATGAAATTTTCAGAAAACTCACTTGCCTTGCTTAATTTTGCCCTATACGTGGCAACAATTGCAAACACAGATCATTAATCCTAATAAAACTCCATTCTGGTAAGTAATTCAGAGCACATTTTCGGCATCAGCACATTCTAAATCGCACCATCATTAAATCAAAAAGTTCACTTTATTATGACGCTCCTCATCAGCATCCCTCCCGATTCCCCTTCGTCCAGAGCACTCGAACATCAAATCAACATCAGATTTCATTTACGTCTTAATTTAGATTCCTTCTCCTTCTCCCGAGGGCACCAAGACTATTCCCGACGAGGGGTGAACGTTGAAGAAGACCGAAGTCCTTTGAAAACGTACACGCGCCAGTTCTGCTGCTTATCAAGCCCAACAGTCCCGGGGAAAATTTTCAAATAACCTCAACAAAAAAAAAAAAAGAAACTAGATAGTGTTCACCGGTGGGAAAACCAAAGACACGATGGATTCCGAGAAGCAACTCCGTAGTCAAATATTTGCTTTTTGGCTCACCCACCCTCGTTCGTGTTGCACTGCTGAGAGTCTGGCGGGAGATTCCGTGCGTGGGAGGAACACCAATAGGAAAACTCATCACCGTGCTTATCTTTATCGCCTCGATGCGGTTCGTTTTCCCGGTAATAAAGCCCCGATGGCACCCTCCCCGGATTGGGTTTTCGAGTCGCCGGCAGTGGAGAAAGACACTGCCTGACTAGGGCCGTGGACAAACCATCAGTTTTTTTTCTGAAAATAAGCTGCGAAAGGCAGAGAGATCGGATGATGAAATGGATCTGCTGCGGCGTCGCCGGCACTGAATTGAGAGTGAAAACGTAAGCGGAAACATAAAAAATTCATCTTGATATGGTGCTGCTGCGGTGGTAGAGATTTTCGGTTTTTGGTTTCTGGTTTTTCTCGGTTTTTATTATGGGGGTTTGCTTTGGTGCGTTATCTCTCACTCCCCGTCTCAAAGGGGTCCCATTCGTTGCAGTTTTGACGATCCCCGGTTTGGTTGGGATGACAAGCTTCTGGCTTAAGGTTTGTAGTCTTTGACTCACCAATCTTGATTGAGGAAAAAATGTCATGTAGCACGTAGACTGAACTGCTTCGGTAGAAATTGAGATTTGCTACACTCTTCAAAGAGTAGATCCATGAAAGTTTATACCAGTGCTGTCGTTGTAAAATTTGAGCTAAGTTGTCGCAGTTTTTTTCATTTGACGCCACATATAATAGATCAAAATGACACTAACGTGATCATCTATTTGCGAACATTTTGCCATTACACGAGATGTAATTCAGCTTTGATGTAAATCATGGAACGTAAACAAACATGTCATGTAAAATTTGATGTCCTGAAACTGAATTGACTCAGAGAATTTTCTTTCCATACGAAATTTTCTCAGATTTGGAATAAACTGCAGTTACTCACAAGCTATGGAAAGAAAATTATCTGAGTCAATTAATCTCAGTCACTGAGTTGGTAAGGTTGGCCGTGTAGAAGACCCGTGTGAAGCGCATACACAAGCTCGCTAGGTGATCAAAAATGTTCTGTTACTTTTTGATACGTTCACACTTCCACTTCTGTTCTGTGTTAATAGTTCATAAAACTTCATAATCGTCAACTCGTACAAGGCGATGGGATTGGGTGTCTGCTACACGAAAAGAACTGGAAAACCTGGAATTTTCAGGGAATCTCATAAATACACAGAACATTTTCAAAATCTCATGCTGATCTTCACATCTTGAAAAATTTTCGCCTTGACAACGTCCGATTGCTTCGGTAAACTTTTCATCAGCAGACTCGCTAGCCAAGTATCGTCGATAGCTGGTGACTTGTCGTAAAAAGTTCGTTCACGTACTCCTGCGTTGTTTGGCATATGATGTCCTCATCGCGTTCAGCGCTAACCAGCCGGATTCTCGTAAGCCTTCTCAGCAGTCTAACTTTCCTAATGGAACAACTGTGCTCGTACGTATTCCGCAGACTGTTCCAAGCCTCTTTCGCGGATTTTTCGTTGCGCACCAACCCATAAATCTTGGAATCGATGCTCAAGCATATCGTGGCCAAAGCTTGCTCGGAAACATCTTCACTAACCTCCGGATCGCCCTCCTGCTGTTCCTTCACAGCGCACCACGTTCGTTCCTTGATCAGGATCATCTTGGTTGCGAAGAACCAGGAGCTGTAGTTCTCCGCGCCGCGTAGAATCTCTCTCACCGGCAACGAAACTGAACTTCCTGGCATTCGTCCGTTAGCTGGGGCTCTTCCGTTTTCTCGTCCTTCCGAGCCTTTGCCCAAGCCTCCACCATCCATTGCTTCAAAAAAATTGGAAAAAATTTCTTCTTCACCAAACAGAGCCGTTTCTACACAGTTCGAAAAATTAGTGTAAATTCCTGTTAAGTATGATGCACATAAATGGAGAGTCACATATCATATAAGTTTACATTATATATCATGTAAAGTTCTGAGACATTTCATGCAATGTAGAAAATATTGTATACAAAAGCCTATTGTTGTAAACAACATTGTTTACAAGTTGCTCGGTTGGGTGAAATGAAATACAAGTTTACGTGAATGAATGATTACATCACAATTAAAATTCAGAATTTTTATCTGTGTATAGCAACTGTCTGGGCTCATAACCTAATGGGACAATTGAGGGAATAGGTCTGCTGGGTGAGATTGATGAATTGAAACTAAATTTATTCGTTACTACATATTATCATGGCATGTTACAGCTTGTAACTAATTCATCGGTTACTCCTCCATCATCTTCAAAAAGAGGAATTTGTGAAATACGAAAATAAACTGTTTATGATATGTAGAAATTGGGCGCTAGGACATTTTGAAGAACACCTGTTAGCATTTTAGGCAAAACAAAGAATAGGTACAATGAGCATTCTGAATATTGAAACAATCGATGGATCACCGTTTAGTGGTCATGAAGTTAAATGTAAAATCCTATTTCTGAAAAAAATGATTACTTTGGATAGGTTTATTATAAGAACTAGTATATTATAATGTCATTAGAATGTCATCAAATGTCATGTCATTAGAATTAAAATTTGCAAATATATAAAATATGTAAAATCAGTGATTGAATTTAATTCACAGGAAGTTTGAGTTAATTATTTGAAAATCGAATTAATCGGGTCTATTTAGTAATTAGTGACTCTTTGTCACTAGTAAAGTTACAATCGTTGCCTTAGATGTAGGATTGCTAAATATGAAATATATCAAAAACCTTCATTTACCGGCTGGTGGGCCTTGCAAACCTTTAAATTAATTTATCTCCGTAAATATGGCTCTAATCACAAAAAGAGGGGTGTTGAGATGATCGAAATTTCCATACCCGGATTTCCCAGTATAAAATATTCCTTAAACCTTGACATGTTGGCCAGTGGGCCTTCCAAACCTTTAAATCGATTTATCTCCGTTAATATGGCTCTAATCGCGAAAAGAGGGGTGTTCAGATGATCGAAATTTTCATAGACTCGGATTTCCCAGTTGGTGGGCCTTGCAAACCTTTAAATCGATTTATATCGATTTATATATGGATAAATATGGCTCTAATCACAAAAAGAGGGGTGTTGAGATGATCGAAATTTCCATACCCGGATTTCCCAGTATAAAATATTCCTTAAACCTTGACATGTTGGCCAGTGGGCCTTCCAAACCTTTAAATCGATTTATCTCCGTTAATATGGCTCTAATCGCGAAAAGAGGGGTGTTCAGATGATCGAAATTTTCATAGACTCGGATTTCCCAGTTGGTGGGCCTTGCAAACCTTTAAATCGATTTATATCGATTTATATATGGATAAATATGGCTCTAATCGCGAAAAAGAGGGTGTTGAGATGATCGAAATTTTCATAGCTGGATTTACCAGTATAAAATATTCCATAAACCTTTATATGTTGGCCGGTGGGCCTTCAAAACCTTTAAATCGATTTATCTCCAAAAATATGGCTCTAATTGTGAACAGGGGGGTGTTGAGATGATCGAAATTTACATACAAAAATTTCTCAGTATAAAATATATCAAAAACATTCATTTACCGGCTGGTGGGCCTTCCAAACCTTTAAATCGATTTATCTCCGTAAATATGGCTCCAATCGCGAAAAGGGTGGTGTTGAAATGATCGAAATTTTCATACTCAGATTTCCCAGTATAAAATATACCAAAAACCTTCATTTGCCGGCTGGTGGATCTTCCAAACCTTTAAATCGATTTATCTCCATAAATATGGCTCTAATCGCGAGAAAGAGGATGTTGAGATTATCGAAATTTTCATACCTACCTAGGAGGTGACCCCGGCGTAGTGGTTAGCATTCATACCACTCACGCCAAAGTCACGAGTTCAAATCTCACCCCCGGACAAGTCACGAATGACCTAAGAGCGTTCAAATTACTATATTTAAAAAAAAAAAAAAAAATCCATACCTGGATTTTCCAGTATAAAATATTCCATAAACCTTTATATGTTAGCCAGTGGGCCTTCCAAACCTTTACATCGATTTATCTTAGTAAATATGGCTCCATTCGCGAAAAGGGGGGTGTTGAGATGATCGAAATTTACATACAAAAATTTCTCAGTATAAAATATATCAAAAACATGCATTTGCCGGCTGGTGGGCCTTGCAAACCTTTAAATCGATTTGTCAATTAATTCAATATGTGTTTTAAAATGCATCAAGAGTTAACAGAAATGACCATACTATAATTTATTAACTATTTGCAATGAAAAGCTTAATGGGGAATAATGCATTTTATTATAAAAAAAACTAGTTCCATATTTGCGATTGATCGACCTCCATAAAGCTGATTGTAAACTTTCATAATGCTGCCTTATGAAAAAGGTATGATATCTGTTTGATGTAATTCAGTTAAATTCATAACTTCATGCAATCTAATGCAATGCTTACCGATTTCTTGTAGCTAATAAACATATGGCAAAACGATGAATCTCGCTTGAATTTTTACCTCAGTGTATGTCGTGCGACGGTAACCAAGGCAACCAAGGTTGGTCGAAAGGAATGGAATTTTCTTAGGAATTTGAATTTTCCATCTCCCATAGTCAGCTTCAAATATTCATGGCATCACTTTCATGATCCAGGAATTCTCAAATGGGTCATTTAGAACGATTTTGAACGATATTTAAGTCAAAGGAATCTTCAAAAGTACCACCCTTTGCGTTTGAGTCGAAAGAAATGGAATTTACTACCAGGGTTTGCGTTTAAGTTCATTGGAATATTTTATTCCATAGAACTCGAAGAAACCTTTTGCGTCTTCCTTGTTTCGATGATAAATGAAGAATGGGATACTGAGTTAAAACTAAAAGTAGTTACCTTTAATCTGTGTTCGTTTGGATATTTGGCATGGTTTTTTGCGTTTTAATCTGCAAAATAGTGTATTTTTTACAGCGGTACGTTCCTTAACGCTTGAATATGAATGCCTGAAAGCATTGTTGCTAGGAATGCGCTGAAGGGTGGTATGGCGCCGGGCTACTTAACCGATCCTGATAATTTCAAGAAATTTGTGGGGGAAAAGGCATTTAAAGCATAATTCCTTTAACAATTTAGGAGAATACTGTGGAGAATGCTTATCAGAGGATTGCAATTAAATCTAAGAATAACTTCAGGAAAGCTTCAAAGGAATTCAGAAAATAATTCGGGAAGAGTTTGCCACATATATTTTGCGGAGAAATCTGAGGAATTTATGAGACGAACTGCAAATTAATTCTCAGGAAACTATGAATGAGAGTAGATTTGCAAGGGAAACAGTAAATTTCAAATGTTAATTAATGAATTGAAAATTCTTAGAATAATTCCTCAGTGCTTCGTACTGAGAAGACTTTCAAGAAAATTTAAAGAAAATGAAATTCCTTGCATGGCTTCACAGTTTTTAGTAATATTTCAAGGGAATACGGAGAATCATTCCGAACATATCCCGTCGACATTTTCAAAGAATTCATAGGAGCGTTCGAAGTGAATTCTGGTGAGAATTTTATAAAATTTATGGAAATTCTAGAATAATTTCAGCGGAACTTCGGGAGAATACAAAGTGAACGCTGAGAAGAACTCCTAGTGAATTTTCAGAAAAAAATCTCCTGGGCTGTAGGGTGTCCCAGAATGTCTAAGTACGACTTTGCAACACCCCTGCTTGTTTCAGCTGACTTTTAAACAGCTGATTATCATGCTGAATCATTGTTTACATTTCGTGTACCGCAAGTGTCGGCTCTTTACATTTCCGTGACAATGCGAAGCATTTCTCTGGAAAAGCGCAAACAGATCGTGCACAAATGGTGTATTATCCGCAACATTTATCTGAGTCAATTAGCGAAATTGGAAGGTGTAAGCATTTGACCCGTTCGAAACGCGATTTGGAAGTATGGTGATGAAGCAGGACAAGCAAAAATCTGGACGTAAACCGAACCCTGTTGACCGAAATCTGGACCGGAAAATCATGCAAGCTTTCACTCGTAGGAAAAGTGCTTCGGTTCGAGACGTGGTTAAAAAAGTGGGATCCTCGAAGAGTAACAGCCAGCGGGCCAAGGCAAGAATGAGTCTAAAGACGTATAAGCAGCAGAAGAGGCCAAAGTGGAGTGAAAAACATGCCACATCCGTCAAACCGAAGGATCGGAAGTTAAACGACCAATTGCTGTGCGGAAAATCGGCGTGCGTGATTATGAATCATACGTTAAAATTGATTACAAAACTCTTCCTGGTGATCAGTACTACACCGTTCGTGATGGCCGAAGTGTTGACGATGCGGATAATATGGTTTGGCAAGCCATTTGTGATTGTGACAACGGAGACAATGACAACCGATGTTTACGTGCGAGAGTGTTTAAACAAGCGTCTGTTACCCATGATCCGCAAGCACGACGCCTAAGTACTGTTTTAGTCGGATTTGGCGTCGGTTCATTACTCCAAGGACCAAGCCAAGCCCCTGGTATAAAGTCAACAAGGTCCAATTCGTACCCAAGGAGATGAATCCGCCAAATTGTCCCCAGGTGAGGCCAATCGAAACTTTTTGGACCCTGACCAAAGCATATTTGCGGAAACATGTAAAGGCAGCGGATTCCGTTACAAAAATTGCGAAAGACTGGGAAAAAGTATCCAAAAGGCATCTGTGCTGAAGCTAATGAGTAGCGTGAGATCAAAAATTCATTCCTTGGCTTAGGACTGATCGGATCTCGGATTTTCTACGTTAAACTGTAAGAGAATACTAAAGAAAACATGAATACGAACATCGAATTTGCTGTAGACAGTGTAACGTAATATTTTTTTTTAAACGTGCTCAAGCATTCTAGGACACCCTATATTCTGATGTCTTCAGAACTACTTAATAGATCCCACAGTTTCCCTGCATTCAATTTAACTGTCTTGGAGCTTTTGTTTAATCTCGCAATGATTGCGTAATTATCAAAATTATTGCTGGACCTGTTGAATATGATCTAAAAGCTAAAAATATGAAGTTTGGTGTTCAGAAAAGCTTTTAATTTTTAGAGCTAATGTATGGCGACCCTCACTTATGCGTAGAAACAAATTCTTCGAAAATATATGTCTAACGTCACATTGCCACTTTGCTTCAAAACCAAATGGTGTGCAAGTGTTAAGTGTTTTGGGCGTCATTAAGGACGCAATACTCGATATCTGTGAAGAATCAACTCAGTAAAAGTGAAAGAAGAACTGTCAAAGATAATGGACATCGAAATGTCGTAGAACGCACCAGAAATAAGATGAGAGACTTTCGGGAGACTAGTCGCTACTAGCAGTGATTTAGCGAATGACAACGAGTTCATAAATAGGCACACAAATTGGACAGAAGGGTGAAATAACAGCGAAACTTGGTGAGATCGTTTTAAATTTGTGATTCTTGTTATAGCTCATATCTACATACACAAACAGCTGGGATTGGGAGAGACCATTAGTGCACCCGATTAAAAACCTGATTTGGACGGGGAGAGTGGGAATGCCAACTCCCTGTTGATAACATTTCGTGGATAAAAGGTGAGTTCTTCTCCCCACTCATAGGGCATCTTCCTGTTTGGGGCTCGTTTTTTTTTTTTTTTTTTTTTGACCAATTGTGTGATGATGTTCCTGGAAGGAGGTTTTTAAGCTTGATCAAGGCAAAGAGATAGGAGAGCTCGATGCTATCGGACTTAGTTTCCGTGCTACAATAGGTGGTAGACTTCTTTCATGCTATCATGCATTAAGGACGCAAAACTCGAATTTGGTGAAAAGTGAAAATTAAACACAATGGAACTTTCGTCACTTTCTCATCTCATGGCTGTGAAGTTTCCGCTGTTTTGCTAGAATTTTAGGAAGATCCTGATATTTTAGGAATTCACTAAAGTTTACGAAACTTTTTTTAAAATGTTATTTCTCTAAAGTTCACGGATCTGTTAGCTGTTCTTTCCTGAAATTCTAAAAACCTCTCTGACGAATTTGCTGTTGTCGTGAAGCTTCTGGTACTGCCATGAAGAAAATAAAACTGTTTTAAATATGTTCAAGCATCCGTAAAGTTCACTGAACTTATGTGAAGAAATCAAAAATTCTGTTAACATCTCTGAAGTTCTATAAAAATCTGGGCATTACCATGAAAATTCGGGAAGTTCTCTCGCTTATTTTATGAAATTCATGGAACTTTCCAGGATGTTTGGAGCTAACGGAACTTTGTTGAAATGTTTCCAAAATATTTCCAATGTTCATGAAATTATCGTGGTGTTCTTGGATCTTTCCTAAAGTTTTTTTTTCTTGATTTGTTTTCCGTGCTGAGCACCATTGCTACTGACACCAGGAAGGCAGTCAATGACGTTTCTATAAGGTCTGGGCCAAAGGGCTTATTGGTGTTAGTGAAATGTGCAAATGTTTACAACCTTTTTGCTTCTAACACCTGTTTGCCTGTTGGCCCAGACCTTATATAAATGTCATTGGGAGGCAGCTCCCACACCTGGACCCTACCTATCGACCATCATCTCATGAACCGGGAACCAAAAGCTTTACTTCCCTTAGGAAGGCGTGATCAGAGATTTTATGCCTCAGAAAATCACACACGGTGACAGTTAAACATTCCTCTAATTTTCAAGTGCAGTTAACACAATGTAGATACAAGTGCGCGATTTATTTTGATGGTCATTTGGATGCTATTTTAGTGTTATATTGAGTTAAATTTTTGGAATGCGGTCTTAAATTTCAGTGCAATATAAGGTGAACAGTCAAAGCAAAGATGTACAAATGTTAATACTTCCGACGTCGTCGCAGTCCATTTCTGTCTGGAGCTATTCCTAAAAAGCTCCTCTTCCTTGACTCTACTGCTGGCGCTGCTTGGGATTAGAAAAGTAGGCAGTGCATTTAGAAGAACTAAAGTGTTGGAAATGCAAGGAGTGACAAAAATGCTGATAAAAATTATTTCTACTACACTCAAATAAGCTGAAAATGAAAGCAACTTTGAAAGAGAAACCAACTACTTCCATGAATTTGAATTTTGACATGATAACATGCTCTTTTTCAAAGCAACCGCTGAGTTTCGAGGTCAACATTTGTTCAATGATACGTATTCTTTATCGCCTGTTCTGTTGTCTTATCAATATTCATAATAATCTTGGTGGGGATGATTTTGAGTATGAAATGCAAAATGATTTGTTCATTTCACTCGTACGTTGACAGCGAAGATTTTCAAAACAAACGTAATTCATCTACACTGTGTAGAAGCGATAGTCATTGCGTGGGAAGGTAAATGAGAAAAACAGACACTGCTGACGTCATACTGTGTAATAGATTCATATTCTTCTATCAGGCGTTCAAAATATCTGTAGCGCAATGCTGATTTGTGGGATATTGTTTAGCTTCAATACGTCTTGTTCAATATTTAGATCAGCTTACTTATTGAGGTTGAATAATGTGGATACAATTGGCTTTATGCACTACCCAACAAACAATTCTAGCTGCTGATTAGCTTAAACAGCCAAAATTTGCCTTATGCAGCTAATTTTTACCTGTATAAACTAAGCGACAGCTAAACTTGTTTGTTTGGTACTAACCAACAATATATACAGCCTGGAGTTAATCAGCTGATAAGCAGCCTATAATCAGCTTCTGTTCTTACTGTTCAGCTTGAATTGTTACATGGGCGTCTAAAACTTCATCCAAAATCAGAGGTACCTCTCTGTAAATGAGTTAAGTTCATAAAATGTTTCAACCAGTAAATTTATTCGAAGAAAATTATTCGCTCCCGTGTACTGCCTTTGACATGGTCGGCTCATTTAATCTTTGATTAATAACAATAACCTAAATAATTTTAAAAAAATCATTTAATAATGATTCTTCTTATTTCTTTTCAGGTAATAACTGCTTAAGCTTTAAAGCTGCCGTAAGTAAAGTAAACAATGAAAATTCTACACCAACACGTACCCACTTTTTATCACGACAAAGCAAAGATGCTTCCACAATCGTCAATTAGCCCGATTATTAAACGTCAATTACGATTACACTGAGCAAAACTCCAGAACAGCACGTAACTCCCCTCAAACTGGTTCTCGAGCTGCAAACTGGAGCAGAACGAACATTTCACATTACATGAACGCGGAGAAAAAAAAAAGCTGGGAAACGAAGCAAAAGAGGTTAACCTGTTGCGTTGCAGCAGCCTTCTCCAACCCCGGCGGTCCTAGCTTCGAAATCGGTGCACTCTGCGTCGAGTACCTAACAATAATTGCAATCCCCCGCCAGAATGACTTGCCATCGGAGGATGAATTCAAGAGTGGTTCTGCTTATGTGTTGGTGCACTGCTGGCCATGCTAAAAACAGAACTTTCCGATGTTGATGCTGCAGCTGCCGGCCGCGGCGTTCATATTCACGTGATGACGGTGATGTCCGATGACTAGGGCGAACCGAAGACGGGGAGATGCACTTGGTGTGCCGCGCCGTAAAAATCTTCGAAATCATGTCAGGTTGATTTCTTGCTTGACGAGTTTCGTCACGTTTCGTATTTGCAGCTTCCTTTCAGTAGGGGCTTTCGCTTGCTGGCGCTCGGGACGTTGGAGTGTGACGATGAAGGGAGGCAAAATTTGAGGCAATCAATATTTCCGAGAGGTGGTTTGGAAGGAGAGATTTTCTGGAACAACATTGCGAAAGGCTTTCGTCCGTTGCGCGGATGAATCCAGAAAGATTATTTTCGCACCTTTCCTTCTTCTTGGGATTCGGTTCAGAGTTTGATGAACGGTTTTCCGTTTTTGAGGGGGGGGGGTACCATTTTGCGAGATTTGTCCTGTTTGTTAACTCTTTGTCTGTACATTGGGACCAATTTAACCCCGGAGGCCCATTGACAGGCTAAAACTTTTTTAATTGGCAATTAATGTGTTCAAATCATTCGTGATTAGGTATGTCATCTTGAAATCGAAATATCAGATGAAATCCGTTTATAATTACTTGAAAAATATTATTTGCATTAATTTTCTTGATAAACTTACGTTGTCTGTATGCACCTCCACTGGAACAAATCCATTTCCAATTTGATGAATAAAAAAACATGAAATTAAAAAACTTACCATCTTATGAAACCATGACAATTAATGATGATTTCATAATGGAAATTCATGATTTAATAATGCAGCGGAGTTATGACCGATACAAGCGTTACACGCAGCGTTGCCAGATATACAGCTTTATCGGTATTTATACCGATTTCTGAACTAGAGACCGATATACAGATAAGGTTCCTCAGAATACCAATTTTTTAAGGTTTTATACCGATTTATACCGATTTTTTTTTTAAATAATCAAAATTATTTTTGCCTGCCACCGCACAGAATTTCTAAGAAAATTATTTTGAGAGACTTGTCTCCTTTTCTTTTGAATATCTCATATTTTTTACGCTTTAAAATTCCAAAAAAAATCATCCTTAAAAATGCCTCATGGATATCTCTTTCGATTAATGTTTCAATTTCCTCACCGTTTTTGGCTACCCATGAATCGATAAACAGTCGATGGCTCTTTCTGGTAATTCCGGGGGAATCGGGAAATAATTTTTAAACATTATTTAATTTCTTGGATTGTCTTCCAACTTTCCCCTGGAATTTTCTTCCACCTTACATAGTAAATTATTTTTCAATTCCTCTCAGGAACTTATTTCAACTTCCTTTGGAAGCTTCTTCAGTCTTCGCTCGAATGATTCTTCCATCTATTCCCACCAGTTTTTTTTTTCAACTTACCGGAACTTCAGGGATGCTTCCAGATTTTTATTGCGGATCTACACTAGCTGCAGGAACTTTTAAGAAGTTTTGAAACTTCAGAAAACTCCAGACTTTTGAGTAAGTTTCGATAAATTAAAGAATATTTCAATAACTTCTATTAAAATTCTAAAACCCGGAATTTTCAGGAAGGTCCAGCGAACTCCAGTGAACTTAAGGAAACATCATAAATATTTTGGATACTTCACAAGGCCCAAGAACTTATCGAAAATTTAATGGTTTTCAGGACAGCTCTGAGAAAATCAGTACAGGTCAATAAATTTCAAAAAAATTGCTTTAATTTTAATGGAGTTCCGAAAACTTCAGCAATGTTCCTAGGGGCTCAGGCAAATTTAAGAAACGTAAGGGAAGTTACATGAACATAAGCACATTGTGAGAACATTTTATGGGAGGTTCCGTGCTTATTAATGGCAGTGTCGATAACTTTTAAAAATTAGAAAAATCGGGAAGATCGGAGAACTTCAATGCTGATGTTACAATAAATTCAAGAAAATTGTGAGAGCGCTTAAGAAAGTTTAGAGACCTTCAAAGTTGATTAGAGATATTCCGGTAGTCTCATTATAATCAGGGATGTTCGAAGTATTTCAAAGATGATCAGAGTACTCCAAAACAGCCCGAGGAAATATGGAATATTCCTAAATACATTTCAGGAATGTTCCAAAAACTTCAGGGGTCTTCAGGGATGTTTCATGACCATATCTGAATTTTTCTGGATCATTAGAACATCCCCCAGGAGCTCTTTCTTCCGGAATTATGTCCTTGTTTCTTTCGACTGTTCCGTAAGCGCTGGATTCCGACGTTCTCTAGATTTTTTTCCAATCTACCTTAGGAAGTTTCTGCCAGCGTCTCCAGGAAGTTTCTTCCGTCTTCTCCAGGAAGTTCAATTAAACTTCTCCCAGAAATTTCTTTCGTCTAGTTCTGGAATTTTTTCCAGTTGTTTTTATTTTGAATTCTATTGGACGATTTTTCCGAGCTTCTTCTGGCTTCTCCTGGAAATAGCTACTTCTGGAATTTACTTCCAATTTCCGAAACTTTTCTGCCTTGAATGTGAAATCCGATTTTTTTCTGAAAGTTTCTTTAAATTTTCGCCAGAAGTTTCTCAATTTACGTCTTGGAAGTTCCGTGGATGTTTTTCCGACTTCTTTTAGATTTTTCTTCAAATTTCCTCCATGAGAGCTTCTTTCTTCTTTCTCTGGATGTTGTTTTCAGCTTCTCCAGAAGCTAATTCCCAGAGTTTTCTTGAGAAATTTTCCGACCATAGTCCAAAATTTAAAATTTTCGCTTTCAAAAACGACAAAAATATAAAATTAATTAAAATAGTAAATACCGATAAATATCGATTTTTTAAAACCTTTGATACCGATTAGCTTTAAAACATTCTGGCAACGCTGGTAACACGTGCCTGACAAAACATAAAACGCACTACATAGCTCTTATACGCCTTTTGCCTTATGTTCTATACAAATATTGTGGTCAAAGTATAAGTTTTATTATTCCGAGGTTCTTGGTTCGTATCCAGTCTGACACTGTATTTTTTTTATAAAGCTTAATTCACGAAATTTAGTTCCTGATTTCAACTTCCATGATTCATGACTTCGGGAATATTTTCTGTGTTACGCAAAAATAGCTCATGAAAACACGCCATATTCATGTAATCATTTTTCTCATTTCGGAGATTGTATTTACTCCCGTGCTGGGGTTAATTTTACCCAAAATTCATAGTTCCGTACATCAGCGATATTTCAATAGATTTTTCAAATTTTTATATGATTTTCAAAGTAAAATTATTGTTTTTTAAGCCAAAAAATCAATCTTGTATATCTGTACATGTTTGCTGATGAGGATCTCGTGTTATAAACATCTCTTACATCAAAATATCCCATTTCATGAGCACATTTGTTTAATGACCGCTCCCCACGAGACATCCACCCCTAATTTTTGAATAATTTCAACATGGAGTGAACTGAATTAGCTTTGCACAACACATTAAATTTCATTAATCCATTTAAACATTGCTGAGATCCGGCAATTTAAATTTGGATTCATATTGACCCCAGGGTACACGGGTACACGAAATGAGAAAAATGACTCATGATTTCAAGAACATAGCGTATTTTCATCTAATCTAATCTAATCTAACACCAACGCAGCCAGTTCTTGAAATCATCCTTTCACATTTTTTAAGGGACAAGATGATTCAGAAACATCGGGCCTGTTTAAATCGAACATTTTAGAAGTTGTCACGACTAGGGTTCGGTAGTTGATCTTATACCAGTAACGCACCACAACAAGGTGATCTCCTAACGTTACTGTTTTGAAAAGATAAAAATTTACAAAATGGAACGAACTCACCAAGTTTAGCCAATTGAACCTGAAGGCTGCCTGACGTGTGTTAATGAAGAAGACCAAATTGTAGACAAAGCTTGACGAAGATCAACATGAACTAGTCCGATTTATGGTAGTTGCGCGGAATGTTTTCCTTCGATTTGAGATAAAAAATGTTCGGATGCATGTAGTCGATTTTTGATGTGCATTGGCAAGCCGTTTCGTGGCCAAAAGTCAGGTTCAAAGCTGCGACTCAACGAATGATGGAACTAATGATGGAACTAATAATGGGACGCATCGTGGAGGTTCTACTTCGTTTCGGAACAACTTCTCAGCGACGAATAATAGGGACCTAGAATGAGGAACTAGAAATTGTCTCCTGGGCCTGGTTATGGCCAGATCAGCAACCGATTATAGATAAACAAAAACTCCGCGGAAAAAACGTCAGGTTCGAACACACGCACAGCCTACTCTCCAAGAACAAAGCATATTTTCATGTTATGAAAATACATCATGAATAATATTCATGAAATCATGAGCTATGTTTGCGCAACGCACCCATGATTCCCGAAATCATGAATTATCCGCGTTAAAATCATGAACTAATTCATGATATTAACATTTCGTTTTTAAAGCAAAACATATTAAAAAAAATTAGAGCTGCATACTGGGTTCAAACCAATAACCTTACGCTCATTAAACTCATACTTTGACCACTAGACTATCAGTACTTGTATAAGATGGAAGACAAAAGGCGTATAAGACATACCTCTGTAGTGCGGTGAACACGCATTTCTAGGTAACGCTTGAAGCGGTCATGATTCCGCTGTATTATGAAATCATGAATATCCATAACGAAATCATGATTTCATGATTTTTTATTCATGAAAAGTGCTGTGATTGTGGGCAGTCACGATTGCTTAGAACAAATTCAAAAAATAACAGATGTTAATATTTTCACCAGCAACAGCGCAATCAAATGTGTATTACGAGAAGCGAAGACAAATATTACTTGGAAAAGCGCAATCCAATTTCAATTGCGAGAAGTTAATGTTTACTTGGAAAAAGGCAATCGAATTTGAATTACCAGAAGCGAAGTCAATACTTGGAAAAGCGCAATCTAATTTAGATCACAAGGAGCAGAGTTAAATTTTACTTGGAAAAGCGTAATAGAATTTGGATCACGGGAAGTGGAGTAATATTTCCACCTTCTTATTCATCATCATCGCATTTCAAGATAATTGCTAATTGCATATTACCTAATTGCGTGCTCTTAACTTAGTGTTCTAGATACACTTCCAAAATTATTAATTGAGAGCATGTTTGGCATACACAGTTTTTGTCATGAACTGCTCATTTGCTAATAACTTTGAAAACAGTTGACGAAAAATAGTTCTTTTTGAAGTAGTAGATATAATAGAGCTTAAGCTTGTTATAGATACGTAAAAAAAAAGATTTTAGTTCTAGTAATAAACTGCATTTGTTTTTGCGTTGTAAAATGAAGTGAGAAATGCTCGCTGCACATTTCGGACTTTAAGCGTAAAAATTCATTGGATTCAAATGTTAAGATTTACCTACTCTTTGCATATCTATAGTAAGCTATGATTCTAATCTATCAGTTACTTTAAAGAAAAACAAATTTCAACAACTGAGTGAAAAGTTATTAACCAATGAGCAGTTGGTGTGTACAACTGTGCATTCCAAGCATGATTGAGAGCTTTCGATGCCCGAACCCATGGATGTCGAGAAATTCAGCAACCCGAAAAAATTCTAGACCAGATCAGGAATCGAACCCAGCCACCTCCAGCATAGCCTTGCTTTGTAGTTGCATATTTACCGACTGAACTGAGGGAGACCGCCCTTTCCCTATCATTCCAACATCAGGTTTAAAACCTCTAAAATAAACAAATAGTACAATATTTTCGCCCGGAAAACACAACAGACAACGTAATTTCCTTTGTCCGCTTTTGTATAGAAAACCGGTTTTTTAGTTCTTTGAGAATTCGAATTTCCTCTTTTTCGGTTTTACTAATAGCGAATTTGTTTATTATTCAGTTCCAACCTGGATCGGTTATCAAGATCGGGTCTGCTTGTTTTCTTGCAAATGTCAGTTTCATCGTTTGTTTTCAAAACCTAGCTCAGGTTGAGGTTCGCACTGACAAAAAGTTCGGTTTCGCACCGATAATAAACAAATTCGCTATAAGTGAATGTCCCTTTCCGTTTTGTATTGTCTCTGAAATAATATTCCTGACAGTCTCGTGTAATTGAATAGGAAGTATGTGAGTGATTGCAGTCTCCATGTCAACGATGGCCTCTTCCACGTCAGGTTTTGAGAAGATCGCATATCCTAATCCATTTGTAGCCAGCCCGGGCGATCCGTCTCTAAAAACGTGTGGCTTAAGCGCCACTCCACAAGGGAGACCACACGCCCAATGTAAATTTGCCCGAATGAGACTCTCCTAAGGGCGAGTCCATTAAATTTCCTAGAAAGGATTTACGGATCAGGCAAGTCGGCTTTCAACTAAACGTCCAAAACGGGAAAACCCTATTATCCCCATAAAACCACAAACACGATAGTCACTCAGAGAGTCGGTGAGAGCTCACCCATACCTAAAAATCTCTACAAAAGAGAATTTATCATCATCGGCAGTCTCGTCACTTGCCACTAGACGTCGCCCCGATCTGGAAGTGGACTACTCTCCCGAACATTCATACCCTCAACATGAGGACGGGACACGAAAACTACACAGATAAAAATTCTGAATTTTAATTGTGATGTAAACATTCATTCACGTAAACTTAAATTTAATTTCACACAACCGAGCAACTTGTAAACAATGTTGTTTACAAAGATGGGCTTTTGTATACAATATTTGCTACATTGCATGAATTGTGCTAGAACTTTACATGATATATAATGTAAACTTAAATGATATATGATGCTCCATTTGTGTGCATCATATTGAACAGAAATTTACACTACTTTTCGAACTGTGTACAACGGAGAACGCGAAGTAATGTCGAATACATTCAATCAATTAAAGCTAGTGAGATGGTCATTTTACGAAAACATTTATTATTACGGAACTATTCAGGCGGTATATTTAGTGCATAACGGGTGTTCCAACATTACTTATCCTACGTATATTTATTTACCTACATGTTCCAATTGATCTCAGTTTACTTGTGTGTGTTCGCTTCTATATCCTATGTGTGTGCGATTTCTCTCTCCCTAACTAACGTGCTCATGTGCTCTACTTGTTCATGTGTGTGACGTCACTTTATCGGCAACTCAGCTTCAAACGAGTCTGCGCTCCTGGTGACAAAGGCGGGAATGCCACATCACGAGTTCTGGAAAAGCTTGTCACGGAAACTCGGCGCTACTCGCTCATCAGTCTTAGACTGGCAAAAAATCACTCCGTGGCGCCCTCGCCGGACGCCACACTCCAAAAATAGAAAAAGGCTTGACTCACCAGATGATGTTGACTTACGTGATGGTCATAGTCGATGACCTATCGGCGGGTTCGACGCACTATTTAGTGATCGTCAATGGTGATCCGATGAATGGAGGTGCTTCGCTGACAATGGCGTTTCACACGCCGATGCGATGGCGGTTACTCTGCCGTGCCGGTAGGTTGACGAACCGGCGGGTGGCCCGTGTCCACGTGGAGATCCCCTGAGTCTCCTCGGACCGATTATGTAACGGATCCGTCCGCTTCCGGCCGGTTGGCGATTGCCGGGAAATTCCGTCCGTTGGGGAGAAGTTGCTGCGTTTGGGCACGGTGAATTACTGCGAACGATTTAACAACACGACTACACCAGAACAGTGAGCACAAGCACGAGCACGGACATGGACAGCACATATTGAGCACATCAAAAATTACCTGGATTTCTCTAGCCTTCCTCCTGATCGCACACAATTTTCTACACGCACACTTATTCTACTAGCTAAAGGAACGAACAAAAATCTTTAATCAATTTTAAACACTAGACATCACTTTAAATTACATACTTTAACTAGGAAAAACGACCACGAACAAACGCTCACACTTCAAGAAGAAGAAGTGTCAATTGTTCTCCTGAGAACTGCTGCGTCAAGCGATTTACCACAAAACCTTCGACGGATTGAACCACAGCTGTGTTAACGGAACTGTGTGATTGCTGGTCTCTCTGCTGTGTTGTGTAATTCAAATAGTATTGTTACAGTTTCGTTAGAACTGTCACACTCGTTATCGCTACACCCAGCGAGCGGGCCACAAGTGTTGGTTGTAGAAACCGAAAAATGTGGAGTGTGTTAATGAGGATGGGTAAAAATAACTTCATCATTGGAAGGAATAAACATGACCAAAAAATAAAAATAGGTTTCAGACTGGACTCGACAATCATACACCTTGCGATCGTCAAATCGGTGCTTTATCCATCGCTCCATCTGTGCTACGAGAAATGGTACAGCTAAAGGCAAATAAGAAGCAGTCATGGAACGGTAATTCGATTTCCAGGGCAGTAACAACAGGCGTGGATTTCGCGATTTTCACGGATTTGTAGCGGATTTGAACTTTTAGTTGCGAAAATCGCGGAAACATTAAATGATGTCGCGAAAATCGCGAAGGGACTGATGTGCTGTCACAAACATTGTGGAATTCATTGTAGCCTTTCTGCCCCGGATTATTTTGCTGTCATCAATTTTGTTGTTCATTTGGCTCTCAATCTTTTACCTGTTCAAACCAAACACCTCGCGAATAATCGAGAAATGATCTCAATTCCATAAGTCATACCGGATTTACACAGAAATTCTCCGAGGTCTGTCCAATGTGAGACATTTTCCTTTTTTTCAATATGAACATAGCATTTTTCGTTGACAAATCATAAACGAATTGTATATATGCGAGTAATTGCCATGTATACCGGCTATTCTAGGTTCTCCAAATCGTCCTGGAGCTAGGCGAGTAAGAGAGGTGACACAGACGGAAGAAGTGTTAGTTTGTTTACTAAAATGAACCGCCCATTTTGTTATGGCAAGTTTTGCTATAAGAAATGCTCCTCGTGTTTATTAGCGAAATTCACATCAAATATTGATTCATAATATTCGTAGGAAATCAGTTTGGCACGGCATTTGTAACCAGCATACACCTTCCGGTCGTATGAAACAGGTCAAAAACTGTCCAAACCCGCAGATAAAATTTTTTGTTTTGAATTTCTGTATGGCAAAATAGTGAACTTTTCGTGAACATTAACGGCAAAGAACTCACCAATACTGGGAGACCGTGAGTTCCTGCCCACCTGTCTTAAAAACATCTCGGTCCTGGAGTTCAGTTGATTTGTTCTACTATATCAAGCAAGACTGCAACAAATTTGCAGTGTCTATGTGGATCATGCCAACCTATTTCCGCGTATACCAAATGTTCTAGGATTTTCATATCGATATTTCGATACTACAGATATTATCCTAGTCTTTGTTGATCTAGTAAAAAAAAACATCTGAACTGCAGGACGAGATCATCTGGTATACGTGGAAAAAAATTAAACATTATCCATATAGACACTATGAATCTGTTTGGACATATTTCGATCCTACAGACTTTATTCCAGTCATAGTTGATCTAGGAGAATAAATCATCTGAACTTCAGAACGATTTGGAGAACTTAAAACATCTGGTATACATGACAATAGTTCATGCATGATCCACATAGACACTGGGCATCTGTCTGAAAATATTTCGATACTAAAGACATTGTCCCAATCTCGTTTGATCTAGTAGATCAAATTATCTGAACTCCAGGACGATTTGAAGAACCTTGAACATCTGGATTACTCGGAAATAGACCCTGCATGATCCATACATACACTTTGAATCTGATTGGACATTTTTCGATACTACAGACATTATTGCAGTCTTGGTTGATCTAGTAGAACAAATCAACTGATTTCCTGGACGATTTGGAAAACCTATAATTTCCGGTTTACATAGTACTTAGTCGTGCATGATCCACAAAGTCACATACATACGATTCGGTTATGATTTTCCAACGAAAAGTGCTAGATTCACATTAGAAATAAAAAAAAATCATGAAAACGTCTCACCATTGGACAGACCCCAAGGAATATCCGTGTAAATTCACAACCGCGCCGTGACCAACAAGTGTGACTTATGAAACTCTGGTAATTTCTCGATTATGTGCAGGGTGTTTGGTTTGAATCGTTAAAAAATTTAGAATACAAGAGCCAAATTAACTACAACATTTAGGATACAAAATACGTCAGAGACGCAAAGGTTAATTTTCAGGAAAATTTGCATTTCAAATGAAAATGCATTATTTTTTTAAAATAATGTTTCACTAATCAAGACCGGTATTATTCAATAGAATCTTATAATGTGAGGGTGTTTTACTATGTCCACTAATTACTCAGAATTTATACTATACATAAATAACTGAAGATGATACAATATTATTTAAAAAAAAAATCAAAGGTTACAAACGATACTCCTTTAGCTAAGTCGGTAATGGCGCAACTATAAAGCAAGTCCATGTTGGAGGCGACTAAGTTCGATTCCCGTCTGGTCTATTCATTTATCGGGTTGGAAAATTCTCTACTCCCTTGGGCATCGGATGATACAGGTATAGAAAGTTTTCAATTAAAATGTGAAAGTACTTCAAAGAACACTAAGTTGAGAGTAGGCAAAAATCTAATATGCTATAAGCAATAAGCTTGAAATGCCATGTAGTAGTGTATTGGTATTTTTAGGCAATGAAAACAGTTTTTTTTGTCGCGGATTTCTTTTGAGAAATCGCGGATTTTGCGAACCAAATTTAGAAAATCTTGTAACAGTCCTGGGTTTTGTTTGCTTTTTCTGCTGCTTGCATGTATTTTTTTTTCTCTGACATAAAACCACCGTGACCAGTAATTTGATTTATTGTGGTAGCTTGCATGTATTGGTCAAACCAACAATATTTCAAGACAAAAAGTATCCCATCTCCAACACACAATCAGTACTTTAGGAGACAAGAAGCGCAGTTTGATTGTACGAAGTTGAATTTGTATATTATACGAATAAGGCGTAATATCAGCATTGCGCCAGATGACAAGAAAAACGAATGTTTCGTACCATTTATAAAATATGTGTTTTATGTACGATATTCATTTTTACGAAACTGTTTTCAAAGAAATAACGAAAATACATTTTCAGTGTAGTGACCTCAGTTTGTTTTTATGTAACTTTCTTTTCCTGTTTTCCTCGCAGTCCTCCATTTTATTTTAGTCAAAAACAGTGGAAATTCAATTTTGAATTCTTTGGCCAATTTCAAATGCAGGGAATAACATTCCAATGACTTTGATCCAACTTTGAGTAGATACTCTGACTGCTCGCTTCTATAAATTCTGACTCCATCTTACTAACTACTTTTAAGGGAGTTGGTGGCTTAACCCTAATCTTATGATTGATTGGTGTTAGATTTAATTATTGTAAGAAACGCTATGTCTTTCCTTAAACCTACGATGGATTTCTTTAGTGATATGTACCTATTAGGTTCACTTTAGCATGAGCAAAAGTAAGTAAAGCCAGTAAACCTTCGACAACATGGCCTTAGGCGAAATAACCCGGTCTCCATCTCTGCATGTTTTGACTCAGTAAATAAGTAGTGAGGAATTTTCTTGTTGCCACATCACTTTTGAGACACCTTCAATAGACATGTAGAGCACCTCGGTAAGGCTTGACGGGTAAACGATTCTTGAGGTAACTGGGTTCTACAAGATTTTAAAAATAAGTTCAAATCTCATGAAATATCGCAAGTTTTATCGAGGTTTTAAAGCATGCAAGGTTTAAAAGCAAACTTCAAATCATGGGACTAGGATATCAAAATTGTAACTTGGGATAAATTGTTTGGCAACCCTAAAGAACTTCAGACGCAAATCTGTCCCAAAAAACATCACAGGCAGGCTTGCTTCCACTCACTTGCTATAAAAACATGATTTTCTGAATTTTAAAATCGTTAGATGTTATAATCATATTTTGTACTTGTTACACGCAAGAAGAGGTTGAAAGGCAAGTATTTGACACATGAAACCTGTCAAATTCGCTTTCAGATAGTCACAATCAGCGATTTTACGACTCGCGAGCGCTCACTCTGAGTGAACGCTCACGAATCGTAAGATCGCTGATTGTAACACTCTGGTAGCGAAATTGAAAGGTTTTATGAGTCAAACACTTGCCTTTCAACCTCTTCTTGTATCTAACAAGTTCAAAATATCATTATAACATCTAATGATTTCAAAATTCAGGAAAGCATTTTTTTATAGCAAGTGAGTGGAAGCAACTCTGATCGCAGGTTTTATCATAGTTTTAAAGCATATTTCTGGTCTAAATGACGGTCGTCAAGAGCGTGTAACGGGTTGCTGGTCAAAAGGTTCATCTTAAGGTGTATCAACCTCTCCACTTAAGCGCCAAGTAAGTAAAGGAGTCAGTTGCATGTGAAGAGGTAGAGTCCTTCAAATTACTACCCCGATTTCCGATCGTACCACAACCAACGCTTCACAATATGACCCCTAGATAGTGTAATCAACGGGGACCCAAACTAATAATGCACGAACTAAAAACTCAATCATCAGACCTTTCTCTTTTGCTCACGATAATCATGGTTGGTTCTTCTATTTCATACACTTTATATTCGGGTTTGAAAGGAGCTAGTTACTCACCATCGGCTCTGCTATACCGACGGTATTTTAAGCAAATCAAGTATCTACTGAATCCGCCTTGGTTGTCCCCTTTATTATCATCTAGAATTTTTCTAGAGCTATTCTGCGTGTGTTCTGCTTATCTTCTGGGTGTGTGTATTGATGCATTCTTATTCTATTTATCGGGTAAATGGAGTAATGTAACCTGTTATCCTCGGGGCTGCCGTCATATACTACCTCTCGCTGATGATGCTGTCAGTGGTGCGTGTCTGCTTCGAGGCCAACGTGGGATGATCCGGCAATTGGTGTCCGGTATACAACGCCGGAAGTAGTGGTGACTTCCGATGGCCCGTAAATGCGCTGGGGAATATCGCTAACCCGCCATCAAAACCAGCTACAAGCTAACGAGTTTTCGGAACTTCCCAGATATTGCGTGGCATACGCAAACCCCTACACCTACCTCGACGAAACACCTTCGATTGGAGGATATTTGGTTCTTCAAGTGAAAAGAACGCACAAATTACAATTTTGTTTTCTTAATTTCATCATTCGAGTTGTGGATATTTACCTGGACCTCAAGTAGAGTCTTTAGTGTGTTTCACATTTTCACTTTTAGAAACACTTTAGCCTATTTACATGCAAGAACAAATGTTTAGATTAGGCTCCATTCAACAAAATTAACCGAGAAACTCACTAGGCTTTTCATAAATTTTAGACACGCGTGGGCCAATTATAACGTTCCCAACCACCATTGATTTTTTTTTTTCAATTTTCCCGATTATATAACTTTTTTGATTGGCTAAGAATCCTCACAATTAATAACTTTTCCACTAAGTTTTTTTCCAAGACTACGTCCAACCAGCCGATCGAAACGAGAAAAAAGCTAATTGAAGATGGCCTTCATAGCTAAGTGTTACGCAACGCGGGGATCCCTACTAATACTAAATATGACTTCAAAAATTAACATATCATCATTTAATTTTTAAAGCAGTGGTTATACTATCTGCGATCAAATCGGAGTGGTATGTCTTGCTTCACGATCGGATTTAAATGAGCATTTCCAATTCTCATGGGCTACGATGGTACTCGAATGCAAACACCACCAAATACATACAATTGCCTTCCTTCTGACTTCCTTGTAGTCTGAGAAGCGGAAGATACACAATTCCGAAAAAATATATTTTACAAATGTTACTATTTTTAAGACTATTTTGTAACTATGTTAAAAGTGTAATAAAACCCAAATTATTACTTGCGATGAGACATGTGAGATATGTTTAAAGGACTTCAGTGGTAGCTCCACAGGACTTGTAGCTCAACTAATCTTGTAAAACAGATCCATCGACCCTGAAGGCAACGCCACAGGCCCGGTTTGGCGTTAGTTATCTGTAATAGTTTCCCCATACAATACCTCACGTTGAATCAAAACATAGGGTTCCGCAATTGTACTTTAGGATGTGAGCTTAATCGATCTCCATCACAATGTTTACAATTTGAAGATGTTATGAAGTAGTACGTCCATCTCATGAAATAACCCAACTTTTTCGATCGTCTCGTTATTGTATTAGGCATAAACATCAGATGTTTAAAGTTTCTTTTTTTTTATTTCAATAAAAAATCACGATAGTCTTCCGTATGACAAGAGATCCCTCGGTCCCCCTGCCTTTCCACGCCACAGCACACCGAATCACCATCTCCAAGCACATTTCGATGATCAAGTCACTGTTCGACAAAAGTGCGGCAACCGATCAAGTGCCAGCAGAAGCGTGAGATTACATTCAATTACGGTTATTTTATAAGTTTACTCATTCGATCTGAATGGCTCGCACCGCAGTGAATGGACTGAGCGGAAGGCGACTCGAGGGAGGTGAATCTCCGCTGGTGCCAGCCGAAAATTGTAAAGCGTTTATCGATTTTTAAATCGACGACCACATCAACAACAACAATAATAACAGCTGGCTTCCAAGGTGAGGGTCGGAGTGCTTCCGGGTGGCATTGAGCGGGGTTGATTGGACGGAAATTAACGGTTCCTTTAAATCCCAATCCGTTCAGGTGTGTAGTCATGATTTTGACGTGACGAAAAAAAAACAAACCCACAAAGCCGCACATAAAGCAACATCGATGGCAAATCGCTGTGTCAATACCCAGCATTAACCAAAGCATTAAGAAAATGGCAAAGCAAACTCCATTCACCGACCACGGACGGATGGACAGATGGCGGGACGGTGACGACGATGGTCTCAATCTCGGGGATTTCCATCATCATTATACAATCCATTTACGGTTAATCTAGATCTGAATGGCCCTTGAACAAAGAAAATCCGCTTTCGATACACTCACATAATGGTTCACTTGGTTGTCCATCCAAAACCGTCAATTCCGATGCTTTTTACTCGCTGCTGTTTTGGTTTCCTTCTCATTCCCACCAACATACGACCGACGCTGCTGGCCACTGTTTTTCTTTGTGTAAAATGTTTTCATTCTTTTCCGTTTGCATTACTCCGTGATCGGAGAACCATCTTGATCGGCATTTCCCCCCAGAGCGCCAAAGTCTAGCCATCAGTTCGGTCATCGTGGATGCTTCTGCGCAAAACATTTTCCACCCCAGGGCGGCGAGCACTCTTTTATGGGGCTCTTTAAGCGCGATTATCAGCATCGCCTATTTCCGAGGCAGAGTTCGCCGACAGCATTGGAGTTTATGAGTGTTTATAATAGTGAGCTTGCGGAAAACAAAAGTGCAGACGAAGATGCACACACACACACACACACATATGCTATGTGGGTTGGGTTGGGTTTCGGCGCGAGGAGGTGGGATTGAGGAAAATTATTCGCGGTGAGATTGTTTTGACTGCGCTCCGGTGCTAAAGTGGGGAGCTGTAAAGATGAAATAGAACTATCATCATCATCATCGCTATTGTCGTCGTCGTCAACGTGGTTGTTGTTGTATATATGATGGGTTCTAAAAATGTAAATTGTGGTGGTTGAAGATAGGACTCTTAGTTTGAGCGTCTCAAGTGTATGCTAGTTACAGGAAGTGCTGATTTAAAGCAATCATGCCATTTAAGCAGCAAGTTGTTGAACGCTGCCATATCACAGTGGTTCAGGATAGGAATTTTGCAAGACAAAAGTCCTAGTGTTTTTGCCTTAAACTTTTGAGGTTGATTTATAAAAATTACAGTGGTTCTCAAATTACTTATATAGCTAAACTAACTATTTTATTTTTGAAAGTAAATGCGCATGTTCTTGAGCAAAGTTGTGGCTGAGATCAGCGCCCAACAAAGTAGCTTTCAATCGAAAATCGTCTAGCGACGACGAAGCTGTCAACCATCAGTTTCAATTGAAAGTCATTCTGTCTTCTCGTCGAGCAGATCGTCGAGCAGATTCAACATCAACAGAACCGCGTTCGATCAGTTTTCATGCTGTTTGTATTGGCTTGACTCGTCTTCATTTCGTATGATGAACTCACTTTCGCATTGCAGCAAAACTGTTCGATCTAAATTCGTGCATTTCTGACTTTTTTGATTGTTCACTCGATTCATTTATGCGTATGCGTATAGATCTGTACTCATGGCTGTAAAATTTATCATTGTCGGGTGGTTTGTTTACTCATCAATTGGGTATTTTGGAATAGAGGTGACGTCTTTTTAAAATCAAAGATCGGCTTCCGATTAAAGAAAATGTGGAAAATGCTGAGGTGGTATCAATATGGAAATTTTTGGAATCAAGGTAGCGTATAAGGATTAAAAATCGATATGAGACACCATTTTAAAATCCAAGATGGTAGCTTCCAGTTTGAGAAAAGTCGGGAATATTGTCAAATACCCATATACACAATTCCATAGCTAAACAAATGGTTCTCACAATTTTGTAAAAATTTGTAGTTTTGTTCCTTATCGCAAAATATTAGACCCGTATTATTTTATGTTGTCATCATGTGACCATATCCATTACGATAGGTTATCAGGATAATTTTTTTCAGAACAATGTTTTTTTGGTTCCATGTGGGGTCCCAAACAACTGTGCAAAATTTGGGGACGATTGGTTGTAACCTGGCTTTCCGCATTGCATTTGAAATTTGTAGTAATTTCCCTGGGAAAACCTACTTTTTGCATCTTTATTACTAGGGACCACAATTTTGCACAAGCCACGCATCTAAATACGTTAATGTATAGCCCAGAAAGTGCCCAACAACTTTGCTTGAAAAAATATTGTACTAAAATGCCCCTAAAAAAAGTTATAGCTGTTCAAAGATCAATGTTTCGTGTACTGCAAAGATCAGTGTACCAATGAAAGTCAGACTCCAAATTCGAAGTTAATTATTTTATCGTTTTGATATCAGATAAAATATTCAAAAACAATAGATCTATATCATATGCGTAGTCGGAGGGGGGAGGGTGGCTCACTCATATCAATAGAAGTATAGTTTTAAACTGAAATAACTTCGGAGTTTCTTATCTTATCGATTTGGTATGTTCATATGAACTATTCAAAAACAATTTTTCAATTTCATAGGCATATTAAGAGATGAAGGGGGGGGGGGGCTAAATATTCCTCCGCCCCGTCACTCATATAAATGGAGGTAAGGCTTCAAACTGCAATAACTTCAGTTGTTATGTTCAGATGTATTCAAAAACATGTGCTCCAATTAATATGCGCAGTTAGGTATGGGGGCTTACTGTATGCTTTCCGGCGCTCACTTATATTAATGAAAGTAAAGATAAAGACTAAAATAGCTTCGGAGTTTCCCATCTCTCGATTTGGTCGGATGGGTTATTCAAAATCATTTGCTTAATCTCATAAGAGCAGTTGTAAAGTGAGTACTACCATTCTCTTCCCTACTCTTTTGGTGCAATATACAATGCCAGATATATTCACAGAAATGTCATTGGATTGCAATGATTATATTTGATTATAAAATATTCTACCATTTCTCAGGGTACTCTTTTCGATGCTTTTCTATCCTTAGAAGCAAATATTGCTGTTGAACTAGGTCTCGGGTGGATTTCTTAATGAGTCAGAAATTAGCTTCACCCCTCATTGAGCCATATCGTTGACAACCATCAAAGAAGCAACTCGTTGTATCGCATTGAAATAATCTGTATCATTACTTTACTCGTTTACCGGTTTTTGCATGAAGCCGGTCAAAATTTCGAAAAGGAATCAGCTCTGTTAGAAGTGACGTTTGGCTTGGGAACCCAACTGAAACTTAGCCCACTTAAAGTTAGCCCAACAAGCGAAATCCGACTGTACCTGTGTCTGAGACGAAACTGGTGAAGACAGTTTTTGTTTTCTCTTGTTTTTGGTTCTTGGCATACGACTACTTCTGTGTTTTCTATATGCGAATGGCAGATTAATATTGCAAATAAAAGCTTTGTATAGAAATTAAAAATTTCCCAGCTGCTAATAATTCAAACATTTCCTCACTAACAAATGAACCGACAAGTGGATATTGAATATTTAAACTACAAAAATTTTCGTTTTAAAATCTGCATACAGTAAGCCATAACCCCCCCCCCCCCCCCCCAGCCCACTGTCCAACAACTCTTATGAGATTGAGCAAATGTTTTTGACTAATTCATCCCGAACATACAAATTGATAAAATAAGAAACTCCGAAGTTATATCAAACTGAAAGTATTGATATGAGTGAGGAGGATGGGGTATATTATAAACCTAACCCCCCCCCCCCTCCCTCCCTCTCCAACTACACATTTGAGATAGAGCAATTGTTTTTGAATAATTCATCTGAACATACCGAATCGGTACTTCCGGAGATGAACTAGCCATAGGATAAAATCTCTTTAATAAAGAATTTAAAAAAAAAAAACAAAAACCGAATCGGTAAGGTAAGAAACTCCGATATTATTTCAGTTAAGGACAAAATCAAAAAAAAAAAACAAATCAAATACAATCATGATTTTCGAAACAAAATCCCAGTTTAATAAAACTTTGATATTTTACCTAAAAGTATTTTTAATTTCATTTCATTTGATATTTCCATCTTTAAAATAGGTCAAGAGTTATGAATTTTTGAAGAAAGTCATTTTTGAAAAAAAAATTGAACCACCCTAACATGGAAATGTTCACCCTAATAACTAAATAAAAAGTAAGACACGACCGTAGATTTGACGTAAGATTACTAAAGGTAGTTTTGATGTCACAGCTAAAGTATAGTAAACATTAAATTGATTTATTAACACGAAAAAACTCGATAGGTTCAAATTCGGAAGCAGTTTGATAGTTCTGGTTTTGAGGTGCTCTGTCGGTGTCCATGTAGCCAATTCTGAACCATCTGTCTTGGATACAAGCTCTTACTTGAAGTCTTTAGTTAACTCTTTTATCAGTCATTTGAGGGCCTAAAAAGGACCGATGGGTTGAATCCAGTTTAGAACAATTCTGTGGAATTCTTTCCTCGAGTTCTTCGAGATGATAGCGGATTGCACCTGGATCGATTGGTGAACAGTTTGGTGACCACTTGTCGTGATGGTAGAGTAATGCTGAGATATTAAGGTGTTTTACAGAGATAAGGCTGGTGAGCTGTATGTTGTTTGGAACGCTGACGCGCTTGGCATAGATGACCCACAGCGACTCACGGCGAGTAACAGAAATCCGATCAGTAGCGGTGCAACTTCTTCCTCCTTCTTCGGTGAATGGACCGCTCAGTGTACTGGAGAAAAATCTACAAAGCCACGCGCCGAAAGCACTGCTGCTGCTGCTGGTGATGATGACCACTGGACACCACCACTCACACCACGCGGGGATTGAATAAATGTGAGGCCTGAGTGATTTCGATTTTTAAATCTGCGAAGCGCTTTTCGCAGCCAATCGGTGAAAATTTTCATTATTATAGCAACAGTTACCCATTCGTGGAATTTTCAATAGTGACCTTTTGAAAATTGATAAAATGTTCATATTAGCAGATTCGTAGATGATATTCCAATCGGTTGGCTTGTTAAGAATTAATATCCATCCACTATTGATACAGTTATAAGTGGTCAAAACCTGACCACTTTTCGTAACGTGGTCGATTCTGTTTTTTTTAATTGCACCCCCAATATGCTGCCGAAAGACGTAATCCTGTAAAAAAAAAACTGGTATAATATTTTACGATAAAGAACAAAACTACCAATTTACGACATTCTGAGAACCACTATATCGTTTTGCTATGGAATTGCGGAATATAGGTAATTTTTGAACCGGGATGACATCTATAGGCTGAAAATATATATCCTACGCTACTTTGAAATCCAATATGGCGGCTTTCCATATCATAAAAGTAGGAAATACTATCAAATACCCATCAATATGGGTATTTTTGGAATCGGGATCACGTATAGATAATGAAAATTGATATCCGACTTGGAAATGCAATCTAACATGAAGCTTTAGTGTGATAATTTATTAACTAGAGAATGATTTTAGAAGAGGGTAAATGGATAGTTCCGTTAGAATACGGCAGTATGAAAATTGAATAGAAGTTGAAAATGAGCGAAGGGCCATTAATGCGAAAGTGCAAAGTCAAACGCACACCTTTTGCCTAACCTGTACGATGTACGCGGAGATTTGAAGTATGTCTTCAAATCTACAGGCAAAAAGTGTGCGTATGCCTTTGCTCATTACTGTCTGCGGCTGTGGAATAGTTCTAGCGACGTTTCATCTCTACCTAAAGCCCCACGTTTGCCGAGAGCATTTCCAGTCAATTTTCTATTCAATTTTCATAATGCCATACTCTAACCAAACTATCCATCTACCCTCTTCTAAGATCATTCTCTAGTTAATAAATTATCACACTAAAGCTTCATGTTAGATTGCATTTCCAACCAACTCTGAACATCGCAAACTTTCCGTACATGGTGCGGGTTAGGCAAAAAGGTGTGCGTTTAACTTTGTACTGTCGCATTAGTGGCCCTTCGCTCATTTTCAACTTCTATTCAATTTTCATCGCTAGGTAGGTTCCAGGTGTGGGAGCTGCTTCCCTGGCATTGATGCTCAGCACGGAAAACAAATCAACGAATGATAAAAAATCCATGATGACGGCTTCGGGTTTCAGAAAAGCAGAAAATTCTGTCAAATACTCATACATATGTTTTTTTTTTTAGAATCGGGGTAACGTTTAGAAGCCGGAAATCGATATCCATCGCCATTTGACATCCAAGTGGTGGCTTTTAATTTGAAGAAAAGTGTCAAATACCCTAAAATTTGGTTATTTTTGGAATAGGGATAACACGTAGATGCCGAAAATCAATGTTAGGCGCCATATAGAAATCCAAGATGGTGACTTCTGGTTTCAGAAAAAGTAAAACATACCGTCAAATACCAATCAAATTGGGTATTTTTACAATACCAGTAACGTCTAGGGGTCAGAAACCAATGTTTGACGCCATTTTGAAATTTAAGATGGCGGCTTTGGTTCAGGAAAGAGTAGAATTCTGTCAAATACCGATCATTGTGTATATTTTTGGAATCGGGTGACATCTAGAGGCTGGAAATCGATGTCTGATGCCATCTTGTGATTCAAGGTGGTGGCTTCCGATTTCAAAAGAAGTGTCAAATGTATGTATGTATGTACAGGGGTTACTCAAAATAACTAGGATAGGCAAATTTTTGGTCAACTTTGGAGTGTTGTAACTTCGTTGCACGGCATGTATTGGTGTAAAAACGCAATTGACCCTTGCTACAGGATCCCTCGGGGGTATCCCGTGATTCCAAGAGTAGCCAATGTGGTCAATGATTCATTTGAAGTTTATGGAAAGCCTATTCTTGAAAAAACCATGAAGAATGAGCTGTCGCACGGCATGTTTTGGTGTAAAAATGCAATTGTCCCCTGCTCCAGGTTCCTCCGGGGGCATACTGGATGTTCCAAGAGTGGCCAATGCGGTCAATGATGCATTTAAAGTTTATCAAAAGTCTATTGACGAGAAACCATGAAAACAGAGCTGTCGCACGGCATGTTTTGAGTGATTAAATGATCTGCCCGCATACAGAACCCTCCACCAGAACCGATTTCAGGAAAATGGCCATATCTCGGTTGATTATAAGCCGATTTTAGTTCTTGACATATGATTCGCTTTAGAAATGGTTCTTCTTTTGTTGTATTTACTTAAAATATATATATTTAACCAGCATCATATATAAAATTTCACCAAAAATTTAGCAAGTTAGACAAGCCCTCCGGAAACCCAGAATATCTCCGGTATCCGGTGACCAGGATTATTTTCGTGGCTACACCGTAGAACAATATAAGTTTTACAGTCAAATGCTGTTGAAATATTTAAAATCAGATCATATTTGACGAAGTTACAACACTCCAAAGTTGACCAAAAATTTGCCTATCCTAGTTATTTTGAGTAACCCCTGTATGTAAGGTAGACACAAAAAAAAAATCAGATTGGTAGCTCAAATTGATCTTGCTATTAAGTGGAGCTGCATACAAGACAAGTCTTGAAGGGATGGTGCGTCTTCGTTCCGAAAATACTTAGATGTTAGGGTGTTTGACACTTTTTCTGAAACCCGATGGCCACCATCTTGGATTCCAAAATGGCGTCGAATATCGTATTTTGGCATCCACACGTCGTCCCCATTCCGAAAATACACATATTGTAGACTATTTGACACTTTTTCTGATACCCAATGACCGCCTTCTTGGATTCCAAAATGGTGTCAAATATCTATTACCGGCATTTACGTGTCGTCCCCGTTCCGAAAATACCCATCTTACTTAGGTATTTGGCACTTTTTCTGAAACCCGATCGCCACCATCTTGGATTCCAAAATGGTTAGGGTATTTGACACTTTTTTTCTGAAACCCGATGGCCACCATCTTGAATTCCAAAATGGCATCGAATATCGAATTTCAGCATCCACACGTCGTCCTCGTTCCAAAAATACCCATATTGTAGGGTATTTGACACTTTTTCTGGAACACGCTGTCCGCCTTCTTGGATTCCAAAATGGCGTCAAATATCGATTTTCGGCATCTACGCGTCGTCCGCGTTCCGAAAATAAATATGGGTAGGATATTTGACACTTTTTCTGAAACCCAATGACCACCTTCTTGGATTCCAAAATGGCGTCGAATATCGATTACCGGCATCTACGTGTCGTCCCCGTTCCGAAAATACCCATATGTTACTAAGGTATTTGACACTTATTCTGAAACCCGATGACCACCATATTGGATTCCAAAAATGGTGTCGAATATCGAATTTCGGAATCCACACGTCGTCCCCGTAGCAAAAATACTGAGGCATGGCATAATCATTAGAAAATTGATATTTTCTCGCTTTCATTCGCTCTCAATATCACGGGTGATACTGGAGCAAAATATCACGCCTGACATTGATTTACCCAGCTCCTTTGATATTGCAAGACTATTCACAACGTGTCAAGTTGAAGCTGAGAGTTGAATCGACGCCAAAGTGATTCCGTTGCACCTCGTGTTGTTAGAAAGAGAAGGTATAATAAAGCTATATCTTTTTTCTCTACACCGATGGCAGACACCAAGCGACTGCTTATAGCAGTGACGGAAGTTTCGGGTCGCGTTCGGGTGTAGAGCAAAAGTCATGAAACTCAATCTCACCACAGTTTGGTGAGATTTGCAGCTGGTGCGTTTTGTTAGCTTGATAGGGTTTTTGATCTAATTTTCGTCCTACTAAGCACAAACTGCGCTTTACCTCTCTTTTCTTAACATGGTTTTTTTTTTGAGATTTCGTGCATTTTGTGAACAATTTCATTATTTTGCATAAGAAAACGGAAACGGGGTGTTGCTGTGGTAATAAAAAGGATAAATGTGATAAATTATCAGGTACCTCTATTTATGCTTTTAGATTAGCTTTGAAAGTCCCTACTACTTGGAAAATTATGCTATAGAACGGTTTATACAACCCCAGTTTTTTTTTTGCATAATTCTTCAAGTGCGAGGGACTTGCAATGCTTATCTCTTAGCATAAATAGAGGTACCGTCGAGTTTATTTTCAGTGTTAGGTTCTGAAATTCGACAGTGAGCGTTCAAATGGGCTTACTTGTAATGTTCGATTCTCGTCATCGATTTTCTGTTTACAGCTAAGCGAAACAATTCAAGCTGAACATTGCATTAGGTCCTAAGTAACACTGACAAGATTCTCTTCGTCGACTTTCTCCTTGAATCCACTCGGCCCAGGTATTTTCAGCACACATATCGATAAAAGAAGTTTTTATCTAACATCTAATACGACAAACACAACAAGAAACGATTCTGTTAGTAAGGCTGTGTTCCATTTGGTGATTTTTTACTTAAATTTGACAGATGTAAAATTTTCAAATAAACCTGCTATTCCAGCAGACTTATTTCTGAAAGACAAGGAATCAATTTGACAGACGCTTTCGCGAAAATCGGCCGATGTACAACAGAGGGATTTTCGAACATCTTAATTTATTTTCGAAGTGTCAAATCAAAGTGAAAATTTTCCAAATGGAACACAGCCTTAGTATTTTTTTTTTATTTGTTCAATCGAGAGATAAAAGATGTACCGAGAACTTATTGGAGGGATTCACGGCTAATTTATATAATCTCGATCAACTATGAAATGTTGCATAACATTGATGCAAAATTGTGCACTCCGTTTTTGTGTGTGCATTTATTTTAAGCGTTTTGAAGTTGAATCGCTGAGGATCAATCTCATTACCATAGAAAAATTTCAAGAGTACAGATATCAGCTCTCACAAAACTTATAACAAAGAACCGGAACACAAGGAGTTTCAATTTCATGAGTGATGTCACAACCGTCCAAGATTTATGTCCTAGAAATCTTGAAGTGATAGGGAATATCAGCTATCATGACGGTCATTGTTGGACGCTTCAATGAATCACCTGAAGAAAGCCTTACTCATATCTGATTGTAATTTAGGAACCAAATGAAATAGAATATGTATTTGCATTTTATGAGGTCCTGAATTTAACCAAGTTTTTCTAAGTAGGAAATCCAAAATATGTACACAGGACCAAACTCATAGGTTACTTCTACTGTATTTAAATTAATATCTAGAAAAAATAAAAAAAAACGAGAATTTCACTACACAGCTTAACGTAGTCTACGTCAACCCTGCGGTCGTGTCTTGTACACAACCCCACCATTTTTTTCATGAAAACAGTGATAAAATTTTTACTTCTTGTTAGTAAATTTTTCAAGAGTTTTTTTTTTTGAAAATTGTAAAAGTATTTATTTCAACAGATTCGTACACAGAAAAAAAAATTAATTTTGATATCATATCAAAGTGGATGCACTTCAATCGTGTCGGTGGAATATTGCTTGCCAAAAAGGATAAAATTATCATTAATACAGTCCATGAACTGACATTACACTGCTTTTACTGCATTTTTTTATTTTTGTAGCCATAAAAATTACATGAGATTTTAAACATGGTTGAAGTGCATCCTCTTAGATGTTATTTTAAAATTATTTTTTTGCTGTGTGGAGTTCTTTCCTGTCGGTCGGTATATTTGGATTTTATTTTTATCTATCAATGCCAAAGTTATAAGCGTTCAAATCCTAACACCTTTTCGTGACGGTTGCAATTTTAAGTTTTCGATTTACCCCTTGTAATTACCTTTCAGTAAGACACGTCAAAATACCGGCACTTAAAAAAAAATCACCATCAATTCTGGGAGGTCTGGTCTCCTTTGTTCCCCATTAGCGACGTCAATGATTTATTAATGTGCCGTGTTTTCAAAAGTTTCTTCAGTTGTGAATATTTTTAAAACAAGTTTGTTGAGGAGCTGGATATTTTAAAAATTTTCAGAGTTCCTTAATTTCTTTGATCGGTCAACAATTCAAAGCGTTATTCAAGATTGTGAAACTCTTGGAGTTCTAAAAATTGTTGCAATGTTTTAAAGCATCGACATGGTACATAATTATTCGAGAGTTCACCAATACTAGAAGACGTAGCAAAATCGCTCAGACTTCTCAATAGTTATTTTAATTTTGGAACCAGGCTCCAGAGCATGTAGTTCCAAGAGTTGCGAAAGTTTCAGGAGTTCCATGTATGCTTAGTATTTAGTAGGCTGACATCCCATAATCTGATTATCGTTCACCGAACTGCCAATTTTCGAATGTGTTTATCATCTACCTTCTAAAGAAAAATGGACCCCCACAAATCAATATACCAAAAAGTCATATAATTAGATTTTAAATAACCTGTCCATCATTCGCGACTGGCGCCTCCAGAAAGTCATAATTTAGTAGTTTCTCCATGTGAAAACAAAGCAGATAACCGATACAGGTAAATCCTCTCTCAATCCTCCGGCTTGAAAATCCACCCGGTGGCGCATGCTAATTTGTGAGCTTCTCAGTCCGTGTGTAAATAAAGCACGGGAAATCGCTGGTAAAATTTCGTTTGTTTCTTGTTTCTTTTTTTATTTGTGTTGGCTTCATCCGTTCAAAACCATTCCCCCATAAACGAGAGACCAATACTATTACATTTTTTCTTGAGATTTGAGACCTCCAACCGGCAGAAGTGAATGTACTTCCTGGGTTTATGTACATAGATTTTTTTTTATTATTGTTCCATTTACCTGTCCCGAAGGCGAACTCGGAGGGTGTTCCAGGGGAAGGCTGACCAAAGGTCGAATTCCCATCCCTCACGGAGTCATGGAGGAAGACGAGAGAAACAAGGCGCAAACGCATGCAAGATTTCAAATGCCGAAAAATGCTTTCGATTGTTCGTGCCGAAGAAAATTAAAGGAATTCGACGAAGTAGTTAAAAAAAAAACATGAAACAAGCATGAAATGAAAGAACTCCGGATCGGGAATGGAGCGAAGCGATGATTGGATCTTTGTGCGTAGGTTATACCTATGTTTTTATAGCTTTAGGTACATAGAATCTTGCTTTTGGATGAACTATGTGTGGCTGAGGACTGAAGGTCGTTGCGCTCTCGGTTGGGTCGTTCCGAAGTGATCGATTATCAGCTGTCTTGAGAACCTTTTAATGCGTAGTTTAATGATGAATAGGCAAAATGTGCTATATTACGGTGCTTTGAACACCAAATCTCGACTGGAAGAGAAACAAAGCTGGTTTGTGAATAAAGCTATTGATGAAATTGGCTCAACGTTAAAATAACCTTCGAGCTAAAAACAGCTCGGAATTTATTCAACATTGTATCCTCATAATTCAATTTCAAGGTCGACCCTATTCCCAGCGTGTCGTATCGGTACGAAATACCTCAGTTCCTCCATTTACAGCCCAGAATAACCAGCAACATCAACGTCGGAGATAAATAACCGGACACCTCCAGAGCTAATTTCCGTTCATCAAGACAATCCATTGTCGTTCACCAACAAAAAAAAAAGAAAATGTAAGACCGATAGAGAAAGAGTGGATGCATCGAGGGAATCGTGCCGGGCTGTCGATCGTCGCCGCCTCTGCACCGCACCAGATGTTTGACGTGAATCGGTGATGGTGGTGGGTAGAGGAACACAAAACACTTCGACCCGATCGACCGACCGAACGAACGAACGAAAGGTCGTTCATCAGCCGGCGTGTCTCGAAGGAATGTTCGTCGAATTCATTGTACTATAAAAGTGCCTCAAAAGCATCAATTATACACGACGACGATGGATTCAGCGAAACACTTTTTTGTTGCTTCAAATTTTGTTCCATGAAATAGGAGAAGATTTTTTGTTTCGGGAGAAGGAACCCAGCGACAGCGAGCGTCCCCCAGCGGTAGCGGTGTTTTTAACGACTTGGACGTTCCTTCGACGGCGATGACGACGACGACGACGACGACGCCGTTCCACATTTTTTTCAAGCCTCGTTGGAACATAAAAAGTGAGTCAGATTCAAACGTAAATAAATCCCAAAAATAGAAAGTCTGTGTACATTCGGTTTACATAAGCCTTCGGTGGAACTCTTCGCTTAGCGAAGATACAAACGTAGGTATAGGAAGCAGAGATGCCAGATTTTTTTCTATGCAATTCCGTAGACTTATTCGAATCTACGGATTTCTACGGATTTTTCGAAGGTGATATTGTTTTTTTAGTTCTAAGATGACATTTTTTTTTAGTTCTAAGGTGATATTTTACGTTAAATGATAAATCGATGAAAGAACTTTTGAAAAACGACTAGGGACAGCCCTCTGGTACCATTGCGTAGGTGACGTCGGACTACGTGGTCTTATATAATAAATGTTATTTTTTAACTGCAGCAGGACTTGTGTTTTGTGTAGGAATAGGAATTTGAGCGGGGTTCTCTATGTTTATAATTTTTAGTATGACTATGATTGCCCTGAAAAGAAGCTTTTGATATGAATTTTAGTTGGGACATGTTCAGAAATTTAACTTTTTTGGAAAATCTTGGTGGCCCTGAAAAGGGCCGATGGTAGTACAGACATGAATACCATGATACTGTTGCACCTGTAGTTTTTGGCATACTTTCACTGATTGCTTCCCAGGGACCCTTGTTCAGCCATAACAAAATGTGCGCGTGAGGACTTCCACGGTGCTGAAACTCAACCGTGTCAAGCAGCTTGTTTAAGTACACACAGCACGTTACTAGATCATAATTGACCAGAGTTGCTATTTGTAGTGCAGTCAATTCCTGGATAGGATATGTTAAGTCATTGCCATTGTGTCCTTCTGACAATCGATGTAGGATATTCAACAAATGGGGCCACTTAATCTCATTTGCATCTCATTGAACAAACAAAAGTGCATTGCAAGCCTTCGGAAACTCTAAGGCGAAGAACTTTCATTGTCATATACAACAAATGTTCACTGGATGCCATCATGAAATATTTCATCCGAACTCATGGCTTGAATTTCCGTAGATGGCCGAAACATTTGGCAGGAAAAGCTATCTCTTCGCCGTGCTCGTCATATATTAAAAATGACAGATGAAACCCGTTTTGCGCAGGAGCGATCTCCAGGCATCATTCCAAAGGAGCGTTTCCTGTTGCCCAAGCAGCAATTCTGTCTCATTATCCACGGCAATGGTTTCCAGCTCAATTTAGGATCCAATGCAGGGGTTTCAAGACCATCTATGGCGATCTGAACAATAGCGGCGGTACAGTGGTGTCTTCATCTAATAAGAAAGCCACGTTTTAACCGTAGTTTCCTTTATAAAGTCGGACAAGTACGACGAGTTATGGATTACGTGCTTTTTGTGAACACGCTGAAGGCCTGATCATCATCGAACTGACGGGGAAGAGAGCGTCAGAACAACATTCGAGCAAAAAGAAAATTATCAAATAACTATCATATGATATATGTAATTTCATTCTAATTCCTCAATGTGGTGTAAATTAAACCTTTTCTGAAATGTTATTACTAGGACATTGCTTGCTATTTTCAGAATTCACACAAGCACAACATCAGCAGCTCTGATTATGAGAAAAACTAAAATACATACATTCGTGACGGCCTTCGGCGACAGTGTCGTATGACAGAGCCTGCCGTATGACATTTTAGTTTGGTACTGTAATTTGAAAACTTTTTTTTGCAAGTGTTGGAATCAAAAGCAGTCGATTCACAGCAAATGTGTCGACTACGGTGACCGCTTACAAGACTGGTCTCGACACGACTTTTATTCGCCTTCACCGTCGAGAGAACTTCAAGCAAAGATTGACAGTATATTATGGGAACTTTCGGCGGAGTGAAGAGATAGTACGAAGGCCATGTTTCACGCACATTCTGACGTCTGCTTACGGGATATCTCATAGGAGAGAAGAGCTACAGAGTAGCCGTCAACGCCAATTTTATCAAAAAGCGGATAAGTGAGCAAGAAAACGGTTGACAAGTTGCAGGGGTGTATTTTACTTTATGCTTCTTTCCCTTCAGAATCAGATTATACTCTAGATTGTAAAATTAACTTCTGAAGGGAGACGTAAACTGAAAAAAAAAATCCGTAGAAACTATACAGATTTCCGTAGATTTTGCCTACGGATCCGTATTTCCGCAAAAAATTGTAAAATCCGTAGATCTACGGATATTTCCGTAGATCTGGCATCACTGATAGGAAGGTAGGTAGGAACCAAAACACAAAGGCCACCGGGAGAAAACTATGCGAGGAACCTTTCTTTCTTCGGGTGTTTTTTGTTGTTGCTTTGGTACCTTCGCTTTGGAGTTGTTCCACGTTGTTTTCCTTTGTGCTTGTCGCTTTTACTCTTATTTTTTATTGATTTATGCTCTCCTCGGTTTATGTTTGTTGCTTCTTCTTTAATGCTGTGTGCGCCTTTATGCTGTGGTTGTTGTTGTCGGAGTTCAATGTGTATTATGCTTTCTCGTTTGGCTGCTTTCTGGTTGAACTTTCCATCTGCCGGAGCCGTACGAATGGACAATACCGTTGGAGATAGGTTAGGAGAGATTTGGAATACAGTTTTTTCTTTCTTTTTACGACATCATATTGAAATTTATCCCATTATGCCACTCAATTTATCATATTTGTAAAGAGTAAATCGCATGAGTATAAAGCAAACACTGTTCATGTTGCAGATTTTTTTGCTAAATCTTAACTTAGTCTGCAATCAGGGTGTCGACTCAATGATGAAAATGAAATTCTCTGATATTCCCTGATTTACCAGGTACGGTGCCTACCTAATTTTGGCAACACGACCTCATCAGCTATTATTTTCCTCAGATATTTAAGGGAAAGTGGATCAATATGTCCACCCGCTTAAAAACCAACCTATTGAACATATTTTACAAAAAAAAATCTGTTGCAGGCCTAATGATTGAAGCCTAGTTCAACTATCCATTTCATTTAAGGTGAATCACTGTGACATCCTTATTCTCGGAACCACTTAGAAACTTTAAGTGCACAAATATCAGCTTCTACGACATGTGCTACATTCAAATTGTTACTCTATGTTTGCTGCACTGCATACATGAAGTAACAATTTCAGGTGAAATGGGGCACCGATTTCCGAGATTTGTATAATTGAAAATTCAAAGTGGAAGTGCATTTGTTGTGGCCATTTGTGGACTCCACAAGGCATCACCTTAAGTATAAAAACACACTTTTCTCTAGAAGAAATATACGAAAAATGTTGGACTAGTTCAAAAATTCAAGACTGTTATAAGATTTCTGAATCATAAAATATGGTCTATCAGTAGTTTCTTATAACTCATCGTTGATATTCCTTCAGCTGCTTTATAAATGGTCTTGGTATCTTATATAACACGACGTTTTTCTAGATTTCGATAAACATTAAAGATTTTCTTCACAAAATACATCTTAAGTCTATTCGGGGCAATATGAGCACTACTGACATTTCAAGTTAAATTCATCAATTTTGCATTATTCCTTTCATAAATACGTCTGTATCATGTGAAATCACGTTTTGAAATAGCTGCTTTGGTAAAAAAAATCAGTCATTAACAAGACTGAAAAAATATTGCCTTAAATAGGCGGTACTTCTGAAATGAAATATATTGTACAGAAAATAATTCTTTCTGTTAAATATGGGTACTCATTTTACCTCAACGGTTTATTATGTAAATAGGACTTGAAGCTATCCACTTGGTTAAAAATAATTCGAATTTTCCACTGAAATTTGTATGATTAGTGATGATTTTCTTAAGGTGGTCAAACTGCCCCACTTTCCTCTACTGCTGCTTTCTGGACATTTTTTCATTAAATACCCCATTGGCCTCCAACGCATGAAGAATCTCCAGTCCAATCTCAAATTGAATACGAATATTTTAAAGATTGCACAAAAGACAGAAATTGCGTGTTGCCAAAAAAGGGAGGCACTGCATTTTTCAATATTCTCACATTTTAAACGTGATAAGTGCCCGATAATAAGTTCAAGCAATAATCATAATGTTCATATAATTGATAGCGATGTGTGAAGGAAACTGCAGCCCTCTCGATATAAAAATACCAAAAGGCTTGCTTAATCGCTTAATGTTTTCAGCAAGTTCTTGAACGGTTTCTTACCATCTTACCTGGATTCAATCCATCATACGATAAGAGGTCCTTGGCATGGCACCTTTAAAGGCTGACTAAAAGTAAATTGGTACGCACAAAAAGACCTGTAATTCGTGATTCAATAAGCATAAAAAGTCCATTCATGGTTGCTTTAAAGTACTTTTATTAAAACTTCAAAGCTTCAGCATAAGATGGTTGCATTCCTCAAGTTCGAACGAAATCTCGAACCTTCCTCTTGATGGAGCCCATCAGCGCCCGCACAGTGGCAACGGACACGGAATCAGCGCATTTCTTCCATTTTTCCCACATTTGCTGGATGTCCTTGACTGCCCCGTCGCTTCGACGAAGTCGCTGCTTTGAAATTGCCCAGTATTTTCGATTGGTCAAAATTCTGGGCATTCGGAGGATTCATTAGCTTGGGTACAAAATCGATCTTGTTGGCAGCATACCACTCTAGAACCACCTTCGAGTAGTGGCAGCTGGCCAAATCGGGCCAAAAGATGAGTTTGCTCTTATGCTTGCGGATGAACGGCAATACACGCTTTTTCAGGCATTCTTCGATGTAAACTTGGGATATTATCATCGAGGATGTGACGAATGGTTCCGTTTTCAGGCCACAACTGCAAATTGCTTGCCAAATCATGGCCTTCTTCCCGAACTTTTCGGCAAACACGAACTTGAATCTTCCCGGCACATCCCCACGGCCAGCCGCGATGTAAAACTTTTGACCGGAAGCTGCTTAAAATCGAGTTTGCCGTAGGTTTCGTCATCGATCAAAGTGCAACCCTTGTGTTTCGTGAAAACGCGGCCATACAAGAGCCTTGCACGCTTTTTGGCCACGGAATTCTCCTTCATGTGCCTGTTTGGATGTTTACTGGCTTTGAACGACTTGTATCCTTCCCTGGCAAGGATGTTTCGCACCGTTTGCAAGTTGGCGTTGCACCTTATGGCCACATCTCGGATCGAAAGACCGGGGTTGGCTTTATCGCACCTCAACACCTTGCTGCGCAGCTGACGATCCCTGGTTCCAGTTTTTTCGTAGATCCGCTGATTCCTTTCCACACTCAGGGTTTCCTTGTAGGTTTTTAGCACTCGACAAACTATTGTTTTCGGCATCTTCAGCACTTTAGCCAGCTTGGAACCGGACCACTTCGGATTTTTCAGGTGTTTGTGTACAATGATTTTTCTTCTTTCGAGTTCCATTTGACGATATTTCTTAACGCGATCGACTACTTTGATCAAACTTGCCCCAGTTGTTCTCTATAGGAGTGTAAACAAACCACTGTCAAAGATTTTCGATTCCCAACACTAGAGGCGTGGTAGCGGCGCGCGAGAGGCGTGCCAATTTACTTTTAGTCAGCCTTTATCATGCTTAGAAGTTCTTTTTGACTGTTTTCGAACTGAACACTGGGAGCAGAAATTTATACAGTTGTACATCTTACATATGAAACACTAGACTTTAATCTCACTATATTGTTTTTCCCTTGAGCACATTTTGACCCAGCTCCACAAGAAAATTATTTAGAATATTTCGATAATACCAAACGCTAATTCATGGCCGGATTCCTTCAGTGGGAAATCGTAAAAACAGCGCTTTCATCTCCAACATTGCATAAATTGATTCCATCTCAATTGCAATAACAGCAACATCTCAATACTAAAACTCCACTGAGATTTTCCGAGCTAACTAGGTTTACAAAGAAGACCTGGAATACGCAAACTTTACTGTTGTTACATTTACTCAAAGGTGCTCAAACGTTTGATTTTAGTTGGAGTGTGCCAAAATCCAGTAGGAACTGAATTTACATTAGGCCCTAGATCAACGAAATATCCTTTTATTTGAGTAATGTTTGCCCAACTTGCAAAAATGCAACTTCAATCATTGAGCAACCACAAGTACATAACTCATAACTCTTTTTTTTTGTTCCTTTGGTTTGTTTTCCGTCGATCTTGTTTTACGTGCTGAGCACCAATGCTACCGCCGCCAGGGAGGCAGCTTCCACACCTGGACCCTACCTATCGACTCATCAACTCATGAACCGGGGACCAACGGCTTTACTTCCCTTCCGAAGGAAGGCGTGATCAGAGATGTTATGACTCAGAACATCCCGGTGGCGCTGACTGCGATTGAACCCAGGCCTGCTGGGGTGAGAGGTAATCACGCTTACCACTACACCACCGGCGCCGCTTGAGTTCACAACTCTGTTTACAATTTGAAATGAACAACCGTCTTTAAACTACATCGAGTTATTAAGTTGTTTGAAACTAGTGAAGTTAGTCATTTTTCTTAATAAGATTCTGGAATAAAGAAATATTTCCCTGAATTTGAATGAAATTCGTTGATATTCCCTGATTTTCCAGGTTTCTAGAAATAAAACCAACTTACCATCAAGTATGTTCTTGATTGATAGCTTGTAGATAAATGTTTCTTGAGGCAACATCCAAATTCCTACAGGATTTTAGTAGTTTTATGTTCAGCGAGTTTGTTCGACGTCTCTATGGTTCTTAGCCTTTTTAATGTTTTTGGAAATATGTACACAGTGTTTCCAGGTCAAAAATTACCCCAATGTACTAGGAAGGTTAAAAGCCATCTTCATAATATATGAAAAAAGAGAAAGTAAGAGGTTGTTACCAAGACACGACCGTAGATTTGACGTAGAATTATACTGTCGGTATCAATATTCGGCGACTGTGTTAGAGAAATCACGCCTCGTTTTCTGATGACAAAAAATGCATTTTCGAACACATTCGGAATTTTCGGTTTATTTGATACATAATAACAAAAACGAAAATTGATGGGAGGAATTTCTTGCTAAAATTTTCCACTCGTGAGATATTCGCAATCAATGATATAAATTCGAGAGATTTTTGCTTTTTTCTAGCGTCCTGGAGAAAACCTTACTTTAATTCAAAGTGTTTCAGGTTAATTGACAAGATCATGTGGTATTCGGTCAAAGCGAGAATTTGCATGTACCACTTCAATACTGTTACGCATTTGACCACAAACGTTTGGTTGCTGGGGACTTTATCAAAAAGCTTTGGGGTGATATGACTGGCGGCAAGGTGAGCGAACGATCAATGAAAATAAGCTCTTAAACAACAATAATTTATGGTGGTCCTGGAAAGAACTGTTTGGTCATGGTGGTTGAATAATGCAGACCTATTAGGGTGTTCAACAACGATGAGGCGGGCGAGATGTATGTTGTTTGCAGAGTTACATTTTCCTCGTGTGTGCAAAAATGTGCTGCCGAGACTCTCAACAAACCGTCTCCCTTCGCAACGAAAACAATATGTGACGAGCGAGAAAGAGACACGCGAGAATAAGATACGAGCAAGAAACAAATGCGACACCCAAAAATCCTGGCGTGCGCGAGGCTCGCGCTGATCTCATTTGCCTCATCTCATGTGCCACGAACAATGCTAGGATTTCAGAGCTCGAAGTTCTGGAAGGTGTAGGTAAGCGAAATACAGGCTGTTGAAATTTGGTTGCTTTGACCAACATTTCATTTGCGTTTGCACAAACCATTCCTATTTTAGAGGAAAGGTAGCATATATTAGCAGTGCTTAAATTCTTGAAATCCTCTAAAATAGCAAAAGCCATTAATTTGCCGATCAATTAGAATATTTTTTGTTTATTTTTTCGGGTTCAACATTTAACTGCTCTTGCATGACTAACATCTTTTGACACGTTATTTTCAAAATATTTTTTTTTCTTTGGTTTGTTTTCCGTCGATCTTGTTTTCCGTGCTTAGCACCAATGCTACCGACGCCAGGGAGGCAGTTCCACACCTGGACCCTACCTATCGATCCATCAACTTATGAACCGGGGACCAACGGCTTTACTTCCCATCCGAAGGAAGGCGTGATCAGAGATGTTATGCCTCAGAACATCCCGGCGGCGCCGACTGGGATTAAACCCAGGTCTGCTGGGGTGAGAAGTAATCACGCTAACCACTACACCACCGGCGCCGCTGTTATTTTCAAAATATAGAATGGACAAAAATTCTACAAAAAGTGTATCGATATTGTTTAGTACGGGGATTTGACCGTTGCAAGACGTTCACACATTTTCAACGTAATTTAACCATTCATCGGCAACACAACTGGTATACATTGTTAGATGGGATGTTACGTATTTTGAATAGATTATATCGGAATACTACGAATGCAGCAATGTTATGATAATTCAATGGGTGGAAGAATTTTTTGCAGAACATTTTTTTCTTGGCGTATAACCTTTGCGCTTTCCCTTGTACTATGTTACCATTACTTTAAAAATGTTCAGATTTTTTTTAATGTCCCTCATGTTTAATTCTATAACAGAAGAGGTGACCCACTGGGTGATGGCGCGGTCTATGCTAAATAGCTGCAGCAAAATAGTGACATGAGCGGGCATCGTTGGCTTTAACTCAGATGAGCGTGTACACCCAACCGAGGGATGTAAGATTCGCTTACAATTATGTGGGATTCATCATCAGAGGATGTTAGTGGAGACCGCATGAACCGAGGATGCGATATACCTAGCTGCGGTCCAATGCAAGAAAATTGGAGACTGAAAAATCTAGAGTGTATTTAGTGAGGTTAATTAGTTATGTCGAAAAAATTGGAAACAAATTGCCGACTGGGCTCGAACCTTCGTGGAATTGAACCATTGCGATTATCAGACCTGTGCCTTCTCCACTGCTCTCTCCATGCTTATGAATATGAGTAGCCTGAAAGCAAACAAGAAGCGCTCATTTCCTCTCATACTCGACTTCGTATGCTTTTTCTGCTGGAGAGATTCGGGTCAAGTGTGTGCGTCGTTCTACACTGTTTTAAACAAAAAGCTTACTAGCATAGAGGTTTTTGACGTTTAATCGGCGCACACTAATGCACCATTTAAATTGAAGGAGTGCGAGCAAGAGGGAAACAGATTAGTGGGAAAACAAACCATCCATTCATCCCTGTGTGCAAGATAGAGAAAGACGATTAAACGTCAAAAAGGTCTATAGTCGAAAGCGTAGTAGAACACGAAATAAAAAAAAGACAAAAAACCATTACATCGCCTGCAAGGTCAACTTCTTACATTCGCTGCGATGTTCATGAACAGAGGATGATAGGAAATGGAACTTGTAATTCATTGTAATAAATTTTTGGTTTGCGTGTAGACCAGTGCAGTGATATATTTACCATTCCAATTATCAATATCACCAAGTCTACCGACCTTCTGTTCCGTTCCTTCAAATCGCTTTCTGGTTGGCACGGTACGATCTAGGTGGCTTCTGCTGACCATTGCTCTGCGGGTTTTGATGGAATCGTTTTCGCGTCGATGTCCGTAATCGCTAAGAAGAAATAACCTTTTCGGTTAGATAATGGGCGACCTTGCCTTTGTATACCAACAGTGTCAGAAGGAAGCGCCTGAGTATCGGCACCAATTCCACAAAGTGACCACCAAGCACCACCATCCATAGGCGTAGCCAGATAGGGGCAGGGGGGGGGGGGCGACTGCCCCCCCCCTAAACTCGGCAACACAAAGGCTTTCGAGGAAATGGCGTTCGGTGAAATGGCATTCGGCCAAATTTTCCATGGTAATTTTTTTTCGCCCCTCCCTAGCTCGAAACCTGGCTACGCCCTTGCCACCATCTCGCTACAACAAACCAGAAAGTGGTACAGCCATTGCTACAACCTGCAACAGATCAACCAATCAAATCACCATGTTGCCACCATGTTGCCAGAGTGTATGGTTTAAATTTGGAAAATACTGTGTTGAAAGTTGATCCATCCATTTGAAAAATTATGATATTCAAAAACTTAAGCACATTCTTAAGTCATCCTTTTTTTTTAGCAACTCGCTAATTCAGATCAGAAGAACATCAGCAAATGCTGTTCTTTTAAAACTTCCTGGCTGTCTAGGAAGCATATCTGAAAGAATATCCTGTTACTTATGCAACGTTTCCTAAACATGTACAAAATTTCCTTAAGTTTTAGAAAATTTCTCAAATTTCAAAATACCTTGAAATTAAACGATGGTTCAAAATCTTCATCTTCAGGAAGTTCATAGAGATTTTTAAGATCTCTGACAAACTGCTATGAAGTTCCTTAAACTGAAACGAAGATCCCTGAAGCCTTCTATCTTGATAAAATTCCCTGAACTTTTTCTAAATGCCCTGTACTTCTATGAAGTTATACGCAGTTCCTCGAATTATTACGCAGTCCACAAAACTTCATCAAAGCTTGCTTCACGTCTACGTTTCTCGTTGATTTTCCGCAAAGTTCGACGCACGAGATTTCCTGAATTTGTGCGGAATTCTCTGAACTATTTCAAGTCCATGAGGTTTCATCAAAGCTCTGAAGTTATAAACAAGGTCCCTGAATAATAAAGAGGTTCCCTGCCATTAAACAATAAACATCTACGAAGATACCTAAATTTGTACAAAGTTTCCCTTCTACGGAGTTTTCTGAACTTTTCCATGATCTCAGAACTTCAAATAATTTCACTAAATTTAGCTCATGATTCATCTGACATATGGTGGTCTTAATGCATAAAACATAATATAATAATACCAAAGAAACATTCAAAATCAGGACAGTGTTCTAGTGAAAACAGTTAACGGAACATTAGAGTCAAACGAAGCATAAGTGTTACTAATCACATTAGCGACAGTATGAATAGCCTAATTCCGCCCATACTGTCAATTACGAGCTGCGAGGTGTATGAAGTGTCGCTGTCTTATAACTTTTTCAGGTACGTAGAAGAAGAGTTACCGAAGCAGTTCGATGAAACTCTACGAAGTTCAATGAAGTTCGGTGAGCTTCTACAAAGTTAGTTGAATTTTAAAGAAAAATCTGCACTTCAAGAAAGTTTCCTGAACTTTTAAAAAGTTCCCTGAAGTACCACGAAGTTTCTTGAAGAACTACAAAATTCCTTGCAACTCTGATAGCAGTTCGTACCCTGGTGTAGTGGCTGTAGGTGCATTGTCAGATGAAGAGGTGGTGATGATGGACGTGCCCTCAGGAGGCCGATAAAGCATGCAAAAACAAACATCAGCATCCTCGGCAGAAAGCGTTTGCGGATCTGTCGAGATTCGATGCGTTGCAAGCACAAAAATAAATATAGGAAATCGATTTAGATCTCCATTTTAATATTTGTTTAGTCCTTCGGCTCCGCAAAGCATTAAAAGATATTGAGCCTACTAAATAAACATTTTGGAAAACATGGTTTTCGATTCAGATACTGACCGTTGAGTGTGACAAATATGTTGGATTCATCCCAAAATTTATAATCCAGTTTTCTTATTTCTCATCATATTTTCAGGTAGACTACTACTTGGGACGAACACACCATGCTTTTTGTCTAAATATATTTGAACAGTTCTCAAATTTAAGTACATGTTTGAATTAACTAGTGATGTCGGCTACAGCTTGAAAGGCTGAAAATACTGATGGATGAAGTCACACGAATCAATTTCAACAACGAAGTTTTTTTTAAAGGGCCCTCCGAACTATTGGTTCTCTGCCAGCTGCAAAATACCTATCAATTTGATCCACCAAGGCTGATCAATATCCCAAAATTTGAGCTAATTTGGTGGCGAACTGATTCTGCACTGGCTCTTTGAAGTTTATATGGGAATTACTATAAGAAAAGTGTATTTTTTGTCCTCATCGTTCTAGTCCTGCACCAAAATGATTTACGGAAAAGTTGTCCCTCTAACGTGAAAATTTTCCAGCTACAACTTTGTTGAAAACCACTTTTTAATTGAATGTCAAGAAAATTTGTTATTAAAATTATTTCCAAGTTGATAACTTGCTGGTAGGATTAATCGGCTGTTTGCAGGGCAACACTACATCTTGCCCTTATGACATAATAGCCTCGATTTTTGTCCTATTATTCCAATGTTGTCTGCTGAGTAGTAAATGAACCATGTCAGAAGAACATCATCTTCCTAATTAATTAATAACTAATTATCCTAACGTTCAATTTTTCAATTCCCACATAAACTTCAAAGGGCCAAGTGCAGTATGAGTTCGCATCCTAATGAAAACAAATTTTGTGAGAATGATCAGGAGCTGATTTGAAATCGTTTGAACATGGTGGAACTACATCAATATTTTGAACCAGGAAAATTCCATGCGCATGGATCGGTAACAAATAACCCCGCCGGTAATTGGTTAGTAACCGTTTAACTCATCTTCCGCTTGAAATACTTCTATAAAACCACAATCTGTCAACCCTCAAAAACTGAATACCAACTGATTGAAATCAATCAGTTGTACCAGCAACACGAGAATGTGACAGGACTACAACAGTTCTCTGCTGTTTTTTTTTTATCACCAACCAGCCACTTTTAGCATGCACGCAGGACTTAGGTACGCTGCCGATCTCCCTGGAGCTCGCCGAGCTAAGCTCATGAGACACAGCACATGTGACATGAAACGCGAAATAATACGTCTCGAAATGTACCAAGCACCTTCGATCTTATAGAAAACGTGTCTCTATCACGCGGTATGGATGCACGTGTACATTAACTCTGGTTGTTTGGAACGAGGGTGAGGTGCTTGCTAGATGACCCACAGCGACGAGCTACTGAATCCGATCAGTAGCACTGCCGAAAGCAGTAGCCGAAAGCACTGCTGCTGCTGCTGATGATGATCGACAAGACACAAACAGACACGATCATTGTATAAGCACCGTTCGGCGAGACCGAATGGAATTCGAGTTTGAAATCTGAGTTAGGGAAAGCGCGTTTTGCTGGCAATCGGTGATAATATTGATACCATTACACCAGTTGGAAATTTGTGTAATTTTCTATAGTGACCTATTGAAAATTGATAAACTGTGTATTTTAGCAGATTCGCAGACATTTAATTCATCCACTATTGATAGAGTTTTTTTCTTCCTTGATTTGATTTCCGTCGATCTTGTTTTCCATACTGACTACCAATGCCACCGTAGCCAGGGAGGCAGCTCCCACACCTGGACCCTACCTCAACTCATAAACCGGCGTAGATCCCCGGTTACTTTGATAGAAAGGCGTGATCAGAGATTTTATTGCACCTCTAAGAAGTTGCTGAAAGACGTAATCCTACGTCAAAAAGTGTGATAAAAGTGCTAGTTTTCGTCTATTCGTCTTGGTGTGGTGCACTTATTTGAGATACATGTTTTTAGGAGTTATCCAGTTTTGGGTTTTCGCTAAATAGACGTACATAATCAAATGGCTAAGACCTTAAGAAAATTTGGCTTGTGTATTTAAGACATCAAATTTTCAGAAAATAATAATCATCATTCCCAACGACATTCAAGAACGCTAACAGATTATTTAAAATCGAGCAGCCTGAAAAAGTCTGACGATTTTTACACGTAAACTTTCCATCATAACCATCGTCATAGAACTCAAACTAAACCGCACTTCCATCGTACCATCCCCGGGTTCGATCAACCGATAATTAATCCCAATTTCTCGTTAAACACATACAGGCAAAACTATGAAAGTTGTCCCAATCGAAAAACCCGTTCCTGCTAATCGCAAACTTTCTTCCATGGTACCTACACGCTTACCTCAAAAGCGTTGAACTGCAACGAAAACCGTTCCGATAAATTTATAATGAACCGATACAAAGTTGCTCTTGTTACTCCAACTTTCAGTGGCAGTGGCAGCAGGTGGAAGTAAAGACAATGTGCTGCCATCAGCTAGAAAGGCCTTGTCTGGTACGCCCCGAGTAAGAAGAACTTTTATCTCAGGACAAACGGTACACCGAATTGCTAACCACATTCCCACACAGCCAGAAAAGGTATTGCGTTTTGAACAAAGAGTGTGCTGTACGTTCATATCCCAAGGTGCTTTTAGTGGTAGGACCACGTGTCTCCGTATTGCTTTGTCAAGATTTTCAAATCTACCTGCAATGCTTTCTTCAATTAAATTTAATTTTTCATTTCAGTTCCACAGCCAGGATCATACCAAAAACAACAACAACTACAACTCGGAATTAAGTGGCTGTCCGTGTTAATAAAATAAAATCTGGCCCGGTGCAGGGGAGCCAGGTCGCTCTTTCTCCTACCTGGATACCGAATGGTAAATGCAATGCTCGGCATCCCCTCGACCCCCCCCCCCCTTTCCACCTTACACAAATAGTAAGTAAGTAATAGTCGGTGAGCTGCCAATGTCCGTTAATAAACGATAATCGCCCCGAGGGAACGAAAAGACCTGCTTTTAAGAGATACAGAAAGCCAGATACGGGGAACGAACGGTTCACCCCTGCTGGTTTGTTTTGTGCTAGTTAGGATTGCTCATTCCTAGAAATGGAGATTTCCAAGGGGTGGATGGTGGTGGTGCTGACAGGGCGACGACGACATCGTGCGATGCAATCGAAATGGAAAATGGATTTTAATGGGAATCGTCGGTACAGTGCTTTCCTTTAGTTCTGATTGCAGATGTAATAAGAGCGGTGGTTGAAAGGAATTCAGTCCCACCCCGATTTGATAGTTGAGTTTATGGTTTCAATTGATAGTGCCGGATTGCCAAGTGGCCAACAGCAATCAGATTTAGCCATAAGAAACAAAACTTATGATATTTATTCGATCAAATAAGGTCGATTTTTTTTTCTTAAATTGAGCAATTTGTCCACAGTCATTATGGTATTCACTGCCAATATAGTTGGACTAAAGTTTTTCCAGTAACTGCCATCACATTTAATCTCTTCCATCAATCCACGTTTGACCGAAACTACATTTAAATCATCCAGGCTAAACCGCAATCTTTCTTGAATTGACTCTCTTGACACGTACTTACATCCTGATTCGCATCTCTTTCCAGCGAGAGTAACATGTTACGTAAAAAAAACTATCTACAAAACTGTCACAACAGCCATTGTTATCGTTTGTGTCACATGAAAATGAGGTTTACCGATGACGGGTGAAAAGAAACAAACACGCGCTACTGCCTTCCCCGGAGCAGACAATAACCCCAGTTCAGCACACAGAAAGATCTTCAAGCCAAGATACCTTGGGAAGCGATTGCTTCCTTCTCCGCCTCTGTCGCCTCCGTGGGTCGTCAGCGTCGGTATGGTGGTAGCATGTATCTATCTACCTGATGGGATTCAGCATTTTTATGGCCTTCAATGCCGCCCACCTCGGTGGACCAGCTCTGCGCGCACGAGAAAAGTGTTTCAATTATAATTAAATACGCATTTCCTACGAGAAAACTTTCCCTTTTTTTGCTACGTCGTCGTCAACGACGACGACGACGACGGACGTGTAGACTGTGTAATTGGTGATGAGGAAGATCTCCGACGGATGATAGTTGCAGTTGGATCATTTAGCTAGCGCTAGCTATGCGACGGACGACTGCCTTCGTCTCACCTTTCCACCTTCACTGGCTAAAAGGCTCTCGACGACCTAAGCTACTGTAGTGCTGCTGCTGCTGCTGCTGCTACTATCAAGGGAGGTTTGGTTGATGTAGAGGATGATGATGATGATGAGGAAAAATGATGAAGTGGTAATTATTTGGGTTGGTTACGAAATCGCCCACACCGCCGCGGCAACCGAGAATGTGTGTGCCAGCGAGTAAGAGTGAATTTAATAGCAAGGTGAAAAAAGCTTTAGCAGTTCGGCTAAAACACCTTAGCGTGTGTAATTTCTCCACGCTTTGCCCACGAATAGGTAATCGAATTTCATTCGTTTAAGATTATGCGCGCTCCTCGGCGTGTAAGCTGTTATCAAATCTGGTCCGACATAACGGTTATGGGGATTTTATTTGTAATTATGGTATTTTGATGATGTGATGCTCAGGAAAAGGTGCTAATTTCTGAATTTCTGTTGTTAGAGAGCTAGAAGAGCTTGAAGTTAAGAGGTTCTTCAGATTTATGAGGATTTAGGCCTTGCATAGTCTATATATTTTTGCCAATCCTGGGACATAGATTGAGAAAACTAAGCAGGGGCTTGGATAACTTCATTATCGAATGGATAATGGCGATGCTCACAGATCGAGAAATTTCTGCTGATCTTGCAGGTACGCAACTAACTATAAGATCGATGAAGAAAATGTGCCCCTGGTAAACTGTAAAATGCTAGTGCCCTTGATATACATCCCAAGTAACCAAAAGTTCTGATAAAAGGCTATTTATGGCTTAAGCACCTTGGTTGAAGGTGGTCTATAGAATTCTAAGCAGCCTCATTTTTAAGTCGTTATAAGAACTTGAAAGTTCCGGTACCATAATTGAAGAGCATTCTAAGCAGCCTCTGGCGGAACTTGAACGGAACTTTTAGAAAATAAATTAAAAAAGGTTTTTGTCCTCTACACCAATTCTATATTTAGTTCGCACTTTTATGAAACTTATTTCTAAAGGCAGGTATTAATGTGTATTGATTTATTTATCAGCATTGGTGTTAGTAATGGAGCTGTTTGAAGAATTAAACCCAGTCCTTCTGCGTGAGAGTCTCAGCACGAACCACTACGTCATCTGAAATATATTAAAGTGAGCTGTTGTCCTGCCTGTTGTTGGAGTTTTCTGAGGCTGCTGACTGACTTGAGTACGAAACACAACACCTTGATGAATTTAAATTGGTGTTTGCCCACATGGTATTCTATCACACTTGTGGCGCAGTCGTTAGCAATCGTAGATCACACGGGTTCGAATCCAGGAAATTACTTTTTTTTTTTTATAGAATAACAATCATCATTAAAATTGCCACACCATGCCTTTCTATCAGGAAGTCTATTGACAGCAGTTTTCTGATGAGACCACCCGCTCTTAAATTATTTTTCGAAGAGACCTCTTGTTCCTAGACGTTTTTTTTTTTTTCTTCTGGAAGTCCTCTCGCTTCCGAAGTATTTCCATTTTGTTTTTTTTTTTTTTATTGGAAGACCTCTCGCTTCCAAACAGTTTCATCTTCAATATTTTCTTTTGTCGAATTGAAAGACCTCTCGCTCTCAATCGATATTTACTATAATTTTTCTGTTCCTCTGGATTTGCATTTTTTTTATATAACTTGGATTCTTTCAAATAAATCGCAAGAATTTTCACTTACCCTTTGGGAGAAGCTGCGCCATTGTAGTGACCGAGTTTTGTCACCGAAACACAAACACGTCCATCCGTCCAAAGAATAGTCAACAGAATAACTATTAGTTTGCATTCCCGTCGTTTCATCCTCAGCATTGAGCAGGTGCCAGTCTGCTCTCACAGCAAACGCAAACCTATCTCTATCTCCCTCACTCCCTCATGGATCCGAGCCTGCCTCTCGATATTTTCGCCTCACAATCGTGTCTTTGAAAGCACGCTCGCCTCCTGACACGCATCATATTCGTGCTTCCGAATGTACGCTCACATTCAAGCAGTCAACCTACTTGTTTATATCGATCAATGTCGACTATACGCTAAATATAAACTACTCAAACCTTGTTTATTGTATATCATATTCGTAACCAATTTAAAAGTTATCTATGAGTAGGTACAAAATAATGGCTTCCTAGATAAGACGTATACTGAATCAACTCAACTAAATCTCTCATATTTGTCCAAGTGACCAACTTCCAATCCTATACACTACAGTATACACATGCGATACTCGCATATAAAATAGCTCGAGATCCTGAGCAGATAGAAAGTAACTGTATTGGGCAAACTTGTTCAGAGGGTCAAGAATTTTCGGCTGGTGAACAGAAGCCCAGAATTTTCTCACCACGTGGCGCTAGTAAACGTGTACAATTCTCGCATATCGCTCGAGATCCTGAACAGGAAGAAAATTACTGTCACGGAAAAAGTTGTTCATGAGGTCAATGCTTATTGCTTGGTGCACATTAATTCAGAATTTTCACACTAAGTGGCGTTAGTATACAAGCGAACTTCTCGCATGTAAAATATCTCGAGATTCTGATCAGATAGAAAGTTACTGTCTTCGACAAAGTTGGTCAGTAGGTCTAAGCCTATTGCTAGGTATACAATAGTTAAAAATATCCTAAGCGGCGCTGGTATACACGTAATTTTGCACATATAAAATATCACGAGATCCTGATCAAATAGAATTTTACTGTCTTGGGCAAAGTTGTTCAGGAGGCCAAGACCTTTTGGCTGGTGTACAGAAATTCATTTTTTCACATCATTGCGCTTGTATACACGTGTAATTCTCGCATTAGATATATTTCGAGACCTGCTTAACGGTCATCGGCAAAGTTGTCCAGGATATCAAAACTTTTTCGATGGTTGACAGTACAGAATTTTCTCACTACGCAGCGCTAGGACATACGTGAAACCTTCACATATATAATATCTCGAGATCCTGAACAGCTAGAAATTTACTGTTTTTGGCAAACCTGTTAAGGAGATAAAGATCTTTTGGCTGATGAAAAGTAGCTTAGAAATTTCTCAAAACTTGGCGGGCAATTCTCGCATATCAAATATCATAAAATAAAAATACCATTTACATCAGCGTCAGTGGGATAAGACCAATGCGCAAAATAGTCAGTTTCATTGAGTCATTTTGATATGAATATGAACTGCCATCTACCTCATCATTCACTGCCTCGTGAGAGTCTGAATGATTGAGAGGTAAACGAGTCACTGACAGCCGAGCACTCAGTCAGTAGCTCAGTCAACACGTTTATTTTGCTGTGATGGTACATACCCAATATTTGTTTTGAATGACTGAGCGTACATTTTCTATGGAGAAATGACCCAATTACATGCTGTGTGAGCGAAGGCAAGCGGTGTGCGTCGCCTGCTCGTGAGTGACTGAATGTTTTTGTTGGCTCTTTCATTACCGTTTGGTACAAACGGTCTGCACAGAGCAATGGATTGAATAGTGCAGTGCTTTCACACTCAGCCTACTGTGCTACCTGACTTATAACGAATATACGTTGTATACGAGTACCTCGGATATAACGTATAGTTCGTCTAATTTTACATTGCAAATGCTATGCAAAATTAAACGAGTCATACGTTCTATTCGAGGTACTCGTATACAACGTGTATTCGTTATAAGTCAGGTAACACAGTAGCAGTCAATAATTTTACGCTCTGGATAAGACAAATATATTCTGGATTTCTTTTACTGGTGAAGATTTTCATGCAGATTTGTGGATACATAAATTGGGGTGAGTCGTTCCACTTGTTTACCTCTGATTAATTAGTGGTAACACGTATCTCAGATGGAAAACATTATCTTCAGAAAAATTTGTATCACTTCGGATAGCACAGAATCTTTATTTTTTTTTCGAAATCTTAGAAAGTACTGAAGCACTTTACAAAATATCGGAATCAGTTCGAAAAGTACTGAATCACTTTGGGGCTATTCATTAACTACGTAGGCAGTTTTTTTGGGACCCCCTCCCCCTGCGTTTACAATTGTCCATACAAAATTATTGATTAACCGCTCGCAGTTGCTGCTAATAGATCACCTGTATTACACAAAAAATCAACAAACCATGCATGGTGATCTCATACTTTGCAATAGACAAAAACAGCGCTGGCCGCGTCCAAATGTAGGTCAATTAAGGAATGGATAGGAATGTGTTGACGTGATTCTCGCTTTGTTGAAAACCAAGAAATCCTACTCACTTCCACGAATTTATCAATAGCTTTTCAACAGAATTGACTTAAGGGTGTATTGATTCTTATCGTTGTGACACATCGGCCTCGATTTTGACAACATAGATGAAGTACAGTTAACTCTCCACAATTTGATGTCCACTAGCTCGAGATTGAGTTATAGAACCATATAAAAAATAATGTCGTGGCTGCTGCGATAACGAATTTGTATGGGATTGTTATTCTATAACTCGATGGTCTCCTTAATATCGAGTTGTAGAGAGTGCACCGTAGCTCTGTTTTCAAAAACGAGATCTATCTGTACTGAATTACATTGGGAAAGCTTGGAATCACTTTAGAAAAGTTAAGAATCACTTCAAAAAGCACTGAATAACTTGAGAAAAGTTTTGGAAAAGTTTTGAATCATTTCGGAAAAAAATGGGAACACTGGATTCGTGTATTCAGCCCATAAAATACTTAATCACTTCTGAAAAGCTTGAGTTCAGTAGGGAAAATGTTGAATCGCTCAAGGGTAGACTCACTTCCGAAAGTGGTACATTTTCTGGACTGATTTAACACTTTCGCAGTAATACAGCGGGGGCGACCCCGGCGTAGTGGTTAGCATCCATACCTCTCACGCCAAGGTTACAAGATCAAATCTCACCCCGGACAAGTCACGAATGACCCAAAGGTGTTGAAAAGACAACAATAATAATAATAATAATAATAACGGCGCCGGTGGTGTAGTGGTAAGCGTGATTACCTCTCACCCCAGCAGGCCTGGGTTCAATCCCAGTCGGCGCCGTCGGTATGTTCTGAGGCATAACATCTCTGATCACGCCTTCCTTCGGATGGGAAGTAAAGCCGTTGGTCCCCGGTTCATGAGTTGATGGGTCGATAGGTTGGGTCCAGGTGTGGGAGCTGCCTTCCTGGCACGTCGGTAGCATTTGGTGCTCAGCACGGAAAACAAGATCGACGGAAAAAACCAACCAAAGGAAAAAAAAAAAAATAATAATAATAATAATAATAATAAAACGCATAAAGTGAATTTATATAAAGTATAGGGTAGAGCGCTACTTCAGCGTAATCGCCCATTTCCGTTCTATCGATAAGAAAAGATCAATAATATCAATGATTACACCGTGCACACATCAATAATAGGTTTGTTCCGATGCGTTAGTGTATTAGCTCAGCGTATCGCAGGATGACGCCGGAAAACGAGTACTGCAAACTAACCAGTATGCAGTACTCCCGGAAGAAAATGGCGATGGTGACACCGTTCCAATGGCAAGAAGAGAGCGGATTTCCCCGCTTTTCACGCCGGTGAAGGATGTTGCCAAGCTGGGTGCCGAACTGGCAAAACACAAGCTGCTTCCTCGCTTCAAGCTTTGCAGCATCGGTACCAAAATCATATGCTCCAGCTGGGGCTCAAGCCTGAGACAGTGTACCCGATGAACCGACGATCCAACCACAACACCAGCTTCCGTCGCAAGGCTACAATCACCATACAAACACCATATCCGTCGCAAGGCTACAATCAACAATCAGCCCGGTCGCCTCCGTAATCATCGTTCGCCTCCTGTACTCACGGAAGTCCAGTACCCAGCTCTCCAGCCCCGTCGACATGTTCCGAACCTAGCCCCGCTTCCGTTCAACAAACAACAAGCCAATCCTGCGAGTATCCAAATGGTTCCCAACAGTCGGACAGTTTAGCATCGTCTCGCTGCTGCTGCAGTCCAGCCAATTCCAGTTTCATCCACCGCCCCTGGTTTATCATACGCTGGTGCTGTCTCAGGTGAACCTGTCGACGATTCTCCGTTCACCTCGGAGGAACTTGTGACGCTCGTGGCCGAGGTCATCACCATAATGCGCACCTGAAAGACTCGATCTGAACAACTACATGCTGCCCTGTCCCTTGTCACTAAGTTTGGACCATGAAGCCATCAAGATCTTAAATTGGAATGCTTGCTACTTGAAGAGCAAACACATCGAGTTTGTAGACTTTCTCAACGAACGGCACATGGACGCATAGCCGTCATCATCGAGACTCACTTGAAGCCCGAGCTGAACGTCTTCCTTCCTGACTATCAGCTCTTAAGGCTCGACCGCACCAGCTCCGGGGGAGGGGGAGTGGCCATCGCTGCGAGACGGAACATCAGCTGCCGGCTACTACCAAGCTTCCAGTTGAAAACTATTGAAGCCCACGGAGTTGAGGTGAGCACATCGCTTGGTCCAATCACCATCATCGCGGTCTACTGCCCCAAGCAAACCAACATTAGGGACGACTCGGCCGCAGACCTCCGAAGAGACATCATCAAGCTAACACGACGGCGGCAAAATTTCGTCATCGCTAGCGACCTGAACGCCAAGCATCAAGCCTGGGACAATAGTCGGCAAAACCAATTTCCAAAAATGTTTCAATGTTTTTCCTGAAATTTGAATAAAGTCAAGTATGATATAAGATAAATAAGACAAAAAGGATGGTGCTTGGAAATGTTGACTAAACTTTTATAAATTAAGAGTAAATTCAAGAATTAAGGATAAAGGGACTTTGTACACGGATAGAAATCTCCTTATACCTTTTGGCAAATTTCTATTGCTGATTATTCATAAAATGTATAAGTCAACTAATAAGCAGACGCCTTGCAAAAAGTTAATGAAGCTCATGTGTCAAATGAAATGTATAAGTGGTCACACATACCTTTTATGCATTCTTGTAGGACCTATGTGGTTTGTCTTATGGAATATATAAGGCTGATGCTTTGGAAAAAATGTATAAGTGAAACACATGAATAAAATAATTGATTTTCGTTTCGTGTAGATGTTAAAGGAAAATTAGAGCGAATTTCCGCCCCTCGCGGTTTTGTTGTGTGGAAAATGCCCCCTTCGCCTCCTGTAGAATAAGGTACTGCTCATCGTGCAGTATCGAAAAAGAGCAAATGTTTTGCAACGTACCATATCAACTAGATAATACTAAGTCATCAACGTCAGGGGCGGGTGAATCGTTATTTTAGGCAGATTTATAGCTTACATTTTAGGAACACAGCACTGGGTGTAATAGTTTGCCAAATAATAATAATATTGGAAATTTTTCATTAATATTTTCGACAAAGTGACCATACTCCAATTAAAGTATCAGAGGAGAGACTCATTTATTCTACAGATATTTTTCAATTGAAAGCAGCAAGTGGCCACTTTTCCTGCTGAGTCCATCTTTACCGACATTCCCCTACTAAAAATCATCCCATTTTCTAAAAACTTGTTCAGAACCGTAACTCAAATCAAACCTTTTAACTAGAAATTGCCTGCAAAATACCAACATTGTAGCTAACGATCGTTCCCGAAAGCTATTCCAGAAAAAAAGCATCACATGGGAAAAAAAAATTCCAACAAGACGAACGCTGAAAGAGCATTAGTGTGTAAATGGCACAATAACTCTTATCGATTCGAACGAGGCAAAAGTACCGCCACCATCAGCAGCAGAAGCAAAAAAAAAAAGACCTCACAACAGCAGATTTAGAGGAAGCTTGAAGAACTCTGAGAAAGCAACTACTAATGCTGCCTGGTCCGGTTCGGTGCAGAGTGCAGCAATTCCACCTGCCAGTACATGCACATTTCTTCTTGGTCAAAGCTAACTGATGATGGAGCCATGATTTCAAAAGTATCAGTTGTAGCAAATACACGTTCTCTCTCTCTTTCTCTCTCTACCCCAATTACGGTGTGTACTCTTTTCAGTTGAAGAGTTGTTATTTAGTGTGGGATGCACATTCACATGTTCCCCAAGGAGGAGGAGGAGGAGGAGCTGGAGTGGGCAGTGAAAATGAGCTCTCCAGCACTTTCTTCTTTTTACTGTTCGTTCACAGGAATACCTCCTTTACATAACAAGTACCCACTACATGGAAGCACTTTTCACTTGAGATGAACGAGGTTTTACAGCTGGTGCGAGTGGAGGTGGTTTGAATGATTTTTAAACTAGTAAGTGCACACTAATCTAGGCCTCCGCTGTTCGGTAATTTTCGAACTACGGAACAGTTCCAAAAGTTTAAAAAATAGGAAAAAAATCAATAAATAGAACATTTATTCCAAAGTTGTGCTGACTTTGTTCAATTAATCCAATTTTCAGGATACAAAAAAATGTCGATTTTATTTTATTTTACTCGCTGTAACGGTAATTTTAAACTTTATTAACTTTTTCAGCGGTTCAAAACCCCGGTAAAATTTTACCGACTTCAGAGATCAAAATTTAGCGTGTGAAGAGATAGTTTCGTGAAGGAGTGCTTCTGGGGTCGTGGTTTCTAGCGATTTGGGTGATAGTAAATTCCTATATTAGGAAAATTCAGTGGAACTCGAGGTTTACAGTATCTACTAAGAGAGTGGGTCCTGACTTTGCGAATGTCCTCGATATCATCGGAATTGATTGTAGAACAGTGAAAGTGGCGACTAAGACCTTTACAATAAGTTCCACCAGAACGAAGCTAAAATGCGAAACGTAAACGGGGTGGGACATTTCTCATTACGACATTTCGCATAACGGCTGTTTGGCATTCAACATGTTTATCTTTAAAATATTGGCTGATCATTTTTCACTGTCCTTTGGTTCAGTGAGGTTGTGCTTTCATGTGTGAGTAAGTGATGACACTGGACATGGATATGTGCAATTCACTTTGAAAGGTGCGTAGTTCCAATCAGCCTGAATAAAATGTGGTGCTTGCGAAGATCACTCGAAGATACGATGATACCAATTGTATAAAAGACAAGTACATGCTTTCAGAATTTCGTTGAGATGACATATTAAAAAATGGGTTTATTATTAGTCAACAAATTTAATTTTGCATTGACGTGCTTTAAATCGTGTAAAATTTAAATTTTCCACCATTTCACATCCGTTGAATCATTTTTAACGGACAGCCCGTTGTGGTTATATCACAGCATTGCTAATAATGTATATTTCTATATCTTTTCCAGTACCGTGGCGTCAAAAAAGTAAAAGTGGAAGATCTGCAAAATAGAGCACATGCAATACGAAAATGGAGTGATGCTCGTTAAGAAGATACTCGCAACAATTATTTTTCTTGATGGGACAACCTGACTTGATATTGTTTTCTCGCATTTCGTAATATTTGAACGCGACTCAAGAAGGGAATAATATTGTAGTCTCACTGAAAATCGGTCAATACCGCCGATTTATCCTAGAAATACAACTCTTTCTGTAAAAATTGGTGGTCCTGAGAAGTTCGATCTCCACTACACTGTCCGATGCAAAAATGAGCTTTGTATGGCAAAGCTATTAACTAAAAGCTCATCCCACACCTACCCGATATCATCCGATAAATTCCCCCCCCCCCCCCCAAAAGAGAGTGAGATAAATATGGAAAACCGCCAGATCCGACTGGATAATGTCGAGTAGGCGTGGATAGCCGTGGAAAAAAATCCTCCTTTTACCACTGACTTGCTCCTGCTTGCTGCTTGCCAGGCAGTAGTAAAAGTAGCAAAATTTACGTTTTTTGGCCGTTTTTATGTTTCAACATTTGCTCTAAATATTTCAATTGGTTAGCCTTTGGCTCTTCATCTTTATTCTAGTTAATTGGTTATTCTAATGCGATGATTGCGTTTAGCGCTCATTTACACGATACCCTTTTATGGGATCGTTTTTGTTTAAATTTAAAAATTTGATAACCTACCTTCCTATGTACAGGAACCTACCTAGCTACTTCAACCAGGTTGCCAAATCACGAATGACCTGGTGGTTTGATCGCAGACAGACGGCTCTGAACCTTTTCAGCGTGGACAACTTTCGCTCCTCGAGTGTTTGAAGACCGACCAGGTGGTGAATCTCAGAATTACGAGTTCGCGATGGACTGTAAAGAATCATACTGAGGATCTTGTTTTGGATCATCTGAAGCTTTAGGTGGTGGCACTTAGCACAACTCTCCCAGATTGGCATACCATACTCAATAGCCAGCAAGATGATATGCTTGTGGACAGCAAGCTTGTTTTTGAGGGACAGGGTGGACTTCCTGTTTATCAAAGGGTAGAGCGACCTGATCAAGATGTTACACTTGGATGTCTTGTCCACATGGGATCGGAATAGCAATTTGCTATCTAGGGTGAGACCAAGATAGACTACTACTGACCATTCAATGGGAGTGCTATCAAGATGGATCTTGACGTTAGCAGGTGGAACAAGCCGAGGTGAATTCGAGTGTGGAAATAAAATGGTTTGTGTTTTAGCTGCGTTGATACAAATCTTCCAGCTGTTGAAATAGTCGGACAGAACATCCAGGCCTGATTGTAGTTTACTTGCCAGAGCACGGATCACTCGAACCTTATAGTTGATGGAGGTGTCATCTGTGAACATTGACAGGATACCACCACTCGGCAGGGGAGGAACGTCTGACGTGAAAATGTTGAATATAATAGCCCCAAGCAGGGACCCTGAGGGACCCCTGCATCAACGTTGAACGTATCAGAGAAGACATTGCAGCTTGTAAACTAGGCCATCATGCCAGACATTGTCGAACACCTTCTCGACATCCAACAATGTCATGGTCAGCGTTGCCAGGTGATTTTCTGAAAAATCTGGACCAATAAATTCCAGATGATCATACTGACCGATTTTTACGGGAGATTTACACATCACTTTGATTTCAGTAGCATTATGTTAAAAACAGGATTTTTTGGAGCATTCCAGATTTATCCAGATTTTATATTTAGATATAAAATCTGGATAAATTTGGAATGCTCTAAAAAATCCTGTTTTTAACATAATGCTACTGAAATCAAAGTGATGTGTCAATCTCCCGTAAAAATCGGTCAGTATTATCATCTGAAATTTATTCAAAGTCTACCAGAATGTTTATAAAATCCATGTTTAAAAAACTGTATAAAGGCAACTTGTAAGCATTGCTAAAATCATCTTAAAGTAAAGAAAAGTATTGACACAGTGCTTCCAAAAAGTTTAAATATCAATTACGCGGGATTTCAAAATTGATTTAAATTTTTGGTAACATACTGCCGAAAATATTGCTATGATTCTGAAGCAGCAAAGAGTCAAGAAACTTTGATGGGATGATTTTTTAAACTAATAGTCGATTAAGTCCTTAATATTTGATGCAGTACCAGACTTCCAATTTCATTCTTGACATCATTCAACTCACAACACTCGGTAGACCAGTAGGCATTTTTATTTCAAGCTAAAATTCTCCTGGCTGAAGTGAGAATCAAAGCCTAACATCGTCGTACTCACACACAGTTTACCTTAACTACGGGAAACTAAAATGAAAGTCTGAAAGCGAAATGATTCTTTATTCTGGAATTTATATTTTTCTTGGGTCCCAGATCATGAAATTTTTTGTTAGTCTGAATTTACTTCATTTACAGAGTTCAATTTGAATCATCCTAGAATTTCATCATACTTCTTTTCTGAATTCCTCTAAACTTACCTTGATAATATTCAAACTTTTTCAGTAACATTTAAGAGTGCTTAGCATGTTCTCTTGTAATCTCTTATAAATCGCTCTCTGATTCCACAATTTCCTCAAACTGGTAATAATTTCCAAGAATTGGCATAATTTTGTCTCAATTTTTCTATATAAAATTCCCTTAGAATATTCTTAATAATTTCCTTGATACGTGTTTGTACAAAACGTGTGCAACTACCCTACCCAAATACTCATATCAATACACAAGTGCCGCAAGCGTAGTGTTATCATGCCTACCGTTCTATTGTAAAGATTGCAAATAAATTCATTAGTTCGCATGCCTCTGCCATGGCAGGATGGCCCGATAAACGACCGTGTTTTATTTTCACCATCTATTCACACAACGTAGGGAAGTTCTGCCCGTGCGCGATCATAATGGTGCCGTGACCAGGATACCTCTTTTACACTACACTTTATTATTCTTAGAAAAAGGCTTCTCAAGAAAATAGGTTTATTTTTCGATCTGAACTACTACACTTTTAACACGGGAATGACTCTGATGGCGAGTATGCGAAGGTTAAAAACTCGATTCTTTCCTTTCGGGTCTATTCGTGCCTGTGTTGCCAATCGTTGGCGGCGAAAATCTACACAGATGATCATAACTGTCCTAATTGGGGTGTGAAACATGGATAGAACGAAATCGCATGCAAGTGACGTTCAAACAATGCTACATTTTGATCAGTGCTTCAGAATAACCGTCACATTCTTCTCAGACTTATCCTCTTCAGTATACTCTAAGTACTCAAGTACTTTGCCAAAATAGCCCTGAAAGTCTCCCAGAAATTGCCAGATTTCTTAAAACTTGATAAAACTTAATCTCCATAGGGACATTGGATAGAATTCCATTGAAATTATTCTCACGATTCGTATCAGCATTCTCCTTAAGTTTCATCTTAAGAATTTTCTATGGTTTCTCTTCCGAATTCCAACTATTTCCTTCCTTGACAAAATCTCCATGCAATTGTCATCAGAGTTTGCAAAAGACAATTTATACCGTCTTCACTTCAATCAAAGGCTGCACAGACTGCATACTTACACTTCATTATAGACTATTTTCTGAATTACCTTAACATTCTGAAATCTAGGGCAATTCAGAATTCTAAAGTATTTCAGACTGCTAAGGTAACTCAATATTCACAGGTACTTTTAAACACTATATAAAAGTCTAATTAATTATTCTCAAAAATATCACGAATATACTTCAAAGTCCTGGTTGATTTTGTTTTTTTCAATCCTGAACAGTTTTCAATTGCTCTAAATTCCAAAATTAGGGAAATTCCATCCAGGATTAAAAAAAAATTATAGCCTAAATCTAAACTCAAACTCAAAATAAACAAAAATCCTTGCTCGATATTTTTTAAATTTGAAGATTTTTGACAGCCAACAATGTTTAGAAAATGTCTCAATTTTCGTGATTCTGCAACCCATTGTAAACATGTTGAAACAATTCCATGTATGATGTTGTAAGTAATTATAGTAGTAAGTTGGGCTTTTTATTTTTTGATTAAAGAGTCCATTAATTGCAGTGATGTTTATAAAGCAACACATTTTAAAAATCTGGAACACATTTAAACAATCTGAAAATAAACGTGATCTGTCTGTGTATCTGGCAAGACGACTGAAAATCTGTAAAATCCAGATAAATCTGGAATACTGGCAACGCTGGCCATGGCAGATGTACTGAAAACGGACTTGTTCCGCTTGATGATGTTAGTAACCCGTGCGAGTTTGTGGATTGTAGAGTGGCCTTTTCTAAACCCGAATTGCTCTTTGAGAAACGGCTGAGTATCAACTTTTCGAATAGCTTCGAGATGGAGGACAAGAGGTTGATGGAGCGATAGCTTTTGGCACTGGTAGGATCTTTGCCAGGCTTGTGTATTGGAATCACTTTGGCTAACTTCCAGCCAAGCTCCAAGAGGATAACCCAGACAACCAGAATGCACTATATTCAAAGTTGTTTTCGAGATATACAAACATATATACAAACAAACAAATCGTATAGAATGCAAAGAAATGGCTTATACGTGCAAAAGTGGAGGCCATCTACATGCAAATTTTTATTTAATTTTAAACGGGTTGATTTAACATCATATACGATTTAATCTGTAATAAAAAATTCACTTTGAAAAGTCATACGATGTAATCCGATTTGATTTGTGATACAGTACGACGAAAAAATGGATCATCGTATATTGGTCGGAAATTTGCATTCTAAACGATTTAACTTAAAAATAATGCGATGCATGCCATTTTTATATGCGATTTTGACTTCAACTGTAGCAATTTACGATACTGTTATACGACTTCTGGTTGTCTGGGAACGGCAAGAAGGTTGAAGAAGTCAATACTCAAGATTTTCAACTCGAGGTTGACTACACCATCCATACTCGCGGCATTCATGTTTTTAGTGATTTTAATAGCTGCTATCACCTCATCAGCCGATATTCTACTATCACCATGCACTACTACGTATGTGTCAGCGACTCTTGACATTGCCTCCAGTACGGAAGGCTCATACGGAGGCTTACCATGGTTTGGTCAATATTATGTGAAATCACATAATATTGGCCATGAGCATTGGCCTTTTCAACTGGAATTATGAGCAGGAATGGTTCCGTGTTCTGGTCAACAGAGGAAAGCGGAGGGATCGGTCCCTACTTATTTTTCAAAATTTTGGTCATCTTCCAAAATGGTTTTGCACAATCTGAGAGAGAGCGAATCTTGTTGGCAAAATCGTTTTTCCTGAGTTCCACCATCCTGGCCTAGGTTATTTTGATTAGGCGATTGACATTGGTCAGAGACACGACAGCAGCGTTCTTTTATAACTTTTCAGGTTCAAGCAGAATGATGTGCAACCAAGTGGTACTCGATTATGATGACAGGGTTTGGGGAAAACGGTTATTTCATGAAAACAGTTATAATATTATCACTTTTTGTTTGTACACTTTTACAACAATATTTTGTTTATGGAAAAAAATTAAAATCATTTATTTCAGCAGATTTGAAGAGTTATTTCCTATCGATTGGTTTATTTGGATTTTAATTTTATCTATAAATGACAAAGATACAAGCGTTCAAAATCTTACACCTTTTCGTAACGGTCGCTGTTTTAGATTTTCGATCTACCCCCCGGACCTAAGACGTAGTCTACGTCAAGAAATGTGTGAACATAGAATTGAAGAAATTGTACAATAGTTATTTCTTTCTTTAAAATTGAATGGCAATTACTATGTCTACCTTATTATAGGTATGATGGAGAACGTCAATTTGCTTATCTCGCATTCAAAACTAGACAGATTCCTTTTCACTCCTCAGCTTCACGAAATCCTTTCGGATTTTCAGAAAATTGTTTAAGACATAATTGAGCCAGCAGAACTGCATAATCAGAGCTAGTTAGCATAAAGGGTGGGACGGTCAGAAATTGGTCGACTCAAATTTGATGAATTTTATTTAAAAATCTTGAACACCCCTCTTTTGTTATTTGTGGGTACGGAATTTTGCCTCTATTTTGTTTTTGCCATTTTCCATCAGTTGTCAAAATGGCGTCAACGTGAGAGGAACATCGCATCCAAATTTTGCACGCGCATAAGTGAAATCTAAATTATTCCCAAGCAGATTGATTGCGTCAGAAATTTGATTGCGTTATAATGAACGATACAATATACGTCAAGGCAGATTTCATGCAGCTCCCAGGTCAAGAGTTTACACGGCTACTGGAAAAGAATTAGTTAAACATAAGTTTAAGCAGAAAAGTTCCGGAGAAAATACTTGGTGATTTTTGCCTGTGGTCTGAACAGCGAAATTTTCGTGACAACTGACATTTTCAACCAAGATATGTATGAAAAGAAATGTTTGAATAAACGATTGTACCTATTTTTTGAAGAAATAAGCCTAGTGCAAGTCGTACCCAATGACAAAAACTACAAGAGACAGCCCTATGGGGTTGTGCACAATGGTGACGTAGGACTAGGTGGTCTTATATAATACATCTTATTTGTTAACTGCATCAGTAGCTTGTGTTTTGCGTAGGAATAGGAATTTGAGCGTGATTCTCTCTGTTTATGCTTTATAGTATGACGCGCTTGACATAGATGCCCCACAGCGACTCACGAAGAGCTACTGATTCCGATTAATAGCGGTACGGCTACTTCCTTCTTCTATGGCTGCTCATGTGGGCGCAGCTCGTTGCTTGCAGGCAGCCTTTCGTTGTGTACTGGAGAACAATATTCAACGCCACGCCCGAAGGCACTGCTGCTGATGCCCATAACCACACACCACCACATACGGTGATTAAAACTGAATGCGATCAGCGGTTGAGGGCAGCCTTGATATCTAGCTGCTTGTGGGGAGCCTTGCGTTGTGTACTGGAGAACATCACCACTCACCACGCGGTGATTGAATAAACATCGTGTGGTGAGACCGAATGGAATTCTACTTTGAAATCTGTGTTAGGAATCGCTTTTCGCAGGCAAATGATAAAGTCTTTATATTATCAGATGCGTACGAATATTTCTGATCGATTGGTGATAAATTTTTTTTTGAAATTGGTCCAGGGGCAGCTGAGTTATTAACGTTCAAAATCTTTCATAATTTTGTTAAATGTTCCATTTTCCAAAGTGTACCCCCATTTAGAAATCACAGACGTAGTCCTACGTCAAAACTCCCCAAACTCGTCGGATCTGCACCCAATTTTAAAATATTGGGCAATCGGTAAGCGGAACCTCAACAAAACTCAGAAAAAAAGTTGAAAATGAGAAACACTTTAGAGCAAATTGTCGTTCAGCACCAAATAAGTTTGATACAACAGCGGAACAAAATCTGATGGAAGGTGTGAAACGAAAAGCCCGACAGTTCGCATTTGGAAAATCGAAAGCCTAATCAAATAATTTTCCAGTGTTTTGTAGTCATTGAACTTCAAAAAGTAATAAAGTTTGATCATTTATACAATAACATAATCAGTGTGCACTTAATCATTATTGACCATTTTTTGACCGTTCCACCCTTTAGCTAGGAGAACATTAAATAAATATGTGGATTTTGTCGAAAGGCTCTCTTGAGCTTCACAGACTTATAGAAAATTTCAAGACAATCCAATAATTCACTGAGCCTGTAGAACATCAAGATCTGAAATCCAGAATAGCTTGGAGAGCATTAAATATCTCATTAGTACCATTCCATGATGCTCGTGTTATCACGAGGCTTTACAAAGCTCTGATGATGTGGTGAATGCGTCGGAGGCGTGTGTTTCAAACCCCGTTGAAGTTATAGCTCGTCTTAACTCAAATTCTTAACTCCTGCACATTTTGAAGATCCTTTAAATCTTCCGTATCTCGAAAAATTGTCTTATGATTAATGTAGGTTCATACTTATACGAAATTTGTCAAACAATATGGAATAAGTAAGAAAATGTGTTTGCATCATTGGTGAGGAGAAATTGAGTGCATCAAATTGTCCCGAGTAACGCCAGGGGGTATCCAACTATTTTTAAATAAAGACAATACTATCGCTCATGGCAAGGCCGTCCCATATCACAAATCAGCAAACCGAGAAAAACATGTCCTATGTAATGGGACAACCCGATTTGCTGTTTTTCTAAACTTTTGCAGAACAAAGTTGTTGAGCTTATCGAGTATTGTGAAACTATGGGTGATTGGCTACCACTTTCATTGAAAAAATCAGTTTTGACAAAACCGCAAATGGGGCCGACTTGCGATGAGTGGCAGAATAGGAGTATTCACAAAACGGCTGGTAAATTAGTAAGCCCTGGTATGCATAAACTCCAAACCTTTGTACTTTTACGATAGAGTCACAACTTCCGACGGCCCATTTAGCACTATTTAATTATAAACAACATCCGTGGATCTTTAAACACCATCTAATCATTTGATTTCCGTTTTATTTCAGGTATGACCCGATAGCCATTGGACTTTTAAGTTTGTTTGATTGAAGTAAGTTGATTTCTTTACTTATATCAGAAGTTCAATGAACAAGATGAAGACGTTAGATGAACATTAAGGTAAATTAGGGCTGGTAACGATCACTGCTGTCAAAAAATAGCGATTTTTGTGACCATGTTGAAGAAATAAGTTACCAAATAAAGACTTATAGTTGTTAAAAATAGTGACTAAAAAGTGACCTAAGAGAAAAAGCTATAATACTTCGAACAAAAGCTATAATACTTCAAGAAATTTTCAAGAAACTGGAGTCAAATTTCATGCACAGTTTAAAGACTCGTGGAATGTTACTTTTATTTCTAAGGACCTCATTCCAAGGGAGTTCTGGGAAAAAAAATCCTTCAGAAAATCATAAAATGCTATCTGCTGTTAGGTAGTTCTGAGGAATTTTAGATTTCATGTGAAGCCTGATAGTTTTGAGTAGAATTTCAAGAAACCCTGAATTGAATTAAAAGTAAATTTTTATTAGAACTCTTAGGAATTTCTGACGAGCAAAGCTTCTGTGAACTTCTGAGGAAAGTTCCAAGGGAATTTTGAGTATAATTTCATAAAGTTTGTGGTTGAAAAAGAATCCGGAGCATAAGTCCCTGGAATTTGTTTTAAAATACTAAAAAGAGGATTACAATTAAATCTGAGAATAACTCCTGGACATCTTCAAAGGAATTTTCAAATTAAATCCAGGAGAGTTTGCCAAATAAATTGTGAGAAGAAATCAAAGGAATTTGTGAGGAGAAATGCCAGTGAATTCTTAGGACACTTTCAATGTGAGTAGAATGCCAAGGGAAGGAGTGAGATTCAAAAGGAAATCGGAAATGAATTCAATTAATATTCGGAGAACCTTTCCAAAAGGTTCATATTGTGGAGAATTTCAAGGTTATTTCGAGGAAAACTAAAAAAAAAAATAATTCGGAGGATAGCTTCATCGAAATTTTGAGGAATATTTCAACTCCTTTGCGATCATCGTACCCGACCATGTCGGGTTTTCATAGCTTGTGTGCAGAATTTATTCTCTTCTGTTTTCTTCCATCGCGTGGCAATTCAAGAAAACACAAAAATGTAGCACAAGATTCCAAGAGAAAGACATTGTAAACAAATGTCTGTCAAAAGATTCCAAAACCGGTCACTAGGAGCGCTGTACTGGATGGAATGAAGCGTACCGATTCTAAATTGGCAGGACTTAATCATGATTAAATGTACCAGAACTCAATCTGTGTCCCAAATACACTCTCAAATTGCATTCGTCAACCATTAAATATCCAGGAAAACCACTTTCAATATTGCACCTTGAAAACCAAGCAAACTGATTAGCATTGCACCACCATAAATCAGCAGCAAGAGCGATTCGGTCGGCCGGGCATAAATTTCCGCAACACCTGTCACGGAACCAGTTCGAGATTCTCACGAGAAATCACTTTCGATGAGTCACCTGTGTGATTAATGTACACACTAAAACAAAACCAAAAACCAAATCACCCCAAAGACCCACTGACTGTTTCGTTTCACGATCCACTGGCCACACTCGGATGACTTGCAGCCGATTGTGTTCCGATGGACATTCGCACACACACCCATACAAACTCAATCGTTCGCCCAGTGCTCTATTGAATAATGCTCAATTTAATCGCCCATTACGTCACATACCTACCTTTGGGCCCCGACAACAACCTGAAGCCTGAAGAGCAGCCCTTCCAGCGACTTGATTGGTTTGAGCGGTTCGTACTATTATTTGCCAAACCGTAACCATGTCGTGTGTAACAACAGCAAAACCTTTGAGGCATACTCGATCCCACAAGTCACGTACCCCCACCCACCGACGACGGCCCGCCCCCGACGGCCCATCATCAGTACGGTCGGTGGTAATCGCTGTTGTTCGTCGCCGCAAAGTGCACGCCATACTCGAATCAATAAAACAATATAATATCGCCCGCGCGATCTATTACCACACTTGCAGCGATTTTTCTTCGTTTTGTCTCATGCTGAAAAGCTCTTGATCACTCCGGACGTGAGTACGCGAAAATTGCCAGTTCACAAGTTGTGTTGTTTCTTCGCTGCCTTTGTAGGTATCGTGTGGATCACTTTCTGAAAAGAGAAGCACTCATCCATTGCCGACAACGACGACGACGACGACGACGACGACGATGAGCTTTACGGGTTTGTTGTAGCAATTGTACAAGAGCCGGCTATCCAATGAAGTGCCTGTCTGTTCGGCAGCGGCGGCGTGTGACAATGATTCACGCCAATTAAGGGAAATAATAAATGATGAATGTGCGTGCAAGCTCGATTCTTCTGCGCTCGGAGCTGATTTATGGTTCGGTGCGGTTTGCGGTGCTCTATGGAACTGCTGCTGCGGCGGTGGCGGTGATGATGTAAGTTTTGTTCCGACCGAGCGGCGGGGGAGGGTTTTCTCGGCACAGGGGGCTTCCTTATGGCTGTCGTTTCGCTCAAAGTTATGGCTGTAGCAGATTTCGTTGCGGTTCCGATGCGGCGTGGAACGGGATGGCAGTCGGAAAACGAGATAATTAATTTGCACAAGGATACTTGAACGCTGCGTATTCAGGAATTCTCCGAGCGTGAACAACGTTGAATGAACGGGTTGATTCGGTGGGCATGGGGAAATGTGTTCTGGCAAGATTTTCTCGTGTATGTCAATTAAATTCTTGGAATGAAGACTTTCCATTGTGAATCATCATAATGGGGAGATTTTTGTTTTATATTCGCCATTCAAGGATTCAAAAAAGTTGGTACCTACAATGATTGACAGCGTGATTTTATTTCTCGGAATAAGTCTACGATTACGTTTTTAAATTGCCGGATAAAATGTTATAATAATGTTTTTACAACGTTCGTAAGCTTTATCCTTCTTCAGTGGCGCAGTCCGGATTGCTGGAAATCATTTTCCGAAGCTGGAAGAAATTTTCGGGGCAAGACGGCAGAACTTCAGAGGAAACTCGGATGGAGGAGAAATCTTAAGCATCGTCTGGTATCAGTCAGGAGAGACTTTACCAGATGAGGGACGGCCCGGCTTAGTGACTAATATCCATACCTCTCACGCCAAATACACAAGTTCAAATCTCATCTCAAGTCACGAATGACCAAAGAGTGTTAATGTGTATTCATTTATAGTTCACCGCCTTTGACCACATGATGGAAAAGACTGCTTAAAATGACGTAATCCTATTCTTATAGACTAATTTACTAATGTTGAAATCATGGCATACATGGCAGATTTCATTGAAGGCTCGGCAGGACGTGTCTAATGGATTATGTTGGCCGTAGTTGTTTCGGTGACTAAGAATCCACAGGGTTTGCTGAGTTCGTAGCTGGCGGGCAGGTGCATGTAAGCACTCATTCTGAAGTATACTGTTACATTCGATGTTGTCGGTTAAATTGTTGAAGATGTACAACCTCTGCAACAATAACCGTCTGCTCCCTAAAGTTTGCATTCCAATAGGTGTACACCGTTGACATTCCAAGGTAGACCCCGTAAACCGTACCTGTTGAAGCGTATCTGAATTCGTTCGATTCGTTAGACATGAACATTATGATATGGAGTCCGAACCTGAACGGTATATTCTAAGACACTTCGCATTAGCAAATTGCTAGTAGCAATACAGCAACTTCAAACTATAAACGTCGTCAAAATGAGCTGTTTAGCGGCGTATGAATCTAAGCATCGCATACGCTTTAGAAACTGTTAACGAGATGCGTTCATGAAACAGGAACTTGCTGTCAATAATAACTCCTAAACTCTTGATCGAATTGGCTCTTTCTAAAGATGAGAGCAGCAGCATGTAGTCGTTCACAATTGGATACCGAGTATGCGGAAATGTGATGACTTTACACTCCGAATACGATGCCTCCGAAAAACGTTTAACGGCAAGTTTGCAATGGCATAGAGCTATGTTCTTAGCTCTTAGCCATTTCTTAATTAATTTAAAAAATTGAGATATTTCTAGAATTCCTTAGGTCTATAGTTTCTTTGATTGTAAAAACATTGAAAATAGAGTCGTCTTCCCTTTTAAAATTCGAAAAGAGTCGTTACCCTTTTCTTTTTTTTTTATTATCCATTTATTTCTCAAGGCTCAAATGCGTTAGCTTTGCGGAGCCGAATATTTTTTATATATTAATATCATTTATTACAACTAATGTTAGTAGAACGGGGGCCGATTGCTCGTGGATTACTCGAGATTAGGGATTACATTTATTGCTCATTTGGAGGGAGGACAAGGGAAAGCATTTTGAACTAATTTATAACTTGAACGTAAGGGATGACTAAAACACAAAACATTAAACACATACATCAACAGCTCTAAGAAAGTCGTAAATAAGCTTCATAAAGATGATATCACGGCAAGCCAAGACGTTTCTAATTGACTTAAAGGGTTGTTTTTCTCGGACCCTAAGGGAATCACACAGAACGGATCTCGCCTCATGATGCAAGGAGCAGGTCCAAACAACAGACTCGATGTCGTGATAACCGTTTCCATCGTTACCCTTTAACACACTTTAAAAGTGTTTATGGGTTTTGCAAATGGATTAAGACTTTTAATCTATATTAATGGGCACGAATGTGCATAATTAGTTAGAATATTTTCATGGTTCCTATACATGGATCCTGGAGACACCGGAACGGTCCTCCGGCATATCCGGAACATCAGTGGTAAAATTGATTGCTGTGTAAATTTGATCAAAGTAGGCCTTCATTTTCCTCCGCAATTATATGGAATACAGTAAAATGGTGATTTCTGAAATATTAGCTGGTCATTGGCTCCAAATGGTCACCAGATGATCCACCGAAAGATCTGGAACATCCGTAAAATTGGTTGCTAAGTAAATTTCATCAAAGTATGCCTTGATTTTTCATTGCAACTGTATATAATGTAGTAAAATTAAGATTTTTTATATATTAGCTGTTCACTGGCTCCAAGTGGTTCGCCGAAAGATCCGGAACATCCGTAAAATGTATTGCTGCGTAAATTTGATTAAAGTATAAGTTTTGCTCTGCAACTACGTGAAATGTAGTAAAATTGTGATTTTTTTTTATATTAGCTGTTCAATTGTTCCGAGTGGTCACGACATAACCCGCTGGAAGATCCGGAAAATCTGATAAATTTATTGCTGTGTAAATTTGATCAAAGTAGGCCTTCATTTTACTCTGCAACTATGTGGAGTGTAGTAAAATGGTGATTTTTGATACATTAGCTGTTCAATGGCTCTGAGTAGTCACCAGATGGTCCGTGAGAAGATCCGGAACATCCATAAAATTGATTTATGTGTAAATTTTATCAAAGCAGGCAACAACAACAACTGCAATTTATGTTGAAAGAACAACTGCAATTTATGTTGAAAGTTGTTGAACAGCATCGCCGCACGTTTCCAACAAGTTCACGGACTACATTAAAACAAAGTAAACATAACATTTATCTTGCACAATAAAAAGCAGTATTCAACAACAACTAATGGGAGATTTTAGTATAATATTAAAGAGAAAAAATCATGATGTGGAAATCTACTTTCTGTGGGGCAAGATTAATGTATTTCATACTTTGTTTTAATGTAATACGTATACTTGTTTGAAACATGCAGGGATGTTGTTCAACAACTTTCAATGAAAACTGAAGATGATCTTTATATTTTGTTTATCTTACCAAAAAATGCCTTTTTCTTCAATAGATGCTTTTGAATAGAAAAATGCCTTGGCAACAAGTCCTTCTTAAGTATCATTACGTTTTGATGAGTTTATTTTATACCTGCATTAAAAAATATTGGTATTAGTATTAAATAAAGAGCGATAGGCTGAACTGTTTTTGCAAGACAAAGACCATTCCACGCAAATAAGGAAAAAGTATCCAAGTATTTTGTTGTTAAATGATGTTTAAATTTTGTTTGTTAAATTTTAAACAAAATATGCAAAGGATGGGTATACACTATTGCTGAAAAAACTCAGAGTACACTGGAAAAATAAACTCATAATTTCCTAAATATATTACTTTTGCTTTCCTTTTTGCTCGGGTATGCTCTTGGAGTTAAAAATTGTTTAAATTCGACTCCTAAAAAACAGCTATATTAAATTGCTTCTTGTAATCGTTACTTGTTTGTCGACTTCTGGAAATTCTTCTGGAAATTCTTGAGGAAGTGAAATTTGTATCTGGGGCTGTTTCTAGTCTTCAGATAAATGCTGCAGAACCTCATCAGAAGACCTTGGAGGAAGAGTTAGCTGAAAGTCCTCCAGTACACAAAAATACAATATCTCCAAAAACTGACCATTCATCTCCTGGATGGCGGTTTTTAGGCAACAAATGGCACTGGAAGCAGGACTGGTCTAAATTTGACGCAAAACAACGGACTCGCAGGTTGCAGGAAAAAGCTGCTGAAAAATCCAAACGCAGCAGAAAACGACGAAAACAACAACAAATCCACACCAGCAGTACCAAAAACATCATCCAAGGAAATGAATACAGCCGCGCCAAGGGATCGGACAAGCAACTACTGGCCACAGCGAAAGTACAATTTGCTGGTCCGCCATTGACCACCGACCACCCAATTGCAGCCCTCTCGGTCCCAAAATTCATCAACTTCAGGAAGGGTGAAACCATCAACCAATACCGGACAGAAAAGCAGGTACAACACAACAACAAGACTGAAACGCCGTCATCATTGCAATCAAATACAAATACATCAAATCAAACATCTGGATGGTCACTCGACCCTATGCGCCCACCCATCGTAAGCTTGACGCAGCAATCAGCTGATGGGGACGGGCGTTTCCTGAAAGCACGACTACGGGACACAAAAATAATGTACATCGTTCGCCTTTATTTGGCATATATGCATGACAAGGAGCCATCGTTTTGCCATGAAGGAATGACCACTACTAGCATCAAAATTAATTTGGCATCCGAAGGACTACCGACTTCAGCGGAGGAACTTCGGAAAATCTTTTTCGAGGTGCATGAAGAACATGGTGTACCAAAACAGGCGGCATCTGACGATTTGGAATCCTATCGGCGTCATCTTAACAACCAGAGGATCCAACACCTGCAGCGTATAAGGGAAAGCGCCGACAAATTTCACAACCCGAATTTTCGGAAGCAATGACTCCTTTCGACGAGAAAGAGGTAAATAATAATACCAATGAAAATATTTTATCAACCGACGTACTTCCAAAAATCTCTTCACATAAACAGAATGCGACTGAAATTTTGATTTACTGTCAAAATTTCAATCGCATGAAAAGCCCAGCTAAAATGAAGGAAATCTATCAAAATTTATTATGCTCATCCTTCTCGGTCATTCTGGCAACTGAAACAAGCTGGGACGAAAGCGTGAAAAGTGAAGAAATCTTTGGAAATGCTTTTAATGTATTCAGAGACGACAGAAATTTTCATGCAACTCAGAAGAAGTCAGGCGGTGGAGTCCTTATAGCTCTTTCGGCCAATTTTAACTCAGAAATTATCTTTACACCAAAATTTACAGAATTTGAGCATATTTGGGTGAAATCACACATTGCCGGTGAAACGCACGTGTTCGCCTCAGTGTATTTTCCACCAGACCATGCTCATAAAAGCACTTATGAAGCCTTCTTCCAAAGTGCTGAACAAATTCTATCTGAGCTTCCTCCTGAGGTTAAAGTTCACATCTATGGAGACTTTAATCAACGCCATGCTGACTTCATTCTGGACTCTGAAAATGAATGTATCTTACTCCCAGTCGTTGGGGATAATGAAACATTGCAGTTCATTTTTGACAAAACTGCTAATTTAGGACTGAACCAAATTAACCACATCAAAAATCAACAAAATTGCTATTTGGACTTTTTACTAACGAATATTTATGAAGATTTCTGTGTGACCAAATCATTAAACCCATTGTGGAAAAACGAAGCGTTTCACACAGCAATTGAATATTCTTTATTTGTACACGAATACCAAAGACCCAACGACTGCGAATACGAGGAAGTCTTTGAATACAAATTAGCAGACTACGAAAAAATCAAACATAAATTAAACAGCGTCAATTGGCAAATAATTCTAAGGAATGAAGGAAATGTCGAAACTGCTGTAGACATCTTCTACCAAATTTTATCAGGAATAATTTTGGAAGAAATACCTTTGAAGAAAAAAAGACGCTACAGAAGCACAAAAAATCCAGTCTGGTATAACAGACAAATAAAAAACTTAAAAAATCGAAAACAGAAAGCACATAAACATTACAAAAAACACAATAATAGTGAAAATTTGGCTATCTATTTGGACTTATGCGATCAACTAGATTTAGCCATCAGTAATGCATTTGAAGAATTTAATTCAAAAACTGAACTTGAAATAAAGTCCTGCCCAAAGAACTTCTTTAATTACGTAAAAACCAAATTAAAATCTGACAATTTTCCATCAATAATGCATCTTGACGAACGTGTCGGGGATAGCTCGGAAAAAAATTGTAAGCTTTTTGCAATTTTTTTTCAAGAAATCTATACGACATTTTCCGATGAAGATCGCGACCGCGATTATTTTGCATTTCATCCAGAATTTTCAAGGGACATTGGCGTCAATCAACTTCAAGTGCAGGATATTTTGCAGGCTTTAAAGAATTTAGACGCCTCAAAAGGTCCTGGACCTGACGGAATTCCTCCAGTATTTTTAAAAAGTCTAGCAATGGAACTCACTGCTCCATTGTTTTGGCTTTTTAATATGTCACTGGAATCCGGAACCTTCCCAAAAATATGGAAAAGCTCATTTTTAGTACCTATTTTTAAATCTGGCCGAAAATCTGACGTACGTAATTATCGTGGAATAGCCATTATCTCTTGCATTCCAAAGCTTTTCGAGGCAATTGTAAATGAAAAATTATTTCTTCAAACCAAAAATAGAATTACTGACATGCAACACGGCTTCTTTAAAGGACGTTCGACCTCGACAAATTTACTTGAATTTATAGACTATTCATTAAATGCAATGGATAATGGAAACCACGTAGAAGCTCTCTATACAGACTTTAGCAAGGCATTTGACCGAATTGACATACCAATGCTTCTTTTCAAATTGAAAAAAATTGGAATTGAGCCAGGACTCCTGAAATGGCTTGAATCATATTTAACTAACCGCCAACAAATAATTAAATTCAACGGAAAGAAATCGACCCCAATTCAAGTCACCTCAGGAGTCCCGCAAGGCTCTCATCTGGGACCTCTTCTTTTTATTCTGTACGTAAACGACATTTCCTTCATTCTCAAAAAAATAAAATTGCTAATCTATGCCGACGACATGAAGCTCTTTTTGGAAATAAAAAATGATGAAGACATCAATATATTCCAGAGTGAAATACACATATTCTACACATGGTGTAAAAAAAGCCTATTAGAACTGAATGTAAAAAAATGCAACTTAATATCATTTAGCAGAAAAAGAACACCATCAAACATTTCAATTGCATTAGGAAATCAGAATGTAGAAAAATGTGAAAGAGTCAGGGATTTAGGGATTATCTTAGACTCCAAACTAACTTTCATATACCATTACAATACAATTATTCACAGGGCAAATAACATGCTAGGCTTTATCAAGCGCTTTTGCTATAACTTTCAGGACCCATACACAATTAAAACACTATATATTGCCTATGTGAGGTCAATACTGGAATATTGCAGCATTGTATGGTCTCCATTTTCAATCACGCACGAAGAAAGATTAGAATCAGTACAAAAGCAATTTCTATTATATGCCCTTCGTAAATTAGGTTGGACATCATTTCCTCTTCCATCATATGAAGCACGCTGCATGCTTATAAACATACAAACATTAAAAGAGCGTCGTGAATATGCAATGGTTTCGTTTGTAAACGATATCGTTTCGCAGCGCATTAACTCAGCAGAACTTTTATCAAAATTGAATTTTTATGTACCTACTCGACAACTCAGAAATCGAAATTTATTTGCCGTAACCCATCATCGCACAAATTATGCAAAATTTGGGCCATTAAATCGCATGATGGCGTCTTACAATCAATACTGCGAAACCATTGACTTTTCAATGTCTCGGCATAAACTAAAACAATATTTTAACTCCATACGGAATCATAACTCGTAGGAAGTAAAAATATAATAGCTGACAATATATTTTTTAATATTCTTAAGAAAAACAAATTTGTATATGTATTTGTACTAGTCTACATCGGTTGATGAAATAAATAAATAAATAAATATTATATCTCCAATAAAACCTTTGAGGCCATATTTCACTCAGCAACTCATTTTGCTTATTTCTTCCGGCGACTCTATTTTATGTATACTATCTGGAAGTGGGCAAATATTGTGGTTGAAGGGACTATTTCATGCAAAAGCATGTTTCAAGTAGACCTGTAAACCGGTCATGTCATCGGCAGCGATGGCGCAGAAACTATTTTCGCCTTGGTAGTACTTGCCACACAACGTGATGCCGCTGGTTTAAATCATTGATAGAATAACCTGAAAAAAGTTTCTTGGTACATACTCCCAACAAACCCCCCCGCAGACTGTGAAATGTCAGGAGCGACATCACAATACCGAACAGCAGCTTTTTATCCCCTTGGAACTCAAAAATAAGAACGGCTATTTCGTAGATAGCCTCCACGGTTCCATGAATACCGAAAAAACCAAAAGAGCTAGCTGCCAGGACACCCAATTTTGTCCTGCCGCTCATCGGAGAAGTGATAATGATCTCCGCCCCCAGAATCAAAGCCTGGAGAGGTAATTTCACCAGCACACTTAACGGAAACCTGACTAATTGAGTGTTGTTTTCAGCACAGTTCTAAACCATCCCTTACCCCGCCGAATTGGAGAACAATTCCACAACGAGTGTTACAAACATTTTCGAAGGTAGAAATATGAATAATTTTGCTGGGAGAAAATGTTCTAATTATAATTTGTCTTGTATTTGTCGGGATGGGTGAATCTGACAGACACCTAGATGCATTCCAGTCAAAAAAAGGCCTTTATATGAGGTAACCAAACCGATTTAATTTAGTCATAGCTGGAAGCTAATCGCCATGCTTATACAGGACCATTTCTTTCGTCGTCACGCATTTCTCTCGGTGAACGGACTACAAATCTGGAGTGACAGAGTCAAAGTAAGCATACATGGAAGTATTCGCCATTAAGCAGTGGTAGTGGTTAAGTAGCATTGTCATCACGGGCACCATCCTTCCCGCAGCCAGAGTAATAATCCACAGCAGTAGCGTCGAAATACACTGCTCGGGCAGAAACACCATGAAGCTCAAGTAGTGGTAAAGAAACGGTGGACGGAAAACGGCGAAAGTAAACAGTAAGTTCACTATGCTTTCAAGTACTGTGGTCGTAAGAACACGAAGGTTCGAAGCAGCAGCATCAACACAATGCGAGGTACCTGCTAAACTGGTGTAGTGTGTAACCAGTATCCTGATTAACTGGTTCAGAAGTTATTAGTTAATAAGTTTTTGAGGTTAAGGCCCAGTTAGGTCCAGGGGGATTGCCACCGTTTAAAGGGTGATACGGTCAAAATTTGGTCAATATCAACTTCACGTATTTCTTTCAATTTTGCATTTAAAAAACCCGAACACCCCTCATTTTGAAGGTGTGTGTGTGTAGAATGTTGCTCCTATTTTGATTTTGGAATTCACTCTTCAGTTGTCAAAATGCCGTCCAAGCAAGAAGAGCAGCGTATCAAAATTTTGCTCGCGCATCGCTAAAATCCGAGCTACTCGCACGCAAAGTTGGCAAAATCGCTAAAAGTTGCCAAATCAACCGTTACAAATGTAATTAAAGTGTTTGGGGAACGTTTGTCGACAGCCAGGAAGTCTGGATCGGGGGGAAATCGAAAACCGGAAGCCGCTGAGACGACAAAGAGAGTTGCCGTTAGTTTCAAGCGAAACGCTAACCTCTCTCTCCGAGATGCCGCAAATAAGCTGGGTGTATCGTCTACAACCGTGCATCGAGCCAAAAAACGAGCCGGACTATCGACTTACAAGAAGGTAGTGACTGCAAATCGCGATGATAAACAAAATACGACGGCCAAAGCGCGATCCCGGAGGCTGTACACGACGATGCTGACGAAGTTTGACTGCGTGGTAATGGACGACGAAACCCACGTCAAAGCCGACTACAAGCAGCTTCCGGGACAGGAGTTTTATACGGCAAAAGGAAGGGGAAAGGTAGCAGATGTTTTCAAGCACATGAAACTGTCAAAGTTCGCAAAGAAATATCTGGTTTGGCAAGCCATCTGTACCTGTGGCTTGAAAAGCAGCATTTTCATAGCTTCCGGGACTGTCAACCAAGAAATTTACGTGAAAGAGTGTTTGAATAAACGTCTGATGCCTTTCCTGAAGAAACACGGTTGTTCCGTACTGTTTTGGCCGGATTTGGCATCTTGTCATTACGGTAAAAAGGCCATGGAGTGGTACGCCGCCAACAACGTGCAGGTGGTTCCCAAGGACAAGAACCCTCCCAACACGCCAGAGCTCCGCCCAATTGAGAAATACTGGGCTATTGTCAAGCGGAACCTAAAGAAGACCAAAAAAACTGCTAAGGGCGAGCAGCAGTTCAAGGCAAACTGGCTTTCTGCGGCGAAGAAGGTGGACAAGGTGGCTGTACAAAATCTGATGGCAGGGGTCAAGCGTAAGGCCCGGCAATTTGGATTTGGAAAAGCGGAAGCCTAACTGAATATTTTTCCTGAATTTTATACTAATTGAACTTGAAAAAGAAATTTAATTTGATTTTTTAATAAACGATTTCACCGATTTACACGCGTTTTCCCTTGACCAAATTTTGACCGTATCACCCTTTATTGGAACCCTAACCGATGAGTTTAGTTTCCGTCGGCGGGCACTCTCTAAAACTCATCGAGCCGGTACCTAATACACGGAGCCCTAGGAGTCTTCATTCCTTGAAGGACGACACCCAACAAACCATCCGCGACTCTATGTAGGATGAGCTAGGAAGAAGCTAAGTCACACACAATAACCGTGAGCCCAGTACCCACGATTTAGACTACGAAACATCCATCATCTTAGGTATAAGTTTGATCATTTATTCCCTCCTCCTCGTATGTACTAGCGAAGCTCTTACCCTCATTTATGTATTTACCTGAATAAACGTAACCCTAGCAGCACACTTGTCGCAAACGGCAGCTCCTATGTGATTTATTCCGGTTACAATCAAGTTGCCTCAACCTTTAGAGACGGAAGTGTATTGCTTGGGAAATTATGCTTAGTTGGACTAATACACATTACAACCTGATTGTAAAACTCAATTTTGTGACTTGTTTTGGACACGGTATCTCTGCTCGAAACATAATTAACAGTCAGAGTACTAAGGATGCAAAACGCGTGACGATGCTGTGAACAAGCATGGTTCTCAATAACAGGACAGTCATGCAGTGTTGCAGCATCGTCATGCATTTTGCTCCCTTGGTCTTCTGACTGATTAAATAAATAGTACCGTAAGACGGGGTGACATTGAAACTAGGAAGTCACATTGGGCCAAAATTGAAAAATGTTTATTGATGCAAATATCTTGAATATACAGAAAATGATGTCTAGTATATGTTTCTTGAGCTTCTGGGGTAAAGTGTAGATAACATTAACTAGTTGTTTTATTTAATCTGTGCTGTAAAGTAAAGTGTCATCAATATTAGTAGATTTTTTTAAATGTCCACAGGCAAACAAATGTTTGAATACACTTTTATGAAAATAGACGAAGGCTACAAGCGATCTTTAACCATACATACGAAGTACATTGTGATCATAACCAAGTGTACTCCTAATAGCTACGATAAATTTACATATTTTAAGATATGTTAAGATATTTTAATTAAATTTATGTGTTGGCCAACAATTGAACAGCTAATATAAAAAAATTCACAATTTTACTACATTTCACGTAGTTGCAGAGCAAAATCAAGGCCTACTTTAATCAAATTTACGCAGCAATACATTTTACGGATGTTCCGGATCTTTCGGCGAACCACCTGGAGCCAGTGAACAGCTAATATATAAAAAAAAAATCTTAATTTGACTACATTATATACAGTTGCAATGAAAAATCAAGGCATACTTTGATGAAATTTACTTAGCAACCAATTTTACGGATGTTCCAGATCTTTCGGTGGGTCATCTGGTGACCATTTGGAGTCAATGACCAGCTAATATTTCAGAAATCACCATTTTACTGTATTCCATATAATTGCGGAGGAAAATCAAGGCCTACTTTGATCAAATTTACACAGCAATCAATTTTACGGATGTTCCGTATCTACCAGCGGACCATCTGGTGATAACTCGGAGCCATTGAACAGCTAACATATCAAAAATCACCATTTTACAACATTTCTCATGGTTGCAGAGAAAAATCAAGGCCTACTTTGATCGAATTTATGTAGCACTAAATTTTACGGATGTTTCGGATCTTCCGGCGGATCATCTGTTGACCACTTGGAGCCATTGAAACGCTTATATATCTAAAATCATTAATTTACTACATTTCATATAGTTGCAGAGAATAATCAAGGCCTACTTTGTTCAAAAATACATAATAATCCAGATTAAGGTTGATCCAGGTCATCGGAAGGCCTTTCGGTGCACGCTCAGTATTTAGAACCAGGTTATGGGTTGATTTTGTTAAAATATTAATCAGCACTACCCATAGATGCCTGTTGCTGTGGATTTTCAGCACCACCTTGTTCTAGACGACTGGTACCTTTTCTCCCCCCGATGGTCTCTCGGAAACCCGGAATAAAACCGGAACCACTTGGCCAATCTGTTCCAATTTTTAGTAGACCATAATTTCGAACATTTTTCTACTCACTGTGAAAATTTCGACCAATTTCATGGTTAAACAAAAAAGTTATACCTATGCTATTCGTATACCTGTTCGTAAAAATAAAAACTGAACAAGCGCGTTAGGCCCTCCCCAGAAGTAAAGCAGGTGGTGTTCGTTTGAAACGCTAATAACTTTTCGGTGGTAACTCGGATTCACATCCGGTCTTCAGTCAAGATGTTCCCAATACTCCAAAGGTGCTACATTTTGTACACGAAGAAAATCGACTCACTACAGCGCGACCTAGAGCCGCGAATGTGAAAGTGGCTCGCTCGCCCATACATTTTGTCGATTTTCCCCATACAAACTTCAAGCCGTTTGAGCGAGGTGTTCCCGTGAACCAAATGACTTTAAATTTTGGCAGGATGATTCTGACCCCCCAAACTACCATTCCAGAGGGTAGCGTTTGAAATTCCCGACTTTGACTTTTTTCCATATAACGCTGAAACACTCTAATATGCACGCATATCATCGCATCATACTGGTATTGTCATTGAACCAACTGTACAGGAACTTGAAGGCATAGGCCGTGATGAAGTTGGCCGTTCGCTGGGAGAAGCTCATCTTCTCCGAGTAGTCCATGAACAGCGACGGGATGTAGGATGGGTTGATCGGCTTACCGACCCGATCGTAATGCCACGGCATCAACGGGCAACTGCTCAACCCGATGAAGGGAGCATTCAGCATATGGACCACACCGAGAAAACAATCGTTGTTGAACTGTTCCACCAGTACCAGATCGTATTGATCTCTGGATTCCAGCACCTGCTTGATGGCGGCCGAGTTCAGTGCATTATCACAGGCTTGCTTGCCCCAGTCGTACAGCATGAAGAATTCCATTAAGTGCGAAAAGGCCGGCCGGTACTCGAACAGCTCAATGCTTACCGAGATAATCGGCTAGAATGATGAGAACAAAAATTTACTAGTAATGTATGTAAGGTAGCCACCATCCCTTCAAGACTTGTCTTGTATGCAGCTCCACTTAATAGCAAGATCAATTTGAGCTACCGATCTGAATTCACTATATCGCTGTATGAAGGGCCAAAAACGGAGGGGTGGACCCGTAAGCAGAGACACTTACACGAAATCCACGGGAATTTAAGAATCTCCTTCCAACGATACGCTCCAACAAATCGAATAACACAATTCGCAATACTTATTAAGCTTCCTACTGGATGGTTTGTTAAGAAGGGCGCGTCAATCGCCCTGAAACTGTTGGAGTAGAATTCACACCACCACAATCGAATCGGTAGGATAAAGAAAATGATAGTGTTTATTCCCTCCTAGACTCCGGCTGTCAATCATACCATCGTCCAGTTTCAGTTTGAATGATACCCTGATGCTCCCTCCCAACCCAGTATTTATTTATATAATGAAAATATATGCAATGGAGAAATGAAATATATCAGAACATTAAAATATGACATAATGAAATACATTTATATGGATAATATAGTTGCTACTGCAATGAAGAAGTATTTTACATATAATAAGATGCAGCTCTACACCTCCTCAGCTCACAACAGGTGGATACAACACTGAAATGTATGGGATATATTAAGCAATTAAATATATTTTGCTCGAATGATACTAACAATAATGCTAAAAATTGTGATGAATAACTAACATGACGAGAAATAACCTGCTTAATAATTATAAACATATAATATTATTTAATGTTTCTGCTTCATCAGTTTCATATTAATTTCAATGACTTGCTTGGGTAAACTGAAATATTAAGCTAAACGTAATAGTATATCATGCAATGTATAATTTATATAATATATGTAGTGAAATGCAAAATGTATGTATGTATGCAGGTATTTCCTTAAAACACAGAAAATATAACAAAATACCAGTGGCGTCCCGTAACCTCACTATTTACTTTGGTGCACAGATTTAATGCCATATTCATATTCGAATCGGTTGAAAATACACTCAATCTTCTAGTTTACTCGATATCTATCTATTGCAAGCAATATATTGATTATTATTTATGTTTTGAGAGTTGGTGCACAGGTAGATCGAGGTTAAGGAAACGCCACTGGAAAATACAGAAAACCTCGATTTTAGTCACTCAAATTCATTACACTCAAGCTATATATGAATATTTTAATTGCATGGTATGATTGAACTTAACTTTGCCTATTTAATGAATCCACAATTTAAGTAAAGAATCAATTTGCTAAATAATCGAGGTTTTTTTTAGCATACAAGAGTTATAAAAATAAGCATCAATGATTAATTCTTGAAATAGCAAAACTCTGCAAAGGTAAAACAATTTAATAACATATGGTGATATTCAATTTATTCTCTGGGTAATCCAAATTCTGAAAACCATAGATATCATATAATATTATTATAAAATAAATGTAAATAACAATGATTTGATATTTGATACACCTTCTGTAAATGAAAATTATAGTTACAATGATATAATGAGATTTTAAATATGTGAAATAAAAATAATTTACTAGTCATGCAATATATAATGCAATATACCGTAAAACAATGAATGTTTTTTCAAATTTTATATTCTTAAAACAAGTACTGAGGATCCAAGAGTTAATTCGTTAGTAATATGTTGAACGAAAATTAAAGCATTTGCACTATTTTTTTTAGTTTTGTGACCTAACTTCTGCATTTTGATTTGGGGTTACTTTGATAATGCTTGATGAATGTAGAAAAAAAAATGAGTGAAACTCAAACAATTTAGTTCTTTAAATATGAAACTTTGAATGAGTATATAATCAGAAAACTTTAAAAGCAATAATAATTCAACAATGAATTTGTGATGGCTGCATCGGAAAAACATTTCATAAGTGATGGTTTGCGTGCTTTTTCAAAAGCGCGAAAAACACGAAAATGGTTTTTTTATATTTTTGTAAAATATGTAACACATACTATATAAAACTATATACAATATCAACGGAAATACCCTAAGCTACAATATGGAATCAATGTTTCTTATTTGGAAAACGCACAGCGAGTAAATTTATTCTTTATATTATACTATCAAAGTTAACCACATTATCAAAGATACCTCGTTTTACGGTACTACAAAATACAAATAAGCTCGATTTTAGTTAACCTCCGTACATTTAACTGATTTATTAGATATTTTATCGGAATTGAAACAAAATCTTTATTATGCACCATGGAATCTTTAAACGCAATATGGAATGCTTTTATAAATATTGGTTAACTTTAGTAATGAATCAATAGTCAGAAAATCGAGGTTATTTGGACAGTTAACAGTTTTCATGCACTTGTTATCATGCATTACAATGATGTGAACGAAGGCTGAAAAAGTGTAATGGTATTATTCTAAAAAAATTCCATCATCGAAGAGCTGAGAATCTACTTAAAGATTTAAATCAATAAATCCAGCCTAAACGGAGGACTCACGAACACAATAAGCTCCCCCATCACTCATATTCCGAATCTGATTATTAAATGAGTATTTACAAGTATACAATTAAATATATCAAAAGTAATGGAATTTTCTCTCCGGGAATGGATAAATAAAATGGTTAATTGCTCTGTCATATAAACGTTGAACATACATTAGAGAAAATCAATCGTTGCTTCTTCCAGTTGTGTTTTGATCCTGTTTTAAATATTTGTCATTGAATATATAATAATAATATAATAGGACCTGGGATCCTGCCGATGATCTTTTAAACCTGGAGACAAAAAAGCTACGAAAAAGCGCTTATGCCTTCATTAAATTCTACTCATACGCGATGTTAATAAAAATAATAAGATTCTCCACTCCGGCCGCGGCCTAAGACGGGTACAGAATCCATAAAACATTCACATTTTTGAGCTACCGTGCCCCTTACTTCACGCTTGACGCTTTACCAGCGTAAAAGCTAGCAATGCTAAATAGTAATTATTGTACATAAGTAATACAAATCCGTATTTTTGGTAGCACTGGTAGCAAGCTCCAATTTCCGATGCGCTGCAACTCCGTTGTCAGTATATTCTAATACACACGTACACGCTTATGCTATACAACTAAATCGAGATCCATCGAAGAAGTGCGAGCCAAAGAGAAACGCATTGATTGGAAAACAATGAATCCCTCCATTTCCGTGTGCTAGATAAAGAAAGACGATAAAACGTTATAAAGCTCTATGCAGATGAGAATCGAATTCGATTTCATTGCTGTTCCCCGGCAAGCGAGTAGTTCGTCAGATCCAAAAGCGAGCCAACGAAAGAGACGATCAGTTTCACATTACTCGATCTCCTGTCCCTGTCATGGATTCCAAGTCATAAAAGCAAGACAAATGACACCCGTGGATGGACCATCTCTTGCAACTCAGCACACTCAAAGGAGGGAAAGTGGAAGCCTGTGAAAATGCAATCGTATCCCTAAAACATAACTTAGGGCAGGAGGAGAAGCTTTCCAAAATTTTACCTGATACAGTTCATGGATGCCCCCTTAGTGAAAGAGAAAGATAGAAATAGGTAGATGGTAGAATGGAGAGATCTCACCAATATTGATATGCGTCTGTGTTCCGTATTAGCCGCACGGGCACGCTCGTACTCATAGTTGTGTATGTATTTGCTTAGCAAACACATTTTACAATCATCGTACGCCGGTTCCACCGATTCTGCTGCATCTTCAACAAACACAACACGAGCCTTTTTGCACACACATAAGCTTGCCCAAAATCGAATGCTTTTAGCTTTTCGGAATTCACAAATGACTTCGTTTTTTTCATCTTTTCCACATTCATTAACACAAAACAAAAATTTTGCGTCCGCCATTTCTTCAAGCCCATTTCACTATGATGGCATTGGACTTTTTTCTTTTAACTTCCGTTCACTGCACATCGTCTGAAAAGAGTCATTATCAGTCATTATTGTAATAATGTCTTGAATGACAATTTAATCACTCCTCCATGCAGCCGAACTAATGAACTCGCCGAGACATATATAAAAATGCAGATATACCGGGAGAAAACTTATGCACCTCCACTCGCGGCAAAACCACGATCCGAACTGATGAGAACAAAAATTTACTAGTAATTTCCATATAACCTTAAAAAAACCAGAGCAGCATGAGTTCACATCAATATGAGCTCAACTTTTGGAAAACATCACCAGGACCTGATTTGACATCGAATAAGCTTGGCGGAGAAAAATTGATATTTTGAACAACTCTAATGTACACACACATTTTCTCTGCTTTGAAAGTTGATACTCATTTCTATATCGTTGAGGGGAAACAGATTCAATTATTCTAATTATTTTAAGGTTTAGAAGAGTAATAATAGTCATAAGTATAACAATTTCAATATTCTGTAATAATTTTGATCGATCATGACTCCCGATTCTATCAGTTTCCCGTTTTGAAATTTGAGATAGGGCTGACAAAATCGGGAAAGCACTGTAGTAAGGCCTCTGAAGCTTTCCTTAAAGTCTTCAGATTTCTACGTGAAACTTTATTGATATTAATCCACAAATTATCCAGAATTCACAAATTATCATAAATTGAACGAGTCAAAACCGGAGCGCACCATATATGGAACACTTCTGTAATACAAAATATAATCTTTCCGTTAGCCTGAAGGCTTTCTTATTAAAAACCCAATAATAAGAACAAGCATATGCTCCAATTCAATGTGCATTAACCAGAAACACAACTTTAGACTGTTACTCGATAGCGAAATCACTTCTTTCCCAAAAGTTTCGCAACGAAAATGACTCTATAATACCCCGTTACAAAATTTTCCGTTAGCATTCCAAAGTCTAATTACTTCAATCACACCCATCTACTGGCGGCAAATAATGACTTTAAATATTTGGACCGCGTCGAATCCGTGCCAGGCAGGGCAATCACGGACCCCCATCCAGCGAGTGAATAAAACCTTAATTCAAATCAAATAATCTATAAATTAACCACCCAGCCCTGCAATGGAATGACCATTCCCTTCGCCATGCTGCAGCAAACTGTTCTGAGTACGAAACTTTGTCCACGTACAGAACACCATCACAGTTAGAAGCATCTAGTAGTACCTTGGTTGGTAGCAGCAGCAGCAAAGGAAGGAGACCTCGGTATCGTTTTCACGTGATCTTTGGCCGTTAAATGGCAAACGAAAAAGAAACGATACCTGATATGTCGGTTCTGCCGTTTGCTGAATGCTGGGTGGATGCTGGGTTAGTAACGGTAGGAGTAGGTACCTACGTGGCCTAGTCCTGCATAGCGCAGCAGGGTTGCACCTTTACCCAGATTTTTCTCCCCCGAACCCGCCCAGTCGAAATTGGTCGGCTGCTTGGCACACGACACGAACGATGAATGCAAAGCTAGTGCGCGAGGAAAACTGCAGCAGTAGATCTGTATGCAATCAAAACGTCAGAGGCCCGGGTGAATGGGTCTTGAAGGAACAGGGCCAGTGAGAGAGGGTGGCTACCCGTTTTGTACCTATTGCAGTAAAATTGCTGGCTGTAAGTCATCGTCAAGAGCAGCAGCAGGGTAAACGAGATTGGGTGCAGTGTTCGTGATACAAATGGTTTCCTTGAAAAGAAGGCAGAAGAAAATGAATGAGTGTAGGCAACCGACGCTGCTGTGGAACACGATGCAAGGTGAAAGTGAACTCTGATGGTGTATCCTGGTTGGCGTTTTTGCACTGACTGACTGTATTTATTATGAACTGAGTTTTGGGGACTGACTCAGCGGGCCGCAGCTGATGGGTGCGGTGTTTTTCATGATGCATTTACTGAAAAATTGTAACTGATTTTAACGTAACTTTAGCACTTCTCGTAAATTTCATGGCGTTGTTATGCTTGACAATCGATAAACTGCCAAAAACCTTCGCCTCTGAATCTGAAAGCCATTGTTCAGTGAAAACCGATGCTGAATAATGGAGAGCATTTCCAAATCCATTTCCCAGCTAGCTTTTCCGCTTGAAAAGATACGATTCTACGATTCTTTTGTTGTCATCGCCACAAACTGCATCCCATCTCGCAAAGTGCAACCTGGCAAACAGAGGAAACCGGTTGCATCTTTCTCAGGGTCTACTTTGGACAAAGAATTCAATACTCCGTTGGAAAATCAAGGGAGCATCCCAAGCTGTAAACCAGCAGCAAATCCAGTCAAGGGTGAACCGTAAAGATTACCTGGTCAAAATCGAATGGATTTCGTTTCCTTCACTGCTCTCGATTCGATTGCTTCCCGAATTCTCCGTTCGTTCGTTCGTTCGTTCATTCGCCACTCGATTATGCAACTCTCGACAACAGAGCACAGACAATCTCCATTATTGCATCGTCCGTTGGTCGGTTGGTCGCGTCGAAAGCGAAAGGGAACGGGGAGAAACTTTTTGCTCGAACAAAAATCGATACCGATTTACACTTTGGATCACCTCACGCGCCACACCGCCCACCTCCCTTGGTAGGAATGGGTTTGCAGTATGCAGCACACCAAAACAATTGAACGCGCGTCGGCAATCTTTGCCTGGGCTCGCTGGTCTTGCCTGGAGCCATTTTCTGCGACGACTAACCGCGGATCGATTGGCGAAGTTGGGAAAGTGAGATTCACTTAAAATATCATCTAATTCTTGTCGGTTGAATATTAACTCGTACGGAAAATTTGTTTAACGAGTTTTCCTTCAATATTGAACACATTACAAGAACAATACTCCAATGCACGGTTTACAACTCTACCGACAAAAAGCCAAAGTTGAACCCCCTTCCACCCACCTCATTATTGCAATTGCAATCTACAGTGGCGTTGGTCTACCCCGCAGCATTTAGCCGAAGCACTGATAAAGCAGAGAAAGAAAACGGCCCGGGAAAAGCCACTGAACACCCGGAGCATCCATCTCGCAGCACAATGCATGGGGGGGAGCTGAAATTGCCAGGTTGAAATAATTGAAAAATTACTATGCAAAGTAATTTCGATTTTGTTTCAACATATTCCGCGAAACAAATCGTAGGCCCCCGAGCTTTGGAGTCTGCAATTAGCTTGGCTTAGTCTCAGCGGCAGCGAAAATTGGATCCTAATTAAATGTGATTTCAATTACCATGGCTGATGATAGCACGATTGCTCAGTGCTTTGGATCAAAACTACCTGTTCGGCAGGATTAATCTCAAGGAATGATTTACTATGGTCAGTAAATCACTTGAACAGCACGGAAGGATAAAACATCGCGGGAAATGAAAATTTCCGCTATTCAAGGCACGTTTCCAATTTCGTGATGAAGCAATGCTCAGTCGTTGGAAGAGTTCTTCCCATTTTGCACGTGGGCGGAGTAGGTTGAACTGAATGCATAATTTGCGAAGGTGTTTTGTGCAGTTTTACTACTATTTCTAAAAAACAAATTTAACCGTTTTGTGAGCAAATAGCATAAGAAAATTGACTTTCAAACTTGACCTTATCCGATTCATAAAAAAAATCAAAAAAAAAATCATAATTCTAAACGGACAATTTCAATCTAAATGACGTCTGAGACAAAAGTTGTTGGAAAATATAAACGATAAGAAATTTCAAGGAATTTCTAGCTAATGAGTCCAAAAAGTGTTGAAGAGTTAAATAACTGAAAATTACTCTTTTTTAAATTGAGAAGCTTTTCAAAATGCTATTTTTGGTGAAATTTTCAAGTTCGACTCTTGAAAAGTAGTAAAAATCACAGAACAACTGGACCAATTATTGAACTATTTGTTTGTACATTTTCATGTGATATTGTCCTCAGAATACTATCTTTAGACTTTCAAAATCTTTTTTAGGCTTTATTAGCGAGATTTTTAGCACTTTTCCGAGTTCATCTCGTGGCTTTCAAAATGGCAAACATATTTTTGAATAAAATGATCCATAAAAATTATCAATATGATCCATATTTTATGTAAAATTTAGCAACACAATTGTAAAAATGTACCGCTAAATTTCTAATGAATGAGCATTTAAATTGTACGAATTACCCATAAACATATTGCAATTGATCCATAACACATTCAGCAGTGAATCTTAAACTAAAGAAAGTGATCCATAGCAAGGTTGCAAATACTCATGTCAGCTAATATAATGTTTTTCGGAATGATAAAACCAAAAGATGGTATGATGAAATGTTTTACTTGTAACTTACTAGAAGAGGATACAAAGTATGCGTTTGAAACATAAAACCTGTAAATTTTGCTTTCTTTGAGTTACAATCAGCGATTTGCTGATCACTGAGTGAGTGAGTGAGTGAGTGGGTGTGTGAAAAATCGCTGATTGTGACTCTCATGAAGTGAAATAAACAGGTTTAATATGTCAATCACAACCTCTTCTTGTATCTTACCTATTCAAAATATGATCATAGCATCTACATATTTCATAATTTAAAAAAAAAAAACATTGTTTTAGCTGAAATGAGTATTTGCAACCTTGGTCCATGGAAAATCAAGTTTGCGCACTTAAAAATATAGCCATGTTCGGATTAATGAAAGCAACTTCCTCAGAGCAGTTTAGTTTGGACAGCTTGAAGCTGAAATAGGTGTGTACCGTGTGGTAAGTAACACCGTTTTCCCACATTCAGAGCATTACACTCCACCTTCCGCATATGACCTAGCCTCAAATATTTGATCATGCAGGTCTTGTACTGCTTTGACAGCCTCTTATCCCTTGAGAGTCTCCGTTCCAGCCCTTGGAGACGTATATAGGCTATGTCCTTAGATTCCACAAGTTGAGACAGAATATCTTCGTCCTTGGGCAGTGTCACCGTATAGCGGTCGTCTGCATCTCTTCGCACTGTGCGCCCAAACTGTTCCTCACAGCGCGCTTCCTCGAGAGAATAGTTGTTGTTTATTCTCACTTCCTCACAGGACCAAAACCGTTCCATGAGATTTTCCAGATTATCTGATTTTGCCATATTACAGACTGCCCTTGTTGCTGAAGAAGTATCCATAACTTCTCCTGAAACAACCCATCCAAATACCGTCTCCGTTAGCATGGGAAGTCCATCGCCCAATGGCATCTCTTGTCCTTCTCGGGGTCTGGTTCGATTCCAAATGCACCTGGAGATCCCACATTGAGTATCTGAGACGAAAATGCCAACTAAGGATCAATTTCCTTCGATCAATTACCGGAACGTGGTGGGGAGCTCATCCACAAGATCTTCTGACGTTGTACCGGACAACGATTTTATCGGTTCTAGAATATGGTAGTTTTTGTTTCCAGTCGGCAGCTAAAACGCACATCATCAAGCTGGAACGCATCCAGTATCGTTGTCTTCGTATCGCGTTAGGATGCATGCACTCGACGCATACTATGAGTCTCGAAGTGCTGGCGGGCATGTTGCCACTATCCGTCCGTTTTTCAGAGTTATCTCTGAGGCTCCTCACCCGTTGCGAAGTAATGAACCCACTGGTGATCGAAAACTTTGAGAAGCTTCTGGAGCTAAATCCTCAAACATGTTTTATGACTTTGTACTACCTATATTTAACACAGGATGTCAGTCCTTCAAGAAATATTCACAATTGTGTAGTCTTCTCCGATTTCGGCAATTCAGTGAATTTTGATTTATCTATGACGCAGGAAATCCGCGGAATTCCAGAGCATCATCGTCCTATGATTGCTCCGTCATTATACGCTGCAAAGTTTGGCCATGTTGATTCTGCAAGAACGTTTTTCACAGATGGATCTCTAATAGAGGAGTCGGCTGGTTTTGGTGTATTTAATGAATTTCATAGCGCCTCTCGAAAACTTGAAGCCCCTTGTTCTGCGTATGTGGCTGAACTGGCAGCAATTCACTACACTTTGGAAACTATTGCTTCACTTCTTCCACACCACTACTTTATTTTTACGGATAGTCTCAGTTCTGTCGAGGCTATCCGTTCCATTAGGCCGGTAAAGCACTTCTCGTATTTTCTCTTGAAAATACGAGAACTGCTTAGTGCTTTATCCGTGCGCTCTTTCATCATCACCTTCGCGTAGGTTCCTTCGCATTGCTCAATTTTGGGCAATGAGAAAGCGGATTCACTTGCGAAGGTGGGCGCTATGGAAGGCGACATTTATGATCGACAGATCGCCTATAGTGAATTTTTCTCTATTTATCGTCAACAGTCGCTCGTTAGCTGGCAACATCAATAGAGTGAAGGGAGCTTGGGACGATGGCTACATTCAATTATCCCTAAGGTGTCGAAGTTTGCATGGTTCAAAGGGTTGGACTTGAGTCGAGACTTCATACGCGTGATGTCTCGTCTCATGTCCAATCACTATTGTCTAAACGCTCACTTGTTCCGTGTGGGGTTGGGAGACAGCAATCTCTGTGAATGTGGACAAGGTTACCAGGACGCTGATCACATCCTTTGGTCTTGTGTGGAGTATCGTGGAGTCAGATCACATTTTTATGATTCCCTTCGGGCTCGAGGTGGACAACTCAATGTTCCAGTTCGGGATATTTTGGCTAGACGCGATCTGGAGTTTATGAAACTCATATATGTTTACTTTTAGGATTAAGGGACCTTAGATTGTAAGTTTGATTAACCTTGTGTTTAGTTTGTATTTTGTACGTGTGGGTTTTTTTTTTCAATGTTTGTTTTCAAGAATAATAGAAATAATTTCATGCTTTAGGATTAATTAAATAGTTGTATCGTAAACCACATTTCAAACCTCCTTCTTCCCTTTTCCGAGACAACCGCGAGTACTCGGTCCAGTTCCTTTAACTTTAAATATAAGACAGTAATAATGTATAACGCAAAGGATAACTCGGCTCTGTAAAGTTTATTCGATTAAGCCTGTACAAATAAAGTAATTATAAAAAAAATCTCTTGTCCTGTCCGAAAGAAGCTGAAAAACGATTGTATTCCCAAGACCAGATCTACTCCGTTTGCCTTGAAGAAGCCTGGGTCCGCTAATTCAACTCCTTCGGGAAATTCCCATCCCTTAATTTGTACCGATGCCGTGGGTAGGTTGACGGTTAGCTTGGATAAAACCAGAAAGCGCAAGGTCCGCGAAAATACAGAGATCCGAGACTTAATCGCCACCTGTAACCGCTGCTTTGCCTTTGTCGCTGTATGACCGATTCCCAGGACAGCCACGTCCACCTTCTCTCTGCTATGAATGTTCAAGCGTTGACTCAATGTCTCCGACATAAAATTACATTCGGATCCAGAGTCGAGTAAAGCACGAGCTGGATACCGAGAACCTGAATCATCTTCAACAAGAACTACTGCCGTAGCAATAAGAACGCTGGAAGCCCGTCCATATACCATGTTGGAGGATGCAGTGCTCGTGGAAGCTGTGCTCAATGCCTGCTGGTCGGTATCTGTCGACGACTTGTTGTTTATGCCAGAACCTCCATTTAGGGCTGCCCGAGGTTTAGAGGCTGATTCACCTTTAAAACAGACTACGGTGTGGTGGTGGGCCTTGCATTTGTGACAAGTATACTTCGAAGTGCCGTCATTTGCCTGGTATCCCCGCCTGAGACAGTTACGACAGAGACCTTGTGTGCGAAGAACAGATTCGCGGCTGGAAACTGTCATTTGATGAAACGCCGGGCATAGATGAAGCAAATGGTTCTCCAGGCATGCAGGATATCTTCCTGAAGTCGACTGCACAGCGTTGTTGGTAACACGAACCCACGGTTTCCTTTTTTATTGCCGGTATCAATTCTTGGCGAATATCCAAAGGTCTTGTGGGAAGCGACTCTAAAATACGAATGCGGCGTTGTATAAACTTCATGAATTCATTCAGCGTATCTTGTTCTTTCGTCGAAGAATGTTCTTCCCATCCACGACGTGTGCTGGTGTCCAACCGAGCACTGAGAACTTCGATTAACAATAGATCCCTGTATTCCTCCGGCTTGATAACTTGATCCAAAGTTTGCACTGTTCTTTCAAACCGTTCCAACAGCCTTTGAAGATCCCCTACCGATTCCTTTCCAAGGGTTGGTAGATTGAAAAGGGCCTGAATCTGCCTCTTTTTTTTAGCAACTTGCTGTTGTTGTAGCGCTTTATTAGTGTTTCCCATGCGATCGAATAGTTTCCACGGGTGATTTGTAACGGATCTATTAACGCCTTCGCTTCACCTCCGAGACAGCCCTTAGTGAAATTTTTCCATTTCCGATAGATCAGGCTTCCGACGGATCAATGAAGTAAACAGATCCCGAAAGCTAATCCACTCGTCTATGTTACCGTCAAAAATTTGAAGCTTAATTTGAGGTAGACGAACATGACCCATCCCACCATGTAACGTTGCATCAATTCCCCTAGCTTGTTGATCGAGAGCTGATGTATCTGGAAATTCCTTGACCTTATCAAGCAGAAATGATTTGACGTCATAGTAGCGATTTTCAAAGTCCAAACGTTCCTTTGAAAATGCCTCGCTTTCCGCAATCCTCGTGAGTTTCGATTTCGTAGATAGATTCGCTGATTTTCTCCCACAGATCATCTAAACGTTCCAGACGCACTCCGATTTGACTAGCAGTGGTAAATACCCTCCGGAAAGTTTTCAACAAATTTGCAGATATTGTTAACGGAAGTTGCCCATTCAACTTGGTGTACATAGACTTCAATGGTGGCCCTTCCTTGGTAGATGATCTTGAAGGCATGTTGAATAACTTTCAAAAGCAACGTCTGATTGAGTGGGTGATGCAATCTAATACAGCGTGATAATTTGGCGAATCCAAAAACCGAAAGAAAGGAGTGGTGTAGTATCCAAATGGCCCACTTCGACCAAACATATACTATGTAGTCTCACCTTTGAAACTAAAAGCTGTGCTAGATGATCGAAGTATTCAGGCAGCAACGTCAAATTTCCTCAAGGCTCGTTTCACGTGCAAGCTAATGTATTATCGGCTTCCTCCACACGTAAAGGGTTATTGACATTCGGTGAGATTTGTGTGCAGTTTTCGTAATTTTCTGAAGTGTTTTCGATCCTCCACTCGTCATCGCATCTGGCCCTCCAGGAACTAATACGGGAAATAAAGTTGCTATAATTTGCATAGTCTTCAGTTCTGCCGATGTTTTGGCATTCGCAATATCAACTCACCACTCAGGATGACATGCACCCGTTGTCAGAAAGATGTTTCGGAGTCTGATCGTATCACTTTCCGTGGTTACCGTTGATGGAAACTCTGATAGAACATTCGCGCAATGTATTCTGGATGTGGGACTATTGCGCTGATCTGTTATCCAGTGACCATTTCCGGAGCATTATCCAGCGTACATCTGCCAAAAGTGCCGATGAGACATCAATCAATTCGCTAAAAGATGACATCACCCCAAGCTGCAGTGATGCAGCGATGCAGTTAGCGCACTTTCGGCCAAAGTTAACGCTAAGCCTCTAACACCGATGACCAAGCCAGGATTTAAAAAACGTTAATTGGTCAAACACCCCGAACACACCAAAACGAAAACGTGATGAGGACTCTACCACTCGCTTGGAACTTGGATAAGGACGCCTAACCGAAAGTGATTAAGCTGATCCCAAAACATAAAGACCTAACTGGCTTGAGTTTTGTATCGTTCAAAGTTGGAGTGAACAAAGCGCTTTCAAACTGTTCTTGGCCAGAAAATGTACCGTATGCGTGATAATGTTTGCACCATTGAGCCATGTCAAAATTAAAAAAAATCTCATAAATTTCGTTTTCGAGTTTTTTTTTTATTTATTCAAAGGAGGGATGTTTCTCAGAGTCTTAAACTATGTTCATCATCGATCGAGTTTCCACTTGCTGCAATTACGGCCTCCTCTAGCGGCGCCGGTGGTGTAGTGGTAAGCGTGATTACCTCTCACCCCAGCAGGCCTGGGTTCAATCCCAGTCGGCGCCGCTGGGATGTTCTGAGGCATAACATTTCTGATCACGCCTTCCTTCGGAAGGGAAGTAAAGCCGTTGGTCCCTGGTTCATGAGTTGATGGGTCGATAGGTAGGGTCCAGGTGTGGGAGCTGCCTCTCTGGCGTCGGTAGCATTGGTGCTCAGCACGGAAAATAAGATCGACGGAAAACAAATCAAAGGAAAAAAAATACGGCCTCCACACGCTTTCGGAATGCACGGCAGGTTCTAATAATGTAGTCTGGATCCATTTCTCTCCATGTACGGGTCAATGTTTGTCTGAGGCTTGCTGTACTCGGGTGGCGTTTAGAACAGGCCTTGGCTTTCATGACGCGTCATATTGAGTAATCCAGCGGATTAAGATCGGGGCTGGATGGCGGCCACATATCCTTCGCCCAAAACGGAAGATGTTCCTGCAACCTCTGAGTGCGATTCGAGGTGTGGCAAGGAGCCCCATCTTGTTGAAATACAACATTCGGACCGTACTGTTCTTTGATCATGGAAGAACATACTTACTTAAAATCCGGATGTAGACCTCCGTGTTAACCTTATCACCTTCTGGAATGAACACCGGGTCCATTTTTTTGCCATCGGAAGCCACCAATCCAAACACAATAACGCTAGCAGGATGCTTGGTCAGATACACGTTCTTGTGCTCGTCGGCCACGTCTTTTACCGGAAGAGAACTAATATACCGGTTGGTTCTGGAATTTGAGACGGGATCGACGGTAAACATGCTCTCGTCGGTGAACAGGATTACCGGATTTTTTCGCTTAAGGAAGTTCAAGATTTTCTTGCATCGTTCGACTCGTAGCTCCAGGATGCGGTTGGTAATCATGTGAAATTTTTCCGTGCCCTCGACTTCGCCCCGCAATCTTCCTTTACGATCCATAAAGTCACTGATCCCGTGTTCCTTTGCCATTTTCCTTATTGAACGCACTGGATTCGCCCGAATCTTCCTTTTGATAGCAGCGATAACCCTCGGAACCCGAGCTGACCTCGGACGACCTTCGCGGATAGTTGTCCTTTCTTTTCTCGGTCTAAAACCCTTTTGACGGTCCACCGGGACACTCCCACGGCGATTGAAATGTCTTTTTGCGACATTTGCGCCTGGGACAAATCACGAATACGCTGCCACTTTGTCATGGTGCAACTGTCAAACTAAGTAAATCATTTTCTTTTATACACATCCTACTACGGTAAGAGCTATAGGTTACGTGCATGCAAAGAAAACCAAGGCATTGTATGCACAGGTGAAATGGGAACCTTATTTGTACGATGGTGCAAAAATTATCACGCTACACTGTCCTCTGTGAACAATTAACGCAAAACAGATTATATGTAGCTTCCGATAGATGTCACCGCCAACAACAGTAGTGACATCTGATAAAAAAATGAATGCAGAAGCTTGTCAAAATGATAAATTATCTGCCTCGGCAAGCTTCGTTTGATAAACTACGGTCTTCTTTTTTTGCAACTTGTTGCATAAATACCTAGCTAATTTAGAGAGTTTCCATGCATCAAGCAGTTGTTTCTAATAGCCTAATATACAATGCTAGCAGAGAGTAAGTTAACTTTTCCATAAACATTTATTGTTTGTCGGGCACCCTAAATATTTAGTTATTACCCACCCATAGTTCACTCTCCTAGCCAATAATGTTTCACGAGTGCATGTCCATATCGGAATGGTCTACACCACCACCACCGATACCGTTTTGTGGTCGTCGTCGTCGTCGTCGATGGTATGGATGAAGTACTGACCACCCATTGTAACTGATTTGCGGTTCCCTTGTTCTCACGGGCAGCAGCGCGATTTTCATTCAAAGATACGACCCTCAAGCACTCGCAGCTTATCCGGCTCATATGCATATGAAGCCATGGATAAACGAAAATTGCACACCCATTATCTTTTCGCTCATTGAATATGGACACATGAGATGCCAAGCTGTTGGGCGACGAGAGCACGGACGGCTACGTCTGCTACAATCTGACAAAATGCAGCAACTCTATCCAACCCATAGTTGAAACAAGCATGGGAAACACATACAGGTAATGCTGCATGGACCGTCAGTTCTATAGGATATGCCATATGAGAAGGAAAGCTGTGTTTCTCTGGTAATATGAAACATTAAGACGACTCCGGTAGGTTCCGCTATCTCACGCATTTTGCACCCATGGTTCCCATACTGCGGCAATCGCAGTCTGTCCAGTTAATTTGGTCGACATGAGACCACCCCACGGGAGTCTAGTTAGACCAGAGCGCAGACCTAAGTTGTCGGTAGAGTGCAATTACCGCGCGAACATCATCTCGACTGGTCTCCCATCGCAGAGCTGCAGTTGCAACATTAATGATATTACCTTGGCCGTATCCGCTATAATTACTCCCCTAGGTGCCAGAGAGAAAGTGAAAAATTAAAATCTATTTACATATTATGCGAATTCATGCACAGCCAGTTATATTATGGCCGGGGAGATAAGCTGCTTTGCTTCGAAGAACGACGAACGGGCGCCGAGGTTTCCATCAGGGGACGGACGGACGTCAAGCTGGGTTAGTTCCGGGCGGATGAAACTGAAAGTGAATCTGATGTGGTGGCGGTTTGACCGAACCTCCGCTCGGGACTGATGCCAAAAACCTTAAAGCAACCCAACGGCTGAAAACCGCACCACCAGCCAGTGGGGTCCTCGCGGCCAATGGCGCCAGTAGCACCCCGTGTCGCCTCTGCTTCCTCCTCAAGTCGCAAACGCACTCGACAGCAGCGCAGTCAATGACTGCATCAACGTTTTGCGATTATCATAAAGAGATATCTCATTTCCCAGAGCCACACAGCCACGAGAGCACGCTGACTTCGGACTGGTTTCGCACAAGCTGCGCCAAGGGGTTTTGCATCCACGGAGATACGGGCCAGAGCAAACGAGCGAGTTCCGTGTTGGGGGTGGATACTGGGACCGCTGCAGCAGCAGAGCCGGATTTTTCATCGCAACCGGACGGATGAACGTTGACGGAACTTGGTAATATGTGTGTGTGCGAGTGTGTGTGTGTTTGAGAGAGAAGAGAGTGCCCGGTGGAGTGGGAAATATGTGGTAATCCGAGTCTTTCCTTCCTTTCTGTTTGCTTGCTGCTGCTGATACTGCTAAAGCTGCAACGATGACGACCAAATCCCATCCTTGATTCCCTCAAGGGCCCACGGAGAAAAGGAAGAGATTTTGTGCTGAGAGTGCAGGTCGTTTTTTTTCTGCATCTGGTTGTTTGCGTTCCATTTTAATACTCCGTTTGGATGCAACGAAGCGAGAATGGGAACTGATAAAATGTAGCATTGGGAGTGGCAGCGCTTGGTGGAGGACGGCAAACGAGGTTTTTGAAAGTTTTGATCTCATCATCACGAATGCTCGCCAATTCAGACGTTGAAAAGTCAACATAGTTATTAAACCGTTCGCTTACTGTCACTGTGTTGAATTAGCTGACAGTTGTTTTTTTTTTATCAGTTTTTGGAAATTACTAGAAAAGTAATTTGGAAAGTTTCAAAAGTTGGTTGACTACAGATGATTTGGGTTCATATTTTGAAACATTCGTATCGTCACTCCGTAAGCCAAGCTGGCAAAATACGCTGTGTTAGAGCAAAACAAACGTGTAAAAGGTTGTTTTTGGTGTAATTTACAGTCCCTGGATCTGATCAAAGCTTACATCAGAGCCTGGACACCCTAAGTACTACAGCAGCTAGCCAGATGGGGCCTCGGAGGAAATATCCTCTACTTTTTGAAGAATTTCCTGCAGGGCAGAACCTTCCAGGTGACCGTCAGGAACCACCGCTCCAGCACCAGACGGGAAGAGACTGGAGTTCCCCAGGGTTCCGTAATTGCAGTGACCATCTTTCTGGTGACAATGAACGGAATCTTTATGGGACTCCCTAAGGAGATTTACATTCTGGTCTATGCGGACGACATTTTGCTACTGATCATAGAGAAGACTCTGAAGGCCATGAGGGTAAAGCTCCAAGCTGCGGTCTCCGCTGTTGGTCGATGGGTCGCTAGGACTGGCTTTGAGATATCTGCCGAAAAGATCTCAATCTCCCACGTCTGCCGCCTTGGCCACCGATTATTTCCGACACCAATCTATATACATCCTCGGGATCACGATTGACCGGAACTTTCGGTTCGGCACCCACCTTAATGATGTCAGGACTAATTATCGAACACGGTTGAACATCCTCCGCTCCCTCTCCGGGCAGCATAAAACGAGCAATCGTACTCAATACCGCCAGAGCCATTGTTCATAGCCGACTGACCTACGGAATTGAGCTCCTCTGTGCGTCCAGCGATTCGGTCGTCACCCGACTAGCGCCGATATATAACCAGGCAACACGAATTGCGGCTAGACTTCTGCCCTCAACACCAGCCGATACCGCCTGTGTTGGCAGGGTCGGCTTTGGAGTAACTGATGAAAAGACCTCACACTTCTGGAGACTCCCCAATCAATGCTCGGTCTTCTCGGCCAAGACTGCAGACCTTCATTACGCAGCTTCCCTACCATCCTCCTCTCTGCTATGTGTACTACCCAGACAGGACCTGAACATTTGGATCAAGTCCACCCTCAGGACGGCATGGGACGCGAATGGTTCGCTAGGAGAGGCCTCTTCATCCGGAAGACCAAAGGGGTAACCCTTCCCTGGACGGATGTGTGCAAAATTTCATAACAATCGATGTCAAGGAGATCGGCCTGTGTCAATGAGATGTCGTCGAAACAAGAAGAAAATCGCCGGAGAATTTTGCGCGCCGTTATGGAAAATCCGACTGCGACCATGAGATGGATCGGAAGACAACTGGGAATCACCCATACAACTGTGTCTCGGGTGGTAACATCGTTTAAGGAGTCCCAGACGACTGAGTGGCGGGCTGGAAGTGGAAGAAAATCGAAGACAGCTGACCCTGTGAAGGCCCGGAAGGTGTTGGATTATTTCAAGCGTAATCCGAACCTTTCGATTCGCGGCGCGGCTCTGAAGGCAAAGTGTTCCGCCTGGTTCGTTCAGCAAACCATGAAACGAGCTGGGTTTCGTGTATTCAAGGTCCGGAAGGCACCGAACCGGCGTGATCAACAAAACACGGCGGCCAAATCCCGCCAAACCGATGTGTGTGGTTATGGATGACGAAACCTACATCAAGGCAGATGCAAAGCAGATACCGGGGCTGGAGTTCTACGTTGCCAAATCACGGTTTGATGTTCCGGAAGACATAAGGAAGAAGAAAGTGGACAAATTCGCCAAAAAATACTTGCTCTGGCGGTAAACTGAGTAAACCGTACATCACAATGGGTACCATCAACAGCGAAATTTACCGCATCGAGTGCCTCCAGAAGCGTCTTCCTGCGGTTCCACGGAGGCGAGACATTTTTTTGGTTGGACCTGGCATCATGCCATTACGCGCGATCGACGTTGGTTTGGTACAGAGACAATAACGTTGTTTTTGTACCAAAAACCGCCAACCCCCCAAACTCACCAGAGATTCGTCCGCTGGAAAGATTTTGGATCATAATGAAGGCCAAAGTTCGAAAATCGTGGTGTAGGTGCTTAAGAACGAGCTGGAGTTGAAGAAAAAATGGATGAAAGTGACCAAAAAGGTCGGCTCCACCATTGCACAAAATGTAATGAGGGGTCGTAAGGGAAAGGTGTGGGCTTTCAGCGATGGAAAGGAAATTGAATAAAGTAAGTATGCCGAAACATAATCCATATGTATTAGTTCATTCCTTGAAAGTTTCAAGAAAATCCGACTTGATTCGATTTTGGGCGAACACTTTTGTCTGGTGCATTTTTATCGAGCACAGGCTTTATTACAGTAGGCCCGGCATTCCCTGCCGGTAGCGGGTCCCAGGTCTCTCCTGGCAGCTTCTACCGGTGGGGCTCTGCTGGGGTCCTCAAAACAAAACATAAAACACAAAAGATGACAGCAACACCTGACCCCCCCCCCCCTAATGACTACAATTGAACTAATTGTTTAATTCTACTGTGATTTGAGGTGTCATATGATAAGTTTTATTCGTTTGAAGTCGCAATTTGCCAGTGTTTGAAGTTTTCACTGTTCACTGAATAATTCACGTGTATTTCCGCAACCGTTGGACCCCCATGTGCCAGTAAACTAAACTGATTTCATTGAATCGGCGGGACAACGAATCATGGCACATAAAGAAACAGAGAAAAATAAATCTTGCTGCATCGATGATCAAATACGTTCACACAAACGATTTACTACTGACGGTATCATCGAAAGAATCTTTATATTCGTGTGTACCATTCGGCATGGATTGTGTGCGTTAGTTTCTGTTCATGATACATCTGACGGATTTCACGCCAACTCGTCTTCGGAGTTGGCAGCACCCTCTCAGAACCTTATGAAACTTTGTGGGTGTGGAGACTTAGCAATTTTAAGCAACTTTGAGTACTTATTTTTTTCAAAATTTATCTCGCCTAACATTTGATAAGGGTCAAAGTTTTTTGTCGATTTTTTTTTCAAATCGATATAGCTTAAAAATGACAAGCCCTACAAAAAAGTGATGTATGGCGAACTTTTAGCAAATAATCTGAAATTTTATAAAAAAATTAAAATAAAATAAAAAATCGGTTTCTACACTCTAAAAAAATATATTTAAAAATTAAAAGTCATTTTCCCAAAAATGGTATCCCTCAGATTTGCTTGATATTTTTTCTCATGAAAGGCAATATAATTACCTAACTTTTCTTCATACATCACAAAGTTGGCGCTTTTAAGGAAAAAAAAGTTGTTCGAACAACAACTTTTTCATGTTAATTTTTTTTTAGCGTGTTTCACTCAAAGTCGAATAGTAATACGCGCACAACCTTATTAAAATCCGTTGAAACTTAATGAGCATAAAGATTTTGACCTTTTGATAATCTGGGCGTGCTTAAAACAAAAATCTAGCCTAACATTTGAAAGGGCCTAATACAGAGGATTTTCCTGCATTTCGAATGGTGTTTTAATAAATGAAAACTCTAGTGTTTTTGTTTAGTGCATAATTTATTTTCCTATAATTCTCCATACATAATTTGAGTTTTTCATTGATTATTAGTCTATCGGAAACAGAGTGAAATTTTTCGGAGTTTCCTTTGAATGTGAAAATCGCTTAGTAGAAATTATGTTTTGAGAAATAGGTACAAAACAATGAATTTTTTGTGTACCAGGTATAGTTTTTACATGACTAAACAGCTCCTTGAGTTCATCGGACATCTTTGTGTATTGATCATTTGATATGAAGCAGAAGTTCAATTTTGTTATGCTTGTATCTGTTTGTTTAACTGCCCAGTCATACAGTTCTTGTGGAGTTGTGATTGTGTTTCCATAATCTCGAGCAAGACTTGCTCTCTTTGCCATTCGTTTGAGAGTTCCTCCAATTGCGTCACATGGGCCTTTCCCATGAGACGTTGCGAAGAAGTGCCATTCTGCTTCCAATCCATACTTGGACTTGAAGTTGCACAAACTGGCAAAATTCTTTTTATTTTTGTAATGAGCCGCTGCTCCATCTGACATGAAAGTAATTTTTGTGAAACTAATAGATTGTTTCTTTATATGAATCAAATTTTACACTATTAATAATCAATTTAACATTTTCATGTATAGTACAGACACATACATTATGTGTACCTGTACTATCCAACAGTATGCAATGCTTTGGTCGGAGCTGAGTGAACGAAGTAAATCCGATTTAACACTTTTGTATTTCTCTTCAAAAATCATAAAAGCCTCTTTAAGAGACATCATCAATAAACGTTTCTGAACATGCTCTTTATATCCATTTCGATATTCAGAAACATAATCATTACTTCCTGGCATAGGCCTACTAATATCATCACTGTCAAAGAAATTTAAAACAATTTGTTTTTCAGTATCATTAAATCCATGACCACTTCTTGCTTTCTTACTACAAAGAATACCTTGTTCTCTGACTAGCCTTTTCATCTGTTTCACTGTATGATGGGGTGCATTAAACTCATTAACTATTTGATTCACTGACCATGATTTAGGGAGCACTGATAACACTTTTAATTTGTCATTTGTACTCGTAGAAGGCAAATTAAGTTTCTCCTTTAACTGCATGATCATTTCGTCAAAATCATTTGATTTGTTGACATCGTCTGAATCCATCCCAAATATATTTTTACGCACTGCCTTTGTGATCTCTGCAGATTTTTGAACACGATAATTCATACTTCTCATACTTCTCGATGAAATTGGTGATAACTGTAAGGTTGAAGCTATACAATTGAATTGTTCCACATTATATGGACCTTGGATCTGATCCGCTGATGGGATTGATTCTAGCGATGGATCTGTATCTGTAAAATTAAAGAAAAGAAAAAAAAATATTACCACACATTAATATATAACGCTGTTAAGGTGATAGTACCATGAACGGGGGTGGTTTTGATAATAGGGGTAACTTTGGTAATGCAGCTAAGCCAAAAATTTATGACTTAAGGCACATCGTACGCAATATTTTGGATAGGAAACCGATGTTCCCTTCCAAAATAATGAATACGAAGAGCATTAAGTCATAACTTTTTGGATTAGCTGCATTATCAAAGTTACCTCCATTATCAAAGACATCCCCGTTTACGGTACATCGAAGCCGCATCTGAATTTTCCCCATGTTTGTGGAGCACGAGCTGCATAAACCGCATATCGTACAGTCGTGAAAATTTGATAGATTGTTCACCGAGGTTGGCCTACCAATCGATCAAATTTGTACGATAAGCGGTTCATCCAGCTCTAAAAAAATGTTGAAAATGAAGTTGTATCTTCGATGTACAATCCTTAAACCACACAGTTGAAACAGTTAAAGTTATTATTATTTACCTAGTGTATCATCAAATTCCTGATGTTCTGATTGCTGATGACTTGTTGATGGTTGCGGCTCTTCAAACTTCCGAGCATGGCTTGATTCTTTTCCATCCGATCGCCTCTTTTTCGGGAGAGGTGTCCTATTGTGCACTAAAATTCCACGACACGATTCACAAATACGCATTGTTACATCCAATTGATGATCAAAGCCCCATGAATGTATTTTCTCTATGAGACTTGATGATAAATTACGTAAATTATTGCGGCTGCAATTGGGATTGTTTATGTTGGCACTACATTGCACCCTTTTAATAATCAATTCAGCAGATTTTTCCATTGTTGTATATATAAACACTTTTTCGTTTCAACAACTATGCAGCACTACACTTTCAACAACTATGCACTACAGCAACTATGAGCATTGTTGTGATATCACCAAACTTAAATATTAGATTATGTCGGTAGAAACAGACTGCGGTGCTTTAAGTTTATACCTTATATCTCTCATGTGACTACCTGCGTTGTTATATAACTGCTATATACATAGCAGGTAACTTAACGATTATTTTAAGCATGCCTTAAATAATCGTTAAGTTACCTGCGCTATTATATGTATTCACTTGAGAGATGAGGTATAAACATATATGCATATTGCTTACTAATGGACACACCTAATACATAAAAATAAATGAATGATTATTTTTCTAATTAAATTAATCACAAATACATGAATTGAAATCTTTTCATGAATAAAACATACTAAGTGATTTTTACTTAGTTTACCTGTTGATTTGGAACAATTTGAGGGTGGTTTTATAGAAGTTGGATAGAGTGTATGCATATATTATAATACAATCCATCACAGGAAAGTGCAAACCATGCTGAGATGGCTGTTCCTCATTAGAACGTTTTGTTCTGAACTCTTATTGGACGATTTGCAGGTAACTTCTCTGTACCCTTTTCAAATGTTAGGCTAGATTTCGCCCAGATTATCGAAAAGTATACCCATAAAGTTTAATCGAATTTTAATAAGGTTGTGCGCGTATTACTATTCGACTTTGAGTGAAACACGCTAAAAAAAAATTAACATGAAAAAGTTGTTGTTCGAACAACTTTTTTTCCTTAAAAGCGCCCACTTTGCGATGTATGAAGAAAAGTTAGGTAATTATATTGCCTTTCATGAGAAAAAATATCAAGCAAATCTGAGGGATACCATTTTTGGGAAAATGACTTTTAATTTTTAAATATATTTTTTTAGAGTGTAGAAACCGATTTTTTATTTTATTTAAATTTTTTTATAAAATTTCAGATTATTTGCTAAAAGTTCGCCATACATCACTTTTTTGTAGGGCTTGTCATTTTTAAGCTATATCGATTTGAAAAAAAATCGACAAAAAACTTTGACCCTTATCAAATGTTAGGCGAGATAAATTTTGAAAAAAATAAGTACGCAAAGTTGCTTAAAATTGCTAAGTCTCCACACCCACAAAGTTCCATAAGGTTCTGAGAGGGTGCTGCCAACCACTGGATGAGTTGGCGTGAAATCCGTCATCTGCGTATCGCAGTATAACACTGGTGAATGGTTCATATTCAGCAACATGTAATGACACTGAATATGAATGGTCAAAAGCTGTTGCATAAAGTGAACATTAACTTTTCACATCGAATTACGTGGGTTATTAAGAGAGATTTTGTATTGCCAGGTTCCTAATTTTGCGTATATATTCTTAAAAAGTATAACCATTGAAATACTATATTCCTGAAAACTTTTTCAGAGGATTTCCTACAAAATATAATCCCTAGTAACCCTCATGTTCTTGATTGAATTTTCTTTATTGGTCGCGATGTTAAGGCGTCGTCCACTGTTGTGGTGATGTGGCATGTGCTAGCAAGTCAAAACATCATGACAACATTCCTCTCATTCCACAAAACATGCATGCACGATTAATGTCAGACATCCACCGCCCCACTACTGTGGCGGCGATGTGGCATGTCAAAACATTATGCTGAAACATTGCATGTGGCGAACGTCAACAACGTTAGTTTCTGATATGACGGCGGAGTGGCATCTGTTAGCATGGTAGAAAAGCTTGTCGAGGTTTGCCTTACGCCACATTTCATCCACATGATCTTTTGGCATGTTGTATGATGCCGCACCGTCGCCACAACAGTGGGCGCCTCGTCTCGTGTCCGCAGTTCGTTGTTCTAGAGTTTTTTTTCGATTAAACGAGTGAATCCCGTAAATTTAATACACGTATCATGTGGGCAGTGATGGAAAAGTTCATCAAAGTTCCCTATGACTCGCGAACTTTTCCCTTGGTAAACTTCGTGAAATATCGCGAACTTTTCCAACACTGCATGTGGGATTTGATTTAATTGGTTCAAAAATGGAATACCCCGTGATCCCGGCAATATAGCAAGTTTCTGTGTTTGGCAAACATTTTCAGGTGACTAAGATCTTTCGGATGGTGGACATATAAGTTCAGAGTTCAGACACTAGGTGGCGTAAGTGTATATATGAGATTTTTTATGTGCTATTTATATCTCATGAACCCCAGAGACGAACCAGCCCAAGGCTGAAAGTCTCTTTAATAAAGAAAAAAAAATATCTCATGAAGCTGACATTCATGGAAAATACAGTCCTCAACAATGTTTTTTTTTTTCCCCGGTGGACAAGGCCTTCTACATGAAGAACAGGTTAGTTGCGAATGCTCTTGTTACGCGGCTCTATCCCAAGTAACAATTTTGCAATCATTTGGCATCTACTATGATTTATGATGGTTTTATAAAGGCAATGAACAATCCATTTAGTTTAAATACAGAATTTCACAGTGTAAAACGTTCCTACTTAGTAGTTCACCTTTTCGCTGTTTTAAAAACCTTTTCCAGTCTGGCGAGAAGTCAAAAACTGTCTTGTTTTAAAATTAAATTTAAAGTAGTTCTCAATCCCACCATAAAACTGTTCTTTAAATCAATCATAAACTTCATTAGCATTTTTTTTATTAATGTCTTGATAAAATACTCTATAAATCTGTTCTATCAATATCAAAACAATCATAAAACCATTACGTTTTAAATTAGAGTAAAAGGCATATATTGTTGCCTTTTAGGCTTTTAAAAGTGAATCATAAAATCTCCTCTGTTTACAAATTGAATTTTAAGGATGGATTCTCATAGTGAATAAAAACCAAATTTATGACAAGGATAAACGAAGTTAGAGGAATAATTCAAGCGATGCTAACGACCGAAGGGAAGTCGATTTCAGTAAAATTTAGTTCTTTAGCACTTTAGAACCAGCACGTCCGGCGGAACGGGTACCATCAAGCAAAATGGCTTTAGATAAATACAATTCAGTCTGCAAGTTTTCTTCAAAACAGCCATTTCAAAACCTTATGAATTTGTTAAGGATTTCTTGAAAGCAAAATAACTTTTTCACAAATGGCCCATGAAAATCAAATTTTATGCCTCCACCATATTACAATTATTTTGTTTGTTTTTTTCAAGGGGGACGAAAGTCCCACATTTATTCAAATGTTGCCAAAACTAACTCTAAAATTCGATGAATCGATTTATAGTCGAACAAATCCATTTTATCGAATATATCGAATATAATCTGGCTTAAATCTCTAAACACGGATAGTATCTGTTTGTATCGTTCACATCTCTGTTATCGGATCACATCTTTATAATTATCATGACAAGTAATGGTGACACTCGTTTGTTTATAAGAAAGGAACATCGTAGAATCTCGACCAACAATACAAAAAGGTGAATTAGCTTTTGTAATAAAAATTTTAATGCTCTTTCCTCGTGAACCGAAGCTTGCGTTGCCAAACCAACAACACTAACAGGTAGGGGAAATTTTCTGCTATTTAATAGTGGTATTCGATTGGATAGGTGATCTTCGCTATGCGAGATAAGGTCATTACAATTTTTTTTGATCCGCCCTTCTGTATTGTTGGTCGAGCTCGAAAATCTTTGTTCTAAAACAAATCTATAGATCGAGCTGAAAGTAGTGCGTAACAGCTTTTGTAAACAATGACTTCTCTCGATGATTACTAGAAATTCAAGGCACGCCCACACAAACCAACATAACCATCATGTAAAGGCAGTCTTCTAGAAATATAAAAAAAAAGAGGAACTGCATTCATCTTTGCCTTGGGTATAGTCGCTTCAAGATCACGGACTATGATTTGGACTACCCTGGCATCCGGTGAACATAAGCATCGATATGGCATCTATGGTTTGGTCATGTTTGGCCATCAATGCCGATAGTAAATTTGGTCGCTTTCGTTGCTTCCAGAGTTGGTACTTGTAGCTTGAAGGGTTTCAAACATCACAAAAGCAGGTGCTCAGGAAGTGATAGGTCACATCACGCTACACACTAAAAATAATATCAGCTTAATGCTCGATAATTCTAACACATTGAAGATTATCGATGAATAGTGGATGAAATTCGGATAATATCGAAATGCGCGCGTTAATTCAAAACGAATCGAATTCATCCAAAACAAATTTGAGAAATTTTGTTTTATAGTAGCTTTGTAGTATTTTATAAAACTTAAAATGTTACTTGGGATTGCATATGTGCTTTGTCACAAGATCCTGACTTACTTGGAATACACAGGCTTCTACATACATAGTTGCTAAACTAACCAAGTCCTTTCAAATGATGGACAATACACTCTTAGAAATTATCGCCGACTTCGGTAATTTTTACCGAAATCTGAACAGCTGAACTTTTCGGTAAAATTTATGCCATTCAATTCAATTGCTTTTCAGCTACTTTGAAACTAAATCACCACTAAAATGACAAGATTTGATAATTTAAACAATTTAAACAAGGTTGAAAATGTTTTGATATTATTTTTTTAAATTCAATAGCCTTTGAAATAAAGGTCAAAGTTCTACAGAACGTTCAGCTGTTCTGATTTCGGTAAAATTTACCGAACACGGAAACAACATCTTAGTGTGTAAGTGTGTATGATACATGCACAAGCTCTTACGTACACTGCGCTAGTGTACGTAAGAGCTTGTGCATGTATTATATCTTAAGATTTTGGCATTCTGAGAAATAACTGTTCATTGTAAAGTTGTTCTGATGACCAAGGTCACTACAAAGATGTCCAAAAAATATATGAAAACTTTCCCGAAGACACCCATTCACGGATTTTTCATTCGTTGTAGCAAGCTTGATTGACCATTTTATGGATAATCCGGATCATCTGCACAACTTCTTTGTGGCCTCCAGTGTGCATAATTTGGCCTCAATGCCAAATTCAGTCAGATAACACATCAACAAGTGCTTGCGCAAAAAAAAACATGGGGCTCTATGACCAGTTTAATTTATTTACCTCTATTACGGATGTTCCGGATCTTCCGGAGGACCAGTCTGTGATCATCAATATTCTGGCCACAATATGAAATTAATTCGAAAAACACATCAACAAGAGTGTTCGCAAAAAAAATGGAGCTCTAGAAACAGTTTAATGAATTGACCACTTTTACGCATGTTCCGGATCTTTTAATGGACCAGCCTTAGCCCTCCAGGGTACATAATTGGACCAAAACCCCATATTTTTTCTTCAAACTCACCAATAAGTGCTTCCGCTAATAACTGCGCAGCTCTAACTCCAATTTCATGAATTTACCACTTTTACGGATGTTACGGTGTCCTCGCTGGAAGACACATTGTACCAAAAGAAGAACAGTTAAAAATTTCCCCGAAGATACCAGGAAGTTATGAATAGATAACTTTATATCAGAGTTTTCTTGACAGTATATAAATTTAGTTTCATTCATTTTAAACCGACCATCATTACCGACATTGATCCGTGTCCATAATAAATCAAAACTAACTAACTTATCCGCGTTCCATTTCTTCGATTTTTTCTACACGGCGAATGAGAACGACTCAAATTTAAGTTTAGTTCACTCATAATCGCCAAAAGTGCAGGAACTCAGCGATGAGTTAATTTGCCTCATGTTTTTCCAGGTTTTTCCAGGATTTTCCAGGGAAAAATTCCTGAATTTGAGAAAAGTAAAGATTGGATTCACTCAGTCTATTGGTACTACTCCGAGACTGAATAAAATTTTCGTCAATTTCCTCATTTTCCGGCAGATTTTTTAGGTTTTCCACAGGAAACCATGAGACAAATTTTACTCATCGCTGAGTTCCTGCACTTTTGGCGATTATGAGTGAACTAAACTCAAATTTGAGTCGTTCTCATTCGCCGTGTACCCTTATTCGCTTGTAAGGTACCGCAGGACGAAGGAAGGTTTCTTATGTACCTATCTGCGCTGTGCTACTACCAGAGTTGGTGCGGTAGAAAGATGACGTTTGCGATTCCGTATGTATCATCCACTGCTTTGTATGGATCAGTACGGCAATGTTGTGCGGTAGACACGAAGAGAAGATATGTGCAGTTCAAAGTTGTATACAATCATTGAACGCGTTATTCGGTGAACTGTTGAGATCGTTTTTTTTTTTGTGCAACCATCGTTCTTCGTTTTGTTCATTCATTTGGTGCTACAAAACTGAATACTCTTATTCGGCAAAGGTGTCTGACACTTCACTCATTTGTGAATATCTATTCATGACCAGTTACGAACCTGACACACGGTAGTTCAATGGCATGTTGACAGATTTTCAAACACTGCAATTTGCCTCATATTTTATACGAGCTTTTGCTCTAACTTTGATATTCTATAATTGAATCCCCCTAATTTACAATTAATGTTGTACTAAGCACCTTCTTTTTGGAAACCAAGCGTTTGATTTGAGAAAAAGCACAGTATTCTATTTTGCATCATTCCACGAACACGCTGTAAAGTACATAATGATGATGCATGAAAATTTTATCTTAGGGTTGTCCTCCAAATTGGAAAAAGAAGAGGTGCTTAAGCCCCGTAGGATCCTTATACACTCCCGGAAATAAATATAAAGACACATAAAAAAGCATGGCGCCTACCAAATATGTACTCCTTTTTCCCATATTTCGCTGACATATGAACCAACATTTTGTTCAATATTGAAAGTATCGTCTTCTGATAAGGAAAACAACTGCCTTTTGCGTTATCATAAAATGCAACCTCCACTCTCTTCTCTGGCTCAGAGACCTAATTTAAAACTAATGATGGAGCTACTGAAAAAATTAACGTATTTTTTGGAAATTGTTTTATCCCACAACATGGCGTCTTTGTGGACTATACTGGGGAGCTACTCCAAAAAATATAACGGCTTGTTTAGGACCCCACATTTGAATTTTCATAATTTATTACATTCCAGCAAAAATACTTGAACCAACATTGAACCATAACCGAAACAATTAAATAGTTGAAAAATTTAAGATAAAGCATAATAGTCAAAAAATACATCACAAACATCAATTTTGCGTAGTTCTACGTCGTACTGTGGTCGTGTATAGGACACAACGCTTTATTTTTTCAATTAAGGTCGAACTTTTGCCCCACCTTACTCTATGCCCTTTTCTACGGACCTGCAGTCGCCGGTGCGGAATTGCTTTATTCAATATCAATGCCAGTCATGCATGGATAGTGCCAAGAAACATTATGTAAATAAAAATCATAAACGTACAACGTTCCATCCAAGGCTAATCCACATAAATCACCTAAAACTGTTTTCTACTCGATCAATCGGAAGCAAAAATCAGACAAATCACTTTCGTTAATCGCTTCACGCCCCAAAAACCACAAACACCCGCCAACTAAAACCAATTCACTCACGGTCAAGTTCTAGTCATAGGTTGTACCGCTGGGCACCGTACGAACTGAACACAAACAAGCATAAAAACAAACATCTAAAGGTCAGTCGGCTTCCACTTAATAACTAATACCCCCCGGTCGAAAACTCAACAACTACCGCACCGGCAAACATGAGCCAACTTTCACCTTGCACCTGTCCGAAGGCAATCACGACATCCACACACATGGGTGATGGTGGATGATGGTTCACAGTTAATTGAACCCATTCCAGGCAGACTCAGAGCAACCCCCTCTTTGGTCACCCTCACTTAGGTACCTGCACATATTCTGCTGCTGCTGGGTGTTACTTTAATTGAAGGCAACGATTTGCGGCCAGAGCAGCTTAATTATTCTATAACACAGTGGTTTCTAGAAGAAGTAAGTTAAACACCCCCTCACCGAAGGGTGTAGGGTCGGGGTGGCCGTCTATCAACTCGGTACGTAGCGTGTGAGAGTCGGCACAGAAACATAGATTTTTCTTTTCTGTTTTCGTTTTGCTTGTTGACTGCTAAAAAGGCTGAGCTTTTTCTGCTTGCTTTGCGTCGACGATGCACTGGTCCAAGCCACGACTGTGCAGGTCGGTCCGAGAGGGAAGAGAAACCAAAAGGCATGCCTAACACGTAATAATATCTTGAGTACACATTCATTAAAGAATAACTATATTTATTCACCTACATACTACCCGGCCGGGCTGACGGACGGTACACGTGCTAGCAAGATTTCGGAGCGAATTTTCGTTTTGAATCTCAACATACTTTTCCATAAAGGCCTTGTCCAACAGTGGTCTTCTTGCCAATTCTTTGGAACAGTTTCTATTCATCTCCAGCAAAAAAAAATTACATTGAATTTTCTAGCAAAACCCATAGAAATTGATCCACCGTCGACATGTGGCAGGCTTCAAACTTGAACGGAATGGCCATGTCCATAGAGGTCCCAACGAAGAACTCAGACAGGCATCGTCATTAAACTGCAACTAGCTACCTGTGGAGAGACTGTTCAAGTTTTTGCCGGATTGGCCTGAAGTCCCGTCCTCTCCTTCTTTAGAAGAGAAGAAGAAGCAGCAGCATCATCAACATCACCATTTATTGTTCGCTCGTGTAGTATTTACTATTTCACTTCTAGCTCCATCAAGCTCGTACCTACATACCTACTACGTGTCGGAGGTGAAGCTGGCTGACTCGTGGTAATGACGCTGAGATGCGTTGAACAGCTACAGCAGAACCTGAAGCCGTACATAGAGCAAGCGGGCGATTGCGGTGCATGGGAGGAGAAAATACTAAATGTACACTATTCATAACTGGCATTCGGTGTCAGTGGGACTTGTTTTTTTTTTGCTGCCTTTTTCACCAACAGCCAACGGCGCGGTCTATTTGCTGAGCCGCCCGGGTGCTACTTGCCCAGAAGAGGAGATCGTTAAATTGTGCTAAATGGCATACATTCGTGAGATCTGGCGAAGGTGGTGAAAATGTTTAACCGGGAAAAAAATGATGATTCATCTACCCACTGCTGAAAGATGGGCAAGTGGGAAGAAGTTTCCATTTGACATTTGCATCCATTTCAGTGGGTGGGTAGCTGTTGAATTTTTTCCTTGAAGTGATTTATTGAGATTACAAACTTTGCTGGATAGGCAAAAGATCATCTCTTATAAATTTTCCTCTAGCTAATTTGATCAACCGCACAATAATTATGATTAACTTTTCTTTAAAATGAATTTTAATAACTTCAAAAAAACATTAACACTTAAAAATTTATTCTATTGGTGTGAAAAGCAGTCGAATTGAGGGAAAACAAAATAAGGCTGTTGCAAATATTATTTTCATTGCATGTCTGACATCACTCAAATAGGTTGAGGGGGAAGGGGACTTAAAATTAATAACAAGGGTCAGCAAAAAAAATTAATATTTTAGCAACTCATTTAATAATAAATAGTAAATTAATTGCATCCCGTCATTTGTGTGGCCGTGCTTAATCGTATTCGAGCGTGTTTGTCAGAATTAATTAAAGCTCTGAACTGGTCAATTCCAAGTTCAAATTTTGGTGTTTTTGGATTTGGTGCGTTCGATCCAATTAAAACAAAGCATGATATTTGTTTAATTTTTGCTTCCAAATTCAATTTAAAATTTTTCTGAAATTCATGGGTACCGGTAATTTACCGGCATTGTACCTTTTTAGTATCGAAAAAACAGTACTCGTGAAAACGTTTCGGTACCCTAAATCGTTCTCATATAAAAAAAAACTAAGAAAAGTAACGTTTGGAAAACGGCAACACCATCAAAGTTTACGCAGTGGTGGTAGATGCTGAATAACTTGCATTTCCATCTATTAACGTGTCACGTGTAGACCTGTGCGCCACTGCGCCACGCCGCCGCCGCCGACGATTTTCATACGCTGCCGCCGCCGATGAAATTGAGCCGACGCGCCGCCGCAGAAAAATCGTTCACGTCGCCGAATAAATTTATGTCACGCCGATGAAAAATCCGCAAAATTTTTTCGGTAAAATGCATCTTGAATGCGTTGAAATTAGAACACTCGTTCATGGCTACTCAAAATTGAGTAAAAATCCTCTGAATTTCATTGAAACATCTATATACATTAAACCTTTTGAATATACTCTAAATTTAGTAACATAATCAGAACTAAATTTTGAGTAAAACGGCGAAAATGGGGCAAATATTTCGTTTCTTTTCTTTTTTTTTCTTTAGCATCAATAAACTAAAAACTGAAAGGCATTTTAATCAAGCATTTTATTTTAAATAAAACAGATTGCAAAACAATTACAATTCACACAATTACCACGCCGGTTGCAATTTGCACCATTTTCGAATGATTTCTTTCTAAATTTTCAAGTTTACTTATGCGACGGAAAGGCAAACTTCGTATTTTTCAGGACTGAAAAATTTCATTACAGCTAAAATGCTACTTTTAGGAATTATGAAGATATGATATATTGTAATGATAATTTTTATACGTAAGATACAAGAAGAGGACTAGAGTGACTCTCTAAATGTAAAATTGACAGGTTTTATGTGTCCTACACAAAGTTTACCTCCTCTTCTTGCATCTTACATAAAAAAAATATTATAATAGCTCATAGTTTCATAATTTTGAAAAGTAGCGGTTTAGCTGTAATAAATTTTTTCAGGACTGCTCACAATTTCATTTTGTTTTTTTTTTTAGTCAGAATTGAGATCCGCCTTTATTTATTTATTTAAAGCTCGATTCAAAGTAAATCTGGATGCACGGTTTAATACACTACCGCGCCCCTGGTGGTTGGAACAAAAAACGTTTGACAGAAATTTGTTGATGTTTTATAGACGAAGAAATTGGTGAAAAGTTTTTCTCGATTGATCAACGCATCCCGAAATTACGGATCATGAAACTTGAGAAAAGAAAATTAATTGTGCACAAACTTCTAGAGAACCCTTCGTGGTATGCCTCAAAAATAGCAAAAGTGTTAAAATTCCCAAAGTCAACGGTGAGTCTTGTAACCAAACGTTACAAGGATACTCTGAGTGTGGATAGAGCACGCAAAAAAGGTTATCTTCCATTTAATTCCACTTAATTAATTTTGGTATCCATGACAGATACGTATTTCGACTACAATGTGCAATCTTCATCAGTGTCATTCCCACTAAAGAACTTATCAAAATCTAACCCCCTTAAGTGCTCACCCGCTAGGTAAAAAAGTCAAGATCATAGGAATAAAAATGAAACTACAATGTGTTGAATCGAAACCTACCTAAATAATAAAAACCAAAGATTTAAGTAAACTAAAGGAGACAAATCTATACAACTGGTTTTTATTACTTAGGTAGGTCGAGACAGATCGAAAAATATTGGGCAATTGTCAAGCGAAAACCTCGAGGATGCGGTAAAGAAGTGACAAATGCACAACAAATGCGTTTAAAGTGGAATAAGTTCGTGGGTACAGTGTCACCAGTGACTGTGCAGATCATGATGGCATCGATCACAAGTAAAGTACGATAGTTCGTTCGAAACGGTGAAATGTAATAACTTCTTATATATCGTTTGAAAGCTTTTGTTTCACGTTTTGCTCAACCGTGAATGTTGTTTAATTGTAGATTTATGATCACTTGAATGCGTCCAAATTTACTTTGAATCGGGCTTTATTGTTGCGTCAATGTTACTCATATTGAAAAATCCCAACCACTCATGCTTTGACGTTTAAAAAGAAGTTATGAAAATGAATACGTCTGACTCATGTTTGAGTAACCTCTAACAAGCCTGTATGAGGCAGCGATTTAACGTCATTTAGTTTTTTGACGTTTGTTCACACTTTCTCTAACTAGCACACAGGGATGAATCCAAGGGGTAAGTCACTCATCACATTGTGCCATAATTAGAGTCGGCGCAACTTGAGCACATCCATCGGCACACCTTTGGCACAATCCCGTGTTGTAAATAAAATGAAAGAACTGCTGGTCACAGAAGTTGTTCAAAACATTACGTGCTGTTTGGTTTTATAATCACGAACATCCGCTAATGAGATATACCTAAAGAGCTTAGACCAGCAGTTTGGTTTACTAATAGATTTAAATCCGAAATGCCGCTATTTGTCCTCCTGCTCGTACTTGTTCGAGATAGTGTTTGGTGCGCTGATTAAACATCAAAAATCTCAGTTCACTGGTTTCATCTCGATGAGCGAGAACGGCGAGATCTACAGATGAGACAGAAAAAAAAATAACCGACTCTTTCTTTCTATCGATCCGGCGAGAACCTTGGATGAATGAAACAGTAGACTAAAGTTTCCTTCTGCCTCACATATAGATCCTGCACATCGGTCTCGTCTCAGTCACGCATTTGATTTTTGACGTTTTGTTTCCCATTCACGACAACTTCCACGATGTTTAATTTGAATTTAAATAAAATACCTTTGAATTTTCTATCGATTGATACAGACAAATATTAACCGATATCGAAGAATCTGGAGATTGGCTTGATATGGATGAGTAACACCCGTTATCTATTATAGAGGAGGAGATAGATGGTCAACTTACGAGTTTGTGTGAAACGAATATCAATGTTCAATTTGACGGTGAATCTTAATAAGCCCCAACACTTAAAACAATCAGTGTAACACGTTGGCATTAATTACAAGGTGATACTCTAAGGAAGCCTTAGCGTGGAACTTTAAAGGCACAAATGTCAGCTTCCACAAAACATACAAATTTGAAATTGCTACTCCTTGTTTGCTGTGCTACTACCAACATAGAGTAGCAATTTCAAATTTGTATGTTTTGTGGAAGATGACATTTGTGCCTTTGAAGTTTCACGCTAAGGCTTCCTTAGAGTATCATAATAAGTCATGATAAGTCTCGAACTGAATAGAGCTGGCGTTAATGCTTTATTGAGCCGTCTTAATAAGCACGATCTCATATTCACAGCACATGAGTGGGCGCTAGTTGAAGACTTGTGAAACTTTCTTGAGCCGTTTGAAGTGGTTTTTTTTTTAAAGTCGTGGTTCTGAAACTATAACAATTATTGTAAACTATTTTTGCTATATTTCGAGCAACTAAGCCTACTAACAAGTTCCATCTGACCGATTGGTGACCAAATAGGGTTTGAAAATCAATATCCAACCAGTGCATTGAAGATCAGATGTTTGTTTACTGATACATTAGACGATAGCTGAGAAAATAATGTTTAATTTTCACCTAGCGAACGGAATTCACTAATATAAATGCATTTAAAAAGCATCAGTGTTCTTCTAGTTAATCTTGACATTTTGAAATTGCATCATTTTGGCAGAAAATGTACTTTAACTGGAAAATTGTCTCAGTTAGCGGACAAGTTAAAAACTTGCCAGTTAAAAGTCGATCACGTAGCGAACGTCTAGTGTGAAAAGTTTCATTTTAGTTCCAATGTGATTTTATTCTAGTCTGTTTCTGAGACATGGTGAACATATTGTAGTAAAATTCCGTTTTGGTTAAAAGATTATAGTTACCCTGTTGTCTATTGAAAAGAAGGCTACAGTTTATATTGCCATGCTCTTGCGATCTGAGATTGAAGCTTGTATCAGTGAAAAAAAATGAGGACTTCCTTATCATCACACATATGAAACTGGGGATGAAGGAGCAACTGAATTGAAGGTAACCGCGTAAATTCTGAAATCCGCGTAAAAAACCACGTAAATTCCGAAATCCGCAATCAACAATCTTAATGCATGACAATTACAGCATTTGCAAAAATAGAGTTTTGCAATAAACACTGGCTCACTGACGAGGATCAGATTTACATAAAGGTGAATAAGGGACTATTATTAACAACACGCTGAAATTTTACCTTTTTTTTTAATCTCTTACAGGTCCAAGTTGTGCGGAATTCTACGTATATCCGAAAGACATCATCTTCAAATACATAAACAAAAAGTTATATGACTACAATGCGCGTACAATCCAAATATGTATCAGAGTAATAAAAGCACATCATTTATCGCTATCAACGTGTGATGCTCAATAAATGAAAAAAACCCTAGGGCCCATTAAATTGTTACGTAATGCAACAGATTGCTTTTCAATACTATCCACCGCCACATAACGTTCTTTTCTTATACTTAATAAAAAGGTTGTAACACTTTGCCATACGACTCCACCCCCTGCAATTTTAATAAGCACTTGACATACGTTAAGAATGTCTCAACATTGAGAACGACTCAAAATTAAGTAAGAGTTACTCATATTTGAGTACCGGTTACTCAAATTTGCTTTTCCGAGGAAAACTTCTCGGATATGAGGAAAACTGAATATGGTTTTAGTCAGTCCACTAGTGAACTTCTAATCTGTGTACAACTTTCTTAAATTTTTCCCATATTCAAGAAGTTTTCCGCGGGAAAGTGTCGCTAAATTTATTCACACTATGAGTGACCTACGTTTTAGCGATTTTGAGTAATCTGAACTCAAATGTGGGTAGCATTTTTTGTACATGTGCGATTGGCTTGAAAAGTTTTTTTTCTATATCATTAAAAATAAACTAACGCTGACCCACGCCGCCACGCCGCCGCCGCCGAAAGCAAACGGCGTGACGCCGCCGCGCCGCCGCCGCTTGCTGAAAATAACATATCACGCCGCCGCCGAATTTTTTTTTGATCGGCGCGCAGGTCTTGTCACGTGTGGTTACATATTAATTCAACCCAAATTGCACTTGAGGAAGATGTTATGTTCATTAGAAAACACCTGCAAACGTCTGAGTATTAACTTTTTGAATAGCTTCTAGAAGAAGTACAAGAGACTGATGAGATTATTGGTTGTGGCATTGGCAGGATGTAGATTGGGCAGACTTTCGATAACTTCCAGCATACCGGGAAGCAGTCAAGCTCCAAACACTTCTTGAAAACCTTACTCGAAGATGCCAAAACTGAAGTTTTGTAATTCGAGGTTGACCAAACCTTCGAAACCAGCGGCCTTCATGTTGTTAGTGGATTTAATGGCTCCTATCACCTCATCAGCCAATTTGTTTATTGAAAAATTCAACTGACAATTATTGTCTAGATTAATAAAATTTAAACTAAATAGTTAAGGTCAACGGTACGGAAGAGGCCAAGTAACCGATGGCGAAACACGTCAGCTGTTACATTGAAGTCGAACATATAAAATAACTTGTTGGATTGCCGGCTGTTTGCTAGAATTAGCTCGTGTTGTGTATAATTTCGGCGCCGTGTTTCCAAAACATAAAGTCTCGTTGACGAAGAGGCCTCGACTTGCCATCCTGAACCCATGCATCGCAAACAGTTAGAAGTAAACTGCACCAGGTTCGTGGACATGGAGCGCTTCGGGTAAAGGCCGTGCTGGTCTGTATCGATATAATTTTTGCAACACGCGAACAGAGCATCATTTATGATAATCTCGAACAGTTTTGAGCAGGCACACAGGGAGGTGATTCCACGATCATTTGCGACATTCCGTTTATCTCCTTTTTTGTAGACTGGGAACAGATGAGAAAGTTTCCAGCGGCAAGGGAACTCACATTGCTGTGCTGAGAGATTCAATAGCCTCGCAAATGGAAGGCAGAGATTGGCTACCCAACGTTTTAGAACTGATGACGGAATGCCGTCAGGTCCGGCGCGAACGAGAGCTTCAGTTTGCGAGTTGCGGCTTACACCATGTCTTCTGAAATGCGCGGAATATCGAAACTAAACACATTACGTGGCATCCCAACAGTAGCATCCAGCACTTGTACCGGTGAAGTGGAGAAATTGTGGAACACTTGCCTGAAATGACGGGCAAACAAGTCGCCTTTTTCTCTTTCGCTATTAGCCGAATCATTCCCGAGAAAGAATTTTACGAGAATGAATGTTTACATCACAATTAAAATTCAGGATTTTTATCTGTAAGGTTAATCAGTCCAGTGCGTTGGTCCTGCCTACGAATGAAGTTGCGGAATCTAATACGGTCTTTGGTAGGACTGTCAATGGTGGTAGTCATCAAACCTATAACTTTAAGGCAGCTAACTATGTGTGCCACCAATGTCCACATTAATTCTATACGATAATATAAACTACAACAACCGCAACTTCAATTTTTAATTTTATTCAATCGTCTTAATGTAACATTTTGCAAATTTTGTACTAAAATTCTGTCACATTAACTTTTTTTCTATCTTCTTATCATTTCAGGTAAACCCAAATATTAAAAAAGCAACTCACTAATATGGATTCTGTCTTAGTGGGTAAGTTGAGACATTTTTTCCCTTCATTTGTTTTCCGTCGTTCTTGTTTTTCGTGCTGAGCACCAATGCTACCGACGTGCCAGGAAGAGAGCTCCCCCACCTGGACCCTACCTATCGACCCATCGACTCATGAACCGGGGACCAACGGCTTTACTTCCCATCCGAAAGAAGGCGTGATCAGAGATGTTATGCCTCAGAACATCTCGGCGGCGCCGACTGTGATTGAACCCAGGCCTGCTGGGGTGAGAGGTTATCACGCTTACCACTACACAACCGGCGCCGTTAAGTTAAGGCATGGTATAGAAAGTTCTCAAACATATATATGAGCTCTATTAAATGTTTACAGCTAAAGTTAGTAAGTGTAAACAGTGGTATAAAGTGACCACGTGTTTATAGTTAATAGTTTTACATCATTTGTTAAAAATAGATCGTGCATCCATGCCGAAAGTTCGAAATTGTAGCACTGCACCACATGGAAGGGATTTTCAGTACATAAGCTTAGGGTTGGTTACCAAAGCTGCGGCAATACACATGAGCTGGATACTGCTTTGAGTATGTTGGGTGATATGCAAAATCCCGTCATTGGGTGGTGGCCATTCGACAACTGAATGTGAAAGTTAATGATCAAAGGCCGTTTCTTTAATTCATCTTCATTACCAACATGCACGTGACAATATTGTGAGATTGCATAAAAAAATATCACAAAAATACAAATGTCATCTCTACACTAAAAAGTTGGACAAGTGACCCATATTCATCGGTAAAAGTTTCGGCCATATCTTCGGCCCAAGGAAACCCATTTCAAAAATATTCAATAGGTTTATATGGGACCGCTTTCGTTTGGAGTTTAGTGAGTCCAATTTGGTTTGATGGTTGCCGAAAAACATGTCACATATTTTTATTATTGTTGATACTTTCATTAAAAAATAATATCATAGCATACTAGCTTAACTTCCTTAATTATCCAAAGTCTTCGCACCAATAATGCTTCAAACTTCTTTTTTTTTCCTTGATTTGTTTACCGTCGATTTTGTTTTCCGTGCTTAGCACCATTGCTACCGACGCCAGGGAGGAATATCCCACACCTGGACCCAACCTATCGATCCATCAACTCATGAACCGGGGACCAACGGCTTTGCTTCCCTTCTGAAAGAAGGCGTGATCTGAGATGTTATGCCTCAGAACATCCCGGCGGCGCCGATTGGGATTGAACCCAGGCCTGCTGGGGTGAGAGGAAATCATGCTTACTACTACACCACCGGCGCCGCTGTCTAATGTTTTAATCTAAGTTGTAATCTCTGTTATGAAATTTATCTGCTTTGGAATGAAGTTTATCTGCTGAGATTTAATTCAGTGCAAACACGAAAAAGTTTTTGTTGGAATAGTTTTATTCCTGTAAAACTGCCCATCTTGGAATCCATGAGCGGCTTGTTGATAATTAAGCTGTCTTTTTTTTCCTTATGTTTAAAAATTTTATTTTCAATGTACAAATAATAATTTTAATGTTTCAACATATTCTTACGAAAGCTAACTTGATTCCATACAAATCAATCTTTAACAATTTTTTTTAAGGTCTCATCATTTTTGAGATATCATTTTTGGCAGGAAAAATTGATAAAAAGGTCCGCCCTGTACAAATGGTAGCCTAGATTTTTGTCAAGGAAAATAAGTATTGCATACTCACTTCATTAGACGAAATATTTACACCCTCAAAGATTCATTGGAATCCGAAAGAGTGCTACCAACCACTGGTCTAGTTGTCGTGAAATCCATCCATATCAGTTCCAGCCAAAATAGCAAAACAAAATTAATGTTTGAATCGTCCCCCGTCACGATGAGTCTCATCGTCGGCCACTGGTCACCATAGCCGGTCGAACTCCAGATGAATCTGGAACCAAACTACCGTTCTTTCTGATGATACAACGAAACTCTACCCCCAAGCTCCTCCCCTTTTCCTATCCTTCGACAATGTACCCCTCTAACCTCGGGTAAGCCGCGAGTATTCAGCCCAACTCCTACTAGACATAGAATTAAGTGAATTTTGTTACAAACAAGGAACGATGAATGATCGGCTCCGTAAAGCTAATGCGATTGAGCCTTACATATAAACGATCTAGATAAAAAAAGAATGTTTGAATCAACTTCATGATACTTTACGTAATTGTTTGTTATAATTCACATTTTTGCTCAAAGTTGGCCATTTTGGATCATGTAAAATTTTCAAAATAGCGTGTTTAAAATAAAAAAAAATGTAGCACGGAAACGGTATTTATAATCGAAATGAAGTCTGTAGAGACAAATATTGCCTTCCTTCGAAAAATAAAATAAAACTATTTTTTATTTATTTTAAGTAAAAATTAACAAAAATGGGTAGATCACCTTTTCGTGGTACGTTACGGGATGTAAGATCTACCACCGATTCCTAGTCCTGACTTCTTCAAACTAGGGGAACAAGATTTTTCAGTAATCAAAGGAACACATCTTAGTCCTTGTTACTTTTTATGCCTTGTTAAAGTCATGTTAAAAAATGTTCAAGTCCAAACTGACCTTGACTGATTATTGAGAAAAAAGAATCCTTAAAAGGCTCATGAAAAAAGCAAATATTCGGAATTTATGTAGAACAAGAATGTTTGGTAAAATTGTTGAACTTGTTAGTACACATTTTTGTGCATTTTTTTTACATAGAACATAATATAAATTGTATCAAGCATTGTTTTCTGCGTATAAATTTCACCAAAAAACCGTTCTAACTAAAAGTTTAAAAATTGGACCAAAGGTTCTTGTTTTACAATTTTTGACAATTTTTAAGTGTCCATAATTTTTAACATTCCAAAAGTTTGGATTTTTCATGTGCAATACACGCACTTTGAAATCATTACCGACTTCGGTCATTTTTTACCGATATTTCCTGAACTTAACGTTTGGTTGAACTTTGATTCTCTTTTCAAAAGCTATTTAAAAAAAATATTTTCAAAACACTGTCAGTCTCAATTAAATGATGGAGTTTTGCTATTGTGGTGAAGTTTTCCTTGTTTTAGAACCCTAAAAACCAGTGGCGCCGGTTGTGTAGTGGTAAGCGTGATTACCTCTCACCCCAGCAGGGCTGAGTTCAATCCCAGTCGGCCCCGCCGGGATGTTCTGAGGCATAACATCTCTGATGCCGCCTTCTCTAGGAAGGGAAGTAAAACCGTTGGTACCTGTTTCATGAGTTGATGGGACGATAGATAGGGTCCAAGTGTGGGAACTCAGAAAAGTTCAGCTGTTGAAAGCTCGGTAAAAATTACCGAAGTCGGTAATAATTTTCAAATGTGCATTTATAAATGTGGAAATGCTTCAAAGAACACTAAGTTGACAGCAGGCGTGTAGGAGCTCCAAAGCCAGTACAAAAAAAGTAGACCTAATTTATAATCGATTGAGCAGCGTGGAGCATAATCGTTCATTTGAATCACCTTATTGGACGGTCCCTAATCTCGTATAGTCTGAAAATTTTATCAACCGCTTTAAAATCTGAAAATCAACAAAAAAAACCTTTCCGCTTCGATAAAGCTCCGTTTTCACACTCCATTGCTCCGATTATCCCACAACAATTAGGACTCTCCTTGAGACCAGCCAACCCTCTCCAAGATTAACTGCTTCTTCAGGCCAGCCACATAGCACAGCACCGAAAATAACTCACCATCCTCTTCTACATTTCACAAATTTGGTTGCTGCCACGCACACAAGAGGGTGGCTCAGGATTTCAACATTTTAGCTCGTTTCTTTTTCAATCGACTGCGTCACTATGCCTTAAAATTGCCCGACCCTTGCACAGACGAGATTGACTAGATGCGTGTGTTTGCTGTTAGGCTTGGCTCGATACGTTTCGAAAGGCTTCGAAAAAAATAACATCAAAGAAGCATGCCTGAACCTCAATCAAGATTGGTCCCCTCTTTGGGCCTTTCGGCAACTTGAGATCAAGGAGGCTTGATCGATTTTTTCCCCGAAATAGATTGACCACCTCGAGCCATTAGCGTTTCTTTGAAGTAAGAATGACCTCCGGGTCGGACCAGGTGGCTCTTCATGAGGAGGCATTAATGAGATTGTGTCGAACAAACATAAGCTAGGCGCGCTCATAGGTACAATTATCAAATAAGCTCTTCTAATCAATCATGTACATATGTACTATCCTGAAACCTCTAAAGCAGTAAACCTCAATTTGCGCCCATCTTTTGGTGGCCGCCCTAGCAACCGAGGCACGTATTTGACAATCCATTAAAGTTTCATATCCAATTACAGCCGTTCCATTAACTGAAAACCGCAGTAAAGAGCATCTCACTCAAACCCAAAACCCAAAACCAGACACCAACCAACAGCAGTTGTTCATACACACGTACCACCTACAAGTTACATAGACTAGACAACCAAGTTGTGTACACACGTCCCCCTCCCACCCCCACTCCAACACAACTTTTGGAGCGCCGATAGCGAACAGGAGCACGCCCTATGGTTTTCCGTTAGGGACCCACCGACTGAGTGTAAATTGAGATGCTATCACTCATCCTTGGCATCTCCTCGTCCACCGTTGTTGTTGATGATGACGAGGCACTGTGGTCCAAAAAGGCAGAATGTGGTACTTTTTTCCCAGAGCCCGACTATTGAATTTCAGCCATGAAGTGTCTGCAGAAGGTTTGCTTGAAACAAAAATTAGTCATGTCTTGCTATGATAAAAATAGATGAAAACAAACTTTTTTCCTTGAAGATATAGAGGAATATGTATTCATCAAAGTTTTAGTAGAAAATGTTGGCACAAGCAAATCAGATCTTTACATCATAATATTTCTAGATGAATTTTATTTTATTACAATTTCAAAACGTTCAGATTTTTCCTAAACTTCAGGAATGTTCCGAGAACATTAGGAATGTCCAGAACTTTGGGAAAGATTAAGGATCTCAAAAGTTAAGAGTTGAGAACTTCAGCACAGTTTGATAAACTGTAGTAAAATCTCGATGAAGATCAAGGAACTCCAGGAAAGAAAATCGTAGAAGTTTCAAAAACTTAATAGAAGTTAAGAAAGTATGTTTAAAGATCTTTAGGAATAACCATGGCACTTTGAGAAACTTCTGAGAACTTCAAAGCAGTTCCATGAATCTCAGATATATTATAGAAACTTTATAGCTGAACTGAGAACAAAGAAGAAACATTTTAGATAGCTCAAAGAAGTTTAGATAGCGTAAGAAAACTTAAGTGTACATCAGGGCAGTGCTGAGAGCTTCAGGACAGTTCCACGGCCTTCATAAACATTAGGGAAGTTTTGAGACCTTTAAAACAATTTGTAATTTGTAATTTACATATCTTCGTTGACATTTATGCTCAGAATCCAGCTGCTGGAGTGCTTATTCATGAAAATATAGCTAAATCACCAAAGCTCGGGTCTTCCATAAAGATAATGTATAAACATGTCCTAGATTCATCATTAAAGATTCTATCAGATTCAATTAGCTGGAAAACTTTTGAATACTTACTGAACAACCTACAGAAAATATCAAAATATCAGATCAAAACATCAGCAAAGAGTTATGGAAATTTTGAAATCTTTATTAAAACCTAGTAATTGCAAACCACGGTCCATACATTTTTATGGCACATTAGAATAGTCAGAAAAAGTAATTGCATCTAAATTTAATGATTATTTTGTTGAAAGTGTTTAATTGATAAATCAATCCATTGAATTGGTCAATGAACTTGACGAAATAACGCAACCCGTAAATACTAGTTGTAGATTTGAAGGTTTTCACCCTTCTTAGATGAACTTAGAGTTATTTGATTTTCATTGGGAAAATCGACTGGAGTAGATAATGTTAATGCTAGAGTTACTCAAGATTGTTTTCATGTAATTGACCACATCTTGCTGGACCTTATTGGTGAATCATTGCAAACTGGACATGTGCCACACATTTGGAAGGAATCCTTAGTGGTCCCTATTCAAAAAGTTGCTGGAACGATTAAAGCCGAAGAGTTTCGTCCCATCAACATGTTTCACACATAAGATAAAATTTTAGAACTTGTTGTTAAAGGCCAGCTGTTGGATTATTTAAATAGTAATAATATGTTGATGCCAGAACAACCGGGGTATCGGGAAGGTCATTCTTGTGAAACTGTGTTGAATTTGGTATTATCGAAGTGGAAAAATAACTTGGAGTGTAAAGATTCGATTGTAGCTGTTTTTTGATCTTAAATGCGCTTTTGAAACAATTTCTAGGCACTTATTGTTAAGACAGCGCTTTAGAATTACGAGCACTGCATATAAGTGGTTTAAAAGCTATTTGTGTGACAGAACTCAACGGACTGATATTAATGATTATATTTCCAGTTCGGTGGGGAATAACCTTGGAGTGCCCCAGGGAAGTGTATTAGGGCCACAGCTATTTATTATGTATATCAATGATTTGCAACGTGTTTTACGGTATTGCGACATTAATCTTTTTGCCGATTATAATGTGTTACTTTGGAGCTAAGAATTTAGATGAAATTGTTTCACAATTGAATGAACATTTGCATTCTCTAAGTAGATGGTTGAAGTATAAGCAATTGAGATTGAATATAAGTAAAACTAAATTCATGGTAATTTTGCGGAATCGAGTAAATGAGAACGTGTCCGTTGTTATTGATGATGAGGCTATTGATCGCGTTCGGGAGATTAAATATTTTGGCGTGATTATTGATGAAAAGCTTAAGTTAAACTCTCACATTGACAATGTCATCTGCCAAGAAGTATGGAATTCTATGTCGATTGAAAAACAATTTAACTATTGCCAACAAAATACAGTAATACCAATCAATCATCTCTCCTCATCTAGATGTTTGCCCTTCCATTTTATTTTTGGCCAATGCAATAAAAAATATCGAGATTACAGCGCTTGCAGCGTAAAATAATGCGTTTGTATATTGAGTTGCTTTTTAGGTTTAGACTAACTTAGCCTTAACCAGATTTTATTAAAAAAAAATATTCACAAAATAAATGCACTGTAAGCACGTTCCGAAAATTTTCTAGAACATTGTAAGCTGAAAAAATAAATCACTAAAAAGTTATAATCGAAAAACTACAAAAAACAGCCCTATGGGGTTGTACGAAATGGTGACGTAGGACTACATGGTCTTATATAATAAATCTTATTGGTTAACTGCAGCAGGAGCTTGTATTTTGTGTAGGAATAGGAATTTGAGCGGGGTTTTCTCTGTTTATACCCTTTAGTGTGACGCGCTTGACATAGATGACCCATAGCGACTCATGGAGAGCTACTGATTCCGATCAATAGCGGTGTTCATATGGATGTTCATGAAGGCTGCAGTTCGCTGCTTGCAGGCAGCCTTTCGTTATGTACTGGTGAACAATGTTGCTGCTGCTGATTCCGACGACCGGACACCACCACACACGATGATTGGAACTGAATCCGATAAGCGGTTGAGGGCAGCCTTGATAGCTAGCTGCTTACGGGGAGCCTTGCGTTGTGTACTGGAGAACGCCATCACCACGCGGTGATTGAATAAACACCGTTTGGTGAGACCGGATGGAATTCAACATTGAAATCTGTGTTAGGGAAATCGCTTTTCGCTGGCAATCGGTGATAATTTTAATTATCATAGCATCAGTTGCACGTTCGTGCTATTTTCACCAGTGACATTTAAAAAAAATGATAAAACCTTAAATTTAACAGATGCGTAGAAATATTTCTGACCGATTGGGGATAAAATTATTGAAATTGGTCCAGGGGCAGCTGAGTTTTTAACGTTCAAAATCTTTCATAATTTTGTTACATGTTCCATTTTCGGTTTTCACAAAGTGTGCCCCCATATAGAAATCACAGACGTAGTTCTACGTCAAAACTTATTTTAAGAAATTTCCCTTACAAAATTCACCATAACTCTGAAAATACTGGACTTAGAATTTTGATTTCTTGAGCAAAGTTGCTTATTTTGACCTTTTCTACAACTTTGTTCATGACATGATCCTTCTATATCTTCAATTAAAAAGCATTCTTATCATAATAAGACATGACGTTGTTGTTAAGTTCAAGTTGTGGAGGATATTCAAACTAACAAATCTTCAGAAGACGTTTTATGGCTGAAATGAAACACCCAGACGCCAAGGAAAAAGCTCCACATTTTGTCTTTTTTGACCACAGTGCGATGGGCTGATGGGGATGGCTTATTTTTGCGCCACGAGAACAACAACAAGGCCCGAGAACGGTGATCGCTAGAAGTGACTGAGTGTGCGGTGCGTGGTTAGAAGTGCTTTTGACACGCTCAAGAAGCGCTCATGTCGTCTTCGGTTCTCTGGCAGGCATTGACTGGTTGGTTTGGCTGCTGCTGTTGGTAATATTGATGATATCGGAAGTGGTGCTTTAGACTTGTCAGGTCGGTTGCAAGAAGCCGTGTTTAGAGTAGACTTCAGGAAATTAATTTCCAAAGTGTATGGGGTGGGGAAACAAAAGAAAATCGTACCTCCCAACTCTGAAGGGGAAGCACATCAGGCAATTTTTCGCTGTGTGCAGTAAGAATACTTCCTCAGTGGAGTTATCAAAGGTTCATTTACAAAGCATGACCATACTGGAAGAAGGGAATTGATTTCCCAGTTCATATAGAATCGATGTGCTTATAAAATAATATACGATTGCACAAAAAAAATCCCAGGCTAATTAAAGATTAATCAACCCTGGTGAAAGTGAACTAAGACTAACCAAAGAACATTTCGAATCCAATTTTTTATCGTTTCGATGCTTACATCCAAAATTTCTTTTTTTTGGTCCTCTTCCCCTAAATTAAAAATCCCAGCACGATTATATCCCCCTGACTCGAAGTCATTTGTTTTAATGAAAAATAATTATCTCCTACAAATTATCTCAACAAATCGAGAGCATTCACCCTGAACGAAATTATTTTCTGCCTCGGGTGTCCTACAACTGAACCAAATTCGCCTCGGTTTCAGATTACATCTGATATCGAATGCTGCCTGCCATCCGCTCAACCGTACAATTTTCATGCTCCGACATTGGTCTTTTAGCCCCCAGCTCGCTCCATGACTTTCTTGTTTGCTTAGCCATGGCGCCAAATGCCGCATCGTAGGTCTAATAGACACACAACACACCAAAACCCAACCGACCGACATTCAGCGCGCGCGAACCGAATGACACTGTCATGATGTCGTACGGTTTTAGCCCACCCTCTCTGCCTGGTCGCAAAACAGGCTAAAGAAGACGGGACAAAAAAATGACAACAAAGCCAGCTTAGTTCACGACAGATAAAGAACTCGCTGGTGGTGGGCAGCCAGAGAAAGTGAAAGGGCGCTCGACTTTGAAGTGCAAAACCGAACGTACCTATATAGCATTTTCATCAACTTAGGATTTTCTATGTTAAAATATAATTTTAAATTTCACGATAAATTAAAATACTGTTCATGAAAAAAGCGCAGATCAAACCTGGGAAAGAAACGCGGCACGCGCTTGATTGCCCTCTATTAGTGAGTATATGTGAAAAACCACGGAGGTGGGCCTACCGTCACCATTTGCTGCTGCTCGTGGCTGGAGGTAGGTACCAAGGCATCAAATAACAACAACAGCGCTGCAGCAGTCAGTGGCACACAACGACTCACGCCGGGCACAGGAAAAGAAAGGTCTAAAAAGCTCTAACTTTCTGTAACCCACTTTTCAACGGGCGGCGCACCCGGCCACAAACGACAACGGTCGTTTGAATGTTTTTAGCATTATATGATCGCAAAATGTGAACGCTAATAGGGTAGGTAAAATGGAGAGACTTTGGCAAAAAAAAAAAACATGCAGGGCGATCGCGAGCGGCGGCGGCGCTTGTTGGCAGGCCCCAAATTGACCGCGCACGAGACCATCGGATTGTGCGTGCCTTATGTACCGTTGTGGTTGCGTGTGTGGACTGTTCAATGCCCGGTTGGCTGGGGTACTGGGTAAGTGGGTTAGTTTTTTGACTTTGGGACACTCAAAGTCGAAACGATTGATTTGAGCAGAACGTGCTTATGCGATCGAAATAAAACAAATCCGTAATCATTCAATTTGTAATCCTGCGATCGCCCCAAGAATCACGCCAAGACGGAAGCATGGATTGACTCAGTCTAGGTAATAGCATGATGATCGATCATACACCCTAACATCAATGTTACTTTACTTTTACCGGACTAACGTCCTTCAAGTGATGACCTGCTTTACATTGTTGCAATGAACGTAGTCTTATCAGGTTTCTCCGAGACACTGAGCTATATCTAAACGGAACGTAACGTAACGTCTACATCATTGGATAAGCGCTCTGATTTCGAGTCGGTTTTGAAAGTATTACCTACTTCCTTCTGGATTGCAACCTCAGTGAATCTGTCAACAATTAGCTCCTGTATCATCCCACATAAAGTGAGATTTGCCAGAATCGAAGCGGTGAGCTGGTTTGAAAATTCACTTTCTATTTCTTTTCTGCCACCATTGCATTGATAGGTGTAGATCTTGCCAGGGTTGTTTGTGTTTTCTTTTGAGAGTAGTCGAATGAGTAGTTACTCATTATCTACTTGAGAGTACTAGAGTTTGCCGATTCTGTTTCATTGGTCTAATTATTCACACGTTCCAATGTTTACGAATAGATAGGATAGCGAAGGTGTTTCTATACGATAGTCTCAAAAGTTGTGTTGCTCAACTTGAGCCAGTCCTGGTTACAACGTAGACAGTGTGAGCGGTGCCGATGCGTGTATAGAGTCGCTCTAGTTTGTTTTTATAAGCGGTTTCAAAAGTTGGTATTCATTAAATTGGCTGGCTTCTGGTTCTGGTCGGATTATTCTTCTTCTTCTTCGCATTTCAAGCTTATTGCTCATCGCATATTAGCTTATTGCGTGCTCTCAATTCAACTCAACTCAATCATACTCTATGTCCAGGGAAGTCGAGAGATTCCCCAACCCGAAAAATTCCTAGACCGAACCAAAAATCGAACCCAGCGACTTCAAGCATGGTTTTGCTTTGTAGCTGTGCCTTCACCGGCTAAGCTAAGCGAGGCTTTGGTGATTTTTTTCTGAGCGCGACGGGTGTTTTTGTATTGAACAAGAAAATTAGCAAGTAATTTTTCAGAGCAGTTTCACGAAGAGGTAAAATTTTGAGTTTGGCTATTTCTTGTTTTCAACTGAATTTAGGGTACGTGTTCCAGTAATACTCTTGGTAAGACCATATATCTAAAAGTGTGTGGCAGGATTGTAGGGTGAATTTAGTGATTATGGATCCATGTAGAAATATTTGAGATGCACCGGGTCAACCGTGATTACTTTTTGTCATGTTAATTTGAACTTCTGTGCAAATTTTCAGCTAAATCAGTGATGATTAAGAGGTGCTTCAAGTTAATTTTATGTTTCTTATAATATTTGTATCTCAAGACTGAAACAACGAAAACTGCTGTAACATCTTTCATAGCGAAGCTTTATGTGTTATCTACCAACTTTGTCACTAGAGGTTAACTATGTGTGTTCTTTGATATTGCCTCCTACGGACATTTTTAAGACGGATCAAGAGTTGAAGATCGTTGTCTATTATAATTCAATCCAATTTAACCTCGCATTTTGGTACTGAAGCAGCTCTTGCTTCAACTATAGAAGTAGTCAGAGATTCAAGAGCATAATTAATTTCATCTTTGGTTTGCAAAAGTATGTCTGGATCAAAGCTATATTCCATAAATGTTCGATATTGCTCCCAATCAGCCCTATGGTAATTGAAAGTAGAGCTGTTGGGATTAGAAATTATTTCTTGAGATATTTCAAAAGTTACTGGAAGGTGATCAGAACCGAAGTCAGCATGGGTAACCAATTGGCTACAAAGTTGACATGAATCAGTTAAGACCAAATCAATAGTTGAGGGATTTCTTGCTGAAGAAAAGCATGTTGGGCTGTTTGGATATTGAATAGTGTAATAACCTGAAACACAATCATGAAACAGAATATTAGCATTGGACTTGCTTTGAGCATTATTGCATGATGGATATTTCAGATGAAAATCACCAATAATGAAGAATTTAGACCTATGACGGGTAAGTTTCTGTACGTCACCCTTGAGCAAATTCTTATGCTGGCCCACGCATTGGAATGGAAAATAGGCAGCTATAAACATAAGTTGTCCAAATTTTGTTTCGACAGAAACTCCCAAAGTTTCATAATCTTTGGTTTTATAAATGAAACAATTTGCGTCCCTTTGAACCATATGGTCAAATTTAAGAAACGTTTCAGCTCTAACGGCAATATGCACGTCATGAAGTCTTCAAAAACTAAATAGCTCGTCTTCATTATCTTTGCGAGGTCGAGCAATCCAATTCAAAATATTTAATGATTCAAAATCCATGACTGAATTTCAGAGTAATGACAATATTGTTCGCAAATTTAACAATTGTTTGAATAGCATCAAACATGCACTTCATTTTAAACATACACTGAAACCTCCGTTCACGAAGTCTTTTTTTACGCAGTATTCAATTTACGTCCCTCTGGGTATTTTTGGAATCGGAGTGACGTGTAGGGACCGGAAATCAATGTCTGACGACATTTTGAAATCCAAGATGGCGGCTTCCGGTTACAGAAAAACTTGGAAATTCTGCCAAATACCCCCACAATATGGGTATTTTTGGAATCGGAGTGACGTTTAGGGACCGGAAATCAATGTCTGACGCCATTTTGAAATCCTAGATGCAACTTCCGGGAACATAAAAACATGGAAATTCTGCCAAATACCCCACAATATGGGTATTATTGGAATCGGAGTGACGTGTAGGCACCGAAAATCAATGTCTGACGACATTTTGAAATCCAAGATGGCGACTTCCGGTTACAGAAAAACTTGGAAATTCTGCCAAATACCCCCACAATATGGGTATTTTTGGAATCGGAATGACGTTTAGGGACCGGAAATCAATGTCTGACGCCATTTTGAAATCCTAGATGCAACTTCCGGGAACATAAAAACATGGAAATTCTGCCAAATACCCAACAATATGAGTATTTTTGGAATCGGAGTGACGTGTAGGGACCGGAAATCGATGTCTGACGCCATTTTAAAATCCAAGATGGCGGCTTCCGGTTTCAGGAAAACTTGAACATTCTGCCAAATACCCCACAATATGGGTATTTTTGGAATCAGAGTTACGTGTAGGGACCGGAAATCAATGCCTGACGCCATTTTGAAATCTAAGATGGTGACTTCCGGTTACAGAAAAATTTCAAAATTCTGTCATATACCACACAATATGGGTATTTTTGGAATCGGAGTGACGTGTAGGCACCGAAAATCAATGTCTGATACCATTTTGAAATCAAAAATGGCGACTTCCGGTTACAGAAGAACTTGTAAATTCTGCCAAATACCCCCGCAATATGGGCATTTTTGGAATCGGAGTGACGTGTAGGGACCGGAAATCAATGTCTGACGCCATTTTGAAATAATGGCATTCTCATTTTGGTTACACTCATGATAAGTACAACTCCATAAATCACAATGGACAGTTCTGAAAACGATAATGCGATTATCATTTGTGTAACAGATCATGATCATATGAAATAGCGATAATCTCAGATCATCATCATCAGCTCTCGTCACTGAAAATTCCCAATTTAAGACAAGGCTAACCAAATACCCTATATGTGTGAATTTTTGCAATGAGGATGACGTATAGAGATCGAAAATCGATGTTTGCCGCCATTATGAAATCCAAGATGGTGGCCATCGATTTAAGAAAAACCTGTCGAAAATTGATGTCCGCCACCATTTGGAAATGCAAGATTACCCTGCAATGTGGGTATTTTTGGAACAGGGATAGCATGCAGATGTAGAAAATTAATATCTGCCGCTATTTGGGAATCCAAGATGGCGGCTATTGATTTAAGAAACAACTTTTCCCTACAATGTGGGCATTTTTGAAACCGGGATGACGTGTGGATGTCTAAAATTGATGTCGACCGCCATGTTGACTAGTGTATTTGTCAGTTCTATTTAAAACCAAAGGCCGCCAAATTTATTCCAAAATGGCGGTTGACATCGATTTTCAACATCTACACATTATTTCAGTTCCAGAAACCCCCATATTGTAGGGTATTTGACATTTTTTTTTCCGAAACCAACGGCCGAGATGACGGATTTCAAAATGGCGACCTATATTAATTTTCAAAATATATGTCTCATCCCGATTCCAAAAATATCCGTATTGTAGGGTATTTGACCTCTAGAACAACTTTTCCGAAGTCAGCAAGTTCCTAGATTTTGAGATACGTTACAAAGTGATTGTTATCATATCAGTAGATTATCGTTTTTGTTGCTGATCATGATGTGTAACACAAATGATAATCCATGATCTTACTGTACACTGATCATGATTCCGTTAACTAGTATTTTTATCGTCGGTAAGCATCGGAAGATAGCATTTTCTTGATTCCCTGTTAATGATTGCTGTAAACATTCCATTTTAGGAGCATTAATGCCTCCTAAGTCAAAATTTCCGTTAGAATTATATTGGCAAGAAATATGATTTCTACCAACTGCAATAGCAGCAATGGTAGCTCCGTTTACTCGCTGAACATTGTTGATTGCAGGTATAGATGAAGAACGGGTACTAATGTAGAATTTGTCCCTCGTCGATCGTTGTTAACAGCAGAGGAATTTGTACCTGGTAAGGAACGTGGAGTGTTTCCTACCTGTCGCTTAGAACGAGATTGTAGGATCGCTTTGCGAGCCTTACATTCCCAAAAATTGGATTTGTGGTTTTCACCACAATTTGAACATTTAAATTTCTTAGGATCTTCCTTCACAAGACAGTCATCCATTGCGTGGGGGGAATCACCACAATTCATGCATTTAGCTGGCATGTAGTTTTTTTTTCGTGACCTCATCTCTGGCACTTACGGCACTGGGTGAGGTTTTGGAAATCTCCTCCAGTCTTCCTGAAGTTTTCCCACTTCACTCGGACATAGAGTATAAGGCTAGCTTTTCAAAGGCCTTAAGGCCTTTAGTTCGTTTTTAATTATTTCCTGCTAGGTTTAATTCATGGCCCTAGTAAATGGCATAGAAAGGAAGCAAATTTGTTAGTAAGTATTAATGAGGTACAGAAAGAGGTGAAGCAGATTGTGCTATATTGTTGTATTTGGAAACCAAAAAATCAATGTAAACGCAATTAGTGACATCACTAATCACTTGTATCGTACAGTGGTTTCACTCACACAACATAACCAATTGCTTCACCTCAGTAATCCAGCGCATTGAGTAGGTATGACGGGAAGCCATACACAACGAAAAGTTCTGAATTTTAATTGTGATGTAAACATTAAGTCACGTTAACTTGTATAGTATGCTGTTTTTAATGATATTTGCAAGTTTTCATAAAATGTCTCCGAGCTTTACGCGTTTTACTACATAAACATATATGCTAAGGGAAATGGATGTAGTGTCGGCCTAAATGCCCCTAATTTGGGCCCATACATAAATTCATCAATCGACTAAATTTTCAAAAGCGACCAAAAATATCCATGAGTACCGTTCCAATGACGCGTTCATCTAAAATAAATTGATAAATAGCAGATTTTTAGCGATGGGCCCAATCTTAGATCCATAGACCAATATTAGAGCCATTTCCTCTATGTCATACTCCATTTATGTGCAACATCCTGAACAGAAATTTACACTAATTTTTCGAATTGTGTATATGGAAAACGTTATTGTTAAATCATCAACGTAACAACGGAATTATACTCATGACCTTCCGCTCACTGAGCAGACATTTGGTGCACTGAACCATTCAGCCCGTCATTTCTTCGCCAAAACTCTCATACCGATGGGAAACCATATTTCACCATAATTATTTCAAAATTCCGCCCCAAATTCTGTCATACACGTGTCTTCCGTCAAACCACATCTCCCGAAAAAGCATCAGCATTGTAATCCAGGCTAACCAGGCTAAAAAAAAAACTGGAAGTCTATAAAAGTCTACTTCAGTCATTTCCAGCTGTGACTCTTTTCCTTCTACGCACCACTCACTCCTACTTGCTACCGATCTTCGAGAAATTTATTTTTAGATTCATTAATTATCTCCACTCCACCGACGACGACGACGACGACGCCGACCGTACTCGCCGTGACAGTTTCGAGGAAATTCCCGAATGCGCCCTTTTTTCCGCTCCAATTTCCCGCATGTTTCATCTTCGGTCGCGGGAAAAAGTAGACCCATCTATCTAGTGGCAGCGGCTGCCACGACGACGACGACGACGACGACAACGATGACTGGTTTTCATCTCATCGTGGTGACGAAACGTAAACAGTGCCACGGGATCGGAAAATTAAATTAAAGAATTTCCCCCCGGCGCGCTCCTCGTCCACCACCATCCGGATGATTTCCGAGAATGATGCCCAACGGGGGCGGAGATGGGGGAAGTGTTCATTCCTCCAGTCGAAAACGAAACATGCGTCACTTGGCATCTCGGGTTGTGTACCACCAGAAACATCGAACCAAGTCGGCTGGCTTTTAATTTTCATTATCGTGTTTGTTGTTTTTGGTTCACTTCTAGGCAATTGTTTCTTATGGTTCACGTCGGAAAAGTTTATTTTTCCAGCGAAGATGTTTCCGTCAGGCAGAACAATATATGCGTGCCGCTCTACGTATGATTGCGTGCGTGTAAAACCAACAAATTGAAACGGAGATGTGCCGTGTAATGGGAAAAGCGAGGGGAATGAAAGGGTTTTCGTGTTGAAATAGATATTTCTTCTCCAACATGTGGAAATTTCAGGACCTTTAAATAGAACCTCACTTTTGCTTGACTTTCCTTGAACTTCCTCCGAACGCAATCGTAATGTGAACCCTGAAACGAATACGAACGGTAGGTAACTCCTCTACATAGTTCTCCGCACACGGGCGCCACGATGGTAATTAGTCACATGCATTTGTTACGCCGTCTGATGCATATTACACACGGCCTTACATCGTTGCTAATGCTTGGAGGGCTGGAAAATAGTTTTGCATAGTGCTACCGTGACAGCAACGCACTCTGGCACAATATGTTGGTTATTAAAATTTTCAATGTCAGCAATGCGGCGCTCCGGAAAATGCTCATACTTGTAGCACTGACTGCCGAAAGGCAGCAGTCAATTGTTTTCGCTCACTGGGCTACCGTTTTGAGGCCTTTTTCAGAAGCGAGGTTAGTGTTTTCCATGTGTGGTCTGCTAGCTAAGCTATGCCAACCTCGTGAACATTATTCAATGCGAGCGCTCCGTTACTCGGTAAAATAGAGTTACGCGGTTGGAACGAGGTGGTGTTTATACAACTGTTGATGTGTGCGGAGCGTTTGGATGCAAATGTTGCGTAAAAGTGGGTTGCATTCGCTTGCTTTTTCGATTGTTGAAATTAGCATTGGTATGGAATTTTCGCGGAATCTGAATTGACTAGATTGGAACGAATTAATTAGCAAAGTGAGTTGATTAGGTTGAAGTTTATTGGTATTTTTACGGTTTACCTTTATCTTTAATGAACGTTAGTGTCATGCCAGAATTATAGGTTTTCACTAAAGTTTCGAAAATTTGAAGCCCGATGATTTTTTTTTCCAATTGCCAGAATCATAGGAACTATCTTTGACTAAAACAAATAAAACATTTACTTACTTAAGTACCTGTACACCACCGGAGGTGCAAAGGGTCAACGTGAAAGACTTCCATCCTGGGGGCTGGGCCCAGGTCAGATTCCTATCGACTTGCTTTATTTCCTTGTTGAGGCTCCGTCGCCATGCCTCTGCTGCGGTGTGCCTCTGCTGCAATGTCCTGCCGGATTCCAATCCAGCGCTTGCTTGCAGATTTCGTTTCCGCCCCGTCGAAGTGTGTGGCCGACCCACCTCCACTTTCGCTCTCGAATTTCTGTTGCTATCGACTTCTGATGACATCGAATATGGAGCTCGGCGCACACCACGTCTCGCTGGCGTATAACAACACAGATTCCACGTTCGAGTTGAAAAATTCGGATTTCGGTGCGTTGACTTATTTGGTTTGATCTCCATACGTTTCGTAATCTCGCAAAGATAGCCCTAGCCTTCTTGATTCGTGCACTTATGTCGCTCTTGGTCCCGCCGTCCGACGCTATTTGGCCGCCAAGATGTTGGAAAATTTCGTTCTTCTCCACTGCTTGCCCCGCTACCGTAAAGTTGGAAGGGTTGCCCGTGTTGACATCCTACGATTTGGTCTTGTTGACGTTGATGGTGAGACCCGTCGCAGAGGAGCGTTCGGCTAGGTCATTGAGCTTACTCTGCATATCAGAGCGCCGTTGTACTAGTGGAGCAACATCATCAGCCAATTCGAAGTCGTTGAGATGCTCCATGGTGATAGGCTGCCAAAGCAGCCCACGGTTCCGTACACGGTCAATTGCACCCACCTTTTTCTTTCTTTATTGGGAGCAGGGAAAAGCCCATTTGAGTGGTGCTTATAAAAGCTTTTTTTCTCAAATGGTCATAAAACCTCCTCATCTTTTCGCATCAACAGAACAGTACATTCCAAATGATACATTATTAACTTAAGACTAAACAAAATACGACCTAATTCTTTTTCTTACTACTACCTATAATTGACTAACTGAGCACTTGACGGAACCTCTTTTTATTAATGGAACGTGACAGATGAAAGCCGAAGACATGGTAACAACGGTTGAACACACGACACATACTACTAAACCCAAGTAACAATTTTGGTTTTATGAGGGTTCTGTAGACCATGATTTAGACTTGTAGAACGCTATAAAACCTCTATAAAGCTTGCAATGTTACTTTGGAAAGGCTCATTAAAGCCATAATTAGTACGGAATGTCGATATACGCATGAATTGATGAGAACGGAGAGTACGACGACGAATATCAAAATTCAACTCACGTAACACTGTAGGAAAATCAATGTGAGATTGAACAACATCAGATATGAAACAAGCCTTAGTTACATTCCTACGAACTTCCAGAAGGTCAAGGTCAATTAATTTACAACGATCTTCATATCTAGGGAGATTATATGGATCATTCCAAGGCAAACATCGAAGAGCAAAGCGAATAAACTTATGTTGGATAGCTTCTACTTGCTGTACGCTGTTCTGATAGTAAGGAGCCCAGACCACAACTGCATACTCCAATGTGGAGCGAACTAAAGAACAATACAGGGTCTTCAAACAGTGAATATCCGAGAATTCTTTTGCAGCACGAAAAATAAAGCCCAGGCATTTATAAGCTTTGGAGATTATATATCCTACATGATCTTTAAAAGTAAGTTTCGAATCTAAGAGAACACCTAAATCCTTAACAGTAGATTCTCTCTTTAGAGATATTCCGGCAATGGTGTAATCAAATGAAATGACAGAACGTTTACGTCCAAAGGAAATTACTGAGCATTTGTTGGCATTCAAGCTCATACGATTAGTTGCGCACCATTTGGAAAAAGGTTGAGTTCTTTCTGAAGGAAATGTGCATCTTCTTCACAGGTTATTACATAATAGAGTTTGAAGTCATCATCATACGAGAGCTTAAAATATTTGAGCACTAGGTTGACGTCATTCAGGTACAGCAAGAATAAGAATGGTCCAATATGACTGCCCTGTGGGACACCAGATGTGACATGGAATGGTTTTGATATAGTATTACCAATTTTGACCGACATTGAACGACCAACCAGATAAGAGTTTAGCCAATCTAGCAACGAACCAGAGAAACTAAGGCGTTCAAGCTTTGCGATTAAGATTTCATGATTGATTTTATCGAAAGCAGCTGAAAAATCAGTATAAATGGCATCGACCTGCTTGTGAGCTTCTATAGTCTTGATGATTAAGGACGTGCATGGAACCAGATTGGTGCAGGTGGATCTCTTCGGCATGAACCCATGTTGTGTCGTGGAAACGTAGTTAAGACAATGATGCTTGAGGAAGTCGAGGACAATCAGCTCAAATAGTTTAGACGTATCACATAGTGCAGCGATTCTTCTGTAGTTTGAAACCTCTCGTTTATCGCCTTTTTTGTACACGGGAAAAACGAATGATATCTTCCATGTTTTAGGAAAAGATTCGGATGAGAGCGAGCGGTTGAAAATAATAGCTAGAGGATGCGAGAGAGCAGCACTACACTTCTTCAAGATGATAGATGGTATGCCGTCCAGACCGGGGTTTGGTGAGCATTTCAACCGAGCGCAAGCTGATTCAATAGTATTATGTGATATCCGTGAATGAGGACCAATGGCAGAGCGGGGAGGTACATTAGCTGCAACATCAGTCACCAGATGTAGGTCAAATGATTCATCAGTAAATACTGCTGAGAATTGTCCTTTGAAAAGGTCAGTTATGGCCGGAAGAGAAGAAGCTTCTTTATGGCCGAGCTTCATGGTTGAAGGTAGTCCTATTTCCTTCCGCTGTTCGTCGATATATGACCAGAACTTCTTAGGATTGTCTTTTAAATTACGTTGAATTCGACGCAGATAAGTATGAAACAGTTTCTTGTTTAGCCGTTGGTATCTACTGTTGCAGGCGAGGTAATACGACCGTATGTAGGAGTTACGATTCTTGGACAGTTTTTTTAAGAGCCGATCTTTTAACCGACTTCAGGCGCTTAAGAAGGTTGTTGGACCAGGGTGGGTACACAGGATGTTTACACACTATTTTGGGGGTGAACTGATCTATGGCGTAAGCAACGACGAAAGTGAAGACTTCAACTGTTGTTTCGACGCTCAAATCATGCAACATGTTCTCCCAACCGATAGAGGATTAAAATAGATTCATTTTCGAGAAGTCAGTTTTTCTGAATGTATAACGAGTGGCTTCGGTGACAGGGATGAATTCATAAGGAACACATTCCTTTATGAACAATTGAAGAGGCGGATGATGGCGGCATTCCTTAACAAGAGGGGTTGGAGCGTCAGAAACAGTATTATCGTGATTGAGATTTTGGCTAACAAAACAGAGATCAAGCAAGCGATGGTTGGAGTTACAGACAGAGTTGAGCTGGATGAGTCCCGCTGTAGTATAATCATCCAGGAGTTGATTTTGAACTAGGTTCATCGATGAGTGCGCAAGGTCAGGATGCAGGTAATCCGGTGAACTTTCCAGCACGTTGAGATGGAAGCGCCACATCGAATTTCAGAGGACACTTCTAAACTGCTAAGCGGTTTACTTTTCGGAGACGGGCAGAAGCGAGAGCAGAGGTGTTGGATTATTTCTTTCACCAGATTTGCAATTTAGGACTGGAATGTAAACTTTTCAAAAAATTGAAGATGAAGCTTGCGTAGCGAGTAAATTCTATGGCACGTAATTAATTCGTTCAGTACGTCTACAGTGTCATTCTCACAGCTAATGTCATAATTGCAGTTCCCTTTTCAACACACCAACCCAACTGCAATCCGACGCCCGTGTCAGAATCTAGGGCGGTTTGTTTCTCTAACGACTAGCCAAAACCAACCACCCGGATGCCACCCTCTTCCTGCTGAAACTGAAGTGAATGCTCATTGAAAAGTTTCAGAAGAAGACGAAATCCAAAGAACGCTACTACGCTGATTCGCAAACCCATCGACACAAACTCCGAAGTGCTTTGCGTGGTATTCAAACTGACTGGCACCAAGCCATACTCACTGCTGGAAATCGTCCTGTACGAAACGAACCAGCCCAACATCAACAACCTCATCGAACTGATCCTGGCCGACTCCTCCATCGACACCCTTGCCATCATCAACTCCCTCAGGAATAACAGAGTGAAGGTGTCCGACGTGCAATCCGTGTTCGTAATTCTGTGGTTGCGCTGTTGCAAAACCAACTACCTCGATGTGCAGCATATTAACTTTCTGCTGCCGTGGACGATGGCGCAGAACTTCTTTACGCGACTCTACGCCCAGATTAATATCTTAAAACTGTTGGAAAAGTTTTTTGATAAACCCAACCAAAGGGGTTACTGTCCGTTCACCAATATTTACTATGCAATCAATAGCTACCTTAAACAGGATAACGACGAAAAGAACTTGGAAAAGTGCACGAAGGACTTCCACTTCAACAGTATCTTCGACTACGACAATCTTCTGACGTTGGATAATGTGTACCACAATACTCCCAGGGTGTCGGGAATGGCTGCCGAGTACGTGGTCGCTACGAAGATTCTCAAGGAGTGCTTTGAGGTACTGCAGCTGGCTGAGGTCAATGTGGTCGTGGCTGTTGAATTTGATGAACTGGTCAGCGAGAGGAAGGAAAATCTGATCATATTCAGAAGAAGATTGTACCGTTGAAGTATTTGGAGCCGGGTTTGAAGCTGTTGACGAATTTGCTCCAGCTGCGTTTGAAGAAGAAGGTAACCAAACTAACATTTTCAGCATTATAAGCTAACCTTTCCAGCGTTGTGCTGTAAAGTAGCTGAAACAAAGCTGCAGATACAGCTACAAGCAGAATCTTGCAAAATAGTTCTGGAGAGCGTTAACTCAACTTTTTCACAACCATTATTCAATTTGTCAAACGCACTGAATAACATCACCCAATAAACGGTAATGTCACTTCTATGCAAATATTAATCAAATTTCAATTTTTTTGCTTCAAAACAAAGCTAATAAATCAAATATATTACTTAAGCCATCAACTACACAATAATAACATAAACATCCATATTGCTTTTTCACTAACTATACAACCTGTACTCAACTAATAAACTGTGTTAGCGCTGCTTTGGAAGCTATTTTACAGTCAAATAGGTTTATTTTTAAACGTGTGTAGTTTTACAGTTTTTACTCTGCTTCTTTACAAAGCTGAATTAACTAGTCGAGATAAGTGATTCATATGCACTATCATAAAGCCTCTACTCAGCAATCTTGTTGCAGAAAAGCATGTAAATTTGTTTACGTCAGTTTAAAGTGTTGGCGTAGCGAAGTTGGTAGTATCAAGGTTCGTCAATGCGGTCGTCTGGAGTTCGATTCCAGGTTCCAGTACAGCGTGAATAATTTGGTAGTAATAACTCATTTCGATTAATTTGATTAGCAGAAAATGAACATGATACATTCCTCTAACAAAAAAAAAAACGTAAACAATATTTAACCTGGCATCAAGAGAAAACTGTGCAGTGATTATTGGATAATCGGGTAAAGGTTGAGTAAGTGCCTTTCAAGTTCACACACAACTAAATAGCAGGAAAACAACTGTATAGAAGCGTTAATAGATATACAATAAGAGCTTGTCCCAACCGTCACAACAGCCATAAGTAGCTGACTAAGTTCGCCAGATTTGCTTGTAAAGAGATTGAGTAAAGTTTCCCGCATATCGTATAACATTTGAATACAGCTTTAAGCTGTATAAATGAAATGAGCAATGCGTTTACAATGCGAAAATTGTTAGTTGGTTTCTTCGGCTATGTCGTTATAACAATATCGTATGGAACAATAGCTTCTTTTGGGGCAAGATGGGTCACGGGGTAAGAAGGGTCATCTACTTGGGTAGTGTAGCCGCAATGCATTGAACCTATTGAATTGGACATATATTTAATGGTTCGACAAGTTCTGCATCGCAAAATTTGCGGGTTCAAAAGTTCTAAAAGTTATCTGAAGGCAACTCTGCTGAGAATTTTAAAATAAAAAAAGAGCAAGATAACTGTTTTATAGATACTCTAAGTCAATTCAGGAAACATGGTCTAAAATGGTCAATTCAAAAGATAAAAAAAAAAGTTTGCCGAAGAATATATACTCTGCACATAAAAAGTAAAATATTAGATTTCAATGATTATAAGCTCCATCCTAATATTAATTGACACCAAAATGAGGACTTAACTGTATGAAACAACTTTGTAAAAGACACTTTTTTCTTAACGTTTCAATCTCAGGCACTAAATTCAACTTTCCTGCTAAATTCCCATTCTGGACCACTGGTCTAGACTTCACAAATGAAAACATAGTGTGTGCTGATAAAGTAGGGTAGATAACTACTTTGGTCTAATCGCCCATTTTGGGCCTATCGAGCGGAAAACGTAAAATAAATCCATGATTTCGGCGTTAACGAGCCAATTATGCGTTTGGTACGATACATGAGTTCAAAAGCTATCGAACAAAGTCAGTAAGAACGCATGATATGAATGTTTGCACCCATTATTCTCAAAAACACATCCGATTGGCCGAAGTGAATTCAATGGCGTTTCAATGCGTCAGGCCGAGTTTAGAATCCGTAGGCCATGTTTGGGTCAAGAAACAATGTTATATTTTTAACAATATCTCAACAATTTAAATATTATGGTACGTACGGAAAGGTAAATAAATTAAGAAGTCAACAAATCCGCTTGAAAAATCAAGGCAAAGGTCACGTTGTGATAATATCTAACCCGAATCAAGTTAATTGATTTTTTGACCGACAAATCGACAAAGGACCTATTCAAAAATTATTCCGCCATAATGTGAAAAATCAATACATTTTGCAGCACTATTTAAACCGTACACTGAAACAAGGACCATACTTAGGAATGCTATTTTGCAAAAAAACACTTATTTTCAATATAATCACGCTTATTACCGTTAAATCTACTATGAATTCAGTATAGTAAAATGTAATGAACTTGTGTTCTGCAAAAATCTATTGGTAAAGGTATTTAATTTAAACCTGCAATACAGTGTTTTTCAAATGGATTTTGTTCAGTGTAGTCAGTCAATCAGTCACCAATAGAAAAGCAGGCGAATGGCATTAGACGGCGTAAATCATCTTGCCGAAAAATGAGATTTGTGGTTTGCACCACAATTTGAACATTTAAATTTCTTAGGATCTTCCTTCACAGGACAGTGAGGTTTTATACATTCCCTCCAGTCTTCCTGAAGTGTTCCCATTTCACTTCGACATGAAGCATAAAGCTAGCTTTTTGTGAGGCCTTAAGTTTGTTTAGTTCACTAGACGTGAAGTGAACTAAATAAAAATCATTGGAAATCCCGTTGCGTGAAACGCCAGGACGGGGTTTCATTTTCATTTTGATTACTTGGACAGGCTTAACTCCAAGTAATTTAGTCAATTCATCTTTGATGTTATCCAGGAATTCACTACTGAGCAGAGTTTTCAAAAACCAAGGAAAAAATGCGTATTGCTTTTCAGTAAGATACTGGAGAAGACGCACTGCATACAGCGAAGAGAAAACTTGATTTTAACTAAGTTCAAAAGTTCCGTGAGAAGAGCATGGAAATCGGAATGGATACCACAATAGGGGCAATTTGGCATGTTTAATGGAATTTTGCCTGGATGATAGATCATTCATTCATTACTCAAATAAATTTAATCAGAAGGGAGATCAAAAGATTGCCCTTTTCTTTTGCGTTTAGGCGCCATGGAGGCAGTAAATTTGGATTTATTTGGTGTGGATTTCATCAAATTTAAGTCAAAATAATCCATGATTTATGCATTGCATCATAACCCCGAGCAATTAGCTTTCATTATGCTGACGAAATGGCAGTGAAGGAACGCATGTCGCATGAGGGGGGCAACTTTCAACCTTTGCGAGTTCATGATCTCCAACTGGAGATCTCGAATCGCGCTCTAGTGTGCGTGTCATCCAGGAGAAATTTTCTGCTTTGCAAACGCTCTGAGGCGCTTTGCAAACGCTCTGAGGCGCTTTCCAGCGCAGCTCGTGGTTATTGATCACCCATTACTATTTGACTCTTCTGCCGTCTGGCATTGACAAATTACAAAGATATGTTTGATTTTTTGGTCAGGATCAACAGTTTTGAAATAAACTACACGCCATCTTAAAGTTACAACTTTACCGATGACGGGAACTTTCTATGTGGTCAGCATCATTTGAAATGAGGCAGTAGAATATGTTTCTCATTAGTGACGCCTAGTGATATATTTTCGAACTAAACTATCCTCTATCAAAAACGATTCAATCAACATCTCAACAGTTTTGCCTATGACCAGAACTTTCCATATGGTAAGAATCAATAGAAAGCAGTGAAAACAATATTTTTTCCCTAGTGTCTACTAGTGAGTAAAGTTTTAACGACAATACCCGCCATTAGAAAGGCCTCGTTCAAATGATCAATATTTCCGGGACAGAATTCATCACAAATGGGAACATCTTCGCCCAAACCGAAATGATTCTGTGTTGTCAGGATCATTAGAACCAGATTCAGCGGAAATCTCTAAATGTCCACCAATTAAGTTCAGAAAAGGTCCCTCAATGTTTGTTGTTTTCCAAGAGTATTTACTCTTATGGTATCCATATAGTAGATTTTTTTGTTATAAAGGGTGATACGGTCAAAATTTGGTCAAGGGAAAACGCGTGTAAATCGGTGAAATCGTTTATTTAAAAAATCAAATTAAATTTCTTTTTCAAGTTCAATTAGTATAAAATTCAGGAAAAATATTCAGTTAGGCTTCCGCTTTTCCAAATCCGAATTGCCGGGCCTTACGCTTGACCCCTGCCATCAGATTTTGTACAGCCACCTTGTCCACCTTCTTCGCCGCAGAAAGCCAGTTTGCCTTGAACTGCTGCTCGCCCTTAGCAGTTTTTTTGGTCTTCTTTAGGTTCCGCTTGACAATAGCCCAGTATTTCTCAATTGGGCGGACCTCTGGCGTGTTGGGAGGGTTCTTGTCCTTGGGAACCACCTGCACGTTGTTGGCGGCGTACCACTCCATGGCCTTTTTACCGTAATGGCAAGATGCCAAATCCGGCCAAAACAGTACGGAACAACCGTGTTTCTTCAGGAAAGGCAGCAGACGTTTATTCAAACACTCTTTCACGTAAATTTCTTGGTTGACAGTCCCGGAAGCTATGAAAATGCTGCTTTTCAAGCCACAGGTACAGATGGCTTGCCAAACCAGATATTTCTTTGCGAACTTTGACAGTTTCATGTGCTTGAAAACATCTGCTACCTTTCTCCTTCCTTTTGCCGTATAAAACTCCTGTCCCGGAAGCTGCTTGTAGTCGGCTTTGACGTAGGTTTCGTCGTCCATTACCACGCAGTCAAACTTCGTCAGCATCGTCGTGTACAGCCTCCGGGATCGCGCTTTGGCCGTCGTATTTTGTTTATCATCGCGATTTGGAGTCACTTCCTTCTTGTAAGTCGATAGTCCGGCTCGTTTTTTGGCTCGATGCACGGTTGTAGACGATACACCCAGCTTATTTGCGGCATCTCGGAGAGAGAGGTTAGGGTTTCGCTTGAAACTACCGGCAACTCTCTTTGTCGTCTCAGCGGCTTCCGGTTTTCGATTTCCCCCCGATCCAGACTTGCTGGCTGTCGACAAACGTTCCCCAAACACTTTAATTACATTTGTAACGGTTGATTTGGCAACTTTTAGCGATTTTGCCAACTTTGCGTGCGAGTAGCTCGGATTTTCGCGATGCGCGAGCAAAATTTTGATACGCTGCTCTTCTTGCTTGGACGGCATTTTGACAACTGAAGAGTGAATTCCAAAATCAAAATAGGAGCAACATTCTACACACACACACCTTCAAAATGAGGGGTGTTAAGGTTTTTTAAATGCAAAATTGAAAGAAATACGTCAAGTTGATATTGACCAAATTTTGACCGTATCACCCTTTAAATAAACTAATTTGTCTACCTTTTTCTCTCTTTACAGGTACATCTTTTGGACACGCAACAAAGACAAAAGCAAAATGGAAAATGCTTTGATGACTTTCAAGTATTATAGCTCAATATCACTTAAAGTTTGTAGTACAAAATGCTTTCACATTGTTTTCCAAAAAGTTTCTTCAATGTTCAAACATATTTAGTTATTGTTTGAAAACACGAGGTATTCTCGAATCATGATTATGAACTGACACAAGATGACCAAAGCCAAATAGGGGTAAATACCTTCCCCTGTCGATTTCTAAGTAGAAAACCCATACTGATCCACCGGGCAGGTGTATAGAACCTTTGTTACATAGGCCAATCTCGTTTTTGATATTTTCCTCTTCTTTTTTTTTTCCTTGATTTATTTTCTGTCGATCTTGTTTTCCGTGCTGAGCACCAATGCTACCGACGCCAGGGAGGCAGCTCTCACACCTGGACCCTACCTATCGACACATCAACTCATGAACCGGGACCAACGGCTTTACACAGAAAAAAATTCTGAATATTAACTATCGCGTAGAATCTCCCTTCGTTTAACTTTGAGCTATACTTGGCATAAACAACGAAATCGTTTACAAGCTTTCATACAATATTGCTAATTTATGCGATATTGCGTTAAAATTTACTCGAAATATCGCGTAAATTTATGCCAAATCTAGCGTTAATTTTATGTGCGCTATATTTCGCAGAAATTTACATGAATTTTTCGAACGGTGTACTTTACGCTTACAGGAAGGCATGATCAGAGATGTTATGCCTCAGAACATCCCGATGGCGCCAACTGGAACTGAACCCAGGCCTGCTGGGGTGAGAGGTAATCACGCTTACCACTACACCACCGGCGCCGCTTGATATTATCTTGAAAAAAAATAGGCCCTAAGATTGATTGCATTTGTATCGTTTTCAATTCCTTCCAGGGTTCCTAAAACATGGGCACTTCAAATGACTACCATGGACATAGGACCTATTCAAAAATCAATCAAGATTAACATTGGACATGTTTCAGTGTGGGAATCATCCATGCTTGACCTTCTTTAATTTCTGGTTTTCCACATTTTCTTCATGTTTGTACCAGTTTTGATAGCGATTGTATGAATGAGAATGATTCATGGACCAATTCAATGCGAACTCAAAGGGAAAGACAACTAAGATAAATTTGAAATTATTATCAACTATTTCGACATTTCATCGATAATTTCTAATTATTTCAAAAACTAAAATTAGTAAAAGACAGACCTTTTCATGCTGAACAACAATTGTTCTACAGATACTTTTATTTGTAAGTCTAAGTCAAGAAAATAAAAATATCAAAACACATTCCGTTGTGTAGTTTTAAGCTTTCAGTCTGTGCAACCTCTGGTTGAAGATGGTGATAAGTTTTTTTTTTATAATTCCAACCAGATATCGAGATGGATTCCAAGGAAATCAAGTTCGGCGAATCATCTTACAGGAATTCTGAGAATAATGCGAAAAGAATTCTGATGATGATGATGATTGAGAATACCACTCATGTAGCAAGGCGCCTGCACATAGCAATGGGCAATCAAATCTGGACGGCTTGATCAAGTCCCACTGACAAATCATATTCAGCTTGGCGCTGTATGAAGGGTCAAAAACGGACCCCAAGATCATATAATTCGCAATGGAACAAGCCCTCGAACTGAAGGATGCCCCATGAGTGTGGAGAAGAGCCCGCTCTCTATCCACGAAATGTTAGCAACAGGAAGTTGGCAATCCCACTCTCCCTATCCAAATCGCTTCAATCGGTTGCTCTGTTGGACCTTCCCTTCCCTTTTGTATATGTATTTTTTTTTTTTTTAATAATCCATTTATTTGTCAAGGCTCAAATGCGTTAGCTTTGCGGAGCCGAATATTTTTTACATTATTGTGTGTGAATATAATTTTCTTACAACTAATGTTAGTAGAACGGGGGCCGATTACTCGCGGTTTACTCGAGATTAGGGATTACATTTATTGATCATTTGGAGGGAGGACAAGGGAAAGCATTTTGAACTAATTTAAAACTTAAACGTAAAGGATGACTAAAACACAAAACACTAAACACATACATCAACAGCTTTAAGAAAGTCGTAAATAAGCTTCATAAAGTCGATATCACGGCAAGCCAAGACGTCTCTAATTGGCTTAAAGGGTTGTTTTCCTCGGACCCTAAGGGAATCACACAGAACGGATCTCGCCTCACAATGCAAGGAGCAGGACCAAACAACATGCTCGATGTCGTGATAACCGTTTCCACAGGTACATAAGTTGCTGTCGGCGAGCGTAATACGGAAGAGGTGGGCGTTTAACGAACAGTGATTGGACATGAGCCTGGACATTACACGAATAAAATCACGACTCATATCCAACCCTTTGAACCAGGGTTTGATCGACACCTGTGGGACAATAGAATGTAGCCATCTTCCCAGATCACCATCATTCCACTTTTGTTGCCAGTTGGCGAGGACTTGCTGACGAGAGATCGTGAAAAATTCGTGGTAGGCGATTTGTCGCTCGTAAATATCGCCTTCCATAGCGCCCACCTTGGCCAGCGAGTCCGCTTTCTCATTGCCCGGGATAGAGCAATGAGAAGGGACCCATACCAAGGTGATGACATGTGAGCTGTTTGATAAAGCACTCAATGACGATCGTATTTCCTGGAGGAAATACGCCGAGTGCTTCATCGGCCTCATTGAACGCATAGCCTCCAGGGAGCTTAGACTATCCGTAAAAATGAAATAATGGTCAGGTGGAAGTGAGGCAATACGCTCTAACGTGTACGATATAGCTGCTAGTTCAGCAACGTATACCGAACACGGCTTTTGAAGCTTGTATGAGGCGCTATGAAGATCGTGGAATACTCCAAAACCAGTGGACGCATTTATCACCGACCCATCTGTGAAAAATCTCTTCTCGGTGGGGACGTGGCGGTATTTGTTCGCAAAAATAGTTGGGACAATCAGGGCACGGTGAGGCTCTGGAATTCCTTGAATTTCCTGCCTCATTGTGAGATCGAATCTCACGGAAGAACCACTGAAATGATGGGAGACAGCGCGATTGGGGTTGAACGAGGAGGGGCCGATGTCCAGAGTCATGTACTCGTAGTACAAGCTCATGAATCGTGTTTGAGGATTCCGCTCTAGCAGCTTCTCAAAGTTTTCGATCACCAGCGGGTTCATGACTTCACAGCGGATGAGGAACCGGAACGATAAATCCGCAAAACGATTTGTTAAGGGGAGGACGCCCGCAAGAACTTCAAGACTCATGGTATGCGTCGATTGCATACAACCTAGCGCGATTCGAATGCAACGATATTGAATCCTTTGGAGCTTCAATATGTGCGTCCCCGCCGCCGATTGAAAGCAAAAGCTACTGTACTCCAAAATCGAGAGAATGGTGGTCTTGTAGAGTCTTATCAGATCTTCCGGATGGGCTCCCCATGAAGTGCCGGTAATGGAACGAAGGAAATTGATTCGCTGTTGGCATCTCTGCCTCAGATACGCTATGTGTTTTCCCCAAGTGCACTTGGAATCGAACCAGACACCTAAATACTTAAACGACATGCTGTGAGTGATTGTTCTACCCATAAGTTGAAGCTGAAACTGTGCTGGATAAAGCTTCCTAGAAAAAACAACCATCTCTGTTTTCTCCGGAGAGAATTCGATACCCAGATTCATTGCCCAAGTAGACAAATTATCCAAGGTATCTTGCAATGGTCCTTGCAGGTCCGGTGCTGTTGGTCCAACCATGGAAACCACGCCGTCATCTGCAAGCTGCCTTAGCGTGCACTTTTCGGCCAGACATTCATCAATGTCTTTGACATAGAAGTTGTACAGGAGGGGACTTAAACATGAGCCTTGTGGAAGACCCATGTAGCTGATTCGTGCAATTTCCGTGTTGCCATGAGAGAAGCTCTTTCGTTTCTCGGACAACAAATTAAACAGGAAATTGTTGATAATCGGAGAAAGCCCACTCGCATGGAGTTTTTCCGAAAGGATGTCGATGCAAATAGAATCAAACGCCCCTTTAATGTCCAAGAAAACTGAACCCATCTGCTGCTTTTCAGCATAGGCTAATTGGATTTCAGTTGAAAGCAACGCAAGGCAGTCGTTCGTCCCTTTGCCCCTACGGAATCCAAATTGCGTATCTGAGAGTAAGCCATTCACCTCGACCCACTTGTCCAGACGAAGAAGAATCATTTTTTCTAACAGCTTCCGAATACACGACAGCATCGCGATGGGACGGTACGAATTATGCCGAAGCGGGTTTACCGGGCTTCTGGATGGCGATAACTCTCACTTGTCTCCAATCATCCGGAACAACGTTGAGCTCAAGGAATCGATTGAACAAGTTCAACAATCGCCTCTTTGTGACTTCTGGGAGGTTCTTGAGCAGGTTGAACTTGATTCGATCAATTCCCGGAGCTGAGTTATTGCATGAAAGAAGAGCAATTGAGAATTCTACCATCGAAAACGGGGAGTCCATGTCATCGTTTTCCAGCGGCGGATCGCGAGTGTTGCATCGGACCGGAACCGAATCGGGACAAACCTTACGCGCGAAGTCGAAAATCCACTTGTTAGAGTACTCCTTGCCCTCGTTGACCGACGATGCCGCGTTACGCATTCTCCTGCCGACATTCCAGAGCGTTTGCATGGAAGTCTCTCGCGATAGCCCTTCGACGAACCGACGCCAGTAACCGCGTTTTTTGGCCCTGACCAAGCTCTTAAACTTTTCCTCTAGCTCCATATACCGCTCAAAGTATTCGCGGGAACCGTATTTACGAAACTGTTTAAACGCGGTAGACTTCTCTTTATTCACGTCGGTGCATTCCTGGTCCCACCACACAGTGGGAGGACGTTTGCGAATGGTAGTGCCAGGAACAGGCTTCGTTTGTGCTTGAAGCGCGCAATCCACTATGAGCCGCGATAGGAAGGAGTACTCATCCAACGGAGAGAGAACGTCGACCGATTCTGAACCGTCACGGACCGCGTTCGCGTATTCTTCCCAATTGATGTTTCTCGTGAGATCGTACGCGATGTTGATTGGACACTGTGAAGATGAACCGTTGGAAATCGAAATTTTGATGGGCAAATGATCACTACCATAGGGGTCTTGGATTACCTCCCACATGCAATCCAATGATAGTGAGTTCGAACAGAGTGACAAGTATAGTCTGCTCTCTCTTGCTGGAGGTTTGGCTATTCGAGTTACTTCACCGGTGTTTAGAATGGTCATATTGAAATCGTCGCATAGGTCATAGATGATGGTTGAGCGGTTGTCATCGTACAGCTCTCCCCAGCCTGTACCGTGGGAATTAAAATCCCCTAAGATCAACCGCGGCTCAGGTAGCACTGAGCAGATGTCAGATAGCGCTCGCCGAGAAACAGCCGTTCTCGGAGGGATGTATAACGAGGTAATACTGAAGGTTTTACCTCTAATATTCACCTGACATGCGACAATTTCAATACCTGACACTGGAGGAAGGTCGATTCTGTAGAATGAGTGTTGTTTGTTGACCCCTAGGAGCACCCCACCGTACGAATCTGCACGATCGAGACGGATAATGTTGTAGTCGTGAAGAGAAAGGTTAACATCTGGAGAGAGCCATGTTTCGCAGAGAGCAAACGCATCACAGTGTATGTTATGCAGTAAAAATTTGAATATGTCTAGTTTTGGTAAAATGCTTCTACAATTCCATTGAAGGAGAGATACCGTATCATTTTTTGGAAAATTATCCATCGAAGGATACGAATGAAGCAAGGAGGGGCCACTTGGAAGCAAATTGCTTCAGAAAAGGTTTCACGATTGGAAGCATCATGTTAATGATGCTCCGAAGAGGGTCAGTGATGTTGAACAGATCGAGAATGCTGTCCACAATTCCAGAAAGCGTGAACATGGCGTTCTGCTGTTCTGGTTGCAAAACTGGGACATCTGGGGTTTTAGATGTTCCCGGAAGCCCCGGAAATTCTTTGTCATAATCGACAGGCTTAAAACCAGGTGGATTGGGTTTCGGTTTATTTCCGTGACCTCTTGATTTATCCAAGTGGGCTTGGGAGTCAGTTTTTTTAGTTTTCTGCGAGTCATTCTTGGATCGCTTCCTTGAAGGACCTTTGAAAACAAAAGGACTTCCGTCATTGCCCTCTGAGTCAGTGTCGTCCTCGTCAACTGGGAGAAGATTGAACGGATTATTGTTTTCTTTTTCCGGAGTGATTTTGGGAGGAGGATTGAAAGTCTTCAAGATCTCCGCAAAGGAACGCTGAGAGCGCGCCTTCAGAGACCGTTCAAGTTTTTTTCCTTGCTGTTTATACTTCGGGCAATCTGCGAGAGGATGCGGAGGTGCCAAACAATAAACACATTTAGGAGGAGCACCACAAGCACCCTCCGCATGCTTTTCGCCGCACTGATCGCATCGTGGCTTGTTGCCGCAGAAGGCGGCGGTGTGGCCTAATTGTTTGCACTTGGTGCAGTTCATCACCCTTGGTATAAACAACCGCACAGGAAGTCGAACCCTCCCAATTCGGACGTAATCTGGCAGAGTCGATCCGGAGAAAGTCACTCGAAACGAGTCAGTCAGCGAATAGATTTTTTTTGTCCCGTCGAGGGATGCTGACTGCATTTGGGTGCAGTCAAGAATCTTGACTTCTGGAAGAACGGGGTTCTTGAAGACACCAACCCCCCTCTTCAAGAAGTCATCGCAGGTCAAACTCGCTTCGGTGACCACTCCTTCGATTTCCACGTCACGACTGGGAATGTAAACGCGGTACTCTAGCGTAAAAAGCTCGCAGGCAACAATCTCATTCGCCTGCTTGCGGTTACCAACAGTGACGCGCAGTTTGTCTGGCCTCACCTTCAAAATGTCGGTCACTGACGAGAAACGTTTGAATAGATCTTTTTCGATCTGGTTAACGTTAAGCGGTTTTTGTTTGGGTCGGAAAAAAACAACCCATGGGCCTGTCGAGGCGTCTGGGTATGACTTATGGCGGGGGGCAGTTTTTGTTTTCTTGGCGGGGTTAGGCGGAGTAGGGGGACATGGTTTTGGCGGTGTGGGGGGAGAGGGATTAGGTGGGGTAGGGGGAAACGGGTTTGGTGGTGCGGGGGGTGACGGTGCTGGTGGTGTTGGTGGCGATGGATTAGGCGGGGTAGGAGGAGATGGGGTAGGCGGTACGGGCTCCGGTGCTCGTTTTCGCCTGGGCCGCTTCGGGATGGTTCCGGTGTACTTCTTCACCGTGGCTGACGTTTCCACGTCGGACAGTTCGTCTTCAGTGGGAAGGGCAGGGAGGGTATTCCCTCCGCCATCACTATTACCATCCATTGCGGGGCAACTGCCACCGCAATAGATACAAAACAACTACACACAGGGAACACACAGGGACAAGAGAAAAAGAAGAAGAAGAAGAAAATATTTGCGTGGGATGGGAGAAAGGGGAAACTAAAACAAAGGGGCAATAAATAAAACTTATTCGCTACTTAACTACACCGGCACAAAGCGTGTGTGTGGAAACGCTGTTATCACGTGGTGCGTTGGTGTTGGTCCACGCTGCTATCCGGTGGTGATGGTTGGTGTTGGTGGGTCGGCAAGCTGGTGATACGACACGCTTCACTATCACTTGCACACCCTCGCGACGGCGTGAAAAAATGATGGACTTGACGACGCCGTTAACTCCGGTGATGGATTACCGGGATGAATTAAAGCTGGATGGTAACTCCAAGGGGCTCGGCCGATGGAATTCCACTTCCTCTGTTGGACACTGGTCACTTGGGGCACCCAATGGGGGGTGAAAAAAAACCGCTCGGGCGGAAAAAACACCGAAAAAACTAGATGCCGCGCAACTGAAACCGGGACGTTGTTAACCGACTGAATGCTCAACTAGGAATGTATATGTATTTAAATGTATATTGAAATTGATATGTTTTATATAATGATTCATCAATAACAGTCACTTACCTTGATATCAACAGTTTAGAATGATCTTACAATGTATAGTTTTTTTTATATTGCAACCATTTTGTTCGTCGTCTCTCATAAGTCTTTCGTTATTTTTTGTTTAACTGATATGAATTTCACATCTATTTGTTAATTTTACTTTTATCTCTACCTATTTTTACTTGAATTTTCTGTTTATTGATCCTCTTGCATATCTTGGCTTCATTTCCACTTGATTTTTTTTTTTTCCAATGTTTGTATTTATCTCTTTCATTGTCAATTTCATCCGTAGATTCCCCATCTGATATTTCGCTTGAACTATCTTTATAAATTGTTTCAGCTGCTTTTTTGAGTTTTTCTCTATCTCTAACTAACTCTATCCAATCTCTCTCTGTTAATTCTCTACATCTATTTTTATCTTGCTCCAAAGAATCCTGCCAAGTTAAACTAGGTCTTCCTTCTTTCTTTTTATTTGAACATTAATTGACATACTTTTCTAAGAGGATGTTCCCTTTCCCTGCGCATAATGTGTTCGAGGTAGCTTAACCACCCTATTCTTATTTTTTTGTTGATCGTTTTACCCTCCAATAGATGAGGGACCTAATGAGAGTATTAATGCATCATTCAATGTGAATTCTGAAGAGAATGTCAACGACTTTGTGGGAACAATCCAATCCAGGGAAATTCTTTGTGAATTTTCAGGAAATAAAGATTTTTTTTTACTATGGTCACTTTCACACTCTTGGGTCAAACGTAATTTGTCCAGGGTTAAACTCGTTACTTTGGAGTGAGAGTTATGGATATAAACACAGACAACTCTTAGGAAAATTACTAGGGGAAATTTTAAGAGATTTTTAACAAATCCCTGAGAGCGTTTCAAGAAATTTCGTAGGAATCATTGAAGGGAATGTTAATCCGAGTTGGAGCTTACCACCATACGAGTGTTCTGAAGTGAGTACATTGCAAAATCTGAGAAGAATTTCTTAAAAAATTAAATTTTGATGATTACTTCAAGGAATTCTAAGGAATTTTCCAAAGATATTCTGAAGCAAAATTTGCTGAGCATAATTGCAAAGAAATTAAGGAACTTATACCAAAAGAACTTTGAAGTCCGATTTTTGACATAGAACGTAGGTCAAAAAACCAAAATCGGCCGCGTTACGAAAAGTGATCAGGTTTTGACAACTTATAACTCAGTCAATAGCGGATGGAATTTTAACTTTAAACAAGCCAATTGATTGGAACTTTTTCAACAAATCAACTAAATGAAAATTTTATCAATGTTCAATAGGTCACTTTTGAAAATTACACGAACGTTCAACTGTTGCAATGGTGATAAAAATTATCACTGATTGCCTGCAAAAAGTGCTTTCCCTAATACAGATTTCAAAATCGAATTTCATCCGGTCTCGCCGAACGGTGCTTTATTCAATCACCGTGTTTGGTGGTGTCCGGTCGGTCGTCATCAACAGCAGCAGCAGTAGTGCTTTCGGCGCGTGGCGTTGAACATTGTTCTTCAGTACACAACGAAATGCTGCCCGCAAGCAGCGAGTTGCAGCTCACATGAGCGTCCATTCCCTGATGAAGAACGAAGAAGCCGCACCGCTACTGATCGGATTCAGTTGCTCGTTGTGAGTCGCTGAGGGCCATCTATGCAAAGCGCGTCACCCTCGTTCCAAACAACATACAGCTCGGCAGACTCATTCGTGTTGAACACCATAATAGTTCAGCATTACTCAACCATCACGACAGACCGGTTCTTTTCAGGACCACCGTAAATTATTGTTGTTTAAGAGTTAATTTTCATTGAACGTTCGCTCGCCTTGTTGTCAGCTACATTTCTCCCAAAGCTCTTTGATAATGAACCCAGCAACCAAATTTTTGTGCGTAACAGTATTGAAGTGCAACACAAAAAATTCTCGCAATGACCGAATATGACATGACCTTGTCAATCAACCAGAAACCTAATCCTAAAACCGAATCCTAATCTTAAAGCTAAAAAATACAGGGTGATTGTCGAATTTTTGCAGTAAATTTCAAATAGTAATTTCTCATGCTTGTGCATCATGATTTAGATATATTTGGCAGCACTGGATAGCTTATACTGTTAGGTGTAAGATTTAAACAAACAATGTTGAGTAAACGTAAAGATGTCGCGCCGGAGTATGCATGAAAGAAATAATTCGGTCGGTAAATGTGTCTGAAAGAACAGTGTATAATATTAAAAAAGGCTTGGGAAAGTGCTCATACTGCTAATAAAGCACAGAAATGGATTGTGGAAAATATTTCGTAAATTTGGGAGGAATAAATTTGGCCCCCAAGCAGTCCCGATATCAATCCGTTGGATTATTTTGTATAGGGCGTCGTCCAACGGGATACCAATAGAACCCCGCACACCACACTTAAGTCGCTAAAAGCTAAAATCAAGGCAGTGATGACATCTATGGATCGAAACATTTTAAAACGTGCATATTGCAGTTTCCGGAAGCGTCTAACCACAGTCGTCGAAAGGGAAGGCAATTTTTTTGAATAAATTTACTTACAACTTCCATATGTTGCGAAAGAAAATAAATCGCACAAAATTCATTACTAGAATAACTAACTGGTGTATTTTTTCTCAAATATGCCATTTACTGCAAAAATTCGTCACGCACCCTGTAAGTTAAATCTTAAACTATTGATCTTAAACTTAGCTACAAGTAAATTGAAATCAACATAAATTAACATTGTGAACCAGTCTAATGAAAATGATCACCAACTGTCACGAGAGATAATAATCTCATTCCAATGGTCAATCATTGCACTTGACGTGTCAGTGTTAAAGGATCAGTGTTTGGTCATTCGTGTGCCCGTGTGTGAATAACGTGAAATTCACGAACAGTAACGTTAGTGGAAGGTGACTGAGTGGCTAATTCACATCTTCTACTGGAAAGGTGGAATAACAACTGTATTTTCGGGTGCTAAAGTGCTCCTCTGGTTTCTGTGCACCGTTCAAGGTACGAACGGGAAGAAGTTCCTCTGAATCCAGCGGCCCACGGCTCGAACAAAGCCGTTTCCCTAACACAGTCGCCGAATATTGATACCGAGCACGTAATTCTACGTTAAATCTACGGTCGTGTCTTGAATTAAGGGAGTTTAGGGAAAAGTTTCAAATTAATAGTATTCTGAGAATAATTTCAAAGCAAATTTGGAGACGGTTCCAAGGAAAATTTGAGAAGCGTTTCAAGGAAATCCCGGTGATCAGAATATATACGGCATTCCATGAGAATAGTGGGAAGGGAGAGGTTATGTGGTACCCATGAGTTAAACCTGATTCCTGGGATTTTTATCGGATGCGAAAATAACTGTCCATCAAAAGTTCTTACGTCAAAAACATTCACCATTTTCCAATCATCAATCTCAAGTGGCCTGGCAGTATAGTGGTAAGCGTGATTACCTCTCACCCCAGCAGGTCTGGGTTCAATCTCAGTCGGCGCCGCCGGTATGTTCTGGAGCATAACATCTCTGATCACGCCTTCCTTCGGAAGGGAAATAAAGCCGTTGGTCCCCGGTTCATGAGTTCATGGGTCGTCGGTAGCATTGTTGCTCAGCACGGAAATCAAGATCGACGGAAAAAAATCAAGGAAAACAAAATCAGCAATCTGATAAAAAAAAATTACATCAATTGGGTACCATTACCACAAACTGTCTATAAATTTATTGATTGAATCTTAAAATTCCACAAAAGCACTGACACGTTAGTCTTCAATCATACAAAAATGATACGTTCCCATCCTACACAGCCTTAACCATTCATCTCCGGTTAACCAACTCCATCTCAGCTGAAACAAAAAAATAATCACACCAAAACAAAACATTATCTCATTTCCACCCGGGCGTGCGAAGAAAATTTCCTGCCCATTACAGTTGCTGTCTGCCCGGTGGCACAAGCATTAATTTCGATTCCATCATCAGAGGAAAACTTCAATCACCTTCTTCCCACCTTATGCAACCGCCGAACTCAACATTTTCACATTCATACCTATTGGCTTGCACACGCTTCATGCGCTCTACCTTCTTCTCTTACTTTCCATCATCCAACCGATGCGATGATGATGATGATGATGATGATGGGTGATGTTGTTTTTCCTATCCAGGGGCGTTCGGGACCCACCCACAAAACGAACAAGAAAAACCCCCGGATGATCAATTTCACTCTCTTCCGAACAAAAGCAAAAGTTCATCCGGCGGCCTTGGCGGTCGACGTTGGTGAACAAGCCTTAATCCCTTGCAAATGACGTCGGTCAGTGCGCGGTGGAGATGCCCTGCACGGGGCTGGGCGTTAATCAACTGATCACATTTTTCTTGTTTTCCGACTTTTCTCCAATTATCTCGGTGCGAGGCTTGACGCTTGAAGAGCTCTGCATGATCTCCCACCATCACCAGGCAGCAGCAGCAGCAGCAGCATCGTGTGGCAGTGAAAGTGAAAATCTTCGGACTTTGTTGTTTTGCTCTTGCTTTACCTTGCATGACGCCGGCGGCGGGCGGCTGCTGGGTATCAAAACTTCCAACTCCAATTATATCGGTTCTCCATCACATGGTGGATTGTTTCGTGGCGGACCGTGGCATGGACTTGATAGGTAGCTAATCATAACCGGATCGATTTACACGTTCCGATATTAGAGCCTAGTTGGTCGTGGTTGGTTGGAATGTTTCCTTGTAACGTGAGGTAGATTCAGAGACAAGCAAAACAAAGTTAAGCTACGTGTTTGAGCCGTCTGGTGCCGTGGAAAACCTATGAGGTATTGAGTAATAACAAAATGTGTGAGAAAGTTCCTTTTGAGGAAGTGACCAGTTTTTTGCCAGCTGGATTGGTTTGCTGTTTCTGGTCTGGTTGAGTCGTGGTTGGGTGAAATTGTGTGAGAAAAATGCGAGCAGAGATTTGTAAGTGAGATGCCCATTAACTTTAGCGAACTGTGTTCCTCACTACTTTAAATAACCCATTCGTGTTGCAATCAACAAATTCCATAGCTGCATAGCTGAAATAAATAATACTGATTAGTTATAAGACACAATCAACGAACTTCTACGCCGAGGGATCAAAACTTAACACTGAATATTACGGCCCAAAGTTTAGAGAATAGGATAGAGGGTATATCTAAGTACATGAATAACGACACCGAAAATCGACACCGCATACACTGATTTGAAATCAGCTTTCGATAGAGTTGACCACGGAATATTACTGAATCGTCTGGGAAGAATTGGTGTCTCTGCGGATCTTGTTAGCTGGTTTGGATCATACCTTACGGATCGTAGCCTCACCGTTAACATCGGATTTGAATCTTCGGAACAATTTTCAAACTTATCTGGCGTGCCACAGGGTAGCAACCTGGGTCCTTTGTTATTCTCACTCTTCATCAACGAGCTTTCTCTCGTACTACCATCTGGCTGTCGTGTGTTTTACGCTGATGACGTCAAAATATATATGATCATTAAAGTTATCGAGGACTGCTATGCTCTACAATTGCTGCTGAATAGTTTTGCTGATTGGTGCACCCGGAACATGCTGACGTTGAGCATCCACAAATGTAACGTTATATCGTTTCATCGCAAGCTCAACCCGATTACGTATGATTATTAAATTAATGGTCAGTCCCTTGAGCGTTGTCTTCAAGTTCGTGATCTTGGTGTCATCATGGATTCAGCGTTGACCTTCCGATCGCACTACAACGATATTATCTGTAGAGCCAACCGACAGCTGGGATTTATGTTCAAAATATCCTGCGAATTTACCGATCCTCTCTGCCTCCGGTCTCTGTACTGCGCGATCGATTTTGGAATCCAACTCTGTAGTATGGTGCCCGTACCAGTCAACCTGGACTGGTAGGATCGAAGCAATTCAGAGAAAACTTGTGAGATATGCCCTACGACGCCTTCTGTGGCGAGATCCGTTGAACCTACCACAATATGGAGATCGATGCAGATTATTGGGACTGCAGACGCTTGAGCAGAGACGGAATGATGACCAAGCGGTGTTTGTAGCTAAACTTCTCACAGGAGAAACTGACGCACCGGAGTTACTAGGTCAACTTAATCTTTACGTTCCTGAACGATTACTTCGCCAACGGAACTTTTTGCTGCTTGAGCCCCGCAACTCCTTGTACGGCCTTCATGGTCCTGTCCGCTTTATGTCGACTAGGTTCAACGAAGTCTACATCCTCTTCGACTTCAACTCTAATGTGGCAACATTTAATCGTAGACTGACTGAATTGCATTAATGGATCGAGTGAGATTCGTTATTGTGAAAGGTGAGTAATATTCCATTGCTCCTAAATTGTAACGATTATGCTACCTGTATCCATTTTTTTCTCGATTCTCCACTTCCGACGAGGATTGCTTCGGATGATGGATGTCCAATGGAGCTGATAGAATTATAATTTTTTATGTTTTTGATTACAGTTGATATTTGAAGCCATGTTCAATTTATGTAATGTTCACGGATATGCTTGTTTCGTAATATTTGTACTGTATTATGAAAAGATATGGGGTTTTTACGCCATTTTAATTGGCTTTTCCCCATCACATTCATTAAGACGACAAAAAGTCAGATGAATAAATAAATAAATAAATAATAAATAACACTTATTTTATTTAAAAATTAAATGTTAATTATTATGACAGTCCATGAGAATACATGCATACAGAAATTTTGATTTTGATCGCTTTTATTATGCACATGAATTCTTTTCTTTTTTTTTATTAATTACTTTATTTGTACAGGCTCAATCGAATAAACTTTACAGAGCCGAGTTATCATTTTGTTATACATTATTGAGTTCTTATATTTAAAGTTAAAGGAGCTGAACCGGATACTCGCGGTTGTCTCGAGGTTAGTGGGGATTTACAATTTTTTTTGGACGGGAAAAGGGAGAGGGAGGTTTGAAATGTGGTTTACGATACAAATATTTAATTAATCCTAAAACATGAACTAATTTCTATTCATCTTAAAAACAAACATAAAAAAACCCACACGTACAAAATACAAACTAAACACAAGGTTAATAAAACTTACAATCTAATGTTAATATTCTTAAAGTAAACATATATGAGTTTCATAAACTCCAGATCGCGTCTAGCCAAAATATCCCGAACTGGAACATTAGGTTGTCTACTTCGAGCCCGAAGGGAATCGTACAGTTCAGATCTGACTCCGCGATGCTCAGCACAAGACCAAATAATGTGATCTGCGTCTTGGTAACCTTGTCCACATTCACAGAGATTGCTGTCCACGGAACAAGTGAGCGTTTAACGAATAGTGATTGGACATGAGGCGAGACATCATACGAATGAAGTCTCGACCCACATCCAACCCCTTGAACCAAGAACTCTTCGACACCTTAGGGATGTACGAATATAGCCATCGACTGTTGACGATAAATGAAGAAAAAATCATCGTGGGCGATTTGTCGATCGTAAATATCGCCTTCCATAGCGCCCACCTTAACAAGTGAGTCAGCCATCTCATTGCCCGGAATCGAGCAATGAGATGGGACCCATGCAAAGGTGATGACAAAAGATCTTAAAGATAAAGCACTTAAAAGCTCTCGTATTTTCATGAGAAAATACGAGGAGTGCTTTACCGGCCTCATAGAGCGAATAGCCTCGACAGAACTGAGACTATCCGTAAAAATAAAATAATGATCTGGTGCAAGTGAGGCGATCGTTTCTAGCGTATAATGTATTGCCGCCAGCTCAGCAACATATACGGAACAAGGAGCTTGAAGCATTCGACTGGCGCTATGAAATTCGTTAAAAATACCAAAACCAGCGGACGACTCTATTAGTGATCCATCTGTGAAGAACGATCTTGCGGAATCAACTTGGCCAAACTTTGCAGCGTAAATTGACGGAACAATCATGGAACGATGATGTTCTGGGATCCCACGAATCTCCCGCGTCATAGATAAATCAAAACTAACTGAATTGCCGAAGTCGGAGAAGCATACACGATGAGGATTATGCTGTGAAGGGCTGACATCCTGTGTTATGTACACGTAGTACAATGACATAAGACGAGTTTGAGGGTTCAGCTCAAGATGCTTTTTAAAGTTTTCGATTACCAGTGGGTTCATAACTTCGCAACGGGTGAAGAGCCTGAGGGACAATTCCAAGAACCGATCCGATAGTGGCAACATGCCCGCCAACACTTCTAGACTCATCGTATGAGTCGAGTGCATGCATCCTAACGCGATACGAAGACAACGATACTGGATACGTTCCAGTTTGATGATGTGAGTTTTAGCCGCCGACTGGAAACAAAAACTACCGTATTCTAAAACCGATAAAATCGTTGTCCGGTACAACGTTATAAGATCTTGCGGATGGGCTCCCCACCACGTTCCGGTAATTGTTCGGAGAAAATTGATCCTTAGTTGGCATTTTCGTCTTAGATACTCAATGTGGGATCTCCAGGTGCATTTTGAATCGAACCAGACCCCAAGATATTTGAAGGACATAGAATGAGTGATCGGTTTACCCAAAAGTTGAAGCTTTGGTTGTGCTGGGCTATGCTTCCTAGAAAAAACGACCAACTCAGTTTTCTCCGTGGAGAATTCGATACCTAGCTGAATAGCCCAAGTAGACAAATTGTCTAAGGTATCCTGTAAGGGTCCTTGCAGGTCGACCCCTTTGGGCTCTGTCATAGACACTACGCCGTCATCTGCAAGTTGTCTCAACGTGCAGTTGTCACTTAGACAATTGTCAATTTCTCTGACGTAGAAATTATACAAAAGGGGGCTTAAACATGAGCCCTGGGGGAGACCCATGTAACTAAATCGAGAAGCTGTAGAGTTTCCATGAGAAAAGCTCATATGTTTCTCTGACAGCAAATTGTACAAAAAGTTATTTATTAATGGAGAAAGGCCACAAGCGTGGAGTTTGTCTGAAAGGACTTCAACGGATACTGAATCAAAAGCCCCCTTGATATCCAAGAATACAGAAGCCATTTGCTCTTTTTTAGCAAAAGCCAACTGAATTTCTGTGGAAAGCAACGCGAGACAGTCGTTCGTTCCCTTGCCCCTACGGAATCCAAATAGAGTATCTGAGAGTAGGTGGTTCGTCTCAACCCAGTCCAAGCGAAAAAGGATCATTTTCTCCAACAATTTTCGAATGCACGATAACATCGCGATGGGACGATACGAGTTATGATCTGAAGCGGGTTTTCCAGGCTTTTTAATGGCTATAACTCTCACTTGCCTCCAATCACCCGGAACAATATTGAGCTCCAGGAACTGACAAAACAAGTTCAACATGCGCCTCTAAGCGACGTCTGGGAGGTTCTTCAACAAGTTAGACTTGAAGAATTCTTTTCTGTAGTTAAAAGTTGTGTTATACATGGATTAGAAAGGTATTTAATGACTGTTTCATGCACTACTTGTGTTCATTATAAAACATGTAGGGTTAACTACCCCATTTCCGTCCTATTAAGCACAACCCGCACTTAGTTTTGCTTAATCTAGCGCGGTTGAGCACCAAACAGAATGTTATTATTACTGATGGCTTTCAAATTTATTTAACTTTCCGTATGTACCGTAAGATTTGATAAAGAGAAACCAATCGTTGAGATATTGTCAAAAGTCTAACACTGCTTCTTGACGCCAAACTCGGCCTACGGATTCTAAACTCGGCCTAAAGCATTGAAACGCCATTGAAACGCCAATGAATTCACTTCGGCCTATCGAATGAAGATAAAAATTGATTCGGTCGGAGCGTTTCTTTTGTTTTTGGAAATAATGGCTGCAAACCTTCATATCACGCGTTCTCATTGCCTTCGTTCCGTAGTTTATTAACTAAAGTATCGTACCAAACGCATAATTGACTTGTTAACTCTGAAATCATGGATTTATTTGAAGTTTTCTGCTCGATAGGCCCAAAATGGGCGATTAGGCCGAAGTAGTTCTCTACCCTATTTCACCTTAATTTTGAATAGTTTCTAAAAATCCCTTTTTGTGAACAATTGGGGCCCCTGGAAAGTACCTTGTATAAATTACGCTGAGATGAATAAAAACGATTCATTGGATCTGTTAGTCATCCGTTTAGTTTCAAAATACTATGTTAACAACAGCCAACAACTCGCCAATCATGCCAATCTCATATCTTTGTCAACGTTCAATCTGTTTCTTGCCGTAGTTTTAATGTGGAGAAGAGTTGAAAATACGCTCTCGTAGTACGTACGAAGATGCAAATGGGACAAGGATCTTCAATGTTTGCTAGGATACTTTGAGATATGGCACGCCAGAACCACTGGTTCAAATCTTTTTCACGGAACAAATCACGATATGAGGAATCATTTCTCAGGTTCAAATATTCATCATGTGTTTCATGAAGACTTCCACATCCATTGAGGAAGAAAGCGGATTGCGGACTACATCAGCATCTTCTTGTATCAGCTCAGGGAAACACGGCTCACATTTATAAGCCAGTAAGTGAAAATGAGAAATAATTTCTGATTAAAGATCCGAGTTAAGCTCGTTCGCTCTTTTGTCAGTCATACTTCAGAGTCTATGGAACATGGCAACATTTCCAATACTAATCTTTCGAGGCCAGTTTTGCTTGTGTGCTTGAAGATTGTCTTGAAAGTGAATAAGATGGGTTTGCTAGCCCTCTGAGATGAACTAGCCATCGGCTAAAAATTTCATCAATAAATTATTTGAAAAAAAGTTTACTGGTAGTTTCAAGTCCAACGAATTTTGATGCACAAAAATTTATTGAACAACCACACTAAAATTAGTAATGCAATCATTTTTCCCTTGAACTTCGAAGAAAATTTTGATTTCGTCCTTCAATTCAAAATCACGGTTGAGAACATTGCCTTTGGACAACCAGCGCACAACAGTGTAGAAAAGAAGAACCACGTAATCTGAATATTTGAATATACGATTGTTCAGAGCTCCAGATTTGACACAGTTAACAATTTTGATGACAGAATCAAGTACTTTTAACATAAGTTCCGCCAGAGTTTTGCTTTTGCTGACAAGGGCATATCGAAAACGTATGGCGTATGGAGCAAGCTCTATCATCTCTTTCTGAAATCTTGATTTGTTACCAAGCATTGCTAGAGCGCCATCGGTTTTAACTCCACTTACTTTTTTCCCACTGTAAGCTACCCGATTCGAAAAATGTTCTGGTTTTAGCCATGGTATTGTCACTTTTTGCCCCCCTGAAAAGACCCCCTTGTCGGCCACGGACCACCTGTTGGGAAACCTTGTGTTATATGATCAAAAAATCACTTCTTTCTTCTTTATTATTTGCCTTCTTCTTCTTCTTCTTCTTCTTCTTCTTCTTCTTCTTATTCTTCTTATTCTTATTATTATTATTATTATTCTTCTTCTTCTTCTTCTTCTTCTTCGCGTTTCAAGCTTATTGCATATCGCATATTAGCTTATTGCTTGCTTTCAACTTAGTGTTCTAGATGCACTTCCACAGTTATTAATAATTTGGAGAGCTTTCGATGCCTGTGCCATATTTGCATTAGTATAATTGTGTGGCAAGTACCATTATACCCTTCGCCCAGGGAAGTCGAGAAATTTTCCAACCCGAAAAATTCCTAGATTAGACCGGGAATCCAACCCAGCCACCTCCAGCATGCATTCTTGTCGTTTTTGAAGACCTTCCCTGTTTTCCGGAGCTTGCCCTTGATAATCGAGCAGAATGTTTCTATTGGGCGAAGTTCTGGCGCGTTTGGCATATTTGCCTACTTCGGCACAAAAACAACATCGTTGGCTTCGTACCACTCCATCACCGGTTTCACATTATGGCACGATTCCAGATACGGCCAAAACAGAGTGTCACCTTCGTGGGACCGGAGGAAGGACAGCAGGTGCTTCTGGAGGCATTCTTCTTTATATATTTGGTCGTTGATGGTGCCAGTCGTTATGTACGCCATAGATCGCCTGCCACATTAAGTACTTCTTGGAAAATTTGTCGACTTTCGTCTTCCGGAACTTCTCCGGAACAACCAGGCGGGAATGGCCGATGAAAAACTTCTGGCCGGGGATCTGCTTGACGTCCGCTTTAATGTACGTCTCGTCGTCCATTAAGGTGCATTTCGGCCGCACCAACCACTTGTGGTACAGCTTCCTGGCGTAGGATTTGGCCACCGTATTCTATTTATCGGTTTGGTTAGGCGCCTGCCTTACCTAGAAGACATGAAGTTCGGTCCGCTTCATTGTCTGCTGGACGAACCAGACGGAAGAATTTACCTTCTTGGCCACGTCCCGAATCGATAGGTTCGGATTGCGCTTGAAGTAATGCCTCATCTTTCTTGTGTTCACGGGATCGGTCGTCTTCGCTTTTCTTCCGCTGCCAGCTCGCCGTTTCGTCGTCCGGGTCTCCTTGAACGATTTTACCACACGGGACACGGTCGAATTGTCGATTCCAAAATGTTTCGCGATTCACCTGTAGGACTGGCCCATAATTTTTTGTCGAAGCACTTCTTGCTTGGAAGCCATCCACTTGACAGATTGTGACGAGATTTCGCACATGTAAACATTACACTCTAAAATAGTTGTACTAAAACTTTCATCAATTTTTACCCATGCAATAACAAGTTATGCACAAAATAAAGTGTTGCATTTTTTTCGAGTAAAATCTTTATTACATTGAATGCCTTTGCAAAAGTCGTTGCAACAATCGCTGCTTCTTTTGTCCTGTTAGGTAATTCATTTCTTTTGGAAATTTCTTTAGTCTTCTTGAATTGTTAGTCGCTCAGTATCAGATAAAGTCTATGCTCTCCTATGTGACCATCAGTGGAACTACTTGGACATTCTGTAGGATTTTGTTGATTTCCTCTTTTGTGCTAATAAATCTAGGAGGCATATATAGCACTCATATAACATTCTTAGCTATTTCAATTAACTTGAACTGTTCCACAGTCGTTATTGTTAATATTGTATCGTTCAATGATATGGAGAATTTTTGTTTTTCATTTATATTCATCATGATTTCATTTAATTCTGCAAGAGGAGACTCTAGTGTTTGACTTCAATTTTCGATGTATTCTTTATTCAATTGTATAATAACACCGGTTGGCTTGAATTTTATCTTTATGACGTCATGTTCAATTTCCATGTCCAAATGCCAAAAGATTGAAGGCATAATGCCCGGAAGGCGTTGAAAATGCAGTATATCTTCTTGAGTCAGGATTCAATAGGATTTGATGGAGTCTTGACATCAAATCTAATGGGCCAAAATATGTTACCCTGCCCAATTGATCTAATGTGTCAATTCGGTTTAGTAGAAATCTATCAGCTACAATTTTCATATTTAGTTGCCTGAAATCCACTACAACGCTATTAATTATTGTTTTTTTTAATTTTCATGTGATTTGTAAAACCACAAAATGGGTACAACATGGTTCAGGTCGGTTTTTGCCTCATGGCCCATACACACCAAAACAGAAGCCAACTGACCGATTTCAATAATATAAAAAAAATTGTTGCACTCTATTCGGTTCTATAGTTGCCGAGAAACATAACTTAGTTAACAAAATCCGTGTTTTTTTGGATCTTGTTACGTGCATATTTCCGGAGCCAGTTAAAAAATTCCATAGCTATTTTAAAAAAATCTTTGAGTTCATGGTACCTTTCCTTTAGTCTTATTTTTCTAAAATCTGTATTCTCCGTAACTTGTACCGGCCATACCTCCGGAACCGGGTGACCGATTCCAACAGTATGCAATAGTGTTCTATGAGACCATGATACCTTTTATTTGACGGTTGTTGCGTCCAATTTGGATAAGTGTTGCCGAGAAACTCGGCTTGGTTCCCAAAATTCGTAATTTTCGGATCTTGTTTCAGCCACATCTCCAGAACCAGTAAACCGAAAAACATGCAATAGTGTCCATTCATACCTTCATTTCCCGAGCAAAGTAAAATATCAACGTGATATCATCTTGAAAACAAATCTTGCTATTCCAGATATAATTTTGTGTTCAGTTGTTATCGCATAACTAATTTAGTTATCAACCTTGACTAATTCTGTTATCATTTGTTATCATGAAAGCATATGAAATAATGCAAGGTTAGTTCAAAACTTTAAATAGTATTCGCATGGTATAATAATAAACACTGCCAATCATATATGAGTTATCAGCGTAAGCCTTTAATACCAAATCGATAAAATAATTTGAAATGTGTTGACAAAATTTGCATGGATCACAGGATTTGTTATCAAGATATTTTCAATGATTACTAAATCAGTATTATTTGTGATATCCAAGGAGTATTCTTTTGTTATAATTTGTGTTATGTCGGCTACTTATTCAACCACATTGATAACATGTTCAGTTATCAAATCTTGATAACCGGGTATCAGAGCTTGTTATCAATTTGGTATAATCCTTTGCTCGGGTTGGTGGTTTCTGCGTCCAATTCGGTTGCTGAATAATTTTTCTCGACTAGTTTTGCCTCATACATAAGCCGCCAAAAGCTAACCTTCGTTACCTATATTCTGTAGCAGGGTTAAGCTTACAAAAAAGAAATATTTTTAAGCTCCTGAACTAGATTTTTACGATACATGCAGTTATTTTTAAATAAAATATAAAGAGAATTTTGGACTTGGAATTTTGAGTTGATTTTAAAATAAATTTTAGATACCATGGCATTTAAAAAAATCCAATGGTGATTTGGAACGAATGCTATAAGAGTTTTTACAAGAATCCTAGCCGATTGTGTGAGTTCTGAGTGTTTAAGTGTTCTATAGCGATTGTGAAGAGGATTCCACGATCTGTTAAAAATACCAATGGTATCGAATTTTCAGGGATGAACTCCAAATGGAATATAAGGATGTTGTGAGGATAATTTCAAGGGCATATCGAGAAATTTTGAGGAAAATTCCAAGCGAATTTTTTAAAGATTTTAATGGAGAAATTCACCAATTTCATGAATTGCATGAAAATGCTAAGGAGCATTCAAGTGAATTAAAAAAAAAATGATAAGGGAGCTTTGGTGAAATCTCAGAAAAAGTTTAAAATTTGCTTAGAATTTAAGGATGGTTAAGGAATATTCAGTTGATTGGAGGCGAACCAGCCCAAGGCTGAAAGCCTCCCTAATAAAGATAAATAATAATAACAATATTCAGTTGTCATGGAATAGGCAGGATCATGGAATTTGTTCTCAATTGAAGTCTCAGAATTTTGATTTTTTTTTTCTAAATCCTGGAAATTTAATTTCAAGGTACGGGAATTTGAAAAATTGGCAATGCTTATTATTTATTTCGAGCGTACCTTAAGATATATTTGAAAATGAGTCATAGATTTCGTTATGATCATTCCAAAAAGCCTTCAGAGTTATTTACAATATTCTTCTCAATAATTTCCCCTATTTTTCATAACACTCTTGAAATTATGTGCGGAACAGTTCAGAAATTTCTTCTAGAAAACTCTGGAAATTTATTTCATATTTATCTTCGTATTCTTAATGATTCTCGCAAAAATTTACCCAAATTTTTCTTTAAAATTTTCATCGGAAGTTTAAGTTTTCTTTATTAGGGAGGCTTCAGCCTGTTGCTGGTTCGTCTCCGACATTTTTTAGCATCAGAATTCCTTTGGAACATTACTCAGAAATCTTTTGGTATATCCTTTAGAATTTAAAAAGTATTATAACAACCATTCTATGGAGTTCACCTCGGAGGTCCATGATAATTTTTCTCAGAACAACGTTTAAAATACTTCTCCAAATACCCTTGAGAGCATCTCTTGGAGTGTTCTTAAAATTCTCTTTAGAATGATCTAGAACCGTTCTCAGAGTTCCCTTTGTAAATTTGTTGAGGATCTCGTTAAACTCCTTGGAGCTGTTCTGCAAATTGTAAAAAGTGGTGTATTTGTCTGTCCAAGATTGTTAAGATTGTCGTGAATTTAGTGTTTCGAGTTAAATGGTTTGAATGCCAGGAAAGGATTCAAATATTAAAGTGCAAACACCACCCACCACTCACTGGACAGGACGCAGGCACACCGTGAAATTCCGCTATGCACCGCCAGATGCCACTGACAGTAGGATTGGGAGGCCATTGGGAGGTGTAAACGGGGCCATGATGGCGTGAAATTTGGCTGAAGCTCAACGACCGAAAGCACAAGGAAATCTTCCGGCCATAATTGCCAGGTGAAAGTCAACAGCGTAAGTCGTAAACCAAGCTGACAAACCCAAAATCAAATATATAGTGAAAGATCATCATACGAAAAGTTAAATAAGGTGATATCTCTGCACGAGACTTGAGACGTGAGACTTGAGCAGTAGTGGAGGAGGAGCCAACCTACTAAAATATCCAGGACCCCCCCGTAGTTTACCACTAGTATATATCTAGGTTGTGGTCAGACCCCGTAGTGTCCGTCGTTCGGTGCGGCCAACCCTGAACGCAATTAATCAATCAAACCCCGAACGGTCAACCTCAAAACCCAAAGTGGCCGTTTGAACAGCATACGGCGTGGGTAGACCCCGTAGTGTTCGTCGTTTTCGACAGTTCGCGAACGGCTCCTCGGCAAACGGTACCGTTGGATTGGAACACCCACATTCGAAACCGTGGGATGGAAGGACGGAAGCAGACGGAAGAAACTACGAAGGGTAAGGTAGGATATAGCTGATAAAAAAGTGGGAAAGTTTAGGGAAATAAAAGGTACCTGTGTGAAACTGAATAAAGTGGGAGTCCATTTGTGTGTACGAAAAGAATTTCAGTGTTTTCTTGGCCGCGGCAGTCACACGCGTATGCCGATCCTGAGGCAGGGGCAGGCATGGGGTCTTATTAGTTCTGGGCAGGGACTGCCCCACAAAATTTATTGAAATTTTCTTAGGAGTACCCTAAAATTAATTTGCTTGAAATTTTGCAAATAAATTTTGTGAGCATTTTTCAGAAGTATTTAGCCTGGAGTTACTATCGATATTCCTTTGGAGCTCTTTGCAGAAATCTCTTTAATGTTTTGACTGACATTTAAGAGGTTTTAAGCCAAAGTTTATTTCTTACTGGTAGTGTCAGGATATCACCATTATGTTTGTCATAGGGTTCACTACAATTCTCTTCCTTCAGATTTGCTTTAGAATTCCCTGGAATTCTACTCATTATCCCCATAATAGTCTCTTCAGAACTACTTGGAGTCAATTTTTAGATGTTCTTTCGATTTTATTGAAATAATTCGCAAATGACCTGGAACTTACATTTCAGTAAAATTCCTTTGGAGTTCTCCTCAAAACTTGAAGTTTTTTTTTTGTGCGTGAAAAGTAATCGTGTCATAATTCTCAAATTGTTCTATCGTCCATACGGTTTTAAGCTGGTGGTGGTCTATAACAGGATCAGACGGAGGAGGTATAGATATGGTAGCCTTCTTTACCAAGTCTAGTCTCAGGTTTACCTTTCTCTCGAACATTCGTTGTGAAGATGTCTCCTGTGTAGTGCAGTGAGGAGTGTTGCGGTACACCATCAAGAAACTCACAATTGCGTCCTAAGCCATCATGGCACCTTCCGTTGCCAAAATTTTCTCTAGGGTCAGCTTCACCGTTTCCACAGCATTTACACCCGCTCCGTTTGACTGAAGGTGACCTACGGGTGAAGTCATGTGCTGTACACCATTCACCTGCAGGAAATTCTTGAACTCCGCTGCCGTGAATTGTGGTCCGTTATCACTGACAACGAATGTTGATCGTTAGCATTTAATAGTAGCTTCGGTAGTTATTCGAGTCATCACAAATACTTCTATCCATTTTGTGAACGAGTCTACGAGTATCAGTAGGTTGCGACCTCGAATTGGACCTGCGAAATCCAGATGTATCCTCTCAAATGCATGTTTCGTTTCAGGCCACGGAGACGATGTCCTCGGCGGTGAACTCCTAAATTTTCTGCATAATATGCAGTTTTCGAGAAGCTGATGAATATCTGCGTTTAAAGAAGGCCACCACACCAATTGACGGGCTAAAATCAATCCATCACTGCAACTCAGCTTCTCCCGAACTGAGAAGTACCTCTGAAGCTCTCCTCCAGACGACAGTTCTCTTGGCCACACGTTGAAAATATATTGCCAAATCTTTCGTAATGCCTCGTCATTTTCAGTTGCTTCCTTCAACTCATCAACAGAGACAACGTTGAGACCTGCTCCCGCAACATAATTGACACTCGAAGGATGATCCACCAAATGATTATTGAACGTGTAATCAAAAGCTGCCATGGAAAGTGCATACACCGACTAGAAAATACTGGTATTTCCTTATTTTTGCCCAGTATTCCTAACAGGAGTCGATGATCTGTCCTTACAGTTACTTTTGTACCATAAACGTAAGGGTAAAATTTCTTCAGTGCAAAAACTACCCCCAATGCTTCCTTATCTATCACGCTGTAGCCTTTTTCAGTATCGGTAAGCGCACGGGAAACGAAGTAACAAAGTCTTTCATACCCATCCAGTTGGCTCTGAAGTAACACAGCTCCCACTCCGACATCCGAAGCGTCAGTTTCGATTATAGAAGGTAACTGTTGATCGAAGTGCGTTAGAGCTATATCTCCTTTAATTACATAGACTATCTTTTTCTAAGCTGCTCGATAGTCTTCGGTCTACAGAAATTTTGCTCGGCTTTCCTTCGTGTGCATATATTGGAACCATTATCGGGGCCATATGTGGGAGGAATCGCGAATACAACTCCATAAGACGTCTCACCTCAGGAACGTTTTTAGTTTCATTGAGATTGATGATTTTCTGTTCCATCTGAAACGATTTGTGGAGACCATGGTGGTCAATGGTGAATCCCAAGTATGAGATTTTGTCCCTTAGAAATACACATTTTTCCTTTTCTACCTTAAATCCCACATCTGAAAATATTCGAAACACCTTTTCTACGTTCTCCAAATAGTTGGCCATTTTTTCTTCATCTGTGACCCCCTGTTTTCCAGTCAACATTATGTCGTCGATAAAGACAACGGCACCCTCAACGCCTTGCAGCAGCTGTTCTATGATCCCTTGAAATATAGAAGTTCCAGGAGTTATTCCAAAAGGCTTTTTATTTACCTGCTAGATCCCGGTGGGTACTCCAAGTACATATCTGCTTAGACCCATCAGTTAGCTCTAGTTGATTATACGCATCTCGTAGATCAATTTTCGAAAATTCATATCCACCTTGCAACTGGGATAGTAACTCATCTATCTTTGGAATTGGATGCTTGCAGTCCTCGTGGAGTCGATTTAGAGTGACCTTATAATCACCGTAAATACGTATTGTTCCATCAGCCTGAGTATGGGCACCAACGGAGTTCCCCAATCGCTGGTAGTGATCCGAGTAATGGTTACTTTTTTTCTAGGGATTCTAGCTTCACCTTTTCCTTTAAGCTATGGGCAATCTGTCGTGGACAACGAAAAACTGGCCATGCATTCGACTTCAAACGTAACTCCACTTTTCTATATCGATAACTTCCTGGTTGATGGTTGAAAAGTTCCGGATATTTTTGCATTTTGTAACTGAACTTGTAGCTTGCCATCTGGTCTGATTTTCTTTCCCGTGTAACCGAATAAAGCCCCGTAACGTGGGTAGATTACCTTTTCGTGGTACGTTACGGGATGTAAGATCTACCACCGATTCCTAGTCCTGACTACTTCAAACTAGGGGAACAGGATTTTTCAGTAATTCAAGGAACACATCTTAGTCCTTGTTACTTGTTATGTCTTGTTGATAGTGACAAGACTCGGCTTTGTCCACCGAGGATGATCTTGAAACAAGGAAAACATGAGCTAGTTAGTCTTCATCTATGTGATTCTTAATCTTCTTTCCGTTGTTTCCTAGTTTGAAGTGGTTAAGACTAGGATTCTGACGCATGGTCATTATCGGTGTCGTTCCTTAATTTTGTTCCGAAGGAATCCAATTTTGACTGACAAAGGGGCGCGCCTTTGGAGGGTGTTTCAACACTCCGAAGGGTATAAATAGCGGGACCTTTCAATTAGAGTCGGATCCTTGCGATGAATGCGAGAATTACAACTGTAAGAAAATCGAATACTTCATCATTTCTCAATAGTGATGGAGTAATACGACATGCACTAAACTAAGGACACAGGATATACTAAAATAGATCAAACTACTGGTTGCAGTGGTGTTAGGTCCCGAACTGAGGAAGATCGGTTTCTTCCAGCTATCGTTGACCAAACACCTTTTTGTACGATTCCATGGACATGCAGCTCACTGAACTCCCTGTATCCAGCTCGAATAGCAGATTATGACCGTTAAGTTGTACTGCTCGGAAAATTGGGTTTTTGTCCCTACTATCGAGTGACAGCATGTACGGTTTCATATATAGATGAGCTACCATATTTAGTTGTTTAAATAAAACCGGGAAAATACGTTGGGCATCCGGGAAAAAAGAAGGAAAAAAGGAAGTAAAATTTCTGAAATCCAGTGGCCAACGATCCCAAATCGGGCCCTGATCAGCCTCCAAAAAAATTTACTCGTTTAGTAAGAAACTGATTTGACACAAACCATTTGAAGTTTACGTGGGAATTACTATATGAAAACCAAATCTTTGTACAAATAATTGTAATGTAATGCAGGGCTGGTAGCGATCATTGCTGTCAAAAATAGTGATTTTTGTGACCATGTTGAAGAATAAGTGACCAAATAGTGAATTATTGTTGTAAAACAGTGACTAAAAAGTGACCTAAGGGAAAAAATTGGTCTTCTGAATGTAATAAATGTTTGATGTTTTTGAATATCATAAACACTTAAATATGTACGATAGGAACCTTTAAAGCGAAAAATTCAATAGAATGTTTATGACTAAATCTCCAAGTGTCTACTGCCTGGAAATCCTGGAAAACCGGGAATTCTCAGGGAATTTTATTGCTCCTTAAAATACCTGGAAGTCTCAGGGTATCTTATCATTACTCAGAAAATTTAATATTTTTTCAATACATCTAGTTATTTTTATTCACACATTTGAAATCGGAGCGGAAGTCCTCGTAATTTATTGGGGAATCTTTAGGGGGTGAAGAGAATGCTAAAAGGAGGATTACAATTAAATTTCAGAATAACTCCAGTGATCTTCAAAGAAATTCGGATTAATTCCAGGAGAGATTGCCAAACAAACTAAGGGGAGAAATCTAAGGAATTTGTGAGGAGAAATGAAAAGGAATTCTCAGGTGCCTTCCAATGTGAGAAGAATTCCAAGGGAAGGAGAGAGATTAAAAAAGAAATCTGAAATGAATTCTTTAAAAATTCTGAGAATATTTCCATAGGATTTCTTATTGAGGAGAATTTCATGGCAATTCCTAGGAAAATTGAAAGAAAATTTGGTTCGGAGGATAGTTGCGAGAAGTATTCTTACTACATTCTTGTGATATTTTTTAGAGAATTCAGAGAAGCGTTCCAAGTGAATTTCTGTAATAATTCCATGAAAGTTTCGGCAGGATACGAGTGAATGATGAGGAGAACTCCAAGCGAATTTTCATGAGAAATCTCCGTTGAATATAACTATTCTAAGGTCTTCAGAACAACTTTAAATTCCAAAAATAATCCTGAAGTTAATAAAACTGCCTTTAAGTTCTTTTGTTGTTTGATAAACTAGCCTGATGCTCACAATACTTCTCATCATTGTTTTAAACTTCTCTAAACTATTTCGGACTTCCTAAAGTTTCCACACTTTTCCTTACGATCAAGAATCTTCTTTAAAGATGTTACAATCCACTGAATGTCTCTATTCTCTTTAAAATGTATGTAAACTCGCTTCTCTGGAATATCTCTGCTCTAAGAATATCTGTTCTTTCTTGATGTTTTTTTTTGCGAGATCAATATCTTTCTTGAAGTTCTCGAAACTTCCCTAAAGTGTTTGCAGTTCTCATCAAGCTTGTTGTACTACCCTGAATTTAATTGACCTGTTCTAAAAATGTTTAAGCTTCCGTGAACTACTGAACTTATGTGAAAACCTCAATGATTTTCGTAACATCTCTAAAGTTCTCTGAAAATTTGGGAGCTTCTTGAAATTTTCTGCTAATTTAGTGAAGCTAATGGAAATGAACTCCCCTGAAATTCCTCTTGTTTTTGGAGCTTTACTAAACTTATTTGAAATGCTCCCGAAATGTCCATATGTTCTCGAAACTTCCCTTAAGTTCCATAGAGTTTCTAGAGATCTCTGTACTTCTTTGAAGATTTCAAAGTTATTCTGAGTTTTCAGGAACTTCTTTAAGCTCCCGCAACGAGACAATTAATAAAATTCCATAATTTTCAGTGAAGTTCTCAAGATTTGTCGATTTTCGAAACTAATTCATAGCTTCTTCAATAATTTAGAGTTTTCTGATGTTTTTAAAACAGCCCAAAATATTTCTCAAATTCCTTAAAATTATTTAGAATGTTATGAACATCTTAGTATTATTTTTGTTAAACCCACATTTTTTACAGGAATTGATTGAATTGCCATTAAGTTCTAAAATATTCCTTAATTTTTATGAAGTTTATAACCTCTAGCGGAACTTTGCCTTAAATCACTAATTTTCCCTTGAAAATCGAGTCCTGAAATTTTCTATGCTTACCTTAACTTCTCTAAATTTATCAAATGTTCCGGTAAATTTTGTGATATATTTATAATTCCCTGAATCTTTTAAAGTTTTCAGATCAATCATATAATTCTCGGAGCATCCCATAATTCCAAAGAAATCCTTGTTAGTCGCTGCATATTACCTTAAGTTAATGAAATTTTTGTGATGTTATCTGATCATTGAAGAAGTACTCGGAATTGCACTGAATATAACGAAACAATGTAAAAATATCTAAATTTCTTAGAAATTCTCTGGAATTTCTTAAAAAAAAAATGCTAAAAGTCCTCGCATTTTTTTCAATCAATGATGATGTTCTCTAATCAACTTAACTAAATTTTCGAAATTTTTTAGATTTTGAAATTACCATTATATAACAGCCTTGAAATACTCTCACATTTTCCGGATGTTCATATCATTTTTATTGCGTTCCAGAAATTTTCTCTGGAATTTTTTTTCTAGAAGCTTTTTTAAGGTTTCTCCAATTTCCATTGATGGCAATCGAGTGTGCAAAAAGGCAGCTTCCACACCTGCGTAGGATATCGCACCTATTCAACACACATAGGCCGGGACCAACGGCTTTTCTTCCCTTCCGACGGAAGACGTGACCAGATATTTGTATGCCTCAGAAAAATCCCACCGACCTCGGCTGGGATTGAACCTAGACCCATTGGGGTGAGAAAGCAGGCACGCTTACCTTATGAAGTATTATAGGTCATACAATTGGTATGAAGTATTTATGAGGAATAAAATTGAAGGGGTTGTCTATTAGATTACAAATAGTTTTATCAACATTAAGCAGCCCAAGTCCACTCTTCCCGTGGCACTTACGGGGGGTCGTAGAGTACATCTCCAAGGGTCTAATTTAATGGATCACCCATCAGCATCAACACATGATGCGTTGTAGATGTCTAGTGCTAATACGTAAATTATTTATCTAAATAATACTGTTCAGTACTACTTCTGCTGTATCATGGCTTGTAAGCACTAGAAGTGCTGAGCACAAGTAACCTACTTGGGAATCTTTAACGCAATCTTACATGCGAAGCCTCCTGTGGGACCTTCCCGTTCAAAATTAAACCGTCATGATAAGCACAAATTTCAAGAAATCCATAATCCTTCCAATCACTTTTCCAAATCAAATGACGCTGAGAAAATACAAACCCGTCACTGGTTCAAACAACCTACGCTCTCTTTGCTCGGGTTACGTTCGCGAGTCAATGAGCAGAACAAATTCACTTATTTGCACCATTTAATGGTCCCATCAAACTGAAGCACTTCCCATTCCAATTTCCCATCCATCCAGCCACCGACGCAACACCGGGTTCTATCAAATTAAACACGTTATAAGTTGCCAGCTCATTTCAGTTTTCCCATCAGCTCTGCAAGATTATCGATAAGTAGTAGTACGCCTTCGATTGGTGAGCAAGCAGCGCCTCGTTTGCCCCTTCTCGAACAGCTATCATTCCCATCCGAACCGGAGGAAAACATTTTCCCATCATCCTAAGACACGTAATGATGCATGAATAAGAAAGTGGAAAGCAAATTTGTTCGCCTGCTTCTTCCGATGCACCATTTCTTCCCGTCGTCGTCGTCGTCTTCGTCGTGCTCAGCTTTCCATCCCAAGAATGATTGGCTTGTCGAGTTTAACGAGGGTTAAGATATAGCCATGGGTGCTATGCATCAAGACTGAAACTGTTTTCCACTTCACTTTTCTCCAATTTGTACACTCGAGCTCGATCTTCTCCCCTTGAATGCTACTTGTCTTGAAAATTTACTCAACTTTCAGACTACGTTGCATGCAGTTCGGGTTGTGAACAAGCATCAACCCGAAACGGTGGATGAGGGGGCGGAGTCCGGGGGGGGGGGGGGGTGGCAAAACTTTTAAAGACCTATACCCAAAACACTTTTCTGCGATGCCACTTTGGAAAGCCATAAAACTTAATAGCGCATGAGTTGTTGTTACTGTTAGTTGTTGTTTCGCCGCCGTTGCTGCACTTTTCTATGATTGGGGATGCATAGAGTGCGCGCATTTGCGAGGTCAAATCCACTGTTTCCCAACTGCCAGCTGCCACGAAAACCTAAGTGATCGTAAATTTTCTGTCGCGTTCAGCGATAGGCCTGTTCATTTGGGGGAGAAATTCCATGCTTCGCGCATTGGCTCCGAAATTTAGTGATGAGCTTTTCGGTGAGAATGGATGATGATGATACTCGAAAATTACTTGAAAACATGAAGAAGTGGGTAGCTCAACTCGCCCAGAGCAAGTGGACTATAGGACTGCCAGAGGGTAATTGCTGTGAGTAGCTTTTCGAAATGGATTGCACTGTGCCAGCCAGATGAGTGGCTGGTTGGGGCTGGTTGGGGCGCCACCTCATCTTTCGGCACAGTGTTTCGTAGTTCTAGAGGGTGACTTGGAATGGCACCAGCACTGCAGCTGCAGTAATACCGTTTTTTACGAGAATAGGGCTGGAAAACAAATGGAAACCCATTTCAGTGAAGTTGTGTACGGACGGAAGGTTTAACACCTGCCAGATGGTGCGGTCTCGAAATGAAAAACGAAAAACGAAAATGGCACATAAAAGCCCTTTTCAACCTTAATTTTCAACTTTTGCATTTCATTTTGCGCACTCGACCTGCAATTTGACCGTCTCGGTCGGTAAATTCTCGGATAGTGTTTCCAACTATGTAGTAGCGCGATAAAGAGCTTTGATTGGACCAGTTTGCAGATCCTAGCAGATCGAGTGCATTTATCCATAATGATTGGATCTGAATTGAGACAATCAATTGTAGCGTGTGTGTTGGATCTGAATTCTGGGTAGTGACTGGTTAGTCTACTTTAAGATCTGGAGTTTCAGTAAAAGCGGCCGATTCACATAACTGATCTGTTAAAATCGTTTCTTCATACAATACCCTACAAACAATCGTCTATTAAAGAAACGACTTCTTGACCATTTTATTCAACTGCATGCTTAATAGTAGGGTTAACTACCCCATTTCCGGCACAACCCGCACTTAGTCTTTCTTAATCTCGCGCAGTTTAGCACCAAACGGAATGTTATTATTATTGATGGCCTCCAATTTACCTTTCCGTACGTACCAAAAGATTTGATAAAGAGAAACCAATCGTTGAGATATTGTCCAAAGTCTAACATTGCTTCTTGACGCCAAACTCGGCGTACGGATTCTTAACTCGGCCTAAAGCATTGAAACGCCAATGAATTCACTTCGGCCTATCGGATGAAGATAAAAATTGATTCGAACAGAGCGCTTCTTTTGTTTTTGGGAATAATGGGTGCAAACCTTCATATCACGCGTTCTCATTGACTTCGTTCGGAAGCTTATTAACTAAACTATCGTACCAAACTTATAATAGACTTCTTAACTCATAAATCATGGATTTATTTGAAGTTTTCTGCTCGATAGGCCCAAAATGGGTGATTAGGCCGAAGTAGTGTTCTACCCTACTAGTACTATTTTTAATAATAATTTCTGTTCAGGATTTGTTCACACAACATTTAACTACTTGGTGTTTTAGAAGGCATGTCGAGAAGCTTTTATTCGACTTATATGAGTTGTAATAGAGTTTATACGATAAAATTGTTGATTATTCAACGTTTATTATACATCACACTGCTTCTTAAAAACAGTGATGCTCTGTATACGCTTGATTCTCATGTGAAGTAACGTTTAATTAGACATTATTATATATTTATTAAACGATTATTCAACTGTGGGTAAATTTACCCGAAAATAAGAGGAACGGGGACAGGGAAGTGGTGTGTTTCTTAAGTGATTGTTTTCACTATTTCTGACGTGGCACGCACCACTCAGATATTAGAAAATGGGATTCCAACCATGTACCTTCCGATCACCAGCCACTTGCCTTGTCATCTGAGCTATCCTAGAATTATGATATGGGCAACTCAATAATCAATAAAAGCTTGCTTGAAAGTAAATACGTATCAGCACTCCAGATCGCAACACTAGCTTCTTCAAGGCCCTGTGGGAATGATTATATTTCATTCATACTTGTTTTAAATGAGATCAATGTTTTGAGGGTGACCCCGGCGTAGTGGTTAGCATCCATACCTCTCACGCCAAAGTCACGAGTTCAAATCTCACCCCGGACAAGTCACGAATGACCCAAGGGCGTTAAAGTGACAATAATAATAAAAAAAAAAAAATGAGACCAATGTTACTTCTTCACCTATCCAATTCGAAGAAAAGATGCTCGGTAATTTTCTACATTAGATCAATGCATTCATTGCCGTGAGTCATGTGATCGTTGATTACTATTTAAATTAATTAGACGTAGAACACAAATAAAAAAAGGGTTGAGCTTGAGATTGAACTCACGACCTTTTACTTGGAAAGCGGAAACGGTAACGACTACTCTACTGATTTCGTCTTGTTGTTAGACTGAACCAGTTTTGTCGAATAATGAATCTAATATGTCGTTTATAAAGCATTTAAAAGCATGTGATTACAACATGGACGCATAGTGGTATAAGAGCTATTATGCTGACTGTATTCACCTTTATTCAGCTATATAGTAAAACAATGTAATGAAATCTAATAATGGAGCTAGAAATCAATACATTAGACGTCTAATAAAGCATGTTTTTAAATCAATTGAAAACATTCGAATTAAAGCGTCAATGTATGTGCAAATTACACTTATTCAGTTTGTTATTATATCAAACTTCTGGCGTTGGATTGGGTAGACAGTCAGCGCGTAAACAGCTTTTAATAAGTAGGTAAATTAATCAGATCAGAACAAACAGTGGAATAAATGTGCATCTAACGATCTCAATGAGCTTTTACAGCACATAATTCGACAACTTGTTTTATTCAGCATTGAACACTGTTACACAGTATTAATTCAATATGTATGCTTATTTGTGACTCTGAATTGTTTGTTGGGTATAGTCGTGATGATAACAATTTTGGATTGCTTTTGTTGGTCACTGGAAGGAATTTACTTTGCGATAAGTGGTTTAACTGGCTATCAGTCAGTGGCATTGTTTTCCAATACGTTGATTTGAGAGGCTCAATCGTGGAAGCATTGCGGAGTCATAATTTCGTTTATGCAGGTTTTGAATATTAGCTAAAATACCAAAATATTACTGTGCAAAGTCAGATCAGCTGACCCTTCTAAGAAAGTTAAATCCCAACGTTGGTTCCTAATTAGTTCAATCGTGAAGCCTATATAGATCTGACGACTTCGTTGCCAGGAATTATCTGCAGAAAGCTCTTAAAACTCACTGTGGAATTCATTTCGAATTTCTAATAATTTTAGCAGAACTACCATTAAATTTTCCTCTTAGCGGCGCCGGTGGTTTAGTGGTAAGCGTGATTACTTCTCACCCCAGCAGGCCTGGGTTCAATCCCAGTCTGCACCGCCGGGATGTTCTGAGGCATAACATCTCTGATCAAGCCTTCCTTTGGGAAGTAAAGCCATTGGTCCCCGGTGCATGAGTTGATGGGTTGATAGGTAGGGTCCAGGTGTGGGAGCTACCTCCCTGGCGTCGGCGCATTGGTGCTCAGCACGGAAAACAAGATCGCCTGAATACCAATCAAGGAAAAAAAAAAAGAAGTTAGGTATTTATTTTGACTATATGTTTTAGTATTACTTCTACGTGAAGTCAACGATTTACATAGTTGAAGATGCTAATTTCAAATAACAGACTGTAGTGGTAATTTTTATACGATAGATGGAGTAGATGAAAGCATAGAGTTGATAGTTCCGTTAGAGTACGGCAGTGTGAAGATTGCATATAGATATTAGAATAGCGAGCTAGGACAACTTTTAAGGAAGGTACAAATTAGTTTTTTCATCTCTCTGTCCCCCCCCCCCGCCACCACACCCCCTCACCATCCCTCTCCAAAGGGGGAGTTTGGCGAGGTGGCTAGTGCAACTTTGCTGTTTTTTGGAGCCTTGGTGACCGTTTTACCAAGATATTCGAGGTTGGAATCTCTTTTTTCCCTTGATTTGTTTTCCGTCGATCTTGCTTTTCGTGCTGAGCACCGATGCTACCGGCGCCAGGGAGGCAGCTCCCACACCTGGACCCTACCTATCGACCCATCAACTCATGAACCGGTGACCAACGGCTTTACTTCCCTTCCAAAGGAAGTCGTAATCAGAGATGTTATGTCTCAGAACATCCCGGCGGCGCCGACTGGGATTGAACCCAAGTCTGCTGGGGTGAGAGGTAAGGGGTTGAAATCTCGGTGCCGGTGAAATTCTCGGACCGGAAGCGAATCCGAACCATTGGTTCGTGGTATCAGACTAGGTTACCCTGGGTGTCCCTATCGCCTCGTGGTTGCGTACCACTATAGGGCATTCGGAGCGCGTTGGTCATCGGACGAATTAATCGGCCCCACGTGCGTCACACACTCAACGTGACTGCTTCATCCGTGGTAAGGTTCCCAGGGGAAAAGTCTACCAGCGCCAGTGTAAGCAGCCCGACTCATGAATTGAAAGCTGGAGGCCCTCCGCACGATGCCAACCCGTCCAAGTCACCCACAGAAGACAGCCTGGTACGAGACTCGAGTGACGGCCGGTATAACTGATGGTGCCATTCGGTTACCGATATCCATCCAAACGACGGAAACCCATTACCTCATGACGACGACAGTGGACATCCCAGACAACCAGAATGCACGTATATTCAAAGTTGTTTTCGTGATATACAAACATATATACAAACAAACAAATCGTATAGAATACAAAGAAATGTCTTATACGTACAAAACTGGAGGCCATATACGTGCAAATTTTAATTTAATTTTAAACGGGTTGATTTAACATCATATAGGATTTAATCTGTAATAACAAATTCACTTTGAAAAGTCATACGATGTAATCCGATTTGATTTGTGATACAGTACGACGAAAAAATGAATCATCGCATATAGGTCGGAAATTTGCATTCTATACGATTTAACTTAAACATATTGCGATGCATGCCATTCTTATATATGCGATTTTGACTTGAATGGTAGCAATTTACGATACTGTCTACACATTGTTATACGACTTTTGGTTGTCTGGGATAGCTACCGTGCCCACCGGGCATAGATCTTGGCCCTAACGCAATCATTTCGTCAACCCCGCGATACACGGTTAGAACACGTACATCCCAAGTAGCATTTATTGTTTTATTGCACTCTTTTAGTGGTTATTGAGATCAATTTTATAAAACCGTCAATAAAATTAATAGCTCCAGCACAACCTTTTGATAACCGCTATAAGATCGTCTTACAGCTTAGTGGACCACTCTTGATAAGGTTTATAAAGCATGTTTGAGAATCATAATAAAGCTGTCTTAAAACCTTTTGTCATAAAGCCTCATACTCTACAAAAGGTTCTCATAGCCTCTTTAAGAGCAATATTGTATTCAAGCAGCTTTATAACGCTTTGGTGAAAATCAGTTATAAATCCAATTTAATTTTTATTGCATCAAAGCAACCGCCATAAATTAGCTTGTTGTTGTTCTGTTCTCCTGAAACTTTTTTTTTCCAAATGGAAATCTTTAGCGGTAAAAATAGGTTTGAGTGTTGGTGTCAAGATCACCATGCAATCAATTTTGTTTCATGGCGGCATTAGTGAAAATCTTAAAGAAAATAAATGACTTTTTAGAAGTTCCAAAACATATGCGCTTGAAATGTTATCGTGTATATTGGGATAATATGAGCGTTAAATAAATGCGCCTCCAAAATAATTCAAGTTAACAAAAAAGATTGTTTCAGCAATCAAATGAACTTGATGGAATTCATTTTAATTTTACAGAAAATAGATCTCAATACATAAATTCATACCAATGCACACTGGAAATCATTTCGGATCTCTTATTTAGCCATTATTTTATTGAAATTTCTTGAATTTTATTCCAAGGCTAATGGCATTTTCATAATGACAATATGGCGACAGAGGACAGCAGAGAGAAAAACACCAAGCGCAATTTCTTAAAATGTCTAATGCTTACATTGCACACTGGGTCAGGAATGCAACCTAGCGGAGCAAAATTAATAACTCCGAAACGAAGCATTTCCGTGACTTGGTGTCTTGGGCAAAATTTCTCATCATAAAAAGGACCATCTATTGACATAAACAAATAGTTAAAAACTCTTCCGCAAAGATGGTGCCACAATCTAACTTCTTTCTCTGCCGTTTTGGAGACTTGATGTCTTGGGCAAAGTTGTTTATCTTGACAAAATGAACAGCTCTTTCAAAGACGTTAAATTTCCATAGTCTATTGGTTCCAAGTTATATGGAGTTAAAGAAAAAATGTCGAAAATATGTTTTGTTCTTTCTGTTTCGGTGTTTTGCTTGCAACTATATAATGTTATATTTTTCTTTTAAGCAAATACATTAAATAAATAGCTTTTGTAAAGAAACATACTGCATTAAGCTTCAAATTTCAAAGATATTGTTGAAAGAACGAAAAAAAAAACACAATTTTTGAACTTTAATATCTCACAAAGCGCAAAAAATCGCAAACTGACTTTTTTAGCAAAAATTAAGCAATGCTCGATAAACAGAATATCAAAATTTGAGAGAGGTATATTTTGGTGTCAAGATAAACAACTTTGCCCAAGAAGTTAGATTGTGGCACCATCTTTGCGGAAGAGTTTTGAACCATTTGTTTATGTCAATAGATGGTGATGAGAAATTTTGCCCAAGACACCAAGTCGCGGAAATGCTTCGTTTCGGAGTTATTAATTTTGCTCCGCTAGGTGGCATTCCTGGCCCAGTGTGCATAGGATGAAAGCAGAACAGAAAAGCATAATGCATGATTTTATTACAAGAACTATTTTCTTTTTACAAGAGCAATTCAAGCTGAACTTTGCATTAGGTCCTAAGTAACATTGATCGATTCCCTTCGTCGACTTTCTCTTTCGTTAATAACTTATTCTTGATGTGCTTGTGGTATTGGATGCTAGATAAAAGCTTCTTTTATCGATTTATGTGCTGAAAATACCTGGGAATGTCTTTACATGACCGTGCGGATGCAAAGAGAAAGTCGGTGAAGAGAATCTGTCAATATTACTTAGGACTTAATGCAATGTTCAGCTTGAATTATTTTTTTTATTTGAGGGCAAATGTATATTCCTGTTCTACGGGTGCAACCGATGAATTTTACAAACATTTGGAAAAGTTTTGAATGGTACATTAACCTTTATGAAAAGTTATGCGTGATTTCAACATTTTTGTCCTAGGACTGTCACCATTCCATGTATTTCGACCAAGATTCGACAGTGTCACCCCATGTATATGCGAGCGAGAACGGAGACTGCTGACGTTTTTCTTACGCACAGTACGTCGCGTATACGTATACCCGAAATGTTTTCATGCTCATGCTAACAATTTTGTTGATTTTCTTCGCGCTCCGCTTGGAAGTACCGGAAAGTTTTGATTCTTTTCTATGTTGTAAAAATAAACCGCCTATCTACATTTCTGACAAGTTGCAACTGAATGCTTATAATTGTTTTAAAATAACTGTTTCATGGCCAACTAGTTTTATTGCGCTTACTTATAAAGCAACCAAAGGATTTATTTTTGGGTTTTATAAGGGTAATTCATATTGCTTTTTTTTATACTTCAAAGCAATCATAAAACCTTTCATAAGTGAAAATAGCATAAGCATCAGTTGGTTTTTTCATTAGCTTTATAGGGGTTGTGTAGATAGCTATAAGAATGTTTCATGACTTGCATTGTATATGACCGTCATAAAGCAGTAGGTAATGGTTGCAGCTGCAATAAAACCTTTATAAATTTTGAATATAGCCAAGAAGCTCTAGATTTGTTACTTGGGATAGCTGTCCACGTGGTATACCCGGAATCAACGATTTATTCTACCGTCGATCGGGTGAACGATCCCGGATCAACAGCAGCGATCATCATCTGGTCTGGTCTTACTGAGACTGGTTTCATTGACACGATCGGGGTGACCTCATAAACCGTCAACAAAACGCGAAACTTCATCATCAAAACGCACACACCCTCCACGAACAAGTAGTGACTCACTGATTGTAATCAGGTTAAGCATTAGAACGGCTCACGAAGAAAAACCACGCAGACTGAAAGTGACGTCCCTATTAGTTACTGAGTACCCATCAGAGTGTTCGATCGCATTGGTTAGCTCATGCTCCGGAAGAATCCACTGATCGATACTCCGTGAACGCTAGCTCTGGAAGGAGACAGAGCAGGGGATTTTAAACGATTTGTTTTCCGTCAATCTTGTCTTCAGTGCTGAGCACCAATGCTACCGACGCCAGGGAGGCAGCTTCTACACCTGGACCCTACCTATCGACCCATCAACTCATGAACCGGGGACCAACGGCTTCAGAGATGTTATGCCTCAGAACATCCCGGCGGCGCCAACTGGGATTGAACCCAGGCCTGCTGGGGTGAGAGGCAATCACGTTTACCACTACACCACCGGCGCCGCCTTTTAAACGATTTTGTGAACAAAAATTCTAAAAAGGAAATGAAATCTGAAATAATTTTCCTTTTCCGATTTATCCTTTTTCTCATTAAAGAGATAGTTTTCAAACTTGATTTAAATAAATTAAATTATGCACGGTGCCATTTAGTTTCCTAATTGAATTGGAAGACTTTCAACTAATAACTAGTTAAGGAATTTTTTGAAAGGATTTCGGACTATAGGAATTGGGATTTGGGCAGAATTTTTGGCTGTTGGGAAATTCAAATTTATGGATTTAGCTGGGATGGGGAATATTTTCTAGCTGGATATACAGATCTACCTAGAACTCTTGGCAGACGACTTCATCGTCTGGTGCAAAAGCCAAGTTGTTTGAGGACCAAAGCAGGACAACCCCTTACAGGCTCTTCTAAGAATTCCCTTGGAAATCTCTGTAGAATTACTTTCGAACACAAATTAGAATTTTTGCGAAATGTTGCATCTAATTCTCCTCATATTTCTCCTGAAATTGTGGTTAGAACTCCCTTGTAATTCTCTTCAGAATCCTTATAAGATTCTCTAGAACGATTCGTGTTCAAAATTCCTTGACATTCCTTAAATGGCCAGTCCCACAGATGGATCGCGAAACAGTTTGGAATCGACAATTCGACCGTGTCCCGTGTGGTAAAATCGCTCAAGAAGACCCGGACGACCCAGCGGCGAGCTGGCAGCGGAAGAAAAGCAAAGACGACCGACCCCGAGAACGCAAGGAAAATGAGGGATTATTTACTTCAAACGCAACCCGAACCTGTCGATTCGGGACGTGCCCAAGAAGGTCAATTCTTTCTGGTTCGTCCAGCAGTCAATGAAGCGGACTGGACTTCATGTCTTCAAGGTAAGGAAGGCGCCTAACCGAACCGATAAACAGAATACCGTGGCCAAATCCCGCGCCAAGAAGCTGTACCGCAAGTGTTTGGTACAGCCGAAATGCATCGTAATGGACGACGAGCCGTACATTAAAGCGGACGCCAAGTAAATCCCCGGCTTGGAGTTTTTCGTCGGCAAGTCCCACCTGGATGTTCCGGAGAAGTTCCGGAAGAAAAAAGTCGACAAATTTGCCAAGCAGTACTTAGTGTGGCAGGCGATCTGTGTGTGCGGCAAGTTCAGCAAGCCGTACATAACGACCGGCACCACCAACGGCCAAATAAATAAAAAAAAAAGAATGCCTCCAGAAGCGCCTGCTGTCCTTTCTCCGGTCCCACGAAGGTGACACTCTGTTTTGGCCGAATCTGGCATCATGCCATTACGCGAAACCGGTGATGGAGTTGTACGAAGCCAACGATGTTTGTGGAAAGGTCGCAGACCAATTCGAGGTGGACAGCCTTGGATGAAAAACAAACGAATACGGCGATGTATGCTTTACGTGGTGCTACTCGTCGGTGTGCTGGTTTCATGTAGACCGGTCCGCAGTAGTCCACTCCAACCACGGTGAAGGCTCTGCTCGTTACGGTGCAAGGCCTTAGTAGTTGACCGACAGATTGTGTGACAGGGACAGGGTTTTGGCGAAAGCATTGCGGACACTTGTGACACGCAAGATTAGCGATGGTTTTTCCGTTCACCGGCCAGAATTCTTGATGCATCGTGGCTAGAGTCATGCGAGGACCAGAGTGTATGCAAAGTTCGTGATAATGCCTTGTGATGAGGCCGCTGAGTCGAATGATACCTTTTTTTGTCTAGGAAGGGACCAAGTAGTCTCAGCGATGAATGGTTAGAAACCGATCGAGTTTTTACCAGCTCCTTCAGCTCTTCGGCGAACATCTCATGCTGCGCAATCTTCGTAAGCATTTCCTTGGCGTGCTCTAGTTCCCCTACTGCGGCGAATAGGCGAGGATAGGTGTTAGGTTTGCGTTGACAACGATTCACAAAACGGAAGACCAATGCGGTGATCCGAACTAAACGCCAGAAGGATGAGTACCGATGAAATAGTTTTTCGCCGTTCCAGTAGATCTTCTGCTTGAGTACCTGTTGGATGTTTGGGCCAACTTTCATCCTCTTTCGAAAGCCAAGGTGGGCCATAACGCCAAATAGGGTTAGTGACAAATTCCTGAGCAAGCATCCCGCGTGAAACGAGGTCCGCTGGGTTGTCGATTCCTTTCACATGATTCCAGTGGTGGCCGTGTGTTAGTTGTTGAATTTTAGAAGTTCTATTTCCGATGAAAGTCTGCCAAGTATTAGGAGGTGCCTGGATCCAGTGGACAGTGACCGTTGAGTCTGACCAGAACCAGCAAGAAGTGCCTTCCATCCGCAGTGTTGCTGGAACCTTGGCGTAGAGTTTTGCCCTAAGAAGTGCAGCACAGAGCTCAAGCCGTGGCAGACTATGTCGTTTGAGTGGCGCAACCCGTGATTTTCCCGCAATGAGCTCGATTTTGAGTTTTCCTCCCTTGAGAAAAGACGTGGAACTGTATGGAGACCGAATTTGGTAGAAAGATGAGTCGAGAAACCTTGTAGTCTTCAAGGAGTGGCAATTGGGCCGCAAAACCATCCCATTTGCTAGCTACATCTTCCGGTACTGGATCGTCCCAGTGACTAACCAAATATGTTGCATTTTGATTTTGGCCCATGCTACGACTGGAGAGCCCAATCCGAGTGGGTCGTAGAGATTCGCAATCGCTGAGAAGATCTTGCGTTTTGTCCAGCTATCATCGCTCGTAGATGGTTGAACCTCGATGCACAACTGGTCTGGGCCTATTTCCCATCCCACACCTAGTGTTTTGATTTTCTGATCTGTTTCGAAGTGCAGCGTTGTGGCGTTGAAGTTTTGTAGGATTTCCGAACTATTTGAGCACCATTTCCGATGTTCGAGGCCTCCTTCTGTCATCAGAGCATGAAGTGCGGCTTCTTCCATCGAGTCCGCTCCCGATAGTAAGTCGTCCATGTAGAAGTCGTTTTGCACGGCACTGGCTGCAAGTCTGTATTTCTGTCCCAAATGCAAAACCAACTGTTTCAACACCCGAGTGGCAAGAAATGACGTTGGAGACAAACCGTAGGTGATAGTTTTTGTGCTCGCAAATCCACTAGTGGATGAAAGTGTGTAAGAAAGATGGTACAAGTGTTGTACAGGATTTTATGGGTAGCGTTAAGTTTAAGGTGCGGGCATTTAGCCTAAGAGAGGAGGTTGAATAAACCAATTTTGCAAACATATAGCGAATACGTGTTTATTTATTTCCTGAGAGGTTCCGACTTAAAATTAATTTTTTGTGATCATTTTTGTCTTCTGCATTTGTTTCGAGTAAAGTCTTTAGTATTGCCGCATTAATGACCCTTCACTAGATTTCAACTTCTGGTCAATTGTCACGCTGCCGTATTTTAGCGGAACTGTCAACCTATCCTCTTCAGAACTTTCTCTAGCTAATAAATCATTGCCCTAAAGCTTCATATTAGTATAGGATTTTCTCCCAACTCTGAAAATGTGTTAACTTACTGTATTCTTGGGGTAGTTACTGTTTTCTCCCTGTTTTATGATTTAGTGATTGTAAAGTTAAACATTTCTGATAAGCTTTTAAATAAATATTAATTTCAAATTCGTTGAAAAATACGCTTTTGTGTCTTTTAACAGTGTATTTTTTTTTGGAAAGGCATTCCAGTTTCCTTCAACTTTGTGCAGTGAATGTCGAGAACTTGTGATTGTATAACTGCTTGTTTTCAGCTGGTTGAATGTAATCATGACATTGCCATTTAAAGACCTGTACGGTAAAATGTGTTATCTATGTCATCTACGAATTTCAAACTTGCTATCGTTGCAATTCTTTGGAAGCTTAATCAAATCTTCTTTTGTCGAGATTTTTGCATTCTTCAAAAGACTTCCCAGGCCACGATACTCTGCATTACGCAGCCCAACGAGCATCAGCTTCATTTTCAAAGTGCATACTCACATACGCTACGTGATACCAAACACATTTTTCCTCCCTCCGACAGCAACAGCACTGCAGTGTGACGGTACTAGCTCAGCATTCCTCTTTTGGGCGGGACTCAAGCACGGTGTGCTGCAACCTTGCAATCCCGGTAGCTTTCAACACAACAAACCGCATCCTTCAAGACCAGACGGCATCGTCTCGGTTATCGTCTGGTTGGATGGGAATGCATTCCTCCCTCCTCTCCCCGTGGCCAGTCGCTTCAAGACCTTCGATCGGCTAGGGCACGAACAGGCACCATATGGTCGGTAGCGGTATCGACCAATCAATAGAGTGAAGCGAAACAGTAAAGAGTGCTTCGACTGGAACTATCGAAATCCTGCAACAGAAAGCTTCCCTTGAAAGAAGTGCAGGGCTCGGGCCCTGTTGCCTGGAGTGAGCGATCTATTTTTCCATTATTATTGGTTTGTTGTGCAAGTTTTCGAATGAATGATTCCATTTTTTTTTTTTGCAAACCATCATTATTTATTTGTGCTTCCCATGCCTTATGTTGTGGGTGGTTTGGCTCGTGGCATTCAGATAAGCCGATACCGACCGACCGACCGGGTTTGCGAGACTGTTTCCCAGCAGGAGCTTTGAATTCAAAGGTAATAGTTGGGTGTGTGTGTGTGTTCAAAAAAGTCTCCTTCTGTGTGCTTGCATATTGGTACTTGGAAGAATACTCCACTTTTCTACCGTAGTATGGGCGGGAAAACTGATCCCGACTTTTCTATGCTTTAGATTGTGCTCATATTAAGACTGGGATTAAATTTCGCTTGAATGGAATGGAAGAATGATGCTTTCGGCAAACAGGCGTGTGTTGTTATAGGAGAGGGGGCAAAAGATTTTTGAATTAAGTAAGTTCTCACTAATAAACTTCTAAAATGTGAGCTATTTTTTGCGTTTTATGTTTGGTGCTTAAAAGGATGTGCTCTTTTTGCAAATTAAGATCTTTTTGAATTTTTTAAGGCAATTTTGTAGATCCATGCTTCGATAATTCCACTATCCAGCTCCAATGCGCGTTTGATACCCGAGCAAAGTCCAGCATCAAAATGACTGCAAATTGAAATAAAGTTTTGATATCAATTTAAGTTTATTCAATTGACAAATTTGATACCAAATTTTGTTTTCCCTTTGCTGAACATTTGCTCTTCAAAAATATGTTGTAGCGGGTTTGTTTTCATTACTTTAGCATAACATCAAATTGAATACTTGTTTTGTTTTTTTTTTTTATATTAATTTATTTGTACAGGCTCAATCGAATAAACTTTACAGAGCCGAGTTATCATTTGCATTATACATGAATAATGTCTTAAATCTAGCGTTAAAGGAATTGAACCGATTACTCGCGGTCGTCTCGAGGTTAGTGGAGATTTATAATTTTTTGGATGGGGAAAGGGAGAAGGAGGTTTGAAATATGATTTATTATATAAATATTTAATTAATCCTAAAACATGAACTTATTTCTATTCATCTTGAAAACAAACATAAAAAAAAACTACACGCACAATACACAAACTAAACACAAGGTTAATCAAACTTACAATCTAAGGTTAGTATTCTTAAAGTAAACATATATGAGTTTCATAAACTCCAGATCACGTCTAGCCAAAATATCCCGAACTGGAACATTAGGTTGATTACCTCGAGCCCGAAGGGAATCGCACAGCTCAGATCTGACTCCACGATGCTCAGCACAAGACCAAAGGATGTGATCGGCGTCTTGGTAACCTTGTCCACATTCACAGAGATTGCTGTCTCCCAGCCCAACACGAAACAAGTGAGCGTTTAACGAATAGTGATTGGACATGAGGCGAGACATCAGACGAATGAAGTCTCGACCCACATCCAACCCCTTGAACCAAGGATTCTTCGACACCTTAGGGATGATCGAGAATAGCCATCGTCCCAAACTCCCTTCACTCCATTTATTTTGCCAGCTGGCGAGCGACTGTTGACGATAAATGAAGAAAAATTCATTGTAGGCGATTTGTCGATCGTAAATATCGCCTTGCATAGCGCCCACCTTAGCAAGTGAGTCCGCCTTCTCATTGCCCGGAATCGAGCAATGAGATGGGACCCATGCAAAGGTGATGACAAAAGATCTTAAAGATAAAGCACTCAGAAGCTCTCGTATTTTCATGAGAAAATACGAGGAGTGCTTAACCGGCCTCATGGATCGAATAGCCTCGACAGAACTGAGACTATCCGTAAAAATAAAATAGTGATCTGGTGCAAGTGAGGCGATCGTTTCTAGCGTATAGTATATTGCCGCCAGTTCAGCAACATATACGGAACAACTTGTTTTGTTATCAACAGGAAAAATTTATATCGAATTGAGTTTTCAGTTTGCTCTCAATTGCAGAAATAGTTTTCAATGCGCGATGTGATGTTTTTGCTTTCAATTTTGATATTTTCACCGTTAAACGACCAAAATGACAGCAACCTGAGTACTCATTATAAGCGAAAGCACAACATCAAATTTAGATTTCAATTTGATCTCAGGCTTTGCTCGGGTATCCATCCAACATGCCTAATAAAAAGTATTGAGCCTTGCATTTAGTTTTAACTATTTGATACCAGTTACCTACTGCTACCAGCTTTGGCGTGAAATTGCTCATCTGCGGGTTGTTCCCATTGAGAAGCTCATCAGCCATGCGGAGAAGATTTAGAGCCTTGTATTTATTTATTTATTGCACATCGTCTTCGACTACGTTTGATTAATTAAAACTAAAACTTCTTTAATCGATACCTCTTATTCTATTACTAAACACATTTTTGGAATTAGTAAAATCAAATTTGTTACAAACATCATTAAAGGAACGCAAACAGGAATTGAATCCGAAGTTAGTTATGTGGAATGGAATTGACAGTAACGGGGAGTTACGAAATCTGCGAGGAGGAATGTTCCATGGCATCCATTCCACGAGTTCGGAACAGTCCACATTACCGGTAATTAGGTCGAAGATGAACATTCGTTGCAATTTTATACGCCTTGCTGAGAGAGATTCTAAATCAGTTATCATGCAGCGGTCTGGATAGCTAGAAAAAAATGACTGGATCATTCCATGGGAGCTGACGTAACATCAAATTGCATCACGGAAAAAAATCACTGTAGAAAATTACCTAGTTGACCGATCCTATTTAAAACTTTCAAACAGTAAAATATAACTCATTAGTAAGCTTTTGGAATATTTATTTCATTCAACTTCAATACCATAACCGTACGCTCACGCCTTACGCTTAACTCCACTCATTAGGTTCTGTACAACATCTGGTTTCTTCTGTACGGAAACCCACTTTTTCTTTATGTCTTCTTCATAATCCTGACCTGACCTCCTTGGGATGCTTCCGTAGTGCCTACTTCATAGTAGCCCAGAATTTTTCGATGGGCCTTAGTTCCGGTGCGTTGGGGGGTTCATGTCCATGGGTGCGAAAGTGATCCCGTTGGCTTCGTACCACTCCAGGACAACATTTGAATAGTGGAACGAAGCTAGATCCGGCCAGAAGAACGTATGGCCCTCGTGTTGCTTCAACAGAGGAATCAAACGCTTCTATTGACACTCCTTGAAGTAGATCTCCCCGTTTACAGTCACGAACGACGCACTCCGTTTGCCGCAGATCGCTTGCCAAATCATGTATTTCTTGGCTAAATTTGAAAGTTTATGTTTCCTTACTTCCTCCAGAACATCAAACTTGTGCTGGGTGGTGAAGAACAAGCTGCCGGAAGTCCGGTTTGACGTAAGTTTCATCATTAATCATGTGACAATGAGACTTCGTCAGCATCTGGGTGTACAGTTTCCAGGCCCGTGACTTTCCCACCGTATTATCCCGTTCGTCACGATTTGTAGCCTTCTGCACTTTGTACGTATGTAGTCTAGCAATGGGCGATTCTGGATCGAAACACAAAGAATCGATTCTTTTGGCTCGATTATTCGATTTTTTGAATCGATCTCAAACCCGACAAAAATCGACTGGATCGATTCTTTTCATTCGATTTTTGTTTCAATCCAACAACAGAAAAAATGTCACTGACCTTAATAAAGGGCGAACACGAAATTATTGCGACACCGAAAATGTGATGCCAATTTGCCAATGTTTAGAATCAAACCAAAATTTTAGGGTAGTTTTATACATATATTTGCTTCAAAAATCAATAGAAAAGTTAATCGATGGAGCCTTGAGTATAAAATTGAACGCATTTTCGCTTGATGCCCTTCATCAAAGTCTTTACAGTGTCATCCGGTTCCAGTTTCTCAGTTTTTTTTTTCCATTTTCTTAACATGTCCTTCTCGTCTTTGACTGTCTTCGTGCTCTTCCGAAGTTCCCGCTTCATTATTGCCCAGTACTGCTCCACCGGGCGCAGCTCCGGACAGTTTGGCGGATTCATGTCCTTTGGAACAAAATGGACAGAATTGGCCTCATACCACTCCAGGACACTTTTAGAATAGTGGCATGATGCCAAATCTGGCCAAAATAGCGGAGCTTCGTCGTGCTGCTGCAAGAACGGCAAAAGGCGCTTCTCGAGGCACTCAGATTTGTAGATCTCGCCATTTACTGTGCCCTTTGTCACGAAAGGCTCACTCCTCAGTCCGCAAGAGCAGATGGCCTGCCAAATGAGATATTTGGAGGCGAACTTCGACATTTTCTTCTTCTTAAATTTGTCGTCCACATCGAACTTGCTCTTGCCGGTGAAAAACTCCAACCCCGGAATTTGCTTAAAATCGGCTTTTATATACGTTTCGTCGTCCATCACACAGCAGCCATATTTTGTCAGCATCTTCTCGTAGAGCTTCCGTGCCCGAGTTTTAGCCGTCGATTGTTGCCGCTCATCGCGGTTTGGGAAGTTCTGTACCTTGTTTGTATGTAGTTCAGCTCTCTTCTTTGCATTCTGGACGTAGCTCTGCGACATGCCGATCTTTTGAGCCAAATCACGGCTTGAGACGTTGGGATTTGCTTTAATCATCCGCTTCACCTTTCCTTCCGTCTTTTTGTTCTCCGGTCCCGGTTTTCTTCCAGCTCCTTTGCCGTGGTCCAACGTCAACCGCTCCTGGAACCGCTTCAACACTCTGGAGACGGTTGAATGGTGAATGTTCAACATTTTTCCCAACTGCCGGTGCGACAGGTCAGGAAATTCCAGGTGTTTGGAAAGAATTTGTTCTCTCAACTCGCGTTGGTTCACCTCCATTTTCGTTGAATCGAAAAACACGACTTCGAGTTTGACAGCATGTACACAATACACATCAATGAGAAAGTGTGCAAAATTTGGTTGATTTTTACCCAATGGTAAAAAAGTTATGCCCTGTTGAATGTGTCGCAATAATTTCGTGTTCGCCCTTTATTGACATGTACCTGGAGTCTTCAGCTCACGCTCGAGCAGTTAAAATTGTGTCTGCGCAGATCTATAGTACCGAAAGAGTATACGATGATTGCACACATCTGTCCCCCTACCAAAACCATCCAGAGGCCTGTGGGATATTCATGACGAAATGGTAAAGAAAGTTATTAATCTACATATGTACAAACATTCACTTCTTATGACATATTTCAGGTTCATCAGTCCTCTGCTATGTCAGAACTCGATCGCCATGGGGGCATATCGGCAGAATTACAAAATTTCTTGCATCAGCTGTCTTCCACGTTCTGTCGATCTTTTTCGATGATGGGAGAAAATCCGTAGTGTATAATCCCCATGTAAACTCCATTGCTCGAGACTATTTATCAATAATGGTAACAAGTTTTCCGTCAGAGAGGCTATTCTCTAAAACTGGTGAAACCACACAGTATCGATATCGGCTCAATGCAAAACGCATGACTCAATTAGCTTTCTTGAGATCTCTCTCGGATGAGTTTTGGGTTATCTTAATTAAGTACTTCCCTACGTACCTGCTTTTACACTCCGACCATGTAATCGTTTTGTTTCATATGTTAATCTTTTGTTTTTTAAATCGTTTATTTAATACCAGTAAAACGAATATTATAACCTGTTAAATCCGGAGTGATTTGAGATTTGAGCGTAATTGCATTTGTTAACAAAAACGTCAATCATATATTTATCGCTAGTATAAACTCAACTTCGAAAACTAATAATACTAGCAGATAGACGAATTATTCGCCTATCATTCGGTATAGTTTGTTTACGAGATTGAGCTTTCGTTCGCGAGAAATCAGCCAATGACGTGTTTGTTTATAAATGCAATTACGCCTTAATTTCAAATCATTTCGGAAATCACTTACCTAATCAAGAATCTTAATGTCAAATGAAATCAAAATAGTAATTTACTATATTCTCATGCAGATCACCCGGTAAAGAGTTCGATACGTGGTAAACGGTCAAGACCGTAAAGCATGGACGGGGTAGCATCATGGTTATGAGCTGTTTTTTTGTATGGAGTAGGTCCCATTTTTTGTATTAATTCCATCATGACCAGATTTGAATACAAAGAAATCATGGAGGACATTTTATACCTTATGCTCCCTTATACAGAAATGAACATGCCTCTTATATGGCATTTTCAGTAAGACACCGATCCGAAGCACACTTCTAAGTATGTAAAGGAATGGTTTCGTTCAAACAAAGTGTCGGTTATTTCATGGCCTAGCCAATCTCCTGACATCAACCCCATGGAACATTTATGGAACGACCTTAAAACAAAGTTATCTGGTAAAGCATTTTCAAATAAGGATCAACTATGGACCACATTTCAAAAAGAGTGGTGTGCTATACCAAAGGAAACTTTTCAGTGCTTGGTTTAGTCAATGCCAAGAAGATTGAACAAGGTTCTACTTAACAATGGAGGGCACAGTGGTTACTAAGTGTCATTAGTCTAATAAAACTTATACTATTATTTACAAGATTTCTATACTATAGTTTTATGCAACACACCTATTTCACTGACCAGGCAGTGAGTGAATCGTTCAGTATTTTAACGTTGAGCTTTCTCGTGCAATTACTTAATTTTTATTACACTGTCTAATGCTTAACTTTAAAGTCTAATAAAATGAAATTGAACATTACCTAAAATTTCGCATTTATTTTGCCTACACCTATTTTAATGACCAGCAATGATGTTACACTCACAAGATTCCCTGCGCACTAAATGACTATTATAGGAGAAATTTCAAAACAAGATAGCTTACGTATCGTAATATCAACTCTAGACTGAACTTGGCTTAATTTTCATCAATTTTCCTATGATCTGTTGTATTTGGAACATTTTTGTGCTATCTTTAAAAATGAATCGATTCACTAAGATCGATTCTTGCCTCAAGATCGCCCAATGCTAAACGAAAGTCTTGAACAGATTCAACTTTTTGGCCGCATCTCTGACCGAAGCATTAGGATTCCGCTTAAACGCATTCACGACACGCTTGTGATCCTGATCACTAATAGAACATGCATTCTGACCGCATTTCTCCTTCCGTTCGATACTCAGAGTTTCGTAGTAACGTTTAATCACACGACTCACCGTTGACTGCACGATTCCGAGTTGTTTTCCGATGTCCCGATGATAGAGTTGAGGATTTTCCAGGTGCTTGCGCAAAATCAATTCGCGACGTTGCTTTTCGGGTGACGCCATTTTTTCCAACTTTCGAAAAACTGACAGCGATAAAAAATACAGTGTAAACAATACACTCTTAACTACGTCTACCCAAATTTTCAAGAGAAAATACCCAATGGGTAATTTTCACCAGCGATTTTTCCGTGGTACAATTTGATGTGGGTACTCTTTATGCGTAGTGTAAAATGGAGACCACACTGAGGAAGCATATTCTAAGATAAAGGGTGATACGGTCAAAATTTGGTCAATATCAACTTGACGTATTTCTTTCAATTTTGCATTTAAAAAACCTGAACACCCCTCATTTTGAAGGTGTGTGTGTGTAGAATGTTGCTCCTATTTTGATTTTGGAATTCACTCTTCAGTTGTCAAAATGCCGTCCAAGCAAGAAGAGCAGCGTATCAAAATTTTGCTCGCGCATCGCGAAAATCCGAGCTACTCGCACGCAAAGTTGGCAAAATCGCTAAAAGTTGCCAAATCAACCGTTACAAATGTAATTAAAGTGTTTGGGGAACGTTTGTCGACAGCCAGGAAGTCTGGATCGGGGGGAAATCGAAAACCGGAGGTCGCTGAGACGACAAAGAGAGTTGCCGGTAGTTTCAAGCGAAACCCTAACCTCTCTCTCCGAGATGCCGCAAATAAGCTGGGTGTATCGTCTACAACCGTGCATCGAGCCAAAAAATGAGCCGGACTATCGACTTACAAGAAGGTAGTGACTCCAAATCGCGATGATAAACAAAATACGACGGCCAAAGCGCGATCCCGGAGGCTGTACACGACGATGCTGACGAAGTTTGACTGCGTGGTAATGGACGACGAAACCTACGTCAAAGCCGACTACAAGCAGCTTCCGGGACAGGAGTTTTATACGGCAAAAGGAAGGGGAAAGGTAGCAGATGTTTTCAAGCACATGAAACTGTCAAAGTTCGTAAAGAAATATCTGGTTTGGCAAGCCATCTGTACCTGTGGCTTGAAAAGCAGCATTTTCATAGCTTCCGGGACTGTCAACCAAGAAATTTACGTGAAAGAGTGTTTGAATAAACGTCTGCTGCCTTTCCTGAAGAAACACGGTTGTTCCGTACTGTTTTGGCCGGATTTGGCATCTTGCCATTACGGTAGAAAGGCCATGAAGTGGTACGCCGCCAACAACGTGCAGGTGGTTCCCAAGGACAAGAACCTTCCCAACACGCCAGAGCTCCGCCCAATTGAGAAATACTGGGCTATTGTCAAGCGGAACCTAAAGAAGACCAAAAAAACTGCTAAGGGCGAGCAGCAGTTCAAGGCAAACTGGCTTTCTGCGGCGAAGAAGGTGGACAAGGTGGCTGTACAAAATCTGATGGCAGGGGTCAAGCGTAAGGCCCGGCAATTCGGATTTGGAAAAGCGGAAGCCTAACTGAATATTTTTCCTGAATTGTATACTAATTGAACTTGAAAAAGAAATTTAATTTGATTTTTTAAATAAACGATTTCACCGATTTACACACGTTTTCCCTTGACCAAATTTTGACCGTATCACCCTTTACTTGGTCGATCCACCTTGCCCGCTGCGCGCCTCTTCTTCTTGTTCCTGTTGGGTCGCTTTCTAGAACCATTTTCACTGGGTCGTCGTGCGGCATTCTTACGGCGTGCCCAGCCCACCGTGTAGTCGCCCAATTTTTGCGATGTGGACGATGGATGGTTCTCCCAGCAGCTGGTGCAATTCGTGGTTCTTTCGCCTCCTCCACCTTCCGTTCGAAAACACCAAGGGCGCGTTGGTCCTCCACGAGCATAGTCCAGGTCTCGTGGCCGTATAGGACCACCGGTCTAATCAGCGTCTTGTAGACAGTCAACTTCGTGCGGCGGCGAATTTTATTCGACCGGAGCGTCCTCCGGAGTCCAAAGTAGGCACGATTCCCCGATGCGTCTTTGAATTTCTCTGCTGGTATCATTTTGGGCGGTCACTAGTGAGCCCAAATATACGAACTCATCGACCACCTCGATTTCGTCACCGTCAATCTGAACTCGGGGTGAGAGGCTAACATTGTCTTCCCTAGAACCTCTTCCTTTCATGTATTTTGTCTTTGATGCGTTGATGGCAAGTCCAATCAGTCTAGCTTCAGCCTTCAGGCTGATGTACGTTTCCACCATCATCTCAAAGTTCCGTGCCATAATGTCAATGTCATCGGCAAAGCCAAGAAGCTGGATGGACTTCCTGAATATCGTGCCACTCGTGTCTATCCCAGCTCTTCTGATCACACCATCTAATGCGATGTTGAACAGCAGACACGAAAGTCCATCACCCTGCCACAACCACCTTCGAGATTCAAAGGGACTCGAGAGTGTCCCCGATATTCGAACAACGCACATCACTCGATCCATCGTCGCCTTGACCAATCGCGTCAGTTTATCCGGAAGTCCGTACTCGTGCATAATCTGCCATAGCTGATCTCGATCGATTGTGTTGATTTGAAATCGATGAACAAATGATGTGTGGGCACGTTGTATTCGCGGCATTTCTGCAGAACCTGCCGAATCGCGAAAATTTGGTCCGTGGTAGCGCGGGCACCCATGAATCCCGCCTGGTATTGCCCCACGAACTCTCTTGCATATGGTGACAGACGGCGGCATAGAATTTGGGAGAGTACCTTGTAGGCGGCGCTCAGCAGTGTGATCGCGCGATAGTTGCAGCAATTCAACTTGTCGCCCTTTTGGTAGATTGGGCATACGACACCTTCCATCCACTCCTCCGGTAATATCTCCTCCTCCCAAATCTTGGCAATTACACAGTGCAGCGCTCTAGCCAGTGCTTCACCACCGTATTTTAATAGCTCACTTGGCAGTTGATCTACACCAGTTGTTTTGTTGTTCTTCAGCCGACCGATCTCCTCCTCAACTTCTTGAAGATCAGGGGCCGGTAGCCTGTCGTCTTCTGCGCGTGCTCCAAGGTCTGTTGCCGTGCCACCTTCGTTTTCTGCTGCATCACCGTTGAGGTGCTCGTCATAGTACTGCTTCCACCTCTCAATCACCTCACATTCGTTCGTGAGAAGGTTACCGTCCAAGTCCTTGCACATATCGGCTTGCGGCACGTAGCCTTTGCGTGAACTATTTAGCTTCTCGGAGAACTTCCGTGTTTTGTTTACGCGGTACAGATTTTGCATCGCCTCGCGATCTCGGTCTTCCTGATGACGCTTCTACCTTCGGAAAACCGAGTTTTGTCTGTTCCGCGCTTGTCTGTATCGCTCCACATTCAATCTCGTGTGGTGTTGCAGCATTCTCGCCCGTGCTGCATTCTTCTCCTCTACTATCAGTTTGCATTCGCCGTCAAACCAGTCATTTCTTCGGTCCGGGATTGCAGCACTTAGTGCCGCTGCAGCAGTACTACCTATGGCTGAACGGATGTCCCTCCAGCCATCTTCAAGCGAAGCTGCGCCAAGCTGCTCTTCCGTGGGCAGTGCAACTTCCAGCTGCTGCGCGTAGTCCTGGGCAACTCCGGCGTCCCGTAGTTGCTCAATGTTGGGTCGCGGCGTTCGACTTCGACGTGTGTTATGCACCGTTGAGCGCATGCATACTGCAACTAGGTAGTGGTCCGAATCTATGTTTGCACTGCGGTACGTGCGGACGTTGATAATGTCGGAGAAGAATTTCCCGTCGATTAGAACGTGATCGATTTGGTTTTCTGTGTGTTGGTCAGGTGATCTCCAGGTGGCTTTGTGGATATCCTTGCGGGGGAAAAAGGTTCTTCGAACTACCATACCCCGAGAGGCTGCAAAGTTCACGCATCGTTGGCCGTTGTCGTTCAATACGGCATTCAGGGCGTTTGGCCCGATTGCCGGTCTATACATTGCCTCCCGTCCTACCTGAGCGTTCATGTCGTCAATGACGATTTTGACGTCCCGTTGCGAACAGCCGTCGTACACCTGCTCCAGCTGCGCATAGAACGCTTCTTTCGTGTGGGCAGTGCACGTTGATGATGCTATAGTTGAAGAAACGGCCCTTAATCCTCAACTTGCACATCCTCGCATTGATCGGCTGCCAACCAATCACGCGTTGGCGCATCTTACCCAGCACTACAAAGCCGGTTCCCAGCTCGTTGGTGGTGCCACAGCTCTGGTAGAAATTAGCCGCTCAATGCCTGCTTTTCCATACCTTTTGTCCCGTCCAGCAAAGTTCCTGCAGTGCTACGACTTCGAAGTTGCGTGGTTGAAGTTCGTCATAGATTAACCTATCGCAGCCCGGGAAGCCGAGCGATTTGCAGTTCCATGTTCCAAGTTTTCAATCGTAGTGCTTATTTCGTCGCGTACGTCTGTGCCGATTGTTCCGATCCGTTTTTCTTTCTTGAGTATTTGCAACTTTGTTTTTTTTTTTTCAGAGCGGCTTGTTGGGCCTGCCCAAACCCCCTGTCTCACCTGATGACCATCGTGCACAGCTCTCCCACGCTGGCACTAGGACGGTGATCAGCCGCTCCTAACATGGAGAACAGACGCCGTTTTGAGTCGCACCTCCATGGTGAACAGACGCTCGGGTTTGGTGAAGCATTTCCTCTATCACCGTACTATGGTTACCGCGTCAGTGTTCGCGTCGCACCTCTTCACTTTGCTATTGCCGGACTGGCAACATTGCCCAGGCTACGCCATCCAGCTGTGTCCATGTTTCCGCTGGTAGTCTTTTGTTATCATATGACTCGAGGAGGCGTGAAGTAGGAACTTGTGAGGACCAGGGCTAGGTATTCCGCTTCTTCCAGGTTGTCAACTCACCATTTTGTAGCCCAAATGGCAACAAAGGGAAGTGTTTATTCAAACATCGATTCAAACTTAAAACGATTTCATCAGTTAGAAGTCAAAACATAGTAATAACAGATTTCATCTCAAAATTGTCTGCAACGTCTCAAGCTCGATCAATTTGCTTTTGACGTTGTTCAGCCTCGTAACCTCCAGTATATCTCCTTTTTCTTCCATGAAGTTGATGAGGTACTTCACACTTTCCATTGCCTTATCATGCTTTTCACGATCCTCGTTGAATCTTTCAATCTTAATTGAATCATCATGGGGAATCGAGCCATTTTGTCCAAGGTCACTCAAACTAGTCTGCAAATCAACGTTGGATTCAGTGTGGCGGTTAAGTACGTAGTCTACTATCTCCTGATCACTGTACACGTCACAATCTACAGTAAGTGTGCTGTCGTCCATATCGTGGACACTATCGTTTAACCACTGCTTCACTTCATCCGTGGACGGGTATTCATCCAAAGCCTCAGTAATTGAAGACGCTAGGGCTAGTACATCTTCATGTAGGGAGCTGTCCTCGTCACTCTCCAGAGTGAAATGCGGATATTCGTCGATCAGTTTTTTCCTGGAACCTTCAATAGTTTTGCTTGATATTTCCTCCCATGCTTGATGCAGCCAGTTTATCACTTCACGCAGTGAAATGTGTTTCAGTTTCTCCTCAATCGTTAAATCTTCGTCGCTTAAAAGCAACATAAGCTTCTTTTTGTAACGCTTTTTGATAGCATCCCTGATCCAAAGGTTGTCCAAGCGATGTAACATTAACTTTAATCTCGCCACATTCCAGGATGCCACCACCACCATCGTGGTGCGCTGAGCAATTATCAAGCAAAAGCAGTGCACACGGTTCACGGTTGTTCGATTGAGTGAATACTTTAACTGATGTGACAAATTGGTCAAAGAACCACTCTCCTGTTCATCCATGCCATTTTGGAACTTTTGAAGTACACGGGTAATAATGATTTGTCTTTAGGAAGGGTTCTCGGATTTTGTGCAGTCCCCAAAAGCATCAATGGCAATTTATTTGAGCCATCTATATTGCAGCAGGGCATAAAAGTAACGCGTGAGTGTATTACCTTCCTTCCTTCGGCTATGTCCTCATCATGCAAAGTCAAAGTTCCAGATGGAAGCAGCTTGAAAAAAAGTCCCGACTCATCAGCATTGTAGATCTCGTGTTTTTCATATCCATTAGTTAGAATAGTCTGCATATAGTTGTCCTTGAACGAAGTGAATGCTTCAACATCCCCAGAAGCTTTCTGACCGGAGACATTCAGCATCCGCAATCCATAACGTTTTCGGAATCTATCGTACCAACCGTTCGTAGCAGTGATCATCACTTCATTCGAATATTTCTGCTTTTCTTGAAACATTGCAAACAGCAACTCCGCCTTGGTCTTCACCACATCTGGTGTGATTGTATGTTTTTTATTCCTCTCCTGCAATATCCACACGAAAAGCGCTTCCTCCAAATCGACAAATCTCGGCACTTTGGTAGTACGCCTGCCTGACACTCCGGTTTCTCTGAACCGATTCTCGGCTGTGTTACTTACAAGTACAACATATCGTTACATCATTTAATACTAACATAATACCGAAAAACTAATTTTTATAGCAAGTGAGTGGAAGCAACCCTGGTATTAGCCCGTTGATCCATTTTTTCCACTTTAAAATCAACAATTATCGACACTGTTCAACCAAAGGAAGTTCACCGATCACCATCGGTGCAAAACAATAACAAAGATAAGGTTCCCAGTTCATACCATTGTCGATATGTGCAGGGTTACCAGTTGTTCAGATTAAAAATGAACCCCGATAATTTGAATGATGTATCGTTCAAATTAGCGGGGGTCCACGGTAATAGAAACTGTTTTTGAACTGATTCAATCCGGTTTATATGAGTATCTTGATATGGAGCCCAGACTATACTACAGTACTCAAGGAGGAGCCTAACATTTGCAACATATAATGTTTTGATTGTGTATGGATCATTGAAATGAAAGCTAAATTTTTTAATAAGCCCGAGCATGTTGCTTGCCTTGTAGATAATGTTATTATAATGTTCAACAAAGCTTAATTTTGAGCTTAATGATATCATGTTAGATTTTTTCCCTCCTATGAGATTTCGGACAGAGTATTTTCATGTTATTTGAACGCATCTTGACTATTTTAAGGTTTTAGAACTCTTAATATTATTTTGAAGATTCTCTTTACAATTGCCATTCAGCATCTGCAATCGGCATTTTATAAGTTGGTGTTGCAAACAAGTTGAATTGGGTCGCTCTCGACGAAAATCTAAGAGTTTAATTTTTCTATTTTTCCGCAGGATTGAAGTAGAGGAAATGGATGTAATGTCGGCCTAAATGCCCCTAATTTGGGTCCATACATACATTCAACAATCGACTAAATTTTCAATAGCGACCAAAAATATACATTAGCACTGTCCCAATAACGCGTTCATTTAGATAAAATTGATAAATAGCAGATTTTTAGAGATGGGCCCAAACTTAGATCCATAGGCCAAACTTAGAGCCATTTCCTCTACATAATTGATGTCAAATTAGGCCAACACAATTGAACATTGTTGTGATTTCCTCGCAGTCTTTAACAAAAATATAATAAAAGTGCCTAAAAGAAGAGGTTTTAATTTGATTTCATGAAGCTAACTTCTTAAGATGGACCTGACATAAATAGTTTAACAATGTTTATAAATTGTAGAATTTTATCATGTATTTGAAAAGCTAACATTTTTTTTTACAATTTATTTTCGATACAGCCCTTATAGGACAATCAAGGATTTTATAAGCCACATATCAGCCTTATATTGCACAATAAGTAGAGGAATTTACGTATTCTCGTCAATCTAAGCAGCGTCTGCACTTCTACTAGCATTTTCTCAGCGTCACGCACATATATGATCTGTCTGTTTGTTTACATTCATCTGCTGCTTGCTTTTCTATCCATTCCAATCGACAGAATTTTTCAAAACGTTTTGAAAGCGTTTTTACAACGCTCCAAACTTCTCAGGTGAGTGTGACTATTGTCGGCAGCATCTTTTTCTTCGGCAACCTTCCCATTAGAACTGCGTGTTAACCAGCTGTTCTATTATCGGCAACTCGAAATCAACCCCATTTTGTAGTGCGTATGCTTTATTTGAAGAAAAATGTAGCATTACTGGATTGCTCGATCGTTCAAATATAATCAGATTGAAGCTGAAAGGCTAAAGAATCGTTTGGACACATTCAGGGAAGTGCGTTGATGGGAAAACATAGTGAAATTAACGTTTAAATTTTGGTTGCCGAAAACAGTCAATGGGTGCCGAAGCCAACATTTACCCTATTTGCGGAATTTTCCGCACAACGCACACAATATTCTCGCGGCTTTGAGAATTCCATATGGACAATTTACGAATATATATCTTTTCTACAATCAAAATACGATCAGCAAAGCCACCCATTGCCCCAGTTTGTGCACGCAACTGTTCTTCGTCTCTAGTGTGGGACGGTTGCCAAGAGTTTTATCCGTTTGCAATATTTACGATATTGTTGATAAGCATTAAGGGGGAATTTATCCTTGGCTCAATTTCTGAAACAACCGTGCTGCGCCCTTGAACCGAGCCTCGGACCTCCCAATCTGAATGGAACAATTCTGGCAACCACTTTAGAATAGCACACCTAAACTGGATCGTAATCCAAACAATATAAGCCTCAATAGCACCATCATCGAACGGAACGGAACAGTAGAACCTGAAGCATGCTTGGCATCTCGAGATCTAAATTACGGTATGATCCATTCAATTAGATGCTTCTCTGTGTGTCGATATTGCCGCTGCACAGTCTTTTCCCGTTAAGCACTGCACATCGGAGGGAGAGCTTTAGTTGAATCCACAACAAAAGCCACATTGACGGGATGCTTATGGCTCCCACGAGAGCTGTGCTCGTTCTGCTACTCATTCGTGACTGAACTTGAACTTACTCTGTGCGTGGACCGTCGTTGCAGGGCTGCTGCTGCTGGCGCTCCGGTTAAGATCAGGGTGATTTGTTGCCCTCATTCTAGCGTATTTCAATTGCCTGCTTTATTGATTCGCAAAGTACGAACCCTCTGCCATTTTTCGATTCATTGTACCTAATAACACGTGCCCTAAAAATGATCACTCTATCTAATTCCGATGTTTTCGGTTTTCTTGTTCATCGTTCCAGGTAAGCATCAGACCACATCACACTGGCAAAAGTCATGAACCATATCAACCATCTGGTTTCTGTTGGCTGACTCCACCACCACCGCACCAGCTGGATCAAACGACGACGACGGCATGTTGCTGTGTATCATAGGCCATCGGTATCATTTTGCCATGCTCGGGTGATTGCATTTCCTGTATATAGAGGTGGTAGAACCTACCATCATCGTTGCGTTACGTTCAACAGACCAGTCAGTGTTGTCACTGTTTCAGCCGGTCTTGTCGATTGTGGCTTATGGCCGTCGAATGTCACTTACGAGCTTGCCGGTTTGGCAGCAGCGTCCAGGACGGCACCTGAATCCCGCAATGTTGTCTCTCAGTCTGACTCCGACGGTCGATGGTCGAAGAATCAGTCGAATGTGAAATTTCCGAGGCACATACCCAAAAGAAAAACAGCGAGGAAGGTATAATGCTGGTTACTTACCCGAACATGTTCTTGTTCGATTGTTCTGGGCTCGAGAACAAAGAGAAAGGTGTGGATGATAGCGGTAACGAGTCATAACGATTTTATAGCAATGCATAAATGTTTCCAAAGTACGTACACGTGCGCAAAACGTTGCGGAATGATTGCGATGCCAATTTTGATTTTTAATGTGAACATCATAAAAAAGAACATGTGACTGTTGAGTAATAGTGCAGAAAATTATGCATTTAAATCGTTATGGTAATGCAGCATAGTGAATTGTGAGATGCGTTTTTAATGCGAAAATTGTTAGGATCTAAAACTCAATTAAACCTTCATCCAATCAATTCAATAAATTAATATTAACAACTAGAAAGAAAATCTTTCATGTTCTATAATAAAGCCACAGGAAAAGTTATATTTCAAATGAGGGTCCATTGAACCCATATCGAGATGCTTTCAGAAAATGGTCAGTAATAACAATCATATTATGGCGAATTTGTTTTTGATTGATTAAAGTTGTTCTAGATGGCGTAACCGCAACATTGGCGGAAACGATCGCAAATTTGTTCGCTACGTTTTTTCAAGGTGTTTATGGTACAAGGCAAGCTCGCCTTTCCGCTCCCAGTGGTAACGATCGACATGAATATGACTTGAATTTCCCCTTACTGTGCTTCACACCAGATGATGACCAGTTTTGACCAATCTTATTGCATCAAAAAGCCCGGATTTGACGGAATTCCTCCGTACTTGCTGAAATACTGCTTTCCAATCTGCTGTATATTGAACTGTTTGCTGTCCAACAGGATGTAAAATGGAAAACTGCTGCTATCATACCAATACACAAATCCAGTAGCCGTAACCACGTTGACAATTATCGGGGTATTTCGTTTATATGCTGCATTAGCAAGGCTTTTGAAACCCTAGTGCATGGAGCACTTTACAGTGTTGTTTAGCCATTTAGATCGGAGTTTTTTCAACATCGTTCTACAATTATGGGTTTCTTTCCATTCCAATGTTTTTAAAAAACTACAAGGGACAGCCCAATGGGGGGCTACGCTCACATATGTTAACTATTTTGATTGAACGTTATTATAAAATTCCCGATGTTATTATGATGTCCATTTTCCGTTTATAACTAATAAAATTCTTTTTCAGTTCATGTATAATTATTCTTGTGTTAGAAAATATTTCAAACTTACTCTTTCTTTTAAAATTGTGGTGGCCCTTAAACGGACCGTTTTGATGGTTTGTGGAAAATAGTTCAAGATCTCAGTAATGACTATAGCAACCATTTTTCAAGGTTGCTATTTTTTAACGATCATTTGGTCCTGATTGACATAATAAATTTAGCATTGTGTGTCCGGTGTATGAGCACGACTCCAAAACACTGTACAATTACAGGAATCCCCGAATAGCGTGGTGGGTGGTACCTTATATCCAACACATTTTCTCGACTGTCGCCCATCCACCTGAGCTGATTTTATTGTATGTGATTGGGTCAACCATAAACTTGTCACCTACAGAAAATCAGCCCAATTGGCTAGAAAATAGCAGAGAAATTGCGGTGGGTGGACGGCACCTCCCACCGGGCTTTTCAGGGGATTCTTGTAATGGGTCATTTTTTGCGCGATCATCCTACATCTTTATAAGTTCCATCAGGTAGATCGACTTTTCGTTCGGCTTCGGCTTGTTTCATTCTTCGGCGGATGTTCTTCGGCATGACGATGACGCGCTTGATGAAGACGGCCCACAGTGGTGTTTCTCACGATGAGCAACTGTACCCTAACAGTGGCGATGTGGCTTCTGCACTACATCTCTGGCTAGAGCAGGCAGCCTTGGTAGCAAGCTGCTTGCGGGGAGCCTGTCAAGCGGTTTACATGTCGTGTGTTGGGCGATCGATATGAACACGTCCAAAATTCCAAAGGAAATTCGGCTTCGGCTTGTTTCGTTTGGAACCAAATATGTGAAGGCTGTGTCAGGAAAGACACATTTTGGTCTTAGGATATGTATGAGAAATTTTAATGCTACCCATTTTAGGTAAATTTCTTAGCCGTTTAACATTATTTGTACGAGGGGAAATGGCCCTAATGTTGGCCTATGGATCTAAGATTGGACCCATCGCTAAAAATCTGCTATTTATCAATTTTATCTAGATGAACACGTCATTGCACAGTGGTCCAGAATGCAGATTTAGCTGGAATGATATGTTTTGAGCCTGAAATTGAAACTTTAGACTAAAAGCCTCTTGTACAAAGTTGTTCCTTATAGTTAGGGCCTCATTTTTATGACAATGAATTCTATGGTGGTTCCTATTATCATTAAAATCAAAAATCTAACTTTTTTGTTTGAATAAATTAAGGTATACAATCTTCGGCAAAGTTATAGCTGAGCTGATTTCAAGCAACTTTGTTCAAAATGACTTTTTTGTATCTCTTAAATTGGCCGATTTAGAGCTATTTTCTTGAATTGAGTTAGGGTGGCTCTTAAAAAACAGTTTTTTTGCTCTATTTTTCTTATTTTGAATTTCTCAGCAAAGGTGTCTCGAGATAACTTTTAGATCTTAAGAAGGCGCAAATTTTTGCTGCACAAAGCTTGTCAATATCTTTCGCCGGTCAAGAGTAATTGACGTTTTTATACTAAGAATATACACTTTTCAAATGTTAATATCTCTGGTTGGGGCAAAAAAAAAAATTTGTGCAGCATTTGAAAGAGCGTATATTATTCTCTATAATATGATAAAACTGGAGGTGTGTTATTTTTTAAACTCGTATAAAATCAATTTGAATTTATTCATATTTTTTACTATATTTGAGTATATCTTTTTTATTAGAAGAGATACAGGCAACAAATTCAGCTGTAAAACATTCGTCTTAAAGAGTTTTAGAAGTCTGTAGAAGATGGCTTTCATGATAAATTTCAAATAAAAAAGTTATTGGCAAAAGATGGATTTCACAGGACCACTCTAATGACAAATTTATATAAAATGTGCTAGTACATTTGTTTCAATATCTGGATATTTAGTGTCTCCGAAGAAGTTTTTGTTCTTAAAAATTCCCTTCTTTTGGTGTTTGCAGACGTCAGGGTGGTCCTCAAATTGAGAAATTTTTAAAACTAACTTTTTTGTTTTACAAAATATAAACATGTGTTGTTCAAAAAAGTTGTAGTTAAGTAACTTGCAAGCAACTTTGTCGAAGAAAATTTTTTTCTATCTCTTAACGTTCTCATTTTAGAGTAATTTTTCGGAGTTGGCTTAGGGTGTTCCTGGAAAAAATAGTTTTTTAGCAATAACTTTTTTATTTGAAAATTCTCATGAAAGTTATCTTCAAGAGACTTTTAAAACTCTTTAAGATGAATGTTTTACAGCTGAATTTGTTGCCTGTATCTCTTCTAATAAAAAATATATACTCAAATATAGTAAAAAATATGAATAAATTCAAATTGATTTTATACGAGTTTAAAAAATAACATACCTACAATTTTTTCATGATATTGAGAATAACATTCGCCTTTTTAAATGCTGCAAAAAAACATTTTTTTTTTGTTTGCCCCAACCAGAGATATTACCATTTGAAAAGTGCATATTTTTAGTATACCAACGTCAATAACCCTTGATCGGCGAAAGATCTGACAAGCTTTGCGCATCAAAAATTTGCGCCTTCTCAAGATCTAAAAGTTATCTCACGACACCGTTGCTGAGAAATTCGAAATAAGAAAAACAGAGCAAAAAAACTGTTTTTTTAAGAGTCACCCTAACTCAATTCAAGAAAATAGCTCTAAATCGGCCAATTTAAGAGATACAAAAAAGTCATGTTCAACAAAGTTGCTTAAAATTAGCTCAGCTATAACTTTGCCGAAGAATGTATACCTTAATTTATTCAAACAAAAAATTGGATTTTTGATTTTAATGATAATAGGAACCACCCTAAAATTCATTGTCATAAAAATGAGGGCCTATTTATAAGGAACAACTTTTTAGAAGAGACTTTTTGTCTAAAGTTTCAATTTCAGGCTCAAAACATATCATTCCAGCTAAATCTGCATTCTGTATCACTGTGCATTGGGACAGTACTAATGGATATTATTTGTCGCTATTGAAAATTTAGTCGATTGCTAAATTTATGTATGGGCCCAAATTAGGGACATTTAGGCCAATATTACATCGATTTCCCCTATATGCCACAAAATTGCTGAATGAAGCCCCCGTTGAATGGCATATTGCATGCCATATTTAACATTAATGCTTTGGAGAAATATGCGTTCAAAATCTTTCATAATTTCGTTACATGTTCCATTTTTTTGGTGTTCACAAAGTGTACCCCCATATAGAAATCACAGACGTAGTCCTACGTCAAAACACTTTTCGTCACTTATTCACTTAGTTTTTAATGGATTACATTTAATTCAAAATATAAAGTTTCACTTTACAAGACTTATGTCTTTTCCGGAGATGAACTAGCCATAGGCTAAAAATCTCCTTAATAAAGAACAAAAAAAAAAAAAAACTTATGTCTTTTCATTCTGTCGACCTAAACTAGACTGACGTCGTTGTCAGCGGTGCAGTTGTCATGCTGGGTCAGGAGAACTGCGTCCGGCCTGGATTCTTGTTGAGTCAGCAGAACTGTGTCCGTCGTGCTATTTTGATGAGTCAGGAGAACTGCGTCCGTTCTGCTGTTGGCTCCATGGTTGGTATGTTGCTGCATCTATGCCATGATCGGTTGATCATAGGTAGAGCAAGCGTTTGTGCATAACTCTACATCCACGAATCTGATGTGCTATACCAACACACTGTCGGTCGAACTTCGCAATCTGGTTGACTCGGTCTACATTGATTTTTCAAAAGTATTTGACATGGTACCACATGCGCGTGCTTGTTCTTACCTGACGAATCGTATTGCTTTCGTGTGGTTAAACTCTACTTGTTCGGAATCGTTTTCAAACAAAAATCAATTACCTTAGGAAATACTTCCGAAAAAAAAAAACTACATTAGAGAATATTTCCGACACCCTTTCGCAATGTGTTGATGGTGTTTTCGGAAACAAGTTTAAAATGGCATTATCTGTTACAAGTCATATATACAGTAATACAATATTTTGGTTTAAATTGAACGCATTTCAACGGCATATTGACAACCACCATAGAGATACGCCGATCAAAATCAACGGCGTCACGCCGCCGCCGCCGCTGATGAATGTACTGGTGCACAGATCTAGCAGGATTGTAACACATTATATAACTCCAACTAGATAACTAGCAATCCAGTGAACTTCGTAAAATTTAATTGAACTTTGTAGAAATGTTATAGAGTTACATCAAACTTTGTAGATTTCTATTATTATTATTATTTAGCTTTATTTAGGAGGCTTTCAGCCTTAGGCTGGTTCGCCTCCACTTGTAGATTTCTAGATTTTTAGAATTGGGTAATGTTCGTTGATGTTCAGGTATTTTTGTTGACCTTTTTGATCATCTTAAAATTTCAGTTACTTTGGAGATGTTCAAGAGGAATCGTGGAAATGCAGAGAATCCAAAATAAATTTGGAGAGCTTCGAAATCATTCTGGGAAACTTTGGTGAAGTGAAAAACTTGTTCAAGTTTCGAAAACTTAGATGAAGAGAATTTAACTTTTAAATAGGACTACCTCTTTCGAGAAGAGTGTTAATTCAGGGTAATGCAACGAAAATTGGTCAGACTTCGAATGCTAATAACTTGGCCAATAATCAATAGATTTTGATGATTTGTGTTTCGATCGATTCGGCAGTTTAATACAATTTGTGTGATATGTTACATATTATAAATCTGAAATATTTAAATAGTTAACAATGAAGAAATATGGTAATATTCCAATTTCTTATACATTTTCTTCGACCGCAAGATGCCCACTCCTAACACAGCCATGAGAAATTTGATCCCTAACGACACAAGCCGAAGCCACACAATCATTCAACGTTGGAACTTTCTTAACACTCTTCTCAGAATTGATTTAGATTATACATTAGAAATTAACCTTTAATCCTCTTCACAATTGTCATGTTATTTCATACAGAACCGCTTTATTAGTCTACTTTGAACTTAAGATTCAATTTTCTTTGATGCTTTTTGGAAAAATTCAAAAGCAGTTTTTTCCGTGCATTATTTCAGATTGCAAAAAGCTCGCACTATTCGATTCCTTTTGATATTTTACACAAAATGACGCGAGCTTTTTGCAATCTAAAATATTGCGTCGAAAAAATGCATCCAAGTAAATTGAACCTTAAACAACTGACTTGAAGTTGTAGTCAAAACTCTATAAAAATACTTCCAAAACTCCATTGGAATTTGTATCTTACATACCTTATTATTTCTAGAATTCATTTTAAAATATCCTCTAAATTCCTTTGGAATTTTCATCATAGTTATCGAATAAGTTCATCCAAGTGATTGTATCTGGAAAATTTAGCAGTTGAGAAGATTATTACTTTCCAAAGGGAGGACGAAGTATATTTTTTCCGGCTCATGATCGAAATTCACGGACTTCTCCCGGTGATTTAGAATTTCCGGCTTTTTTTCAAATTTCCCGGTGCACTGGTCACCCTGTGTCCAGTATACAATAGGTCTTATCCATCTGAATAACATTACTAGAGACAGCAATCTCCTATCTAGTCAAAACACAGAAAACGAAACTTACTCAGAGAGTGAGTAACTTTTGCTCATTCGTATTTCTAAAAGCGTTGCTCACTCAGCGCATGAGTAACCTACGTAAAAGTGACTCACTCTCTGAATAAGATTCATTTTCAGTGAATGTAGACTGCTTAAGCAAGCCTTTCGAATCAAATGTTACTAGCGCTGCATAATGAATGAATTCTGAGCTAAGAGGCCAATCATTGTCCATCCGAAGAACTTCACTGAATACAGAAACCTGCTTTCTGGCCGTGCTGTCAAGTTAAAACATGAAATTTGATGCAAATTTCATACTGAGCTTGATCATCCAGTATCCAATTTCTATCCGAGATGGCAAGCTAAATACAATGAAAACGAATATTGCTCTGAAAATGAATTTCTTTTACTGATTCATAAGGAGATTTTTTTTTAAATCGTAGGTAACTCATGCGTTGAATAACCTACGCTTTAAGAAAAATTACGAATGAGTAATAGTAACTAACAACTGCACACTACGAAAAAGTCATGTAAATTTCCGTGCCCTGAGACCAACACATGCAAGCGGCCCAAAAGACATAAGAAACTAAACCGAGAAACGAGAAAATCAATTCAATCAAGCGTACTTTTCGACGAGTTGCGTATGCTTCAGTTTAGGAACACTTAATTTTACCAGACATGTTTGGTTACGTTCCATAATTACGTCAAAGATGGATTACGTCTCGTGTAAAAATAGTTATTTTTAAGTTTGGGAGTGAAAGTTATTCACTCTCTGAGTTAGTTTCGTTTTCAGTGTGCAAAGCAACGAACTCCCCTGTTTATCACTTGGCAGTCAAACGCTGACTGCAGTCAAACTTTCTACGTTTCGTTCTATGCTCCTCCTTTTTTCTGTATTTAGCTGATGTAGGTGAATGAATAGAAAAAAAAATGCTACGATGTCCACGCTGCAGCGAACAAGTTCGAGGTCGAACCAACCAACGTGCTACGTTGAATGATTGTGCGGCTTTGGCTTGTGATGTTAGGGATCAGCTTTCTGATCGCTGTGTTAGGGGTAAGCACCTTGTGGATTAAGAAAATTTATGAGAAATTTGAATGTTTCCAAATTTCTTGAAGTTTAGCTATTTAAATATTTGACATTTATAATATGTGACATATCACACAGATTTTATTAAACTGCCGAATCGATCGACATACAAATCATCAAAATCAATTGATTATTGGCCAAGTTATTAGCATTTAAAGTTTGACCAATTTTCGTTGCATTTCCATGGATTGGTACCCTTCCCGAAAAACGTAGTCCTGCGTCAAAAAGGAGGAACTTCGGATGTCAATCTAAATGCATATATAGAGGTACCATACATATTTTTTTATAACAGGAAACTCAATTAAAACTCCAGGAGCATCTTTTAAGTCAAGGGCTTCTTTAAAGATAGGACTTGAAATAGTTGAAATAGAACTTCAGAAAACTTGGCAGAAAATCAACGGAAGTCTAAAAAGTTCGGGATGCTTCATAGAAGTAAATCGAATTTATAGTAGTCCAGCGATCTTGGCGAATAAAGTTTAATTTTGTAAAACTTTAGGGCATTTCACAGAAACTCGGTCAACTTGAAGTTCAGAGGTTTAGTGCTCAGGGAATCTTGCATAAATTCAAAAAACTTTTATGAACTATTTTTAAACTATCCGGAAATTTTGGAAACTTTGTGTCGTAGGTAAATATGTTCAGAAAAAACTACAAGGGACAGCCCTATGGGGTAGTACGCAATGGTGACGTAGAACTACGTGGTCTTATATAATAGATCTTATTTGTTAACTGCAGCAGGAGCTTGTGTTTTGTTTAGGAATAGGAATTTGAGTGAGGTTCACTCTGTTTATACACTTTAGTATGACGCGCTTGACTGATTCCGATCAATAGCGGTGCGGCTTGTTCCTCCTTCTATGGATGCTTATGTGGGCTGCAGCACGCTGCTTGCAGGCAGCCTTTCGTTGTGTGCTGGAGAACAATGTTCAACGCAACGCGCCGAAAGCACTGCAGCTACTACTGCTGCCTCTGATGCTGACAATCAGTAATTGGAACTGAATCCGATCAGCGGTTGAGGCCAGCCTTGATAGCTAGCTGCTTGCGGGTAGCCTTTCGTTGTGTACTGGAGAACACCACCCCTCACCACGTGGTGATTGAACAAACACCGTTTGGTGAGACCAGATGGAATTCAACTTTGAAATCTGTGTTAGGGAAATTGCTTTTCACAGGCAATCGGTGATAATTTTAATTATCATAGCAACAGTTGCAAATTCATGCAATTTTCAATAGTGATATGTTGAAAAATGATAAAGCCTTAAATTTTGAAGAGACGTAGAAATATTTCTGAACTATTGGTGCTAAAATTATTTAAATTGGTTCAGGGGCTGCTGAGTTATGAACGTTCAAAATCTTTCATATATTTTTTTTAACATGTCAGCTATGAAAAATCGTAAAAGTTCACGAAGCAACTTTCCAGGATTTCACAGAACTTCCCAAAAATTCAGCAAATTTCAAGATCAGAGAGCTTCGGATAAGTGCAATTGATTGAGAAAAAGTTAAGGGAGCTTAGTTTCAGTTTATGGAACTAAGTATAAGTTTAAGAAACTTCACGGAAGTACAGGAACATTCGTAGAAGTTTTAGAGGACTTTTTTTTTCCTTTGATTTGTTTTCCATTGATCTTGTTTTCATCAACTCATGAACCGGTGACCAACGGCTTTACTTCCCTTCCGAAGGAAGGCGTGATCAGAGATGTTATGCCTCAGAACATCCCGGCGGCGCCGACTGGGATTGAACCCAGGCCTGCTGGGATGAGAGGTAATCACGCTTACCACTACGCCACCGGTGCCGCTATAGAGCACTTTGTTGATATTCACTGATTTTCAATTAGCTTACAATAAGTTCCTCTCAGGGTTCCTCTAGATATTTTTCAAAGTTTTAGTAAATGATAACGTTGATCAAGTATTATTTTAAATTTCTCGGACGTTTATTCAAGGCCGGGAAGTATTTGAAAGATATCCAGATAATTTAAGATTTCTATAAAGTTCTCTAGATTTCATTTCAAGACTACAGGTTTATCAAGTACCATTCTGAAGATTCTCACAAGAATGCTGGCTCAAGCGGTATTATCATGTGCATGTTTTTAAATATCATCACCTGATAATAAATTTCAGTGTAGTACTCTCATTCCTTTTCTGGACATCAGGTTGATAAATTTCACTCTGAAGTACTTAAACTTTTACGAACGCAGATATTCTGTCAATGCGGCAGGTTGATCAAGAAGTATCTGCAGCTAATCTAGAATTTAATTTAATTTTTCTGAATATTTTCAAAGTTTTCAGGTTGATCTCTACTTAATGTGAAAACCGTCTACTTTTCAAACACAGGCGTAACACTTCATTGTGTATCTTCGTTCACGAATTTAACGGTTGATTTGAATATTATCAGTTCCGCGAACTACTCGTCGCAGCGTTGGCATCGGATCACTTTGACGTTTCTACATTCTATAGAACTTTTATGCAATACTGTTTTCGAGTTAGTGAGCAAGCTTGTTTTCCGCGAGAAGCCCGAGAGATGTCGTTACTGAGGTCCTATGTTTTCAAGAAAAACTTTTTCAAAGAGTTACGTCTGTTTGTCTGTGGTTCAAAGATTCAACTGTCATCCCTTATATATTCTTTCAGAATGGCACGTTGCGTTGCGTTGCGTTGCGTTTGTAACGGAGTAATTCGTAGATTGCATACTGGCAACTGTCATGTATTTACTATAACGTTCTTATTCTAATTGCTTAAGGAAAACTATTTGGGAGTGAATAGCCCTCCAATCAGAGCTCAGAACAGAAAAATCATGACAATTACCTTATCCAGCCATGACCATATTCTCCGTTACTGGGGAAAGGACAAGGGTTAGGTCACTCCGCACACCAGTGTTGGGTCATGTTTTTTGTCAGTGTGGTGCAGGTGTGCCGATTGTGCCGGTCATAGAGCAAGCTGCAATTGTTTTTAAAACATCAATCCCTTGTTGAAGATGCTAATTTTAAATAACAGACTAAAGTGGTAATTTTATACGATACATAAGGAAATGAAAATATAGAATTGATAGTTCGGTTAGAATACCGGCAACCCGGTATTTCTGACACCTTGAATGTTTTGGTTTGAAATCGCAAGGATAAATCGGATTGATCATGACGCGGGACCACTGCAACCAAGTGTGCAAAATTTCGGTGTTTTGTGTTCATAGGATAATAAAAGTCCTGTGTTTTAGGGTTTTATAATGCCCTTAAAGGCAGACCAGAAACCTAGCCTTTCGTGATGTGAAAAGCAACGGTCTATCAGCAACCGGAAAGTGTTGGAACGGGTGGGGAACATTTTTGGAGACTGACTATTGAGGATGATGAATAGACCTCTGTAGTTTGTTTTGTGTGAGTTGCAGCATTATTTGAATTAAGGGTATTAATGGGGTCTCTTTAACTGCCTCTTTTTCTTGAGCTCACTCTAGAACCTACATTTCGTATTTAGATCTAAAAGTAAACTGCTGGTATGAGTTCCTCATTCAGTCAAACAGCACGTAATGGTGTGAACAACTTCAATGACAGTTGTCCAGCAGTGCTCCCATTTTATTTACAACAATCCAATGCCTACTAGATTGTGCCGAAGGTGTGCCGATGGATGTGCCCAAGTTGTGCCGAATCTAATTCCAGCGCGAAATAACCATGTCAGAAATCGCTCATGTAGAATATCGATTGTTTCATGTACTGTGTGGGCACGTTGCACCGTCGTGTTGGAACCACCTATCTTTCATATCCATTACGACCTGTAGCGCTCTTCGTTGACGGTGGCTGGCCACATCAGCGTCGTTTTCGAAGAAGTACGGACCGATGACGCCTCCGGCCCAAAATGCGCACAAAACAGTGACTTTCTAGGGATCCATTGTCACTTGGTGGACCTCGTGTGGATTGGCCTTGTCCCAATATTTCGACAATTCTGCTTGTTCACAAACCCGTTCTTCCAGGAATGAGCCTCGTCACTCAAGAAGATTTTTCGGACAAAATCGGGGTCTGTTTCTACTACTCCAACACCCAATCAGCGGACACACGGCGCTGTCTATGATCGTTAAGCTTAAGCTCCTGCGTCAATTGGATCTTGGATGGGTGCACACCCAAGTCTCGACGCAGAATTCGCCAAGTTGAAGTCTACGAGAGGCCCAGTTCTTGTGCTCGGCGCGAATCGACTGCCGCGGGATCTCCTGCACACTTTCGCGTACAGCGGCGATATTCTCGGCAGACCTCGCGTTCCGTTGACGTACGAGTGGTGGTTGAGCGTTCACCGAACCATTTTTCTCGAATTTGTTCACCACATTGCAAATAGTCCTCTCGGTAGGACGATTATTGCGACCGTAAAATGGGCAAAGCGCTCGGAACGTTGCTCGTAAAGAACACAGAACCGTAACGGAGAGTAGAATTTCTCATGCTTGTTCTGTTCCGTGTTTGTTTCTATTCAAAGTCAATCTATCAAATTAATTACAATAGACGGTATATACTGCAGCATCCAATTTAAGACTACCATTTTCAAATCGTAATATTCGAATACGGCTCATTTAACAGAGGATATCACCCAAAATCCGTCTGATTTAAGTACTCTATTCTACATCCACAGTACCAAATCCACCCTCTTCGTTCCACGATTGATTTGTCAGCCACTACATATAGATGTAGAGCTGAAACAATCTCCCCAAGATATCCTATCAGCTTGCCAATGTAAAACAGTCACGTTCGTCATGCTTCATCGAATCTCAACCGGAATCAATCTCTCTGGAAAAATCCCTCGGCTCTCCCAGCTCGAGTCCAATTTAAATGGGTGCGATCAATCTTTCCCGAGTCCCGGCAGAAAAGTAGGGAAACTTCACTTTAATTCCAATTTCGTAAAGTGTTGCCCATCCAGTGTTATCTTTTGCGATTTTCCAGCGAATGACCGGGCCAGAACTCTTGATTTGTATCGACAAATATTTACGCTTCAAACAACATAAAAATAACAACTGTAGCAAAGATCGATTTTCACCCTCGCTTCCGACCGTGTTGGACCAATTTAATTGATTTACCATCTGTTTCGCTGTTCGCTGTTTACAGACGCGGGGGACACAAAATTAACTTCGCCCACCCTTGCTGATAGCCCTGCCTGCTGCTCGGAACCGGCAGAAGTCCGTGTATAATGAAGCGTAAAGGAACAGGAAACGAACTGTTTAGTGGAGAAAGAGAGAGAGATTTCGTTCCCTTCGATTTCGTTTTTGCTTGGCTGCCACAGTTTTTAGCACCCTCCCTCTTCCTTGCTGGGAGCGAGAGAGGTGTAATTTGTCTGTTTTCCGGGGATCGTAGCTGAAATTGTTGTCGAAGCTGGACCTCAGTGGTGTTATTATTTGGTACATGGAAGAGGAGTGTCAGAATTGTGGACTGAGTTCAACAACCTTCAACGGTTGAATCCATTGCGACGTTTGTTTCAGTTTTTATTTGAAAATTTGTGTCTGAAAAAAAATCCTTCAAATATCGAACATTCGGAAAAAATGTGGTTGGTAATTAGAAGGAATCAAGTGAATAAATATGGATGGTGTTAAATCCTCTTACGCATCGAGGTATGTATACACTCACTTTTGCAGCTGAAGAAAGGGAGGGCTGATTTTACCTGCGTCCGTACTATTTTCTTAAAATAGAATAGGATTTAGATTTGGAATCTCTTGGAGCGCGCATGGGCAGGCATAATGCCATTCACTTCACATCCCGTTTATGGGTACAAACTAGACATTCCAAACATTCACACTTTAAACGGCAGGCTTCAACGCCACTCCCTCATCTCACAAATCCTTGCAGCAAAGATAGTCAGTAAGCTATCAATTTTCCCACCGAGCTCGTCAGCCTACGCTTCTCTCGTATCGGGTTCAATCTAGGCGAAGCCTTCTGTCTTTCCATCACCGCATCCGAAAGTCTATTTAGATCATTTTTCAAGATGAATATTAAATTTTCCTCTCCCCGTCACCCACCTGGGTCCTGCGTGTGGAGCAAACTTTTCTTCAAGGAATCGTTTAGACAACCTTCTTCCTTTTGACTTTCCGAGGGACCCCGCCCTCGCCGGTTACCGTGAGCAAGTTGTCAGTGCCTTCATCTAGTCTCGAATGTTTCACACCGATGATCTTTGAGGTAGAGATGCTCGGAAAATTGAGTTTCCTAAGAGCGAACAAGTCACCGGGGCATCTCTGGCTTGAACTATTAAGATGTGGCCCGCGTGGGGCTCACGCCTTGCACACGCGCTCGGAACGATACATTGTATGAATAAATTTGCATCTGCTTAGGTCTATCGTCTTTGCCGAGCGCCACGAGAAGAGGGCTTATTTTATGTTCTTCCCCACCACTCTTGGCTGGCCAGAGCAAGCAAACGAGCAGTACTTTCACCACCAGCCTAGCTAGATACCAGCTAGTCCAACTCCGCACCAACTGCGAAGATGAACTTTTCCTCAAAAACTCATCCGAAGAAGAAAACCGGTCTTGGGACTGCTCCGACCAAGAGTTATGAAGTCGGCTTCGACGAGATGCAAACGATCATCACCATCGACAGAGAATGAGGATGAAATCGGGATTGGGTTTGGGAGCGAATGAGAAGGGTGTGTGGGTGGGTGGCAAACAAGTGAAAGCTGGTTAAACTTGATTTGATTACGTTTTCTTCAAGGTTTTTCTCCGGTTCCGTACACGGTCGGAGTCTGCTTTCGGGCGCCGGGAGGCCTTTGTTTTCTCTTTCACTTTGACACGTTTGAGGGATATTTTTGTTCCGGCCTAGCTTCTTGGCTAGCGAGGGGTTCGGTATGGGATGAAGGGAAGAGGACGGGAAGAGAGGTGTATTAGCAATTTAAATTGTATCAGTTTAGCTTATTTATTCACAAGAAAATGGCTCAATCTTGTTAGAGACTGTTGCTTGCCATGTTGGAATTTTTCCCATCACAAAGGTATCTGCCGGTGGGCATGGGATGAGGAAGCTCTGAAAAAGTGAGATTCGAAGTGAGACATTGGTTCACTCGGAAATAGGGTTACTTTCCAATTGTTGGAAAAGTTTCCGGAAGAACACTTTGAAATGACCTTGAGTTTTAATGGATTGATACAATTTTAAAAAAAATGATTGAAAGAGAAAGGGTCTGATGGCGACATGCCCCATCTACTAACAACAGGAGTAAACAAAGGAACTTTTGAAAGCTTTAAGAACTTGGCATAACAATATTTTTGAACTTACCTTCGAAAGATTCTCGAATGAGCCAGACCCGAAGATGTTGTAATTCCACAGAACTTTGAGATTTGGGTGTAATTGCTTTTGTAAACAAACATGTCAATCGCTGATTTCTCACGACACGACTAAATTAACAATCTCAAGAACAAACAAACACATTTGGGAGGAACCATTCATCTACCTGTTTGTGTTGTTGGTTTTTGAGATTGAGCTCTAATTCGCGAGAAATTGTCAAATGAAGTGTTTGTTTACAAAAGCAATTACGCCCTAATCTCCAATTTCTCCGGAATTATCGCAACATGACAGTTGATGCTCTCAGAACTTGCTTTCGGATGTTTCTAGATTTTGCCTTTGGTAGAACGTACAACTTACCTTAAAAGTATCCCAGAGCTTGACTTTGGAAGTTCCCCGAACTTGCCTTAGGAAGGTCTTGTTAACTTGTATTTCATCACTCTTACAGCCAAATCTGGTTGAAAATCGTGTTGCTCGTCGTGTTTTATGAGGCAGTTGCCGTCGTCGTTTTTGAATGACTATAGAGCATGTTGTGATATGAAAGGCTTGGCTGCCTCAGAAAACCGTTTTTGCTTACTAAACAAAAAATTGTGGGAGAAAACCCAGGCCCTATCATATTGGTATGTTTTATAGTCGCATTGCTTGCTCATTAGACCGATGCAAATATTGAAATTTTCGCTCCACAGTGTTCAAACGGTTTCAAATCGGGTCCTGATTAGCCTCCGAAAGTTTAAACTCAATTGATAAGAGACTGACTTGGCACAAACCATTTGAAGTCTATATGGAAATTGCTATGGGAAAACATAACTTTCTGTTCATTGTCTTTTAGCCTTTTTACATATTGTGCTGTTAACAAATTCTATTGCTATTCTTATGGAAATTTTTATCAGCTACAACAGACATGCAGAAAATCGGTTTTTCAGCCAAACGTCAAATTAAATAGTTATTATTTTTTTTAAGAGATTGATAATCGTATGGCAAGATTAAGCAACTGTATTGTGGGCAACACTGTATTCTGGAGTGGGACATAGTAGGCATGATTTTTGTCCTGTATTCTACGCGCCATAAACACCAATGTTGCCTGCTAAACAGGTGATTGAGCATAATCATAAGACATCAGTGACTTAAATCATTAATAACTTTTGTTCCTTACATTTGATCTAAAATTGGTCTTGTACAAATTCTCTTGTAGTAATTCCCATAAAAACTTCAAATGGTTTGTGCCAAGTCCGTTTCTCACTAAATGAGTTCAGATTTTGGGAGGCTAATCAGGGCCCAATTTGGAACCGTTTGAGCACTGTGGAGCAAAAATTTCAAATTTTGCATCAGTCTAATGCTCATCGTGTGTCTTGTGAAACTTGGCGTTGTCGTCGTCGGTGCCGAGTTCAAATGGTTCAACTCGATCATAAGTAGTGTGATGTAACATGAGGGGCTCGGTGGCCTTAGAGCCGCTGTTTTTGCTTACTGAGCAGATCATCATGAGTATAATCTCAGGCCCTTTCACATTTAAGATTCGTTAGTCGGATTCTTTCTTAACTTGAACCCATCACTTTAATTCGGCGTACCGTTTGCCAAAACGAACCCTGTTGCACACCCGAGCCTGTTGTCCAACATCTTAGTGATGCCTCCTATATTCCAATGGCTTTGTTCTCTGTTTAACTACAGCTGATCTGGCAATAACGGAGTAGCAATGGTCTATCATGCCCATAGTCATGCTCACTCTTTTAGAACAAAATTTGATTGAAAATCGTACACCCTCTTTATCGCATTCTTCATGTCTTACGCATTGCTTGTCACAGATTTCTAAATCTACCTTCTCCTCCCCACTGAATGTGTACGCAGTTCTAATCGTGCTAATTCGATGAATTTGTAGCTCAACCGAGTGATTCGTGATTTGGCTGCTAAAAGTTGGATGGTTACGTATCCATCGTCCGTAGATACGGGCGGATGCTCTGCTACGTCGTTGAGCCCGTTAATCTCAGCAATGGATGGAAGACAAATTAAATGCACATTAGGGTGACCCAAAATAACACATTATCTGAAAACCATATTTATAGACCGTTTTTGTATGATATTTCAAAGGAAATGTCAATCATTGTTCCAGTAAATCGACGATAAGCGTATAATTTCTCCATCATAATAATTATGTATTAAATCGCATATAGATGATTGAATGCATTATACACATGAAAACCCGAAATTTCCCAAAATTAAAACAAAATCATGAAAAAATGACGCATCTAGTAGACTGTGACAGTTTTTATCATTTAAGCATGGACCCCATGGAATGTATAAAACATATAAAAGAGTTGGGCTACATTTATTCTCGACGCAGTTGAAAGATTCATTCAGTAAAGATGATGAAGTATCCTAAATCTCATCGGAGTGATTTTGTGATTTCTATATCGGGGTACACTTTGTGAAAACCGAAAATGGAACATGTAACAAAATTATGAAATATTTTGAACGTTAATAACTCAGCTGCCCTTGGACCAATTTCAATAATTTTATCACCAATCGATCAGAAATATTTCGATGCTTTTGTTAAATCTTAATAAATTTCTAAAATGTCACTATTGAAAATTGCACGAATGAAAATAATCACCGATTGCCTGCGAAAAGCGATTTCCCTAGCAAAGATTTCAAAGTTGAATCCCATCCGGTCTCACTAAACGGTGTTTATTCAATCACCTCGTGGTGAGTAGTGGTGTTCTTCAGTACACAACGAAAAGCTGCCTGCAAGCAGCAAATTGCAGCCGACATGAGCATCCATAGAAAACGGAAGAAGCCGCACCGCTATTGATTGGAATCAGTAGCTCTTCGTGAGTCACTGTGGGTCATCTATGTCAAGCGCGTCATACTAAAGAGTATAAACAGAGAGACCCCCGCTCAAATTCCTATTCCTACACAAAACACAAGCTCCTGCTGTAGTTAACAAATAGGATTTAATAGGGGCCCCTTGTAGTTTTTTTTTCAGATTTGTCACAATGCAAAAGTTTTTTTTTTTAATATTTATATATTTATATATCTTTTGCAATATTTTGGAGGGTGAGTCCCATGTTTTCAGATAATGTGTTATTTTGGGTCGCCCTATTGCACATGGAGAGAAATTCGAGACTTTATGCGAGATACATTGCTACTAATGATCATCATAAAGGCTGACTAAAAGCAAATTGGTACGCCCCTCGCGCACCGCTAGCACGCCTCTAGTGTTGTTGGGAATCGAAAATTTTTGACAGTGGTTTGTTTACACTTCTATAGAGAACAACTGGTGCAAGTTTGATCAAAGTAGTCGTTCGCGTTCAGAAATAACGTCATATGGAACTCGAAAGAAGAAAACATGTGTGCACAAACACGCAGCAAAGTGTTAAGGTGCGTTAAAGCCAACCCCAGTCTTTCGATCCGGGATTTGGCCAGAAGGAACAACGCAAACTTTCAAACGGTGCGGAACATCCTTGCCAGGGAAGGTTTTTTTTTTTTTTTTTTTTTTAATTCTTTATTTAAGAGATTTTTAGCCTTAGGCTAGTTCATCTCTAATTGCCAGGGAAGGATACAAGTCGTACAAAGCCAGTAAACATCCGAACCGGCACATGAAACACAGAATTCCGTGGCCAAAAAGCGTGCACGGCTCTTGTACGATCGTGTTTTGACGAAACGCAAGGGCTGCACTTTGATCGATGACGAAACATATGTCAAACTCGGTTTTAAACAGCTTCCCGGTCAAAAGTTTTACATCGGGAAGATTCAAGTTCGTGTTTGCCGACAAGTTTGCGAAGAAGGCTATGATTTAGCAAGAGATTTGCAGTTGTGGCCTGAAAACAGAACCATTCGTCACATCCCCGACGATGACACCCCAAGTTTATATCACCTGAAAAAGCGTGTATTGTCGTTCATCCGCAAGCATAGGTTCAAAGTCATCTTTTGGCCCGATTTGGCCAGCCTCCACTACTCCAAGGTAGTTCTGGAGTGGTATGCTGCCAACAAGATCGATTTTGTCCCCAAGCTAATGAATCCTCCAAATTGCCCGGAATTTCTATCAATCGAAAAATACTGGACAATTTCAAAGGAGCAGCTTCGACGAAGTGGCGGGGCAGTCAAGGACATCCAGCAAATGTGGGAAAAATTAAAGAAATGCGCTGATTCCGTGTCCTTTTCCACTGTGCGGGTGCTGATGGGCTCTATCAAGAGGAAGGTTCGAGATTTCGCTTGAACTGGAAAAATGTAACCATCGAATGCTGTAACTTTGAAGTTGTAATAAAAGTACTGTAAAGCACCCATTAATGAACTTTTTAAACTATTTGAATCACGAATAACAGGTGTTTTTGTGCGTACCAATTTACTTTTAGTCAGCCTTTAGCCAAGTGTAGGAGTTGCTATAATGTCATGCCTTCCTTAACTATTCGAATCCATCATTAACACAAATGTGTTCTCACAGGTTAAATCTTTAATTTCTACAATCAACATAGGTTTGTCAAGCGAACTTAACTTGATACATTCTGTAACTTTTTCTCTAAACGTAATGGATAAAGGAAACCATGTTCAAATGTTATATACTGACTTTGGTTAAGCATTTGACAGAGTGGACATACAGCTCTTGCTTTTAAAGTTATCCAAGTTAGGCTTCAACCCCAGACTACTGAAATGGATCAAGTCATATTTATCACCATTGGCATAGCTAGACAATTTATCTGGAGGGGGCCTAGATAATTCTTTAGGGGGTCTGGCTCCCTGGCACCACCATTAGCTACGCCAATGTTTATCACAGAGAACGCAAAGAGTAAGATTTGAAGGAATATTTTCTACTATCGTTAATGTTGGATCAGGTGTGCCACAAGGTTCACAACTTGCTCCTTTACTGTTTATTTTATTTGTCAACGATATAGAACACATTTTAAATTCCTTCATGTTTCAACATATGTAGACGACATGGAACTTTTCCTGGAGATAAACAAAGCATCTGACATTCAAACATTCCAACATGAAATTGACGATTTTTACACCTTGTTAGTTTGTTAGTACTTAATAAAAAAATTTAATTCTATATCTTTTTCTATATCAGCATACTATTTTTCAACGCACAATTACTCTAGGCCAGAAATCAGTTCAAATATGTTATCAAGTTTGGGTGTTGTTCTTGAATCTAAGTCATCGTGTGTTCATCACTACAATAGCATTATTTATAAATCAAATTACATGCTTGGGTTTATGAAACGCTATGCTACACTCATTTCGTTGTCGTGCGTGACAGTGTGTTAGTATTCGTACACTCTTGCTCTGAGAGAGACGACTCTCACACAACACGAACGGTAGAATAACATTCGAGCTAAAAGAAAATTATCAAAATATCTATCATATGACGCTCAATGTTGAGTAGACTAAACCATTTCTGATCAGATATGTTATTACTAGGACATAATTACTCACTATTTTCAGAATTCACACAAGCCCAGCACAACATCAGCAGCTCTTATTATAAAAATAAAAACTAAAATACATCATTCGTGACGGTCTTCGGCGACAATGTCGTACGATGCATGACATTTTAGTTTGGTACTGAACTATGATAGCTTGTTTTGCAAGTGTCGGAGGCAAAGGCAGTCGATTATCACAGAAAATGTGTCGACTACCGTGACCGCTTACAAGACTGATCCTTACACAATCAAAGCACTGTACGTAGCATATGTGAGGCCTCTTCTTGAATACTGTAGCGTAGTTTGGGCTCCATATACACATGATACACATGTAAACCGTATTGAGTCTGTTCAAAAGCAGTTCTTGTTGTTTGCTCTAAGAAAGTTAGGGTGGACGAATTTTTTTCCACTTCCATCTTATGAGTCTCGATGTATGTTAACAAATTCGCAGAGTTCACAATGATAGCATTCATAAGTGATGTTATTTCGCTAAAAAATAACAGCCAAGAGGTTTACGCAAATATTAATGTTTATGCTCCCACTCGCTCACTAAGGAACAGAAACTTATTTTATGTTAACAGCCAAAGAACAAACTATGCCAAAAATGGGTCATTGATTAGAATGACATCTTGCTATAATGCATTTTGCGAATCTGCACGGACTACACTGATTGACGACAAATAAAAAAATAAACAATATTGTTTAGCATGGTTTGCCGATTCCAAGTCTCAGATATTGGCAACATTGAGCAACTTTTTTTTAAAGCAAATGAACAGTTTCTTTTCTCTTCGAGAGCGTGGTTTAAAGGCTTGGGCTTAAGTCGTGACTTCATTCGTGTGATGAGTAGACTTTTGTCCAACCACTACTCGCTAGATGCGCATCTCAATAGAATAAACCTCGTGGACAGCAACATCTGTCGGTGTGGAAACGGTAACGACGACATCAATCACGTAGTTTGGCAATGTACGGATAATGACGCCGCCAGAGAGCGACTTTTGAATACCCTCGAGGCCCAAGGAAGACAACCCTATATTCCTATCAGAGACGTGTTGGGTACCCGCGATCTCTGCTATATGCAGTCGATTTATGTGTTTCTGCAAATGTCTAGTATAAGAATTTAATTCGTTTGTCTTTTGTCTCTCTTTATTAGTTTTTGTTTGTCTTGTCCCCCGTCTCGATGAGTCTCATCGTCGCCCACTGGTCACCATAGCCGGTCGAACTCCAGACGAATCTAGAACCACACTACCGTTCATACTGGCGACATCACTCTGATGAGACAACGAAACCCTACGCAAGCTCCTCCCCTTTTCCTATCCTTCGACAATGTACCCCTCTAACCTCGAGTAAGCCGCGAGTAATCGGCCCAACTCCTACTAGACATAGAATTAAGTGAATTTTGTTACATAAAAAGAACAATGAATTATCGGCTCCGTAAAGCTAACGCGATTGAGCCTTACAAATAAACGAACTAGATAAAAAAAAAACAGTTTCTTTTCGTTTCCCATACATTTTCCCACACAAATTTTAAAGTTCTTCCGCAAATCCAGATCACTGCTAAATTCGTTCAAATTTGACATGGTTGTAGGTGACTTCAATGTGCATCGAAAGAGGCTTGGAGAGCAGCTTAATGTTTACACTTATTTGTATGAAGGATAAAACATGAGCCTGCAGAGTTCTGTCAGTTAAATAATTTTGAATTAATTTCATAATATAAAGTGGAAAACTAAACTTTTTCAATTTAGCGATCAAACCTTCATGCCAAACACTGTCGAATGCTTTTTTCTATGTCTAGAAGAGCAACTCCAGTTGAGTGGCCTTCAGATTTGTTTGAACGAATTAAATTGGTAACTCTTAAGAGTTGATGAGTAGTTGAATGCCCATGGCGAAAACCAAACTGCTCATCTGCAAAAATTGAGTTCGTATTGATGTGAAGCATCATTCTATTTAAAATTATCTTTTAAAAAAGTTTACCTATTGAAGAAAGCAAACTTATTGGGCGGTAGCTAGAAGCTTCAGCTGGATTTTCATCCGGCTTCAAAATTGGATCAACTTTTACATTTTTCCATTTATCAGGAAAGTATGCCAAATGGAAACATCTGTTAAATAATTTTACAAAGATAGACAAGGTACTCTCTGGGAGTTTTTTGATGAGGATATAGAAAATTCCATCATCACCTGGAGCTTTCATATTTTGAAACTTTCTAGTTATAGACCTTACTTCGTCCAAATCAGCCCCCCAGGAATCAACCTGATTCTCAATAGGACTAGTAAGACCCAAACTGAAATTATGGAACCTCTCAAATTGCTTAGCAAGTTTCTGAGCTTTTTCCAAATTTGTGATCAAAATTGTACCACCTTCTTTAAGCGCTGGAAAAGGCTTTTGAGGTTTTTTTTTTTCAAAAATTTTGTGAGTTTCCATAAGGGTTTGGAACTCGGGTCTAATTTAAAAACGTTATTTTCAAAAGTTTTGTTCCTCAGGACAGAGAATCGCTTTTTAATTTGTTTTTGCAAATCCTGCCAGATAACTTTCATGGCAGGATCGAGTGTGCTTTGATAATGTCTCCTACGGACATTTTTAAGACGGAGCAAGAGCTGAAGATCGTCATTTATTATAATTGAATCGAATTTCACCTCGTATTTTGGTACTGATGCAGCTCTTGCTTCAACTATAGAAGTAGTCAGAGATTCAAGAGCATAATTAATTTCATCTTTGGTTTGCAAAGGAATGTTTGGATCGAAGTTATATTTCATAAATGTTCGATATTGCTCCCAATCAGCTCTATGGTAATTGAAAGTAGAGCTGTTGGGATTACAAATTATTTCTTGGGATATTTCAAAAGTTACTGGAAGGTGATCAGAACCGAAATCAGCATGGGTAACCAATTGGCTACAAAGATGACATGAATCAGTTAAGACCAAATCAATTGTTGAGGGATTTCTTCCAGAAGAAAAGCATGTTGGGCTGTTTGGATATTGAATAGTGTAATAACCTGCAGAACAATCATCAAACAGAATATTACCATTAGAATTGCTTTGAGAATTATTCCATGAGCGGTGTTTTGCATTAAAATCACCAATAATGTAGAATTTAGACCTATGACGGGTAAGTTTCACCCTTGAGAAAACTCTTTTGCTGGCCTACAGATTGGAAAGGCAAATAGGCAGCTATAAACGTAAGTTGTCTAAATTTTGTTTCAACAGAAACCCCCAAAGTTTCCAAAACTTTGGTTTCAAATGAAGAAAGAATGTTGTGTTTGATACGTCTATGAACAATGATGGCAACGCCACCACAGGGTCCATCAAGATGATAATTTCTCTAAATAAAATAATTTGAGTCCTTCTTAACCTTATGGTCAGGTTTAAGGAACGTTTCAGTTATAACGTTATGAACTTTCAAAAAGTTAAATAGCTTGTCTTCATTATCTTTAAGAGATGGAATTTAAAATATTTAGTGCTTTAAAATCCATTACTGTATTTTAAAGTCATGACAATATTGTTTGCAAATTTTACTCCAGTTAAAAAGCATCAAACATGGAGTTAGATTTAAGCATATCAGAAATCATATCAATTAATGATTTCTGTAAAAATTCCATTTTAGGGGCAGTAATGCTTCCTAAGTCAAAATTGTCAAAATTTCCGTTCCGTTCTACCCGCTGCAATAGCAGCATAGGTAGCTCCATTAACTCGCTGAACATTGTTAGCAGCGAGGGGAGTAGGTATAGATGAAAAATTTGAAGCAGGGGTGATATTTGTACCTACGGGTACGAATGTAGAATTTGTTCCTCGTTGACCGTTGTTAACAGTAGAGTAAGTTGTACCTGGTCGGAAACGTGGAGCGTTTCCTACCTGTCGCTGAGAACGAGATTGAAGGATCGCTTTGCCCAAAAATTGGATTTGTGGTTTTCACCACAATTTGAAGATTTAAATTTCTTAGGATCTTCATTCACAGGACAGTCGTCCTTCGCGTGAGAGGAATCACCACAATTCATGCTGGATAGCTGGAATGTAGCAATTTTTAGTTCCGTGACTCCATCCCTGGCATTTACGGCACTTGGTGAGGTTTTGGAAATTTCCTCCAGTTTTCCTGAAGTGTCCCCACTAGACTTGAAGTGAACTAAATAAAAATCATTAGAAATCCCGTTGCGCGAATCACCAGAACGGGATCGCATTTTCATTTTGATTACTTGGAGTGGCACAACTCCAAGTAATTTTGCCAGTTCATCTCTGATCTGATTCAGGGATTCACCACTGGGCAGTCCTTTCATGACAACCTTGAACACACGTTCAGTTTTGGTGTTGTAAGTAAAAAAATGTGCTGCTTCTCAGTAAGATACTTGAGAAGACATTTAAATCCGTCCAAGATTTCAGCCAATACACGGCATTCACCCCGACGTCCAATTTGCAGTGAAAACTTAACTTTCACAAAGTTCAAAAGTTCCATGCGAAGAGCATGAAAATCGGAAGTGGTTATCACAATAAGGGGAATATTTTCCTTCTTGGCATTAAGCCGGGAAAGTTAGAATTTTTCTTGGATGACAGATCATTCTCATGATCCGTGAGCAAATCAAATTGATTGCTCAAATTAATTTAATCAGAAGGGGGATCAAGAGTTTGCCCTTTTCTTTTGCGCTTAGGCGCCATGGCGGCAGTAAATTTTTATCCAAATCGACTTCCAAGCAGATTACTATAAGAATCTGAAGGATTGAAGAGGAATTTTCCAAATCGATATCCAAGAAGGATTACCTCGGGTAGGGTCCAAACAAGGATCGAAGAGGAATAAGAGTTGAACAAAGGTAGAAATTTTACAGGTTGAGCACTGAAAAGTGCTGTTTAAATTTGTTGTAGCTTTAGGTAGTAGTTACACTTCCATCAGCAAAAAACAAATAGATCCGCACGGCAAGAGAGCACGATGCGGACTGGGTAGCTACGCGTTAATTAAGCGCTTTTCAAAGGTTTAGGAAGAATTTCAGTGAGGTATACAACTGAACTAGCTGCCCTCCAAAAGCGTTACTGGTATTGTGGTTACAATATTTACAAAGCAAACAATATTTACTCATTTCAATCAGCAGTCGTTGTGCCTTCATACTCCCGCCCCCGGTCAAGTGCCTTAATTTTCCCTAGAAAATTCTTTTCATAACGTCTGTAAGCCAACACAATCGCTTACCTGCAAATAAAGAGGCAAAATAAAAAAAATCTCAATTAGTTAAAACACCTTCGTTGATTTGTGCTCTTCGTCAGCGTGGATTATTATTCGTCCTCCCCAACCATTTCCGAACTGTACTCATATAGCAAGTCGAAAGGAATCAACCACCATTGACCAAGCATGAATAAATCGCATTAAATATGAACGACCCACCGACGACGGCGGCGACCATCATTCTTTTGCTCATTTCCGAATGCGCAAAAAAACAGACCTGTAATTAAAGGTTTTTCCTCCATCCATCCGATTACGATGAGCTTCAGTCAGTCGGTCGACCGACGGTTCGGCTTACTTACATATACGGGTAAAAGTTCGGTTGACCTTAGTAATCATTATGGAATATTAAATATGAGTCGTTTTTCTACCGCCCGGTTGTCGTCGTTTGCTTGCTAGTTGGGTGTTCGTTTAGCAGCTGTTGGGAATGTTTAACACCACCATCAGCTAGGATCAATATTTACTCGATTTCGTTTTTTTTTTCGTCTGCTTTGGCGTGAGTGAAACTGGTTGGGAGTGATACTAAATGTTTTATTTGTTCTGCTCTAGATAAAATTCGTTTTGGCTTGATCCAAACTTCTCACTAATTACAAACCTACATATTTCGGATTCATTCTTCAATCGCCAAATTATTATATCCCCCAAGGTTTGGCATACAATTAATCAATTCAATGATAACTCCACACATTCCTCTCCTTTGATCACAATCCGCGTCTCCATTAGCGCAGTTCGGTGCGAATGCTGGCGATTGTTATCGGTGCGGCAGCCGGTTCGGCTCGATTGTGATTATTCCATCACCTTCAAATTCAAAACATTCCATCGCTCACCGGTTGCCTTTTGCATTGACCGCCAACCGTCACCATCGGCGTCGTCGTCGCCGTCGCCGTTGTCGTCGCCATCATCCATCAAAGATCCGTCAGTCGTCTCTCGCATTGAACTTGATCTGCTTCTGCTTCTTGGTTGCACGCTAACCTGGTGGCCACTGACTGCCAACCAACGAGCCTTGAAATGATTAGATTTATATTTTCCTGTATCCGCGACGAGATGATTGTATAACTTCTCACCGAACGGCGATTTATCTGGTCGCAGAATCAACATTTTCATCAATTTATCATCAGCACAAGCAACGGCACCTCGCTCAGTAGCTCATCGCAGAAGGTGCTCGTTGTGTCATTGCCATAGGAAGCGAAAATTACCAAGCATCATCAGTCAGATTTCAAGTTCAATATCGAGGTACATGTTGAAGCGCTTTTTTGCTGTGTAATTGAAAAACAAAACAAAAAAACGAATCAAAAATGCTTTCCCGCAGCGCCAACCAGCACAGTACTATGCTCTTGACACAATCAGAGAACGACGGGTGATTTAGCGATGCTGTGGCAAAGGCGGTGTGACAGGTGGCACTGATCGGTGGTTAGGTTGAAGTGGCACCATGTGTTTTATTATACTGGGATTTATGTTTTGTTTTGTTGAGTGTGCTTTGATAGCTTGATATCACGACAACATAGCTTCAAGAGGCTAGAAAAAAAAAATCCCAGGTACTATAACGTTTTTCTATTTTTCGTATAATTTATACATTTTTTATTAGAGTCACTTCAACACATTTGAGGTTAGTCGTGACTTATCCCGCGATGAAGTTTGAACTCGTGTTCATTGAAGCTCCAAGAACTTCAAGGACGTTCCGAAACAACAGTTTTGAGGGGAAATGCAAAGACCTTAAGAGTTGTTAAGACTAAAGGCCCAAGCGCAATGACGGCGGAAGCGGAACGGCAATGGCAGCGGAAAAGCCCGATCTGAGTAAGCCTACTTGTCGGATTGAAAACTAGTTAGAATCAAATCGACTTCGGTTAGGCATCTTGATGTCATTAGTGACAACTGTAAAACTTTTCGTTTCCGTTCCGCTTCCACCCACATTGCGTTTGGGCCTTAAGGGTAAGTTCCGATAGCTTCAGGACAGTCCCAAAGATTTCAGGAAAACTTACTTCAATGAAGACCAATGAACTTCAGGGCAGTTGTATAAACTTCAGTTAACGTTAGCGTTGGTATGATATACTTCGTAGATTGGATACTAGCAACACTCACGACTCTTTTGAAATTATCAGCCAGACTACTTTCAGGAATAATCATTGATTCCTATCTAAATAAGAATACAGTCAGGAATCCTTATTGCTGGATCCTTATTGCCGGGCTATCCGCGAATAAGGATACCCACAGCTTATGGGATTTTCACTTGTGGTGGATTATCTCATTTGTTTCAATATATAGAGCTATACTGTTTTGGACAAAGTTGTTGTACTGAGATAGACCAACAAGCTTGTGTCATTGGATTCAGGTTTAAATGGAAACTACGCCGCTGGAGGTGCTTAACTTTTATGTTTCTTATGACGGGCGCTATAATATATGGATCTTAGGTCCACCTTAGAATATTTCGTGATGCTGGCCATATAGAAGGTTACTGTCTTGAGCAAAGTTGTTCAGGTGATCATGTCCTTTTGTATGGTGTTCATATTAGTTCAGAACTCTCTCACTACGCAGCGCTATTTTGCATGTGAACTTGCTATATAAACTGTATCTCGAGAACCTGGCCATATACAACGGCGGCCATCGGTTCAAAAAAACTGTCAAATACCCTTCAATATGGGTATTTTCGGAGAGGGGATGACGTGTAGAGGCTGGATATCGATTCAAGTCGCCATTTTGGAATCAAAGCTGGCGGGCATCGGTTCAATAAAAACTGTCAAATTCCAAAATATGGGTATTAATTTGGGATAGAAAACGACGTGTAGGGATCAGATATCGATGCCAGATGCCATTTTGAAATTGAAGATGGTGGCCTTTGTTTTAACGTAAACTATTAATTGGGACGATGTATATAGGCCCAAAATCCATGGCTTGTGGTAATTGGCTTTCGAAGGGACATTTAGTGGCTATGGACAGCCTCGTCAGTTCAACACAGTTAACGTGGACCGTTTATGGGGTAGGTTTGGCGATAATCCACTAGGAAGATCAATTTTGTCTAATTAATGTTTTAGGGTATTTTGGAGCTCAAAATCTTGCCTCGCAATAATTTTCCTGAATAATGCTTACCTAGCATATTGCGTATGAGTTGCATAATGTGTATAACGTATCATTGAGCAAGATGGCAATGTTTCGACTTCCCTTAGCAAATCTTGGATTTTTTTAGTCTGTTCGACATTGTTGTCCAATGTGCAGAAGCTTTCGAACTCGAATAGTTGATTTATGTTGAACTCGATTTCTGCCGTGGTGGGATGAACATATAATCTGTTGCTACGCTAACTAGCAACGCTGGTCATCTAACCGATAGCACCGGTGAACCTTGACAGTGGCGGCCGATGACAGGAGTGACGAATGACAGGTAAAAGGAGGAAAAGGAAAAAGCTCGTGTGAACGGTGAACTGAAGTGGATTCACTGCTGGACTGGTGTCTCATATACAAAACCGTAATTTAATTGGAAAAATACCTCTAAAATTTGTTAAAACTAATTATTCAACAAGTGAATTCCTAATACTAGTTATTATTTACATACAGAACTACCTAATCTCTAAACGTAAGCTATAAATTGATTATTCTATTTCTATGCTGAATTTAACCTAAAACTGATCCAAACAGGCAATTATTGAATCATGGTGATTGTACGGATTCTCGTAGCGTTCGAACTTAATTAGTTGCTAAATCTTAAAGTATACCCTACTAGTGAAATTCAAATTGGATATAATCTAAAACTACGATGCCTACACTAAATTGTAAGTTGATCTACCTTAATTAGTTAAAACGTGCACACACTAAACAAGAAATAAATATTCCAGCTTGAGCTGATCTGGAACCCATAGTTTCCACCGCTAAAAGAAAGTGTAGTTCAATTTGTTCGGGGAACAAACCTCAAGAATTTATGGCGATGGCCAATAACAACAACACTGCCTCGAACAACTATGCTAGTGCCTGCTTGGCCTGTGATCAACCAGACTGGGTTGACGACATGGTCCAATGCGAAGAATGCGAAGGTTGGTACCATTTTAGATGCGTCGGTGTAACACGGTCTGTCGAACTCCGCCACTGGGCGTGTAGCGATTGTTTACCAATCAGTGTCAGCAGCCAATCATACCGAATAACCATCAATAAGTCGCTGGCACAGCAACGACTGGAAGAGGAACAGCAAATTCACCGTAATCGATTCCTGAAAGAAATGGATCTTGAGAAGGAGCTGATTGACCGAGTGAAAAGGTGGATAGTGGAAGAAGAAGAGATGGAGATGACCTTCCTTCTTGAGAAGTACGCTTTGTTGGCGGAACAAGACGCAGACGATGAAAAGAGCGTTGCAAGCCATAGGAGTCGCTGTCGTGTTAGCCGGGAGAAAATTATCGACTGGATGAGGAATGACGGATCAAAGGAGCCTAAAGCCAGTACACCAAATGAAACCGGGATGGCACCAAATCCGGAAATCACTCTCCAGGGTGAACACTCTCGCAGCAGAAATTTAGTTTCGTCACGTTCAGCAGTCAACCAATCTATGACACTTCAACAGCATATTGCTTCGAGTAGCCGTATGTATTCTCGAAATCCTGCATCCGCTCCGGTAAATCAGAAACTCGTACCGTACAAACCATCACGTGTAAGGTTAACTACCCCAGCAGTGCCATCAGTTCCACCTAGCAACGCTACGAATGAGGACGACAGTATCATTATTCCGCCAATGTCTTTCGAGTACGTTCCTGCTGAGGTGGAAACTGACCTTCCCCCTCGTATTAATCACAGTGTTGACAGAGTTAGACGTGCACAGCCATCAGTACGAAATTCTCAGCCTCTGGATATTATTGGCCAAAGTACGTCTGCGTCGCATATACCACCACGGGCGAACGTGAGATATGCAAATCCCCGAGCTGGTCCAACACCGTATACGGAAGATGAAACTTTAGCACAGGGACAGGGACCCTCCTCAGTGCAAATTGCAGCTCGTCGGGTGATGTCACGGGATCTCCCAGATTTTGATGGGAAACCTGAAGACTGGCCCATATTTATTAGCCAGTACAACATCACCACGGAATGTTGTGGGTTCAGCGATGCCGAAAACCTTGTTCGGCTGCAACGATGCCTGAAGGGCCATGCTCGAGAATCGGTTCGCAGCCGATTACTTCTTTCCGCGTCCGTCCCTCAAGTAATAACTGCACTCAAGATGCTCTACGGCCGACCCGGGTTACTTATAAATGCTCTGTTGAACAGAATGCGTTCTGCACCGGCGCCGAAGATGGAACGCCTTGAGACGCTGATTGAGTTCAGGATGGAACTGCAGGGGCTCTGCGATCACCTAGTAGCTGCAGAAGAAATAGCTCATTTAAACAATCCCTCGTTGTTATAGGAGCTAGAAGACAAGCTACCTTCACAGCTGAAGCTTCAATGGGCGATCCATAAACAAACCGTGACTGGTGTGACGCTGCAGACCTTTGCTACGTACATGTCACAAATGGTTACTGCGGCGAGCCAAGTGACCAAATTAGTTCATTGCTCTAGTGACCGTCAGACAAGCGATCACAAAAAGGGAACGCAAAAGGAGAAAGCGCGGGTGTACACGCACAGTTCGAACAGTGTAGAAAGTACATCCAGAGGCCACTCGAATCAAGATTCTACAGGTCGGAATTGCGCAGTTTGTAGTCAACCGGATCATCGAGTCAAGGAGTGCAAGAAATTTTTAGAACTCGACGTAGAAAATCTTTGGCGAAGAATAAACAACTTGAAGCTTTGCCGGACTTGTCTAAACCAGCACGGAAGGAATCGTTGTCGATTGTCTACGAAGTGCGGAATTGATGGGTGTGAGTTCCGCTGTTACACTCCCAAACGGAAAACAAGGTCAAGCCAGTTACTGCCGAAAACCATTCGCATCGAGACCAAGAATCGAAAACGTTGTTTCGAGTTGTTCCCGTAACTCTGACGGGGAGAAGTGGAAGTGTTATCACATTCGCTTTCTTGGACGATGGTTCTTCACTAACGTTGGTGGAAAAATCGGTAGCTGAGCGATTGGGAGAGTCCGGACCAAAAGGAGCCTTGTACCTAAATTGGACCAGCAATGTAACCCGGTGTGAAGTGGATTCTCAAGAAATATCATTCCACATTTCAGGAGTATCCAGTGGGAAATCATTCCAAGTCAAGTCAGCTAGAACGGTATCTGAGCTGAACCTTCCAATTCAGTCGCTGAAGCCCGAACAACTTTCGCTGCAATACACTCACCTCAAAGGATTACCGATAGCTCGATACGAAGACGCCGTGCCTCGCGTGCTTATTGGTTTGGACCAGTTGAACTTGTCAATGCCGCTGAAATGCCGAGAAGGGCACAAAGGCGAACCAGTAGCCACAAAAACGCGACTCGGGTGGTGTGTATACGACGGAGGTAATAATGCGAAGTCCGTAGGGGTCAGTTGCCATATCTCGGAAGTTCAGCCAGAAAAGGATCTTCACGAGGTAGTCAAGCGGTATTTCGAGCAGGAAGATACAGGAACCAAGCCGATGATGAAACTGGAATCAGCGGAGGACACGAGAGCAAGGAAGATTCTAGCCAATACCACGGTTCGGGTGGACGGTAGATTTGAAACCGGACTCCTCTGGAGATACGATCATTTCGAGTTTCCAGATAGTTACCACATGGCTCTTCGTCGATTGGAGTGCTTGGAACGTAGGATGTTTCGTGAGCCCGAACTGAAGACAAATGTCCTTCGACAGATTGAAGACTACCAGATGAAATGTTACGCGCATCGCGCTTCTGAGGAGGAGCTGAAAAATGCTGACCCACGCAGAACATGGTATTTACCACTCAGCGTTGTGACCAACCCCAAAAAACCTGGTAAGGTCCGGTTGATTTGGGATGCTGCGGCCAAAGTGGACGGCATATCTCTTAACATGGTTCTTCTTAAAGGACCGGATCTGCTGTCTTGTCTGCCAGGGGTTCTATGCCGTTTTCGAGAGAAGCCTGTGGGGGTAAGCGGTGACATACGCGAAATGTTTTACCAGTTTCGTATACGACTTGCAGATCGTTCTGCCTAAAGCTTTCTGATGCGAACAGACCCCAGTAAAAAACCAGATGTGTACTTCATGGACGTAGCCACCTTTGGCTCCAGTTGCTCGCCGTGTAGTGCCCAGTTCATCAAGAACCGTAACGCAGACGAATTTGCTGTCGACTATCCCAGGGCAGCAGAGGCGATTATCAAGTATCATTACGTGGACGACTACTTGGACAGCTTCGACACCATCGAAGAAGCTCAACGAGTGGCAGCAGAGGTGAAAATGATCCACGGAAAGGGTGGTTTCGAAATTCGAGGTTGGCACTCCAATTCCCACGATGTGCTCAGACATCTAGGCGATGGCGGTGGCTTCGGAAGTGAAGGACCTGAACCTGGATAAAACCGAAGGAGTAGAAAGAGTTCTTGGTATGTTGTGGCTCCCAATAGAGGATGTACTTGGATTCTCAACTCAAATGCGAAAAGATATTGCTGCGATTATCGATGAAGGCCGACGACCGACCAAGCGCCAAGTTCTTCGGTGTGTCATGTCATTGTTTGACCTCCTGGGCTTGCTGGCCGTGTACACAGTGCACGGAAAGATCTTGATCCAATCGATATGGCGCTCGGGATCGGACTGGGATGAGGAAATCGGAGAGGAAGCGTTCAACCGTTGGCTGAAATGGATCGGAATCTTGAAGCAGGTCGATAATATTCGCATTCCTCGTTGTTACGTTGGTTCAACTGCTTCTACATCACTGCGTTCCGTCGAGCTGCACGTATTTGTAGACGCCAGCGAAGAAGCGTACAGCGCAGCGACTTATTTTCGTTTCATTCTGGTCAATGGGACAATTTTGGCATGTGGATACATTGTGTTTCAGAGCAACTATTGTCCACATTTGAGTGCTCTAGGACTTTGTAAACCCCCTGACGATAATAGGTTAAGGTATTGCCGAAGCCAACTTTTCCCCTACTTACTTAATGAGAGGCGACCGACTCAGCGACACCCGCATAAGTGCTACGGAATAGGAGGGTGTGGCAGAGTATTCGGTTAGGATTCACCTCAAGTTGGCAATGCAACCAAAAGTATATATTGTTTATGTGTTGCTAGTTTAATCGATCGATAGCTGAGGAATCACCACAATTCATACATTTAGCTGGCATGTAGCAATTTTTAGTTCCGTGACCCCATCCCTGGCACTTACGGCACTGGGTGAGGTTTTGGAAATTTCTTCCAGTCTTCCTGAAGTGTTCCCACTTCACTCGGACATGGAGCATAAGGCTAGCTTTTTCTAAGGCCTTAAGGTTGTTTAGTTCACTAGACTTGAAGTGAACTAAATAAAAACCATTGGAAATCCCGTCGCGTGAATCACCAGGACGGGATTTCATTTTCAGTATGATTACTTGGAGTGGCACAACTCCAAGTAATTGTGCCAGTTCATCTTTGATCTGATTCGGGGATTCACCCCTGGGCAGTCTTTTCATGACAACTTTGAACACACGTTCAGTTTGGTGTCGTATGTAAAAAATTGGCGGTGCTTCTCAGTAAGATACTTGAGAAGACGTTTGAATCCGTCAAGGTTTCAGCCAATACACGGCATTCACCCCGATGGCCGATTTGCAGTGAAAACTTGACTTTCACGAAGTTCAAAAGTTCCATGCGAAGAGCATGGAAATCGGAAGTGGTTATCACAATAGGGGGAATATTTTCCTTCTTGGCATTAAACCGGGAAAGTTTACTAGAATTTTTCTTGGATGATGGATCATTCTCATCATCCGTGAGCAAATCAAATTGATTACTCAAATTAATTTCATCAGAAGGGGGATCAAGAGTTTGCTCCTTTTTGCGTTTAGGTGCCATGGTGGCAGTAAGTTTTTATCCAAATCGACTTCCAAGCAGATTACGATAAGAGCAGAATTACCACGGGTAGGGTTTAAACAAGGATCGAAGAGGAATAAGAGTTGAACAAGGTAGACAATTTACAGGCATATTGAGCACTGAAAAGTGCTGTTTAAATTTGTTGTAGCTTTAGGTAGTAGTAACACTTCCTTCAGCAAATATTAAATAGATCCGCACGGCAAGATAGCACGATGCGGGCTGGTCATTAGTCATTATATTGTCATGATCATTTAAAAAAATCGATTTTTTGACGTTGGACTACGTCTGTGATTTCTATATGGGGGTACACTTTGTGAAAACCGAAAAGGGATCATGTAACAAAATATGAAAGATTTTGAACGTTAATAACTCAGCTGCCCCTGAGCCAATTTTTATAATTTTATCACCAATCGATCAGAAATAATTCTACACATCTGTGAAATTTAAGGCTTTATCATTTTTTAAAATGTCACTATTGAAATTTGCATGAATGTGCAACTGTTGCTATGATAATCAAAATTATCACCGATTGCCTGCGAAGAGTGATTTCCCTAACACAGATTTCAAAGTTGAATTCCAGCCGATCTCACCAAACGGTGTTTATTCAATCACCGCGTGGTGAGTGGTGGTGTTCTCCAGTACACAACGTAAGGCTGTCTGCTAGCAACAAGCTGCAGCCCACATGACCATCCATAGAAAGAGGAATAAGCCACAGCGCTATTGATCGGAATCAGTAGATCTTCTTGAGTCGCTGAGGGCCATCTATGTCAAGCGCGTCGGAATTAAGAGTATACACAGAGAAAATCCCGCTCAAATTCCTTTTTCTTCACAAAACACAAGTAAGCTCCTGCTGCAGTTAACAAATAAGATTTTTTATATAAGACCACGTAGTCCTACGTCATAGGGCTGTCCCTTGTAGTTTTTTTTTCAAAAATGACTTTTTTCACAAATTCATCATTTTTTACCCACTGAGTGGATTTGAAAAATCTAAATACAGGAAATGGCTCTAATGTTGGCCTTTGGATCTTAGATTAGGCCCATCGCTAAAAATCTGCTATTTATCAATTGTATCTAGATGAACGCGTCATTGGGACGGTACTTATGGATATTTTTGGTTGCTATTGAAAATTTAGTCGATTGCTGAATTTATGTAAGTAACCAAATTAGGGGCATTTAGGCCGACATTACATACATTTCCTCTACTTAATTAAAGGTAATTAAAAATACCGTTAGGAGAAATATCTTAATTTTAAAAAACAAATATTTTGATATGAAAAACCTTGATTGTATTCGTTTTTTTTTATGTTTTTCATAGTTTGTAGACAGAGGGCGCAATATATTTTTATATGTTTCCTTGAAAATTTAGGCTATTTCTTTCACAATATATCATAAAATAAGCAATGTGTTTTTTTTTCGTTATTTAGTTACAAATTTTAAGTTATCAAATTTTTGGTTCTCTTTTTTTCCTTGATTTGGTTTCCGTCGATCTTGTTTTCCGTGCTGAGCACCACTGCTACCGACGCCAGGGGGCAGCTCCCACATCTGGACCCTACCTATCAACCTGGACCCAACTGCCTCGATCCTGGTGCAAAATTTATGAATAAAAAAAATGACATGGAAATGGTCATTCTTGAGACAAAATACAAAAAATACGGGGCTAAAATTTTGCGACAAGGGTCAAAACTAAAAATTATTACGAAATTTGGAAAACCACTACATCATTTTGCTATAGAATCTGAGGAAGTTTGAAATCAGGTGGTACGGCTTTATCATTACTATCAATAAGAATATCACTAGGGATAAGTTGAGAATCCTAGCGGCGCCGGTGGTGCAGTGGTAAGCGTGATTACCTCTCACCCCAGCAGGCCTGGGTTCAATCCCAGTCGGCGCCACCGGGATGTTCTGAGGCATAACATCACTGATCACGCGCCTTCCTTCGGAAGGGAAGTAAAGCCGTTGGTCCCCGGTTCATAAGTTGATGGGTCGATAGGCGTCGGTAGCAGTGGTGCTCAGCACGGAAAACAAGATCGACGGAAAACAAACCAAGGAAAAAAAAGTTGAGAATCCTACTTTTAACTCAATAAATCAACTTTTTTGTATAACCGATCCATTGTTTTAATATTGCTGATGAGTTTACTATAGATCAGTACTCGATGAAGTGGCGTATAAAAGAAAAAAAAAAATGGGGCAGAATTTTTAATATCAGTGGTTCCTGTCAATTCAGCAGTGAAATTCATCATTTTGTAGGTTTTGATATTGGTATTCGCGGCCAAATGGCATTCAAACCCCTGAAATGACAAAATTGAGCATAATAATAATGATAATTTTGGGTCTTAAACTCACAAGCGTACAGCCCTTTTTTGAATACCATCGCAAGGTTAACAAACGTCGATAATAATCATTGTAACACACACATCTCCACCATTCGTTGTCAACAACTATGCAACTATTTCATTACGAGTGGCCGTGAAAATCTTCACCTTCAATTGTTTGTAGTCTTAATCCGCCAAGCAGCAAGTAAATATACATGCTGAACATACTTGTCACCGTAAGTAAGTAGCGAACGCTATAGAGTACTATTTCACCTTACGACTTCCAAAAATGGACACTTTGTAAAACAAACAAACAATTGCACTGTCGTCGTCGTCGTCACTCGCTTCGAACGACCATAAGCAACTTGCTGGCCTTACGAAGTTAAGGTTGCCCCCCCCATATGTATTCATGGTGATCGATGCGACGACATGTTTCTCGTGTGTCCGAATCGAATCGCCAGCATAGATATGCGTGCTTGAAATCATCGACCTGTCGAAACAACGCATAGCTCTGTCATTAAATGAGAATCGCTAATCACCGCAAACTCGTAAGCTTTTTTGCTTGCATTCGCCGCCCAGTGGAGGAGACTGATTAAAATTCCAGCCCCGGTTGTTTTCGCGATGACTTGTTACATCACAAAATCAGCAACTCAGCTGGTGTGGCAGCCGTGTGACAGAAAGACCTATATTTGTCCTACCCGTTCGATCCGAATGAAGCGGCTCACGTTGCCCATTGAAATTTAAATAAAAACGTTCATGTAACAAGCACTTACTTCAATATAGCAATTAATAAAAACGCCGCACCGTTTCAAGTTGAACAACAGCAAATTCCTTTACCGGCCACGGTCAAGATCCATCGGTACCGATTGCGACGCATCGTCATTTTCATGGAGATACTGTAATTGTTCATCCCAACAAAGTCAGCAATCATCACGATCCGCTTTTGTGTGGTCGAAGAGAAAGACGCCGCGACTAATGCGGACCATTGGCGCGAACCTTCATTGTCACGCATCAGGGTCGTCTGACAAACGTCGTCATCTCGGGAACCCGGAAAGACCCATCTCCGTCCCTACTTGCTATCTAGGTAGGTAACAACGATGACGGATTGTTAGGAAACCTTTTGCGTCTCACTTCATTGCCCGCACACCACACACGTTGGTACGGAAGGGAACAGACTCACAATGATGCAACACAAAACGTGCTACACGTGTTGCAGATCAATGGATCAATAGAGTTGACAAAATGCTGTCGATTCAAATCGGTTCCGAGTCAGGCAGTTCCACGACGGACGCGTGGTTTCGTGGTGATGCATTCGATTGATGGCGATGACTGATTGCCAGCACATTCCACATTCCGATGATGGAAGCAAAGTGAGATGGTAATTGGTTGGCACATGTAGGTGATAATTCGTTCTCATAAAATCGAATGGATGTGCAGGTTGAGAGGAAGGTAGAAGTCTTTCAACGAGGAAAATTCATAAGTTTGGTTTGCCATCAATAACTGAAGATTTGAAAACTTCTTTTTGAATGAATTTTAAACAAGAAAATGTGAATGTTGTTTATGGATTGTGAATCATCAATTCAATTTAAAATCATTTTCATTCCTAACTTGTATGACTTTGCTCAAAGTATTGATTGAAATTCATTATTATTCATCCAAAATGGACGAAACTTACCTTCTTGTCTCAAAACAGAAAACCTTATATAAATTTACGTCTGCTCTTTTCCGATCCAGCAGCCAATCTATGGAGCGAAAACTTTCGCCAGTCACGTTCGGATCCGTGCGTGGTGAAATCGAATTGTCAAGATGGATTAGCAGGAGCAGCACCCACTTCCAAGTTCAGGGTTATCGTTCCCCCCCCCCTTCCCAGCAATCTTGTTCAAGGTTATCGAACCACCCAGCACAATTCCAGTCACGTCCGTTCTTCCTCGTTGTTTGAAGGGGAAGACGGTCCATCTGAAACGTTCCGGTGCAATTCTTTAAATCCGGAAAACAGCTCCTTCAATTAAGCCACAATCCATGTACCGGAAGGATTTAACTTTTAGAACCAACACCATCAATGAGCGGAAGCTTCTACAACTTTCCGAGTACAAGCACAATAGAGCGTTTGGAACCTGCCGAAAATTTACCGTCTTCAACCGCAACAGAGAACTGTTACCGTTCTGGTTCCCGAAACTTTTGTTATTATCGCACACACACTTTGCGGTACCGAGCAGAAACTTTTCCATTCGATGGTTTCCTTGGAGCGAGAGGTGCATCGTCGAAAAAAGCGCATACTTAAATATTCATCCCGAGAACCGGGGAAGTTTTCGGTTAGTGTGGAGACAGACACGGAGGGACGACAGGAAGTCAGAAAATCCATGAACATAAGAGCATTAGTTATTAGCCGGTGGGTGGGGAGGAGGAGCAAAGTGCCTTGAAATGAGGTGGTGGTCCTTTATTATCATTTTTACAGCGCACAAAGCTCAAAAATCTTTTCCAGTGTGGGTGTGAGTGTGTGCAGCTTTCAGTCAGTGTACATGAGAGGGAAGATATAAACTGCCCAGTTTCGAGTGTGGAAATTCATATGTTAAGTTATTCCGTACACACACTGCGGCGGCATGTGCTGTTTGGAAAAGACCATTTAAAAGTTTTCTTACGCTCTCCGGGTATGAGTTCGTTTAGTTAGAAAACAAAATTGTGGCGTCATAAAATGATGAAAAGTTGAAATTTTCGTTTAATCTTGGCAAAAGTTGGACCAAAGAAAGAACAGATTTTCATACAGTTGGTAATGGTAGTTGAAGGAATTCGCCCTGCTGAGTAGGGTAGCCAGAATTTGATGTTAGTTTTCTAAGCCCTTTTTTTCCTTTGGTTTGTTTTCCGTCGATCTTGTATTCCGGGGGCTGAGCACCAATGCTACCGACGCCAGGGAGGCAGCTCCCACACCTGAACCCTACCTATCGACCCATCACAACTCATGAACTGGGGACCAACGCACACTGGGGACAAAATCGAAACAATGTGTTAAAATTCAATAACTTCGTGCTCGCTGGAACAAGAGACTAAAAAATAGTCAATCTTATAGAAAAAATCTCAGAAATCGATTGGAGTGGGTTTCATCTTAGGCACGATAGGGTAAGTTGGGGTTTTTTACAGTTTTGCCCTAAAATCTCCTATTTTCCATGATTTGAATGCTGTATCTCAAGATACCGATGATATAGACGGATAATTTCTTCGGCAAAGTTGATCAGGAGGTCAAGGACTGTTGGATGATGGACAGAACAATTCGGAATTCCTCCGCTAGTTAGTGCTATCTATGATCTTCTCTGGCTATTACGTCCCAACTGTAACTTAACGCCTGCTCTCAACTTAGTGCTCTAGATACACTTCCACAGTTGTTAATTGAAAGCTTTCCAAGCCTGTTCGATTTTTACATGTGTATATTGTGTGGCAAGTACAATAATATACTATGCCCAGGGAAGTCGAGAAATTTTCCAATCTGAAATCCTAGACCAACCGGGATTCGAACCCAGCCACCTCCAGCATGGGTTGCTTTACAGTCGCAGGCTCTACCGACCGAGCTTATAGAGGCCCCCTGATCTCTGAATGTAATCAAACTAAAATGCGAGATGGTAGCCTAATTAACAAGTTTTGAGGACAATTTGGTGAACCTAGAACGTCTTAAACATATCGAATTCAAACGTAAATAATGTGCATAATATGTTTAACCCTGTTTGGAGATGTTTTAAAACAAAGGGCTTTGAATCAGTGAACCTGGATGAGAATTTGATCTGAACTCAAGGACGATTTGGAGAACCGTGAGTATCTTATACACCTCAAAATCAACTTTAAACGAACAGCAGAAACTGTATAAACGTGTTTCGGAAAGTTTTGTCGGTGAGATCATCGTGCAGATTTTAGTTGATCCAGTAGATCAAATAATCTGACCTCTAGAACAATTTGAAGAACCTAGAAATTCTAATACACCTTAAATTGATGTTGTTTGGAGATGTTTAGTTGCTAAGGACCTTGTATCAGTTATGGTTGATCAGGTAAATCATTTGATCTGAGCTCAAGACAATTTGGAGAACCTTGATTATGAATCAAAATAAATCAAAAACGATCCGCAGAAACTTTATGAACATGTCTTTGTAGGTTTTGTCACTGAGGACATCGTGCAGTTCATGGTTGAGCCAGTAGATCAAATAATCTGAACTCCAAAGCAACTTGGAGAACCTAGAACATCTCATACACCATCAATTACAACGAAAATGATGTACATTATAGTCATGGACCTGGGTGCATAAACTTGCAATAATTATAAAAATTTGCCAAAAAAATTTTCATTCTGTTAAAAAATGTCAAAATTATGCGGAAAATATGAACCTCACTGTTTAACACTTCTTTTGAATTTTCAACATTCTTATATGGTGGACGTCACTTATCCGTAGAAACAGTGAAAACATATTACTCTTTCTCCGAAAATGTATGGTTACGTCACTTTGTCTCCAGGCTTCCAAAACACATTTTTATCACGCAGAGAGTGTTTTCTGGTGTATCTTAGGGTAAAGATTATGACTAAGAAGAAAAATGAAAATTGACCATGGTGGCGTTTACGTCACTTTGTCATCTCACGGCAGTACCGGGCCTTGTACCGGTTATGACTGACCTGGTACATTATTTGATCTGAGATCAAGGACAATTTGGTAACTTTGAGCATCATATATACATCAAACTGATCATGAGCGATGTGCAGAACCTCTTTGTACATGTTTGAGTAAGTTTCGACGCTGAGGACATTGTGCAGGCCTTGGTTGTCAAATGTTCTAAACTACAGAATGCTTTGGATGACCTGGAACGTCACTTGAGCTTCTTATATACATCCAAATAGATCAAGAACGATGCGCAGTAACTCCTTGAACATGTTTGGGCAGGTTTCGCCGCTGAGGTATTTTGCAGGACATTATCAAAAAGTGATGACCGGGTCATAGAACTTGTTATCAATTTGATATTTTATTTTGTTCGGTATTATGATTACATAGATTGCTACGGAATAGTTTCAAAATTGGTCATACAATTCTGGAGTTGCGGCCGGAACAAGTTCTTAGTGTCTCAGGGAAAATAACCAGCTTATGAGTAAGTTCAAAACCCATCATGCGACACAATAAATTACATCAGAATTCGAAAACAAGTTCAATAACAATGATATCTAGTACCCTGAACCAAATTTGCTGAATCCGGATATGTTCCGGGTTGCACCGGGGAAGTGGTCAGATTTGACTTTTTTAAAATCAATCATGTGCCACATCAAATGACGTGAGAATTTTTAAATAAGGTCATTGGTAGTCATATTGAGTGTAAATAGGGTCAGACCATAGGTGATTAAATTGGGACTTTTCCTATACATATAAGCAAGTTTGGTCTCTTATGGCGGTAAGCTCCAACTCGGATTAACTTTTAATACCGTCCCTGTTTGTATGATCTGAAAAATGTTTGCTCAGAGTTATGTTGATTAACTCTGATGTCGACATCAAACCAGCCGGACATTCTTGATCGAGATTTAATCCGAAGATAATACCGGTTGGAGCTTACCACCATTAATATCCATTCAAATATAAACTACAGTAATGACCTGATTTTATCAGTCCCTTCACGCAGTATTCTTTTAATGTTCAGTAATTTCCTATATCCATAATTCGAAATCTTTTCCACTAATCTTCTTGATTGATGTTTAGGGTAAACTTTGGTGCAATAAAACCATTGAAATAGCGCATTGGTTTCGTAGAATATTAGAAAATATTTTCTAAAAGGGGGCTGATAAAATCGGGTCATTATTGTATATATTATATCTTTTAAAAAAAATTCCACCGGCTGGAGCGGGAATCGAACCCTCACTCCATGGCACACGCAAAATATCTGTCCACGAAGACCACTTTGACGCGAAAATGTGAAATGTCGTCATCGAAACCCAATCCAAAAGAATTATTTGTTTACTCTTGTTTCTTGCGTGACAGTAGCTCAGTGTAGTGCAGTTCTTACGAGGTGTTAAGTGTGTTCCACTGAATTTCATTAAGCAAAATTCTGTCAAATAAAATTATCGTTGAGGAATATTTTGCGTCTGGTCGAGATAAAAACCGTTTACTTGACTTTGTGTCTAGGTCACTGTCGAAAGCACCTGCGGCTGTTGCGCAAGGTGTTAAAAACTGGATTGGTCGCCGATTAACGATGGTTAAAAACCCACAGTAAGGATCGGTTATTTAAGAAGAATGCAGAGTGGCTTGAAAACATATTCGAGGTAAGAATCCCTGGGCGTGCTTAATTTTAGAAAACAGCATAAATTAACGAAGAAACGTTTTTAATACGATACCGTCGAACATTAAAAAAAATAACAGTTCGGAAAAATTGTACTTGTTAAGCGAAGTGCTAAATTTTCAAAAAACAACGGATTCCAAACCAATTTAAATTGAACTTGAATGAAAATTAGTAAAGGCGTGGAAATGCGTTAATGTAAAGCAAGACATACTACTGGTGAAATCTATTTTTGTTCATGTTACTAAATAATAAATAGCATCAACCGAGATTATAAGAAGATTTGTCTTTGATATTTGTATGAATATTTTATAAAAATCCTAAACAAAAACTACCGACAGCAGCGCAAACATATACACTTCGAATGCTCACTAGTGCCGCCTAGCAAAAGGATTCTGAATTGTTCTGTCCATCATCCAACAGTCCTTGACCTCCTGATCAACATTGCCCAAGAAATCATCCGTCTAAATAGTCAGGATCTTGAGATACAGCAGCGCAAACATATTCACCTTGAATGCTCACTAGCGCCGCCTAGCGGAAGAATTCCGAATTGTTCTGGGATTGAACCCAGACCTGCTGGGGTGAGAGGCAATCACACTTACCACTACACCACCGGCGATTTTCTAAACATAGCTTAGACTGACTGCTTATATCCATTATCACTGGTCAAGTTTGAGCGACTCCAAAATTAAAGATCAACAATGGCACCTGCCACGCAATTGCAATCAGGTGGGAGTGCGGAAGTAATATTAGAGTAATCGTTGTATTGTTTCTAAAACTCACGCGTGTAATATTCACGTCTTTTATGGCTGGTCGGAGGCGAACCAGCCTAAGGCTGAAAGCCTCCTAAATAAAGCTAAATTAATTAATTAATTCTTTTATGGCCAGATAAGCAAATTATGCGACCCTAGCAATTAAGTAATAGTTGGAGATGCTAAGTTTCAAATAACAGACTTAACCCTCCGTTACTTGCGCTGTTGTACTTTGTACAACACACATGAGTTTTCCATTGCCATTTTGTTGCTGAGTTACCAATCGATCTGAAACCAACAAGTATTCCTCGAGAAACTTCTTTTGGTCAAAACAAGTTAAACTTTGATTACAGTAAACACCTAAAAAATGCGGATAATAGGGAAAATGTAAATGGAAACCGCGAAAACTGTGACCATACTACGTGGGATTTGACTTAATTGATTACAACATGGAATATATCGAGATTCTGACCCAATAGAAAGTTACTGTTTTCCGCAAACTTGTTCAGGGGGTCAAGTTTTTTGGCTGGTGGACAGTAGTTCAGAATTTTCTCACTACGTGGCGCTAGTATACACGTGAAATTCTCATATAAAATATCTCGAGATCCTGACCAGATAGAAAGTTACTGTCTTAGCCAAAGCTGTTCATGAGATCATAGCCTTTTTACTGGTTAACAGTAGTTCAAAATCTTCTCACTAGATAGTGCTCGTATACATGTTAAGTTCTCGCATGTGATACATCACTAGATCCTGACCAGATAGAGAGTAAATGTCTTTGGCAAAGTTGTTCAGGTAGTCAAGATCTTTTCGTTGGTGGACAGTTGTTTATAGTTTTCTCACTACTCGGTGCTAGTGTACACATGCAATTCTCACATATACAATAACTCGAGATCCTGAGCAGATAGAAAGTTACTGTTTTCGGCAAACTTGTTCAGTGGGTCAAGACTTTTTGGCTGGTGGACAGTAGCCCAGAATTTTCTCACCACATGGTGCTAGTAAACGTGTACAATTCTCGCGTATGCTAAGCTCTAGATTCTGAACAGGTTGAAAATTACTGTCTTCGAAAAAGTTGTTCATGAGGTCAATGCCTATTGCTTGGTGCACAATAGTTCAGAATTTTTTCACTACGTAGCGCTAGTATACATGTGAAATTCTCGCATGTGATATATCTCGAGATCCTGACCAGATAGAAAGTTACTGTCTTTCACAAAGTTTTTCAAAAGGTCAAAGGTGATTCGTGCTCAATAGTTCAGAATTTGCTAACTACACGACGCTAGTATACATGTGAAATTCTCATATAAAATATCACGAGTTCCCAACCAGATAGAAAGGTACTGTCTTCGGCATAGTTGTTCAGGAGGTCAAGGCTTTTTTGCAAGTGGACATTAGTTCAAAGTTTTCTCACTTTGCGGCGCTACTATACATGTGAAACTCTTGCATATAAAATATCTCTAGATCCTGACCAGATAGAAAATAAATGTATTTGGATAATTTTTTCAGGAAGTCAAGATCTTTCTGTGGGGTTACAATAGTTCAGAATTTTCTCACTATGCGGTGCTAGTATATAGGTGCCTTTCAATAGTTCGAGATCTTGAGCAGCTAGAAAGTTTCTGTCTTCGGCAAAGTTGTTTAGGGGGTACTAGTAAACAGTAGTTAATAGTTTTCTCACCACGTGGTGTTAGTATACATGTACACTTCACGCATATGCTATATCTCGAGATCCTGATCAGATAGAAAGATACTGTCTACTACAAAGTTGTTCAGGAGGTCAAGGTCTTTTGACTGGTGGACAGTAGTTCAGAATTTTCTCACTTAATGGTGCTAGTATACATGTGAAATTCTGGCATATAAAATATCTCAAGTTCTTTACCAGATAGAAAATTACTGTTGTCGGCAAAGTTGTTCAGGATATCACAAAAATTTTACTCGCGGACAGTTGTTCAAAATTTTCTCACTACGTAGCGCTAGTGAAATGTGAAATTCTCGCCTGTGATATATATCGGAATCCTGACCAGATAGAAAGTTACTGTCTTGAACAAAGTTGTTCAGGAGGTTAAAGCCTAGAGTTTGTTCAGTCTGTTCACCAGCCAAAATACCTTGACCTCCTGAACAACTTTGTTGTAGACAGTAACTTTCTATCTTTCAAAAAGGTTTTGACCTCCTGAACAACTTTATCGAAGACAGAAACTTTCTATCTGGTCAGGATCTCAAAACAAACCACATGAGAAAATTTCACGTGTACACTACCGCCACGTAGTGTGAAAATTCTGAACTATTGTGCACCAAGCAATAGGTATTGACCTCATGAACAACTTTTTCCAAGACAGTAATTTTCTACCTGTTCAAAATCTAGAGCTTAGCATACGCGAGAATTGTACACGTTTACTAGCGCCATGTGGTGAGAAAATTCTGGGCTACTGTCCACCAGTCAAAAAGTCTTGACCCCCTGAACAAGTTTGCCAAGAACAGTAACTTTCTATCTGCTCAGGATCTCGAGTTATTGTATATGTGAGAATTGCATGTGTATACTAGCACCGAGTAGTGAGAAAGCTATAAACAACTGTCCACCAACGAAAAGATCTTGACTTCCTGAACAACTTTGCCAAAGACATTTACTCTCTATCTGGTCAGGATCTAGTGATGTATCACATTCGAGAACTTAACATGTATACGAGCACTATCTAGTGAGAAGTTCTGAACTACTGTTAACCAGCAAAAAGACTTCCTGAAAAACTTTGCTGAAGACAGTAACTTTTTATTTTGTAAGTAAGTACCTAGAGATATTTTATATATGCGAGAATTTTACATGCATGCTAGCACCGCGAAGTGAGAAAACTCTGAACAACTTCCGACCAATGAAAAGGCCTTGACCTTCTGAACAACTTTGCCGCAGACAGTAACTTTCTATCTGGTCATGATCTCGAGATATTTTATATGAGAATTTCACGTGTACACTAGCGCCGCGTATTGCGAAAATTTATGAACTATTGTGCACCAAGAAATAGGCTGCGATTTCATCAACAACTTTGTCGACGACAGTTACTTTTTATCTGGCAGGGCTGGTAGTGCTGATGTGATATAAAAGTAGTGACTTTAGTGACTTAAATTAAGGAAATAGTGACCAAATAGTGACTTGTAAATAATTAATAAGTAACCATTTATATGGTAGCTTAGAAATTAAAATACGGTTTGATATTGAAATAAACTTTTTATGTCTTGGAACTTAAATTCAAATTTCATGAATTCCTCTAATTTATTCGAATCTTACAACGGAATCTCCAGTGAAGTGTTTTGGAAGTGATTTGAATAATTTACTTTTGTTTTGTGGTGCCTAGTAAATAGTAATTCCTATTTTTTGTATGAGCTTGAACTTGATTTTCCGTTCGAAATGTTTAATATTTTGATATATCTAGGTAGATAACTTTGATAATTCGCTAAGAACTTTTCACAGAATTTCTTCAGAATGATCTCAAGAACTTTTTTAGAATAATTTTTCTTCTTTTAAACTTAGAGGCAAATAAGCTTTTACAAAAATAATATTGCATTCTTGAAATTCATTGCAAAACAATCAACAAACTTCTTGGAAATAGATTATTTTCGTAGTTGGAATTGCTTAACATCAAATATCAGAATTAAAGTGGACATTTGATGATGAGGAGATGAAAGTAAAGAGTTGATAGTTCCGTTATAGTAAGGCAGTGTGAAATTTTTGAATTGAAAGTAGAAAGCGAACAATGGAACATTTTGAGGAATGTACGAATCGAGTAGAGCATCTCCTTTACCAAGCTCATCCGGTAATGAAGGATGGTGAGGGGTGTTTCCCCCTGCCACCACTGGCAAAAGAGATGATCACCGATTTGCTCTTGTACCTCCGATATGCGGAAACAGTTCTATCGATTGTTTCACACTCAAGTCGCCATCTGTCGCAAATATCTACCAGTTTCGTACATTCCTCAAAATTGTCCTTGCTCGCTGCTCCTTAGAATTAGCACTTAACCTCAGAAATTTAATAAATTTCTGCTTAGAATAACCTTGGACTTCTCCTCGGCATTCATTCTCCTTAGAATTCCCATAGTATTTTCTCAGAATTCTCAAAACAAAAATCCATCGCAGAATAACTTGGAAACTCTTCTCGGAATTCCTTTGAGATTGAACCCTTAAAATTCAATTCCATTTGAATTTTTCTCGGAATTTATTTCAAACTCTTTAGAATTCTACACGCTAAGATGCACATACGTTAAAGTTAGTAAAGATTATCTAGATATCGGTAAAAGTTGCTGATAATCGAAGAAAGTGCCCATACCTTAATTATCGGTCATCATGGATTACCAATAATTAACGTTGAAAATTACCTAAATTATACTAAAAATTAGCCTATTTAAAGTAAAAAGTAACGATTTCATCGGTAAAAATACCGATACTTTTAGGTAACCGTAGCTAAGAGTGTATTGGAAGTATCTTCATAAATCACCCCAGAACTCATTTAGAACTATCCGTACATACCATTTTTGGAGTTCACGGACTTTTAAAGAAATTTTCATCAAAGCTCCCTTGAGCAAAATTTCAGAAATAATTTTGAATTCTTATTTAAATTCTAATCGGAATCCTCATCCAATCATCATAGAATTCTTCTCAGAACTCTCGTTAAAATCCACCCTCAATTAAATTATTTCCAAAATTGTTTCGGAGCTGAATTTTGCGTCTCTAATAATTTAAATAATAATCCAAAGTGACACTCGTATGTGTTAAGCCAAGTTTAACTATATAGGTAAATCTGACTTAAAAGTTAAGCGGAGATGAAGAAATCGGTTCTCAGAGCACTAAATTTCACATTAGACTTTCGTAGTCTTTGGTATTCTTCTCTGATATATCTTGGTGTCATCCCTAGAATCCTTTAAAATTCTCTTAAAATTTATTTGGGATTTTTTAAAGTTCTTAATCATCCTTGAAAGACTTTTGAAAATCTATCACAGATAAATACCTTGGTAAAGTTTTCAGGGTTTACAATTTATTTTCTAGGAAAGGAGGTATATTTTCCCCAATTTTTAATCTAAATTGAAACCATTTCCCAATAGCTTTCCTGGTGCTCTAAAGTTTTGCGGTTCACTGGTCACCCTAGTTAAAATTTTCAATTTTTTAACAGATATGTATATTTTGTTAAAACAACTGTAGACTTTCTTAGTGGCAAGTACTCAATTTCAACATTTTGTTGATATTTTTAAATTTTACTCTATTTTAATAGTGAAAAAGTGACTTTAGTGACTATTTTTAGGGAAATAGTGACTTTAGTGACTTTTTGGTGTAAAAAGTGACTTTTTAGTGACTGGCTTCAAAATAGTGACCAAGTCACTAAAAAGTGACCTGCTACCAGCCCTGATCTGGTCATGATCTCGAGATATATAACATGAGATAATTTCACATGTATTCTAGCGCTACGTAGTGAGGAAATTCTGAACTACTCTTCTCCAGCAAAAAGGTTATGATCTTTAGAACAACTTTGCCGAAGACAGTAACTTTCTATCTGGTCAGGATCTCGAGATTTTCCATGTTGTAACCAATTAAGTCAAATCCCATGTAGTACGAACACCATTTATGCGGTTTCCATTCACATTTTCTCTATTATCCGCATTTTTGGGGGTTCACTGTGATAAAAGTTTAGCTTGTTAAGTTGAAAACAAGTTTTTTAAGAAATACCCTTCGGTTTCATATCGATTGGTAGCTCGGCTGCAAAATGGCAATGGAAAACTCACACTGTTGTACAAAGTACAACGCGCGAGTACTCGTGTTACAAAAGTTGGCGCGAGTAACGGAGGGTTAAAGTGGACATTTTATACGATAGATGAGGAGATGAAAGTATAGAGTTGATAGTTCCGTTAGATTACGGCAATGTGCAAACTGTATATAGAGAGTAGAAAACGAGCAAGGACAACTTTGAGGAAGGTACGAATCGGGTTGATCATCTCTCTTGACCAAACTCCCCAGTTGGAGAGGGATGGTGAGGGGTATCTCCCCCCCGCCACCACTGGCAAAAAGAGTTGATCACCGATTTGCTCATGTACCGACGATGTGTTTGAAACAGTTATATCGACTGTACCTCACTGAAGTCGTTTCTCTTAAGGGAGGCATCTAGTCGTATGTTTGGAAATTGCAGCTATTGTTACCTCTACGAAACCTACCTCCTCATCTATCGTATAAAATGTCCAATTTAAGTCTGTTATTTGAAAGTTAGCATATTCAACTATGAAAAATCGTTAACTTCACGCAAAAGTAATACAAACAAAAATAGTTAAAATTCAGTATTGTAGAGGTAGATCTTTCATAACGGCATCAAAATCGCATCGCTTAGGGGTTTGTTCAAACGCCGGGATCGCTTTCTTAGGAGCTTCGTACGGCAAAACAAAAGACCACCAAAAAGCGCATGGGTTTCCTAGAATATTGGAAAATATTTTCAAATAGGGGGCTGACAATATCGGGTCATCGGGTATTATGTATGCATTTTTTTTGGTATTATTCTTTGGTATTTTACCTCTTATGTCAGGCTGATCAATACCAAATTTTAAATCAGGAACAGTATTAAGTATTCATGAGCTATTTTCTCTTGCTCGAGAATAACAGAATACCATAATTTGTTATTTTAGAGGTCTTGTAATACCAATCCAATAACTCTTTAAGGTGATATTATCTACAAACAAACAGATCACGTTTTGTTATTTTGGTATTTATTTTATATTTTAAAACATATTTCGATAACTGACCAATTCCAAAACAAGAGCTTTGAGTGGGTTGGTTTATTTCCTTTAAATTCCGTTATAATTGCTTATCTTTTGACAGATACGCGTATTTCGACTACTACTTGCAGACTTCATCAGTGCCAAGTACTCAACAGTGGTTTTGAGTACTTGGCACTGATGAAGTCTGCAAGTAGTAGACGAAAACGCGTATCTGTCAAAAGATAAGCAATTATAACGGAATTTAAAGGAAATAAACCAACCCACTCAAAGCTCTTCATAAAGTCTGCAAGTAGTAGACGAAAACGCGTATCTGTCAAAAGATAAGCAATTATAACGGAATTTAAAGGAAATAAACCAACCCACTCAAAGCTCTTCATAAAGGGATTCCATTAAGAGGTTCGACAAATTTAAAGGATTTTTCCAAAACAAGGTTATATACCGCAAGCATACCAAAACAAGGTACCATATCTAATTCAAATATTCATATGTCATCCGTTCTTGCTCGGGATCCGTACAAATTTACATCCTAGCAGTTACTTGAAAGTATACATATGTAACACCAAAACTTTGTCCGCAAAAACAACTTCCCGTACTTATTAGTTTCCACAGCACCATAAAGTTTGCAAGATTTGCAGGATGAAGAAAGAAGCACTCCCAATGATAACAGGTTCCCGGAAGAAAAAAAAGAAGCTCCCCACATCCCACTGCCAATACTTAGTAGCTTGTTTATGTTGTACCACCCTCATCAGGAAAAGTGTACTTTCTTGCTCTTACTTCACCCAGCTTTTCCTCTATCTCCAACGAACGAAGCGGAAATCTCCAGAGTAATGATGTTTACATATTAGCAAAATAAAAACAACAACTACCCTAGAAATTGAGTTCTCGCTGAAGCTTCTTCGTCCCCTATATTTGTGCAAGACTTTGGCGAATATCTTTCACCATGGTGACAGTGGAATGGTGCTGAGCCAGAGATGAAAAGGTACTCGGGCCTTCGCATCTGTGGAAGATGAAAGGAACGGAAAAACGGGGGAAAAAGAACATTAAAGCTCACGCGCGCGACAACTCCATTTACCAACGGAGACGACGACACGAGATGGTCCTGCGATACCCGGAACGAAGGGAAAGGACCAAATTGAAAAACATCGTTTCCGGTGTGATTTACCCGTCTTTTGCGTTAAGGAAAGCTGAAGAGCACCGGGATCAGAACAGCTCTACGCAACAACACCTTCGTCATGATGCTGGCTCAGTGTTTGCCGAGTGTCAAGATGTTCTCCAGTCTCGTTTTCCGAGATTCTGGAAGGTCGCAAGCGCGGTGAGGAACATGATGTTTAGGTTTTTCACAAGATTTAGCTGAAAGGTAAATCCTGTGCATACAAATGGGTTCCAGTTTGGAAGCAGAGAACCAAATAGTGACATTTCATAAAACCAGGATGAATTTGAAGTTATTTCACTGAAGCTGGCATAATTAATTGAGTTTGGAGCGACACCATGTGTAACCCGTTAGTCAGTGGGGATTATTATATCAATTTTCCGAGCAGCACAGCACAACACATGGGCTTTCGAATGGATTTCATACAGCGCTTCTGTTATGTTTGCTTCCACTGTAAGCAAGACATATAGCATTGGTGTGTGTCTCTCTCTTCTTTGAATGGAGTTTTTCCGGTAAGAGGCGGGCGTATTCAAGATATCTTTCTTTCTTGTGGAGTGAGCTACACTACCGGTTGATCGTTTCCGTACAGCATGCTTTTCAGATTAAGAATGAGTTCACTTGTATTCACGCTAAACAAAAGGCATGAACATCAAAAGAATCAATTTCTTACATCCACTGCATTTTTTCTTACAACCAATGTAATGTCTGTTCATTTATTTTTCCACTGTTGGAGAAATAAAACCACAAGTAACATTGCAAGTTTTATCGAGGTTTTAAAGCATGCTACAAGTCTAAATCATGGTCTACAGAACCCTTATAAAACCGAAATTGTTTCTCGGGCTGCGACCAGTAATTTGATCTATTGTAGCAGAGGGAATGGCTCTAATGTTGGCCAATGAATCTAAGTTTGGGCCCTTCGCTAAAAATTTGCTATTTATCACTCATGTATATTTTTGGTCGCCATTGAAAATTTAGTCACTTGCTGAATTAATGTATGGGCCCAAATTAGGGGCATTAAGGCCGACATTACATCCTATATCCCGTTTCCTTAGTTTCGTGCATGTCGTATTACTCCATCACTATTGAGAAATGATTAAGTATTCGGTTTTGATACATTTATCATTCTTGCCTTCATCGCAAGGAATCGATTCTAATTGAAAGGTCCCGCTATTTATACCCTTCGAAGAGTGAGATCACCCTTCAAAGGAGCGCCCCTTTGCAAGTCAAAATTAAGCAATAATACCGATAATGACCATGCATCAGAACCCTAGTCTTAACCACTTCAAACTAGGGATCAACGAATAGAACATTAGGAATCACATAGATGAAGACTAACGCATTTTTTCCTTGATTGAAGATCATCCTCGGTGATGCAACCCAAGGACTTTCTATCATTATTAACAAGGCAGCACTTAAAACGTAACAAGCACCAAGAAGTGTTCCATAGATTACTGAAAATTCCCTGTTCCCCTAGATTGAAGTAGTCATCACTAAGAATCGGTAGTAGATCTTACATCCCGTAATGTACCACGGAAAGTTGATATACCCATGTTATGGGGCAATGGCTGTTCTTACAAAAGACTGTACCGTACAAGCAAGTTTTTTTTTAGTTAATATTTTCGTATAAATCCTTCACGAGATGATTTTATAACAAAAGTACGCTGTTGCTGCGGAAACAAGGTTTGTTCAAAAATTAAGCTAACATAAAAATAACACTATTTAAAAAAAAGCATCCAACGACCATATTTTAGAATTTGTTTATGCGGCATGCTTCTTATGTAAATTTGTAATAGAATCTTACATTTCTCGGTTGGAAGTATTGATCCTGAGAATGTCATCCTAGTCGATTGTTTGCACTTGGCCTGGTCATATTGATGTTGACTGCATTTTTTTAAATAAAGATCCGCCACTTTCAGCTGTCTTATTCTTCTTCGTCTTCTTATTTGCATTTCAAGCTTATTTATTATCGCATATATCTAGATAGAGCTGGAATTAGGGCGTAACAGTTTTTGTAAACAATGACTTCTATCGATTTTTGTTTTTTTTTTTTTTTTTTTTTAACTCTTTATTTGTTCCAAATTCAAAATAAATTACATTTCATTTTTAACCTAGGTGCTCCAGTTACTACAGTAACTTACCAGCCTTAATTGTTATGATATATATCTAAGTGTTTTTACATTGTTCCTGTCTTGGCAATTCAGTATTTTAAACAGGTTTTTTAAACCTGCATGTCAGTATAACAATTGATAGCTTAAAACTAAATAACTAAAACTAAATCTTATCTAAGTATAAAGGGAATTAATCGTTGCAATTGAGGATTGTAACGATTTTTGCCGGAAATTATTAATTATTTTGTTGGACATTTGTGCTAAAGTCTCAACATTCGAAATTCTATGTACTTCGGTTGTACTGTACCAGGGAGGCAACTTCAAAATCATTTTCAGAATTTTGTTCTGAATCCTTTGAAGTGCTTTTTTCCTGGTAGTGCAGCATCTAGACCATATTGGCACAGCGTAAAGCATGGCCGGTCTAAAAACTTGTTTAAATATTAGAAGTTTATTCGTCAGGCAAAGTTTGGATTTCCTGTTTATAAAAGGATACAAACATTTTATATATTTGTTACATTTGGCTTGAATGCCCTCAATGTGATCTTTAAAAGTTAATTTTTGGTCAAGAACTAATCCAAGATATTTCACTTGGTTTGACCAGGAAATTGGAACTCCGTTCGTAGTGACTATGTGACTACTACTAGGTTTCAAAAAGGAAGCCCTAGGCTTATGTGGAAATATTATAAGTTGAGTTTTGGAAGCGTTGGGAGAAATCTTCCATTTTTGTAAATAAGAAGAGAAAATATCTAAACTTTTCTGAAGTCTGCTGCAAATAACACGAAGACTTCTTCCTTTAGCGGAAATGCCTGTGTCATCAGCGAACAAAGATTTGTGGCAACCCTGAGGCAAATCAGGGAGGTCCGAAGTGAAAATGTTATACAATATAGGCCCAAGAATGCTACCATGAGGAACTCCTGCTTTAACAGGTAGTCGATTAGATTTGGAATTTTGATAATTTACCTGCAGAGTTCTGTCAGTTAAATAATTTTGAACTAATTTCATAATGTAAAGTGGAAACTTAAACTTTTTCAATTTAGCAATCAAACCTTCATGCCAAACACTGTCGAATGCTTTTTCTATGTCTAGAAGAGCAACTCCAGTTGAGTGGCCTTCAGATTTGTTTGAACGAATTAAATTGGTAACTCTCAAGAGTTGATGAGTAGTTGAATGCCCATGGCGAAATCCAAACTGCTCATCTGCAAAAATTGAGTTCGTATTGATGTGAAGCATCATTCTATTCAAAATTATTTTTTCAAAAAGTTTACTTATTGAAGAAAGCAAACTTATTGGACGGTAGCTAGAAGCTTCAGCTGGATTTTTATCCGGCTTCAAAATTGGAACAACTTTTGCATTTTTCCATTTATCAGGAAAGTATGCCAAATGGAAACATCTGTTAAATAATTTTACCAAGAAAGACAAGGTACTCTCTGGGAGTTTTTTGATGAGGATATATAAAATTCCATCATCACCTGAAGCTTTCATATTATGAAACATGTTAGTTATAGACCTTGCTTCGTCCAAATCAGTCCCCCAGGAATCATCAAAAATATTTTCCCGAGAGAAAATATTCAGAAAATCCCCAGCAACCTGATTCTCAATAGGACTAGTAAGACCCAAACTGAAATTATGGGAACTCTCGAATTGCTTAGCAAGTTTCTGAGCTTTTTCCAAATTTGTGATCAAAATTTTACCACCTTCTTTAAGCGCTGGAATTGGCTTTTGAGGTTTTTTCAAAATTTTTGTGAGTTTCCAAAAGGGTTTGGAACTCGGGTCTAATTTAGAAACATTATTTTCAAAAGTTTTGTTCCTCAGGGCAGAGAATCGCTTTTTAATTTGTTTTTGCAAATCCCGCCAGATAACTTTCATGGCAGGATCGCGTGTTCTTTGAAATTGTCTCCTACGGACATTTTTAAGACGGATCAAGAGCTGAAGATCATCGTCTATTATAATTGAATCGAATTTAACCTCGCATTTTGGTACTGAGGCAGCTCTTGCTTCAACTATAGAAGTAGTCAGAGATTCAAGAGCATAATTAATTTCATCTTTGGTTTGCAAAGGAATGTTTGGATCGAAGTTATATTCCATAAATATCCGATATTGCTCCCAATCAGCCCTATGGTAATTGAAAGTAAAGCTGTTGGGATTAGAAATTATTTCTTGGGATATTTCAAAAGTTACTGGAAGGTGATCAGAACCGAAGTCAGCATGGGTAACCAATTGGCTACAAAGATGACATGAATCAGTTAAGGCCAAATCAATAGTTGAGGGATTTCTTGCAGAAGAAAAGCATGTTGGGCTGTTTGGATATTGAATAGTGTAATAACCTGCAGAACAATCATCAAACAGAATATTACCATTGGAATTGCTTTGAGCATTATTCCATGAGCGGTGTTTTGCATTAAAATCACCAATAATGAAGAATTTAGACCTATGACGGGTAAGTTTCTGAAGGTCACCCTTGAGAAAATTCTTTTGCTGGCCTACGCATTGGAATGGCAAATAGGCAGCTATAAACGTAAGTTGTCCAAATTTTGTTTCAACAGAAACTCCCAAAGTTTCAAAAACTTTGGTTTCAAATGAAGAAAGTATTTTGTGTTTGATTCGTCTATGAATAATGATGGCAACGCCACCACAGGGTCCATCAAGACGATCATTTCTATAAATTAAATAATTTGAGTCCTTCTTAACCTTATGGCCAGGTTTAAGGAACGTTTCAGTTATAACGGCAATATGCACGTTATGAACTCTTAAAAAATTAAATAGCTCGTCTTCATTATCTTTAAGAGATCGAGCATTCCAATTTACAATATTTAATGCTTTAAAATCCATTACTGAATTTTAAAGTCATGACAATATTATTAGCAAATTTTACTCCAGTTTGAATAGCATCAAACATGGAGTTAGATTTAAGCATATCAGAAATCATGTCAATTAATGAATTCTGTAAAAATTCCATTTTAGGAGCAGTAATGCTTCCTAAGTCAAAATTGTCAAAATTTCCGTTAGAACGTTGGTTAGTATTTTGATTTCTACCCGCTGCAATAGCAGCATAGGTAGCTCCATTAACTCGCTGAACATTGTTAGCAGCGAGGGGAGTAGGTACAGATGAAACATTTGAAGCAGGGGTGATATTTGTACCTACGGGTACGAATGTAGAATTTGTTCCTCGCTGACCGTTGTTAACAGCAGAGGAATTTGTACCTGGTCGGAAACGTGGAGCGTTTCCTACCTGTCGGTTAGAACGAGATTGTAGGATCGCTTTGCGAGTCTTACATTCCCAAAAATTGGATTTGTGGTTTTCACCACAATTTGAACATTTAAATTTCTTAGGATCTTCCTTCACAGGACAGTCGTCCTTTGCGTGAGAGGAATCACCACAATTCATGCATTTAGCTGGCATGTAGCAATTTTTAGTTCCGTGACCCCATCCCTGGCACTTACGGCACTGGGTGAGGTTTTGGAAATTTCCTCCAGTCTTCCTGAAGTGTTCCCACTTCACTCGGGCATGGAGCATAAGGCTAGCTTTTTCTAAGGCCTTAAGGTTGTTTAGTTCACTAGACTTGAAGTGAACTAAATAAAAATCATTAGAAATCCCGTTGCGCGAATCGCCAGGACGGGATTTCATTTTCATTTTGATTACTTGGAGTGGCACAACTCCAAGTAATTTTGCCAGTTCATCTTTGATCTGATCCAGGGATTCACCACTGGGCAGTCCTTTCATGACAACCTTGAACACACGTTCAGTTTTGGTGTCGTAAGTAAAAAATTTGTGCTTCTTCTCAGTAAGATACTTGAGAAGACATTTAAATCCGTCCAAGGTTTCAGCCAATACACGGCATTCACCCCGACGTCCAATTTGGAGTGAAAACTTAACTTTCACGAAATTCAAAAGTTCCATGCGAAGAGCATGGAAATCGGTAGTGGTTATCACAATAGGGGGAATCTTTTCCTTCTTGGCATTAAGCCGGGAAAGTTTACTAGAATTTTTCTTGGATGATGGATCATTCTCATCATCCGTGAGTAAATCAAATTGATTACTCAAATTAATTTCATCAGAAGGGGGGTCAAGAGTTTGCCCCTTTCTTTTGCGTTTAGGCGCCATGGCGGCAGTAAATTTTTATCCAAATCGACTTCCAAGCAGATTACTATAAGAATCTGAAGGATCGAAAAGGAATTTTCCAAATCGATATCCAAGAAGGATTACCTCGGGTAGGGTCCAAACAAGGATCGAAGAGGAATAAGAGGAGTTGAACAAGGTAGAGAATTTTTACAGGTTGAGCACTGAAAAGTGCGATTATGCGATTATCCAAATCGACTTCCAAGCAGATTACAATAAGAATCTGAAGGATCGAAGAGGAATTTTCCAAATCGATATCCAAGAAGGATTACCTCGGGTAGGGTCCAAACAAGGATCGAAGAGGAATAAGAGGAGTTGAACAAGGTAGAAAATTTTTACAGGTTTAGCACTGAAAAGTGCTGTTTAAATTTGTTGTAGCTTTAGGTAGTAGTAACACTTCCTTAAGCAAAAAGCAAATAGATCCGCACGGCAAGAGAGCACGATGCGGACTGATGACTTCTATCGATGATTTCCCCTAACCGATGGTGATGTTTTTTGCGTTGACGAGTCTTGACTTTCTGGAAATCATCCAAAGAAGTCTTTTTATACAAAAGCTGTTACGCCCTAATTCCAGCTCTATCTAGATATTAGCTTATTGTGTGCACTAAACTTAATGTTTTAGATGCACTTTCACAGTTATTAATTGAGAGCTTTCGATGCCTGCACCATTTTTGCATTAGTATAATTGTGTGGCACAGTGTTCACTCGGCTGTCGACAGTAGCAGGCCACTCTCGATTTGTGTCACGCATTCGTCTGTTCAACTACTCGGCAGAAACCATTGTGTGATCCTCCTCATTGTTCTTCATCAGCAGTTCTTTCGGTCGATGCGTCGTCGGCTTTGGAAAGCAGCCGTTTTGTGATGAATGTGTGAACGATGACCACGTTTTGCGTCCATTGCTGCAATGGAAGCGCTCTGCCCCCCGTTGGCGATACCACTATGCAATTAAACCATTGCAAGCGGATCCCGTTCTGATGGAGGATGCTTATTGGATAGCGGAAGATAAAGTGTTTATTGTGGCTATAGTTTTAAGATGTTCTTTTATAGTTAACAAGAATCCTCGGCTCTGGCAAGTTAATTCGATTGAGCCTTATTAAATAAATTAATAAACAAAAAATAATTGTGTGGCAAGTACAATCACACTCTATGCCCAGGGAAGTCGTGACATTTTCCAATCCGAAAAATTCCCAGACTGGAGCGGTATTCGAACCCAGCCAGTTCCAGCATGGTCTTGCTTTGTAGCTGCGTCATTACCGACTTAGCTAAGGGAGACCCCATGAGCTGTCGTCTTGCTGGCTTCCAATTCAGCAACTTGCTTGCAAATTTATCATCCTATATGGAAGATGCAGGTCAGCATTTGAAATCCGATTGTTCTATTGGTGCCCTAACATGGCAAAACAATGAACTTGTTAAGAATTTTATGATACAGAAATTGTTTATTTAGACCATATTTAACCATAATCAACTCAAATTATCGTGTAAATTTTGCCCAAGCAAGAACATGCTGAAGGTGGCTGGATTCGATTTTCGATCCGGTCTAGGATTTTTTTGGGTTAGGGAATTTCTTGACTTCCGACATACGATACAAAATTGAATGCCGGCGTAAACTCCCAGTGGGGACGTAACAACAACAATCAATACGAAACTAACGATTTTAAATTGGCTTACTACTTGACTAGCCTATTGGTCCCAAGCAAATCGACTAACGTACCCCCTTCTAGTATAAATTCAAGTACTACACTATGTTTGTTTTGATTCGCTATGAAAGTTTGACAGATAAAATGAGGGGTTAGTGGATTTTCCTATGATTCGAGGGGTGAATCGATTAGCTTGGGACCGAAGATAGTACCAGAGCTGAGCCAAAAAGTTGAGCTCGTTTCTTCGGGACCTTCTGGTCTTAGAGTTATCTCTATGGTAATAATGCCAAAGAACTAATCATTGGAGAACCATTCATGAGTCAAAGAATCCACCGCACTGTTTTTATGATTTTTTTTTTCAGAAATCATCTGAAGATTCTCATAGAATTTTTCATTATTCTCCCATGAATTCTTTAAACGTTCCTTCCATAATTCCATTTAAAATACGCATGAACTTTCCTCAAAATTTCAGTGTAACTCACTTCAAATTCATTGAAAATCAGATCCGAATGATCTTCGGGCTCACCTATAAAATATTCGAAAAAGCACTTTAATTCTAACATCTCTAGGAATGCTTCTTGGGAAACTTTTGAAATTATCCTTGGAATTCCATTGAGCCTCTTCTTAGCATTCCTTTGGAATTATATCCACAAGAATCGATTTCATTAGTTTTCTTCTCGGAATTTCGTTGAAGAAACTTTCTTAAGATATCACTTGGAGTTATCCTCAGAATTTTGTTGGAATTTGTTCCAGAACTTTTTTGAAAATATCCTGAGAATTCAATAACCTTTAAGTTCTTCTCGTAATTTATTTGAATCACTCATCAGAACTCTCTTGAAATTCATCCCACAACTTATTTAGAATACTCAATTGAATCATCAACTCCTACTCAAAATCATCATGAAATTCTCCTGAGAACTACCTAAAATATTCTTAACTCTACAATTAGCTTGAAATTCTATTCAAAACTTCTTCTCTAGAGTTCTTCATAGAACTGTCTTGGAGTTTTTCCCTGACATACATTATTATTGTCCCTAGGAATGACTCTAAATTTTTCTCACAATACCTTTGAAATGTTTCTAAAATTGTAAACGGTGGGATACTCCCTGCCCAGCACTATTGAGACACCCCTTTACACTGTCTCAGGGCTGGCATACTCGTGTGACAACCGCGGTCAAGGAAATTCTCAAATACTTTTCGCTCACACAGCCAAACTCCCACTTTATTCAGTTTTCACACAGGTACCTTTTATTTCCCTAAACTTCCCCGCTTTTTCATCAGCTATCTCCTACTTTACTAGTTTCTACCTTCGTCTTCTGTCTTCGATGGGGCCCTCTTCTCCTCAGTTCCGCTACACCTTCACCATCACTTTCTTCTGTGTGTTGCCCAGTCGATACACCTCTTAAAGGCTGACTAAAAGTAAATTGGTACGCACAAAATGACCAGTAGTTCGAGATTCAATTCGTTTCCAAAGTCCATTAAAACATCAAAGTTACAGCATTAGATAGTTATATTTCACCAGTTCGAACAAAATCTCGAACCTTCTTCTTGATGGAGCCCATCAGCGCCCGCACAGTGGAAACGGATACGGAATCAACACATTTCTACCATTTTGCCCGCATTTGCTGGATTCATTAGCTTGGGGACAAAATCGATCTTGTTGGCAGCATACCACTCCAGAATCACCTTGGAGTAGTGGCAGCTGGCTAAATCGGGCCGAAAAATGACTTTGAATCTATGCTTGCAGATGAACGGCAATACACGCTTTTTAAGTAGGGTTACCTTTTCAAAAACTTGAAAGGGAGGACAATTCATTTGAGGTTTGGAGATTAAGGAGGACAATGATTCCTTTTTAAAGTAAAAGAATGAGTTGTTATCAAACGTTTTACTGATATTTGCGCTATCATAAAATTCATAATTCGCCAAGGTTCAATTGAGATTGTTCATAACTTGTAGTCGTTACCAATTCAATTCATCTTCTCGTTATGCTTCTGAAAAATGCATCAAACTAGCCTTCATAATTCATGTTTAATACTTGGAATGATTTTGGTAAGCGTGATTACCTCTCACTTCAGCAGGCCTGGGTTCAATCCCAGTCGGCGCCGCCGGGATGTTCTGAGGCATAACATCTCTGATCACGCCTTCCTTCGGATGGGAAGCAAAGCCGTTGGTCCCCGGTTCATGAGTTGATGGGTCGATAGGTAGGGTCTAGGTGTGGGAGCTGTCTTCCTGGCACGTCGGTAGCATTGGTGCTCAGCACGGAAAACAAGATTGACGGAAAAAAAAACCAAAAGGAAAAAAAAACTTGGAATGATCTAGTTTAGCTGATTTGCATGACAATAACAAAATAAATTATGATGTTCGAAAATTCTTTTGTTGTTGATCGACCGATTTTCGAGAAATTATTTGTCAAAATTGATTCCTGGTTTACCTGATATAAGTCTGGTCAAATATAATTTAAAATTCACCAAATTGACAGCTGTAGTATACTCCTAGTCCCACCATCGAATTGAATTTACTAGATAAGATGAAGTTGCAACATAATAAAACAAATAAGCTCTGCAAACGACGCTCTTTGAAAACAATTTTATGAATATGTTACTGGAAAAAAATGCAAGGATTAAAAAGGAGGACATTTTCGGGCAAAAGGAGGATGTAGAAAAAATATTGAAAAAGGAGTACATTTCCTCGTTTAGGATACCATATGGTAACCCTATGTTTAAGGCATTCTTCAATGTAAACTTGGAATGTCATCGTTGAGGATGTTACGAATGATTCCGTTTTCAGGCCACAACTGAAAATCGCTCTTCTTCGCGAACTTGTCAGCAAACACGAACTTGAATCTTCCCGGCACATCCCCACGTCCAGTCGCAATGTAAAACTTTTGACCGGGAAGCTGCTTAAAATCGAGTTTGACGTATGTTTCATCATCGATCAAAGTGCAGCCCTTGTGTTTCGTCAAAACACGGTCGTACAAGAGTCTTGCACGCTTTTTGGCTACGGAATTCTGCTTCATGTGCAGGTTCGAATGTTTACTAGCTTTGTACGACTTGTGTCCTTCCCTGGCAAGGATGTTCCGCACCGTTTGAAAGTTGGCGTTGTACCTTCTGGCCTCATCTCGGATCGAGAGACCGGGGTTGGCTTTAACGCACCTCAACACCTTGCTGCGCAGCTGACGATCCCTGGTTCCAGTTTTTTCGTAGGTCTACTGATTCCTTTCCACACTCAGGGTTTCCTTGTAGGTTTTTAGCACTTGACAAACTGTTGTTTTCGGAACCGGACCACTCCAGATTTTCCAGGTGTTTGTGCTCAATATGTTTTCTTCTTTCGAGTTCCATTCAATCAAACTTGCACCTGTTGTTCTCTATATAGAAGTGTAAACAAACCATTGTCAAACATTTTCGATTCCCGACACTAGAGGCGTGCAAGCGGCGTGTGAGGGCGTACCAATTTACTTTTAGTCAGCCTTTACCACTTCACTCTTCTTTATTCCTTCGCCTAGCCGTTCGCGAACTGCAAAGCGCGTCCACGACGCTCAAGGTAGATACAAAAAGGTTGACCTACACGGACTAGTGTACTCGCGGCACCAACGGTTGTTGATATGGAAGTTTGAGATGGTGTTGAAGGAGAAGCAGATAGCACACACGGAATTCATTTTATAGCTTGTTCTTCTTGTCATGAAAATTTATTTTATTGAAATCAAATCAAAATAGGAGCAGCATCTTCAGTTTTGCTTTGAGCGTGTAGTGATTGTTTGAGATTATCCGGTTTGCGGTGAGAAAATGTACTTTTCTGTTCTGTATAAATAGTAATGTTCAATATTGATTTTTTGTGTATTCATTTAAAAAACGATGTACGATTGAATATGATAGCTGGAAACGACAGTTTATCATAAATTACTTACGCAAGATTTTACTACCGCCTTGTGTATTCTTGTTCAACTGTAAGAAGAGCATCAACAAGCTCCCAAGGACGGTTCGTGACAGCTTGGTGCTGGCTCCTTTTGACGTTCATATTTTTCAAGTCTGCTTCTCCCTCCCAGGTTCTAGTTTAGATACTTGTCGACGACAGTATGGGGTCTGCCCACGCCGTATGCTATTCAAACGGTTACTACGGGTTTCGGGGCTGATTGCGATCGGAGTTGACCGCACCGTATGTCAAAACGGCGGACACTCTCTGGAACCAAATCAACTTCAGAAGTAGATTCCGTTCAAATTAATATCCCAATTCTTAGGAAATTAACTTCAGAATTGCTAAGAAGTTCTTGTCAGGACTGCTTTGGAACTCTTTTAAGAATTTATTTGTAGTTGTGGAGTTTTGGATATTTTTTAGAATTATCCTCTGAATTTTCATTGAGTTTTTCTCGTAGATTCTTTAAAATTCTCCTGGGCATTTCCTCACAATCCCCTTGAAATTCTCATCATAATTGTCAGGTAGTTTTACTTATAACAACTTTTAAATTGCCAAAGTATTTCCTGAAACTTTCCTCACAAAGCTTTTCAATTTATTTTCAAATATACTTTCTAGTCTCCTCGGAATTCCTTAAGAAAATTTTCCAGAAATCCCTATGAGCTCTCTTCGGAATAACCTTTGGATTATGTAAATTCTCATAAGAATTCAATTTAATTTTTTTTTTTCAATTCATCCAAGTTCAAGACACATCCCAAGCTTTTTCCAAGCTCAAGAGTTTCTTACTCCAATCTTTCACTTTCAAAAATTCTACTGTCTTTTCCATGGCGTTCAGTATTGCAGCATTTGGGTAATTTTTATGATTTTGTAGCTCGGAAATCTTCGTAATTGTTAATGGGGCATTGGAAATCTTTCAAGATATCTTAATTTCAGAGCTCACAAACTCTGTTACAGTTTTATAGAGACAATATGTTTAATGATTCGAGATCTAAATGGTTTTTCAATTGATGCAATGAATTATGAGGAAAGTCGCTAAATATGGCTTTGCCCCCTTCGCTGTTTTAACCATCCTTTTTCTACGGTGCTGAGTGTGGCAATCACTTTACGCAGAAATTTGTAATAAGGCTTCAGCTGAGCACCACTGTACTAGAATGCACTTGATTTTATCTTTTAAATAAAGCTTCCTAAAGAGGGGGTTTCTTTGGTAAAGTTGTGCATTTCATCATATTGAGAACTATTGCCTAGGACATCCTATGCTTTACAAAAAACAGGTCTGCATAAAGACGTTTTCACATTTTTTAAGTGGTAAGAGTCTAGAATCACAACACATTGGAGTTGGAATAAGATGGAACAACTAGGTGGAAGGAAACCTACCGAGCATTTCGAAATAATATATTGGTAATCTGGTTCCCGCAGCTCTTGAAATACAAACCACATACGCTGGTTAAGATTTCGATCTGGATTGAACTGTTTTCGGTAATGATTACGTTCGGTGAATTTTTTAACCAGGTGTGTGTATGTGTGTCCTTTTTCTACAATGCACTATGACCAGGCATGGAAAATCATTTGCATTCATTTCGTGCATTCATTTACATTCATTTGCCTCTAACTTTTTTCTTGAACAGCATTCCGCAAATTGATGTATATAGCTTTTGTAGGTTTTGTTACTAGCTACAACTTTTGTAAACAAGTCAAATTCGTATCTCTTATGCATGACGAACCAGAGCGAACAGAAGCCACTACTGTTTTTCAGTGAATGTATTGTACATTCACTGAAAAACAGTAACAAGTTCTGTCCGCTCTAGTTCGTGATGCATAAGAGATACAGATTTTAATTATAACCAAAAGTTGTAGCTAATAACAAAACCTACAAAAGCTCTACACATCATTTTGAGGAATTCTGTTGATGAAAAAAGTTAGAGGCAAATGAATGTAAATGAATGTATGAAATGAATGCAAATGATTTTCCATGCCTGAGTATGACTGAAACCAGAAGAAGATGAGTTGTACAAAACAGAGACGATGTTTAATAAGAGACGCGCAAAGACTGAAGCCAAAAGTTCCAATCGAACCGTCAACGAGGAAAGCGTGAGGAGTACTGAGATGGCGGTTGAAATGTTATTTTTGAGATTTAAATAATTATAATTAAGTTTGTGTATGAAAAATTCAATAGAATACTATTTAACTTTTGGAATACAAATAAAAAAAATAAATATTTTTAAAAAAAATACAAAGCCGCTGATCGATTCTCAAATTTGTAATCTCTGGATTTGTATGGCTGATGAAGACAAAGTCATTACATTTTGAACCTGTCATATAGTTTTATGCGAACATCGTGACAGTCTTCAAAAATAGTGATTTGCAATACATCACTAAGGTAGCTAACTGGGCTGGAATATTTATGTTATTCAGCAGATGTATTATCGTTTAAAGCATTATATAAGTCCAAATCATGGACAACAAGGCTGTGATAAAACCATAATAGCTGAGAATTTGGTTTTCCAAAAATGTTGAAAATAATCCTCAAAATATTTATAACAATGTTAGCCACCAACTGCTCAAGATAGATCAAAATGAGTGAAAAACAAATTGAGAGATGTTATAACACCGACAAACCGACATGACACTTAATTCTGACTTATGCCCGAAAATCTTAAACGGCCGATTTAAATGTGCGGTGATCCGAACTGTCAAAACCACAGGATTTTTTATCTAGATAAATAATTTGTCCAGAATAGATCAGACACGAACCAATTCATATGTTTTGCATGCGGGTTCATGGCTTAGCTAAATATTTCCCGCGAACACGGAGCCAGATGTCAGTAGTGTGCTTTGGTCAGAAATTTTATTCTTTTTGCTATGGTCATTCATGTCTGTGGTTGTAAAGCAGGCTTAATTCGTTGCTGGTTATGAGTATTCAGTACGAAATATTGATGCAAATGATATCAACACTTCTATTAACAAATTTGCAAGTTTGAGAAGTTGTAAAAAGTTTTAGAATATTCAGTTTAAGTGTGTGTTAAAATAGATGAATTTTTTTTTAACAAAAATGGATTGCCGCAAGTACCCATTTTTATTTCATTTGAGCTAGAATTAAAAAAAAAAGAATTCAAATCATATGGAGCTCCACTATAAAAAAAATAGAAAAATTGCCCCAAGGGTGTTTAAGACGGCCCCGAGAGAGGCTATCCCACATTGTCAGGATCCCCGAATTTGCTATTTCTTTGTCTTAGTTCTGGTTCGAGATCAGTAGATGGCCAGAGAATCTAGATCATCCGAAACGATGAGGTTTGGGAAGTATTAAGAACTGCCGCGCATAATTCATTCATCCATTGATTTGGTTTTGTGGACATCGATTCAGAGACCTGCTGCAGAGGAGCAATCAGCTTATATTTTCAAAACCGGTTTTCCTCTGTTATCACAATTTTTGCAATTATCCATGTATTCAACCTGTATTATTGTTCCCCGTCCAGAATCCCTTATAACCGAGTCCCTGCAGCAGACGTTTTCTGTTTACGATTTTGATAAATATTTCATACTTCCCTGTTGTGTGTCATGTGCATGCATCCTTCTTGAAGGTTTCCTTTTGCCCTCACCCCCCCCCCCCCCTCTCGCCCTCTCTTTGTGTTCTCATGAAAAGGGAAACAATGCTAATATTAAATCTATTCTCCTATTGTGCATCTACTATCAGCAAACTCCGATGATTGTCACAAGGAACGACGGCGACGAAGACGATGATGGGTAGTTGTGGGATAAGGGAACATCTATATGCATGCATCAGCAGCATCGAGCAAGCTGGAGCAGAACTAGGACACACGTAGGCAACATTTATGAGACACAAACATTTTGGGTGCGGAGCATTATGACGACGCCCCATCTCTTCTCCATCGTCTCGTCGTTCGATGCCGAACAACAACCGTACCGCCCGTTGTGACATTTATGAATGTTACACGTTCTACCACCACCATCATTGGGGGCCCCAACATGAGCATGATGGAAATGCGGAGAACCCGGGGTATTATATTGTGATAAATTGATTTTCCTCCAACCATCTTCGCCGTCGTCGACTCCCCATTGCACACAGCATGTCGGGATGGAAAATGTTCCTTCCTTCAAGATAAATGTGTTTTGTGATGGGTAACCGAAATTCAATTCCGGTTCGGTTGTGCGTGTGTGTGTTTGTGTGTATGTGGAAGTAGCTTAAAGTGGGCCACATGATGTTCAACTTTCTGTGACATAAATTGGATATGATATATTCATGAACAGTGCTGCGGTTGATTTATTCCACCTAGGTCAATGTTATTTATTATTGCCATTATAAAATTTCCGGGGATCACAAAATGATCTTCACCTTGAACCAATTTTCGAACTGTCGATAAACTGGCCCGTGGGGTACCGTTAGCTAAATAAACATATACGCAAACCAGGCAATTAATATTCATGATTCAACTAATTAGATTATATTGTTCTGCAGCACCTGGGTCAGAGTCGGAGAGTTGAACCGAACGAGCGGAAAATTAGCTGGCAAGCTAATTTTGCGAGCTCGTGAATATGATTTTCAATTGATGGTGGCACGAAATGGAGGCCATTAGGGGTGGTTATTATAATTGTAGGGGTAATCGATTTCTCGTGGTTTCAAATTATTGGGAGAAATCAATTTGTTGTTTAAAACAATCCCCCAAATTACAGTTTGAGTGTTCTCCACATTCAGAATATTTGTGGCTCATTGCTTTCCTACTAAAACGTAAGCTTTCTCCCAACTAAGTATTGCTTAAGCCTTTAAAATTCGCTCAGTTAGTCGAGTTATGTATCAGGGTGTGTTAACTGGAGTTTTTTTTTATTTAGAAGAGTTCCAAAACTTTATCAAGAAATCTGCATCGTTTATTAAATAGCGCAGTGCAATCACACAATAAATGTTCAGAGCTTTCACTCTCCAAATCACAAAAGCGACATCTATTGTCGCTAAGCAATCCAATTTTTTTTTAAATTATATTTACTAGGACAATGTCCTGTTATTAATCCAGTGTAGGTGCTTAAATCTTTTTTGGAAAGATTGAGTAACCTTTGCCTACTCAAAACGTTCGGCTTAATGAATCGTTTTGATTGCCGGACTGTTGAGGTATTATTAAAATTGGATTGTACCTTGCTTGTTTCCCAGTTCTTTAATTCCATTTTCAGACTTGAAGGTGATAGACCAATAAACGGTTCGGGACCAATAAATTGCTGGGATGAGCCAAGCTAGGCTAATTGATCAGCTTTTTCATTACCTTCAACGCCGCAATGACCTGGAACCCAAAATAGATTTACCTTGTTACGATATGACAATTTCTGAAGTTGATTATAACATTCCCACACTAACTTTGAAGTGTAGACCATTGATTTAAGGGCAGTCAATGCTGCTTGACTGTTCAAAAAAATGCATATGTTTACATTCCTATAATTTCTTTTTAAACATATTTCTACACATTCTAGAATCGCAAATATCTCTGCTTGGAATACTGTTGGCCATTTACCCATTGCTACAGAACAGTTAAATCCGGGACCTGTTATTCCTGCCCCGACCCTGTTATCCTGTTTTGAGCCATCCGTGTAGAATGTTCTAGACCCAGGACGAATTATCGGCCTTCCAGTCTCCCAGTCGTTACGTTTTGTATGAAATACATTGAATAGATGGTTGAATTCATGTGTTTTTGCCATAAAATCTTCATTCTTTAATATTAGTGGACTTAATTGAATCTCTTTCAAAATGCTCATATGATTTTTTAAATCTTCTTCAAAGAGCTTTTTTGTTCTGAATCTGAGAGCATTCTTGATTGCATCCAGTTGAATGAATTGATGTAAAGGAAGAAGATTAAGCAAGGCTTCTAAGGCTTTAGATGGAGTACTGCGCATTGTTCCAGTTAGGCCAACCTCTGCAGTTTTCAAGTCTTTGTTGAGCTGTTTTTTACACTGTTTTTGGCCACCAAACTACTGATGCTAGATTGTTCTTGGTTTTACTATAGCTGAATAAATTCAGTGTAACATTTTAGGTTTGAGTCCCCATTACTTACCAAACGTCGTTTTACTAATCAAAAGAGCATTGGTTGCTTTCTTTTATTTCTTGTTCTAAATGTACATTCCAATAGAGTTTACTATCTGAAGTTACTCCAGAGTATTTAACTTCCGAAGAATATTTTAATTCTTTTCCTTCCAAAGAAAGTTTTGAAAATAAGACTTTTCGTCTTTTGTAAGGGGTACACACTTAGAAATTTTTTCAGAAATCTGTAAAATTTTACCAAAATCTCAACAGCTGAACGGTCGGTAAACAATTTTACAGTTTTCCTGTAATTATTTACAGATATCTGTAAAAAATCACAGATATTTGTGAAAAATTACAGCAAATCTGCAAAACTGTTTACCGAACGTTCAGCTGTTGAGATTTCGGTGCTGAAATTCCATCGAAGTTTTTGAAGAATTTATTTTCAATCCTTCATTTTTGCACCACAGTGTAGTTACATTTAATGCCGTCTGAGGACGCGTTCATCTAGATAAAATTGACAAATAGCAGATTTTTAGTGATGGGCCCAATCTTAGATCTATGGGCCAACATACGAGCCATTTTCCCTATCCAATATATTACAATTTCATTAAACTCACTTTTTTTCATGGCAATTTCAATACATTATCAAATGCTCCTTCAATATCAAAAAAGACAGCCATTAACTCATCCTTTGCTTCGAAGGACTATTCGGTTCTTGAGACAAGAGTGTGCAATGCTGTAATTGTTGATTTGTCTGAAAATTGAGCTTTACTCATTGGTATTTTTGGAAGAATTTCAGATTCGATATGTTCATCTATTATCTTTTCCATTAATTTAAGGAAAATTGAAGACAAACTGATAGGTCTGAATGATTTGGAAGAAAACATGTCTTTTTATTAGCCTTTGGTATAAATACTACTCGATTTTGTCGCCACGTTGTAGGAATTTATCTAAACACAAAGCTTGCTTTAAGTAAACTTACTAAGGCCGGAATCAAAATGGCTTTACACTTTTGAATAAAGATTGGATAAATTCCATCCAAACCTGGAGATTTGAATGGTTCAAAAGAGTCTATAGCCCGTGAAACTTTAGAATCAGTAAACATTGCTCTTGCTAGATTGTTTCCTCTTCATTGGACTCTCTTGATCCATTTACTGAGTCATGAAATTTACAGCAGATAAAGTGGAAGTAGTGAGCAAAGACGCCGGGAAATGAGATCGCATCATTACTTTCAAGGTTTCTTCAGTAGTTAAGGTAAAAGAACCGTCTTCTTTTTTAAGGGCTCCTAAGCCGTTTTCATGATCCTTAGAAAGGACTTTTTGAAGTCTTGCGGTAACAGGAGTACTTTCAATGCTTTCACACATGTGTCTCCAATCTTTACGTTTGGATCTTCTTATTTCGTTGTTAAAGTCAGTCAAAGCCTCTTAATACTGAGACCAATTTCCTGTTATTTTAGCTCGGTTAAATAGTTTACGAGCCTTTTTCCTTAACTCGTTCCACCAGGATACATCTCTATTAGTAGCGCGTTCCTTTACAGAACAACTTGCATAATAAACTTGTTTGATTTATGTTACTTAGCATTCGGATGCCTTTTTTGTGTAATTAGCAAACACTTTCATTGGAAAAAAAAACTCTGTTTGAAAAACACACAAATGGGAGCGACTTGTGATAAGTGGCAGTCTTTGTCTTAAGTCAATTTCAAAGGAGCTAGCAAAACTCTGTAGTCATGTGTTCTTCTATCACATTCAGTACGTTCATGATATATATACACAGCAAAAAAATAATTTTGATATCACATCAAAGTGGATGCACTATAATCATGTCGAAAATTTCATGTAATTTTTATGACCACATAAATAAACAAATGCAGTTAAAGCAGCGTAATGTCAGTTCATGCATTGTATTAATGATAATTTTGTCCTTTTTAGAAAGTAATATTACACCATATTTTCGACATGATTGTAGTGCATCCACTTTGACGTGATATCAAAATTATTTTTTTGCTGTGTAGGATTTTGGCAACACGTCTTCAATGTTTTAAATTTTGTTTGAACTTAACACTTAAAAAACTTAAACCCTAATAAATAATTTTCTTAAATCTTTTTAATAGATCAGATCAAACGGTTTGCATATATTAAAAATTATGGAAATTTTTTTTTATATTATATTATAAGGATAATATTATAATATTATAAGGAGACTTTCAGGCTGAGCTAATGTACACGTGCATCCATCCCGCGTGATAGAGACACGTTTCTATACGACCGTAGGTGCCTGGTACATTTCGAGACGTATTATTTCACGTTTCTTTTTTATTCCTACGTGCCTCATTCGTGTCACATGTGCTGTGTCTCATGAGCTTAGCTCGGCGAGCTCCAGGGAGATCGGCAGCGTACCTAAGTCCTGCGTGCATGCTAAAAGTGGCTGGTTGGTGATAAAAAAAAACAGCAGAGAACTGTTGTAGTCCTGTTACATTCTCGTGTTGCTGGTACAACTGATTGATTTCAATCAGTTGGTATTCAGTTTTTGATGGTTGAGAGATTGTGGTTTTATATAAGTATTTCAAGCGGAAGATGAGTTAAACGATTACGAACCAATTACCGGCGGGGTTATTTGTTACCGATCCTGATCATTCTCACAAAATTTGTTCTCATTAGGATGTGAACTCATACTGCACTTGGCCCTTTGAAGTTTATGTTGGAATTGAAAAATTGAACGTTAGGATAGTTAGTTATTAATTGATTAGGAAGATGATGTTCTTCTGACATGGTTCATTTACTACTCAGCAGACAAAAAATCGAGGCTATTATGTCATAAGGGCAAGATGCAGTGTTGCCCTGAAAACAGCCGATTAATTCTACCAGCAAGTTATCAACTTGGAAATTAATTAATAACTAATTTTCTTGACATTCAACAAAGTTGTAGCTGGGAAATTTTCACGTAAAGGGGGGGGGGAGGGCTATGATGGACAACTTTTCCGTGAATCATTATGGTGCAGGGCCAGAAAGATGAGGACAAAAAATACACTTTTCTTATAGTAATTCCCATATAAACTTCAAAGAGCCAGTGCAGAATCAGTTCGCCACCAAATTAGCTCAAATTTTGGGATATTGATCAGCCTTGGTGGATCAAATTGATAGGTATTTTGCAGCTGGCAGAGAATCAATAGTTCGGAGGGCCTTATAAAAAAAACTTCGTTGTTGAAATTGATTCGTATGACTTCATCCATCAGTATTTTCAGCCTTTCAAGCTGTAGCCGACATCACTAGTTAATTCAAACATCTACTTAAATTTGAGAACTGTTCAAATATATTTAGACAAAAAGCATGGTGTGTTCGTCCCAAGTAGTAGTCAACCTGAAAATATGATGTGAAATAAAAAAAAACTGGATTGTAAATTTTGGGATGAATCCAACATATTTGTCACACTCAACGGTCAGTAGATGAATCGAAAACCATGTTTTCCAAAAATTTTATTTAGTAGGCTCAATATCGTTGAAAGCTCAAAGAAGCAGAAGGACTAAACAAATATTACAATGGATAAAACAGAAAAAAAGGTTATCTTCCATTTAATTCCACTTAATTAACTTAAATAATACCTTTATACCTGTGATCTTGACTTTTATACCTAGAGGATGAGTACTTAAGGGGGTTAGATTTTGATATGTTCTTTAGTGGGATGACACTGATGGAGACTGCACATTGTAGTCGAAAGACGTATCTGTCATGGATACTAAAATTAATTAAGTGGAATTAAATGGAATATAACCTTTTTTTGCTGATTTATTCCGCTAACAACCAAATTTCATAACTTCATTACAATGAAGATCTAAATCGATTTCCTATATTATTTTTTTTTTTTTGCAACGCATCGAATCTCGACAGATCCACAAACCCTTTCTGCCGAGGATGCTGATGTTCGTTTTTGCATGCTTTATCGGCATCGTGAGGGCACGTCCATTATATCCACCTCTTCATGCAGCACCTCTACCACTTCCTCTGTTGATTTGCTGGTGCTGTCTGCCAATGCACCTACAACCACTACACCAAGGTACGAACTGCAATCGGAGTTGCAAGGAATTTTGTAGTTCTTCAAGAAACGTCGTGGTACTTCAGGGAACTTTTTGAAAGTTCAGGAAACTTTCTTGAAGTGCAGATTTTTCTTTAAAGTTCAGCTACCTTTGTAGAAGTTCAGTGAACTTCGTAGAGTTTCATCGAACTGCTTCGGTAACTCTTCTTCTACGTACAGTAAAACGGGGTATCTTTGATAATGCGGGTAACTTTGATAGAATAATATAAAAAATAAATTTACTCGCTGTGCTTTTTCCAAATAAGAAACATTGGTTCCATATTGTAGCTTAGGGTACATTGGACTCATGGAAATTTTGTGCGTCGAACTTTGCGCAAAATCAACGAGAAACGTAGACGTGAAGCAAGCTTTAATGAAGTTTTGTGGACTGCGTAATAATTCGAGGAACTGCGTATAACTTCAAAGAAGTACAGGGCATTTTGAAAAAGTTCAGGGAATTTCGTAAAGATAGAATACTTCAGGGATCTTTGTTTCAGTTTAGGGAACTTCATAGCAGTTTGTCAGAGATCTTAAGAATCTCAATGAACTTCCTGAAGATGAAGATTTTGGACCATCGTTTAATTTCAAGGTACTTTAAAATTTGAGTAAATTTTCTAAAACTTAAGGAAATTTTGTAGATGTTCAGGAAACGTTACATAAGTAACAGGATATTCTTTCAGATATGCTCCCTAGACAGCCAGGAAGTTTTAAAAGATAAGCATTTGCTGATGTTCTTAGTTCTTAGATGAGTTGATAAAAAAAAAGATGACTTAAGAATGTGCTTAAGTTTTTGAATATCATATTTTTTTTTCAAATGGATAGCTCAACTTTCAACACGGTATTTTCCAAATTTAAACTATACACTCTGGCAACATGGTGATTTGATTGGTTGATATGTTGCAGGTTTCAGCAATGGCTGTACCACTTTCTGGTTTGTTGTAGCGAGATGGTGGCGCTTGGTGGTCACTTTGTGGAATTCGTGCCGATACTCATGCGCTTCCTTCTGACACTGTTGGTATACAAAGGTAAGGTCGCCCATTATCTAACCGAAAAGGTTATTTCTTCTTAGCGATTACGGACATCGACGCGAAAACGATTCCATCAAAACCCACAGAGCAATGGTCAGCAGAAGCCACCTAAATCGTACCGTGCCAACCAGAAAGCGATTTGAAGGAACGGAACAGAAGGTCGGTAGACTTGGTGATATTAATAATTGGAATGGTAAATATATCACTGCACTGGTCTACACGCTCATCTGACTTAAAGCCAACGATGCTCGCTCATGTCACTGTTCTGCTGCAGCTATTTAGCATAGACCGCGTCATCACCCAGTAGGTCACCGTTTCTGTTATTGAATTTATCTGAATGCTCGATCACATGAGGCACATTAAAAAAAATCTGAACATTTTTAAAGTAATGATAACAAAGTACAACTTAAAGCGTAAAGGTAATACGCCGAGAAAAAAAAAATGTTCTGCAAAAAATTTTTCCCCTCATTGAATTATCATAACATTGCTGTATTCGTAGCATTCCGATATAATCTATTCAAAATACGTAACATCCCATCTAACAATATATACCAGTTGTGTTACCGATGAATGGTTAAATTACGTTGAAAATGTGTGAACGTCTTGCAACGGTCAAATCCCCGTACTAGACAATACCGAGACACTTTTTGTAGAATTGTTGTCCATTCTATATTTTGAAAATAACGTGTCAAAATATGTTAGTCATGCAAGTGCAGCTAAGTGTTGAACCGGAAAAAAATAAACAAAGAATATTCTAATTGACCGGCAAATTAATGGTTTTTGTTATTAGAGGACTTCAAGAATTTAAGCACTGCACATATATTTCCTCTAAAATAGGAATGGTTTGTGCAAACGCAAATGAAATGTTGGTCAAAGCAACCAAATTTCAACAGCCTGTATTTCGTTTACCTACACCTTCCAGAACTTAGAGCTCCGCTGTTCTAGCATTAATCGTAGCACATGAGATGAGGCACATGAGATCAGCGCGAGCCTCGCGCACGCCAGGATTTTTGGGTGTCGCATTTGTTTCTCGCTCGTATCTTATTCTCGCGTGTCTCTTTCTCGCTCGTCACATTTTTTTTTTTTAACTCTTTATTTGTTCCAAATTCAAGATAAATTACATTTCATTTTTAACCTAGGTGCTCCAGTTACTACAGTAACTTACCAGCCTTAATTGTTATGATATATATCTAAGTGTTTTTACATTGTTCCTGTCTTGGCAATTCAGTATTTTAAACAGGTTTTTTAAACCTGCATGTCAGTATAACAATTGATAGCTTAAAACTAAATAACTAAAACTAAATCTTATCTAAGTATAAAGGGAATTAATCGTTGCAATTGAGGATTGTAACGATTTTTGCCGGAAATTATTAATTATTTTGTTGGACATTTGTGCTAAAGTCTCAACATTCGAAATTCTATGTACTTCGGTAGTACTGTACCAGGGAGGCAACTTCAAAATCATCTTCAGAATTTTGTTCTGAATCCTTTGAAGTGCTTTTTTCCTGGTAGTGCAACAACTAGACCATATTGGCACAGCGTAAAGCATGGCCGGTCTAAAAACTTGTTTAAATATTAGAAGTTTATTCGTCAGGCAAAGTTTGGATTTCCTGTTTATAAGAGGATACAAACATTTTATATATTTGTTACATTTGGCTTGAATGCCCTCAATGTGATCTTTAAAAGTTAATTTATGGTCAAGTATTAATCCAAGATATTTCACTTGGTTTGACCAGGAAATTGGAACTCCGTTCATAGTGACTATGTGACTACTACTAGGTTTCAAAAAGGAAGCCCTGGGCTTATGTGGAAATATTATAAGTTGAGTTTTGGAAGCGTTGGGAGAAATCTTCCATTTTTGTAAATAAGAAGAGAAAATATCTAAACTTTTCTGAAGTCTGCTGCAAATAACACGAAGACTTCTTCCTTTAGCGGAAATTCCTGTGTCATCAGCGAACAAAGATTTGTGGCAACCCTGAGGCAAATCAGGGAGGTCCGAAGTGAAAATGTTATACAATATAGGCCCAAGAATGCTACCCTGAGGAACTGCTGCTCTAACAGGTAGTTGATTAGATTTGGAATTTTGATAATTTACCTGCAGAGTTCTGTCAGTTAAATAATTTTGAACTAGTTTCATAAAATAAAGAGGAAAATAAAACTTTTTCAATTTATCAATCCAACCTTGATGCCAAACACTGTCGAATGCTTTTTTCCATGTCTAAAAGAGTAACTCCAGTTGAGCAACGTTCAGATTTGTTTGAACGAATTAAATTGGTAACTCTTAAGAGTTGATGAGTAGTTGAATGCCCATGGCAAAATCCAAACTGCTCATCTGCAAAAATTGAGTTCGTATTGATGTGAAGCATCATTCTATTCAAAATTATTTTTTCAAAAAGTTAACTTATTGAAGAAAGCAAACTTATTGGACGGTAGCTAGAAGCTTCAGCTGGATTTTTATCCGTCTTCAAAATTGGAACAACTTTTGCATTTTTCCATTTATCAGGAAAGTATGCCAAATGGAAACATCTGTTAAATAATTTTACCAGGAAAGACAAGGTACTCTCTGGGAGTTTTTTGATGAGGATATAGAAAATTCCATCATCACCTGGAGCTTTCATATTTTGAAAAATTTTAGTTATAGACCTTACTTCGCCCAAATCAGTCCCCCAGGAATCATCAAAAATATTTTCCTGAGAGAAAATATTCAGAAAATCCCGAGCAACCTGATTCTCAATAGGACTAGTAAGACCCAAACTGAAATTATGGGAACTCTCGAATTGCTTAGCAAGTTTCTGAGCTTTTTCCAAATTTGTGATCAAAATTTTACCACCTTCTTTAAGCGCTGGAATTGGCTTTTGAGGTTTTTTCAAAATTTTTGTGAGTTTCCAAAAGGGTTTGGAACTCGGGTCTAATTTAGAAACATTATTTTCAAAAGTTTTGTTCCTCAGGGCAGAGAATCGCTTTTTAATTTGTTTTTGCAAATCCCGCCAGATAACTTTCATGGCAGGATCGCGTGTTCTTTGAAATTGTCTCCTACGGACATTTTTAAGACGGATCAAGAGCTGAAGATCATCGTCTATTATAATTGAATCGAATTTAACCTCGCATTTTGGTACTGAGGCAGCTCTTGCTTCAACTATAGAAGTAGTCAGAGATTCAAGAGCATAATTAATTTCATCTTTGGTTTGCAAAGGAATGTTTGGATCGAAGTTATATTCCATAAATGTTCGATATTGCTCCCAATCAGCCCTATGGTAATTGAAAGTAAAGCTGGTGGGATTAGAAATTATTTCTTGGGATATTTCAAAAGTTACTGGAAGGTGATCAGAACCGAAGTCAGCATGGGTAACCAATTGGCTACAAAGATGACATGAATCAGTTAAGGCCAAATCAATGGTTGAGGGATTTCTTGCAGAAGAAAAGCATGTTGGGCTGTTTGGATATTGAATAGTGTAATAACCTGCAGAACAATCATCAAACAGAATATTACCATTGGAATTGCTTTGAGCATTATTCCATGAGCGGTGTTTTGCATTAAAATCACCAATAATGAAGAATTTAGACCTATGACGGGTAAGTTTCTGGAGGTCACCCTTGAGAAAATTCTTTTGCTGGCCTACGCATTGGAATGGCAAATAGGCAGCTATAAACGTAAGTTGTCCAAATTTTGTTTCAACAGAAACTCCCAAAGTTTCAAAAACTTTGGTTTCAAATGAAGAAAGAATTTTATGCTTGATTCGTCTATGAATAATGATGGCAACGCCACCACAGGGTCCATCAAGACGATCATTTCTATAAATCAAGTAATTTGCGTCCTTCTTAACCTTATGGGCAGGTTTAAGGAACGTTTCAGTTATAACGGCAATATGCACGTTATGAACTCTCAAAAAATTAAATAGCTCGTCTTCATTATCTTTAAGAGATCGAGCATTCCAATTTAAAATGTTTAATGCTTTAAAATCCATTACTGAATTTTAAAGTCATGACAATATTATTAGCAAATTTTACTCCAGTTTGAATAGCATCAAACATGGAGTTAGATTTAAGCATATCAGAAATCATGTCAATTAATGAATTCTGTAAAAATTCCATTTTAGGAGCAGTAATGCTTCCTAAGTCAAAATTGTCAAAATTTCCGTTAGAACGTTGGTTAGTATTTTGATTTCTACCCGCTGCAATAGCAGCATAGGTAGCTCCATTAACTCGCTGAACATTGTTAGCAGCGAGGGGAGTAGGTACAGATGAAACATTTGAAGCAGGGGAGATATTTGTACCTACCTGTCGGTTAGAACGAGATTGTAGGATCGCTTTGCGAGTCTTACATTCCCAAAAATTGGATTTGTGGTTTTCACCACAATTTGAACATTTAAATTTCTTAGGATCTTCCTTCACAGGACAGTCGTCCTTTGCGTGAGAGGAATTACCACAATTCATGCATTTAGCTGGCATGTAGCAATTTTTAGTTCCGTGACCCCATCCCTGGCACTTACGGCACTGAGTGAGGTTTTGAAAATTTCCTCCAGTCTTCCTGAAGTGTTCCCACTTCACTCGGACATGGAGCATAAGGCTAGCTTTTTCTAAGGCCTTAAGGTTGTTTAGTTCACTAGACTTGAAGTGAACTAAATAAAAATCATTAGAAATCCCGTTGCGCGAATCACCAGGACGGGATTTCATTTTCATTTTGATTACTTGGAGTGGCACAACTCCAAGTAATTTTGCCAGTTCATCTTTGATCTGATCCAGGGATTCACCACTGGGCAGTCCTTTCATGACAACCTTGAACACACGTTCAGTTTTGGTGTCGTAAGTAAAAAAATTGTGCTTCTTCTCAGTAAGATACTTGAGAAGACATTTAAATCCGTCCAAGGTTTCAGCCAATACACGGCATTCACCCCGACGTCCAATTTGTAGTGAAAACTTAACTTTCACGAAATTCAAAAGTTCCATGCGAAGAGCATGGAAATCGGTAGTGGTTATCACAATAGGGGGAATCTTTTCCTTCTTGGCATTAAGCCGGGAAAGTTTACTAGAATTTTTCTTGGATGATGGATCATTCTCATCATCCGTGAGCAAATCAAATTGATTACTCAAATTAATTTCTTCAGAAGGGGGGTCAAGAGTCTGCCCCTTTCTCTTGCGTTTAGGCGCCATGGCGGCAGTAAATTTTTTATCCAAATCGACTTCCAAGCAGATTACTATAAGAATCTGAAGGATCGAAGAGGAATTTTCCAAATCGATATCCAAGAAGGATTACCTCGGGTAGCGTCCAAACAAGGATCGAAGAGGAATAAGAGGAGTTGAACAAGGTAGAAAATTTTTACAGGTTGAGCACTGAAAAGTGCTGTTTAAATTTGTTGTAGCTTTAGGTAGTAGTAACACTTCCTTAAGCAAAAAGCAAATAGATCCGCACGGCAAGAGAGCACGATGCGGACTCTCGCTCGTCACATGTTGTTTTCGTTGCGACGGGAGACGGTTTGTTGAGAGTCTCGGCAGCACATTTTTTGCACACACGAGGAAAATGTAACTCAGCTTTCAGCACTGGGCTGGTTCGTCTCCGGGGGAATTTTGGAAATCCTTAAAGTAAAAAAAAAAAATGTGTATTGCTGAAACTGGACCCTTTCTGTACATTAAACTGGCCCAAATTTATGTTATAGAAATTTTGTGTTCGATCGTACCATCGACGCCGGGCAGTATTGGATTTGAACTTGTATACTTTGCTTCAACGTTCTGTTTGGTTGCTTGCTGGCTCGATAAGAACGATATCCTGCTCGCAAACGAATTCTTCGAACGGTACTGCGAGCGTATTTTTGTGCGATTTCATTATCTGATAGTCCAGGGTTTGCTCTGACGGTTCTCAACACCTTCTGGTTCAGCTTGCGGTCATATGTTCCACTACGGCGCTTACCTTGAGGCACTCGATCCACGCTCTTTCGCTCCCTGAAACGTATGAGAACGTTTTTGCGATTTTTATTGCGGACCACCTTGGATTATCAACGTGGGTGTGCAGAAGTTTTTCTCTCCTCTCGGCTTCCATCTGGAATAATTTTTGACTCACTGCACGAAACACCGTGAAATTTATACCACAGAAAGTGGGCGCCTAGGTAATCAAACCGCTGTAAAATAATTCTTGCTGCGATCACTTTCCGTGCCGCTGCAACAAAATAAGTGATTCCGTATTCTAACTGGACAGAACTTTAAGAATGGGCCCATCGCTAAAAATCTGCTATTTATCTATGTTATCTAGATCTGAGATGGTCCTAATAGATATTTTTGGTCGCTATTGAAAATTTATTAGCATTTTTTTCGTACATTTCATCAAAATTGAAGTAGCTTATGCAGCGTTCCAACTGGATTTTCCAAAAGAAAAAGAAAAGTTCATTTTTTCCACGGGCCAACACGACTTGTGTCTTTAGGAGAGAAAACCTGATTTACTTTATTTTTACTTCCTATTTGATTTATTCAAGCACTAGGTTTCAAAAAAGGGGAGGTTTTTTTGTTGTATTCTCCATATTCCATCAAATTGGGAGTCCAAATTATAGTAATTTAAGTACCAAATCTTAGAGTAAGACCAGGATTTTGATATTTTTTCTACGTCTGAATTACTAAACTTATTAATTTCGTCACATCTTCACGGGAACTCTTTGGGAATTTTCTCATTCCCTTTAAGTAATATAATTATTTACACAGAGTACCTCTCAAACATTTCCAGGAATAATCTAAGGATTCTAATATAAAATGCTATAGTTTAGAAATTCTCTTCAAAAAACTCTTTAATTTCATAAAATAATGTTCTCCAACTTGTAATGATCCTTGCAAGAACTTCCTTGAAATTATCTACACGATTCTCTTCAGTTTTTGCTAGGAATATTCTAGAAAAAATTACAAAGAAACCCTTTGAGAATATCGATGAAATTATTCCCCAAATTGCCTTGAATTTCTACTCAAAACTATCTTTGAGTCCTCCGCAGAATTCCCCTGTACATATATAATTCAGTTGGAAATCATCAATCACGTTTATCTCATTAATTATGGCCAGGCATGGAAAATCATTTGCATTCATTTCGTGCATTCATTTACATTCATTTGCCTCTAACTTTTTCTTAAACAGCATTCCGCAAAATGGTGTGTAAAGCTTTTGTAGGTTTTGTTATCAGCTACAACTTTTGTCAACAAGTCAAATCCGTTTCACTTATGCTTGACGAACCAGAGCGATCAGAAGCCATTACTGTTTTTCAGTGAATGTATTTTACATTCACTGAAAAACAGTAACAAGTTCTGCTCGCTCTAGTTCGTGATGCATAAGAGATACAGATTTGAGCTATTAGCAAAAGTTGTAGCTATTAACAAAACCTATAAAAGTTTTATACATACTTTTGCGGAATGCTGTTGATGAAAACAGTTAGAGGCAAATGAATGTATGAATGTATGAAACGAATGCAAATGATTTTCCATGCCTGATTAAGGCCTAATTAAAGGGAGTTTTGAGGTTCGGATTCTTTCATCGCGTTTATCTCCTTAATTATGTCAAGGCCTAAATCGTTATTTGAGGGGCGTTTAGGAGTGCGAACCTTTAATATGGTGCTAATTATTTAAAAATTCAAGGTCAGGTATAAATTTTTCAATAACCTATCGCTCGTTCCCTCTATCATGTGGGAAAAATATGAGAATTTATGTTGAAGATATTTAGATAAATGGGATTTGACCAGACCATTAAAACAAGATGAGGAATAAAATATCCCTTTAATCGAACTAAAATGAACAACGATACCTTTAATAAATGGTAGTGATTTAAAATATAATAGGATCACTTAGAAGCCCCATTCCGAACAAATCCAACCAACTTAGTTTATCGACTGTGAAATGCCTTCACTAATTATATTCGATGGGTACTTAACCCAATTGAACCGAAACACACTCACACTGCTCGCTCCGCTCTTCGTCCAAGTGAGCGAGAGGGCAGAGCATCCGAAAAAGATCAACTGAGGCAGCTTGAGAACACAATTTGCACACCAGCCAGCAGCAAGCCAAGTACCGTGTCGATACCTACATCGGGGAATAATTTACCCCCTTCAGCCATGATCGTAGCCAAATTAATTACAGGCAACATGTACTTAGCTCTGCCAGGCAAAAAGAGCAATACTTTGCACTCCTCAACACCACCAGCAACACCACCACCACAGCTCCATTTTCAACGGTAAGCCGAGTAACAATAGAAGCAACCGGCGGCGATGCATTCATCGCCAATTATTCTATGCGTGCAGTCACTATATTTCCAGCACGTGTTTGCTCCCCAACTGCTGCATTGTGTGTCTGTATCGGAAAGTGCGTGTGCAAATTTACAGTGAAATATTCAAAGGGCCATGTTTTACGGCTGATAGAATTAATTATTACTTTTCACTGTACGGATGCTTACAAGCGCAGGAGCAGCCAGCTCCATGGCGGCGAAAAGGCTTTAATTAAAATCTGAATACCCATTTATATGGCCGCTGAATAAGCGCAGTCAAGCGATGATGCTGTAGGAACAACCACAGCACTCGCAACCATCGCTGTGTGGTTTTTAATGGAACCGATTTATGAGTTTTTACCAATAGGTTTATTTATTATTTCAATTTGTTTCATAGAAATCCACCGTATTAAATTGTGATTCTGCATTCGTCGGTGGGAGGCAAATGAAAAACATAATCCAATCATTCGCTGCACCATCACGTTTGAACGGAGAGATTACGGTATTGAATCCTCCCGTACCCGGGTGCTGGGTGTAATTTATTACATTTCACGCTTAACTATGGTTCCCCGGGAAATGAATAAATAAATGAATCCTGTGTGAGCGGGAGGTTTTCGGCTTATTCCATGATTGCTCTCACGCACAAATTTTACAATCTTTGATCATAACCTCATGATGGTTTCACCCCTCGGCATGGAACGGAATAACACCACAGATAATCACAACACGTAGTTGAACGGAACACGTGGCACGTAGTGAGATCCCATTAGTTGTCGACATTATTCCGTTTTCATATAATACAGACGACGAGTTCGAAAGCCTAAAGCTATCTCCGTTCCGAGCGAAGCTTCTTCGAGTCGATCCGAAAGCCACAAAATATCGGAAATTATGCCCCTGTCATAAGTGACACTCCATTCGCCGTTGGTGTGGGTATCTTTGTCCTGTCCCGGTACCGTTCCAGCCCTAGCAGTTAAGCTCTTCAGTTGGTTGTTGGTACAGTAACCTCTCCATATATGCGGTGGGTGGTACCGTCCACCAACCGCTATTTCTCGGCTGTAGATAATTAGTTATGGTTGACAGCCGAGAAACCGTGGTGGGTGGACGGTACCACACAACGCATAAATGAAGGGACTACTGTACAAACATTTTAGAGACAAAGAACCTCCAGCCGGTGGACGGACGAAGCAGCCACGGAAACGACTCTTGGGAGTCGTGGCGTTGCAGGTTTTGTTGAGTGGCCCAGATTTTATGGTTATTACAGTTGATTGTGTCTCCGACCCTGATTATAGGACGCTAACCGGAACATGGATCAGTACATGTGTGTCTGAAAGGTACTGGGTATGGAACTTTAATGGTGAAGTGATGTAGGATTTAGTTCGGTATAGGAAATGCTGTATGATCCATTTTGAAGAATCGAAACGTTTCACATATCAATGAAGTTCTTCTTATTTGTAGATGGAAACATTAAGAGGTCTTTCAATATCACTCAGTAAATTATGACAAAATAAGAAATAGGCTAAGCAGAGTTAAAAAATAAGATGTCCAGGCAATTCAATGAAACCAAGTTGGTGTAGCAATTAAATCAAAAACATGAAAATTTGCAAGCTCACAACACGCAAAATTTATAAAAAAACATACACAAGGTGGCAATTCAAACGCTTGAAATTCCCTGAGTTTTCCAGGTTTTTCCAGGTACCCCCACTAAATAAAAACCTGTTCCATATGCACAACATGGGAATTGATTTAAGAAAATTTTTTATGGACCACTTTACGTTCAATCTTCGTTCTTGTTGTATGAAACATATCGGTGACATGTATATAGTGTACCTCAAGATTGATTGTACAGCTGTATTTAAATTTTAGTGAAACGACTCTTAAAGCACAAGTTAAAAAGATACGCCTCTGAATTTTTGGTAGCTGACTTAGCATACATTTATCAATTCTTGGCTCGGCATTGGGCATATTTGGTTGAGTTTAAAAAAATTTAGGGCACTTTAAGGAAAACGCCTTTTTCTTGAAAACCCTTATTTACTTGAAATAAAATGAACATGACTTCTTGAAATTTTGCTCATTTTTAATCGTAATAAAGATCATTCATCTGCCACTAATATTATTAAATTCATCTACTAGGTAAAAAGTAGAAAATCGAGCGTTTTACTAAAATAAATCTAACTTCATACAGGCTCCTCCAATAAAGACCAAAGTTATAGCAATAAACCAATAAACATCTGTTCAATCACCAGTCACGATTTAAAAAAATACATTTATTCACCATGTTTTGAAAAAAATCTTCAATTTTGAGAAGATTGGTGAAAATGTTGTGTACACCCAACCGGGGGATGTAAGATTCGTTTACAATTATGTGGGATTCATCATCAGAGGATGTTACCGAGTGAACCGAGGATGCGATACACCTAGCTGCGGTCCAATGCAAGAAAATTGGAGACCGAAAAATGTAGAGTGTATTAGTGAGGTAAACTAGTTATATCGAAAAAAATAGGAAACAGATTGCCGACTAGACTCGAAAAACCACGAACGTTGCGATTATATCAGACCTGGGCTTTCCACACTGCTCTCTCCATGCTTCTGAATATGGATAGCCTAAAAGCAAATATGAAGTGCTCATTTTCTCGCCTACTCGACTTCGTATGCTTTTTCTGCTGGAGAGATTCGAGACAAGTGTGTGCGTCGTTCTACAATGTTCTACAATGTGCGTCGTTCTACAAGCTTACTGGTATAGTCGAAAGCGTAGATAGAACACAAAATAAAAAAGACAAAAAACCATTACATCAACTGCATGGTAAAATTCTAATATTCGTTGCGATGTTCATTAACAGAGGATGATAGGAAACGGAACTAACATTCATTGTAATAGATTTTTGGTTTGCATGTAGAAGTATTGAAATGCAGAGAAAAGTGCTTGCTTTTAAATTCTGGAGATTTTGGTATTTAGACTATCTAAATTCAATTATGACCTTTCTGTACAACTGAATTCTTTATACTATTTTATAAATTAAACATTTTAATTTTAATATTTTTATTTACCCTGGAAAACCAATTTAATTCCCCCCAAACGTTGCGTCCGACTTCGCTGGAATTTCCCCGATTTGTTTTTGACTTTCTTCAGGAGTTTCTGCAAAGAACCTACGGAAGTTTCTTCTGATTTCCTTTGAAAGATGCTTCAGACACCTCTCCGGAAGATTCTTCCAACTTATTGTGATAGTTTATTTTCTTTATTCCCCTAAAAGAGTCGTAAGGCTACTCATGAAAGTTTATTACACTTAGACTATGTGTTTTGTATTTCTTCTGCGTGAAGTCAACGATTAATATAGTTGAAGATGCTAATTTCAAATAGCAGATTAAAGTGGTAATTTTTATACGATAGATGAGGAGATGAAAGCATAGAGTTGATAGTTCCGTTAGAGTACGGCAGTGTGAAAATTGTATATAGAGAGTAGAAAGCGAGCAAGGACAACTTTTTATGAATGAAGGTGCAAATCGGTTTGATCATCTCTCTTTAACAAACTCTCTCGTTGAAGAGGGATTCTGCTTCATCACCGTTGAGGTGCTCTTAATAGTACTTTTCCACCTCTCAATCACCTCACACTCGTTCGTGAAAAGGTTACCGTCCAAGTCCTTGCACATATCGGCCTGCGGCACGTAGCCTTTGCGCGAAATATTTAGAGTGATTTACCACCAACTGACTGAAAAACATATCTGTTACCTCTATATATGCAATTAGAGAAACATCCCAAGTCCATCCTTTTTTACATATTCTGCACAAAAGATACTTTATGCCCGCCCCATTAATAAAAAAAAACGGTGGGTAATCCTGCCAGGGGCGAGGCTTAGAAAGTATTTTTTGTGCAGAATATGTAAAGAAGGAGGGACGTCGGATGTTAACCCAAATGCATATACCGTGCATCATAGAGTAAGAAGCTCTACTGTTTCCAATTATCGCAATTAGTCAGGAATGCTTGTGTGATTACGAGCCCACTTTTCAATAAAATCCTATTTTGAGAAGATTGTTCATTCTTTAGTATTATTAGAAACTAGAAAGTTAGACTTTTTCACCAAACACACCTTTTTCATGTCTATATGTAATATTCATAGAACAAATATGGCATACATTTAGACGCAGTGCGAAAATGACATGAATAGGTCCAACCAAAATCCATTACCCTACTCCGGGGCAAGTAGAAAGGCCTGGGGAAGTTGAAACGGTAGATGTAGCTCTTAGCGGAAGTGAATAATCATTGAGATTATTTCTTTTTTTTTTTTGTAATCACAGTGGCAGCAACTTGCTAAAACTCTACACTGGACCCCTTTTATTGATAAATTTTGATTCTATGAGCCTCTATTTTAAATCAACACACAGACGTTCCTAGGCTTTGGTGCCCGTTTGGTCACTGTTGTTTTTGTGCTGATCCAAATAGTTTTGATAATCTAATTGCGCATTCTTGTTTTTTTTTAAAGGTTGATTTTTGTCCCAGTCTTGTCTTCTGTCGTCACTTATTTTGTCATTTTGTCTTGTGTATTAACCCCCACTTGTCTTGTTTATTGTGTCAACTTGTGTCTATTGTACTTCCCCATCTGTTACTCTGTCATGACAAATTTCATTGATATATAAAAATAGTAATATCAATTACAGGATAATATGGTTATTTCTCGATTACTTTTTCAAAGGGAAGCACCAGCTCCTGCAAACAATGCATCCGATCGTCGATCCGGCGCAACCGGCAGCTCGCACACGCCTATCAACACCACCAGCAGGTAGAGGAAAATTTCCCCTATCTGATGATAGTGCCAGTCACCAGTTAAGCCAAATCGACGACCAAACGCACCGCCTACAAAAGCCGATACGCTCGCTTGAAAAAGTTATCGAGATTTCTACTAATTAATGAATTATTGACAATTACCTCTCATGATCCTTGGCTCTGATTTTAACTTACCACTTTTTGATTATTTATCAAATACCTCTTCCAGAATATATAACTCCCCGATGCCTTGTTGGTTTCTAATCTCATTTGGATTGGTCCTGAATTTGTTTGACATCCTGTTCGAAGAAATTCTTTGAGTTCCAGCTTGTACGTGTCTCACGTCATATGATTCGCCATTCATAAAGATAATGGGTTAAAAGGGAGTAAAACATACATAAAGGTAGATTAGTATTAGTTGTACTTGATCCAAACAATAGAAAGAAGCATAGATGACTTAGTAGAAAAATAAAACTAATATATAACTAAAAGTGCAATGGATAAGTGTTAGTTCCGGGATCATTTTAGTGTTAGTAGTTATGTTAGTTTTGATCCGTATTCAGCCCTGCCGGCCCCTCCAGCACTATTTGCAGCAATTGTGATAAGATTATGCGACACTGCTACTACTACTATGTTAGATGTATGACTTGTCAATTTTCGCAACGCAATGTCTTTCAATAAATCACTCAATCAATTTGATGTTTGTAAATTTGCTCAGAAGGGTTTTGTTGACACATCATACCTTACCGAAAACTAAAGCACAACAATCATAATTCTTTTTTCAAACCTATCAACATATTTAACACATCTTTCCTAAAACTTCACTTGTTCGTAAGCGCCTGGTTGAAGATATGACTTTCGCTATTGACATTGTCTGTAATTAACAAATACACTAAATAGGAAGATTTATTATGCAACTTCATAGGCTAGTCGCCTCCCTAAGCGTCCTATCTCTTATGTTAATTAACTTTCTGAATTCTATAATTGAAGTTTATTTAATAAATAACTGAAATCTCTAATCTACCTACACAATCATAACCTATGCTTTTAAACTACAATTTAACGTGTTTCAAGTACTTCTGGCTTTTACATATATTAATTATATCTTTGTTCGTCCCAGATGACACCTTCAAGTGACTACAATGCTTCACTTTGAAGTTAGTTTCCAAGCTAATTTTAAATTGTATATTGTATAGGGTAAATGTTCCAACTACGCTCTCACGTTTCCACTATGTGGCACCACAAAAATACATATGGGTATGTCACAATAGAAGCACACCACAGTGGAAATCCCGAGCCATAGTTCAAACACTTATCCCAAATCAAAATGAAGCACATATAAGATTAGTTACAATATCATGTACAAAAATGATGTTTAACATTGTTTCCTGAGTAATACTTCAATGAAAACAACAATGAAAGCTTGTCACGCAAATAGAAGGAGCACTGTTGGGCACTTTCTGAAATATTTCAATAGTATAATTCCCTTGCAAACCCAAATGAATCTATCTGCGTAAAAATGAATAAAATAAGAGTGATTTGCGGCAAAACCCGCCAGTATCACACCCAACGTCAGTGCCTATACGTAAGCGTACTACGAAGCGGCTCTCAATTAAAGGAGTAACAAGTGTGATACTATCACTGCTAGACTAGATCTTTGGTTCTCTCATGCAGTGGTTTATCAGAGAGGGGAAGCTTAGTAATCCCCATTGCCTGCCCATGACGCCAGTCTATCGCGGCATGAGCCAGCAACGCCGACCATAAACCTACCGTCTCCAACACTCCACATGAAATTAAGCCTGCCCACCAACAGCAAGGTGCAAAAACTAGCCAAGGGGAGGGAATAATCATTGAGATTATTTCTAATATAGTTTTTGGTAGTACACAATGCCTCTCAAAAATAATTTCAGTGTATATTTACTTCCACTAAGATATACATGTGTTTCAACTTGCACCGGTGTACCTTCACTATGATGTTTACTATCAAAACATCAAACAGGTGGAGAACCTGTATACGAGCCCTGACTTTGAAATTCAATAGCTGAATCCCCTTATTTTCAATTAATGTTTGCTCTCATTTTTGCTGTGTTAACCGTTAAGTCAACCAAAATGAGATCAACTGGAGTATTCAAAATAAGTTACATCATAACATCAAATTTTGATTTAAATCTCCAGCTTTGCTCGGTTAAGCTGCCTTTATTTTGTTGCAATATACAAGCAGAATGCACATAATTATTTAATATATTCTTAATACTAACTTGAATGATGAAATTCTGAATCTGAAATTTTCAGGGAGTGTTTTTGTTCACCTAATGGTACAAATCTAGGGGTTTGCCCGTTGAATGTTGTCAGTCTAGTGGTATATGTATATACCATTTGACTTAGCTCGATTGAACAATTCGAGAAGCACACTTTTGTCACGACAAGTTGCAGCAACTTTATGGCTGAAATATGAAGTATATAGAGATCTATAACCGAATAGCAACAAGTGTGCTACTGGGGAATGTATGAACGTGTGTCGGTAACACGTGGAGGTGACATCACAGCAGGACATAAGATATCGATCCCATCAACACATGATGATGATGATGATGATGATGATAGTGTTTTACCACCCATTGTAGCACGGACACTAAGTCCGACAGCAGTGGGCTCTCTTCTCTGTTTGCCTTGATCAAGCTTAATAATCTCTCATTGTCCTCAACATGTCGCTGTATGAAGGGCTAAAAATGAATTGGGTAGATGGATAGGCAAAGTCACATGTACGCATCTACGGAACAATAAAGAATCTCCTTCCAACAACTTGATCAGCCAATTGGTCAAAAAGATAAGCCCCCAAACAGGAAGATGCCCCAATGAGTGGGGAAAAGAGCCCGCCCTTTATCCATGAAATATTATCACTTAGTTGGCATTCACTCTCTCTCCGTCCAAATCGATTCAATCGGGTGCCCTATTGAACCATCCCCCTCCCTTTAATATATGTATTTCAATGTATATACGAGATGATTGTTATGATTAGTCAATATTATTTACATTTCGATGAAGATCGTGCTACTTATTTTACCTTTTTTGTGATACTCATCATCACAGAATCCAACCTTGAACCGTATACCAGGTCCATCAACAATACACCCGTTCCGAGTAGGGGCTCATGGTCATCGTCTTCTTCTTCAGGTCCGCTCACCACCCGGAATGAAGGCTCGGTGCGGTCAGTAATATTAAACAGTGTTACATGCAAACGAAAAAGAGAGTTTATAGATTAGTTTTTTAAAGTATTAGTCATCTGAATACTCAACTAACCATATCTCAGTGACATTGTCTCCCTCTGAACCTACATTAAAAGTTATTTTGTGATTTTATGGCTACTTTGGTATTCACATGAAATGATGTGCAAGTACCACAAGTTCAACAACGCCCAACTATGGACAGCTCAATGTTAATACCATTTACTCTTTGAATCAGCGTACACCAACATGATAATCTTCTAAGAAACACCTAAGAATGTGAACATCAAACTGTCCAATATTGGACTCTGCCAACACACGGCGCCTGCACGGTAATGTGGGCCGTCAGAATGGTTCATCGGTTGCGAAGTGAAGTGCTTCTCAAACTGAAGCGATACATTTCTACAATTTTTCAAGGTTATTCTAAAGTAAACCTAATATCATCACCCATATACCCGTCCACGCCCAAAACTCATCCACCACACAAAAACAAATAAAAATGTTTCTGTATGACGAACACGTCCAGACATAAACGAGAATATGGGTGAATATCTTCACTGTAACAACTACGGGTAATCATCGAAAGTACTTGCATTTTACTCAGGCACTTTTGAGCAAACTGCAATCACTATCTCATACTCGCAATGTGCCACGACCAAATTGGCACAACGACACCCTAAACGCTATCTGACCAAAGTGCAGGGAGATCCCATCAACACATGTAGCAGAACCAAAAGCTTTACTAACCAGAGACTTTTCACCTCTGAAAATCCCAACGACCAAAGCACTTTGTATTCAATCCACACAACATTTCGAATCCGTTAAATGATTGTTTCATTGCAGTCGATAACCAGCATTGTTGATTTTTGCAACAGATGTCGCTAGTACAAAAAGTTTATTCGATTTAGTTTGTATGCAGAAAACAGATAATGTATATTTTCACAAAATTACTTAGAACCTATCTAAAAAAAAGGCAGGGCACTTAATAGCATTAATTACTACCGTAATGGCCACCGAATTTTTGTTTATGTTTTTGCTCAAACATCTATATTTTTGCATTTTTTTTACACCACTTCTGTATTCGAAGCACTAAAGCAGCACAATCCCACCGTCAGTGCACTGAAATCATAATGAAAAAAAAAAAACATTAATGCTCGCAAAGGCCAAAAGACCAACACGTCAGAAACAATTCAATGAATTTATGGAAAACAATTAGTCCATATGTCACCGGGATGTGCTGCCTACTCCCAGTCCAAAACAAACATTCGCATGTTGCCCTCGTGATAACCGTTTCCCCTGTCTCTTGGCCTCCTCCTCCTCCTTTTCTGCCGCGTTGGAATGGAAGCGCAACAAAGTAGCGATGTATGGAAAACAGTCACGCAAACATGCATATCCCAATATGTTACATCTGTTGCCTTTCCCCGGCACCTTCCACAGTTGCAGTAACTTTTATGCTAACAACCTCCAACCCGTTGCCAAACGATTCGCGCTCACAGCATCGAAAAACCACCACCATCAGCCAGCACACGCGAATGACAAATTGTTACAAATATAAAAAATATAACCCGAAACATCAAGTTGCACGTAGGCCCTCCACTAGGGTGCCAATGAATGAGTGAAAGAAAATCACAATAAAATTTTACAAATGGGCCTTTTAAAAAAAAAATTATTGGCTCGAGATAAGACCCCACGCCATATTTGGGTTCAATTGGACATAATTTAGAAGTAAATAACTTAAACATGCATAAACCATCGAGATCTGTCCAACAAACAATGTCTGCTGAATAAAAGCTTAATAAACTACTTTTAAGCTAACCAAGCATATTTCTGCCTAAATAAGCTCTCATTCCTCTTCCAATGTTTGTTGGATGGTGTTATCTAGAAAATTATTTTTTTTTTTGACAAAAATCGACTTTTTGGAAAGACAATTCCACTGATGGACGGACCATGGACATAAAAAAGAAATTTTTCAAAATCATCAGAATTATTTTACTATAGAAATTTTGGAATTATTGTTTTACTTTGCGGTGAAATTTTTTGATTAATGCATGTAATTTACAGGGTGTTAAATAAGTTTGAATACACTTTAAAAACATTGTTTAAGCACCTTTATGACATATTAGCTGGGAGCACTCCCCCCCCCCCCCCTTTCCTCCATTGTGCTGTATGGCGAGCTTGAGACGTTTCTCAAAAAAATTGCACGCGGCATGCATCATGGACGCCTTGATCGCTAAATCGGGTCGTGTGCAAACAGCAACGTAGAGCAATGCTCCCACAAGGCTCTGGTATTTGTCGATGGTCAACATTTCCTCCTCCTTTTGCTCTATGGTGATGAACCCGGAGTCCATCGGAATCGGTGAAGATTTTGCTTGTTCCATCTCAAACGTGGTCAGCATCTTCGAAATGTACGTGTCTTGACACAATAGGAAACTTCCATCAGCATCACGTTCAACACGAATCCCAAGGTAGTTGCTTACATCACCTAGACACAAAATCTTGAATTTCTGCTCCAGGTGCTTCCGTACTTGCTTGTACTCCTTGACGCCGTCGGTGACGATCAACATATCATCCACATACAGTAGGATGAAGGACAGCTCACGGCCGGTCTTTACGAATAGACAGCTATCGGCTTCCGTTGCTTCGTACCCCAGCTTCTTCAGAACGTCGGTAATGGTCTTGTTCCAAACCCTTCCTGCTTGCTTCAGGCCGTACAAGCTCCTCCTCAAATAGCATACATCCGTTGGACTTCCGGTATCGTACCCTGGTGGCTGACGCATGTAAATTGACTCCGAAATTTCTCCATACAGATACGCCGTCTTGATGTCGACATGCTTCACCTGCATCTTTCGGCGTGCTGCTACCGTCAGGAGCGCCCGGAACGTGGCGTGTTTTGCAACCGGCGCGTAGACCTCGTCGTTGTCAGTACCAAATTTTTGGCTGTACCCTTGAGCGACAAGTCGGGCCTTGTATCTTGCTACATTCCCGTCCTCATCCAGCTGCTTCTTGAAAATCCACCGGCAGCCTACTGGTTTCCGATTGGTGGGAGGGCTGACGATATCCCATGTGGAGTTTTCCTGCAGCGACGTATACTCCTCGTCCATCGCTTTCAGTTTTCACGCTCTGCACCCGACAGTGCTTCTGCTAGCGTCGTCGGCTCGAACGATTGCTGACTCATCTGCTAGCTGGTTTCAGTGAATCTGTTTGGCGGTACCCCTTTGGTTGACCAACTTGAGGCACGTATCGGGATACACGTGGACAATGGATCTCTCGGTGCGTTGAGGGGACGTTCATCGGCATTGTGCTGCTCGGTGAGCGTAGCGTCCTCGTATGATTCGTTGGATGTATCGTATTGATCCTCTTCCGTTTCGGATTCCGACACAAGTTATTCCTCATCGTCAGTTGGCTCACCGAGAACGTCCCCTGCAACGATAGGAAAATTATTAGTTTTTGAATTGTCGGTCAACGGGAAGTCAATGTTACTCCTTTGTCATCTTCTTCGTCCTGGAAGCTGCATGTCGGCAAAAATCGAGCATCTCTGCTATTGATAATGTGTCCAGTGCTTCTGTCCAGGAATCGATATGATTTTTGTTGCACCGAGACTAACGAAAGTCATCTTCTGCGCTGCTGCATCCAACTTTGTCCGGTTTTGCTTCGGGATCCACACATAAACGTCTGCACCAAAAACTTGAAGGTGACCCAGGTCCGGTTTTTCTCCCCACCATGCTTGTTAAGGTGTGGTCTTCAATGAGCTGGTCGGAAGTCGATTTGGAAGATAGTTTGATGTGTTCATAGCCTCCGCCCAGTACCTCGTCGGAAGCCTTGCATCCAGCAGCACACACCACGCCATTTCGTTCAAAGAGCGGTTCTTGCGTTCTGCTGTCCCGTTCTGTTGCGGGGTGTGTGGAGTAGTGAACTGCTGCCAGATTCCTTCTTTCTTGAAAAAAAACTCTCCAGTGACCTGTTCTTGAGCTCACCACCATTGTCGGAACGCACAATCTTCGGCGGTCGGCCAAACGTCATCTTCACTTCCATCACAAAATCTCTCATTTTCTCCTCAGCATCCGATTTTTCCCGCAGGAAAAACACATTTGTGTAGCGAGAATAATTGTCGGTGACGGTGAGATAGTACCGAAATCCTCCTGGTGTGATATTCTTCATCGGATCACACACGTCCACGTGGATGAGGTCCAAAGGCTCTTTCGATCGTTTCTTAGACTTCTTCGGAAACGGTCTCGGAAGTCTCGCCAATTTTCCTTTTTGACAGCACTCGCAAACAGACCGTATACCACAGTCTTCGATTTTCATTCCGGTTACTAGCTCCTTTTTCACCAGCTCCTGGACAGCATCGTTATCTCGGTGAACCATCTTCCAGTGCCACACGTGTTGGTAGTTTTGCGTGTGTTTTTTATGACGTACAAACCACTGGACACAGTTGCCACTGCTGCAACTTGCGCTCCTTTCATGATTCTGCAATTTTCGGTGTCGAAAATCACCTTTCCGCCTTTCGCTACCAGCTTGCGAACCGAGATCAGATTCGTCTCTAGATTCGGCTGTTTGTACCGAAATACCGAAAAAATGTTTGTACCGTATCTGAAAGCGTAATTGTTCGTTTGTTACCTTCCAGATCGCAGCAGTCCACTTCGCACGTTCCTCTGCCCTTCGCAGCTGTCATCGTCCCGTCGGCTAACGTGACGTTTTCCTTTACTGCTTCGTCCAGCTCAAAGAAGGATTTCCTCTCAGCGCACATGTGCGATGTCGTCCCAGAGTGAACGATCCAGTTTCCGGTTTCACCAGTCCGCCGTGAAAGCACAGTTGTCATTTTTCGCTTCTCGAACCGCCTTTGCTTTGGATGGATTCTTCCGGTGCTCCTGGTCGGTTTTGCTTTTTCCGCTAGCTTCCGACAGTCCCGCTGATTATGACCCGGCTTCTGGCAATAATGACAGACGATTACCTTCTTACCAGATCCAGCCTTCAGAATGGTCTCCGCCTTGTAGCTACCATGTTTCGTCACTCCAACGCGGTCGTCAGCGTGTTGAACGATTTTGGTAGACTACTGAGCACCAACGCAACCTGCAGCTTTTCGTCCAGCTTCAATCCTGACACGGAAAGACGTTCGAAAACTTCCTCCATTTCGTTCACGTGCTTCTCCATGTCCTCGCCGTCACAGTACCGTTTGGAAATCAAGTTCCTTCGATGTGAACGTCGGCTTCTCGAAATGGTCCTTCAGCTTGTCCCACGCTTCACGAGCCGTTTTCGTCTGCTTGATGAGACCATGCTGGTTTGTCTCCATCAAAAGACCGATTGTCGCTCGTGCACGCTGCTCCCCAGAGTTCCAGGCTTCGATAGCGGCCGCATTTCCTGGGTCACGCTACGTCGCAGCTTCTGGTCTTACCCCGGTCACGTATTTCCATAGATCTTCACGAATCAGCAGCAGTTCGGTGTTGAACTTCCAGCTGCTGTAATTCGTTCCGTTCAACTTCGGGACTTGAATTTTCTCCATTTTAACTGGCTTCAATGAAAACTTTCTTCCGTTGTTGATCCGTTTCTTGGCAGCCCAAGCGCTGGGCCCATAGCCTCTTGGAGGTTAAAGAGAAGTACAACCTGCTTGGTTGGTGGTCTAACAGTAAAGGTGCCGCCACACGGCGCATGATATTTATGTTATAGTTCTCTCCCAAGTAACACAGTTTCGTGCATTGATGTTGAGTAAACTTCTTTACAACCAAATTCAGTTATATAAAGGTTATATAAACTTTTATATAAAATGTGTGTTGCTTGGGCTATGACATAGCCGATATAGATTTCTATATCATAGTTCTATGAGATTTGGGAAACCATTTTCAAAAAATATGAGCTATAATTGAATAGTAGCTATGTAATAGAAAACTATGAAGTAGTGCTATAAAATAGCATTTTTGAGTGTACACACGATTAAACTTTTTGTGTATTTTTTTCGCTTAATGATCCGGGCCCATCATAAAAAAAATAATTGCAGGAAGTAAAAATATATGGGATTAGAGCTAATTGGGGATAAACTCTTTTTGTAGGGTAATTTGAAGAGATAATTTCCTGGCAGTGCTGAGATTTGTTATTGTCGTTGACAGACTTTCGTGCGATATTGACAAAATTGATGCTCAATTGATTGATAGACATGATTCTCAAAAAGCCCTTCGTCAAAATCTCATTAATTTTTCGTCAATGACAAAGATTCACCTGGTAGCCAATAGTGAGGTGAAGTGACAGTGAAGTGATGGTGAAGTGACAATTTTTACCTCGAATGAGGTGAGTCTCCGTGCAAATCAAATGGAGAGTCACCTCACCTGAGCTGACAATTGTCACCTCACCGGTGAGAGCGTGTCACTCCACCTCACACGCCGTGCAGAATAGGCCTACTAGGATCAGTTACATGAATTAACCACTTTTACGGATGTTCCGGATCTTCCACAGGACCAGTCTAGTGACTTACCGGAAACTGACTCTTCCCAAAAGGTGGCCAACTATCTGCTTAACAACTTCATCAAAGACATCAGAAAGTTATCTCTACAAATTGCCGAATTAATTTGAAGTTGTGACCGGAACATAGACCCTGGAGACCACGTGATCTTCCATTGGAACATCCGTAAAAGTGGTAAATTCATGTACTGATCTTCAACATCCACGGTTTTTTTCGAAACCTCTCATAGAAATCTTATCATAATATGGAGTTATGACCGAAAATTGGTCACTGGAAATCACGAGGTGGTCCACTAATACATCCGAAAGTGGTCATTTTATGAAACTGATCTTAGAGCTCCGCGTTTTTTTTCAAAACCACTCATAGACGCCTTATCAGAATTAATGCAACGTTGTGACCAGAATATAGACACTGGTGACCACGGGATGGTCCACCGCAAAATTTAAAACATCCATAAAAGTGGTCAATTCATGAAACTTATCCTACGTTCTTTTCAAAGCCATTCATTGACATCTTATTAATATGAATTCGGAGTTGTGATCGGAAAATTGACTCTAGGGTTCATGAAACACAAAACCACTCATTGGCATCTTATCAGAATCAATTTGGAGTTATGACCATAAATTTTATCCTGGGGACCAGTGCACAAAGGTCCCCAAGCCGTATTTAGGAAGACAAAAATATTTGCGCCCCAAACCATCACTTTTAGGTTTATGGTGTCTTGAAGAAAGTTTATTCGTATTTTTTGGCCAATCTTTTTATGTTAGTGAATTAAGGGTGCTCCAAAAAATTGGTGAATTGAAAATACAAACTTTTTTAATATTTGAGTTAGACCAATGCAGTGTTTTAAAAAGTTGTAGAACAATCAGTTGCTTAAGACATCAAATTTCTATCTCTTATGGTTCATAACTTATGGTTCCTTTAAGCAAACAGGTTAGGGTGGCCCCTGGAAAATCGGCTTTCTTTAAATATCATTTTATAAGTTCATTTCTCGTAGAAACTTTGTTTTAAATATTTTAAGAACTTTTTATGACGCATATTTTTGCTAAAACAACTTAGTTGATATCTTCTATATTTAAAAAAAGTTATGGCTAGATTTTAGTAAAAAAATTGGTTTTTTAAAATTAATCGCTCACACTGTGTTCTCATCAAAAATGAATAAAAACACGATCTTTCAAAAGAAATCAAAAGTTTGAAAATCGCTTTGCTCCTTTTAGAGATATTGACAATTAAAATAAGAAATCGAAGAATATCTCCATTAACTTTGTAATCAAACAAGATAGCAACATGGTTGCGTCATTATAAGTTCTAAATGTGTCCAAAACAACGTTTTTACGAAAAATGAACGTATCTGTTTTTTAGAGGCAACCCTAACCAGCTTGTTTAAAAAAAATAACTCATGAACCATAAGAGATATAAATTTGGCGTATTAAACAAAAATCCTTCGAATTGATTGTTCTACAACTTTTTAGAACATTGCATTGGCTTATCTCAAATAATAAAAAAAAAGTTTGCATATCCAATTTACCAAGATCCTCAAGATCGACGGAAAACAAATCAAGAAAAAAAAAAAACAATTCCGTATTATTCAAAAACTCTTATAATTATGAATTCGGAGTTATCATCGGAAAATAAACCCTGGAGACTATGAATGTTTCTCATGAACATCACATCCGCTCCTCTGGAAGATAATAGACGTGTCTTCAGAATGAACTCGGAGTTGTGACTGGAAAATGGACCCAGGGTCCATTGGATGGTCCTCCGGAATATACGGGACATCCGTTAAAGTGGATCGTTCAAGAAAACTGATCTCACCACTCTATGGTTTTTAAGAACTGCTCAAAGACATTATTTTTCAATTTATTATCATGGATGATTTCTAGGTGGTATTTAAGTGTTTAATAACTTCTAGGTGCCTTTAACAAATTTTTTGGAATTCTTGGATTTCTTTCTCTATACTTCTTAGAGATCTTTCTTTTGAGTTACAAGTTAACGAGGTACTATATTTAATGTTTATAATTTAAATTCATCACATTAAAATTGAACCAATAAGCCATTTTAAAATTCAGTCTTATTGAGTTATTATTCATATTAATTTATGAGTGGTTTAAAAAAAAACACGGAGCTCCAGGATCATTTCCATGGATTGACCACTTTTACAGATGTTCCAGAACTTTTAGTGGTCCATCCCGTTGTCCCCATTATAAATTTTCTGGTCAAAATTCCGATATGATTGTGATAACACAGACAAACAGACGTAACTCTTCATTGTGTATCTTCGTTCACGAATTTAATAGTTGATTTGAATATTATCAGTTCCCCGAACTAATCGCCGCAGCGCTGGCATCGGATCACTTTGACGTTTTTATATATTCTATAGAACTTTTATGCAATATTCTTTACGAGTTCGCAAGCAAGCTTGTTTTCCGCGAGAAGCCCGAGAGATATCGTTACTGAGGTCCTATGTTTTGAGATACTATCCCAAGTAACAATTCAGTAACCATTTGGCATCCACTCTGATTTATGATGGTTTTATAACGGCAATGAACAATCCATTTAGGTAAAAACAGCATTTCAAAGTGTAAACCACCCCTACTAAGTAATTCAGTTTTTTGCTGTTTTAAAAACCTTTTATAGGCTGGCAAGAAAGTCAAAAACTGTCTTGTTTTAAAATAAATTTCAATCAGTTCTCAATCCCTCCTTAAACTGTTCTGTAATTCAAGCATAAATATCATTCGCAATTGTTTATTAATGTCGTGATAAAATACTTTATAAACGTGTTCTATAATTATAAAAGCAACCATACAACCATTAGGTTTTGCATTAGAGCAAAAAGCATTTATTGTTGCTGGTTAAAGTGCATCATAAACTCCCCAATTACTCTGGTTACAAATTGAGCTTAAAAGATGGTTCCTCATAGTTAATAAAATCCAAATTTATGACAAGAAAATCTCGAAGGATAGACGAAGTAGGATGAAAAATTCTAGTCGATTTCAGCAAAATTTACTTCTTTAGAAGAACCAGCACACCATCAACGACTGACCATCTGGCGGAGAAGAACAAACTGAGCGGGCCCCTCAAATTCATAAAACATTGTCGAAAGTTTAAAAAACATACCAGCCTTCTCCACATCTTGCGAAAAGATGACAACCGACAGCAAACCACTGAAACTGTTAGTTAGCGGAGATTAGCTGGCTTCCGATCCATAGCAGCGATTTTATTCGGCGAAAGAATCAGCTCTTCGAAAATTTCATTCAAGCGTACATCCTTGCATCGTTGGATGGTGCACTTCTGTAACCATCCGGAAAAAGGGGATCTTTCTCGGGAACGATTGCGCTTCCAGTTGTTCGAAATGTGAAATGTTGTGAAACAGTATCGCAAACTATCTGAGTAACTGCTCTCAATCTATCGGGAGGAAACCACCTGGAAGAACCCTGGATCCCACAGCGCAACTATCGAAAGATAAACAAACTTTGACGTTTAACTTTTTGCAGGCAACTTTGCCTCCATAAATGCTGCCATAAATCTGAACGGGTTAGGATCAAGCAAAATGGCTTCAGATAAATACAATTAAGCCTGCAAGTTTTCTTCATAAAAGCCATTTTAAAACCTTATGAATTTGTTAAAGAATTCTTGAAAGCAAAACAACTTTTTCACAAATGACCCATGAAAATCAACTTTTATGCCACCGCCATGTTACAATTAGTTTGCTTGTTTTTTACAATCTTCGATTTTCAATCTATATTTCCTTAGATATAACAATATTTTGGTAAATTTAGCACTGAGAAAACATTTAACTGCGAAAATAATAAAAAAAAATATCGGCCAAGCTCGATCTGAAGAATTTACATTTTTTTTCTCAATGTTAAATAATTAGTCAAATCGACGTTTTACGAGGGTTGATTTAATTGTTTCAATGTTTTCACGTATATTTCACATAACATTTATTATGGCACTTAAAAGTAGGCCACTTAATGAGAACTTTTGTAATAATCGATTTTTATACCATCAGTTTCTATTTTAATTATTTAGATAAGATTGGATTCATAAATCCTTTTCTATCTTGATTGATGCTCGGAAAGGGTTTTTATTGTTGCTGAATAGCTTTTATTGTAGCTTTCAAATGATTCTCAATGCGTTCGTCATACAACCTTTTGCAGTAAATCAATCTTGAAGAGCTTCGAGAATACACCCTTCAGAACCTTCTCCAGGGTGGGCCAACTATGCATTGTCTAGTCTTAGAGAGGTTTTATTAGATGTATTAATGACAAAATAGCCTTGACCAGGGTTTTATGAATGTTGTTTTATAGTTGCTTTGTAGTATTTCATAAAACTTGAAATGTTACTTAGGATGTTTCCAAGAAATTTTTTTCAAAGAGTTACGTCTGTTTGTCTGTGGTGATAAGACGTTTATGAGTGATTTCTACCGTAGAGCTCTACGATCATTTTCATGAATTGGTCACTTCAACCAATGTTCCGGATCTATAAGTGAACCATCCCGTGGTCCCCAGCATCCCTTGACCAAATTTATTTTGATAAGATGTCCATGAGAGGTTTCTAAAAAAACACGGAGCTCTAGGATCAGTTTCATGAATTGACCACTTTTACGGATGTTCCGGATCTTTTAGTGGACCATCCCGTGGTCCCCAGTATAAATGTTCTGGTCACAACTCCAAATTTATTGTGATAATACGTCTATGAGTGGTTTCTAAAAAACCGTGGAGCTCTACGATCAGTTTCATGAATTGAGCACTTTTCCGGATGTTCCGGATCTTTCGGTGGACCATCCCCTAGTCTCCAGAGTCCATATTCCGAACACAACTCTGAATTCATTTGGATAAGATGTCTATGAGTGGTTTCATAAACAAAAACAAAAACACCGCGCACAGACTGCTGTCAAAAAACTATGACCAATATACTATGAACTATTCCGGCTTGATGGAATAGTTTATAGCTTGCAACTATGATATAGAAACTATCGCTAGACTGTACACACGACAACGAATTCGGCTCTATGTCATAGCTCTAAACTATAACTTGTAAGTCATAACTATGAGCTATCACGTCATAGTTTAGGTGTTTCTATGGGCTATAATATAGTTTTCTATAACATAGCTCGCTATATACTAGAAATAGCCTCCGTGTGGCGGCACCTTAACTAACATTTATTTTCTGAGAGAATACAAATTAATAATAGCATGGCTTGCTTCAATGACGTTCTTGTTTCTACTTCAACATTTTGTTATGGCAAGTTTTGCTATATGAAATGCTCCTCGTGTCTATTAACGAAATTCACATCAAAGGTTGATTGATTGCATTGGAAATCAGTTTGGTACGGCATGTGTGACCAGCATATACCTTCCGGTTGTATGAAACAGGTAAAAAACTATCCAAATCCGCCCATAAAATTTTTTGTTTTGAATTTCTGTATGGCAAAATAGTGAACTTTTCGTGAACATTAACGGCAAAGAACTCACCAACACTGGGAGACCATGAGTTCCTGCCCACCTGTCATAAAAACATCTCGGGTGTAGGCAATCCCGATCGACACATGCAGGTCAGCAGCGGTCCTCCAGATCGAGCGGTTCACCACCTTGATGGCTGCTGGCGTCCTCGTCAAACGCGGCCGCCCGAATCCCGCACAGTCCTTGGCCGAGACCGTCTCCTGGTACTTACGGATGGTGGTATAGATGAAATTCTGCTTGACCACGTGGGATTTCAACTTTAATATGACGTCGCGGTACTCCTTCATCGTGCGCGGTAAACAAACAACAAATGACAGCAAGTCGAAACCGTGTTAGACTATATATGAGGCTAAAGTTGACACCAATACGCACACAATGTGCACCTACACAACGATAAAAAAATATATTCGAATTTATTGAACACCCTGTAAGTGTTTTCATAATAAAAGGACCACCCTTATAATAAATGAATGCACCGCCCAGGTGAAGTTCTGCTTAAGAAATGCTAGTCTTGGTTTAAAAGGATATACATGCAATCTGGAGATGCTCCATATCTCGAATCCTACTGACGAAACAAATTCTAAGACCCTAAGAATCGACTTTCTTTTTAAACAACATTTTGTTTTCGGGATGATACCATATATTTCTTCTTCTATCTTTAAGTCATTCGGCATCCAACCAAAAATTTCTATTTCATATAACCTTGGGAGATTGTTCAGATAAATTAAGTTCAAACTTTCACCGCTGTGTGGCACCCCTAAATCATGTCCGATTGTGCCGAAATTTAACAAAATTTATTTAAATATTTAATGGTCTTTTTTCGAGCCAAAAGACATTTTGGATGTGGCCCGTTTGTAAAATTCAATACGGCCGTTTTCATTGCCACTCTACCCACCTCTAGACTAACATTTGAAAAGGGCATAATTCCAAAATGTAAACAAACCATATTTTGCCACATATACGTAGATAACAGTTCACAAACTACTCGATAAACACGAAAAAGTAGAAGAAAATATCATTTCAAATCATCAAAAACGTTTTTTCTTATAAACACACTAAGAATATTTTACAGATTTCTGTAAAATTTTACCGAAATCTCAACAGCTGTACGTTCGGTAAACAATTTTACAGTTTTCCTGTAATTATTTACAGATATCTGTGAAAAATTCACAGATATTTGTGAAAAATTACAAGAAATCTGCGAAACTGTTTACCAAACGTTCAGCTGTTGAACTTGAGATTTCGGTAAAATTTTACAGATTTCTGTAAAAATTTCTAAGTGTGAGGCGTATTTCTAACTTTCAACTCTATGATGCATCTGGTTGTTACGCCTACTAATTAAAACAATATAATTACTACTAATTATATTGTTTTAATATGCCAAACGTACTGATTCGGTAGTATCTAGTCACGCCCGATTCATTTGAGATACATCCGATTGATATTTCACGTGTAAACAACGAACAAAAAGAAGGCAAAAAAAAAATCTCCGGGCGTAATTCCACTCTCACAATATTTGCGAACGAAAAACCAAGGCGGAACAACAAACAAAAAATCCCGAGGGTGTATTTCCACGGCGTATCACCAGTGTTGGCAGTTCAAAGGATGGAAAAGATCCGGGGGTAACAACATGTAAATTATCAGGGCGTATGATGTTTATTTCTCAATTTCACGACAAAGAATTTTTTTTTAGTTCTTAGTGATGCATGATGATATTAACTATATGCATTTTAACTATATAGCTTGACATTAAATCATCCAGAAAACGGAAAGTCGTGAAATAGGATTAATTTTTAGGTCATCAAAATTCGGAAGCGATTTTCTCAATATGGTCATTTTGAAGTTACGCCCTTTTCAAATGTTAGTCTAGAGTTCTCCGAAGCAGCAGCAACTGCAACAGCAGTGATCACCGGGCACAAAAGGGCACATAACTTCGAACATGTTTGTTCAGAGAATTCAATCACGCAATTCCTCCGAAGTCGTCTGATGTTCGTCTCTGCTGGAATTGGTATAAAAATCTCGCAGAGCGAAGTGCGAAATTCCCATCATTTTACACTTCAATTAAAACGTCCATCCCAGAGCAAATCTTTCGTCGAAACAATGATGATATCAGTGCTAACATTTGAAAACGGCACAAAAGCCATTTGTAAACAAATGGTTTGTGGGCCCTTTACTCACTACTTGAAGTACACCCACGCGACACAACAGCAACATCGGGTAGGGGAAATTTTCCCCTTCCTGACGATGCTGTTGGTTTGCGTGGGCGTTCTTCGGGTAGCGAGTAAAGGGCCCACAAACCATTTGTTTACAAATGGCTTTTGCACCGTTTTCAAATGTTAGCACTGATATGCCCACGAGGGTCCTCACCGCCTACCCGGGCAACGAGCAATTTACGAAGGGAATCGATTTCAATTTGCTTCGAGTTGAAAGCGCGATTGGCAGCCCTCATCACCGCACCGGCGCTGTTATGCAATAATTTCACCTAATGGATAATCGATTCGATCGTTTACAAATTCAATCGTAATTGGCATAATGCATGTTCGATAATAATCATCAACCGCAGGGATGGCATTTGAAAGTGCATTCGTAGCGGCGAGGATGGTTTTGCATAAGTGCATGGGTGCATATGCTCTTACTTGGGATCCCATTGATTATCGCATTCATATGGAATTCGTATCTGTGCTTATTTTGATAATTGATCGCTTTCGTGCTTGAACTAGTTGTGATTAAGAGATATTAGAGAATCAAATGTTTTAAACAATCTGACTAGCACCAAGTACAGCTTTATCAGTACGGTTAAATAGGTCTTAAGTGAAGACAGTTCCTTATGATTAAATAAAGACCACTCTGACTGGATATCTTGGAAGACTATTGAAAGTTGAATTATATTCCAGTGGTTCTTCAGCTGACATTCAACACAAGTGCCATTTGTCTCAAAGAGCTAACAGCATTAATGGAGGCGTCCAGTGGATAAGAAGAGCAAAGTGGCGCAATTATTATGACACATCTGAATGCATGTGGTTTCAGCTTGAAGTCTGGAGTGACTGATAGGATGATCATTTCACCAATTTGCTTGAATGCAATGTTCCAAGCCACTGGATCACAGTCAGTGGATTAGAGATAATAACGCGTTGAAAAATGTGTGCCTCAAGTTGCTCAAATTGCCTGAAGTGGCTAAAAGAGACGAAGTAAATGACACAAGCAATCCTACCCCTTGAGAGGAGTGTAGTAGATGTTTGATCTTCTAAATCATTTTCTTAACCCACTACGTGTCAACAAAGGCTTCTCGCCTGCGCTCAAGTAAGTGTTTCTGGAGTTCTTTTGCATTAATTGCATGGTTCTTTGATATGAACTAGAGACCTAATAATCACGTATAAAAAGGATTATCTTAATAATGTCTAAAATATTTTTCTCATATATAATTGCATTTATTGAACCATATAACAAATGTTCAGTCCATATTGTCATGAATTATTCAAATGTTATTCTAGAATTTTTTTACCCCTCCCTAGTCCGCAAACTGATACATCATGATTGTAATCATAAAGCAAACATCGTTCGGCAACAACTGTGACCATCAAGCCTATACGCTAAGAAAAGATAACCCAAATGTAGGTTTAGTCAACCCAGACTGGGTGTAAACCGGACATCCTCAAAATATGGGTACATTTTCAACCTAAAATATGGGTAAATTTAAATAAAACTTGCATAAAACTGACTCATATATGGATCATATTTACCCATTATTTGGGTTAACAAATTCATCCATTTTCAGAGTTTGTCCGGTTCCCACCCAATATGTGTAATCTCTTTGAGCAATCTGGGTAAACTGATCATAGTGTGTAAGCAAGTAAGGCATCAGACGCGACAGCAACGACATCGAGAGAAATGCCTGCGAATAAAAAATCCTCTACCCAAGGACATGAACATGCCAGTGTAATGTGACTTTCTCTTTGTTTGATGAAAACGCCAGCATGAATGATAATGATATCAACGCGGAAAATTTACGACCCAACATAAACGTCAGCCGGTATCATTGTTTGCAGAATTTCCACTAAACTTAACGACACTGGCTGACAAACATTTTTCTTGGGTTGACTTTGCTTTCCTGGCCGACAAGCGCTTGTCTGGAACACAAAACTAAACGTTGACAGCAACTCCCAACATTGTATCACATTTCTCAGCGGAGCAAATCATAAACTGCCGATGAATTATTCTCATTATTTCAGTGACAGCTCGAACCTTGAAGATTCTCTGAAGTCAATCTCAAACATCACCGAGAGGCGTCAGATCATGAAGTGCACCGCAAACAAGACCGATAAAATGTAATCAATATTAATTAGCATCTGCTGTCGCAATAAACCATACCGGAGAAGACGACGCAGGCCGATAATGGTGTTGACATTTTCCGTTTGATTGAACTCCGAGAACGAGCGAGCGACAACGTGTGTACCGCCACGCTGCCGCAGTGTTTGCCGGGGCTTCTGGTTAATTATATCACCCATTTGGTTGGCAAGAGAGAACCCGGGAGCGGAGCGGGTTGATTCAAGCAAAACCACAACGCGGGTCTTAATCTCGGTTCTAATCCACGTCTGATGACAGAACGGTGGGAGGGATAGTAGTGAGAAGTTAGATGGCAGCACAGCGAGCGAGAGCCCGTGCTTACAAGATGCTTACGGAGAGATTGAGTTTCAGCTTCAGTTTAAGCTACAACCTAGCAGCAACGAGCAGCAGCTGTGGTTTTTGCGGTGGCATTCGAAGGAACGAGTTAATCGAGCAATGACAGAATGGCCTTTATTTGTCTTCTCCCGAAGAAGCCCCTAGGAGCGAAATGAACTACGAGATGATTTCTCAGTGAAAATACAGTAATGATCCGATTTTGTCAGCCCCTCCGAGCATCAGACTTTTGTCCAGAGCTGCGGAGTTGGTGGAAAATATTCCGACTCCGACTTTGACTCCGACTCCTCAAAAGGTTGTGTACCGAATCGGACTACGACTCCTGGACAGTATATTTGTAGAAAATTATTGATTTATTTGGGGTTTAAGGAATGTCACCATGATATCAATTAACTTGAAATTTCCTGAGAAGATTCTTTAGAGAGTACTCAATATTTATAGGATATTTAAAGGATTGAACAACTGCAGATGCCTTGCCAAATAATCAACTTGCTAGCGAATTTATCTGCAAAGACAAATTTGAATTTATCCGGAGAGTCCCCCTAACGTTTAGCAAAGTAAAATTTTTGGTCCGAGATTTGTCCAAAGTCCATGTTTATGTAAGTTTCATCGTCCATCACCCCCGATATTTGTCAGAAAACTTACTACTAACCAGAGATGCCAGATTTTTTTTTCCGAAGTCTGCGAAAAATGTCTGTGAATTTCAGAAACGTCTGTAATTGGGATGCATAAATTAGCAGAAGCTTTGCGTGTGGGAGTCATTATAGTCGCTATATTTATAGTCTGGCGACTAGAACTTCGGGAACCAATTAAGCTGTCAAATAGCGAAACCAATTGAGCATATCACGGCCAACAACAGAAAAGAGCACATTAGCTTTTAATGCCTGTACTCGAAAAAAATGCACCAGACAAAAGTGTAACAAATACATATGGATTATGTTTCGGCATAATTACTTTATTCAATTTCCTTTCCATCGCTGAAGCCCGCACCTTTCCCTTAAGACCCCTCATTACATTTTGTGCAATGGTGGAGCCGACCTTTTTGGTCACTTTCATTCATTCTTTCTTCAACTCCAGCTCGTTCTTATACACCCAAAATCCACCGGACGAATCTCTGGTGAATTTGGGGGGTTGGCGGTTTTTGGTACAAAAACAACGTTATTGTCTCTGTACCAATCCAACGTCAATCGCGCGTAATGGCATGATGCCAGGTCCAGCTAAAGTAATGCCTCGCCTCCGTGGGACCGCAGGAAGGGCAACAAACGCTTCTGGAGGCACTCGGTGCGGTAACAACAGCGCGTTGATGGTACCCATTGTGATGTACGGTTTACTCAGTTTACCGCACTGGCATATGGCCTGCCAGAGCAAGTATTTTTTGGCAAATTTGTCCACTTTCTTCTTCCGTATGTCTTCCGGAACATCAAACCGTGATTTGGCAACGTAGAACTCCAGCCCCGGTATCTGCTTTGCATCTGCCTTGATGTAGGTTTCGTCATCCATAACCACACACATCGGTTTGGCGGGATTTGGCCGCCGTGTTTTGTTGATCACGCCGGTTCGGTGCCTTCCGGACCTTGAATACACGAAGCCCTGCTCGTTTCATGGTTTGCTGAACGAACCAGGTGGAACACTTTGCCTTCAGAGCCGCGTCGCAAATTGAAAGGTTCGGATTACGCTTGAAATAATCCAACACCTTCCGGGCCTTCACAGGGTCAGCTGTCTTCGATTTTCTTCCACTTCTAGCCCGCCGCTCAGTCGTCTGGGACTCCTTAAACGATTTTACCACCCGAGACACAGTTGTATGGGTGATTCCCAGTTGTCTTCCGATCCATCTCATGGCAGTGATGCCACATATACAGATTTATCTGTAATCATACAGATTTTAGTCAATATTTTGAAACAGATATCTGTATATACAGATTACAGATTTTTCAAAAATATACAGATTTTTCAGATTTTTCAAATAAAGGGAAAATATGTTTTACTATTTTTTATATATTTAATTACGAATAATAATCTTTTATTACTTTTGAACAGCTTGAATTCAATCTGAACATCAAACCCAAATCGTCTTTTTCACTAAATCATTGTATTAGCTTCGAATGGACTTGAAATCTTTTGAGTGGACCTCTGATGTTCAGATGCTCTGATTTCTCGTTGGAAGAAATAGTAGTTTCCCTTTCTTTTTGTTGAAGAGTCAACTAGGTATATTGATATTTGATTAACAAAATTTCAGAAATAAAGAATATTGCAAGGGGCAATCAAATCTGCACACTGTGCCGAAACACAGCAGGACACATTGTTAGGCACATTAAGGCACAATTTGACCACTGTTTAGCGTTAACATTTTGCCAATCGTTTTTAAGGTTTACTACTCGAAGTACTCACAAACAAAACTAGTGAGAGAATGTCATACATAATACTGGTGATACAAGGATTCAATCAAGAAGTTGTAAACGACAAACGGATACCCACCGGTGTTGGGGATCATTCGAAAAATTCTGTAAGTATTGTCTGAATCGTGAACCTCTTCAAACCTAACAAAACTAAGCCCGTCTCTTCCGAATCACAGTAAAAATCACAGCGGATCGTGTTTTCATCTAGAACAGCTTCTATCGGGGCCTCACTTCAGTCGAATTCATCTATGTATACCATGGCCGGTCCAGAGTGTCTTGTCGATACGGCAGTCAAGACGATTGAAACGGGTTTCCTCTAGAGACGATTCGTTTTCGATTGAGGATGAAATCATTGCGAAAAATGCCCGATGGTTGCCTTTGATGATAAATTTGAACGGCCACACCAACAATTTTATCAATATCAAGCAAATGGATCCCAACTATACAACAGGGATGGCAGAATACCTACACTATGCTGTTATTCGTATGAAAATAAGAGTACCATGCATCCTGCGAAGATCGGATTTAATTGTAGAACGATGAGCATCGGGCATCTATAGTTTGATGAGTCTTCATATTCACTATTGGAAAAGTTCACCAAAACGCACTAGGACTCACGAACTTTTTCCTTGATGAACTATGTGAAATATTGTGAGAAATGTTCCAATGCTGTTCACATTCTAGCCCACATGCTGTCCCACTGGAGGCTTTATTCAAGAACACACTTCTTATTTTTTAACACAACATTTGATACTGTCGTGTGTATCCAATCTCGAAGCGTACAACAAAGGATCAGAGCAAAATCTTCTGCGAGAGTTGAGGTACATCAACAATTTTGAACAATAAAGAAGAAAACAACCTATCCTAGGGGCGGCCAGATTTGCCTCCCGGTCTTGCTGAGTATCTTCGGGACGGAAATTTTCACATTTATTCTTGTCAGTCATTAGTCTTAATTGGTGTGGTCTTTGATAGGACAACCACAGGACTTTAAAGCGGTGTCCATAGAATATTGAAAGGTGTATCTGTAATGCTATATGCTCTTAAATCACGAATCACCCACGTTTGTCATCTGTGTGGAGCTGACTAGATTGGGCGGTATCTTCTCGAGTTCTATACAGATCTAAGGTAAAGTGCTTCCGCTGAAGTCTGTGGTCCTATTTTCAACGTATGACAGTTCTTCAGGGGAAGGCATCATAGTCAACGATACGATAGACTTGGGTTATATCTTTGAGGACACGCACTTCTGAGTCGATCAGATGATTTAAAACTCGTTCGACGATGTTGCTTCAAGCGTTGGATTGAACTATGCTTGAACACCGTATTGGTTTGATGGTTTGCAGTTCCTTTTCCACCTCCCGACCCGCTAACGATCTAATGAGAATGGAGGGGAATGTCTACCATGATCCATCAGAGAAATTGAGAATGTAAACAAAATTACAAAAGTCATAACTTTCAGGGTTGCCAAACACCTTGATAAGCATACTTTAATTGTCCTTGATAAGTACGTTCGGCACAGCGCTTGGCACAGGTTTTGACACAACTAATAACTCGGCACGAATTAAGGTGTGCCGAGTTGAACACCCCTTGGAATATTGCATACAATTCAACTAAACTTTCAGTAAAAGTTTTGTGTTAAAACTTATTGAAAAATTACGGAGTGGAAAAAAAGCAAATGTCCAGATAAAGGTTTTCGTAATTACAGACATACAAAAAATTAAATTCAAAAAATTGTGATAGTTTCTTCATTAAGAAAATCTTCAGCCGGAAACAAATTCGCCTCTGACAACTGGAACTTAATGTTTTATATTTTCAATCTATAGAAAAGATACACATTGCTTAACAAAAATTTTGTAGAATTTGGGGATTTTTCAAATAGACAAATTCTTCAGAAAGCAACCATTAGTAATTTTTCAAGATTCTAAACTTTGAACAAAGTCCTTCTGAACTATGAATTAACTCAATGGAGATTTATGTAAAGCTGCACTAAGACCATAATAAAGAAATTTTACAGATTTGTTTACAGATTTTTGTGAGTCAGATACAGATTAAAAAGATTTTTTTGTGATGAAAATACAGATTGAAAATCAAAAAAATGTGGCATCACTGTCGCATGGTCGCAGTTGGATTTTCCATGACGGCGCGCAAAATTCTCCGGCGATTTTCTTCTTGTTTCGACGACAGCTCAATAACCACTGAACCGATTGTTATGAAATTTTGCACATGTTAACAATTCACTCCAAACCCAGATTTTCATAAATTTTTACCCACGGATCAAAAAGTTACACACGGATAAAAATTGTGCATTTTTTTCGAGTACAAGCCTTGCGAACAAATCTTCAGAAATCTTTTTCTTGCGACTTAAGGTTCGCATACGCAATACAACACCATCATCGAATTGGAAAGAGTTCCACCTACCCGATGCTGCTGTTCATTTTCATTCAGTTGGCTAAGAAATAACTATCACAGTGTTGTTTTTTTTTAAAGTTGGTCTACAATATGTAGAATTGGTTCCGCGTTTTGATAAATCGAATTTCTATCCGCCATACTGTAAGTTTAGCGACTATAAGGGTCATGAGATAGATGCGAAATTTGACATGTCATGCTCGAGCAAAAAAGACCTGTTTTTAACGAATTGAACCTAACTGGAGTTGGGAATGCATCCATTTACGCAGTATACGTTAAAAGCAATTAATAAAAAGATAAATTTCGATTACACGACCAATTAGGTCGACTCAAAGTTAAGATCAGTTCACTCATATTCTTGAAAACGTAGTTAACTCATAGACTGAGTAAACTTTCCGAGCTTTTACAGGAATTTGTTTTCTAATATGAGCAACATTTCGATGTACATATGAAATAGTTTCCATTGGGAATGTACATAATATTTTTCCATTAACAAACCAATGATATCTATCTGAATTTCACATAACATTCATGTGATCACATAAGTTCTATATGATAAGTCAATTAAATTTCATTTGACACATAAGGTTCATGTGATTTTGTGGTGCAATTTCCAATTATGATGTCGCAAGAAAGTTATGTCAAATTCTAATGAATATTGGATATGTGATTTATTCTTTGAGTGTATACTTCTATAATGAGTAAATTTTTCGTCGGAAGCCGGCGCCGGTGGTGTAGTGGTAAGCGTGACTGCTTTCTAACACCCCAATGGGTCTGGGTTCAATCCCAGCCGAGGTCGGTGGGATTTTTCTGAGGCATAAAAATCTCTGGTCACGTCTTCCTTCGGAAGGGAAGTAAAGCCGTTGGTCCCGGCCCATGTGTGTTGTGAATGGGTGCGATATCCTACGCAGGTGTGGAAGCTGCCTTCCTGCACATTCGGTTGCCGTCAATGGATGGCAATCGATGTCCGTTGGTGATTGGCACTAGATTGCGGAACAGAGACCGACGTTAAATAAAGGAAAGAAGAAGAAATTTATCGTCGATTTTTGTCAACTTCGAAAGTTTTATTCAGTCTATAAGGAAATTACGTTTTCAAAAGTTTGAGTAATTAAAACTTGAATTTGAGTCAATCTTATATGCCATTTAGTGTGAAAATCCGTTAATTTCTTAGTATTGGTCCTTTTGCACGCCAGCAGCGGGGGAACGAGCACATCTTAGTGAGAGATTCAACTTTCAGCGACCTAAATATGGAGAAATCGACAATCAAAAGAGCCTATTAATACGATTCTAAACACTTTGTGCTCAAAAAGTCTTGATGAATCGGGATCAGGATCAGTGCTGAGATTTGTCATTGTCATTGACAGACTAGTCACTAGTCATTCTCAAAAAAATCTTCAGCAAAATATTTTTATTTTTTCGCCAATGACAAAGATTCACCTGGTAACAGAAAGTGTAATTTTGTGCATTCTGTGTCACATTATTGTTATCCAAGGAGTTCAGGACGTAGATGCCTGTTTATTTGACCGGATCCATGTAATTTCGTTGCTCAAGTCATCTAATTTCGTTACAAATTTAGTTAATAAAAAAAACTACACTTGTTCGTCACTGACAGCCTGTGACTGTTAGCTCAAATGAGTCGAAATTTTGCAGCACTAATCAGGGTTGCTGAAACGATTCAGATAGGAAGGAATATCGAAAGCAAGATCTTCGAGAAATGGAGAGTACTGTACAACGAAACCAAGTATGATGAACTGGCGCTAAACATTAACACTGTTGTAACGAATTTGTAAATACAGTTTTAAAATAAGATATATCAAGCAACATATTCATTACATTTTTCAAAATAATTACACACCTGAGGGAGAAAAACTTGGCTAAATTTAATACAATTTGATGATACCAACATTTTTGCCTTTCTCGTACACCAAGTTGTACTGAAAGGCTTGATATCACTTGAAAAACACAATTTCGTTCCAAGACCCGGAAAGACAAATGGCATTTAGCAATAGACTCATCTCAACGGGATCGGAAAATGTTTCGGTATGTGTTCTTTTATAATAAGAAAAGCTTCAAAAGCCCGGCCTGTCACTGTGTTGCGTGTGTGTTCTCGTTCTGGCACAGTGTGGGACTCTTAACCACTAAAACCTTACTCGCCTCTAGCCACTATCCCCCCGGAACTCTCCAAGAGTATTTCGTCTGGGGGGGGGTTCTGTGCTCAAGCACTTCTCTTTAGCTCAGCTAGCCGGCGTTGCTAACTCGCTGATCATCTCTCCATTTTTGCTGCAGCTCCGACAGTATTTGCGTCAATGCCCTGCTGACAACGCTCCACGTCCTCTCATCCTGGCACATTTCACTGACGACATTTCCCGCACTAAGGGCCGGCATTTCCACTCGCACTGCCTCAAATCTTGGGCAGTCGAAAACCATGTGCTCCGGCGTTTCGTCCGCGTCAAGTGGAAGTTGACTTCTCCATGCTTCCTGTTCACCCAGGTCGAAAGAATCGGTATTAGCCTGTGTGTCCATCTGCCGTTCTCCGCTGCGCCCCACTCTTGCTGCCACTTAGCCATCGACTCCGTTCTCACCAATGTCCGTACTCCTCTGGTATCTCTTCGCATATAGCACTCGGTGTCTTCCACCAAGGTGATGACGATGGGTATCATACCGGCGATAACGCATACTGCTTCCGACGTAATTGTTCTGTACGCACTCACGACTCGCATCGCCATGAGGCAGAACGTACTGTTCAATTTTCTTTGATTCTTCTTCGTTTTCAGCGCTGCATCCCAGGCTGGACCTCCGTACCTCAGCATCGACGAAGATGGCGATGGAGAACCAGGACGGTAATTTCAGCCCGCTGAACAGCTTTACAGTTACTGACCGATAGCACTTCCGCTTTGTGGTGGGCTATCTGCAGCTTCGCTCCTTGCATCCAGTTCGAAACCGTGTCGATCGCCTCGGTTGCCAGCATTTCCACCTCTTCCAACGTCTCGCCTACTACCGTCAAGACGACGTCGTCCGCAAATCCTACGATCTCGACTCCTTTGGGCAGCTTCAGCGTTAGCACACCGTTGTACATAGCGTTCCAGAGCGTTGGGCTAAGGATGGAGCCTTGTGGCACACCCATCGTGATCCGGATTGATTTCTCTCCCATGTCTGTCACGTAGACCAGGACCCAGTTCTGGAAGTAACTCCTTATAATGCGACACAGGTAAACAGGAACCCTCAGTCCATGCAGTGCTTCGGCGATGGCCTCCCAGCTGGCGCTGTTGAATGCGTTTTTCACGACGATCGTTATCACGGCGCAATATCGATCTCCTCTCCGCTTCTGTTTGGACGCTTTCTCGGTACTCTCGACCATTGTCCGAATTGCATTCACCGTTGATCTCCCTTTCAGGAACCCGAACTGCCTCACCGAGAATCCGTGCTCACTCTCCGTGCATTTCGTTAGCCTGTTGAGGATGGTCTTCTCCAATAGTTTTCCGACTGTATCCAGCAAGCATATAGGCCTGTACGATGCTGGATCCCCCGGCGGTTTTCCGGGCTTCGGCAGCCGCACTAGCTTCTGTATCTTTCATCGGTCCGGGAAGTGACCTTCATCCAGACACTTCTGCAGCAATATCCTGAACATGTCCGGGAACGTCTGGATCGCCGCCTTCAACGCCACGTTGGGGATTCCATTCGAACCGGGAGTTTTTTTTCGTCTTCAGCCCTTTCGCCACTGCTACGAGTTCCTCGTTGGAGACTTGTCTACCTTGGGTGTTGTAAGCCTCTGCCTTGCCGTACGGTGTAGGTGGCCAGGTCATTGGGTCGTGGGTCTTCGGGAAAAGTCCCTCCTTCTGTATGTGTTTAAATATGTATATATGTATGTATGTATGTATGTATGTTTGTATGTATGTATGTATGTATGTATGTATGTATGTATGTATGTATGTATGTATGTATGTATGTATGTATGTATGTATGTATGTATGTATGTATGTATGTATGTATGTATGTATGTATGTATGTATGCAAGTTCATATGAGTGTAACTCACTCAATTTTCGCAGAGATGGCTTGACCAATTTGAATGGAACAAGTTCCACAAGATGTGTGATCACAATGGCCTCAATCAGATGGGTCTCACGGGAAGTGGAGAGCTTCTGATATGCGCCAAAATGCATCGTGCGATACCTCAAATCACATGGAACTCAATACAATGATTAGTGCAAGTATTTATATTGATTTTCCTCATCCTGTTCCTTTGAAAAAGCTCATTATGGGGATTCCTCTTGGATTCCTTTTGATTTTTTTCACTTTTTTTCCACATTTTTGCGATTCTTATTCAGCACTAAAACTGCAGGAAAATAATAAACAACTTTACTAGGCGATGCATCCGCTAGTGTGCGTACGTTAAACGCCACTAATCTCTATAACAGTGATGTTCGTGTGGTGGATGTAAAAACGCGCGAATTTATAATGCGTGTTGCAATATGCATCGCACGTATAATTTTACGATTAAAGATGTGAAACAGTGTAACCAAACAATTTTTAAATTTTCCCTTGTTTACAAGGGAAAAAAAAGTCTGTAAAAAATTGTGAAAACACTTAAAAGTCTGTAAATGTGTGTAACGAAAAAAAAAATGCCTGTGCAAAAAAATTAAAGTAAATTCACAGACTTAGCGAAAATTTTAGAACTTGTTGTTAAAGACTAGCTGTTGGAGTATTTAAATAGTAATATTGGAGTTTTTAAATAAAAATACCAGAAAAATCGGGATATCGGGAAGGTCATTCTTGTGAAACCGCGTTGAATTTGGTATTAGCGAAGTGGACAAATAATTGGAGTGTAAAGATACGATTGTTGCTGTTTTTTTGATCTAAAACGCGCTTTTGAAACAATTTGTATGTCCTTATTGTTAAGATCAATTAAGCGCTTTGGAATTACGAGTACTTCATAGAAATGCTTTAAAAGCTATTTGTCTGACAGAACTCAACGGACTGTTTTTAATGATTTTGTTTCCAGTCCCGTTGGAGTGCCCCAGGGCAGTGTATTAGGGCCCCTGTTATTTATTATGTATAGTAATTACTTGCGACGTGTTTTACATCTTTTTGCAGATCATACTGAGTTATTCATTGCAGTTCAGGATTAAGATGATGCCTATTTACACTTAAATGAAGATTTGCGTTCTATAAGTAGATGGTTGAAGTATAAGCAGTTCAAATTGAATGCAAGTAAAACTAAATTTATGGTAATTTCGCGGAATCGAGTAAATGAGAACGTCTCTGTTGTAATTGATGCTGAGACTATTGGTCGCGTTCGGGAGATTAAATATCTTGGCGTGATTAATGATGACAAACTTAAGTTCAACTCTCACATTGACAGTTCCATCAAGAAAATTGCCAAGAAGTATGGAATTCTATGTCGACTTAAAAACGATTCAACAATTTCCAGTAAAATACAGCTACAAAAAATCTATCATCTCTCTTCATCTAGACTTTTGCCTTTCCATTTTATTTCTGGCCAATGAAACATAAATATCGAGATTACAGCGCTTGCAGAATATAATAATGTGTTTGTTATTGAGATGTAATAGATTCACTTCCTCAACTTTGATGCTAGACGCCTTACAATGGTTGTCGGTGAAGCAAAGAATTGTATACTTGACTTTGATGTCCATGTTTAAAGTAGTTAACGGTTTGCTGCCTCGATATTTGTGTGATCTAATTGAAAGAGGAAGTGACTAGAAACGCGGTTGAAATAAGAACACCACATTTCTTGACTTGTGCTTCACAAAATTAATTATATTTTAAAGAAAATACATGTTTTCAATTCGATGCCTAGACACATCAAAAGTTCAGCAACACTTACAGAATTTAAAAGACACTGCATTTCACACGTTAAAACTGTCTTTTGAACAGCTATCCAGTGATTTTTTTTATGAATTGACAAATTATGTATCTTGACGAAGTTATCTCTAACCGATTATTTTATATGGATAGCTGTCATAACGACTTTTTAATAATTATTGTAGTACTGCAAAAACTATTTCTGTTCGCCACGATGGTGATGATGGATTTTTAATATTTGATTTAAAAGAAGATTAATTAAAAAAAAAATAGTTTACAAAGGTTTGAGCCTCGCACGTGTATTACGGATATAGAGGACTGAACTTAACATTTGATAAAAAAATGCAATTTTGAAGTTTATTTGGAAGATACCTTGAGTTAGTAGAAAGTTTTCGGGCAAATGTTGAGGTTCGTGAGCATTCCTGACATTGCTGAAAATTATGATAGCATCAGATTGCGGCATTGCTAGTGTAATAGGATACTTTGTTGATTGTTCATTAAATCTTGATTGCTTGTAATACTTATGAATATTTGAGGTGGACAAAAAGGCGAACTAAGAGGTGGATGCCTGAGCTTTTCCACATTTATATCGCTGTGAAGCAACTGTAAACTCTAGAGGGAATTTATATCTGTAACTGAAACCAGTTCGATTTTGTTTGCCAACCTGGTTAAAATGTCATATTTAATTGTCTTAAAGATAAATCGTTTCAGCTGAGCTTTACTTTGGTGCACTAAAACCACTGAAAAAGTACGTAGGTTTTTTCGAAGAACATTAGGAAAGTTTTTCAAAAAAAGGGGCTGACAAAATCAGGTCATTACTGTAGCTCTCCGCATTTGATTAAATTCCACAATATACAATAACTTAAACTGAATCCACGACTAATGACACTCTTTCTTCCCATTTCTCCTTCCAGCTCACCATCGGAACGCTCACGGAAGGGCTGCTGCGGCCATTGGTTCGCCGGGCCACCACTGCGGGCGCTCATCGCGGTGGTGGCCCTGGGCGGTGTGGCGTGCGCTCTCGGGGGTGCAGCACTCGGTGCAACCGGACTCGCCGGCTCACCTACCTCACATCTGACGGCGGCCTTACTGATGATTGGTGAGTACCTACCGGCGCATCGCTCCCATCAAATTAATCGAATTCATGGAGACGCCTGGTGGTTTAGAAAAAAATGACAGCCGTCCAATATATCTAAACTTGATTTTTAAAATGATACGGAGTCCTGCGGGCTGCTTTTTTTCATTCATGGAAACCCCTTTATATCGATGCAGTGCTTTCAGGTGTGGACATGCGATGCCATGTTTCTTTTTGACGGCGCCGGAAAGTCTAACAGCTAATACTTCCACGAAGTTCCAATGTCCAATGTGATACCATCGTGGCCAGTATGCAAAAGCGCTGAGCTGTAGTTAGCGGTGTGCAACAACAGGAAGCAATATCCCTCGACTGCACGGCCGGAAAAGTGCATGTTGCAGGAAATGAGAAAAACAGCATACATTTAATTTCCGCCTGCTGCTGCTGATGATGACGTTGGCGTCACCATCGTCGTTACCAGCAGTGGCCTGGAACACCCTCCACGCGATGTTATAACCTGTTTGTTATTGTACGGTTCACGCGATTTTTCTCCGGGGAAAAGTATGAACCGTGCAGGAATACCAAAGAATTACGTATTGTATTCTAAAAATTGTGTTTACACGGAAAACTTACCTTGCATAAACTTCAATTTTCGAGAAAAAGGCAGATCTAGTACCGTCCCAGAACGGAACTTGAAAATTCCACGAAATGTAGTTTCGCGTCCGGGCAGGAGAACAAAAAAACCCAGCACATAGACGTCATGTACCTATGGATGGCATGGTAAAAGGCATGAATTTAATTATTTTTTGCCCACGGTTCCCGTGCGAGCCGTGTGTGGTGCATTCCATCTGGGAAATGGGTTTTTCGCGAATTCAATTTATTTTCGAGTGAATGCGAAACGAACCAACAACCACGGAATAGTTCCATTAGAAGGTCGCCCGGATTGCCATTCCCGAAAACACAAAAATAGTAATCGGATTTGGGCGAGCTTACCCACCATCACATCACTTTCGTCTCGACAGCTTCAGCTTTCCCGTGTTGTTAAAACAGAAAAAAAAAATAACAACCAAGCAAAATACGACTGGAGAGCGAAAAAGTTACATGATTCATCTTTGGGTATTACAAAACTTTCGGTTGTTCCGCTGCTGCCGTCAGGAATTGGTTTTTAACCGGGACAAGCGAAAAACTTTTATTTCCGAAACAAGTTGCCTGTTTGTGGGGTTGTGAATAAATAATGGCAGCTTGGTGACTACTGGAGCCGGATGATGGTGAGGAGTTAAATCTCTTTCGTGCTCCAATTCCCCAGGAAAGGTACCAAGGGAAGACGGTGGTGGGTGATCCTTTTTCCCGGAAACCATTTATTTCGGTGGCTTTAGCTTTGCCTCGATGAACTTGTGTGGAAACAGCTCATCATAATCGGGGGTTAATGGCGAGGTCGTCCTTAATTATTTCGTAAGCTGTTGCGAGAGATTAGTGAAGCGTGCGAGGGTTTATTTTCGTCTGAATACTTTTCAATGGGGAATGAAATTAATTGGAGAAAAGAAGCGGGTTGCATGGAGAGCTTCTGATTTCAATGAAGATAAAGCAGTTACGTTGAAGGGGTTAAATGAAGTCATTTGTAAGGAAGATGTATTGAGTTGAGTTTTGAAAAAGAAGAACTTATTAAGGGCACCATTCTACGTTGATGGCATATTTTGATGATGATGATGATGATGATGGTCCCACCTCTTACCCCTACAAAGGTTTGAGCTGGATGATTTATCTTTAAGATAATTAAATATGACATTTTAACCAGGTGAGCAAACAAAATCGAACTGGTTTCAGTTACAGATATAAATTCCCTCTAGAGTTTACAGTTGCTTCACAGCGATATAAATGTGAAAAAGCTCAGGCGTTCACCTCTTAGTTTGCCTTTTTGTCCACCTAAAATATTCATAAGTATTACAAGCACTCAAGAGTTAATGACAAATCAACAAAGCATCCTATAACACTAGCAACCCCGCAATCTGATGCTATCAAAATTTTTAGCAATGTCAAGAATGCTCACGAACCCCCAACATTTGCCAGAAAACTTACAACTAACTCAAGGTATCTTCCAAATAAGCTTCAAAATTGCATTTTTTTTTATCAAATTTTAAATTCAGTCCTCTATATACGTAATACGCGCGCGAGGCTCAAACCTTTGTAAACTACTTTTTTTAAATTAATTTACTATTAAATCAAATATTTAAAATCCATTATCACCATCGTGGCAAACAGAAATAGTTTTTGCAGTGCTATAATAATTATTGCAAAAGTCGTTATAACAGCTATCCATATAAAATAATCCGTTAGAGATAACTCCGTCAAGATACATAATTTATCAATTCATAAAAAAAAATCACTGGATAACTGTTCAAAATACAGTTTTAACGTGTGAAATGCAGTGTCTTTAAATTCTGTAAGTGTTGCTGAACGTCTGATATGTCTAGGCATCGAATTGAAAACATTTATTTCCTTTAAAATATAATGAATTTTATGAAGCACAAGTCAAGAAATGTGGTGTTCTTATTTCATTATATCTATGATGATATTTTATTATATCTATGAAAGTCACTTCTTCTTTCAATTCGATCGAGGCAGCAACCGTTAACTACTTTAAAAATGAACACCATAGTCAAATATACAATTCTTTGCTTCACCGACAATCTTTGTAAGCCGTCTCGCATCAAAGTTGAGGAAGTGAATCTATTACATCTCAAAATCAAACGCAATATTTTATTCTGCAAGCGCTGTAATCTCGATATTTGTGTTTCATTGGACAGAAATAAAATTGAAGGGCAAGTCCGGAGTTTGAATCCAAACCGTCACCTCTTATAAAAGAGTATTCGAAAATATGTTTGAGCATGATAGTATATTGGGAATTCCATGATAAGGGAGACATGTAGCGTTACATTGTTTTGTCGTTTGAAAAGTCGTTGAATTACTTCGGTAATTTGACGGCCACGGTGGCTTGTGGAACTTCTACTCGTTCACTTTGACTTGAATCGTGGAAGAGCCAGAGTGCGAGCACGGTGTGTTCAACATAAAAAATTCGGAGAGTCTGAAACTTGCACATATGAAAGAATAGGTTTGTGACCTCGATTGAAATTATTTCTCTCCATGGTTCAAAAATATTTCAATTTGTGAACCTGTTTTACCCACCATCTGGAGATCTTAAAAGAAATCCTATAGCGTAAAATAAAGTGGACCTGAAAAAGACCATTTGGTATCCAAGAGATTTACATGCTGCATTTCAGGATGGCGTGCTTACACCAGTGCACAGCGGTTGAAATTTTGCAGGTGAGCAATGTTGTAGTCAGCCTTACAGAACGCCTACAGTGGAACGTCCGAAAGATGGTGAAGCTACTCAGACAGCCTCCGATGTCCGCGTCCTTCATGGTCTCCGTCGCAAATGAAACTGCCATTTTGGATCGAAGCGAACAAACTGGTGTACTAGGGTTTCTTCAGAGACAGCGTGCTCACTTGGATTTCCTGGCAGCAGCATTACGCAGGTGATCATTGTAGTCAAACTCAGCTATGTAACGTTCGAAGGATGTCGTTGCCATTGGTAATGCTTCTCATTTCCGATGTCCGCGTCCACTTTCTGGGTCTTTCAAATTAATTGTGACGACTGTCCTCACAGCTAATGGAATTGCGACTGATCACGTTCACTTTTTGACTTTAAATGATCATTATTTCCTGTGTTTGTGTGGTTTACATTTATGAATTTTTCAAGTGACACAGATGCGTCTTTTCAACTTTAGTACATTTGAGATTTAATTATTATTTACAGTAACCGTTATCAGGCCTATTTTAAAGTATGACCACCTTGGTTTGAATTGGAAAAAGGAGACTACTTATAACTACTATTTACAACTACAACTAACCTACAACTACTATATACACCTAACCTACCATATACAAATTGCTTATCAAAGCATGTTCTGATAAATTACATTTTTCTGCTAATTTAGTCTTAATTTTGTTAATTCTGAAATTTATTTTGGCAATGCCTGCCTCTTCGTGTAAATTTGTTATTGTAGTGTCGAAAGGACGATCAAGAACCATCCTCAGCACTCTATTCTGAGTGACCTGAATTTTGTTCCTGTGAGTATGTGCACATGATTCCCACACCGGAGCTGCGTAGAGGATTGCAGGTGCTATGATTTGTTTGTAGACAGCCAGTTTGTTCACCTTTGAGAGGCGGGATCTGCGGCAAATCAGCGGATACAGACATCTAACCAAGGCAGAACACTTGACTACTGTTTTCTCTACATGCGAACGGAAGAGGAGCTTTTCATCGAACAACATCCCGAGATAGGTAACTTCGGAAGACCACTCAACCCTTGTGCCATTCATGATTACAGTACAAGATGGAGCCGGTTTCAGTTTGGGCGATTGCCGATGGAGGAACATGATCGCTTGTGTTTTGGAGGCATTGATTTTAATTTTCCACGTGGTGGCATAATCAGCAAAGGCGTTAAGGCATCCTTCCTTTGACGGCTATTGCGGTATCATCTGCGAACAGGAAAAACACGCAGCCGTCTCCGAGGGGAGGAATGTCGGAAGTGTAAATGCTGTAAAGCAAGGGGCCAAACAGACAGCCTTGCGGGACTCCTGCTGGGATGGAAAACGTGTCGGAAAGACAACCATTCAACGATACCTTAAACGACCTTTGCTGGAGGTAGTTACGGGTGATTTTAACCAGATGTAATGGAAAATTGAAGTTACAAAGCTTGTATACAAGCCCATTGTGCCAGACATTATCAAACGCTTTCTCAACGTCTAACAAGGCCATGGCTGTGGATTTGGATACAGCTTTGTTAATTCGGATGTTATTCATCACCCGTACTAGCTGATGATTGGTGAAGTGCCCTTTTCTGAATCCAAACTGTTCCGGAAGGAGAATGTTATTTTCCTCGACAAACTTGAGCAAACGATTGAGAATGAGTTTCTCGAACAATTTGCTCAGCGCTGAAAGAAGGCTGATTGGTCTGTAGCTTGAAGGCAATGTTGGATCCTTACCGGGCTTGCGGATTGGTATGATTTATGCTGCTTTCCAGATGCTTGGAAAGTAGTGCAGTTCCAAGCATCTGTTGAAGATAGCAGTTAGAAGAGACTGCACTTTCATGCTGAGTCTCTTCAAGATCAAGTTGAATATTCCGTCAAACCCGGGAGCCTTCATGTTCTTGGTGCATTTCAGCGCTGAGCAAATCTGTTGTACTGTAATCATATCCGCCGGAGGCACGACACAAGGGGAGGTATCTAGGTTTTGAACGCATTGCGCAACCTGATCATCGAGCGGACTTTGGATAGTCGAGCCAAGCAAATGCGATGAAGCTACATGCTCGCCGATCGCATTTGCTTTCTCCTGTGGGGTGATTAAAAGCCGATCGTCATCATTTTCGACTCTGAGAGGTGGAATGGGTTTGGGATGAGTTTTCAGGACCTTGGCTACCTTTCAGAATGGTCTGGAGCGGTCGTCCAGATTCTGGACAACACGCCCGAAACTTTCATTTCGGAGTGAGTCCATTCTGGAAGCAATCTGCCTATTCAGATCGGCCACTTCATGTTTTTTGTCCAGATCTCCAGTCCTCTGAAACTGGCGTCTACGAACATTTCTCAACCGAATCAGTAATTGGGTGTGGGAATCAAGAGCAACAAACTTACCCCTCACAGGAACTTGTCGAACGCATGTCTCGTCAGCCTCGGATATGGCCTGTTGGAGTCCTTCCAGCACCCGGTCGATGTCATCTACGGTGTCGAGCAGTGGATTTTCATCGATGTTGCTGTCCACCATTCTTTCGTACTGCACCCAGTTGACATGGTGGTAGTCTTTACGCAGGTAGCTTCTAGCAGGAACCACGTTGACACCGACTTCAGTCACCACCGGTTGGTTTTCGGAGCTGAGATCGTTGTGCGCCTCCGGCTTGGATAGTGCGATGTTTGACAGGAAGAAGTCCAGGGTAGAGGGATTTCCCGTCGGAGAGATGAAGGTTGGTTCGTCCGGAAATTGCACAGTGTACAGTCCATGGTGCGTGGTTGAACAATAGACATCCGTTCCGGTTCCGCTGGTAGTTCTGCCAAGCTTCATGGCGGGCGTTCAGGTCGCCCCCAACGATTAATCGGGAGCTAGCACGAGTGATGGCGGTCAGGTCGTTCTTGAATTGGATGCCTAGGCCGTTGCTTGTGGTACACTGGCGTGGGCAGTAAACAGCGATGAACCGGACGTTTCCAGTTGGTGATTCCACCTCCACACTAATGGCCTAGATGATAGAAGTCGATGACGATGACCGCTACACCACCCCCCCTGGAGCTGGTGCGATCAAGCCGGATAATGTTGTGCTCAGGCAACCAGAAGCTGTCACCGAACTTTAGGTGGGTTTCGGTTAGAAGACCCACGTCGATGCTATGCTTGCGGAGGAAGTCGGCAAGCTCAATCTGTTTAGCTCTTACAGAGCAAGCGTTCCAGGTAGCGATGGTTAGCGGTTTACACACCATATTGGATGATGAACTTACCGAGCACTTGGATCTGTTCGGGCTTATTGCGGCACTTACGTAGAGCACCGGTCATGTTGATAAAAATCTCCATCAGTTCATCTGCTGAGAACAGATCGGGATTGTTTGTTTGAGCTGTTGGTTGCCTCCAGAATCCAGGCGGGATGGAGAGCTTTGTCCAGCAGAAGATCCAGACGTTTGTTGAGGGGGGGGGGCGGATCGCACCCTGGGATTCGCTTGTCCATGAAGAGGCGGAAAGTCCTCCGTCCTGAAAGCCGGGGCCTTATCCTTCCTTCGTGCTGGTTGATTGTTGGTGGACGCTTGATTTCGGATGCGCTTGAAATCCTCGCGTTTAGGGCACTGCTTGTTGGATCCTTGGTGAGCACCACCACAGTTGGCGCATTTGGACGCCACAGCTTCATCCGCAGCACATTCGGAGGTTGTTGCTTAATGTTGCAGTTCCGGGCACCGTGTCCGAAGTTCAGACACCGCTGGCACTGAGTCACATCGCGATGGCCGCCACGGTATGGCTCCCAGCGAACGATGATGGAATTGATGGACCGGATGGCTTTCAGTGCGTTGAGCGTCACCGTTCCCTTCTGGAAGTGTACCAGGAAAAGGCTATCCGGATACGCCTTCACATTCTCGTCTCTTCTTGTCATTCGATACACGGCACTTGGGGCCAGCTTGTACCGGTCCCTGATTTCTGATTCGATAAACTTCGGGTCGAAGTTTGGTAGGTCCCTGATGACGACCTTGAAGGGCTTCTCACCGGGAATGTCGTGGGTAAAGAATTCCACCTTGGAAGTCCTCAGGTGGGCGACGACCACGTCAAACTCCGTTTTGGTACGGAGCACCACTTTAGTTCCGACTCTGCCCAACTTGTATTCGGCTTAACGCCCAGCGTCGCTAGATCCGCAATGAGCACATTAAGATGGGCATTTTTCACTACCAATGGAGGTAGCTTCACTTTTGCCGTGCTCATTTCGGCAGTATTCACGGTTTCGGCAGCGTCACCGAAATCTCCAACATCGCTGTTGTTCGTCGCAGTGACATCGGACTGGCCTCGATTCTTCTTCCTCTTCTTACTGCGTTTTTCCAACACAGCTGGCTGGATATTCCCATCCATGGGGAGAACAGCAAACCTGTTCGAGGTAGGAACACCGGAGCTTCCTTCACCGGTGTTCTGGACCTTCGCCGGGCTTCGTGACCGATGCTTCCCCATTACGGGGCACACATACACGCACGACAAACCGCGAAAGAGAGAGCGCAAACACTATCGCAATGAACTTTTCAAACAACTCGAGGGAGCGAGCTAACACCGAACTGAGCTGCTTGACGATCAAGCAGAGAATGATCACGTTCACTGATTTTCAGTCTGTTTTATACTTGCAAAATAGCAAATTAAACCCCTCCCAAGTCGATGCTGACCAGATGACGGCGACCTAGTCATGCTGCTTATTGCGGGAAGCCTTTCCTCCGGTCGATGTGGGTGCATTCGTCATCGTCTTCGTTTTGGTCATACGTCGTGTCCGACGCTTATTCGTCCGTTGCTTAAAAGTAAATGACGAAGAAAACTACTACTACTACTAAAATGTTTGTTTATTTACTTATAGTCTTGTGGTTTACAACAATTGTTCATTTAAATTGGTTTAGCCCGAAAGCTCTTCATCTCTAGTGCTTATGTCTGTAACAAGTTACTGTTTGATTTTAGTTTTAAATTGTAATAGTTTACATTTTGCTTTTAAGCAAAGCATATTTGTTGATTTTAATTAGAAAATTTGATATTCTACCAACTTTACCAAGTTGCCTAACCTAACGTGCCAGAAACCTAATGATCTGTTGATCAGATCGCATGCAGCAATCTTTGAACCTTTTGATAGTAGCAGTTCTCCGTAACGCCAAGGTCTGAAGACCAGCCAGGCGATGGACCTCAGAATTTCTAGTACGCAGAGGACTGTTGAGGATCATCCTCAGGATCTTGTTCTGGATCCTTTGTAGTTTGAGGTGATGAGAATGTGTGCGCAACTCTCCCAAATTGACAATCCGCACTCTATGACGGGAAGGATTATTTGCTTGTACACAGATAAAAAATCTGAATTTTAATTGTGATGTAAACATTCATTCACGTAAACTTCAATTTAATTTCACACAACCGAGCAACTTGTAAACAATGTTGTTTACAAAGATGGGCTCTTGTATACAATATTTGCTACATTGCATGAATTGTGCTAGAACTTTATATGATATTTAATGTAAACTTATATGATATATGATGCTCCATTTGTGTGCATCATATTGAACAGAAATTTACACTACTTTTCGAACTGTGTAGACAGCAAGCTTGTTTTTCAGGGATAGGGTGGATCTCCTATTGATTAGCGGGTACAACAACCTTATCAAGATGTTGCATTTTGTTTTTGTTTTGTCAACATGCTCCCTGAAAATCAGCTTGCTGTCGAGTGTTAGTCCGACGTAGACTACCTCTTTGGACCACTCCACCACTGTGCTGCTTAGGCAGATTTTGTTATACTCTCTTTGCCACGTTGATACGGATCTTCCAGCTGTTTAAATACTCAGACAGGACATGCAAGCCTCTCTGGAGTTTGGTAGTCAGGTGAATAGATTGAACAATATGGGCCCAAGGATACTTCCTTGGGGCACTCCTGCACCGATGTTAAAGGCATCCGATAGAGTGGAACGTCCTGTCCAATAGATAATTTTGTATGATCTTCATGAGGAAGATTGGAAGACCGTATCGATGCAGCTTGTACACCAGGCCATCATGCCAGACATTGTCAAACGCTTTTTCAACGTCTAACAATGCCATGGCAGATGTTTTTGAAACAGCCTTGTTCCGTTTAAGAATGTTTGTTACTCGAGTCAGCTGGTGGACCGTCGAACGACCATTCCGAAAACCATACTGTTCCTCGAGTAACATGTTGTTTTCTTCGGCACATGTTAGGAGCCGGTGATGGACTGCTCTTTAGAACAGTTTTAATAACCCTGAGAGAAGGCTGATTGGTCGATAACTTGAAGGAGAGGAAGGAGCCTTCCCAGGTTTCCGAATGGGGATGACTTTAACTAACTTCAGAATGTTGTCGAAACCTGGGGCCTTCATGTTTTTGAACGTTTTGATAAAAGCCAACAGTTTGTCAGCCGTGATCTCGGATTCCTCGGAAAATATGTTAGGAACCTGGTAGACATTGGTTACATTTTCAGCAACCTCAGCTTCGTGCGGGCTGGTGATGTTTAGTCCGAGATTGTGGGAGCTGACGAAATGTTGACCTATCGCGGCAACCTTCTCTTCAGGTGATATCAGGTGAACCACTGAACCGTCGGGACAATACAGTGGAACCAGCGGTGGAATAGGCCTCAGTTTAGTTTTGATGACTTTTGTTAGTTTCCAAAAGGGTTCTGCACAATCTGGGAGGGAACGGATGTTATTGGCAAAATTCTCATTTCTGAGTTCCACCATTTTGGCTTTGATAAGTTTGGTTAGACGGTTGGAATGGGTCTTCAAGGTAGGCAGTCCAGTTCTCTGGTACAGCCTACGCATGGCGTTACGTCTGGCTTTTATATACCGTTCAAGGTTCAGAGAAATACGCACCCGTCTGGAAGCTGGTACGTGTTGTTCGTGGGCTCGGGATTTCGCCACCTCGACGGCACACAGAGATCTATCGATGTCATCAGTCGTCTCCAGTAGGGCGCCGAAATCAATGGCTTCTTCGACGACTTGTTGGAACCGATCCCAGCTTACCCGATGGTAATTCCAACGGGAATTGCTCGCGAAACGGAGCAAATGATCGTCGTAATGTTCTGACGCCTCTGAATCTTTCATCTTCTGCCATGTTAGACCAAAATCAAAATGGACTGTTTCGCACGCCTGTTCGCCATATAGCCTCAACCCTAATCCTACGAAATTGCAGAACTCTGGAACATGGAAGCGTAAGATATGGTACTTGGAGCTCATTGGTAGTCCAGCCTGAATCCAGCTCTCTGCAAATTCTTCAATTCTCTGAAGATATCCGGAAATTAAGTTTACTTGAAGGCAAACTTTGAACACCTCAGTAAAACTGTCAAGTACCTACAAATATTCGCTTAATTAAGTTAATAATAATAAAGGAGGAGTTAAATTGAATTCTTGCATTTCTGAAAATACTGAGCGGTCCATCAGATTTCAACAAAGTCCTCTTCTACAGTAATTTGTAGCAGTTTCTACCTGTAAAGCCATACTTGCTATGACGTTGATATGAACTTAGCTTCACCCACTGTTCAGCAGTTGTTGGATCAACAGCTTCAACACCTTTGTAAATGCCGTTTATGATCCCAAGTACGATATGGAGCACGGGTGGTGGACAAACCAGAACAGTTATTTGATTAGGAGCTCCACACATTGGACGTAACCTGTGTTCATTATGTCCAACGTTCTTGGAACCTTGCTCTCTTGAGAAGCCATGGACTTACTTGTGCAGCAATATGGACAAGGATAAGTTGAACTGTGACCCATGATACTTAGCAAAAGATTGATGATTTTTAGGTCAACTGCAACAACCGCTTCCAATATGTCCAACGCGAGAAGTGTCGACCAAACTTGTACAATATTGGTGTACTTTTCCGGAATGGTGGGTATTACTGCAAGAAGAAACAACTTCTTCACTCCGGTATCTTTATCCATTCTCATCCATTGATTTGTTTTCCGTCGATCTCGATTTCCGTTCTGAGCACCAATGCTACCGACGCCAGGGAGGCAGCTCCCACACCTGGACCTTACCTATCGACCCATCAACTCATGAACCGGGGACCAACGGCTTTACTTCCCTTCCGAAGGAAGGCGTGATCAGAGATTTTATGCCGGCGGCGCCGACTGGGATTGAACCCAGGTCTGCTGGGGTGAGAGGCAATCACGCTTACCACTACACCACCGGCGCCCCTTACACTGTTCTCAACACTTCTTCCTAAGACGGCAACAAAATCCGAAAAAAAAACATTTTTGTTGGACAAATTTTCAAAAAGAAACCCTTCCTCACAAAGCTTGACCCCGTCCGTGTTTGCCCTTAAACCATTGTAATCCCTTCTCTATATAAATAAAACTGAAATGGTGTCACGATTTAACTCGAGAACGGATTGACGGATTTGCCAGCTTTTGTTTTCGTTCGTGTTGGGCCCCGAAGGGTTTATATTAATCAACTAGTCAGTACCTCATTTGCCGGGTCATCTAGTTCTATAATAAAAGAGTGTTTATGACAAGTTGGAGTGAAAAATTAACAATTATATGAGATTAAAAAGGGGGTGTTTATTTTGACGTAGGACGACGTCTGTGATTTCTATATGGGGGTACACTTAGTGAAAACCGAAAATGGAACATGTAACAAAATTATGAAAGATTTTGAACGTTAATAACTCAGCTGCCCCTGTACCAATTTCAATAATTTTATCACCAATGGATCAGAAATATTTCTACGCATCTATTAAATAAAAGACTTAGTCGTTTTTCAAAATTTCACTATTGCAAATTGCACGAATGTGTTCTTGTTGCTATGATAATTAAAATTATCACCCATTGCCTGCGAAAAGCGATTTCCCTAACACTGATTTCAAAGTTGAGTTTCATCCGGTCTCACCAAATGGTGTTTATTCAATCACCGCGTGGTGAGTGGTGGTTTTCTCCAGTACACAACGAAAGGCCCCCCGCAAGTAGCTTGCTATCAAGGCTGCCCTCAACCGCAGATCGGACTTAGTCCAATCACCGTGCGTGGTGGTGTCCGGTCGTCGGCATCAGCAGCAGCATTGCTTTCGGCGCGTGGCATTAAACATTGTTCTCCAGCACACAACGAAAGGCTGCCTGCAAGCAGTGAGCTGCAGCCCACATCTATACCAAGCGCGACACCCTCATTCCAAACAACATACAGCTCACCAGTCTCATATGTATTTAACACCTTAATAGGTCAGCATTACTCAACCATCACGACAAAACGGTCCTTTTCAGGACCACCATAAATTTGTAAAAGAGTATTTTTTGGACACATGTCAAGGTCATCAATTGGATGTCAGTTCCCATATCAAGATAGAGCTGGAATTTGGGCGTAACAGCTTTTGTAAACAATGACTTCTTTCGATGATGTCTTGAAAGTCAAAGTTCGCCCACACAAATCAACATCACCATCAGGTTGGGTAAGAACTCGAAAGGCTGCCTGCAAGCAGCAAGCTGCAGCTCACATGAGCATCCATAGAAGGAGGAAGAAGCCGCACCGCTATTGATCGGAATCAGTAGCTCTTCGTAGCAAAACACAAGCTCCTGCTGCAGTTACAAATAAGATTTATTATATAAGACCACGTAGTCCTACGTCACCATTGCGTACAACCGCATAGGGCTGTCCCTTGTAGTTTTTTTTTTAATCAAACAATTCTTATTTATCATCACATTTCCCAAATGAGAGCAAATATTTACAAATATTATGGCAAGCTTCATTAGCGTTGCTTAAAAAAACCAGAGCAGTAAAATTCCAAAGATCTACTCAAGGTTGAAAGATAGAAAAATCACCTAAAATAATTATAATTTAGTTTCTCACCCTGCTGTCGATTCCTTATGCTCAAATCTTTTTCAATTCCATTCACAGTGTAAACAATAACGAGAATAGTTATCTGTCAATCGGACACTTTTTTTTACAATTAGTTTATTTATTATGTGAGTATATACCAGGCACATTGCATCCGTTAGCGATATGTTGCGTCAAAATGAGACAGTGCATTATATTGTCTAACTGCCAGATTTACCACAACGGATCGCCAGTGGATGCAATGTGTGTGGGCCTTTGCAGCGAATAATTTCGGGGGAGTTTGGTAAAGAGAGATGATCAACCCGATTTGTACCTTCCTCAAAGTTGTCCTTGCTCGCTTTCTACTCTATATACAATTTTCACACTGCCGTACTCTAACGGAACTATCAACTCTATACTTTCATCTCCTCATCTATCGTATAAATTATTTACTTTAAGTATGTTATTTGAAACTTAGGTTTTATGTGTCAAACACAAACTTTACAACCTCTTCTTGTTACTCACAATTATAAATATCAGCATAATATCTTATGGTCCCATAATCCCACAAAATATATTTTTATACTTAATAAATGAATGGAAGTAACCTTGCATTCAGGTGTACGCTCAATTTTGCGATACATTGCAGGTGTCACGGGAGGGGTTGAATTTCGTTAGTAGGAACGGTAAGCTATATGATACGTTCACACACAAATTGCGCCAACGTTAGGATTGCAGTTCTTATGCAAAAGTTATCTAAAGCACAAGTTTGAACTATCGTATCGTATCCCTACAGCAGTCAAAAGGTTAAAACCCACCAACTACCTATTCTTCCAATCATCTCCTTTATGCAAAGCAACTAAGCTAGATCGTATGTTGAACCGACTACAAATTGCATATGCAATTGCTATTTGCATATGTGAACTTATTCGCTGAAAGAGATCCCCGCACTCTTCTCGAGCAAGGAAAAGTAAATTGTTTGCCAAAAGCAACCGCACGAACGTTGCCAACACTTTCGGTAGGTATCTTCTATACTACCGCGAATAAGGCAGACATATACATGCATGTACCAACCTATAGAGATGTTTCGCTTGGAGCGGCAGCCGCGATATCAATTCCGTGGATGAAAACACGAATGGATGCGGTTGAACACGTGCAGCAAATGGATGCAAATATTCAATTCGATTTGTACGCGATGACATCTTCATTGCTGTTGACGATGCAGTTTGGTCCGGAAACGATGTTTGAATTCGATAAAGGGGTTAATAATGATTGGAAAACATTCAATCCCTATCAATTTCCTTATCTAACTGTTTTAAGGGGAATTGTGCCACAGGGTCGTTGCAAAAGAAGGCAAAACAATTCCATTCCATCGTAAGATTTACTTAACAACCACATCGAAACCATCGACAAATCCTGTTCCAATTTTCAATTTCCCAAAGCCACAATTTATACTCCCCTCGAAACCCTCGATGATAAACGATCACTTCCAGGGATGTTTGTTCGGTTTGGGTGAATCCGATTAGAAATTTATACAACACCATTTCGACGACTCTCTCCAAGATCGGGTAGCACTCTGTGGCACGCGCTACTGTTGCACATAGGAGACTCCTAAGCAAAGTTTGTCGTCCTCTTGCAAAGGAGAGCAGCAGAGAAACGAATCTCCGGAATCCCTTTACCGCTATTAAATGTATCCTACTGAAATCTGTTTCATTGCTATTCATTGTTACCTGATTGCCTCTCTGGAGCGTAAACCTCGAGGTGCATGTATGGAAGCGGAATGCCATTTGTGGAAGAGGATTCCTGTTACAGTAGCATACGCCTTCTGGGATGAGGTTGAAAACGTTCAAGTCTCGGGTAGCTTTGGTTTTTGGCGTAATTAAATAAACAAATCAGTGCCAACATTTCAAAGGGGCGTAATTGTATTTGTAAACAATGGCTTTACCCGTTGATTTCTCGCGAATAAAAGCTCACTCTTGAAAAATAATGACACCAACAGGTAGATGAATGTTTCCTCTACTAGGTAGCATTGTTAATTTGGAGGGGCGCGCTTTGAGTTGCGAGAAATCGACGGCTAAAGCCATTGTTTACAAAAGCAATTACGCCCCTTTGAAATGTTGGCACTGAAATGTGGGCCATGTAGATAGTGGAGTAGGTTTGCTACTGCCTACCATAAGCCGATAATATAGAACGTTGCTGTGTTAGTGCTGGTTTTGTTTAAGATGTGATTTAGTTGCATGTTCGAAATATAGCAAGAAATAAATATTATGTCGTGATTTTTATTTTACAAAAAAAAAGTGCATGAAGATTTATTGCAGATATTGTTTGATTCAAAAAAATCTCAGTTTTTGTTCGAACAAGATTTGTTATGGAATTAAGCGTTTTAGACTTTGACTACATTTAAGAAAATGGCGTTTTAGATTTGTTTCAACGAAAACGACACTTCTGATCAAATGACGTCTGAAGTTTCTAGAAAAATTCACTCGGTAACATGCAGGCCTGTCATGGTAGTTACTCCATTAGTAACCAGCTCCGCAGAATTATTTTCGGGCATAGAAAATTCAATCTATGTGCGCTTCTCTAATCCAGGTTGCACTAAAATGCATAAAGAATTTCATGGTTGCCTATCTAGACTACTATGAAAATATCGCTGCAAACATACATACAGCTTCGAAAATGAGAAATGTTCTGCGCTCATCAAATATAAAATGTTCTGCGGAAAGTGAGTCGGTGTAGCCAACTTAAGAAAATCATCACTAATGATACCAAATTCGAATGATTTTTAACCAAATGGATAGTTTCGTGAGCAGTGAATTAAGAGCAATTTAATTTAAATATACATTGCTTTCCCGATTTTGTCAGCTCCCGATTTTGTCTACCCCCGATTTTGTCAACATTTTTTCCCGATTTTGTCAGCATGCAGATTTTGCTGAACTTTTTGGTTTTAAAGCATGAATTCTCAACCATTTCGCTCCAAATGATACTTAATTGTTTTGTCACAACAGTAACGGGGATAACCCAACTAAACCTCAATCATTGCGACACTGCACAGCTGTCGACAACGGAAACAAAGTGCGACGTTGCGATCATTGCGGAACCGTATTGAGTCCCTCCCGATAACGGTAACTAGGTGGCTGATAGAGCTGGGATGGCTGCAATTCAAGTTATGGGCAGGTACCCCATTCAAGAAGAAGGTTTCGTGATTGCGGAATCTTCATATCCAGTTGCTACGCACCACCTAGATGGACGATAGAGCAGTTCCACGATGCTGGATGGACTTACCGAAGAGCTGATCGAACGAAAATCGGTAGTCATCGGAGGAGACTTCAATGCTTGGGCAGTGGAGTGGGGAAGCAGATGTTCCAATGTAAGAGGGCACAGTCTACTGGAAGCTCTGGAAAAGCTTTATGAAGGCACCAGCAGCACTTTTCGCCAAGATGGCCGGGAATCCATTATCGACGTCACTTTCTGCAGTCCGTCACTGGTGGCAAACATGAATTGGACAGTGTGCAAAGGTTATGCCCATCGGGACCATCAGGCGATCCGATATGGCATTGGCAGTACGGAGGACGAGAGCTTGCGACCTGAAGTGGAAGGCTAAGACTTTTGACAAGGATCTTTTCATTGAAGTACTCCATGTGGACAGGGGCCCCGCGGATCTGAACGCAGACGAGCTGACAGAAACGTTAGTATGTATGTAAGATGACCTTGCTGAGGAAACTGAACCCAAATAACAGATGGCGTCTAGCTTACTGGTAAAACGAGGCACTTATCAGTTCAGAGAGCAAGAACAGAAGCAGACAGAGAGTAATGTAGAGGAATGTTTCAAGTGGGCAGGGCCACACATAAACAAGAAATAAAGCAGAGCAAGTCAAACTGTTTCTAGGAGCTGTGTTGTGACGCTGATGCCAACCTCTGTGACGACGATTACCGTGTCGTGTTGGCAAAGATCAGAGGTCAAACAATGCCGTCCTGAAATGTGCCCAGAGAAGCTGAAAGTCATCGTGGAAGGACTTTTCCCGAAGCATGACTCAACGACGTGGCAACCTACACCATACAGAGAGGGAGAGGGAGATAACGTCAAAGTCACTAACGAGGAACTCGTAGCAGTGACGCAAGGAAGGAAGGTGAAGAAAGCTCCCGGTCTGGATGGAATCGCCAACGTGGCGTTGAAAACGGCGATCCAGGCGTCCTTCGACACGTGCTGCAGAAATGCCTGGACGAGGGTCACTTCCCTGACAAATGGAAGATACAGAAGCTAGTGTTGCTGCCGAAGCCAGTAAAACCCCCGGGATATCCAGCATCGTGTGAACCTATATGCCTGCTAGATATATTTGGAAAACTCTTGGAGAGGATCATCCTAAACAGACTGAAGAAAAGCACGGATTGTCGGAGAGGCAGTTCGGATTCCGAAAAGGGAGAGCAACGGTGGATGCAATTCGGACAGTGGTCGAGAGAGCCAAGAAGGCAACCAAACAGAAGCGGGGAGGAGATCTATATTCATAACCATTGGACCCCGGTGCATGTGTTGATGGGTCGATAGGTAGGATCCAGGTATGGGAGCTGTCTTCCTGGCGTCGGTAGCATTGGTGCTCAGCACGACGAAAAACAAATCAAGAAAAAAAAAACTACAAGGGACAGCCCTATGGGGTTCTACGCAATGGTGACGTAGGACTACGTGGTCTTAGATAATAAATCTTATTTGATAACTGTAGCAGGAGCTTGTGTTTCGTGTAGGAACAGGAATTTGAGGGCGGTTCTCTCTGTTTATACTCTTTACTACGACGCGCTTGACATAGATGGCCCACAGCGACTCACGAAGAGCTACTGATTCCGATCAATAGCGGTGCGACTTCTTCCCCCTTCTATGGATGCTCATGTGAGCTGCAGCTTGCTGCTTGAAGGCCTTTCGTTGTGTACTGTAGAACACCACCACTCACCACGCGGTGATTGCATAAGCACCGTTTGGTGAGACCGGATGGAATTCAACTTTGAAGTCTGTGTTAGGGAAATCGCTTTTCGCAGGCAATCGGTGATAATTTTTAATTATCAAAGCAACAGTTGCACATTCGTGCAATTTTCAATAGTGTCAATTTGGAAAATGCTAAGGTCTTAAATTAAACAGATGCATCGAAATATATCTGATCGATTGGTGATAAATTTATTGAAATTAGTCCAGGGGCTGTTGAGCTATAAACGTTCAAAATCTTTCATAATTTTGTTACATGTTCCATTTTTGGTTTTCACAAAGTGTGCCCCCATATAGAAATCACAGACGTAGTCCTACGTCAAAAACCTTCAGCTTAGCTCTGCTACCTTAATAAAAGTCTTATGCGTTCTCGTGAAGTCTGCCCTACTTCAGAGTGGTTTTACAACCAATTTATTGTAAACTTCAGAGATTTTATGTTTACTGCCGAGATTTTAACTTCAGGTCTATTCTGCGCGGTGTGAGATGTGAGGTGACTCGCTGTCCCGGTGAAGTAACATGTCACCTTAGATATGATCTTCGAAGATCACTAGATTAAACGTGAAGTTCGTAAAGTTCAGAAAAGTTCACAAAAATGTTTGACGTTCGAAGAGTTTCTCTGAATTCACAAAACAACTTTGACTAATGCTGAACTTCTTTAGAGTTTACAATACTTCCTTGAAGATTGCTGAACTACTCCGAAGTAGTTATAAAGGGTTCCTATGCAATTTATGAATAATCTGATAACGTCAAAGGAAGTTCTCTGAACTTCAAGCGAAATTCTATGAACTTAAAGGGTGATACGGTCAAAATTTGGTCAATATCAACTTGACGTATTTCTTTCAATTTTGCATTTAAAAAACTTGAACACCCCTCATTTTGAAGGTGTGTGTGTGTAGAATGTTGCTCCTATTTTGATTTTGGAATTCACTCTTCAGTTGTCAAAATGCCGTCCAAGCAAGAAGAGTAGCGTATCAAAATTTTGCTCGCGCATCGCGAAAATCCGAGCTACTCGCACGCAAAGTTGGCAAAATCGCTAAAAGTTGCCAAATCAACCGTTACAAATGTAATTAAAGTGTTTGGGGAACGTTTGTCGACAGCCAGGAAGTCTGGATCGGGGGGAAATCGAAAACCGGAAGCCGCTGAGACGACAAAGAGAGTTGCCGGTAGTTTCAAGCGAAACCCTAACCTCTCTCTCCGAGATGCCGCAAATAAGCTGGGTGTATCGTCTACAACCGTGCATCGAGCCAAACAACGAGCCGGACTATCGACTTACAAGAAGGTAGTGACTCCAAATCGCGATGATAAACAAAATACGACGGCCAAAGCGCGATCCCGGAGGCTGTACACGACGATGCTGACGAAGTTTGACTGCGTGGTAATGGACGACGAAACCTACGTCAAAGCCGACTACAAGCAGCTTCCGGGACAGGAGTTTTATACGGCAAAAGGAAGGGGAAAGGTAGCAGATATTTTCAAGCACATGAAACTGTCAAAGTTCGCAAAGAAATATCTGGTTTGGGATGCCATCTGTACCTGTGGCTTGAAAAGCAGCATTTTCATAGCTTCCGGGACTGTCAACCAAGAAATTTACGTGAAAGAGTGTTTGAATAAACGTCTGCTGCCTTTCCTGAAGAAACACGGTTGTTCCGTACTGTTTTGGCCGGATTTGGCATCTTGCCATTACGGTAAAAAGGCCATGGAGTGGTACGCCGCCAACAACGTGCAGGTGGTTCCCAAGGACAAGAACCCTCCCAACACGCCAGAGCTCCGCCCAATTGAGAAATACTGGGCTATTGTCAAGCGGAACCTAAAGAAGACCAAAAAAACTGCTAAGGGCGAGCAGCAGTTCAAGGCAAACTGGCTTTCTGCGGCGTAGAAGGTGGACAAGGTGGCTGTACAAAATCTGATGGCAGGGGTCAAGCGTAAGGCCCGGCAATTCGGATTTGGAAAAGCGGAAGCCTAACTGAATATTTTTCCTGAATTTTATACTAATTGAACTTGAAAAAGAAATTTAATTTGATTTTTTAAATAAACGATTTCACCGATTTACACGCGTTTTCCCTTGACCAAATTTTGACCGTATCACCCTTTAAAGGGAATTTCACATAATATCTTACGAAAAGTTCACAGAACTTCCCTCGAAAAAATCTTATAATTTTCGAAAAAAATGTTCATCGAACATCCGACGAAAAGTTTAAAGAACTTCCCTGAAGTTCATAGTACTTAAAACAAATCCCTAAGGTTCATATATCTTTCCTGAAGTTCACAGAACTTCATCAAAGTTCCCTGAAGATCGACAAAAATTCAGAGAACAACATAAAGTTAAGAAAATTTCCGGTGAGAGGTTCAAAGAACTTGCGACGAGAAGTGCAGAAATCTTCCGACGAGAAGCTCAGGGAACTTCCGAGGAGAACCTTCAGAGATTTTCTGAATAGATGCTCCCTGAAGTTCCGACGAGAAGTTCACAAAGCATCAGACGAGAGGTTTAGAAAACTTACGACGAGAGGTTCAAAGAAATTCCGACTTAAGTTCACAGAACTTTTGACAAATTCCCTGAATTTCACAGAACTATTAGAGAAAATTTCACAGAACTTCATTAAAGTTCTCAAAGGTTCTTTTCAGAGTATTTTCGTCGAGAAGTTGAGAGAGCTTCCGACAATAGGTTCTGAGAACTTCCGACAATAGGTTCTGAGAAATTCCGGCGAAAAGTGAACATAACTTCCAACTAAAAGTTCACAGAACTTCTGAAGAAAAATTTACAGAACGTCATTAAGTTTCCCTAAAGTTCACATAATTTCATTAAAGTTCCCTGAAGTTCCAACAAGAAGTTTTGAGAACTTCCAACAAGAAAATCAGAAAACTTCCGACAAGAAGTTCACAAAACTTCCTTGAAGTTCCGACGAAAAGTTTAGAGAAGTTTAGAGATCCTCCGACGAGCAGTTCAGAGAACTTCCGACGAGAGGTTCATAGAACTTCCAACAAGAGATTAACAAACATTCATTGAATTTCATAAGAAAAGTTTAGAGAGATTCAGAGAACTTTCGATAAGAAGTTCACCGAACTTTTGAAGCAAATTTCAGAACTTAAAGCTTTTTGAAGTTCCAACGATAAGTTCAGAGAACTTCCAATGAGAACTTCACACAATTTCCAACGACAAGTTCAAAGCACTTCCGACGAAAATGCAGAGTACTTCCGTCCAAAAATTCTGAGAATTACTGAAGTGAAATTCCGAGAACTTCCTACTAGAAATTCACAGTACTTCCGACGAGAAGTTCATCCAGAAGAGCAGCATAATCAGAAGCATAATCCATCCCGAATAGGTGGCAAGTTTCTTGGCAAACACGGGAAGTAGAATGTTGCGGATAAGTACGATGTGGGATTTCATATTCTTGCCGACACTTTCAATCCCTTGCTGCTTCCTCCCGAATCAGATGCGAATAACTTTTCCAAATTTATTTGCTGCAGCCGATCGGATTATTCAGGAAGATGATGGAGATCATGAAAAATAATGCAACCCGCGGAAGAACGTTCCGATTGGGACCAAGCCGTTACAAACTGCGGTCGGATCAGCTGCAGCCAATCGGATTCCGCAAATATAAACAGAACAATTACATATGATGCTCGTGCATATGTGTGTGTGAGAGCGATTTTGTTTAGGCTGCGTTCATTTTGATAATCCGAGATTTTCTATAACACACCGGTATCGGCGTTTTAAAGCTATAACCTAGATTAAAATTGAGAATAATACAGCATGGTACTGTGCAAATTCAAGGATAATTCGAGATAGGTGTATTATTCTTGATGGAGCTTACCGCTATAAGTAACTTTCCTCCGGCTTACGCCCTCAGACATCAGCAGGAAAACAAGATTATCAATGGACATGCATAGACAAGTAGGGGAAATGAATGTAATTTCGGGCTAAATGTCCCTAATTTGGGCCCATACATAAATTCAGCAATCGACTAAATTTTCAATAGCTACCAAAAATATTCATTAGTACCGTCCTAATGACGCGTTCATCTAGATAAAATTGATAAAAAGCAGATTTTTAGCGATGGCCTAATCTTAGATCCATAGGCCAACATTAGAGCCATTTCCCTTCAACGACCTACCTCTAGGCATGTACTCGGTAGACACCACACTGACTGAGACTGGCCTTCAGTTCGGTCTAGTCGCATGAACTTCAACTTGAGCCGTCGCTGAATAAACATCCACTGCATTCGCTCGAGGACGCGATATCAGAACAACATTTCTGGATTTCACCAACAAACTAATAAAAAATCTTGTCCAAACGCATTGCTTAGTTTCACTCTTCGACTGAATTCTCCAATTTAATTGAAAAACTAACTATCTTTAAAGCATTGACTGCCATGAAACTACAATTACAACTCACCATCATCGTTAATAATTAGCCATATGAGCATATTCAATTTCATCCCTCCTGAACACGGTTAATCATGTTTCGCTAATTTAAATACCAATAAAGACACCAGAACCACCAGCACGTTGTCAAAGATTTACCCAGCACTCAAAAATCATCCATAAACTGTAATGCCTTTAATGAAGATTACAAAGATTAATTTTCTACACCTTTTCCCTCCTGGATACTGCCTGGCGCAACCCTGTCTTTAAAACAAGCACATACAGTGGATATACATAGCTCACTCATTGAGGTACTGGGAAAACCCTTCGATATTAAATTCTCAAAAACGTCTGCCATAACTCTTCCGGGCCGCTTTCGCGCACCCAACCAACCAATAAGCTTCAGAGCAAAAGAGACGGCGCCGATGACGGTGCCGCAACGCAATCCAGTTGTTATTTCCCATGACCCAGAAGTGATTCGTTTCTTCCAACAGTTGCAAGAAGAAAACGAAAACAGTCAAGAACCGGCAAAGCGAAGGATTTTATGCTTCCCGGGTGCCCTTATAGCCGCCCCATATGATGCGCTGTGTGAATGCACTTTTCTTGTGCTGCTGCATCTTCATTCCCAATGGAGAACACATTCTGCTACTGCTGCCGCCAGGATCGAAGGAAAGGCTCACACACACACACAGAGACACTCATACTACAAAGGCTAATGGCAAACGATTGGAAACTACTTTCCAGATAATCGAATCACCATTTATCACGCTGCACTAAAAGGCACGGAAGGATGCAGCAGCTACTGGATACCGTAGTGTGATTGTGAGCTACTGTGTCCTAATTTCGTTAATTTCTCCGGGGATTACAGTTTAAACTTTGCCCGGGGAGGGTGAGCAGGAAAAATGTATAAAGCACCAGGGTGGCGGAAGGATCGGTTCTATGCACGTTGAAGGTGATGCTTTGGTTGGATTTAGAGCTAGGGATGTTTGAATTGGAATTATAATGATTCAATATGGAAGCAGGATGTGCGCAATAAATCGAATTAGGGTAGGTGAGCCAGTGATATTTATTATAAAATAAATAAATGCACTACATACTAATTTTAGACGTCAATCTATAGCTTCTAATCTCCAGTTTTCTTGAAAAATAATACACTGCGAATACATTAAATTATTTTTTGGCAAACGCGTCCTCCAGTAAAAGGAGAAATTACAGTTCCAGTAGTATGCTAAGTGGACCGCATTGGTTTCTTATGGCTTTCACTATTAGAGGAACACTACCGCAACTATAGGTGCAAAGGAGTCAAAATCTTAAGGAAAATTAATTGTTTTCCTTCAATTTTGGACTAATTTTAGGTTTGAAATACGTAAATCTGCTTTATTTTAGGAGAGCTACCGATGAAAAATAAAATCATTATTCTGGTATAACCCCTACCATAACTATAGGTACACAACTATTACTGGAACACCTACCCTATACGCTAAACATCTTAAACAAACACAAAATTTGCAGTTTAAATTATCCTAAAAGAACTAATTATATCTTGGAATGAGACGATTTGTTTTAAGTACATAGCAAAAAATAAATTTTAATTTTACATCCAAGAGGATGCACTTCAATCATGTCGATAATCTCACGTAATTGTTATGGCCACAAAAATAAACAAATGCAGTAAAAGCAGCGCAATGTCCCTTCATGCACTGCATTAATGATAGTTTTGTCCTTTTTGGCAAGCAATATAACAGCATATTTTTGACGCGATTGAAGTGCATCCACTTTGATGTCATATCAAAATTAATGTTTTGCTGTGTAGAATTGACGATGTCTTGCAATGGGAGGAGGGTGTGTCAGTATTTTGTTCAAATCTCTTACAAGATTTCGTTCTATAAGTTATATCACTAAGAGGACGATTGATGGATGACCTTCAAGCATTTCTCATATCTATTTCCGACCTAAATAAATTGTCTAAATTTTAACAAAAACAGTTCCGCCAAGGATCTGTTCCAAAGCACTTCAATCTCTCAAATTCAAAGTTCGTCCTCACCGATAGAATCGCCATGATTCTATACCGAATTTGTTTTTGATTCAGGTCGAAACAGGTTCGGACATCAAGATAAGGTCTGCTTGTTTTCTGACTAAAGGCTGGTATATGTCTGGCCGAAGCCACTAGTGATACTGCGTTCCTAATTTTTGTTTGTTCAACAAATGGTTTCAGATCTGCAATATCTGCTTCACAACGACATAATTAGCATGGCATCCTACGCCCTCGACGTCTGACCGATTCATTACAGCCCACATTCTATTCACTAGTAACTGTCCATCTTAAACTGTACACCGACAATCGTCATTCGATAACAACCCAACTGTTGCATAAATATTAGGGTAGAAGTATAATATTTCGCCATTGTGTTAGTTTTCGTCTTTAGGTAAAACAATGCCCAATTTTTTTTAAATAACGATTATTTTATAACTCTTACCACATTGCAAATAGATGCACACAATTATTTTTGATTCCTCAAAATATTAAAATTATACGGTAGTTGATATTATTGTCGAAAAACTCTGTGCCTAAAAAATAGTGACTCAATATTGCATTATTTTTTGATCCATTGAAAAAATGGCAATTTAGACATCAATGGGAAAGTTCTACAAACCAAGCGTATTGGATGTAAAGTGCACATAAATTATCTTTTTTACTTCATTTACTGTACAAATTCAGTTACGGTTAGTGCAAATACTATTTATTTTAAAGATAAATAAGAAAATAAAAGGTGGCGAAATATAGCACACAAAATTCACACGATTCTAATTATCGACCCTGGCGAAATCTCTTTGTTGGAATTGAAAACCTGCCTAGTGCTAATTTTCGCCGCTTTTGTGTGAACTATCAATAATTATTTGTATACAAAAAGTTTGAGTCAAGTGTTGAGCTGCACCTTTTCGCTGACGTGTAAAAATAGTAATTATTTTCAAATTTTGTTTATAAACTCTAAATTTGTTAAACAGTTATTCACTATACATCAGACTCAGAGGCCGAAGCGTTACCGGAACACATATTCCGAGGCTGAGATTGCAGCTTCGGTTGATAAAATTCGGCGCAAGGAGATGAGCTTGCTTGAGGCATCGAAACATTACGGAATCCTACGATCGACAATTCGATCGCAGTTTGCGAAGAAAACTCAAACAGTGTTCCGTCCAGGTCCAGCTACAGTTTTGACCCAAGAGGAAGAACTCGAGCTTGAAGAATGGATCTTTGATAAGCAGAACCGGTTTTTTCCCGTAACGAAACAGATGCTGCTGGACAGTGTGAAAAAATACTTGAATGCCAACCCCAGAGCAAAGAAATTTCCAAAAATCTCTACAGGTAAAATGAATTATTTTTGGCTTCTTCATGAGATTATCACTAATTAATTATTTGTTATTTTAGGTCGAACATGAATGCAACTGTTCTTGAAACGGCATCAAAATTTCTCTGATGATTCTGGAATTCGTAACAAAAGCTAGTGCCGCTGTATCTCCATATGATATACATTCATGGTTTGATAAGATTGAAGCTTTCTTGATTGCTAAAGGACTTACGGAAATACTTCAAGATCCGCAGCGCATCATAAATGGAGATAAAACTTCATTTCAATTGAACCCCAAAACAAAAACCGTTCTCGCTTTACGTGGGAGTCGCAATGTTTACGATGTTTAGCGATGCTCCAGTAAACTCACATAACGACAATGTTTTCGTTCTTCGCTTCTGGGGAAACTATTCCTCCCACTATCATTTACCCCTATAAAACCATACCAAAATCTGTGGTAGATTCAGTTCCCCCGAAATGAGGCATCGCCAAGTCTGATAGCGGGTGGATGACTGCTAATGTCTTTGGTGACTACATTCGAACTGTCTTGGAACCTGCCATTTTCAACATTGACGGCCACAGTAGCCATATAAATGTAGAGACTTCACAAATGTTTCGAGAGCTGAATATCATTTTGATTGCGTTGTATCCTAATGTTACCAGGATAATGTAGCCGGCAGATGTCGCTGCATTTAAACCATTGAAAAATGGTTGGCCAAATGCTGTACAACAGTTTCGCGATGGAAATCCTGAAAGTTCTGTGAATGCGAACAATTTTGCTACAGTATTGCAATATTGTCTACGGGATTCTCTTACTGTGAAATCCATTCAGAACGGATTCAAAATATCTGGGCTTTATCCGTGAAATCGAAACGCAATTGATTCATCCAAGTACTTAAAAAAGGCTACCGTTCATGATGAGTCTTCAGAACCACCGTCTGATCCTAGGCAACGGGAGTCGACTTCGGAACCTACAGAGATGTCTCGTCAGTTACAACAAGCGAAAAGAGCACTAGAAGAATGCGCCGTAGCTATTGGTGGGGCAGAGCAGATTTTGTTTTTCTGGACAGCGACGAAGATACGGCATTGTATAGAATATTTTCAGTCATAGAGCAAAACTACCCGGACATAATGAAAACAGATAGAGAGAGCGTCGAAGGCAATAGACAACTATGTGACTTTGATTATGTTGAGGTAGTTGAAGCTCCTCCATGTGAGAAAGACACCCCTGCAGAGTCAGGAACACCGCAAACTAGTCTTGACCAAACACCAATGTTGACTCCTGATGCTGCAGTTCCAGGACCTTCCAGGAAACCATTGAAAATTTTTCTCAATACATCGCCATCTCCAAAACGGTCTTCTAAGCGAGAATATTATGTCGTTTTCGTTTTTGCGGTGTAGCACTGGTGTAGTGTAAGCAGGAATAAGCGCGAGTCTTTGACAGCTCAACATCATTTGTTTGTAAACAAAGGTGCATCCTATATCTACACCCTAAAATATTTCGGTGTACGGCAGTGTAGCACCGGTGGTGTAGCTACACCGCAAAAACGAAAACGACATTAATCAAAACGCTATCACGTGTTGACTTCCGATTAATTTGTTCAAGAATTCACGCAAAAGGAAGAAGAAAAATGGCGAACTGAGGAAGATAAGGAGAACAGGAAACTCATTCGAATTCAGAAAAAAATTGAAGCAGAAGCGGAAAAGAAAAAGTCTTGAAGCAAAATCTGAAGGATAAAGCACGCAGAAAGAAAGTTTCATTGTAACTAAAGGGTGATCGGTCAAAATTTGGTCAAGGAAAAACGCGTGTAAATCGGTGAAATCGTTTATTTAAAAAATCAAATTAAATTTCTTTTTCAAGTTCAATTAGTATAAAATTCAGGAAAAATATTCAGTTAGGCTTCCGCTTTTCCAAATCCGAATTGCCGGGCCTTACGCTTGACCCCTGCCATCAGATTTTGTACAGCCACCTTGTCCACCTTCTTCGCCGCAGAAAGCCAGTTTGCCTTGAACTGCTGCTCGCCCTTAGCAGTTTTTTTGGTCTTCTTTAGGTTCCGCTTGACAATAGCCCAGTATTTCTCAATTGGGCGGAGCTCTGGCGTGTTGGGAGGGTTCTTGTCCTTGGGAACCACCTGAACGTTGTTGGCGGCGTACCACTCCATGGCCTTTTTACCGTAATGGCAAGATCCCAAATCCAGCCAAAACAGTACGGAACAACCGTGTTTCTTCAGGAAAGGCAGCAGACGTTTATTCAAACACTCTTTCACGTAAATTTCTTGGTTGACAGTCCCGGAAGCTATGAAAATGCTGCTTTTCAAGCCACAGGTACAGATGGCTTGCCAAACCAGATATTTCTTTACGAACTTTGACAGTTTCATGTGCTTGAAAACATCTGCTACCTTTCCCCTTCCTTTTGCCGTATAAAACTCCTGTCCCGGAAGCTGCTTGTAGTCGGCTTTGACGTAGGTTTCGTCGTCCATTACCACTCAGTCAAATTTCGTCAGCATCGTCGTGTACAGCCTCCGGGATCGCGCTTTGGCCGTCGTATTTTGTTTATCATCGCGATTTGGAGTCACTACCTTCTTGTAAGTCGATAGTCCGGCTCGTTGTTTGGCTCGATGCACGGTTGTAGACGATACACCCAGCTTATTTGCGGCATCTCGGAGAGAGAGGTTAGGGTTTCGCTTGAAACTACCGGCAACTCTCTTTGTCGTCTCAGCGGCTTCCGGTTTTCGATTTCCCCCCGATCCAGACTTTCTGGCTGTCGACAAACGTTCCCCAAACACTTTAATTACATTTGTAACGGTTGATTTGGTAACTTTTAGCGATTTTGCCAACTTTGCGTGCGAGTAGCTCGGATTTTCGCGATGCGCGAGCAAAATTTTGATACGCTGCTCTTCTTGCTTGGACGGCATTTTGACAACTGAAGAGTGAATTCCAAAATCAAAATAGGAGCAACATTCTACACACACACACCTTCAAAATGAGGGGTGTTCAGGTTTTTTAAATGCAAAATTGAAAGAAATACGTCAAGTTGATATTGACCAAATTTTGACCGTATCACCCTTTAGATCTACTCAAGCGGCGCCGGTGATGTAGGGTAAGCGTGTTTACCTCTCACCCCAGCAGACCTGAATTTAATCCCAGTCGGTGCCGCCGGGGTGTTCTGAGGCATAGCATCTCTGATCACGCCTTCCTTCGGAAGGGAAGTAAAGCCGTTGGTCCCCGGTTCATGAGTAGATGGATCGATAGGTAGGGTCCAGGTATGGGAGCTGCCTTCTTGACGTCGGTACAATTGGTGCTCAGCACGGAAAACAAGATCGGCAGAAAACAAACCAAAGGAAAAAAAAAGAAAAAAAAACTAGATCTACTCACTCAATAGCTGTATTGATGATCTATACTTCAACTAATGCAACTAGCAATATGTTTCTGATTTTTGTTGTCATTTAAGTTTAAATAAACGTTACTTTGGTTTATAAGCTATTTTGTTCATTATTTTCGTGACTGAATAATTAAACGATCAAACATTAGACTAGCATCATGCATTTCCTGATTGAGGCGAAAATTAGACCTCCAGGGTGGCGAAAATTAAAACCGATGGTGAAAATTGAATCAAATATTTGTTTCAAAAAAAAGTACTGAAACAGCCAGATAGTGAAAATTTGTTAATGAAAAAGGCATTTTAATTTGAAAAAGACGTCCAGCTCTCGATATTATGTTAATTCATTCATTATTATTTTGCCAAATTATCTCTTACTACATGTGTTCATTGCAAAAATACGTTGAGTATGGTGAAATATAGAACATCTACCCTTTAATAACTTTCATAATCCCACCTTTTTTTAAAGAGTACATACTCACTGGAGATGTCTTTGTGTAATATGAAAACATCTTTGTATTTGTTCTTCTGTATTATGTAATGGTTATGAACGTCACTTGAGCTTAATTTTTGAGAACGTCGCTTAAATCAATATATCCTGTTGTTCCTGGTGGATAAACTTCTCGGGATTATTTTGTTAAGCGATCATCCCGACCTTCAACTGAAAATCAGGGTGTTTGAAAAAGCTCGACGATAAACATGCAGCCCGCTGCATCTTCATGCATTTTACGTCGATCACCTGCTGACTGGTTGCTAAAGACAGCTCATCGCAATGCTTCCCAAGCAACACCATTTGTTTCTCAACGAGTAACAACAACCTTAGTGTGACTAATAGACGGTCTAAATTATGGACAACGCACCGCATATAAAACTTCATTGTACCTTAAAAAGCGCAGAAGGTAGAGCCTCTTTTCAACTTGTGTTTGTGGCATAAGGTGTTGCAAATAAGGTGCATCTAAAATGATATTTGAATGACGCAAGTTGTAAATGAGGTTTTAACTGACTTAATTGCAATGTTTCACTGAAATATTTAAAACAGTACTGTGATGTTTTCGAATACATGTAAATGACATTCAAGTTAACCACATAAATGTATTGGATATTTTTTGTGAGGTGATGCGGGAAAAGCATACTGATGTTCTTATTTAGACTGCAGATGACAATCGTAGAAAAAGTCATTTGAATAGAAGTATGAAATTAATTACTTTAAAATATTGATAACTAGTCCGCTTTTTTCATACGTATCTAGTTTTATGGTGAAATTGCACATTTTGCTTCGATTAAATATATACGCCTTCAAAAACTTACAAATTGATGCCACAAACTTGCAGCTTAAAAATATGTCGAAATAAAAAATTGATCTCTAAAAAAAAAATTATATATAAACTATTGGAAAACATTACAGCTGTAATAAGTATTTCATGTCTTCATATTAATAGGGTGTGAAACATGAATAAATTGAAAAATAAGTTGATTATGGCATTTTTTCGGCTCTCTAAGGCAAGGCAGTGCTCTATTGTGAGCCGATCAGACAAGATATTCTGACAAGCTGGTAGATGCGACACTCCGTCAAATCAGTGGGCAACTAAAACACACCTACCAGACCCCTATTTCATGAAGTGTCCGACCCGTAGCCGCAAACCTAAATTCTAATCAGAATAGTTAATTTAAAATAAATACTTTACAAGTAACAATCAAGGCCTAATAAGTGATCAGGTTTTTTAAACCAAATAAGCGTTTTTTATGCAACAATTTTTTTAGCTGACAGAAAGTTTATCGAACGCAAAAATGCTTTAAAACTAATGTGAAGAAGTATTTTATGAATTTATTTAAACATAAACATTTTTTTTTAAATAAAATAAACGTTATAATTTTTTATCAATTTTAAAAATCAATCAATCAATAAACAAATAAATAAATGAAATAAAAACAAATCAAAAAAGCCTGTAAACCAATTGGAATTAATGACTTAAACTCGCAAACCCCCACGGTCTATCACTGAAAAATGCTAAAACTTTCATAATATCGTCATTTTTTAACAGAATATTTTTATCTATCCATTGCAATAGAACCGCAAACTCCTCATGTTTTGATAAGCATTGCAGTATTTAAAAAATCTTTTGATTCTGAAAATATTATGAACTGCAATAGTGTAATTTTTTTACATTGGGGGTTTGAAAATCAAACTAAAGTTTACCGGTTCGATTTTTTTTCGGTGCGTTTTGATTTATCTAATAGGAAGCCATCCACAAACTATGTAAGGGTTTTTGAATGATAATTAAATCCCCCTCCCGTCCTTGTAAGACTCTGTAAAATTTGTAGTTCACAATCCTTCCCCCGAAAATCTTTCTAAGATTTTGAAATTTTCAGAAAATCGTTAGATATCGATTTGGGTAAATTTTTACATGCATTTGCGTATATAATGTATTTGGAGGTGTTTTGGCATTAAATCGCTTAAGATAAAATTATGTTTTTCACATAATAAATTATATGTATGAAAATGTTAACCCCCCTCTCCCCCTATTCCGTTACTTAATTTGTGGATGATCTCAAATGTTGGAAAATATATAAATAATCCAAAATAATAATTTTTTTTTCAAAGTTTTCATAGAAAATTAGCATGTAACAATACGCTTTCGATCTCATCGAAGAAAATTGGACTCCCAACAAAACCGAAAGGTTGATTTTCTGCGGCTTTTGAGTGCATCTTTGCTGTCGATCATAATATTACTAGCCAACAATTAGTGAATGGGATCGATATTTCAACGCTTAGAGTTCTTACTTCAAACCCTAAGGATTCAAACTCCCAGTTTATTGCGCGAGAAGACTTCTTTTCATAATCATCTAGTCATCATTCACAAATCTTTTTAAAAATAGCTTATAATTATAAAGAAATTTTGACAAAATACAAATCAAAGCCTTCACATGAACAACATTACATCATAAGAAAATAGAGGCAATCAAATGGAGAACTCAATATAGTTCTTTAATGTCCTGCACCGATAACACATCAAAACGCCCTCTCATAACCAATAACAAGTGTAAAATTCTGAATTGATTTAATTTTTTAATGTTTGGAATATTTGTGAACATTCTCCATTATAGCAACATAATTTCAGCCGGTAGTGTACGGTTCATCCAGATAAAGTGCAGCTCACTGAACTGTTGCAAATGTGTTAATTAGTACGTTACAATAATGTAGCTATTTGTCAAGACATCATTAAAAGTTTACAACAAGTATTTTTTATGTTGCAGATGAGTCGATATTAAAATAATGATTCATATTGAACTGCAACAACACCGCAACGATTTGTCAACATAACTGCACCATTACGTATTATCGATGGTATCCATGTTCCAGTTATGTTGAAAATAAGTAGCAAATGCGTAGTTTGAACAATCATATAATTTGTTGAGTATGTGCGTGCTTTAATCGTCACTTGTCAGTAGCAATGTGACATCGGTGCAGCTCCTCCGTCAGCAGCCATCAGGTTTCGGCATTATGAGCCACTAGTTCTGGCAATCCACCGCTATTTGGTGCCGTTTCCAGTTCACCAGCTGTTTCGGCAATATGAGCTCCGTCTCTAACGGATCCTCAACGGCCACATCTCCGTTCGGCGGTATCAACATATTTGGCCCCCAGCTCACGCAACAACGAATCCATCGTCACTTCAGGCTTCTCACCGTTTTATTTAGCCCTTTGGAACACCCGGTCGGTTGAGAGACTACGGCCACGCCAGCCGCTGTTGGCATCGTCTTTAGTCACCATCGTCCCCCGCCATCCTATCGTCCTCGTCGTGGTCTTCCATTTCCTATGCATTACGATTCCTCCGGTTTTGCCAATGTTGTCCAAAAATATTTTACAACACCAAAGTGACAAGACATATTTGAGCCACGGTAGATACTAGATGGTTACATCAAACCTTTACAGTGACAACTTGATTCAGTTGGTTGCAAAACGAAGTTTGAAAACTTATAGATTCATACGCTTAATTGGAACAAGATTGCAAATAGGTTCTTCCACACATCTTGATTCATCAATTTTTTAGTAACATTTCGAAACAGTTGCTCAATAGGTACAAAACACATATAGTTCACACTCTGTTTCACCAAACTTTAAGGAAACTTAATGTTTTATGGAACTCTCATTCAACAAACACAACACAAGTTAGATTTGTTGCTCAAGTGTTTTATACAATATCACGTAGCATACAACTTCATACCAATTTGAGTGTAACATGTTTGCTCCTCCCATTTGAGGCATGAATTGACAGGTCATCTAAGCAGAACATTGAAACAGTTGAGTTTCATTATTGTGACCTTAAGTAAATGAAGCATCAAAGTTGAAACTTTGTCGTATCAAGATGTATTTCCTGTACCATTTAAGGGCAACTTAAATAAAAAATAAAAGAATTGAGATGTTTTCTGTGTTGCTTGGGTTGCTTCTACAGGACTTGTACTCCGGCAGTGGTTTTTCATCAATGCAACCATTATAGATACTCTAGTTATCCCATCGGAGCTCCGGGAGAGAGAATCGTATTGAGTCGACTCAATTCCATCAAAAGTGGATTTACAAGTCTGCTACAAGATTTTCAAAATTTGCTTTCATTGCTTAATAATACCATTTGAGTTTTATTGCTTATTGCCAGCTCTCAACTAAGTGTTCTTTGAAGCACTTCCACATTTTTAATCGAGAGCTTTCTATGCATGTACCATCGTATGCCCAAGGAAGATGAGAAATTTTACAACCCGGAAAATATATAGATCAGGCAGGAATCGAACCCAGCTGCGCCTTTACTGGCTGAGCTAAGGAAGTATCATTTGTACTCTTTGAAAAAAAAATAACAATGTATCATCTGCAGTTATTTATGTTCATCGCAGTACAAATTCTGAGTTTTTAATGAACATAATAAAACACCCTTGCATTATGAGATTCTTTTGAATCAAAGTGGCTAAGCTTTTCTGGAACATTATTTCAAAACATTTATGCATTTTAATTTGAAATGCAAATTAACTTGAAAATGATTAACAATCAAAATCCAATAAAAAATATGGTGCATACAAAGACTTACCATGCGATAAATTGAATTTGAGATTTAATATTTAGGAAAAATAATACTGAAAAAATCCTTGCAAGTATTTCAATAGAGTTTTAAGGAATATTTTAAGGTAATTCCAACGAAAATTCCAAAGGAATTGAATTCTGATGATAGTTCTAACAAAATGTTGAGCAAAATTTCTTATAAATTCTGATGTGTATTCCAAGGATATTCCGGTGATAAATTTTGCAAAATTTAAACTAGAGTTCCAAGAAAATTGATCACGCCGAACGCGAACCGCATTTTGTATGAAATATTTTGACCACCATGAGCAACCATAGTGCTGAAGCAGATCTCTTCTCTGCTATCCTACTCGGTTATATTTGGCTTCTCCAAGCTGCTGATCGGCGTCCAGAAGGTGTCACTGTTCTGGGAAAATTCCACGCTTCTCATCAACTAGCCTATAGCCTGAAATAGAAGCTGGGCGATCAAGTAGAGACAGTCTACCCATCACATGCTACCGCCGAACCTAACGGACCATCATCTGCACAGACAGACTAAGTGCACGATGGTAAATGACAGGTGGGCAGGAACTCACAGTCTCCCAGTGTTGGTGAGTTCTTTGCCGTTAATGTTCACGAAAAGTTCACTATTTTGCTATACAGAAATTCAAAACAAAAATTTTTATCTGCGGATTTGAACAGTTTTTGACCTGTTTCATACTACCGGAAGGTGTATGCTGGTCACAAATGCCGTACCAAACTGATTTCCTACTCAATTAATCAATCTATGATGTGAAATTCGCTAATAAACACGAGGCGCATTTCTTATAGCAAACATGCCATAACAAAATGGGCATGGTTCATTTAAGTAAACAAACTAACACTTCTTCCGACTGTGGCACCTATGTATTAGCCGTCTCGGACTAAGTGCACCACGCGCTCGTTCACACCGTCGCACCCCTCATCCACAGATTGGGAATGGGTGATCATATATTTTTTTAAATACTGTAAATAAAGTCGAGACTATTTCGTATTTAGGAATTTGCTATGTTTTCGATGTTCGCTTTGAGAATCGTTCCAAAACGGTTGTGTTTTTGCTCCTCGGCTGGCTTTTATTTTATTTTTATTTTTGAGTTCAGGCTGTCTTTGTGCTGGCATAGAGGTTCTCGGTGCTGGAACTTGATTAGTTTTATGTCCCGGGCGCAATAATTTGATCTAGAAAGGTTTGTGCTGATGTTTCCCCCTAGGTGCTTGATGTGCTCTTGCGTCCCGACCGCACTGATCTATTGTTAGGTTTGTGCGATGTGCTTTGCTTTTGTGCACAGAGTGATTTGCAAAAGAAAAGTTATATCTAGTTATTGTGTGGTTGAATCGCTGGAGAAGCAATTGTTTATAATGACTAGAGAAAAATATGTGTGGAAGCAACGGGAATTCGCTCCCAGATATATTTGAGTAAGTTCTAGTTGAAGATTGTCCTTATACATTTCTCGATTGCATTTTTGAGGGGACGTGTTTGCTTTTGTGGGCAGTGCGTTCGATGGTCGGTTTGGTATGGCTGATGGCTTGCCTGCGCGTGCTGGCGCCGCTATCAGGTAGGGGAAAATTTGCATAAAAACCAACTAAAATATTGCTTCAATTTCATGAGCATCAGCATGAGCATGAGTATTGACGATCATACAGTTCAGTAGCTACTACTAAAATGTTACTTCAATTTCATTAAATAAACTCACAAGAAAATATGACGAAGGCATAAGAAGTCCCGATAGTTTCAAATATTGTATTGAGTATTGTGCCTCCATGCACAACTATAGGAACCTAACGCTTCTAACGTACAGCAGCTATAGAAGCGTTTCCCTATCTCTCATCCGCTGTTCAAGCGGTCCTCACTAACATCCTGCGATGACGAATCCCACATAATTGTAAGCAAATCGTACATCGCTCGGTTGCGTGTATAAGCTTGAGTTCATTTTATTTTCAAAGTGTGTCATTCTAAAAGATAAATAATTGGAGCCATTTCAACCAATGACACCTCCTTCCTCCTTCTAAGAAATCTCTTCAAGTCGGCTCCACTTAATTATTCATCGCGGTAAATCTGTGCCAGCCGAGATTCCCTCGGAAAACCCCCAAACCAACATCGTGCTTTCACCAAATTATTCCCCGTCAAGTTCCTTCGTTCTTTACCATACGATACACACTACACTTACCACACACTCGCATATGTTTTCTTCTTCTTCTTCGTGACTATGACGCCCTTACAGGACCTTTCGTCTGCACTCAACTCAGTGTTCTTTGATGCGCTTCTACACGGCTGAAATCGACTCAAAATCAATCAAATCAAAAAATCAAGTTTTAAGTGGTTTAATCAGTCATGTACAATTATTAACACTCCAAACACGATACCGCCGGTAGCGGCGATAGTGGTAGGCGTGATTATATCTCACCCCAGCAGGCCTGGGTTCAATCCCAGTCGGCACCGCCGGGATGTTCTGAAGCATAACATCTCTGATCACGCCTTCCTTCGGATGGGAAGTAAAGCCGTTGGTCCCCGGTTCATGAGTTGATGGGTCGATATGTAGGGTCCAGGTGTGGGAGCTGCCTCCCTGGCGTCGGTAACATTGGTGCTCAGCCAATGAACGGAAAGAAAATCAAGGAAAATATCGATTCCTTCGGTAAAATGTGTAACGGAAAATTGTCAAGGTTTGAAAAATCATTGCTCAGCAATTCAAACGTTAGTCCATCTAGTGATGCCGAAGAAATCTTTAAAGTATATAGTTTCCACTGGTTCAAATAGATTTGAAATTCGGCAATAAATGGCTGAGCTATGATTTTTCAAACATTGTAAGTTTACAGTTACACAATTTACCGAAGGCATCATATTCGGAGTGTTAATTGAGATTGATACTCTTCTATGCTCAGGGAAGTCGAGACAATTCCCAAACCTAAAAATTTTCTTCTAAAATCGGACTGAGAATTGAACCGCTGCTTGATAATACCGTGCCTTAACTGACTAGGCCATCTGAGGTCCCTCTCACATACGTCGTTAATACGGGAAAACTGCGAAGGAGAAAAAGTCGTTACTTCCACGCAGCGACAAAAAAAAAAGAAACACTACCTGATAACCCTTGGCATGTGCAAAACAGGAAAAACGATAGAAAAACTTGCACACCGTCGTCGGTCGTTGGAGGGGACTTTCTCCCCGCCTCGAAGTTCCGGCTTCCTGTGCCATTCGAGGCGGAAAAGTTCATTCATAAATCATGAACTGGTGGTTACTCGGTGGCGGTAACCTAGAAGGGAGACATACACACACACACACACACAATATAAAAAGCGCTGGATGAATGTTTCGGTAAAAACTTTGTGAGTGGATTTGTGTAGCGGGTTGGTGTGTTTTTTTTTTGGCACTCTCCTGTTTTTTTTTATCATGGTGACAAAAGCGTATTGCACGTGGTGTGGATAAAGTGGCCCTGTTGGAAAATGCACCCCTTACTTGGGGTCGAGAGAGTAAACCGGGACCAGAAGATCACCAAGCTTTCGTCAATAACCTTTTTTTTCAATTTTTTTCAACGTTGAAAAATTGCGGCCCGGGAAGTGTACTGGTATCCAATTTGACGTACGTCTCGTCGTTCATCAAAATGCACCGGTTCGGCTTTTGAAGGAGATCGTCATACAAGTTCCGTGACCGTATTTTCGAAGAAGCTTTCGGTGAATCCGTCCTTTTGGGTGCTTTTTTCTTCTTGTAGGTTCTGATATTGTTGCGTTTTTTGATATTCTGCACAGTTCCAACGTTAATGTTCAATTTTGTGGCAATTTCACGATCGGAACACCCTTTTTGCGCCCAGATTTCGGTGAATCTGCAAGAGAAAACGTTTTTCCAACTTTTAACAATCTTGAACACTGTAGATTTACTGCATTTCACGCTTGTTGCCAATTCTCGAAACGACAATTTTAATTTGTCGGAATACCATTTGTGAAGAATTAATCTGCGAGTCAATAAGCTAATCCGACCCATGGTTTGAAATTCCTCACTTTTTAGTTTTTTTTTTTATTTTTCAGGTGTGTTACCAAAATAAACAATGTTTCTACACACTGAGCGAAAACTCACAATTTTTCGTTACGTTTTAACCCTTAACCATTGATAAACAGGTTTCCACTTTCTTTATTGAACAGTCCTTAACCATTTTGCAGCAAATCAATCTTGAAGTGCCTTGAAAATATGCCCTTCAAAACCTTATCCAGGGTGGCCCAACTAGACAGATTCTAGTCTTAATGAGGTTTTGGTGGATGTAATAAAGGCAAAGCTGTCTTGACCAGAGTTTTATGACTATTGTTTTATAGTAGTGTTGTAGTACTTCATAAAACGTAAAATGTTTCTTGGGACATTAGTGTGGCAAGTTGTCAAAGATGTTTGTGACGAACGAGGCGATGAACACTGAAATTTACGTAGGGGATTGTTTGAATCGGCGTCTGCGGCTCATGATCCGTCAACATGATGGCCCAGTATTATTTTGATACGATTTGGTGACAATGCTACTCGAAAGACACGGTACAAAGCAAATAATATGCAATACGTGCCAAAAGAGATGAATCCTCCGAATTGTCCAGAGCAGTGCGTAAAACAGTCAGGTTCAATGAGTCATTTTCATATGAATATGAACTGCTCTCTGCCTCATCATTCACTGAGAGTCTGAATGATTGAGAAGTAAACGAGTCTCTGACAGCCGAGCACTCAGTCAGTAGCTCGGTCAGCACGTTTATTCTTCCGTAATGGTACCCAATCCTAGTTTTGAATGAATGAGCGTACATTTTCTATGGAAAAATGACTCAATTGCATGCTGTGTGAGCGAAGACAAGCGGTGTGAGTCACCTGTTCGTGAGTGACTGAATATTTTTGTTGGCTCTTTCATTGCCTCGTCCTTTACCGCTCTGTACACACGGTCTGGACAGAGCAATGAATTGAATAGTGCAGTGCTTTCGCACTCAGCCTAAGCAGTCAATAATTTTACGCTCTGGTCCAGAGGCCCGGTCAATCGAAACTTTTTGGGATCTTTCCAAGGGTTATCTACGGAAACACTTTAGGGCAGCGAATTCAATCGAAGAAATTGAAAAAGACTGAACGAAGCTGGCCAACATTTTTGCCAAGGAATCTGTGCTGATGCTCATGGGCAGTGTCAGATCAAAAGTTTGCTCCATGGTGTAGTGACCAAGTCCTGTGTGCGTGATAACTTCGTAACAATCGTCAACAGAATGATTTTCGTTTGTTCTCATGCCGGACGCGAAACCCTAATCGGCGATTGATCCTGATTTGTTATCTCTGTCTAGCCTTTATATAACATTCCCTCTAATGTAAACCGGGCTGAATACATCATATGCATATTTCGCTCCGAAAGTAGACTCACTCACAAAGCGCGAGACTGTCTGCCCGAATCAGAAACGAAACTATCCGATTTTCGTTCAATTGTCATTCTCGTTGCTTTCGATGTTTAGTACGAATAAGTCGGTGTTATCATTTACTTGGCCATTTATTCATTTTTATCAACGCACTTAAGCATAACTAGTGAATTTATTTACAACATCTACCATATCCACTACACATGGCATCCGATTGAAGGAACTGGGGATTAATTGAATCCAATTGAAAGAGAAAGCTATAATGGGTCATTCCAGCTCAAGTCGGTACCGAATTTAATAAAGTTTTGGTCGTTGTCACCGATTTGAGGCAAACTTGGCCAAAACGCTTATTTTGGAACTCTGAACAAACTCCTTTTTTGATTTTACTCTAAAGTGCCTAGATCCTTCTGGGCTACAACCCTGGATTTTCGAGAATTTTGTAAAAATTTCAACTTTCAGAAAAGATAACTTCACAACTAAATAAGCTATTCGTGACATTAGAACGTCAATTTGAATGTTTTTTTTTAATGTTAATTCACATATGTGTATTCAAATTTTTTTTTTGTTAAAGTAACTATAGTAAAAATACTGAGTAGCAGCTGTCATCCACAACGGAAATTTTATATGTGTACCTGCTGATCTATCTATATCATAACGTTCTGGCTGTATCCCATAGGAATGTATTGTTCACTTTTAGGACCACAATTAAATTGTGGACAGAAGTTATTAAATGAGTAAGTTTTGATTTCATATTATAAGAATCCTGTCCAGAAAATGTGTGAAGGAATGCAAGAAAAAATAAAAAAATATTATCTAGCATTGATTTTCCACCAAAAAAACTCAAAACTATCACTCACTCATCTGGTCATATCTCAAAAACTATTTGTTCAAATCATTTGCCTTTCGAAACTCATCAAGTAGAAGAGTTTTCCAAATTGTGGTGAAAATTCGAGCCCAAAATATTAGGAAATTAAAAATCCCGCTCATGGTGAAAATAGGCCATATTTTGATACATTTGATATCTGCCGGTAATCAGCTTGTTTACTGTAGTTACTATAGCACAAATAAAATGTGAGTACACCTATAAGAATCTACATTAGAAAAAAAAAATTTAAAATTTACGTTCTAAGATCACGAATCGGTACACCGACCTCGAGAAAACTTTTAAGGGCTTGATTAAAGCCAAAAAACGCGGTTACTGGCGTCGGTTCGTCGATGGTTTGTCGAGAGAGACTTCCATGAGAACACTCTGGAATGTCGGCAGGAGAATGCGCAACGCGTCATCACCGGTTAACGAAGACAAGGAGTACTCAGACAGTTGGATATTCAGCTTCGCGCAGAAAGTTTGCCTGGATTCGGTGTCGGTTCAAACCAACGTTCGTGATAGTCCGTCGGGTAGTAACGAAATAGATTCTCCGTTTTCGATGGTGGAATTCTCACTTGCTCTCCTCTCATGTAACAACTCAGCTCCAGGAATGGATAGAATCAAGTTCAACTTGCTTAAAAATCTCCCAGACGTCGCGAAGAGACGCTTGTTGAACTTATTCAATCAATTTATGGAGAACAACATTGTTCCGGATGACTGGAGGCAAGTAAGAGTTATCGCCATTCGAAAACCCGGTAAACCCGCATCGGATTATAACTCGTACCGTCCCATCGCGATGCTGTCCTGTATACGGAAATTGTTGGAGAAAATGATTCTTTTTCGTCTAGACAAATGGGTCGAGTCGAATGGTTTACTTTCAGATACGCAATTTGGATTTCGAAGAGGCAAAGGAACGAGCGACTGTCTTGCGTTGCTTTCAACTGAAATTCAACTGGCCTATGCGCAAAAACAGCAAATGGGTTTAGTTTTCTTGGACATTAAGGGGGCTTTTGATTCTGTTTGTATCGATGTCCTTTCGGATAAACTCCACGATAGTGGGCTTTCACCAATTATGAACAATTATTTGAGCAACTTGTTGTCTGAGAAATATATGAGCTTTTCTCATGCAAACTCGACAACTTCACGAATTAGTTACATGGGTCTCCCCCAGGGTTCATGTTTAAGCCCCCTTCTTTATAATTTCTATGTAAAAGACATTGATGGTTGTCTTGATGAAAATTGCTCGCTAAGGCAGCTTGCAGATGACGGGGTTGTGTCCGTTAAAGGGCCAAGTGCACCGGACCTGCAAGGACCATTGCAAGATACCTTAGACAATTTGTCTACTTGGGCTATGAAGCTGGGTATCGAATTCTCTCCGGAGAAAACTGAGTTGGTTGTTTTTTCTAGGAAGCATCATCCTGCACAGTTACAGCTTCAACTAAAGGGTAGAACAATCACTCAAAGTATATCTTTCAAGTATTTAGGTGTCTGGTTCGATTCCAAATGCACATGGGGAAAACATATTGCGTATCTAAAACAAAAATGCCAACAAAGAATCAATTTTCTTCGTACAATTACCGGAACTTGGTGGGGAGCACACCCGGAAGATCTTATCAGGTTGTATCGAACAACCATCCTGTCGGTTCTAGAGTACGGTAGCTTCTGCTTTCAATCCGCGGCGAAAACACATATATTGAAGCTGCAACGAGTTCAATACCGTTGCCTCCGAATCGCGCTTGGCTGTATGCACTCGACGCATACGATGAGCCTCGAAGTACTCGCGGGTGTTCTCCCACTGACAGATCGTTTCGCTGAGCTGTCTTTCCGGTTCCTCATCCATTGTGAAGTATTGAATCCTTTGGTTATAGAACACTTTGAGAAGCTGCTCGACCAAAATCCTCAAACAAGATTCCTGAGTTTGTACTATGAGTACATGACGCTGGAGGTTGGTCCTTCTTCATTAATCTCCAATCGTGATTGCTTTCAAGCCTTCTATAGTTCCTCTGTAAATTTTGATCTGACCATGATGCAAGAAATCCATGGAATACCAGATCACCATCGGTCGATGGTTGTTCCCTCAATTTTTGCAATCAAGTACCACCATGTAAGTAACGATAAAAGATTTTTCACAGATGGGTCAACCATAAATGCTTCCACTGGATTTGGTGTATTTAATCAATTTCATAGCGCCTCCTATAAACTGCAGAAACCATGCTCCGTATACGTTGCGGAACTCGCAGCTATATTTTACGCAGTAGAGCGAATTGCCTCACTACCTTCTGACCATTATTTCATTTTTACGAATAGTCTTAGCTCATTGGAGGCTATTCGTTCAATGAGGCCGATGAAGCACTCCTCGTATTTCCTGCCTGAAATACGAACTAAACTGAGTGCTTTATCTAACTGCTCCTATACTATCACCTTAGCTTGGGTCCCATCTCATTGCTCAATTCCGGGTAATGAGAAAGCGGACTCATTGGCTAAGGTGGGCGCTATGGAAGGCGATATTTTTGAGCGACAAATCGCCTTCAACGAATTTTTCTCCATTGCTCGCCAGCAAGTCCTCATCAGTTGGCAACACAAATGGAATGATGGTGAATTGGGATGATGGTTACATTCTATTCTCCCACAGGTGTCGAACAAACCATGGTTCAAAGGGTTGGACATGAGCCGCGACTTTATACGCGTTATATCAAGGCTTATGTCCAATCACTGCTCGTTAGACTCGCACTTCTATCGAATTGGGCTCTCAGGCAGCAATTTATGTGTGTGTGGCAGTGGTTATCACGATATCGAGCATGTTATTTCGTCGTGTACCTTACACCGTGTTGCCAGATCTGAGTTATCCACATCCCTCAGGGCCCGAGGAAAACAACCCGCGATACCCGTTAGAGATGTCTTGGCGAGTCGAGACCTTGACTATTTGAATTTAATTTATGTGTTTTTAAAACGGATAGATTTGAGGATTTAGAAGTTAGTGTCATCTTGTGTTCTCCCAAGTTGTTAGCTACCCATCGGTGTACCCCCATGTTTGTCTTTTTCATCAGAGTGTCGCCTAGTTCGAGATCAAGAGCACATTGCTCTCCAAACCTTGTGTTCACAATCCCTACCCTGCCATCCATTTGTTACAATTTGTTACCCCTAACCTCGAGATAGCCGCGAGTAATCGGCCCCCGCTTTACTAACGTTAGTTTTAAGTAATTTTGTTATCTAAACAATGAATATCGGCTCCGCAAAGCTACAGCAAATGAGCCTGGAAAAATAAACGAATTATTAAAAAAAAAAAAAAAGATCGCGAATAGCTTCCCAAGTAGCAATTAGGGTTTTATTAGGGTTCTGATGACCATGATTTAGACTTGTAGAACACTTTAAAACCATGATAAAACTTGAAATGTTACTTGGGTTATTTAGTTGTGGAGTAATCTCTTCTGAAAGATGAAATTTTTAAAAATCTCGTAAATCCAGGGTTGTAGCCGAGAGGGATCTAGGCACTTCAGAGCAAAATAAAAAAAGACGTTTTTTTCAGCGCCAAAATAAGCGTTGTGGCCAAGTTTGGCTCAAATCGGTGACATCGACCACAGGTGGTGTACCCACTTGAGCTGGAATGGCCCATATATGGAATAAAAATTTGAGTTCATTGACATAACGTTGTTTTTTTCCAATAATTAACTGTGCTTATACTTTCTGGGACACCGTATGGGAAAATTTAAAGGGAATTTCTGATGAATAAGGATAGCATAGCCGAAGTAACAATTTTGGATTTAGCATGCTGATCATGAATTATTGTTGAAGAATTCGTGAAATCCTTGACAGAACTAGCAATATTACTTCGGAGGTAACACAGAAAAGCAGCGGTCGTTCAAAAGAGTGCTTCTAAGATTTATAGGCTATTCAATACTTTAAGGATGTAATCAACCTTTATCACCCCATGACAAAAATATCATCCATCATACAACAATTCATCAGTACCTAAGCCCATATTAAAAAGATCACTTTAGCGGCGCCGGTGGTGAAGTGGTAAGCTTGATTACCTCTCACCCCAGCAGGCCTGGGTTCAATCCCAGTCGGTGCCGCCGGGATGTTCTGAGGTATAACATCTCTGCTCACGCCTTCCTTCGGAAGGGAAGTAAAACCGTTGGTCCCCGGTTCATGAGTTGATGGATCGATAGGTAGGGTCCAGGTGTGGGAGCTGCCTCCCTGGCGTCGGTAAACAAGATCGATGGAAAACAAACCAAAGGACAAAAAAGATCACTCAATCCGACACCACCAACAACGAAAACCGATGTGATCACCAGATATGACCATCACTCCGTGAGACCCGTGGGAAGCTTGCACTAACGAGAATGCAACGGCAACGTGATCGATTTATTATAATCTTGTCTTGGCAGTCAGTTGTCACCCGCTGCTGGGTCGTGTGAGTGTGAAGAAAATTAAGTCACCGCGGAGCCTTATGGCAATCGACGATGACGACGACGACGACGAAAGGGGCGTGCAGGTTGCGGTGTGCAATTTATTCAATTCATTCACTTGATTGGCCATAAATGCTGTCTCGGTCAGTGCATTCCGTGGCCAGTTCTCGATGTAATGCTGGTTCTTACTGCCGCTGCTGGCTGTTTGGCGATCTAGATGGGGTGATTAATGGAAAGACTTTAAGTCACACCTAAACTTTAAATGAATTTCAACTTTGCGAAACCACGCTCTTCGAACATAAATGTTTCAATATTATGCTAGCACTGCAAACAGTAGCTCAAAACTTCTACAGCTTCTATGCTTCCGATTAACAGTTACCTCTCCCCAAGATGCAGCAGCAGTGGGGTGCTCTTCCGGTACGATAGTTTCTCGTTCGGTCGTTTGATGACATTATCGTTTGCGCGTCGTGTGCATGAGAAATTGCGTCAGGAAGAAAACGTAAATTAACATCTTAATTAAAAAACTTTTCCCTCGGCGATGGTGGCGGGACTCAGACCAGCCGAAGTATGGGACACGCCTCGGAACAGACCACTTAAAAAGTGTTCCATCTTTTGCTTCAAGCAGCGCCCCGCTTGAGTAGAGCAGCACCGAGGAAACTTTATAACTTGCCGTTTGTTTTATCTTATAATTCATTTAGATTTTCTCGCTTGTTCAATTATGCTCATTATTTAATTTCATTCGCCATTCATTAAGCTAGATTAGATCGAACACCCACCGGGTCCGGCTTTTGTGCAGGCATCAATTGATAACTTTGTGTCTCTCATTCTCTTTCCCATCGCAGGTGTTGGAGTGATTCTGGTGACCGTGAGCGGAGCTGCCTGGCGAATGACGGCTCCCGGAGCGCCACCGTGTCTTGGGCTGGGATCCACCGTGGACCTGGGGCGATGTTCGCGACGGCCCTGTGGGCGGGGTGGCAGCACACCCCACGGGCTGCTGTATCCGGAGTTCCAGCATCGGCCACCACCGCCATCCTACCAGGCTAGCATGCAGGAGTACAGATTAAGGTGAGTTGCTTCGAACATGTTTTACTGCGCTTGGGAAAAGAAATGATGCTACTTGGGCTATGGATTTTTTTAAAGATTGGAATCAGGGTTGTTAATAGATAACCGTTGTTATCGACGGTTATTGATTAACAAGCCTGATTGGAATAACTATTTACATTATTCAAAGCTTAATCATGTGGCATTAGAAAGTAGGGTTTTCATAACATTTATGTCGTTACTGATGCAAATATCGGCATCTCATGCATATGGGTCATGCCGCGCCAAGCGGTCACAAAAAATTGCAAAAGTGAAATTGACCTCTTCCGATTTGGACCAAATTTGGAGGGAATGTTCATTTAAGTTCGAATTCTAAAAATTCCAAGTTGTATGCTGATCGAAGCACCCCTCGATCAAGGGGCACATTTTTAATTTTTCATTATTTTTTTAGAAACCACTACTTTCTTTTGTTCATATCTCCGGAACGAATAAAATTACAAATTGCATTAGGTATTGTTTTAATAAGGAAATAAGACAAGAAATCTAAATCTGTAACTTGTGTTTCTGTAAAGTGTTGCCAAATATTTTTTATTTTTGTTTGAAAACTTTAAATGCAGTTTTCTCATAATACGTGTCATTTAATTTTCATTCTAAGGACACCATCGTGTTCTTCTTCTTTTTTTTTACATAAGAAACACTTAACGACAAAAAGTAATTTGCGTAGTTCCTGAGATATTGCATTTTGAATGAACGAAAGTCATAAATTATTAGGGATATTTTTGTAACGTTTCCTCGTAATAAGATTAATTCTCATGACTTACTGTGTTAAATAATACTTGATAGAAACAAAATAGGTATGATAAAACCAACAATAGTGTTGACAAATTTAAATATTATTTGGTGGCTGAAAACTTTACACTAGCAATAATTTAAACGAGACATTCCAAAACATAAAATATTGCATCAAACACTGATCGTTTTGCTTCTTTCATTTTATTATAACAATGTTAATCATAAATTACAATTGACTTATTTTTCTTCTCAAGGCTAGCACTTCGTGATGATTTCTTCCTATTATTATTCGAATCCACTTGCTTTGCACGTTTCGTTGCCACAACTCTAAAAGCTGAACCAGTTTTGGCACCAGAAACAGTTTTCGTAATAATGGTATCAATACCAGAAGGAGCTGCTGCATGTATTGAACGAATACCGGGAATAGATGCAGCTGATGAAAAACGGTGGAACAGTATTTGTTTTTCTTCGGAACAGATCTCAGATGACACAAATGTAACGTTTGTATTGCAATTTTTCATTGCCCAGTCATAGAGCTCCTTTGGCGTGTGAATAGTGGCTTCTTGTAAACTAGCTCGCGTTGCCAATCTCTTCAAAGTTCATCCCAATCCGTCGCTTGGTCCTTTGCCATGTGCCGTAACAAAGTAGTGCCACTCAGTGGGCACCCCAAATTTGCTTTCGTTGAAAACCAGGGTACCACCATCGGAGAAGTACGAGATTTTGGACAACTGTGATACCTAGGATTTGAGATACTCTATTAAATGACGCTGGAAAGCATGAAATGTTGTTGTGCTGTGCTCTAGAGTATCGGACATTATGACGCAGTTCAATGGTACAACTTTATTCTGGTGTACAGTGTAGGCAGCAAAAGTGTGAACGGTTGCCAGCAAATTATTATAATGAATTTCCTGTACACTTAAAAACACAAAAGAATAGTTTTCAGAGAAATCTGCCACTACAACGACTTCACCTTTACGTAAGCTATGACGAGTGAATTTGAAAAACTCGGATTGTTTCGCTACAATATAGACGTGCTTTCGGACGGCTGGGATTGAAATGAATAATTCAAGATGAATGTTACCTGCAGATGGCTAGTGATTATCCATGTTTTTTTAACCGCCAGATGACATTGCACGCATACTTTCCGACCTTCGATAATTTTTTGGCAAAGTTCTTATTGTACTCGTCATGAAACCGTGCAGAAATTGGTTTCAAACTCTTGCGACGAATAACTGTATGCAGATTCAATGGGTTGCAGCACTGTCGTTGCATTATCGCATACAGGTCTCCATATTGCTTAGCATGGCCATCACAAACACTTTTCAGTTCCGTAACACCAGAACGAAGCTTGTAATTGTGTTCCACTGTTCGGGACCTAACACCACTGCGACCAGTAATTTGATCTATTGTAGTATTTCTCGTGTCCTTAGTTTAGTGCATGTCGCATTACTCCATCACTATTGAGAAATGATGAAGTATTCGATTTTTTTACAGTTATCATTCTTGCAGTTATCTCAAGGATCCGACTCTTATTGAAAGGTCCCGCTATTTATACCCTCCGGAATATTGAAACACCCTCCAAAGGCATGCCCCTTTGTCAGTCAAAATTGGATTCCTTAGCAACAAAACTAAGGAATGACACCGATATTGACCATGCATCAGAACCCTAGTCTTAAGCACTTCAAATTAGGGAACAACGAATAGAAGATTAGGAAAGACATAGATGAAGACTAACTAACTCATTTTTTCCTTGTTTCAAGATCATCCTCGGTGGACAAAGCCAAGTTTTGTCACTATCAACAAGGCATAAAAAGTAACAAGGACTAAGATGTGTTCCTTTGATTACTAAAAAATCCTGTTCCCCTTGTTTGAAGTAGTCAGGACTAGGAATCGGTGGTAGATCTTACATCCCTTAACGTACCACAAAAAGGTGATCTACCCACTTTACGGGGGGTAATTGTGTTTCTTGTGTGTTTTAGGGTGTCGGAAGGTGTTTATGGGTGTTTCTGCATGTAGACCTAGCTGTCAAAACGTTTATTGAAAATTAATGCTGGTTAGCATTACATCCACTTTTGTTTATAATCAGAATTCTTTTTTTTTTTTGCTCTCCAAAAATTTACCAATTTAATCATGCACAGTGAAAGCACGGAAGTCCAGAAATAATGCACACGTCTATTTAAAAAACTTACAGGAATTCAAATTCGCATCCCTGATCGTCATCCGCAACACCTATCTAAAAGAATGTGCTGTGTATGTATGTCTGGAGTTCCACTCCGATCTCAAAAAGTACTCCCTCAGCCGACGCATTCTCATGTCATGATGCATTCTGGCTCAAACCAGTAAAGTCCTCTCGAATCTATCCCAACCGAATTCCAGTCGCAATCAAGCCCAAATCACCAAACCGAGCACGCCCCTTTCTAAGCAATCTCTGGATCTAAATTTCGCAAAAAAAAACGAACCTATTTGTAAGCGGCAGCTAGTAGGATGGATCTTTCTGATTTGGTATTGTGTATATGAAATCCACGAAAGGGCATCAAACACATTAGAAAGAAATATCTGTCTTCAGCTATCGATCAATAATTGATATGATAATTATTATCCGCTTCATTCATATACAGTTACAGATATTCTAGCTTGTTAGAGGTTGAAATTGTCTGTTTTTTTTTTTCAATGTTGAGCTTGATGATGAATCTTCTTTGCGGGGGTGAGGGCTACGTTGGTGTCCCGATCAGTTTTTTTTTTTTTGTGGAATCCTACTGATTTCTGGAGGTCCCCCCTTCAGAAAAAAAATCAACAAAAACACAAAAGAGCATCAAATGAATGGCAGTGCTGTCAGAAAAGATTGAAAAATTGGTTGTCATGGTGGTTGAAGGGTGTTTGAGTGTGTCGAAGAGTGTTTTTGATGTGTTTAACACAAGGTGGCAAAGTGGCTTACCCCCTGAATAGAACACACCATTTTCCACTCGGTATCTGCAAACTTCTAATGAACTAGACAGATGCGCCAGAGATGCTTTAAACATAGACGCCTAATATATGAAAAAAAAAATCAAAAATGTCATATTTTATACGTTAATAGATGACATTTTCAAAGACATCTATTTGGTCTCGAAATTCTGGATCGTATGCAAAACATGAGCAAATTACAGTTTTGTCTTGTTTTATGGCTGACCATAAATAGTTATTTTGGCGTTCTTGTACCAAAAATATAGATTAAGGTCCGTTGTGCACTTACATTCTGAAAACTTTAAAAATAATAAGTTTTGATATTAATTCCATTGCTTTAGAAAATGCATCAGAAAAAATAAAAACACTTTTCTTTAATTTGTTTTCCTAAAATGTTACATTGTGTTGAACTTTGTTTTAGATAGTCTATCTTATGTAACAATGCTGTGGGACACGATGGTGCAATCCAACCAAATATTTAGATGCATCAACTTATAAAAATCACGTTTAAAGTTTTTGGTCGCTATATAATATTTAAAGTTGGCAACACTGTTCTTGGTAATATAATCGTTTTTTTTTCTTCAAATATTATTTCACACAAAAAGTCATGAGAATGAATCCACTTCATAAGAGGAAATGGAAAAAAAAGTTTTACCCTCATAATTCATGACTTTCGTTCATTCAAAATGCAACACTCAGGATGTACGCAAATTAATTTTTGTCGTGAAGTGTTTCTTATGTAAAAAAGGGAGAAGAACACGATGGTGTCCTTAAAATGAAAATTAAACGACACGTATTATGAGAAAAATGCATTTAAAGTTTTCAAAGAAAAATAAAAAATATTTGGCAACTTTGTACAGAAATAATAGTTACAGATTTAGATTTCTTGTCTAATTTCCTTATTAAAACAATACCTAATGCAATTTGTAGGTTTATTTGTTCCGGAGATATGAACAAAAGAAGGTAGTGCTTTCCAAACTATCACGAAAAATGAAAAATGCGCCCCTTGACCGAGGGGTGCTCCGATTAGCATAAAAGTTTGGATTTTTTAAATTTGAACTTAAATGAACATTCCCTTTAAATTTGGTCCAAATCGGAAGAGGTCAATTTCATGTGCTGTGTACACTTGGCGCGGAATGACCCATATGCATCAGAGAGAAAACTGGAGAGAGAACAAAGAGAAGTGTATGCGCTCTTGTCTATACCCATCATTACATACAGAGCAGCCATATGTAGACTAAAAGAATATTAATAAAATAGATTAGCGAAAATTTGAAACAAGCACAGCTATGACAATTTTGGGTAGATAAATGTGGTGAATTGTTTAAAAAAATGAACATTCACTTTCATTTTCCCATAGTAGTTCCCATACATACATCAAATGGTATGAGCATAGTCAGTTTTAAACTAAATGACTTCAAAATTTGGGAGGATGATCCGGACCCGATTCAAGGCAGGCAGTCCAGTACGTTGGTACTGCCTACGCACGGTGTTACGGAGTCTGATGAAGTTTTTAGCGGGATACTGGCACGTGTTGTTCTCTGGCTCGGGATATCGCCTTCTCCAAGGAACGCAGGCATCAGTCAACGTCTTCGGGGGCGTCCGGATGTACTTCGTAGTCGACGGCGGTGTTGACACAGTACACTACGACGCTTCCGTAGAATGGCGAACAAAGTAGTGTTTTTGTTGAGTTGTGCTCGTGTGAAATAGAGCCGTGCGTGCCCGTTGTGTTTTTTTAACAGGATAAGTAGAGGAAAGGTTGCCTAGCAACTCGTTTTTGTTTAATTTTGTATTCTTCCCCCGGCGCGCTATTGCTTCTGTATAGTGAGCTGTGACGGTAAAATTTTATTTTGTGTTCTCCTCCCCTGTATATGTCTGCTTAGTTTGGTAAAATGGATGTATGTAATGTATGCGAGCAGTCTATTGCTATGAGTGGGCTCCCAGTTACGTGTGTAGGTCCGTGCAATGGAACGTTCCATTTCGCTTGTGCGGCACTCACTAAGACTGCGGCGAGGCTTATAGCAGACAATGCAATTGTTCTGTTCAAGTGTGATAGTTGTCTATCAGATCAGAGTTGTGACGAGCAGAATGATCTGATCTCGAGCGTCAAAAGGATTGAGGAAGAGATGAAGAAGGTTTGTCAACTCTCGGACTCGATCACTGGCATGCGAGATCACATTGCTGCTCAGGTTGACATCGCGGTTAAAAGCGGGATGGCGGACATTAGAATAAATGTAAATGGTCTTGAAAATTTAAGATTGAAAATAGTGAACATGAGCGATCAGTTTTCCTCCGATGTCTTTATTGACTGCTTAAAAAGTCAAAATGAAGATATCGCTATTAATGATGTAAAAGTAGTGAACATGTTTGAAAATCCACGATTCACGTATAACAGGTTTAGTGTTGTAATTGAAGTCGATGTCGATATTTATAAATGTTTGTTATGAGCGAAAAAAGTAAATGTAGGGTTTTATCGGTGCTCGATACTTCCCGCGATTGATGTGTTGAGATGCTTCAAATGTGGAGAATTTGGGCACAAAAGCATGGATTGCAAAAATTGTGATAGATGCTTTAGGTGCAGCCTGGGGGTGGGGGTTCGTGAGCATTCCTGACATTGCTGAAAATTTTGATAGCATCAGGTTGCGGGGTTGCTAGTGTAATAGGATGCTTTGTTGATTGTTCATTAACTCTTGATTGCTTTTAATACTTATGAATATTTTACGTGGGCAAAAAGGCAAACTAAGAGGTGGACGCTTGAGCTTTTCCACATTTATTTCGCTGTAAAGCAACTGTAAACTCTAGAGGAAATTTATATTTGTAACTGTAACCAGTTCGATTTTGTTTGCTAACCTAGTTAAAATATCATATTAAGATAAATCGTCCAGTTCAAGCTATCATAGCGGTAAAAGGTGGGACCATCATGTATCATCATCTAAAATTACATGTAAAGTAATTTGGCTCCGCAAAGCTACCTCATTTGAGCCTTGACAAATAAATGGATAATGAAAAAAAAAAAAACGTTCGGGGTTGACTTGGATTCACATCTGGGCTTGAATCAAAATGTTCCCAATACTCCAAAGATTCTACATTTTGTACAGTGTCACCTAGAGCCAAGAATGCGAAAGTGGCTCGTTTGCCCATACATTTTGTCAATTTTTCCTATACAAACTTTAAGTCCTTTGGGCGAGGGGTTCCCGTGAACCAAATGACTTCAAATTTTGGAAGGGTGTTTCTGACCCCCTAAACTACCATTCCAGGGGGTAGTGTTTGAAAATCTAGAATTTGATTTTTTACATATATCGCTGAAACACTCATGTTTCTACATTTTCTATAATTTTAGTTTTTTTTTAATATTCATGTACTAGAATGTTTATAAAATTGTAGTCTAGGAAGGTCCTGCAATTTTATCTGAGTCTTATGCCGCGGATACACTTGTATGACAAACTATGAATATGACCATTATTTGTATAATACATTATGAGCAAATTCATGGTCACACTTGAATAGTTTTTGAATAGTTGTTGTATAGTGCTCATAATTATTATACAAATAATGTTCATGCTCATAGGTTGTCATCCAAGTGTATAATTGGTCAAATTCCACGATTTTTTATTTAAACTTGAATTCGAAGAATTTATACTTACAATCTGTATCAGAAATATATATTTTTTTGTTAAAAAATCTTGAAAATATATGGATTAGGGATCTCAACACTAATTTTATTTAAAGTTATTGAATCTTAAGAATTATTCATTGACATTTATTTTGAACTTTTTTTTTCTAAGTACTAAATGCATGAAATGTATTCAATGTGCCCTATGCCATATTTTAAAGCAAACCATTTTGAAAATTATACATTCAAAGTCATAGAATTTAATGTTGGCACCTATGTCTGATGATTAAATATAGAAGATCTGTAACAAAATCTAGCTACAAAATTCATGAAGTAACTCTCAGTAACGTGGGTAGAATACATTTTCGTGTTACATTATGGGATGTTGGATCTACTACAGATTTCTAGTCTTAACTACTTCAAACTAGGGGAACTGGATTTTTCAGTAATCAAAGGAACACATTTAAGTCCTCGTTATTTTTTATACTTTGTAAATAGTGATAAGTCCTCGGGTTGATCGCACCGATTTTTTTTTTTGCGTAGGATTACGTCTTTCGGCAACAAATTGGGAGTGTAATTTCAATAAACCAAAATCCGACCACGTTACGAAAAGTGGTCAGGTTTTGACCACTTATAATTCTGTCAATAACGGATGGATATAAATTCTAAACAAGTCAATCAATTGGAATTTCGTCTACGAATCTGCTAAAATGAACACTTTATCAATTTTCAAAAGGACATGATTGAACATTGATGAATGAGCAACTGTTGCTATAATAATTAAAATCACCGATTAACTGTGAAAAGCGCTTTCTCAACACAGATTTAAAAATCGAATCTACTCCGGTCTCATCGAACGGTGTTTATTCAATCACTGCGTGTGGTGAGTGCGTGATGGTGTCCCGTGGTCATCATCAGCAGCAGCCGCAGTGCTTTCGGCGCGTGGCGTTGTAGATTGTTCTCCAGTACACGATGAAAGGCTGCCCGCAAGCGCGAGCTGCAGCCCACTAAGCGGTCCATTCGCCGAAGAAGGAGAAAGAAGTTGCACCGCTACTGATCGGATTTCAGTTGCTTGTCGTGAGCTGCTGTGCCAAGCGCGTCACCTGTCCAAACAACATACAGCTTACTAGCGTCATCTGTGTTGAACACCTTAAAAGCTCAACATTACTCAACCATCACGACAAAATGGCCCCGTAATGTGGGTAGATCACCTTTTCGTGGTACGTTACGGGATGTAAGATCTACCACCGATTCCTAGTCCTGACTACTTCAAACTAGAGGAATAGGATTTTTCAGTAATCCAAGGAACACATCTTAGTCCTTGTTACTTTTTATGCCTTGTTGATAGTGACAAGACTCGGCTTTGTCTACCGAGGATGATCTTTAAACAAGGAAAAAAATGAGTTAGTTGTCTTCATCTATGTGATTCCTAATCTCCTATTCGTTGTTCCCTAGTTTGAAGTGGTTAAGACTAGGGTTCTGATGCATGGTCATTATCGGTGTCATACCTTAATTTTGTTGCTAAGGAATCCAATTTTGATTGACAAAGGGGCACGCCTTTGGAGGGTGTTTCAACACTCCGAAGGGTATAAATAGCGGGACCTTTCAATTCAAGTCGGATCCTTGCGATAAATGCAAGAGTGACAACTGTAAAAAAATCGAATACTTCATCATTTGTCAATAGTGATGGAGTAATACGACATGCACTAAACTAAGGACACGGGATATACTACAATAGATCAATTTACTGGTCGCAGTATTGTTAGGTCCCGAACCTTTTAAATAGACCAATCTACATAGATCGATTCTCTTCATCGACTCTCTCTTTTGATAATAGCTCGGCTCCAAAAACATGTTCAGCTGTTATTATCGTCTAATACGATAATTTCTCGATAACTTTTTCAAAGGGACGTATGATCTTGAAAAAAGGCAAAAATGAATTAATATCACACATAGTTCACCTATGTGATTCCTAATCTTCTATTCGTTGCTCCCTAGATTGAAGTGTTTAAGACTTGGGTTATGATGCATGGTCATTATCGGTGTCATTGCTTATTTTTTTTTGCTAAGTAATCCAATTTTGACTGACAAAGAGGCGCGTCTTTGGAGGGTGATCTCACTCTTCGAAGGTAATAAATAGCGGAACCTTTCATTTAGAATAGATTCCTTGCGATGAAGGCAAGAATGACAACTGTATCAAAACCGAATACTTCATCATTCCTCAATAAAGATGGAGTAATACAATACTGAGAACTATCTAACATTTTAATTTTCTTAAGTTTGAGATCCATTAAATCCTTGTGAGATCCAGACAATATGTAATTTCATTACAACATTTTTGAACATTTTTTTTTTTTTTTTTAGTCTTTATTATAGAGATTTTTAGCCTGGGGCTAGTTCATCTCTTACATTTTTGAACAAATGATCATTGCTTGTTCACAATAAGTAAGCTCCCCAAGCGTTGTTATGAAATAAATAACTTTTTGATGTGTCATCCGGACTTAAGGTCTACAAAGGGTCATTATTTTGTTTACTTCTTCTTTTTGAAATATTCTTCGATCATAATTTTCTAAATGTATTGATAAAACTCATTGGAAGTGCATGTCTCCACGCTAAAACTGCCCATGTTTCATAAATATCAACTGGTATGGTGAGGAAAACTTATCCATCTCTTTTCTTCCTTCATTTCAATACAACAGAAAATGTGATGTCACACTATCTAGTGGATAAGAATGTAGCAGACAAAACATTCACACTACCAGACTGCGCTGTATGCAAGTTTGTTTACACCCCTGAGCGGGAAAGTGAATACCAGGCTACGTGCACTGCTGCCATCAACCCTGTTAGTGTTGAATTCAATCTTCTGTGGCTTTTTAAATTGGACCGGTAAAATGCCTAGAATGGTAGTTTTTGTTTTATTTACTCAGTTTTAGATATTTATCCACTATTAAATACATCCAATCATCTATGTTAATGAGTCAAACTTCGCAATTGTTTTAATAATAACTTAAATTCATTGCTAGAGGTAATACATCTGGCAACGCTTTTTCAATGATACTTTTACGATTGCTAGCAAAGCAGTAAAGTTGAAGTGGGTTTATTGGTGTTCAATTTTGTTCACCAAGAGTTTTGAGAAGCAGTTGTTTTAGGTTTTATGTATTCAATGGTGTGTTATTGTGCTATGCTTCAAAGAACACAAGTAAGTAAATAGAGTGAAAATGTTTTACCCAAGAAGTTTTCGTTCTAAAATCATGAAATACAAGTGTTAAATTTTTGTATTAATATTATGTGAATGTATTTTTCAAAAAGAAGACGAACACAAATTTACTTACCCTTTATAGAACCTTAAGTTAAAAAAAAAACACTAGTTAACTCTACTAAGGTCTAAGACCAACTGAGACCGATTTATTGAATTCTATTATAACCAAACCTACCAAAGCCCTATCAATCAGCTGAGTAAGATAAATTTAAAGAGGGAACGTGGTTGCCGTGTTGCTGTTGCAAAGGCGACAAAACTGCTGAGGTGTCTTCCGTCGTTGGCGGGTCCAAGGGTTGGTGACATCGTTGGCTGCCGGATGGCCATTTGCTGATGTAGGAATATGCCTTGCTCGTTACTGTGCTACCTTTGTGTTGATGGGGAAGAATTGCTGATGTTTGGACTTGGGTGCTGGGTAGTGATCGTGCTGGCTGCTATGCCGATTGCTGAGTCTTACCCGAGCAGGAGACAATAACTAACGAATACCTAATTCTGATCTTGATACAAAAATTTGGTATTGACCAGCATGACATAAGAGGTAAAATACCAAAGAATAATACCAAAAAAATACATGGAAAATACTTTGTAACTACCAAAAATTGATATTTGGATACCACAAGAATACCAGGGTGGTATTGTTTTGGTATTGCATTATCATAATTTGGTATTGGAATGTTATTGTGGGAACATTTTTTTGGTATTATTTTTTGGTATTTTACCTCTTATGTCAGGCTCATCCATACCAATTTAAGGTATCGAGATATTCGTTCCTGCTCGGGTAGTCGTCGTCATCGGCGTTGTCGTTGTTGTTGTTGGTATGGATGATGACGATGATGACGATAATAGAGATGTACCAATGAAGTGATTGGTTGCTGTTGTTGCTGATGGCATGGATGACGGAGTGGATGATAATAGAAATGCACCGATGAAGCAGTTGGTTGTGGTCCAAGAGGGTTCGTTTTTAACTTATATGATAAAATGTTATGTGTCACCAGCAAAATAATAGAAATCCTCGCCACAATAGGTCATATTATTGGGCAAAGCCGAAATGTATCGCATAGGAAAATAAAATAAAAAATAGCCTTGATGCCTTTTGATTGAATGGCAGTTCCAAAGTTTCTATTTAACAGTAGTTTTTTTCAAAACCCCCCTAAGCACCTTCCAGTATAATTCTCTACCCGAGCAGGAAAAAATAACTTATTAATACTAAATTCAGGTATGAAAAAGCAAAACTGGCAACCTATATATGGTATTAGTGAGGCTGACATAAGAGTTAAAATGCCAAAAATAATACCTCAAAACTGTTCTTCGAATTACGAGCTAATAAATAATTTAGTTATTACAATAACAAACGGATAACAGACGCTTTTTTAGATGCCAGAGTACCAAAGTTAATTATTTTGAAGGTCTTCTAATACCAATTCAATAACTCTTTTAGGTATTACTGCCTAAAAACTGAAAGATCACATTTTGTTATTTTGCTATTCATTTGATATTTTACATAATATTTCGATAACTGAATAATATCAAAACAAGGTTTTATACCACAAGCATAGCACGGAGATGAACTAGCATACGGCTAAAAATCTCCTTAGTAAAGGAATAAAAAAAAAACACAACATACCGAAATCTGGTATTATACCGAATTAAGATATTCATTTGTTATCGATTAGCTATCAGTTCCTGCTCGGATAGCTACGCCAATGGAGTACGATCCACGTTTGTCCTATGGGTCATTCCAGCTCAAGTGGGTACCGAATTTATAAATGTTGTGCTCAATGTCACCGATTCGAGCCAAACTTGGCCAAAACGCTTATTTTGGCATTCTGAACAAACCCCTTAGTCTAAAGTGCGTAATACCTTCGTGGCTACAACCCTGGATTTTCTAGATTTTTATAAATTTGAACTTTATAAAGAGATTACTCCACAACAAAATCAGCTATTCGTTATCTTAGAACGTCAATTTAAAGGTTTTTTAATGAAGACTCACATAGGAGTACCCACATTTTGTTTTGTTTTGGTAACTACTGCAAACAGACTGATTACCGGCAGGTATCAAAATTGTCAAAAAATGGCCTATTTTCACCATGGGAGAAATAAAAAACAAAACAAGTAGTAAGTTGTGTTTGTGCTTGGAAGACAAAATTCGCCTGGGACATAAGAAGAGGTATATTTTCAACGTTGGGAGCACTACAAACATTATTTCATCTCACTTGCCTAGTAGCAAACAGATATTTATGTAAAACCGAATCGCAAGTATGTAAAATGAGAACCATCCTCAGATTAATGCGGGGGTAGTACCATTTTCCCATCGCTATTTCTCAGTTGTCAGTTACTAAAACAAAAACAAAATGTGTGTACACCTTTAAGAATCTACATTAAAAACCTTCAAATTGATGTTCTAAGATAACGAATAGCTTATTGGGTTGTGGAGTAATCTCTTGTGAAAGTTGAAATTTTTAAAAATCAGTGTTGTAGCCGATCTCAACTATGCCCGCCGCTCCATCTGTTCTACCAATTCTACCAAAACCTGCTCTCCAGCCCCCTCAAGTTCCAAGAGTACGTCACACGCCTATCACACCAGCTCAATACGGTTCCAAGGAAACTACCAAGAACATTGTCACGGTCACCAATCAAAACCCTTCGGCTGACAAGGACAAATTCTGGCTTTATTTGTCACGCATCCGTCCCGACACAACCAACGATGTAATCTCAGCGATGGCCAAGGAATGTCTGGAAATCATCACGGAGCCTGATGTGGTGAAACTCGTACCAAAGGGTAAGGACATTTCGGGTTTGTCATTTATCTCGTTCAAAATTGGCTTCGACCCGGAGTTGAAGAACGTGGCATTGGATCCCTCAACATGGCCAGAAGGTATCCTGTTCAGGGAATTTAAAGACTATGGCTCCTCAACTTTTCGGAAGCCAAATTTGGAAGCTTAATCAACGTCCTCACAACCTGACGAGTACTAACCGGCAATCTTCGGGACGCACTGAAAAAAGCCTCATGGAAGTCCCGGAACCAGTCAAAGCAGTCGTGATTTGCAGTAACAGTTCCTGTCCTAGCCGTCCCGGACCTGCTTTTGACATCGGTGATGGGATCTTCCAACTCGCTACTCCAGGCAAGTACCAATATGTTAAGAACCCTACCGTGCCTGATGCTTCACTGTGTTTTAGCCATACCGATGCCAACGTCTTTGCTGCCCTACGCTCTACTGATTCCACAATCTTGGAATACACACCACAAAGCATCTTGGAAGCCCCCGAGCCCTCCGACCCAGTCGAGCCTGCAACGCCAACCTCCACACTTTCACTCTCCGGTGTATCCTGCCATCAAAGTCGTCTCGGCCCTGCGGTCGGAAATGGTGAGGGGGTCTTCCAATCGGCGTTGCCAGGCAAGTACTTCGATTCGACGTTCCATCCGCCTCCTGATAGTTTCGTGGTTTCCAGCTCATTATCCAGCGATGTCAGCAACATGTACATACCCTCGCAGCCAAATTGATCCTATCTTCACCATTTACTACCAAAACGTAAGAGGTTTACGAACGAAGACAACCGAGCTCCGCTTAATGCTTTCAACATGCGACTACGACGTTCTGGTTCTCACCGAAACCTGGCTTCGAGCGGACATTCAGGACTGTGAGCTATCGTCAGATTATCATTTCTTCCGCTGCGACCGTAATCGAGCTACCAGTCAGCTTTCCAGAGGTGGCGGTGTACTTATTGCGATAAAATCCAAGCATTCATGCACATCAGTTTCGCTCGAGATTTGCGACCGTCTGCAGGACCGCTCGCTATTCATCACCGGAATCTATCTCCGTTCTCTCTCCAGCCCGGATTTATACACGTCTCACACTACTGCACAACAGACTATCTATGAGAGATCTTCGAACGCCGATATCATCTTGGCAATGGGCGACTACAACCTTCCGTTTCTGAGTTGGACTTTCGACGAGGACGTGAACGGTTTTTTACCATCAAACGCGTCCACTGAACAGGAACTGGCTCTCACGGAACCGATGCTCGCTAGCGGGCTAATCCAAGTCAATTCACTGTCTAATTTGAATGGAAGACTGCTTGACTTAGCCTTCATCAGTGATCCGGATAACATTAACCTTCTTGAGCCTTCGGTCCCTCTACTGGATATCGATCATCATCATAAGCCATTCATCTTACTACTTGATGCCGACTGCAATCCGCCCATGATATCGGACTGTGATTCGTATCCACCTGAATTGGATTTCAGGCACTGCGATTTCGGCTCGTTGAATAATGAAGTGTCCACTATCAATTGGCAACAGATTCTGTATGGTGTTTCTGTCAACGCTATTGCTGACCAATTCTACGACAATCTGTATGAAACACTCTATGCGCGAGTTCCTCTCCGGAGGCGTGTTACGAGGTTAACCTCAGTGCAACCCTGGTGGAGCCCTGAGCTACGTAATTTGCGGAACGTATTGTGTAAGTCGCGCAAAGGCTATTTCAGTACCAGAACCAACGAGAGCAAAAATAGTCTCCGATTAATCGAAACGAGATACAACGGACTGTTGAAGTCTAGCCATGGAGAGAACGTCCAGCGAACACAAGCGTATCTGAAGCAGCACCCATCGGCGTTTTGGAAGTTCGTGAAATCACAACGGTCTGGTAATCGTATTCCGGACATAGTTGAGTTTAACGGGATCGCTGCTAACTCCCCTGTTGCTAACTTGTTTGCGAGCTTCTTCCAATCAGTTTACAAGACAAATTCACCACCTCTAAATCCTTCAAGTTTCGATCGCATCCACGAGTACAACCTGAATATCCCAACGTTGCGCTTCTCACCGGACGACGTTATGAAAGCCTTAGATGGTATTCCCCCATCTCTGCTCAAATATTGCGCACGCTCACTCGTTTCTCCGATCTCCTGCATATTCAACCGTTCGCTGAGCGAAAGATCATTTCCCAATGTTTGGAAGACAGCTTCAATTGTGCCAATTCATAAAGCGGGTAATCGAAACCGAGCTGAAAACTACCGTGGAATATCAATTCTCTGTTGCATTAGCAAGGTCTTTGAAACCTTAGTGCACAATGCTCTGTACAATGTGGTTCATCCTATAATATTCGGAGTTCCAGCATGGGTTTGTCCAGCACCGCTCTACTAAAGGGTGATACGGTCAAAATTTGGTCAAGGGAAAACGCGTGTAAATCGGTGAAATCGTTTATTTAAAAAAATCAAATTAAATTTCTTTTTCAAGTTCAATTAGTATAAAATTCAGGAAAAATATTCAGTTAGGCTTCCGCTTTTCCAAATCCGAATTGCCGGGCCTTACGCTTGACCCCTGCCATCAGATTTTGTACAGCCACCTTGTCCACCTTCTTCGCCGCAGAAAGCCAGTTTGCCTTGAACTGCTGCTCGCCCTTAGCAGTTTTTTTGGTCTTCTTTAGGTTCCGCTTGACAATAGCCCAGTATTTCTCAATTGGGCGGAGCTCTGGCGTGTTGGGAGGGTTCTTGTCCTTGGGAACCACCTGCACGTTGTTGGCGGCGTACCACTCCATGGCCTTTTTACCGTAATGGCAAGATGCCAAATCCGGCCAAAACAGTACGGAACAACCGTGTTTCTTCAGGAAAGGCAGCAGACGTTTATTCAAACACTCTTTCACGTAAATTTCTTGGTTGACAGTCCCGGAAGCTATGAAAATGCTGCTTTTCAAGCCACAGGTACAGATGGCTTGCCAAACCAGATATTTCTTTGCGAACTTTGACAGTTTCATGTGCTTGAAAACATCTGCTACCTTTCCCCTTCCTTTTGCCGTATAAAACTCCTGTCCCGGAAGCTGCTTGTAGTCGGCTTTGACGTAGGTTTCGTCGTCCATTACCACGCAGTCAAACTTCGTCAGCATCGTCGTGTACAGCCTCCGGGATCGCGCTTTGGCCGTCGTATTTTGTTTATCATCGCGATTTGGAGTCACTACCTTCTTGTAAGTCGATAGTCCGGCTCGTTTTTTGGCTCGATGCACGGTTGTAGACGATACACCCAGCTTATTTGCGGCATCTCGGAGAGAGAGGTTAGGGTTTCGCTTGAAACTACCGGCAACTCTCTTTGTCGTCTCAGCGGCTTCCGGTTTTCGATTTCCCCCCGATCCAGACTTCCTGGCTGTCGACAAACGTTCCCCAAACACTTTAATTACATTTGTAACGGTTGATTTGGCAACTTTTAGCGATTTTGCCAACTTTGCGTGCGAGTAGCTCGGATTTTCGCGATGCGCGAGCAAAATTTTGATACGCTGCTTTTCTTGCTTGGACGGCATTTTGACAACTGAAGAGTGAATTCCAAAATCAAAATAGGAGCAACATTCTACACACACACACCTTCAAAATGAGGGGTGTTCAGGTTTTTTAAATGCAAAATTGAAAGAAATACGTCAAGTTGATATTGACCAAATTTTGACCGTATCACCCTTTACGATCCATATTTGTCGTATTTAAGTGAAGGTAATTGAATCGTTGCGAACTCGAAGTTGAAAAATTTCTTCGCGATTACGTGGTAATCGTCTCCAACCACGTAGCACTGACGAATGAAATATGTTACTGAGCAACTGAGCGAGTCCTTCTACATGAAGAACTTTGGAAAAGCAAGCAGCTTTATCGGATTCCAGATAACACGTGGTAAGCCGTGTACTGAGCTGGTGCTGCCGATCGATATTTGCCATGAAAAAGTACTATCCTCAATCGAATTGTCATTAGTTACGTTCCAAAATGGCAACCTAAATGCTAAACGATTGTAGTCTAATTCACATTTAAACTACCTCCAGTCCAGTGATTGCACCTAAAACCCCTTTCCCGAATGAAACAACAAATCCCAAACAAGCCAGGGTACCATTACTCAAAATTAATTATGCACATAATCACACGACAGGCCTGAATTATTCAATTACTAATTAAAACAATTTTCCAAACGAGATTTAGACAAATTGTAGTTCCAAGAGTGGTGTATCGTGTTTGCAATGTACACACCCACGCTAAGCCATCTACAGCCGGCCATTATTTACTATATCCTAGCGCTGGGAATCATCATCCCTCAGTCCGTCGTTTGTGTACCCCTCCCTTGCTCGACCACAAAACGATATGATAAAGTTTTACGCTTAGGATCCAACTCGTCCTCGTCCACCTCGAAATCCCATCAACTAGTCCGGCTGTGATATACGATGTGATGCGGTTTGCCTGCTGGCTAATTCAGTTCGACGTCGTCGTCGCGTCGTTGCGTCGACCGCAAAGCGCAACGCCCAAACAGAAAATCAACGTTCCGACTATGATGGCTGCGGCACGGGGAGGGGCGGCCGTGGTGGTGTATGGTAATTATTCAGATTAACATTTGCACATTCATCTCAATTATAGTGCCTAGGGGGTCCATGGGAACATTTCCACACCTGCCTTCCCTGCGGTCCGTGTAGGTAGCGAGTCTAGTCCTGCCTCCGCCCTCGAGCGAGTAGTTCACAAAACATACATTCAGCATAACTAGTATTAGATAAGAGATTTAAACAAGCTCCTGGAATCATCGTTTAACGCACTGGTGTTGATTCCGGGATATGCATAAATGTACAACAACACACCACCGGCATTGCCGGGCATGAATTTCAATTTGATACTGTTTCAACGCGATGAATCAATGTAGCAGAACACACGTGATTGTGCTTTGGTGGTTTCAGAATTATATTCGTTTACTAAACACATGTCTATTCAATTTTGGTTTCCCCTTGCAGGCTTCTTCTATTGGATAGAGATCGTCAATCTGGAAGAATGCGCAGCACGGCGTCACCCCCACCCACCTATCGATCCAACGTCGGGAGCCTTCTGAGGTAAGTGCCCAGCACACTGATGGTAGCATTTTACGTTCTCTTTATTGGTTTGGTGTGAATACGGCAAGATGGATGGTGCCTGTCCGGAAAAAAAGATTGATTATCGCCGGAAACTAGGGAACTACAGAGCTGGAAAAATGAGGTCTTTGTGAGATAATTTTTTGGATGGACTGATCGGCTGTTGTATTATTGGAAATGCTGACATCAGAATAATGGAACCAAGATTCACCCGTAGAGTCTATGATAATATGCTAATCTTTCTGGTTGCATATCGTAGTCAGCAGTATCTTAATGTGCCAAACAAGGTTAGCCCCATCCGGTCTTGCAATCGTCAGCGGCCTGTTATCAGACTTCTTGCAATGATTTTTGTGTTCAACCAATCGACTCATAATGACGTCCCCTTGCCTTTCGGTTTTCATTTCCAGAATCCCCCTCACCTCGCGGTACAACACAAATAATGCCAACGGTGCCACAAGCGGTGGCAGCAGTACCAGCATTTTCGGTGGCATCAGTGGCATCATCAGCGGTGCCATGGGCAGCAGTACCAACAGCATCAACGGAATAGCTACGCATTCGCCTCCTCCCACCGGCGCCGATCTTGCCACATCAACGACGACGCTGCTGTCGGATCCAACTGGTGCACCGCCGCCAACTTATCGCACCATTGACCGCAGGAATTCATCATCGTCCTTGACGGCGGCCACGACGGGTGACCATCAGGTGCAGATTCAGCATCCGCTACAAACATCGACGGCGACGACACCTACTGGTGACAGCAGCGCTGTCGAAGGTGATGTCAACCTAATAAATGATGATCAAATTGTACCCATCAAGACCGGAACGGGGGCGACCGGACGGACGCCTTCGATTATTAAAATAGACGACGGTAAATCAACAGCTGCCACCGGAACGGCGACGATCCAGCCGGATCCGACGCCACATAAACAACGAAATTCAATTACACGGGAAATAATTGAAAGCGATAGTAATAAAGCCAGCGAAAACGTTGCAAACAAGGACTTAGTTACGATTGTTACCATTTCCGGTTCGCTCGAGCAGCAGCAACAACATTTGAATAAATCCGTGTACGGTAGCTCTGCGGGCAAAGTGACCACCAAAACTGGCGGTGCAAAAGGCGGTGCATCCCAAGGGAACAGGAAAGCGTCGTCCGGACATCTATAGTCGAAGGGGAAGACGCGGTGGGATGAAAATTTGACCGTACCACGCCGGGATGATCCGGTTGCTTTGGCAGAACACACGTACACAGATGTATATTGATATAACGACATTAATTCACAAACACATACACACACACACACAAAAGGAAAACCTACGCCATGGAAGTCTAGTTTTGCTACGAATATATATTTTTTATGATGCTTTGGAGTCGGAACGGGATGGTTATTGTGTGTTTGAGTTTTTTTTTTCTGGCGTCGAAAGTTCGGGTGAATAGAAATTGTTATTTGGTAGATGGATCTCCAATATTGTAACGGAATTTGGATCGACCTAGTTCTTCTAACGTTCGGAATAGTGCGTTTCCTGCGATTTCTAAATGGGTTAGTGTCACGTGGAGGTCGTTCATTCAGACAGTGAGATGTATGACCTAGGTTCAATGCACTCAAAGCACTTTTACAGCAAATTCTCATTGGATTGAATGATATTTAAATTAAAAAGTAGAAGGGTCTGTGCCTAGGGGTACGAACCAAAGCTTGACGTAGGAACGCCAGTAGACGAAACAAATGTGAAGAGCATTTAGTTCTTTTAATTGATCGATCATCTATTATCTTAACTCTATCCGTTTTTGAATTGTAGGCTTACCAAATTTGTAGTATTTTTTTTTCAAAGAGAAAGTCGATGAAGAGAATCGATCAAAATCACTTTCACCCCTGCTTCCAAGTTTCGTTACAAGATTACAACTCTGGAGAGCATTTTGTGTGGTCGTTAGGGGGTGTGTAGTTCTGAATATGGACAAACAGGCACAGATAAATTCTATTACAACTCTTACTGTAATAAGCTTGTTGGCCCTGAAATGGGCCGTTTTGTTTCAAAAGTTGGTGATGATTTAATCTCCGAAACCGTACAGAGTGCGTCTGTCGCCTCAAAGCGTAGATGACATCCATGGCCGCTTACACTTGGCATTTACAGTGTAGGATCTCATTTTCCAGGAATATATAAGATCTTTTCCTCCTTTGCCACGACCAGCCATTGTTGTTTGTTAGGTAGAAGAGTGGACTACCTAACCTGCCATAACCTTCCTACTGCTGCTATTGCTGCTTCTGCTGCCTGCAAACCACACCGTCCGAAGCGATAATGATCTGATGCTAGACCAAGTGGTACTCACTTATGACGACTGGGTTTGGGAAGAACGTTTATTTTATGAAAACAGTGATAAAATTATCCCTTTTTATTTGCACATTGAACAATGCTTTACATTACAACTTTTTCAATAGTTTTTTGTTAAAAATCATAAGCCGGAAGCATTGTTATCGATGCGTAGAAATATTTCTGATCGATTGGTGCTAAAATTATTGAAATTGGTCCAGTGGCGGCTAAGTTATTAATGTTCAAAAATTTCATAATTTTGTTACATAGGTATTTACCGGTATTTGCTATTGTAATAAATTTTATATGGTTGCCAATTTTGAAGGCGAAAACTTAATCTTTTGGACTAATGGCCTTTCCCAGGAATGTTGCATGAAATGTCCGGGAAATGATTGAATTAGCGGAATAACGTCCAATAAATGAAGAACGAAGCTACTCCGGAGGAAGTTTGAAAAAAGTTCTAAAAGAAGTTTGAAAACAGACGGATTAACATTGCACGGAAAATGTTGAGAAGCTTCAGGGGAAAAATTAAATAAACTTTCGGAAAAAACGGCTGACGCTTCCAAAGGAAGCCATACCCAAGTAACAATTTTGGTTTTATGAGGGTTCTGTAGACCATGATTTAGATTTGTAGAATGCTATAAAACCGCGATAAAACCTGCAATGTTACTTGGGATAAAACCTTTCAATAGAAGTCGGACAGCTCATGGATAAACTTCCAGAATAAGAATAAAGGAACTTCTGGGAAAATTTGGTAGAAGTTTAAAGGAACTTCCTGGAGAAGATGGAAGAACAATTCCGAGGTAGTTTGTAAGAAACATATGAAAAAAGCCGGAAGCTTCTCCGGGGGGAATGCCAGAAGGTTGTCGGGCCAGTCGAAAGAAATAAATTTCCGGTGGACATCGGAATCTTTATGTTAAGTTAGCACAATATTCCGGGGAAGTTGAAACCAACTAGGGGGAGAAACGGCTGAAACTTTGGAGTAAAGCCGGAAAAAGCTTCCAAAGGAAGTCGGAATAACTTTCCGGGGCATTGGAAAATAACTCAAGGTGAAAGAAAATTTCAGAGGAAAGTAGAATGAAACTACCAAAGCAAGATTAAATAAACTTCAACATTTTAATAAATGATCATTCTGAAGTACCTTTATGGTCACGAAAAAGATTAAAGTATTTCTCGATTCCCATCAAACTACCAGGATGAGACATCAGCTGTTTCTCGATTCCTGAGATGATATATGATGATGATAGTGGTCTACCACGGAAACTGGTCCGATAGCAGTGGGCTCTCCTCTCTGTTGAACTTGATCAAACTTAATAACCTCTGATTGTCATCAGCAAATCACTGTATGGAACGAATGGATGGATTGATAGGCAATTCGCTTATTAATTTCCTTGGAACAGTTAAGAATCTCCTTTCAACAACTTGATCAGCCAATTGGTCAGAAAACGAGCCATCCAACAGAAAGATGCCTCAATGAATGGGGAGAAGAGCCCGCCCTTTATCCACGAAATGTTATCAATAGGAAGTTGACATCTTCACTCTCCCCATAAAATTTACTTCAATTGGGTGCTCTGATGGTATCTCTTCATCCAGATTTTTTATATATAGTAATATGTTACATAATAATCAGATAATCAGAAGCATAACGTCTGCAAAATATGCGAAATATAAGAACCGTAGATGCATAAGAGCACCTGCACCAATGCGTTGCTATTTGGGCTGCTAGTTCGACAACTCTAGCCATTGCTATTTTAGGTAGCAACTTATTTACGCACCGGTCGTTGCTATACGTTTTCGGCTTTTGCACCAATTGCTGCTAAACTTATCATCGAACTTCGAACTGAAATTGATCATAAAGTTTCGTGATTGTTTTTTTCGACAATATTGATATACCTAACCACGAAGACTGAAGATTGAAGGTTAAGATCCAACTACAGACCCAGGTACTCAAGAAACGGTTCTCCGTAAGATCCGACCAGCGATTTTTTTTTAAATCACTTGTTGTGATGCTACATGAATGAATTTTAATCTGGGACCAACATGCGCACACTGGTGGTCACGCAACTATCCTCTGGGAGACCCGGAACATTCATAAAAGTGGTCAATTCGTAAAAATCGATCTTCGTATGCTCATCTTCTAAACGTTGCGCACCAAAATGCATAAACGCATTTTCGGATGCCCATCTGGATTGCTAGATCCAGTGTTGGCAAAATCATCAATCAAATCAAGACCAACAATTGAAATGGCCTTAACTCCATTTTGTAAACATACCTTGTAAGGCCATTTTCTCGCGAACAGAAACCTTCATTCGCAAACCTAAACCACAATCGGGTAGAGGAGAATTTCCCCTACCTGTTCATTATGTTAGTTTGCCTTTGCAGACTTCGGTTCGCGAGAAAATGGCCTTACAAGGTTTGTTTACAAAATGGAGTTAAGGCCATTTCAATTGTTGGTCTTGAAATGATATTTTTCCGCTCTCATACGCTCTCAATATCACACGTGATATTGGAACAAAGTGTTATGCTTGATATTGATTTTACAAGCTCCTTTGATATTGCGAGACTATTCACAACGTGCAAAAATCAAGCTGAGAGTTGACTCGACGCAAAAATGATTCCGTTGCACATCGTTTTCTTAGAAAGAGAAAGTATAGTTTGTTATCTCTTTTTACTCTTCACCGATGGCAGACACGAAGGGACTGCTGCGCAATTGTTTGGGTTGCGTTCGGGTGCAAAGCAAAACTCATTAAACTCAATCTCAACACAGTTTGGTGAGTTTTGTTAGCTTGATATTCCGAGCTGCGATATCACAGCTTGCAAAATCAGCCGCAGTTGTTTGCTTGTTGATTTTTGTCTACGAAAATCAAGCGTGAATTTGAAACCTTTAAGAAGTTCTGATTGACAGAAATGTAGAGGAGTTAAAAGATCGTTAAGAGTAAGTTTCGACAGCTGCAGGGCAATCTACTAGATTTCAGGAAAATTTACTTCAGCGAAGATTAAGAGCTTCAGGACAGTTCCATTAAATTCAGCTTGAAGACCTATGAGCAGGCATGGAAAATCATTTGCATAAATTTCATACATTAATTTACATTCATTTACCTCTAACTTTTTTCTTCAACAACATTCCAAAAAACAATGCATAGAGCTTTTGTAGATTTTATTATTAGCTAAAACTATTGTTAACAAGTCAAATCCGTATCTCTAATGCATGACGAAGCAGAGCGAACAGAAGACACTACTGTTTTTCAGTGAATGTAATTTACATTCACTGAAAAACAGTGACAAGTTCTGCCCGCTCTAGTTCGTGATGCACAAGAGATACAGATTTGAGTTATGAGCAAAACTTGTAGCTAATAACAAATCCTACAAAAGCTGTTTACATCATTTTGCGGAATGCTGTTGATGAAAAAAGTTAGAGGCAAATGAATGTAAATGAATGTATGAAATGAATGCAAATGATTTTCCATGCCTGCCTATGAGTAAGTTATGTCAACTTCGGGTGAGTTCTGAAAATGTTAGGGCAGTTTCATGAATATCAGGAAACCTGTGGGAACTTTAGGGACGTTCCTAAAACTTAAGGTTCGTTTCGAGAACTTTATGGCAGTTCCATTTATTTCAGTAAAATATAGGATTTTGTTATTATTATTATTATTAATTTATTTGATAAGGCTCAACCCAATTAACATAACAGAGCCGAGGATTCTTGTTCACTATACAATACATCTTTAAACTATAGTCAAAAGGTACAATACAATAAACATTTTATCTTCCGTTATCCGCTAAGCCTCCTCTACCAGAACGGGAACCACTTCCAGTGGTTTACTTGTATGGCAGATTTGCCAACGATGGTCAGAGCGCTTCCATTGTAGCAATGGACGCAAAACGTGGTCAGCACTCACACATTCATCACGAAACGGTTGCTTTGCAAAGTCGACGATGCATCGACCGAAAAAAAACTGCTGATGAAGAACAATGAGGAGGACCTTACAATGGTTGCTGCCGAATAAACAGACGATCGCGTGACACACATTGAGAGTGGTTTGCTTCTGTCGACAGCCGAGTCAACACTGAAATAAGGGATTTAAGGATAGTAAAAAACTTCAGGGAATTAACTTAAAAGCATTAAGAAAGCTACACAGAAGATCCATGTTTAAAGGGAAATTTAAAGATCTTCTGGGCAGTTCCATTAATTTCTGAACAATTCCAGGAACATCATCAGCAAAACATAAAGAAAGTTCCGTAAACTTAAAGAAACAATTAGAGATTTTCAGGAGAGTCTGAGGAATGAAAAGGAGTATCGAGTATGTCAGGAAGTTTCATAGGCAAACTGCAGGAACAAATGGAAAGTTCCTCGAAATTTCTGGAAATTTTTGTGAGCTTCTTCAGGCAAACTTCAGGATTTTTAAAGTGGTTCCAAAAGCTTTAGGAAACTGTTGGAACTTTTAATAAAATTTGAGAAAATCAGGGATATCCAGAGAACTTTAGGGGAGTCAAAATAATTTCAGATGTGTGGAGATAACTTGAGGAAAATTTACATTTTAAAGAACTTCCAAGTACCTCAAAGAAGTAAAACTAGAGAGCTTTAAGGAATTTCAGAGATATTAACGGCTCTTCCAATAACTTCATAACTTCGAGAATTTCAATAAATTCCAGACTTTCAGGGAAATTCGAAGATTTTTATGCGAAAACTTCGATAAATTTCGGTCAATTCAATAAAATTCAGAAAAACTTCGAGAATTTTTTGACAGTTCTATTTAGTTCAGGGTAGTACCAAGAACTTTAATAGAATTGAGAGTACTTCAGGAATGGAAAAAAATAAATAAATAAACTAATTTCATGGAAAATGAAGAAGAATGTTAAAGGAAGCCCGAGAAACTCAGGGAGCTTCTGAAACTTCATCATAGTACCAAGACCTTTATTTAAATTTCAGAAACATAAGAGATCTTACATGAGCATCAGGAAAATGTGAGATCATTATAAGGGAGTTTCCTGGTATTCAATGCAGTTTAAAGAACTGCAAAAAATGCAGGAATTTCAGCGACGATCTGAAAGAAGAAAATTGCGAGACATTTTAAAATGTTCAGAAATCTTCAAGACCGTCTAGAGACCTTCAGAGAAGTAGACACATTTTTTCGTAGTTTCATTATATTTTAGGAAGTTCCCGGATTTTTGGAGATCATCATATCAGTTTCATTGATTCAAGGAAAATTGCAGGATATTTCATGGAATTCAACGGAATTTATCCTTTTATGAGATAATTTCATGAATGTTGCGATGCTTCAGAAACAATGCGAGGCCCTCAGAAAATTTTATAAATATGATTCAAATTTATAAAATTTTCTGAGGACCTCGCATTGTTTCTGAAGCATCGCAACATTCATGAAATTATCTCATAAAAGGATAAATTCCGTTGAATTCCATGAAATATCCTGCAATTTTCCTTGAATCAATGAAACTGATATGATGATCTCTAAAAATCCGGGAACAATAGAAAAATTAATGATTTTCAGGAATGATTCAAAACCTCACGGAAGTCGAAGTAAAACTAAGATACGCGCATTGTCTACTTTCGAGGATGCTTAAAATCTTCCAGAGAACCACACCGCTACCTGATTGCATATGTTAGTCCTAGATGCTAATTAATACATGTAGCTTCAGAATAAGTTAATCGTGAAGCTCTTGAAGCTTTTTATCACTTTTACGCATGGTTTGGACCTCCCAAAAGACCGGGTTGTGACCAGCAGAGTTCGCATGCTGGTTCCAGAACTAAATTCATAAATGTAGCATCAAAATAAGAGGTTAAAAAAAATACGGAGCTCTAGGATCTTTCCTACGAATTGGCCCCCTTTACGGATGTTTCGGATCTTTTGAAGGACCGTTCCATGGCCAACAAAGTACACATTAGACTGGTGCAAAATTTGAAATTTTCGCTCCACAGTGCTCAAACGGTTCTAAATTGGGTCCTGCTTACCTCCAAAAATTTGAACTACTTTAGTAAGAAACTGACTTGGCACAAACAATTTCAAGTTTATATGGGAATTACTATGGGAAAACTGATGTTTTTGTTTATATCTATCTAACAATTCACCACATGACTGTGCTTTTAAAAATGATAGCAGTGATTGTAGAAAATTTTCTCAGCCACAACTTTGTTTATAACCACTTTTCAATCAAATGCACAAAACAAAAGTTATTAATGATTCAAGTCACTGACGTCTTATGATTATGCTCATTCAACTGTTGAGAAGGCAACATTGGTGTTTCTGGTGAGAAGAATAGAGCACAAATATCATGGCTACTATGTGACACTGCAGAATACAGTGTTGCTAACAGAACGGCTGCTTGATCATGTCGTAAGATTATCAATCTCTTAAACAATTAATAACTATTTAATTTGACATTTTGCTGAAACATGATGTTCCGCAAAGTTGTACCTCAGAAAAATTTCCGTAAGAATAGTTATAGAACTTTTCAAAAAAGCAATATGGAAAATGTGTAGAAGACAATGAACAAAAAGTTTGGTTTTCCCATAGTAATTTCCATATAAACTTCGAATGGTTTGTGCCAAGTCAGTTTCTTACCAAATGAGTTTAATTTTGGGAGGCTAATCAGGACCTGATTTGAATTCGTTTGAGCACTGTAGAGCGAAAATTTCAAATTTTGCATCAGTCTAATGCACATACTGGTTTCAAATCCAAATTCATTCATGCAGCATAACAAGAAATTGATTAAAAACTAATTTTCCACATTTACGGTTGTTCCGGGTCTTCCGGAGGAAAGCTTTGCTGTCCCTTGGGTCCACATTTGTGTCCCAAATCCAAATTTATTCATATATCACAATGTTCAAATGAAAAACAAAACAAACATTTCATAGATAGCAACGCTTGGGCCGGTTGCTATCGCGCTGCTATATTTGTCAACCCGCTGTTCACCTAGAGGCATATTATTATTTCCCGCACTTAAATAGCAACCCCCAGTGCGGTTACTGCGTTATGGTGGAGGTGGCTAAAAAGGCTTTAGCAACGCATTGGTGCCGCTGCTCTAAGTGAAGGATAAGAGAAAAGAGACTAAAAGGTATTGACGTGTAGAATTAGAAATCGTCGAGATTGAATGCGCATGTTTAAATATCGTTGATCCAATTGTCTATCATATAAATTTGCATTTCATCTAGTTATGATTATAGTCAATAAAACTATCATTTCGATAAAGATGGTGCTACCTATTTTACCTTTTATGTGATACCAATCATCACAGAAGCAAACTCTGAAGCGTAGACCAGGTCCATTAACAATACACTTGTTCCGAGAAGAGGCTCTGTGGTACCACTTGTACTGTATAGTCATCTTCTTCTTGTTCTTCAGGTTCGCTCGCCACTCAGAATGAACGCTCGGTGCATCATAGATTTCATATGGTTAGTAATATAAAGCAGTGTTACCTGCAAACGAAAAAGCGATACAACCAGGATGAATTATTTAAAGTAATAGTTTCATCTGAATACTCAACTGTGTGGAAATTGATGTTCCCGAGCAAACAACTGCAGTCAATATGATTACTAATCATGTCAAATATGAACATCATCTGGAGAAAGACTCGGCGATTTGTTAGTGTTTGCAGTCCAATAAGCGCACATCTATGCTCGTACGGAGGTAAGCTATCTGGATTTGTCCATGGCAGACGTCGTAATGCAAACTTTATAAACTGTTTCTGGATTCTCTCGCGCAGTACATGAACAGCATGATATGGAGCCCAAATTTGTACTCCATGTTCAAGAACACTGCGGACCATAGAGCAGTGCAGCACTTTCAGGGCGTACACGTCGTCGAATTGTGCAGTATTGCGGCGCAAAAATCCTAGCATGGAGTTGGCCTTTGCAACTGTCATGGATATGTGCTCGTTAAACCGTAGTTTGCTGTCAAAGATGAGCCCAAGATCCTTAAACAGAACGAAAATGCGAGGTCCTAGATATATGGAATACCTCGGATCTGGAATCACGTACACAGCAAAAAAATAATTTTGATATCACGTCAAAGTGGATGCACTACAATCATGTCGAAAATATGGTGTAATATTACTTGCTAAAAAGGACAAAATTATCATTAATACAATGCATGAACTGACAATACGCTGCTTTTGCTGCATTTGTTTATTTATGTGGTCATAAAAATTACATGAAATTTTCGACATGATTGTAGTGCATCCACTTTGATGTGATATCAAAATTATTTTTTTGCTGTGTACCTTAACGAAAGCCTTCCTGGATGATAAGTATGGTTTCAAGGGAGGGACTTTGTCAAAAGCCTTAGAGAAGTCGATGTAAACGGAGTCCACTTGCTGACGCTTCTCGATGCTACCTATAAGAGTGTTCGTGTAAGTCATCATGTTAGAGACTGTCGAGCGCTTTTTCATGAATCCATGCTGAAACTCTGAGATTATGGGTTGAACAGCTGGATACAACTTCTCATGCAGAAGACTTTCGAAAACTTTGGCCAAGCAGTTCAAGATCGAGAGAGGTCGGTAATTTTCCACTTTGTGCATGTTACCGGACTTGAAGATTGTTGTAATTGAGGCGAGCTTCCAGGCATCCGGAAAAACGCCATCCTTAAGCGATCGATTGAAAATAGACATAACGGAAGTGGCCAACGATGCTGCACAGTTCTTGGCGAAAGACGGTGGAATACGGTCTGGGCCTGGACCTTTCGATGGATCGACGGAGCAAAGGGCTTTGAGAATAGCGTCTTGACTGAAGATGAGCTGCTGCAGGTGAATGTCGTATCTTGGTAGCTGATCAATGTATTGTTGCGGTGGAGGAGTTTGATCGGGTTCGAAAATACTTTGGAAAAAGTCAGCGAAAAGGTCAGCAGAAGCGGTGTCGGTGGTGGAGCTTATAACTGCTCAGTCTGGCCAGCGCTTAAGGAAAATTTTGATTGGGTAAGCTGGTCTGCAGCTAAATTTTTTAGTCGGAATGTCCATGTAAGACCTGTATCCATAATAATCCGGACTCATAAAAACTTAAGTAAAACATAAATTTCGCATTATATTTCAATTTACTTACTAACTTATCGATCCTGCGCACCTCCAGGGGTGAAAAGGGCCTTTATGAAAGATTTCCATCCTGGGCGATTACTGGCTTTGGCCTTGAACTGTGCCCAAGTTAAATTTCGGTCAACGTTCTTAGTTTCACTGTTTAGGCTCCACCGCCACGAGCTTCTGGGTCTGCCTCTGCTGCGATGTCCTGCTGGATTCCAGTCCAGTGCTTGCTAGCATATTTCGTTTCCGCACCGTCGTAGTGTGTGGCCGACCCACCTCCACTTCCGTTCACGAATTTCTGCCTCTATCGGCTTCTGATGGCACAGACGATTAAGCTCGGAATTTGAGATCCAATTGTGGGGCCACCAGGCACGAATTATGTACCGCAGGCATCGGTTGATAAGCACCTGCAGCTTCTGAGTGTTCTCCGCTGATACACACCATGTTTCACTGGCGTATAACAGCACAGACTTCACGTTCGAGTTAAAAATTCGGATTTTGGTGCGTCGACTGATCTGATTTGCTCTCCATACATTTTACAAACGGGCTAAAGCAGCTATGCACCTATGTCGCTCTTGGTGCCGCCGTCCGACGCTATCTGGCTGCCAAGATATTAGAAGCTTTCGACTTTCTCCACTGCCTGCCAAGCTACCGTGAAATTGGAACGGTTTTCTGTGTTGACATGCTACGATGTGTACAGCTCCAATCATGATCTCGTCGATTACGATGAGGAACAGTAGCGGTGATAATATACATCCTTGCCTCACACCCGCGATTACCCGAATCGGGTCAGACAAAGCTCTGTTGTGCATCACTCTGCATGAGAAAGCCTCGTACTGCGCTTCGATGAGGTTGACGATTTTATCAAGGACTCCCTTGCGTCTCAGAGCGCCCTGCAAGTTTTCGTGGTTTAGTCGGTCGAAAGCTTTTTCGTAGTCAATGAATACCAAGTACAGGGACTCTTGGAACTCATTGACCTGCTCCAAAATGATGCGGAGCGTGACAATATGGTCCACACAAGATCTTCCGGCACGGAATCCTGCCTGCTGTCGTCGGAGAGTCGCGTCGATCTTCTCCTGTATCCGATTGAGGATAACTTTACACAGAACTTTGAGAACAATACACAGTAACATGATGTCTTGCCAGTTGTCACATACAGTTGGATATTTCAATTGCAGTTGTTTATTTCAGAATTATGGAATGTGATTTAAAAATTAACGAAGTCAGACCATAGTCATTCGGTAATTGCATAAAATTTTCGAACTTTGCGCTCAACTCCATCCATTAGGGTTTGTACAGACTCCTCAGATACCGTAGTGGCCATCTTTGTCCAAATTTGTTGGAAGTGTTTGATATCTTTGATTCGTTGTTTTTTTCCAGAAAGCTTCAACTTCATCAGAGCCCAATATCTCTCGATTGGACGTAGCTCTGGACATTTTGGCAGATTTGCGGTTTTCGGTATAATATTCACTTGATTTGCTTCGTAACACTCCATCACAGCTTTAGCCTCGGTTTTAACATAATGACATGATGCCCAATCGGGCCAGGGTTTTCACTGTGGCTTTTGATGAAGCGTAAATCTCCTTGTTGATTTTGTTTGTAGTGACGAAAGATTTACTCTTTCGACAACACGTGCATATTGCTTGCCATAAGCCATAGCAGAATAGAAATTCCACGGCTAGAATTTGGCTTATGGCTTATGGCAAGCAATATGCTTTTTTTGTCGTAGGACTAAGTCTGTGATTTCTATATGGGGGTACACTTTGTGAAAACCGAAAATAGAACATGTAACAAAATTATGAAAGATTTTGAACGATAATAATTCAGCTTCCCCTGGACCAATTTCAATAATTTTATCACCAATCGATCAGAAATATTCCTAGAAATATTCCTACGGATCTGCTAAATTAAGGACTTTATCAATTTTCAAAATGTCACTATTGAAAATTGCTCTAATGTGCTACTTTTCCTATGATAGTTAAAATTATCATCGATTGCCTGCAAAAAGCGATTTCCCTACCACAGATTTCAAAGTTGAATTCCATCAGGTCTCACCAAACAGTGTTTATTCAATTACCGCGTGGTGAGTGGTGTTGTTCTCTAGTACACAACGAAAGGCTCCCCGCAAGCAGCTAGTTATCAAGGCTAACCACAACCGCTGATCGGATTCAGTTCCCATCACCGTGTGTGGTGGTGTCCGGTCGTCGGCATCAGCAGTGCTTTCGGGGCGTGGCGCTCAATATTGTTCTGCAGTACACAACGAAAGACTGCCTGCAAGCAGCGAACTGCAGCCCACATGATCATCCATAGAAGGAGGAAGACCCTCACGCTCATTCCAAACACCAGCCTTATATGTGTTTAGCACACTAATAGCACAGAATTACTCAACCATCACGACAAAACGGTCCTTTTCAGGACCACCATAAATTTGTAAAGGAGTATTGTTTGGATATTTGTAAAGGTCATTAATCGGATGTCAGTTACCATATCTAGATAGAGCTGGAATTAGCCTGTAACAGCTTTTGTAAACAATGACTTCTTTCGATGATATCTTGAAAGGCTCGCTCACGCAAATCAACGTCACCTTCAGGTAGAGTAAGACGTCCTCTACCCGACGGTAATGTTGGTTTGCGTGGGTGTGCCATTGTTTACAATAGCTGTTACGCCTAATTCCAGCTCTATCTAGATATGTTTAAATCTAACATGCAATGCTATTGAAGGCAACATTAGGGGTGCAATTTCAAAAACCATAGTCGGTCGCGGCATGAAAGTGGTCTGATTTTGATCCAGATATGATGGATTTTAATTCTTAATACGCCAATAGGAATTTTTCAACGAATCTGTTAAAATTAAGACTTTATCATTTTTCAATACGTCACTATTGAAAATTGCTCGAATGTGCAACTGTTGCTATGATAATTAAAATTATCACCGATTGCCTGCGAAAAGCGATTTCCCTAACACAGATTTCAAAGTTTAATTCCATCCGGTCTCACCAGTGTTTATTCAATCACCGCGTGGTGAGTGGTGGTGTTCTCCAGAACACAACAAAAGGATGCCTGCAAGCAGCGTGCTGCAGCCCACATGAGCATCCATAGAAGGAGGAAGAACCCGCACCGCTATTGATCGGAATCAGTAGCTCTTCGTGAGTCGCTGTGGGCCATCTGTGTCAAGCGCGTCATACTAAAGAGTATGAACAGAGAGAATCCCGCTCAAATTCCTATTCCTACACAAAACACAAGCTCCTGCTGCTGTTAATAACGTATTATATAAGACCACGAAGTCCTACGTCACCATTGCGTACAACCCCATAGGGCTGTCCCTTGTAGTTTTTGTCCTTTATTAACGAGACTTTCAGCCATAGGCTGGTTCATCTCTAAGCCTCCAGAGGGGAGGCTCTCAAAAAGGTAGGGATGGAAGTTCCAGATGGGAACTCCTCAAATCATATTTTTACAGAGTATTTTAAAACAGAGTTATTTGTTTTGTTCCTGTCTCGTTTCTGTTAAGGGGTTTCTGATTCCGGTTGGTCCGTTTACATGCGTTCGGTCCGGTGTATAAAGGGTTTGTGTTCGTTCGGGTCGTGGTGATACTTTCGTTCCTTAGCTTTCCTTGTTCGTTGCGGTTGGTCATGATAGGGATTTTAAGAGTTATATCTGGTTGAAGTGTCCGGCTTCACGTAAAAAGACGAGTAGGGCCGCTATTCTTGTTGACTCATTACCTAGAGCATCGCGGATATTCTCGGGAATGTCGTAGCATTTTCTAGCTCCTTCATACTTTGGACAATGACAAATGAAGTGTTCTACAGTTTGCGGTGGCCTCCCTTAGCTCAGTCGGTAAAGGCGCAGCTACAAAGCAAGACCATGCTGGAGGTGGCGGGGTTCGATTCCCGGTCCGGTCTAGGAATTTTTCGGGTTGGAAAATTTCTCGACTTTCTTGGGCATAGAATATGATCGTACTTGCCACACAATTATACTAATGCAAAAATGGTACAGGCATCGAAAGCTCTCAATTAATAACTGTGGAAGTGCATCTAGAACACTAAGTTGAGAGCACGCAATAAGCTAATATGCGATTAGCAATAAGCTTGAAATGCGAGGAAAAAGAAGAAGACAGTTTGCGGCGTGAGGCATAGATCGCATATCCTTCTAAAAGACCCATCTCTCTTGTAGTTGTGGGAGATATTTGTATGGCCAGTTCGGAGACGGGATATCACGTGATGGTGCAGTGATGGATCGTCCCATCTAGTAATATTCTCTTTAAATTTTCGAATAGCTGGTGTTCTAGCTGCTATCCGGGATTCAAACGAATGTTGTGTTGTTCCTGGATCGCCTGGATCCAGGGGTGTCTACTCGTTTCGGACTCTAGAGCAGCAACCACGCTGGCGGAATCGGTGAAGATGGCTATCGGTCGTTCATCGGAGGTGGTGGCAGCGATGAAAGCCGCGGTGGCTTCGGCGGAGACTATCGAACACTGGTCTGGCAGTCGGTGACATTCGCTGAGATTGGGACCACAGATCCGACCGAGCCATCTGTGTATCTAATTGAGTATCCTTCGTATTTTCGTTTTTGAAGGTCTAGGACCGTTTGTGCCACTGCTAAAGGGTTGGAACCTGCTTTAAACTTGATTGTAGGATCGGTTTGAATTTTTGGCAGGCTCCAACCCCTGGCTCCACACCAGTGGACCCTGGACACCGGTGGGAGTACTTGGTTGGATGATTCTCTGAGGAGTTGGTTAGCCTCGACGAGGAGGAAATCTTCCTTCCTGCTACCGGACGTGTTTTCACAGTGGCTGATGGCTCGATGGCAGATTGTTTTGGTTATGTACCTGTTGAAGAAGAGCACTCCGCCCTCGATACAGACAGCTACTCCAGGGGTACCTGGAGGAGGCCCGATGATAATCGTAAGGCTTGCTGGTAGACAGGTGCAATTTTTTCCACTAGCAGCGGCATTGCGAGGTAGGTTGTTTCAATCCCGTATGTTAGGGGTGAGTTTATGATAGCTAAGCAATAAGCTGCTTGAAATCATAAATATTCGCAGTACAACCGTCGAGCCCGTGATTTTTCTGTCAAATAATGTTTGTCTTTGTGATTTGGCACTTTTTTTACTTAATACGACCTCAGCCCCAAACGCTGTTTTGATTTTACGAGCAGAGAGATTCGGGTTTTCCTTCAATATCCTCCTCACCTTTCGGTCCATGACAGGATCAGCATGTCGACCACCACCACTTCTCGGTTTCCTCTCGATCGTCAAACGTTCCGAAAATGATTTGAGCACACCGTGAACAGTGGATTTAGGTAAATCCAACAAGTCAGGATTTGCATGACGTCCGTATACAAATTCCGCTCGTGCTCGTGTTTTTCATTCGTCGCCATTTTGAACACTAAACATGGAATGTAAACACCAATCATAGTCTTTTTCATCAATGACTCCCAGCTATACCTTTGCAAATTTTTCACCCCTAGGTGCAATATTAAAAAAGTTACAGTGATTTGAAGGTTTCCGGATTAATGTGAATACAGACCTTAAATGGTAGATTACTAGTGTTCTTTCCAGCCATTGGCACAACATTCGTTGCATAATTAATTTGTTTGTTTTAATGCAAAAGGCGGGCTTGAGCATAGTAGACGGTTAACAATATGTATAAAGGTAGATTGAGTTCGTATACAACAAAAATTCGCTCAACCGACGAGACAGACATTAGCAAAATTACACCACTTCAACCCAAACCGAACCGAAACATCCGGAAAAGGTAGGAAATCACAAAACCACAACCACCACCGTCTCCGGAACTCCAAAGCACTCGAACCACGAAGCGAAAGCGGAGAAAATTAGTTTTTAGTTGTTCGCATTTTAGTCTGTAAGTGTAAATGGTAAATCGTAACGTGGATTTCTGTAGAACTGTATAGATCCTAGCTGGTAAGAAGATGAACAAACACACAAACAACAAAAAGCGAGTGCGAATGGAGCCGGCGAATTTCGGAGCGTTAACCGTGGCTCCCCCCGCCGAGTGGGGTGTTTGCGTGAAAATTCATATTCAACTGTTTTTATTGTGCGAAAGAGATTCGAGCGAGAAGGAGTATGAATGTGCGAGGAACGAAATGAATGCGGTGCATCCTACCACCACCACCACCACCAACGCCACCATCACCTGCAGCAGTCCTAGTGAGTGAATATAAATTAATTTTTAATTTAATATGTGCCTGAAATATGAAAATAATGTAAACACTACGTCACAATGTGAAAAACCACACTGATGAGTTCAGTTGAGAGATGAATTTAATGAAAAACAATAAAGAAAAAAAAAATATTTGATTGTGCAGAGAGAAATTACAGTAGGAATCCGTAGCCGAACGAACCGACTGCAGGCAAAAGTTTCGGCTATTCGTTTTTAATAACTTTCACCCTTAACCCCACGCCCAAACATCCCAACCCCATACCCCATACCCTGTATTTTGTAGAATCCGGAATGATGGTTTTAATTGTATTAATTTTTAATCCCGTTTTTTGTTGTTGTAGTTAAAATCGCTTGCAAAAAGTCAAACACGATTGGGTAACTGAATTCTCCATTATCATAAATGCATAATTACGACCAAATTATCACAGTTTCATTAATTAAACATGCGCTTTTTGTTCGGTTCCGAAAACAAAACCCACTCTCGGATTGAATCCTAGCCGAAGCACGAAGCAGTTCCATTCATTTACTGTTATCGAATCTAGGATGAAAATAAATTCAATAAAACTTCGAAGAGAGACGCATATAGTAGCAATGGAAGAAAAACACAGCAGCAAAACTAAATCAAAACTCACGAAATGACTTTTCCGTATAGCAGCACTGTTGGCGAGAAGAAAGGAGTCCCACGTGAAGATTAAAATATGGCAAAACAAAAGAAAGCAACCTTTGTACAGTGAAACACAAAATATCAAAAGCGGAATGAAGGAAAAAGAAAGGAAGAAACTGTATCATAAATGTTTTATTTTATATTTAACCAAAGAATGAGAGAGGACAAATAAATAAAAAAAAAAGAGCAGAGAGTATTATCATATCGAAAATCTTGAAAAATAAAAGTCTGTTGTTTTATTTGCACATCGTGATTTCCCGGCTCCTACAATCTTCACATCATCGTCTGGCTCGAGTGTGTTTTTGTTTCCAGCACCCGACCAGCATTCTCAGGGGGTGACAGCGAGGGAGGTGAAAATTTGCATGAGTGATGGCATACCGGTGGCGTTTACCGATGGTGGTAAGTTGTGTAACGAAAGATGGGATGGAGTTCCGACAAATAAAAAAAAAGTAAGGAATGCAAATACCTTTTCTGGACGACCCTGTTGTGGGTTGTTTGCATAGCAGTGAATAATGGGTTGGCGTATGTTTGCTCTTGTGTGGGTTTTTTGGGAATCACTTTGTTTGCTGGAACTGTGGATAAATACTAGAACAATGTTTGGTGTTTGTGGGACTCTCCGCTGCGGGGGAGCTGAAGATATTAATTTGATTAAGTCGGTTTGTTTGTGCACAATTATTTTGTTGGGATAGTAGTTTTCCGATGGTGAAGGAATGTGTTTTCAAAATGTAGATTAAATACGGCAAACCAAACAATCCAACGCAAAAATGATGAAAGTTTCCCAGTGTAGGAAAAGTTGAGGCTGAGGATTTTGAAGTTATTGACAATTGTAAGCTGGAGTTTGTAGGTCACTTGACAATAATTACTATTCTAATGATTCTAATGGCCCAAAACTCACAGTGGTCGTGAAACTTGATTTCCTTAATTTATACGACAATACTTTAACTATTTTTGTTTGTATTACTTCTGCGTGAAGTTAACGATTTTACATAGTTGAAGATGCCAAATTTCAAATCACAGACTTAAAGTGGTCATTTTAAACGATAGATGAAGAGATGAAAGTATAGAATTGATAGTTACGTTAGAGTACGGCAGTGTGAAAATTGTATATGGGTCATTCCAGCTCAAGTGGGTACACCACCTGTGGTCTATTTCACCGATTTGAGCCAAACTTGGCAAAACGCTTATTTTGACATTCTGAACAAACGCCTTTTTTAATTTTGCTCTAAAGTGCCTAGATCCTTCTGGATTAGATTTTTAGATCGAGATTTTTAAAAATTTCAACTTTCAGAAGAGATTACTCCAAAACCAAATAAGCTTTTAAATGTTAATTCTTAAAGATGTACCCAAATTTTGTTTTTGTTATAGTAACTACAGTAAACAGGCTGATTACTGTCAGGTATTGAAATTGTCAAAAAGTATACAAGTTTTTTTTTTTGTATGGACAATTGTCTACGCAGGAGAGGAGGGGGGAGATCAAGAGTATTAAATAAACTATCTGCGTAGTTAATGACAGGCCCTAAGGGTATTATTCAAGTAGCAGCTATCATCCACAACTGAAATTTTGTATACCTGCTAATTTATCTGATTTCATCGTGCTTCTAAAACACAACGTTTTGGCTGTATCCCATAGGAACGTGTTTTTCATTTTAGGACCACAATTAAATTATGGACAGAAGAAAACAAATGAGCTAGTTATGATTTTATATAATGAGCCCATAACATGTGAAAAGCAACATAAAAATATGATTGTGCCATCGGCGTGAAAGAATTCAAGAAAAATTTGAAAAAATATTAAGATGCAATGATTTTCCACCAGAAAAGCTCAAAACTACCACTCACTCACCTGGTCATATCTCAAAAACTATTTGTTCAAATCATTTTCCCTTAGAAACACATCTAGTAAAAGAGTTTTCAAAAGTGTGGGAAACCCACCCTAAAGCCCAAAATATTAAAAAATAAAAAAAATCCCGCCCATGATGAAAATATGCCATTTTTTTTTGATAATTTGGATACCTGCTTATAATCAGCCTGTTTACTGTAGTTACTATAACAAAAACAAAACGTTTGTATACTTATAAGAATTAACATTAAAAAACCTTCAAGTTGACGTTCTATGATCACGAATAGCTTATTTGGTTGTGGAGAAATCTCTTCTGAAAGTTGAAATTTTTTAAAAATCGCTAAAATCCAGGGTTGTAGCCACGAAGTATCTAGGCACGTTTGGCTCAAATCGGTGACATCGACCACAACTTTTTATAAATTCTGTACCCACCTGATCTGGAATGACCCATATAGAGAGTAGAAAGCGAGCAATACCTAGATGCCTCCCTTCAGATAAACGACTTGAGTGCGGTACAATCGATAGAACTGTTTCAAACACATCGTCGGTACATGAGCAAATCGGTGATCATCTCTTTTTGCCACTGCACAGAGGAGTAACTGGAACAAAAACCTGACCAAAATTATATTCACTGGTTTTGAGCAATTTTCTGCTAATATATATTAAAATATTTAATAATAATAGGGTTTTAGACTTCTGTTAACTTTAACCTTTAAAATCCATCTACTTAGCAGTGCATATCTGGCCTTTCATCATCCATACGAATAAAAAAAGTAATGGGTTTTGAAAGCAGGATTTTTTTTATTCTTCTGCTTAATATAAGGATTATTTAACAAAAAAGAGTAAAGAAATTATCCATGAATCATTGCCCTGAAATAAAAAAAAATAATAATAAATAACGAAAGTTTTAATAACATAACTTGCGATTTCTTACGTTCGATTAGTTAGAATCTTCGTCTGAGTCTTTGCGAACTTCGTCCTCTGCAGTATTTTGTCCACCTACGATGGCATCCACTTTGAGCATTTCCTGGGTTTCAATGCTGAACGGCTTGCTTTTTCTGATAGGATTCTTACGACTTGAACTCAAAAAGGGATCCGAACTTAGTAACAACCTATTCAGAATGTCTCGGTTGCATGCTGTTCTCGAGAACTTTATTAAGAAGTGTTGTCGGCAGGCTATAAAGCACGCAATATTGACATAAAATTACGCATTTTCGAGGGAAGCTTTACAAATTTTATTCATTTTTGATTAATTATGACTCAAAATAGAATAACTTTTACTCATTTTTGTAGTAATAATTACTCATTTACGATTAAAATTTTACTCATTTATTGGGTAGTCCCACTTTTCCTCGAAAATGCGTACTTTGTATTCAATATTGAGTAGTTTGCGGTTATCGTGCACAGATTCTGCTTTATTTTCATTCGTTATCGCCAGCTATGACGCTCTGCTAGTTTAGCTTGAACGAACCTGCACACCAAATTTAAATCGCTGAAAATCAGTAAAATTTTGCTGATTTTAGACTTGATGAAAGATAAGCAAACGTTTCAGCAAAATAATGCCGCTGAATTTTTCAGTAATTCCAACTTCTGTCAAAATGACAACCTTTTACTGAAAATCAGCAATATTCTTTAGCAATTCAAAATTCTGACATTAAATTTAAACTATTAAATTCAGTAAATTGAATTTATTTTCATTATATGAGCTTCCAGCTTCTGTAAAAGATCGTTGATACAAATATACGAATAATAAAGATAAAATCGCCAGACTCTTTTCCAAGTATTTTTTTTTTTTCAATATAACCAGTGTCCGAGCCAGTGCCCTTACCTACATAATTTTATTTATATGTAGTTTTTTTACCTCTTCCTCTTCCACCGTTCAATGGTGTACGAATGCAAAAATACTTGCGACTGTGATGCTAACAGTTTGACAGCTCTTTGACTAGCTGTTAGTTTATGTTAGCTGATTTTATCGGTAAAAATATCGTTTGCTGTTTTTCAGTAAAGCATTGGATTGCTGATCATGATCTAGTAATTCGTTTTACTGATAATAAAAACTTAAATTTGGTGTGTATGTGTATATAAAATGGAATGGGTAAATGTGTGTGCGTGTGTGAGAGAGTATTACAACCAAATGGCACTCGTTAATTTTCAAACTTTACAGTATCTACCTGAAAAGTGAAATACTTTATGGGGTAAACGGTCATTGAATTACAAGGCAAAGAAACCTTACTCTTGCTACATACACAAATTATAAAAATAAACTAATGACACATGGTTTTTCTAGCGTTACACTCCTTTATGCCAGTACATCAATTGAGGTACTAGATTTAAAAACTTAGCAACATTATGATGCTGGCCATGGGTTTCAAACCGGGAGTAGTTTACTGAAGTGTAATTTTAATCTAGTACCACAATTGATGTAATAGATTAAAGAAGGACAGAAGTAGTACTCGGTAAGTTTGTCATAGGTATCTGCAGAAAATCGTTGTGTTACGGAAGTTATCTGGAAGTATGACCTTATAAAGGGATAAAATTTTGCCACGAAATGATGCAAAACATGCCATTTTCAAATGGCTTGCAATCGCCAATCCGGACGACTCCGGACGAGATTCCAATGCCAATATGTTCATAATAACGTGAACTTTCATTCGTCCATAGATTATATGATCTGATCGCGCAAGATTCTACAACTTTTTCAAGTCTGAAACAGCACACAAAAACATAAAAAATACATTTTTTTCATATTGTTGAAAAAATATGACATTATTTAAATTTAAAGGTTTTTATCTCATAACTTGTTAGAAAAGAGTCCAAAGTACCCATTTTATTATAACACTTGTCTCTTGATCAAATTGTTTATATCTGGTAGGCGTATGTTATAATTAGCTACTTTTTGGAAAACAAGAAGCTTCGAATTTCTTCAGTTTTTGAACACGTCTCAAAATTTGTAAACAAAATGTAACGTTTTTATTCCGTTGCCACTTTATGCTGCATATATTGAAATATATAAAAAATATAGAAGCATGAAAAATCAAGAAAATCTTGGTTTCTTATTTTGGCCAGGTTTTTGTTCCAGTTACTCCTCTGTGCACTGGTGGCGGGGAGTTTGGTAAAGAGAGATGATCAACCCGATTCGTACCTTCCTCAAAGTTGTCCTTGCTCGCTTTCTTCTCTCTATATACAATTTTCACTCTGCTGTATTCTAACGGAACTATCAATTATATACTTTCATCTCCTCATCTATCGTATAAAATTGACCACTTTAGTCTTTGACTATATGTTTTTAGTATTACTTCTACGTGAAGTCAACGATTTACATAGTTGAAGATGCTAATTTCAAATAACAGACTGTAGTGGTAATTTTTATACGATAGATGTGCCTGGCATGTGAAAAAAGGTAAGTCCTTTCAATTCATGAAATTATTAGGTTTTTTGATGACCACAGCTCTGTAGATTTTCGTTAGTGCAATAATACGACAAGATCATGGTGCCTAGAAATGGAAAATTAAGTAAATTTCAATAAACTTTTTCTTTGAAAAAGAGCAATAAATGTTCAAAATGTGTCCAAAAATGGGTAATTCATTTACGGATTACAGTTTTGCAGTAGATGTGGTATTAGTTTTTCATTACTATTGTGTATTATTGTTGAATTAATGGGTTATTTGCTTGATAGGCCGAAGTGAGGGACTAGACTGACACTACATCCCGCAACCCTACCATTCTATTATAGTAAGGTATTATGGAGATATCTTGCTATCAATCAATCCAAATAACATCTCAATGATACCAGTTACTAAGAAATTGTTCCGAAGATTTTCAAGTGATCGAAGATATTTATGAGGATCGCTGGATATTTTTCAAGACTTCAGGATGATCAGGTATTATTCTGAAGATCGTCAACCATCCAACATTTCAATTAAAACGAGCAAAGAACAATTTTGAGGAAGGTACGAATCGGGTCGAGCATCCCCTTTACCAAATGCTCACTTTCTACTCTCTAAGGGAAATGACTGTAATGTCGGCCTAAATTCCCCTATTTTTGGCCCATACATAAATTCAGCTCAGTCGCTAAAGGCGCAGCTACAAAGCAAGACCATGCTGGAGGTGGCTGGGTTCGATTCCCGGTCCGGTCTAGGAATTTTTCGGGTAGGAAAATTTCTCGGCTTCCCTGGGCATAGATGTATGATTGGACTTGCCACACAATTATACCAATGCAAAAATGGTACAGGCATCGAAAGCTCTCAATTATTTTTTGTGGAAGTGCATCTAGAACACTAAGTTGAGAGCACGCAATAAGCTAACAAGCGATATGTTGCTGCTTGTTTATCACATTCTAGACACACTGGCGGTGTTGCTATGTACAGGGTGATTCAGAATAACTGTCACCGATTTCACAAATATGAAATTCTCAATGGGTAAAATGGGTATATGTTCAAGTGTTTTTGTTTTAAGTGTGTACAAATATCAGCTTGTATTGATAGTAGGATTTGAAATTTCATTCGTTTGTGATTTCAAGCAGCCATTGACAATCAAAATGGAGAATGGCATAAATCTTTAAAAAAATCGTGTGATATCTTTAAGAAACTGAAATCTCTTCGCAAGAATGTAACATTTATTTTTGCATCATTATAGAGGTACAAAGGAAGCATGCTTGGAAAATCCGTTCAATATCAGAGCTTAAACGCATCACCAGGACTTAAAAGGTGCGACGATAGATCAGCCATCAAAGCTTTTGTTAGGAGGAAAACAGATAGGGGAGTAACTGAACAGAAAATAATTTGGTATTAATTACTATCTCTTGCATAAGTATGTAACTTTCTCCAATAGTCAGTGTCCTGGCCACGTCCTTGCAACAAGTGGGGATAGAATGAAAGTCCGAAATTTACTTAAGAAAGATGCAGAGAATTTAGGGTAGATATCTTAGTGGATGGGAAAAACTAAAGGATCCATCATGCTAGTGCAAAATGGGGGGATGATGATGATGATGGTCCTACCTCTACCCCTACAAAGGTTTGGGCTGGACGATTTATCATTAAGATAATTAAATATGAAATTTCAAACCTTTAAAATTTGTTGAACCAACTAGTGCCAAGTAGTGTTGAGTAATTGGTACTGATGAAGTCTGCAAGTAGTAGACGAAAAACGCGTATCTGTCATAAGATAAGCAATTATAACGGAATTTAAAGGAAATAAACCAACACACTCAAAGCTCTTCATGAAATTTTAACCAGGTTAGAGAACAAAATCGAACTGGTTAGAGTTATGGCGAAGACATCTTTGCTATCAAATTCTTTCGAAGCATTTACCCTTGAACGGCAGATAATGCGATTGTACCTGTCTCCAGTGATGGAAAAGTTCGCAAAAAATCAGTATGACTCGCTAACTTTTCCCTTGGAGAACTTCGTGAAATATAGCGAACTTTTCCAACACTGCCTGTCTCATAGCGTTCGAATGAGAAAATGGAAGAGTTGCCAGTCTTCTTGATTTGTTGTCTTCAGTTTTGGAGTGACTCCATAAAAAACCGGTCGTAATGAATTTTGTTCAATATACTTTATAAGTAATTTGATGCTCCGAAATCAACATTTTGCGTTCAAATCACGTATTTAAAATTCTAATATTTTAGAGTGGTTCTTAAATTTGCACTAAGTTTTTTTTTTCTAGTAGGGTAGAGAACTATTTTGGCCTAATCGCCCATTTTGGGCCTATCGAGCCGAAAACTTCAAATAAATCCATGATTTCAGTGTTAACATGCCAATTATGCGTTTGGAACGATATTTTAGTTAATAAGCTTCCGAACGAAATCAATGAGAACGCGTGATATGAAGGTTGGCATTCCCATTATTCCCAAAAACAAAAGAAACGCTCCGATCGAATCAATTTTTATCTTCATCCGATAGGCCGAAACGAATTCATTAGCGTTTCAATGGCATTACAATGCGTTAGGCCGAGTTTAGCATCAAGAAGCAGTGTTAGACTTTTGACAATATCTCAACGATTGGTTTCTCTTTATCAAATATTACGGTACGGAAAGGTAAATAAGTTTGGTGCTAAACTGCGTTAAATTAAGAAAGACTAAGTGTGGGTTGTGCTTAATAGGTCGGAAATGGGAGACGAGGCTCGGTAGCTCAGTGGTTACCGTTTCTGCTTACTGAGCAGAAGGTCGGGAGTTCAATCCCAGGCCCGTCCCCTTCCTTGCAATTTTTCACTTTGCCTTATTCTCTATACCCACTAGATTTTAATGAAAACAAATTCTTCTTTAACACCGATCGCATCACTTACCACAGTGTGGGTCCTGATCTAAAAATAGAAATTGGATGAGTGCGCGCGCGTGTGTGTGTGTGTGTGAGTGTGTGTATTATAATCGCTCTACCAAAAAACGATTCCTGCGTGTGCGTGTGCAACCTTTCTCCACATCCAACATCCCAGTGATTTCTCGTGGAAGCGCAGAGGATTTCTCGGTTTCCTTCACAGCGAGTACCACGTCAACACATTCCTTCCCATTCCCTAGTTGACCTGCATTCGGACACGGCCGGCGCTGGTATTGCTTAATATTAGATCTCCAGTTCTTACACATTGAGGATGAATGTTAGTCCCAAACATCATCTGTTGGTTCTCTGTGTAATTGCAGCTGATCTGGTAATAACAGAGCAGCAACCGTGGGCGGTCAATCTGATTTTTTGATTTTTTTGATTTGTGCTTAATAGGTCGGAAATGGGGTAGTTAACCCTATTACCAACATTGACCATAGTTTTGAAATTCTTTGTTATTTGAGATGTCACATGATAGGTTTTGGTTTGAGACTCTGGCCACTTTACCAGGGAAATTGGAACGCGTCCAGGGTGGCTAAAGTGGTTCTGATAACTCGCCATAACTGCCATCGGTTGTTTTAATTTTCGATATTTGAGGTCTTACTTAATGTGTTCAAGTATAATTCCGGATATAATTACTTTCCCTAGGAAATTTCTGGTATAAGTTGGTATCGAACTTGGCACTTGTTGCAGCGTAAGCTACATGGTAAGTTTAGGATAATGCCATAATCTGGCCAGTTTCCTGAGAGTTTCCTGCAGGGGTTTTTAACGGAACATGCATTTGAAATCAGCATGAAAATAAAATATCTAGGCAACCTGTTAATTTTCCCATGGATTCAGAATAATATTCGGCACGAAAACGTTAAATCTCATTAAATTAGAACGGGAAACACGAAAATAAAAATAAAAATTAAGACAAGGCCAACAAGAGGAGCACTAGGGCCAAAAACTGGCACACTTACCCTTGTTGGAGATGCTTAACGTCAACATCTGACATAAAGTGAATATTATATATACGATAGATGAGTGTGTGAACATTTTAAATAGTGGAAATGGCTCTAATGGTGGCTTATGGATCTAAGATTGGGCCCATCGCTAAAAATCTGCTATTTACCCAACAAACATTGTTAACGGAATAAGAGCTTATTCAGACAAAGATAAGCTTATTCAGCTAAAAAATAGCTTATTCAACTCTTAATCAGCACAAATTGTTTGTTGGGTATCAATTTTATCTAGATTAACGCGTCATTGAGACGGTACTTTTGGATATTGTCGGTCGCTATTAAAAATTTAGTCGACTGCTGAATTTATGTATTCTTCTTCTTCTTCTTCTTCTTCTTCTTCTTCTTCTTCGCATTTCAAGCTTATTGCATATGATGATGATGGTCCCACCTCTTATCCCTACAAAGGTTTGAGCTGGACGATTGAGTTTACATTTGATTCACAGCGATATAAATGTGGATTTTAACAACAAGTTCTAAGATTTTTTCTAATGTGTGCAATATGTTGATGCGACGAAACTCTTCGGCTTTAATCGTTCCTGCAACTTTTTGAATAGGAACCACTAAGGATTCCTTCCAAATTTGTGGCACATGTCCATTCTGCAATGATTTATTAATAAGGTCCAGAAAGATGTGGCCAATGACATGAAAGCAATCTTGAATAACTCTAGCATTAACATTATCTACTCCAGCCGATTTTTCTAATGCAAAACAAATAACTCTAAGTTCATCTAATGTAATTGGGCGAAAAACTTCAAATCTGCAACTACTATTAACTGGCTGTTTTATTTCGTCAGGTTCATCGACGAGTTCAATAGATTGATTAATCAATGAAACACTGTCTACGAAATAATCATTAAACTTAACTGCAATTACTTGTTCTGACTGTTCTAATGTGCCATTAAAAGTTATGGACCGCGGTTTGCAATTACTAGGTTTTAATAAAGATTTCAAAATTTTCCATAACTCTTTGCTGTTGTTTTGATGCTGATCAATCTTTCTTTGAACATATTCACAACGAGTTTTCTTTATCGATTGTGAATACTTTTTACGCGCGATTGTGTACCTATTCCAATGATTGTCATTATTTGATCTACAAAACTTTTTGTACCATTTTCCGTTTAAGACGCAAAAGATCCAAATTGTACCAGCTGTTCGAGTTTTTAAAGAAACAAACTTTATTGCTCAACTAGTTGATTGGTACACGTTTTCAAATCGTTATTAAGAACAGCTGTAGATTCATCTAAGTTACCGGCCACGAATGAAAAATCCACGCTCCTCTCAACAAGATTTGAAACAGCTTGCTTCGAATATTTCCTCCAGCACTTCAATTTTACAAAATTATCGTTATCGTTAACATGGTCTAAGACATTAATCACTTAGGTCTCATGATCGGTAATTTTCAAATCAGTATCCGTAACTGAACAAATGGAATCAAAATAGGAATAAACGTGGTCAATTAAAGTTCTACTGTGCCTGGAAATACGCGTATACTCATTTACCGTTTGCTTTAAATTAAAAAAAAAACTCAGCTAAACGCTTCAAATGATTCGAATTATGGTTATCACGCCAATTAATATTAAAATCATCAGCCAATATATTTAATTTACTAGAATCTAGGAATGTCTCAAGCCAGTTCTCCAAAACTTCAACAAAACGCTGGTCACTAGAACTGGGAGAATGATACAAAACACCATAGTTACCCATCTTCATGCCACGTACAACTGTAATGCCCAAGAACCAGTTGCCATCAATAACTTCGTTGGTACGAAGGTTTTTTTTTTTTCCTTTGGTTTGTTTTTTTCCGTCGATCTTGTTTTCCGTGCTGAGCACCAATGCTACCGACGTGCCAGGAAGGCAGCTCCCACATCTGGACCCTAACTATCGACCCATCAACTCATGAACCGGGGACCAACGGCTTTACTTCCCATCCGAAGGAAGGCGTAATCAGAGATGTTATGCCTCAGAACATCCCGGCGGCGCCGACTGGGATTGAACCCAGGCCTGCTGGGGTGAGAGGTAATCACTACACCACCGGCGCCGTTAATTGACGAAGTTATACAGTAGAGTTCCCTTCCTTGTAAAGAATTACAAATAATGGCAATTAGGAAGAGCTTAAAATTACATAAGTGAGTGAGTGAATGTACCATGTCAATGTAATCAACGGGAATCGGTTCATTTCGGATGCAAATCAAACACACTTCTACAACATAAGATCTGTATATCTTAATCCTTCTTCTTCTCGTACGGTTTATACAACAATTGTTTCCTTACTTACTGCTTCTTCTTCTTGAAATAGTCAATAGCATTGTAATCTGATGTGTAAAATAAAGCATCCTACATTGTCTCGCTGCATTGCCAGCTTAATGTTTTGATTTAAATAATTGCTCTGCTGCTGCATGCGGTCTATCCTCTTTGCCCTCTATCAATGATTACCTACACTTGTTGCTTCATCAGCGATTTTTCTCAACTTAAATAGTGTTTAAATAAAAAGTATTTTTCCTTATATCTTATCACACACAATTTTTTTTTTTTTTGGACATATGATTTATTTTTCTCTCTGCTTAGCGGTTTAACCAAGAATCATTTAGCGAGACTGCGATTTTCATTTTCATCTAATGTCTAATGTAAATAATTTCCTTCTCATCTCTTTTTCTTTCCATTTTCTAAAGTAACAAACTTTCCGTGCTAAATATTTTCTTCTTTTTCAGCTAAATCAATTGAAACAACAGGAAAAAAAAGTGTAACTAAATGTATCTGCTGTCGTCCGTCATACGCCTAAAGTACATTTTCGCCTGCAACTCAACTCCCTCAACAACCTAAACAGATTTTCTTCAATGACTAAAAAGAAAAACCTATAGCTTGAAATGTTTCCGCACGGTGTAAACATTTCCCTTTAAAAAGCACACTTTTTTCGAACTTTCGGTGACACATTTCACACGTGCTCACAAGCTTTCTCGCAGCTGCTGGCAGCGCCATGTATCGTAAGCTCTTTTAGTTTTCCTATAGGCGGTCAAGATGCGCAGGGCTGTTACGTTGTGCACTCATGTGTGTGTGAGTAGGAAATTTACGACCTTATTACGAGCTTTCGGCGAGTGTATCCCTCTCTCTATCTTTCTCTCCTTTTTTCGTGTCTCTTGTCATCTCATTCGCGCACCACACACTTGTTGCATCATTAGTCAATGATTTCCATACGACGACACTCGAAAGCGTGGCTGTTAGTCGGGTTTTGCAAAATGATGATTGTTTTTTTGATCAAAAATGATTCTTTTTTTTTGTATTGCGATGAATGATGAACATAGCTATTAGGACTTTTCGTAACGGTTACCAATAGTAGAACCATGAACGTGTAAGAGTGTTTTTGTTTGTTTTTGTGTAAATTTTTTGGCTTCAAATTGGTTAATGATTAATTACAAACTCCTTGCAAAATTGCTGTCCTTCTGGTCTGCGTGAAGAGCGTTAAAAGTAGATAAAATAGTAGTTATGTGCAACAGAAAAACTTAATAGAAAGTTGACCCTTTGTGTAAAATTCTTAGCTCCCCCAAATAACCGAGTTTCTTTTCTTTTTTTAGCGAGCATGGGCCTTGCAGAACGGGCGACCGCCTTTCGCGAAGAAACTCTGTCCCTCGAGGTTCTTCTTGCAACTCTGAAATAAGGCAATAGCATTAGTGCTGTAAGTTCAAAGAATAGCAAGCTAGCTAACTTACGGTGCAATTGAAGCACTGACTGTGGTAGTTGTTGTTCATGGCCTCCACCCACTTGTCGCCGGCTTCGACGGGGAATCCGCAGGCGAAGCACTTGGTGGTGAACAGTTCGTTCCAGTCGGCTTCACAGTAGGGATCGCCTTCCTCCAGGAAGAATGGGCTATTTCCGAACTGCTTTCCGCAGTAGGCACACTTGAAGCACTCCGGATGGAACTGCTTGCCGATGGCGTTCAGGCAATCACCCTGAAAAAATAAATGAAAAGTCGTTAGCCATTCCACATTGAAGCGGGATCAACGGACGAACCTTGACTCTGGTGTTGCACTTGCTGCAGAGGGGGGCCAGGAACTCCTCGAAGCAGTACTCGCAGTACAGATCGCCCTTCTCCTCGACGAACCCGATGTCGGCCAGCGGGCGTTTGCAGTTGGCGTTGTGGCAGATGAAGTGATCCGGGCACCAGATGCGTCCGAGAGCGGTGATGAATGGACCTCTGTGGGGGGAGTGGTGAGCATTTGGGGAATCGAGTTTGGTTAATTGAAATCTTCTCGTGACAATGGTTATATGCTTGATTGAGGAGCGGGGATGTTAATGACAATAACAGCGTTAACATCGTCAATGCAAATTCCCATTGCAGACGTTAATGGTATTAATGTCATTAACAATCCTGTTGAGGATTAAGAAACAGATTACGGAATAATTTTTCACAAATTTTTAAATGTTTGAATATTTAAAGAAGTTCCAAGTAGAGCAGAGAATCTAAGTCTTGAGATATTTTGGGATTTTCAAAGATCTTAAGGGTTGTTTCGATGATTTCAGGGATGTTTCAAATACTTTAGGGAAGTCCACACCCGTAACGGTAAGTTCAAATAAATTCAAGACAGATCCAGCTTCTGGAAAATTTCGAGAACCCTTAATAAATTCTGGGAAGTTCAGGAATGTCTAAAGAACTTCAGAGAAATATTTCGGAAACTTTACAGAAGTTCCGAAAACTTCAGGGAAGTTTAAAAGTTTGCATTACAGTTCCATTAATTTCGTACTAAGAACTTCAGGGAAGCTCTGAGAACATAAGGACAGATCAGAGAATCTAAGGGTAGTTCAATTAATTCCAAGGAAATTGCTGGAGCTTTGATGAGGTGTTCTAGAATTTTCAAAAGCTTCCACAAAGTTCCGAAGGCTTCTGGAAAATGTCAGCAAAGTTTAGGAATTTACGTGCGCATCAGGATAATGAGAAGTTTCAGGCAAAATAACGGAAAAAAAGTAGTTCCAGGCAAAATAGAAACAAAGAGAATTTTTGAATCTACCTTCTCCGAATTGTATGAAACATTGTGTAATTGATTGTTATGGGCAATGAATCAAATTAAGAAAACAAAGGCAACTTCAAAGAAGTACCAAACACTTCAGGGAAAGTTCAGAAAAAATAAGAGATTTTAGGGAATGTTCTGAGAGTTTCAAAGAAGATTTCAAAACTTCAGGAAAATTTCGGGAACTTTTGAAAATTTCGGGGAAATTTAGAGAAGTGTTGAGAACTTTTGTGCAGTTCAAATAACATCAGGAAAGCATGTTAAACATAAGAAAAGTCTTGAATTTTTGGGAAGATTTAAGCTGATGCACGAATTAGTTTCGATAATTTAAGGGCAGTTTCATTAAGGGGATACATATAAGTAATTCGGTACAAAATCATGGGTTGATGTAAGCACACATTTTTTTTTTTGAACTTGTTTTCAGGGCATCAAAATATACATTTTCAAGTCTTCACCCAAAATTTCAGCCAATTTGGTCCATCCAATGCTGAGATATCGTGGGACCCACAAGTCGATTACCCTTATGCCGATCTATCTTTAGACCTCAATTATTTACAAACAGCAACATTTCACCCCAACACGTGTTTACTAATACTAATACTAACACAGTCGAACCTTGGGAAAACTCCGGAAAATTCATAGAAGTTCAGAAAACGTTAGGGAATATTCGAGTGCTTCAGGGAATCTCTGGGAGATTCTGGACTGTTTCATGAACAAATTTGAAAACTCAGAACTGTGTGGAGAACTTCACGGATTTTTAAGAAAGTTAAGGGATTCTCGGCATAGTTCTATTAAATTCAGGGCAGTACCAAGTGTTTCGGGAGCATTGGAAGAATTTCAAAGAAGTTCAGAGTTTTTCTGGAATATTACATAATATTTGAAAAAGTTTCAAGAACTTCTGGGATGTTGTTAAAGCTTCAGGAACTTCCTAGAATTCCAGAAAAATTTCGGAGACTTCAGGGAAGATCTATGATCATTACGACAATTGAGGGAGCTTTAGGGAAGTCCAGAGAAGTTCAGGGAAGTACAATGTTTTTAGGAAAAGTACTGTGAGGAATCAGGTTAGTTTTAAAACTTCGAAAGAACTTTAAGGCAGTTCTCCCAAGTAACAATTCTGCAACCATTTGGCATCCACTTTGATTTATGATGGTTTTATAATGGCAATGAATAATCCATTTAGTTTAAATACAGCATTTTACAGTGTAAAACGTTCCTGCTTAGTAGTACACTTTTTCACTGTTTTAAAAACCTTTTACAGTCTGGCGAGAAGTCAAAAACTGGTCTGTGAAAACATACCAGCCTCCTTCAGACCTTGCGAATAGATGAAGATCGGAATAACTTGCGTCAGTACCGACAGTAAACCACTGAAACTGTCAGTTAGCGGACACTAGTTGGTTTCCGATCCATAGCTGCGATTTTATTCGGCGAAAGGATCATCACTTGAAAAAAAAATCAATTCAACCGTACATTCCTGCATCGTTTGATGGTGCACTTCCAGAACCATCCGGAAGAAGGGGATCTTTTCGGGAATGATCGAGCTTACAGCTGTGCAAAATGTAGTGAATACTTTCTGAGTAACTGCTTCCAAGCCATCGGGAGAGAATCGTCTGGAAGAACGCTGAAGCGCACAGCGCAACTGTCGAAAGATAAACAAACTTTGACGTTTAACACTTTGTAGGCAACATAGCCGCCATAAATCTGAACGGATTGGGATCAAGCTAAATGGCTTTAGATAAATACAATATAGTCTACAAGTTTTCTTCATAAAAGCCAATTCAAAACCTTATGAATTTGTTAAGGATTTCTTGAAGGCAAAATAACTTTGTCACAAATGGCCCATTAAAATCAACTTTTTTGCATCTGCCATATTACAATTATTTTATTTGTTTTTTACAATCATCGATTTTCAATCTATATTTCCTTGGATATAACTTTATTTTAGTTAATTTAACAATGAGAAATATTAAGAATGCAAAAATCATGAAAAACAAAAATCTCGGCTAAGCTTATAGGGTAAATGACGGCTTCGACATGACAGACTATTTTCGGCAACCCAAATTGAAACACTATTTTCACTGGATTTTCTTACGAAAACACTTCGCTGAATGCATGCAAACGATTCTTTATGCTTTCAGCTTCAATTTGGCTATAATTTAACCACTGAGAAAAAGCAATCTAGCAAGGTTTTCTTGAAATGCAACACACGCACTACAAATTGTAGCTGATTTCGAGTTGCCGATAATAGAACAGCAGATTTACATGCAGTTTGAATGGAACGATTGCCGAAGAAAAACTGGTTGCCGACAATACTCGTTCTCACTAGAGAAGATTGGAGCTTTGTAAAAGCGTTTCAAAACAGTTTTTGACAATTCTTTCGACTGAAATTGTTAGAGCAGCTGGCAGCAAAAGATTGTAAACAAACCAATAGTACATATGTGTGCGTTCCTTAGAGAAAAAGGCTATAGAAAGAAGGTCGCTGCTTAGGTTGCCGAGAATACGTAAATTCCCCTATAAGAATATATTTTATTTTCTTAATGTAAAATAATTAGTAAAATCGATGTTTTCCGTGTGCGGACTAAAATTTTTCGATGTTTTCACATACATTTCACATCAAATTTTATGTGGCACCTAAAACTAGGCGACTTCATGAGAACTATTTTATAATTTTGGAAATTCGGCAGGATTTTTATACGATCAGTTTTTATTTTAATTATTTTGATAAGATCGGATGGTATTTATGAATCCTTTTTTATCTTGATTGTTGTTTTTCTTAAGAACTTAGCAAGTGGCTAGGGTAAATGGCTCGGATAATGCTTTTAATTGTTGCCAAATAGCTTTTATCGTAGCTTTAAGACGGGTTTGAAATGGATTTCAATGCGTTTATCGTACAACCATTTTCCAGTAAATCAATCTTGAAGAGCTTCGAAAATACACCTTTCAGAACCTTTTCCAGAGTGGGCCAACAAGACAGATTCTAGCATCAATGAGGTTTTGGTGGATGCATCAATGGCAAAGCAGTCTTGACCAGGGTTTTATGAATGTTGTTTTATAGTGGCTTTGTAGTATTTCATAAAACTTAAAATGTTACTTGGGCTATTAACTCCAGGAAAATTATCGAAACTTTGAGAAGAGAATGTCAGGGAAATTCACAAAGTTAAGAGTTTAAGCAAAATTACGTGAACTTCAGATTAGTTCCGAGAATTTCAACAAAATTCCAGGATCTTTAGGGCTGGAAAAGTTAAAAAGCTAGAAAATTGTACGAACTCTATGGCCTTTGCCTTTATTTTAAATATCTGACCGTAGCAAATAACAGTCACGTTTCAAACTTCGCTGCCTATTGGTAATGCTGCTTCCCAATTCTTATTCGTGAACGAAGATGGTGAAGCAAGCATGGTGATCGGTGAATAAGGGTTTGGCATATCAAGGCGAAGGTCTGGGTCAACTCTAATTGATGGTAGTATTTTACGTCTCAGATATCAGTCGGAAGACACTTCCAAAGAAGGCCAGAAAAACTAAGACAGTTCCAGGAGAAGCGGGAAGAATTTTCCGATGGAAGCGAACTTAAACTTCCGAGAGAAGCCGGTTACAACTTTCTGGGAAATCGAAAGAAAATGCCAGGGAATCCCTAAAGTCGAAAAAGAAAAAGGCTTAAAAAATCTCCTGGAGAAATTGGAAATTGAAAAAAGAAAACCGGAGAAAATTTTTAGGAGCAGTTGGGAATATCTCAGAAATATGGAAAATTTTCCAGGGAATTCTGGCAAAAAACATCCTGGGAAAGTTAAAAGAAACTACCGAGAATCTTTCAACGGAAGTCAGAAAATCTATCGAAGGAAATTGGAAATATTTTACTAGAGGAACCAGAAGGGTTTCAACTTGAAAATGAAAGAAGTTTCCTGGGAAAATAGGACAAACTTTCGGGAGAGGATGGACAAACTTCAAAGCAATTCCAAGAGAGCTCTGACAATTTTGAAGAGAATTCTTTAACAAAAATGGAGAAGAACTTCTTAGGAGTAATTCCAAGCGAGTTCTGAAGTGAATTCAAATGAAAAATAATACCAAGAGATTTCTTAGGAGTATTTCAACATAATTCTACCTAAAATTTTAAGGTTACATTTTCCAAGGTCAATTTCAAAGGAATTGAATTCCAAATTTCGAAGACAGTTCCTAAAAATGTTGAAGAAAATTTCACAGGAATTATGATTGACTGGATGCGTTCAAAAATCTTCAAGAGTCCAGTTTACGCTGCAATGTTGGCATCACTGGCTTTGATCGGTTGAAGATAAGGCCTAACCACGCTTATCACATACCCATCGAATATTGATCTGGTAATCTGTTTCCTAGCCTCAAAGTCCATAAATAACATCACAAGTTATCGGTAAATTGCAAACAAGAAAAAACAACACTCCAATTCAAACCAGACTACTTACGTTACAATCTTGTGGTTGCATTTGTTGCAAACGGGTACCTTGTCTACCAGCGCCGATAGCACTGCGACACTATCGGTGGTGGTAGCCGCCGAGGTATCCTTCTTTGCACTTTCCGCACTGCTCTGATTGCTGTGGTTGCTGTTGCTGTTGTTGTTATTTTTCTCCACATAGGAACGTCTATCACGCGCATGCGAGGTTAGTTCAGAACTTACTTTCCGTCGGTTGATCTGCGATCCCAGTGGCTCGTCCGGGTGGCCACCATTGTTGATGTTGTGGCTGTTCGCGAGGTTATTGTTCTTGGGCCGCAACACAACACTGTTCACAGTCAGGTTAGTCGGTGCTGGATTGAGATCTATACGGAGTCCATTTTGGGGCATGACGAAGGGGATTTGCGATTTTGGGAGGGGTGGAGGAGCGGGTACAGAGTTAGAATCACACATATCGATGATCCGGGACATGGGATGGGATGGGTTGAGGGTTCGTTTAGGGAGAGTGTTTCCGTTCTGGAGGAGGTTTTCCTTGTTCTTGGAGTGGACGTCCAGGTGGGAAGAGGGATCGTGCTTTTTTAGTCTGGCTTCCAGCATCTCCTTGAGCACGTTGGATGCTTGCTTGCGGTAGTCACTGTTACCGTTGATCGAAGCCAGTTTGCTTACCGAGTTATCCAGCAGAGTTGTAGCCATGCCCGGTTCAAATTTGGACTGCTTTAGCGGCGATTTCTTCGGCTGCTGGTGATGAAAGGAACCTGCGTGGGAAAGAAGTTAGTTTGGACACAAACAGAGCGGTTAGGTTAAAGCTTCAAACCCATGCAACGGGAACAACACACTCAAAAACAAAAGAAACACAATCGGTATATAGTTGTCATGCTGAAGTCGTTTTCACACCTGATTTGCTGATTGCAGCAGCCACACAGTGGAACACGGCCACCGGGAGCAACTGCCTGGTTCATGACACCGCGACCACGGGTTGGAGCGGTGGTCTGACAGGCAGCCCGTCCCTTGTTGTACAAACCAGAACCTGCGCTAGCATCAGATCGATCAGTATTATTGTTTTGACAGCTCATAATATTACTGTTGCTGTTGTTGTTGTTGTTGTTACTGAAGCCTGTGATGCTGTTATTGGAAGGCCTGCGTCCATTGGAGACAGCTAGAGGGACTGCTGGTGCCGGTGGAGCTGCAGGTTGTGGGAGCCTCACGTTGGCGGTTGGGTTAGTGTTAGACATGAAAGATGGTAGCTGCGGTGGCCACGATTGTGTTAGTTCTTTTTCGGGCTCTTCGCGCTGCGTTCCCAGTGATCCAGTGCCAATCATGTACTCGTTGAACTGAGCTTTGAAACCACTGGTTGGTGTTGGCGAACGTTGTTGAGCGTTCGGAGGAAGTAGAACACTCGCCTTGCGTGAACTCTTGGTTGGGAAGCGATCTACAATTGGTTCCGTGAAGATGGCTGTAGATGGGAAAGCACTAGGAGCTGGCTGGGACATCTGTGAGGGGAAGGAACTAGGAGCTGGTTGGGACATCTGCGAGGGGAAGGATTGCATAACCTGTGGTTGAGGTTCGGGCTGCTGGGGTGCTGAATATTCTTGCTGTTGAAGTTGAGGAGGGATGTTCAGCGCTTCGTCCTGTCCGGAGAATCGTCTGGTCTGCTGGGCAACGTAACCCTTATGGGGTACTTCCTCTTCCTTAATTTTGGAAGAAAACTTTGAAATTTCTACTGCCTTGGCCGTTTGCGAATGCTCGTGCTCTTCTACGATTCTAGTGCGCTTCTGAATTAAAGCATTTCCTACCTGGCTTGCAGTGTTGATTGTTCTTTCGGATGATGCCTGCTCTCTCATGGCACTCTCCTGCGAACGGGTCTGAACGGTCATGTCACCATGTTGTTGAGTTTGTACGGTCATCGGCGTATCCTGGTAGCTGACGGTCTTGTGATGCCGAGACGCATCGAATCCTGGGCCCATTCCATGCTGTTGCTGGATGATCTTTTGCTGGATATCTGCCGGAACATGAGCTTTATGTGCGTACCAAGGAACACCTGTTAGCTTACCCATTGAAAGATAGAGTCCCGATTCATTCGGGATGTCGTCGCGAGGCGGTGGAACATGCCCCTTCAGTGGGTTCGGTGGTGGCCCAAAGGCAGGAGATTTCCTAACCGGCTGAGGCGTACGACGTCCATCGAATTCTTTCGACTCGGCATAGTATTCCTCGAAACCTAGCTGATGCTGGTAGTAGGGAATAGTCGTCGGATGTTTGGTCAAGATCAGCGAAGGAGTAAAGGACTGACCGCGATCGATAACACCCTTTGCTTGCAGACGACTGTGAGCATTGCTAAACTGGTTATACTGTGCCAACTCGGCATCTTCCTCCAGCGGGGTCTGTATGACTGGGATGGTACGATTTTGAATGGTTGTGAACGGTTGTGCCTTCTTCAACGTTACTTGATCTCTAATATTTACAGTATTTACAGATTGCGCGATAGGCTTTGTGAGATGGGATTTTGAATGAGTATCTACAAATGCCAACGGGACGTTTTGGCGAAGTTCCTCTGGATCTGGTGTATGCGGTGGATTTTGCGTCGGTAGGTTGTACCACTTGCGCTGGTAGTTCGGGATTTCCGCCGGCTGATGCAGGGGAGATTTGGTTTCACGCCGAGGAGCTAACGAATAGTGGTCGGATCCGGCGTCCTTTCTCGGATATGGAGGTAGTTTCTTCTTAGGTTTCTTCTCCTCTACCTTTGGTTCGGGTTCTGGTTCTGGTTCTGGTTCCGGTTCCGGTTCAGGTGCTGATTGTTCCGGTTCTGGTGGCTGCTCGCAGGGCTCTCGTATTTCTGGTATGATCGGCTTGAACGGCATTGGAGTTCGATTTCCACCGACGCTGGCAAACGCCGAGAAGTTTAGTTCTGGATCGACCTGGACCGAGGGTTGCTCCTTAAGCAACTCCTGATACATTTCGGATCGCTCAAACTTGACTTCGGTGAACGGTGTATAGGGCCGTTGTGGGGCGGTTACCAGCGCATCGGTCATCGATATGCGACCAGATGGCACTGGCATGTTTTCCATTTGCGAAGGTATTTCAGTGCCAAATTTCTGAAACGGAGTATAAGGAGCTGTAATTAAGGCTTCCAGGAAGGGTGACGCGCGTATGGATGAGATTTTCTCACTTCGGATCGGTTCCATCGAGTGAGGTGGTGGGAAATACGGAGTGGTATCGTCGGGAAGTGGGACAAACGGTGCCGGCAGATATTTGGGGAATCGTTCGGCTTTGGTGGTGGATGAGGCTAGCACCCTGGCCATCACGGAGCCTTTTCGAGGAATGTCAAGAGGAGGAAATGGTTCGGGTTCAGGTTCTGGTTCAGGCTTTTTCTTGTCCAAACGACGTTCTAGGGCATCAACCTGCCTCCTTAGGGCTTCCAACTGCCTGATCTTGGTTTCCTGTTGCTCACGAACGTAAGCTTCGTTGCGGGACTTCATGAAGTTCGCTTCCTCGATTTGTTCTGCGGTCAAGCGAATGGGATCTTTGGGTGCAGTGCACAAAGCCTGAACCAGTTTACTCTGCCATTGTTTGGGCACGGGATTGGGAACGATCGGTTTGGGACCCATTGGATTGGGAGATTTGATGACGGGTAGTTCGTAGTGTGGTATCGTGAACTCTTCGGTAACTTCTTCAAGCTCCATCTGTTTTCGTCGCTCGGCAGCCTCGCTGGCCGCTTGCTCTGCCCTTAGGAAGCGATCCAGCTCTTTTCTGTAATCGACAAATTCTACCCGCTTCTGCGGCTTAACCACTTCCGGAGATTTTGCACGTTCCGGTTCGATGGATGGTTCGACCGAGGGCTCAACCGATTCCACCTCCGGTGGAACATCACGAAATACGAAATGAGTGTATGAAGCATCCGACATGGCACCGGTACTTGCCTGGGCACTACGTTGACCGGACGAGAATGGATAATCCATCTCCAGAATCGGTGTGTCGTAGAACGTGACTATCGGTTGGGACGTCTGGGTCGAATACATTTGGTACTCTTCGGACGACGCCGAAGTCGATGTGGTCGTCGCCGTGTAAGTCTCGTAACTCTCTTCCTCCTGCTGCTGTAGGTGTTGTTGTTGTTGTTGTTGTTGGGCATCACTTCGCTTTCTGCTCAACTCTGGAGCGGATTTGCTCTGAACGCTCTTCGAAAACTGTTTATCTTCTTCTGGTTGTTGTTGTTGCTGTTGGATTTCCGGTGGAGAATTGCTTTTGCTTTTCTCTCTTGGTCTTTCCGGAGGTTTCACGACCACTTTCTGCGTTTCCGGAACCGGGATATAAATAGGGGTAGCGAGAGGAATAAATTCGTCGATGGCGCGCTTCGGAGGCCAGGTAAACACAGGGACGGGAGATTCGGCTGTTTTTTGTACCTGTTCTTCTTCGTCGTCCTCCTGCTCCTCTTCGTCGCCTTTCGATGTTTTGGTTGTTGTTGTTGTTGTTGATTCGGGACAGTTGGGAGGGACAAATTGGCACGCACGATGAGGTTAGTAAGCGTAGCAGATTAGAAAAGAAAGCCAGAAGCGGTAAAAGATAGAGAGAGAAAGAAGAAGAAGAAGCATTGAAAGCATGATTTGAAGCGTTATTCTGATGAGCGGTTCAATGTAATTAGATGCGGCATTAGTAGAGCCATGTATTGCAGCTGACATTTAGACAGTCTCTCTCTAGCGACTTGAAATCGTACCTCTAAAATTAAATTTGGGTGGATTGACTGACTTTTTATTGTAAAAGTAGCTTTTTCCTGTGTGTGTGACGTAGTTCGATTGTATGGTATTCACACATGATGTTGCAGTACAGTGTGGTGAGGAGGAAGTATTTCAATGTCGGTTGTTTACGGTGTTGATGGGGATATTTTTAAAAACCATTCGAAGAAAAATGGAAACAAAATGTCATTCAGATTATGAAAAATGAATATAACTACAAAACGGAACAAAGATATTTTTGAGTGTTGCTGTCGGTTGAGGTATGTTTGAAAACCTAGGTTCTCGTCTTTAGAATGAGTTGATCGCAAATGAGTAACAACCTTGTTGAGTTGGCACAGCAGCGGGGGCGGCGGCAACGGGAGCCGGAGCCGGAGCGGCCACCGGTGGGTAGACCGACGGCTGTTGAGCTAAGGCCGGAGCCTGAGTGGGAGCCGGACAAGCGGCGGCGAACGGAGTCGGTACGCTACCGGCCACAGGTGGGTAGGATGCTGGTGGTTGAACCTGGGACAGGTGTGAGCTGACCGGCAGAGGAGCGCCGAATGGTTTCGGCATGATGTTGCTCTGGTTCTGGTGGTGAGAGAAGCGAAAAGATGAGAAAATTAGCGGCTGTCATTTGGATGTTTGAAGGGTATTGATTTTCGCGTGGGCGCCACCAGCTCAGGTTAGCGTCATCAATTGGTTTTGTACGTTTTTCTGTTTGGGTTTTTGGCAGTTTAGGGATAAAAATAAATCGCTCGGGAAAATTCCTCCTATGGTATTTTGTGCCGCGGCCATGAAACTGTGAGTAGAGTAATGCGTAAAACCTAATGTTTGGCAAGCAATTAGTGAGCAAAGCAAATTGGTCAGCGTTTTAAATTTCAGTTATCAATCCCAAGTAGATACTTACTTTATATGATTTTGAAATTGGGGCAAGTGCAGCAAAATTACTAGAATGAATAGACATTCAGAAAAATGCAAGAATTCCAAATCTGAAAAAATGCATCCTGATGAAGGCAAAAACACTCGTTCTACATGATGTGGGGAAGTGTTGGTATCACGTAGCACCGACATTGAAGACCTTTCATAGCTTGTGAACCATTTTTGCATTTTTATATTATACTAGCTGAGTGTGCCCGGCCTTGCTCGGGATTCAATATTAGCTTGAGTTTATGCGGCAATTCAAAAAAGCATGCTATATTTTACGTAGCACCCCCCCCCCCGTCTTTTCTAAAGGGGCTACCTCATATGACCTCCACATGCCAAATTTGGTTTCATTTGCTTGATTAGTTATGCAGAAATTTCTGTTTCATTTGTATGGGAGCCCCCCTTTACAGAGGGGGGAGGGGTCTCGAACCATCATAACAACCTTTCCCTGCCCCAAAAACCTATGCATACAAATTTTCACGCCGATCGGTTCAGTAGGTTTCCGAGTCTATAAGGGTCAGACAGACAGACAGACAGAAATTCATTTATATGTGTATAGATAGCAAACTCAATAATACTCTGTACCTCGACCAGGCATGGAAATTCATTGTCATTCATTTTGTGCATTCATTTACATTAATTTGCCTCTAAATTGTTTAATCAATAGAATTCCGTAAAATGATGTTTGAAGCTTTTGTAGGTTTTGATATCAGCTACATTTTTTTTTGTCAAAAGCTTAAATTTGTATCTCTTATGCATACACATTAATCCAGTCAGTAAGGATTTACTGGGTTTCTGAATTGCGGAACTGTTCGGTAAAAGTTTAAAATCTGTGGAAAATTAAAAAAAAAATGAGAAAATTTATTCCGAACTTGAACAGAATTAGCTCTGTTGACCCCATTTAACGATAGAAAATATAATTTGTCGATTTGATTGATTCTTTATGGATAAATAAAGGTCATTTGAATTTTTTCCAACTTTTCCAATAATTCACAAACCCAGTAAAAAAAATACTGACTCCTGTAATATAATCTAAGTGTGTAGAGCGAACAGAACCCACCTTTGTTTTTCAGTGAATGTAAATTACATTCTCTGAAAAACAATAACAAGTTCTACACGCTCTAGTTTTTCATGCATATGGGATACAGATTTGAGTGTTTGAATACAGCTTTAGCTTATATCAAAACCTACATAAGCTTCAAACATAGTTTTACAAACAAACAAACAAAGTTAGAGGCAAATGAATGTAAATGAATGTAAATGATTTTCCATACCTGATCTCGACAAACAATAGAAAAGAGCTTATCAGCTTTTGTAAACTAAACTTGTAATGCCCTTTTATCGCGAACAGAAGCACGTCTTAAGAACAACAAAACTATTGGGTAAGGGCGACCCTTTTCTAATTTTATTCATGATGTTTGCTCAAGTGTGCATTTTTTTTAAATTCAAAATAAATCCTTTGTCATTGAGGAAGTCGAACATCATTTCTTAATTATTTTTAAATTATGAAATAACTAGATGCCATGATCATATTTTGAATTGGTAGGATACAAGAAGAGGTTGCAAAGAATGTGTTTGACATATTAAGGGGGGAGTACACTTTGATTTATAAAAAAATACATTTTTTTTTGGCTTAAAATGTTTCTTGAGATGTATATTTTAATTTAGAAAAGACTCCAAGTCCGCCAGAATATTCCTTATCGCTTTACGAAGCGATCTCCTAAAACATGTACCGGCGCGCTGAGAGAGCAATTTTATCTTTAAACGCGTTTATCTCGAAGCGGGGTTTTTCAAACTGGCGTGCGAAATAACTCTAACCAGTTATCATCAAATTTGGATATCGCCTAGGTTTTCTTGTTCAGAATTAAATTCTGCTTAGAAATACGTATCCACAATTTCGATTTTGTAAGGATTTTTAGGGTGAAAAAAAATGGACTTTTTTTCCTAAGGCCACAACTTTTGAAAAAAATAATTTAAAAAAATCGGAATACGTATTTCTAACCCAAATTTCATTACTAATCAGGATTTTTGTCCGATTTATGTTCCAGGATCACATGGAACGGAGTATTTTCCCACGCCGTTTTCTGACTTCCGCGCGAGGACGCCCGCGCGACCTGGTGCACTGGCCACGGGGAGACGCCAATCGAGTTAAAAAAAAAACAAATTGTAGTTCGAAGGATGACTAATAAATGGGTTATAACATATTTGCCGTCCCTGAGTGTTTTATTGCTAAAAAAATTAACGAAAATGCCTTACTTTTTGGACGTTCAAAGTGTACTACCCCCTTAAACCTGTTTATTTCATTTCATGAGAGTCAAAATCAGCGATTTTTCACACACTCACTCACTCACTCACTAACTCACTCACTCAGCGATCAGGAAATCGCTGATTGTGACTCATAGAAAGCAAAATCTACAGGTTTTATGATTCAAACGCATACTTTGTAACCTCTTCTTGTAAGTTACAATTAAAACATGCCATCATACCATCTTATGGTTTTATTATTCCGACAAAAATTATTTTAGCTGAAATGATTATTTGCAACCTTGCCCGCTGCCTACAGAAAAGTATGTTACACTTTTACTGATTATACTTAAAAGCAGGCTTGCTGAAACTCCTCAAACTCACTGGATGTTTTAAAACATTCTTGTCCTGCGAGTTTAGCCAGCCCTCACCTCGATTGAGTGGCGGCAGTAATATGGAAGAAGTAAACAAAAACTCCTCGAGAGAGAGGGAGAGTGAGCTTCAGCGAGAGGATGATTTGACGTAAGGTGCGCTTTTCGAGACTCCGGGTGACTTTTTTGTTCGAAGCAAGAACATGAACATTAATGGCAGCAAACCTCACTCTCCTTGTATCCCCCTTCGCTCACAAGCTCTGAAGCTCAGTGAAATAATTTGGCAGTATGTATTCTACTCCTCAGAAAAATGCTACGCTCGGCTCATTTCGAACTCGCAAGCGAGGCTCCATTATACCTGCTTAAAAGTTAAGTTAAAAAAAAATCGGTGAGGTTGAGTACAAGTTACGACCGCATGGTTGACGTAAACCACGTTAAGCTGTTTGGTGAACTTCTCATGCATTTTTCTTGATATTGATTTAAAATACAATAGAATTAGAAGTGATTTTTCTCCAATCAAACGTTAGGTTTTCAATAAGTACGCACTCAATTCAGATCACCGAAGTCGGTAGGAATTTACCAGGTTTTTGAACAGCAGAACAAGTCGGTAAAATTTTCAATTGACCGTTACACGTGAGGAATCAAGAAAATTTATAAATTTTATTCGTCATCAATAAATGGGGTAAACCGAACAAATTCTGCACAAGTTCAGAATAAATTTTCTAATAATTGGATTTTTCATAGATTTTTAAACTTTTACCGAACAGTTCTGTAGATCAAAATTTACCGAACGATGGAGGCCTGGATTAGTGTGTAGAAGCTTTCAGTGTTCACTCGGCTATCGACAGAAACAGGCCACTCTCGATGAGTGTCATGCGATCGTCTGTTTACTCGGCAGCAAACATTGTGTGGTCCTCTGCATTGTTCTTCACCAGCAGTTCTTTTAGTCGATGCATCGTCGACTTTGGAAAGCAACCGTTTCGTGATGAGTTTGTGAGTGATGACCACGTTTTGCGTCCATTGCTGCAATGGAAGCAGTCTACCCCCTAGGTGATACTGCCATATAATGAAATCACTTCAAGTGGATCCCATTCGCATGGAGGAGGCTATTGGATAGCGGAAGATAAAGTATTTTTACTCTGATGTACATTTTGACTATAGTTTTACGAAGTTTTGTATAGTGAACAATTGTATTGAGCCTTATCAAATAGATTATTAATCAAAAATAAGTATTTGATCAAATTCTTGAAACACTTGACTGGGAGTATTTTTTATTTATTATCGGTTGCAGATCTGGCCATAACCAGGCCCAGGGGACAATTTCTAGTTCTTCATTCTAGGTCCCTATTATTTGCCGCTGAGAATCTGTTCCGAAGCCAAGTAGAACCTCCACGAGGCGTCCCATCTTTCGTCCCATCATTAGTTCCATCATTCGTTAAGTCGCAGCGTTAAACCTGACTATTGGCCACGAAAAGGCTTGCCAATGCATATCAAAAATCGGCTACATACATCCGAACATTTGTTTATCTCAAATCGAAGGAAAACATTCCGCGCAACTACCATAAACCGGACTAGTTCATGTTGATCTTCGTCAAGCTTCGTCTACAATTTGGACTTCTACATCAACACATGTCAGGCAGCCTTCAGGTTCAATTGGCCCGATGTTTTCTGAATCATCTTGCCCCTTAAATGCTACACAGTAGGCGTGTGTGACGCATCTTCGATGTGAAACATATATCAAATAGACAAGAAAAATTATGTCGGTATATATATCATTTTCCAGGATGCTTTCAAGAACTGGCTGTGTTGGTGTTAGATAAGATTAGATTAGATTAGAAATCCTTGAAACACTTCACCACTGCCGGTTATTGATTGATGTAGTCGTTATAGAAGAAACATGGGTAAAAACAGATAACAAATCGGTGTATAATATTCCTGGACACATTTACATTTTCTCATGCGGGAACAACTCAAATGGAGGATTAGCAATTTTCACCACAAGTCGCATATCCTTTACCGTTCTACGCAATGTTCATGATGACGGTTTTCACCATATAAATGTTGAGCTTGGCTTGAGTGGACGGAATTATAATATTCATGGTTTTAATCGTCCTCCATCGTTCGAAATAAATATATTTTTGAATATTTTAGAGAACATACTGTAGTGAAAAATGTGCGATGAGCGAATAAAAAAAATAAATAAATTAGAAAATAATAATTGTGTTTTAATATCCGAATAGAAATTATGGAACTATTAACGATGTCATGTCCCCATCAATCAACAGGTAACCAACATTACTAATTATAATAATAATAATAATAGCAATAAGAACATTTGAACTTCCCTAATAATAAAAATATGTGAACTTGGTTGAAGTGTAAAAGCCTTCAGTTATTTAAAGAGGGTGTACTGTCCATGTGGGTCATTCTCCATTCTGACGCTTAAAAGGTAGCATCTACTTCAAAAGCAGGAAGGAACAGCAGCTAGATAGCCAACCGACCGAACGACGGTAGCCAAGGCAACCCAACAGTACCAGCAAATCAACCAAGCAACTGTAGAAAACCGACCGAACGACGAGCAAGCGAGCCCTCTGTCGTTCAACGGTAGCCAAGGCAACCCGAAAGTACCAGCAAATCAGCCAAGCAACCAACCGACCAAACGACGAGCAAGCGAGCCCTCTCCTTTTTCTGGAAGCGAGAGTCCCCAAGCGAGCCTTCTGTCGACGGTAACCAAGGCAACCACCGAGTACCGATCAGCAAACACCAGCAGCCTACTACGATCGAGAAATTGGCACGGAAAGTCATCTTATTTAAATAAGTAGCGCAATCCAGCCAAATCTCAAGTAGGATGATGCTCAGTTACGACATATACTTGATTCGTCTACTAATAATCGTTGTTGTTTTCTTTTTTGTTGACGTCAATATACCCGTTAATTTTTAAAATAACAATGTGGTCGTCAGGTACAAATCGCTTTTGGAATCTTTCGGCTTTGAATGCATGAACACCTTTCCAACCAGGCCTATAAGCTCGAACATTCTTCATCATGTTAATTGTAGAGCTGATAATATTCCACGATTAAGGAATGATACCATCTTTACTGATGTAAGTGACCACTGTATGCTTATCCTGTCTTTCAAATTACATGATGAGAGGGAAAAAGTCACGCTTACTAAAACTGTCATTGACCGTACTAAGCTTGACATGGAATTCAGCCATTTCCTAAATAATGTTGGGACAGTTCAGAATGCTGATTTGTGCTTTACCGACATTATGCCAACTTATAATTTGATGATAACTAAACACTCGAAAATCGCAAGTTAATACCAAAGGGAATTATTGTCCATGAATGAGTTTCAATTTGTGATCATTGATCAGAATTCAAAATAACTACAATAAACGAATGAAGAGGAATCCTAATGATCAGCTCCTTCAAGATCTTTTTAAACACGTGTCCAATAAAATTAGCTCTTTAAACAAAATAACTAAAAAGATGTACTATGAAAATCTCCTGAATAATATCCCTGACGCGAAGATGTGGAAAAACATAAACCATACTTTTGGGAAATCTGTTAAAACTAAATCGATTGCGCTTGTTGAAAATGGTGTGAAGACCAACGATAACCAAGAAATTTGTGAAGTATTCAAAAATTATTTCTCCAGTATAGGTGAAACATTAGCTTTATCCTACAGTGAACCCTCTTTCGAGCTTACAACGTGTTACTGATTAAATTTTCTTGCATCCAGCTTCTGCGAACGAATTTACTTTATTAATTAACTATTAGGAGCGAAACAGAAGCTGTGGTCCTGATTGCATTTCAGTGGATATTATTACCAAGAATCTTGGCTGAAGCCTTCAATAAAATGCCGAAAACAGGTTATTATCCCGATTGTATAAAAGTTGCTATGGTAATTCCTATTTTTAAATCCGCGATCCATGCAATTATCGTCCAATTTCAACGTTATCAATTTTTAATAAAATTTTGGAAAAAAAAAAACTTCTCAATAGATTCATGCCTTTTCTAAATAAACATATATATTATTTATTAAATAAATTACAGCTTGGTTGTCGGCAAGGGAGTAGTACATCTACTGCAACTGCTGAATTGTTGGCTGATGTGATCAACGGCATTGATTCAAAGAAAACCGTTGGAGCTCTTTTCTTAGATTTGCGTAAAGCATTTGATACGCTAATTCACTCCATTCTCTTGGAAAAACTTGAAGGGTATGGAATCAGAGGAGTTGCAAACGGTATGATACGTGACTATTTGTCAGGAAGAAAACAGTATGTTTCTATGAGTAAATCTAAAAGTTCTTTAAATCATATTGGAGTGGGCGTGCCTCAAAGGAGTAATATAGGCCCATTACTGTTTCTTTTGTACGTAAATGATTTGTCCAGACTTCAATTGAAAGGAGTTCCACGGTTATTTGGAGACTTTACTACTCTTTTCTATCCGTAAACTGATGTTCGTGGTATGAATCAGATTTTACAGGCTTTTTCAAAATACTTCACAGCTAACCTGCTTTCCCTGAATGCTTCAAAAGCTAAATGTATGTTTTTTCGTTCCCCTAGGAAGTCTGTACCACAGCATGGCAACGTAAAATTGAATTCATGTACAATCGAAGAAGTCAGATAACTTAAATATTTAGGTTTGATCTTGGACACAACATTTCGTTGGGTTGACCACATAAAATATGTAGAGAAGAAAGTTTCATCGCTTTGTGGAATAATGCGCAGAGTAAGCTATTTCGTCTCTCGCAGTACTCTCTTAAAGTTTATCTTGCTCATATCCATTCCTGCTTAAATAAAAACATTATAGCCTGGGGTTAGGCATGTGAATCTTATCTTAGAAGACTTAAAAACTATATTCAAAAACCCAGTTTTGCTCCCTACGTTGCAGCTTTATTCCGACAGCTCTCATAATATTCTTCCGGTTAACGAATTACAAACTATTATTTTTGTTAACGACACCCTACATAACGATAATTTTCATCATTCTGTTCAGTTACCTCTTGCTGCTCATAGTTACGACATTTTTGGATGAGTACATCTTGTGTTACCTATCATAAGGTCCCTTAAAAGGAAATTCGTTTCCACTGGGACATCACACCCATACAATATGATAAACATAAACCACGTTTTTTTTTATTATTATTTTTCTATTGTTTATTTTTAGCTCGCTATTCGCTTTATTAGTTCCTTATTTTGCTGCACAGATTCAGCTGAGAAAGTTGCGTCTACTACCAGGGGGATCACTTGAGCTCTTTGGTGTGGGGGATAGTGGTGGATAATGAGTTCATGCGTTGATGGGTCGATAGGTAGGGTCCAGGTGTGGGAGCTGCCTTCCTGGCGTCGATAGCATTGGTGCTCAGCACAGAAAACAAGATCGACCGAAAACAAATCAAGGGAAAACAATGGTATTTATTTCACCAGATTCGTAGGATTATCTCCCATGGATTGGTGCGTTTGGATTTTAATTTCATCTATAAATATCAAACGTTATAAACGTTGAAAATCTAACACCTTTTTGTGACAGTCGCAATTTTGGATTTTCGATTTTCTTCCTACACCCGTAAGATGCAGTCTACCTCAAAATCTTACTAATATCTACTGATTTACAGAAGGATCCACTTTCCATGGTGATTTAATTTTCCAGTCCCGCGATGTAACAAAAACGCTTATATACGTAGATACGTAAGTTTGATGCATTTTGTGAGTCTGTTAACATATGCTTCTAGTAGACTGTTTTGTTATTCTATGGCATTTTAGTGTTTTGATGCCATTTTGATCATTTAATTTTAGCTTATACACACTACGAAAAACTCATGTAAATTTAGGTTCCCTGCGACCGACACATGTAAGCGACATTTTTGACATAATAATCAGTTGAAAGAAACGAGAAAATCAATCAAATTCAATCAAAGAGAACTCCTCGATTTGCTTATGTTTCATGAAATGTTTGTTTACGTTGTATGATTTACGTCCAATATGGATTACGTCTCACGTAAAAGTTGTTATTTCTAAATGTGCAGTTACTTTGAGATAATTTTTAATATTTTGACGTTTCTACACACTGAGTTGAGATCAGTCGGTTAAATTATATCGGATTTTGAAACGTCTGAAAAATTCGATAAAATATCAAATTGCCATTGCATGTAAGCAATCAATAAAACCGACAGTGGTGCCTGTGGTGTAGTGGTAAGCGCGACTGCCTCTCACCCCAGCAGGCCTGGGTTCAATCCCAGTCGGCGCCGCCGGGATGTTCTGAGGCATACATCTCTGATCACGCCTTCCTTCGGAATGGAAGTAAAGCCGTTGGTCCCCGGTTCATGAGTTGATGGGTCGATAGGTAGGGTCCAAGTGTGGGAGCTGCCTCCCTGGCGTCGGTAGCATTCGTGCTCAGCACGGAAAACAAGATAAACGGAAATGAATTTAAGAAAAAAAAAATAAATAAAATCGACCATTTAACATAAATTGTACAAAGTCTGTACAAGATTGGATTTTTTTTTTATGTTTCACTAATTTTTAAACTTTTTACGCAGGCCTGGATTAGTGTGTAAGGTTATTTCGGTGTTTCCGGAATTTTTTTTGATACTTTTTAGGACCAAAAACCATTTCAGCGTTTTGAGGCCATTAGCGAAGACTAACTTTGCCAGAATTCAAGCGACAGATACGCGCTGCGCTTGAGTGAAGGTATAAGCAATGCATACAAAAATGAGCAAATACACAAACCATTCTTCTGAGGATGTAATCTTTGCTAGAAAATTCGTTCGAAGCTTTTACCTTTGAGCGGCATATGACGCGATTGTACCTGTCTCATAGCGTTTGTTTGAGAAAATGGAAGAGTTGCCAGTCTTCTTGATTTGTTGTCTTCACCATTAGGCAATGTTTTACATTTGCAATGTCATTTTGGCGTTAAAAGTTGGCCCGGAGTCAGCTTTCTTATCATTGATTCTGTATCGTTGTAATACTTCTTTATCGTTTGGTACTGCTCGATGAGTTTTTCGTTGCGTTCAGGCCATTGTGGTACAGTTTGAATGTATTATTTTTTGGAATGTACAAAGCCATTTTGCATATTTGAAGGTAATTTTGGCTTTACAACATCTGTATTCAGTATTGGAGGGTCGCGAATTTATAATATTTTTCAAAGTGGGTCGCAATCGAAAAAAGTTTGAGAACCGCTTGTGTAATAGATGTACCTAGTTATTCAATAAAAATCAAATCGTAATCGCATCCAGAACGGCGACTTTTAATTATCAAGGAAAAATGTTCGTTTATAGTGTTTTTTTTCCACCTGTGAATGATTTTTTGTGTAAATACGAATCTTTCGTACTATTTTCAGCAGTATGTTTCGTTTCCAATACACAATAAAATCAGCAGCTATTGTGTCAATTTTATGAACCTAGCTTTATATAAAGTACAAATCTATTTCCTGTTAGAAACACAAAATAGATTCGTGGAACGAACGAACAGTTTCGTAGTATAAACGAAATTTTATTTTCAGTGTAATAGGGTACTCCAAGATGGGCTTAAGTTTTGATGAATTTTCCTCATATTCTAGAAGTTTTTCCTGTTTTTCTATGGCTTTTTCCCGGAAAATTCATCTCACTTTTGAGTAAATCTATTGTTGATCAACACTCCAAACACGATGCCTCCTGTAAAATGTGTAACGGTAAACTTGCAATGTTTCAAAAATCATTGCTCATCCATTTAATGACAAATTTCAAATCTATTGATGCCATTTGACACGGAGATGAACTAGCTTACGGCTTAAAGTCTCCTAAATAAAGAAAAAAAAATGATGCATTTTGAAACTGAATTCTTTGAAGATTCATGCAATGTCAATAGATTTGAAATCCATTGATAAATTGCTCCCTGCCCCATTGATGGGGCCTCCCTTAGCTCAGTCGGTAAAGGCGCAGCTACAAAGCAAGATCATTCTGGAGGTGGCTGGGTGCATCTAGAACACTAAGTTGAGAGCACGCAATAAGATAATATGCGATATGCAATAAGCTTGAAATGCGAAGAAGAAGAAGAAGAAGAAGAAGAAGAAGAAGAAGAAAAACATTGAACGAAAACATCCGCAATACTTCGACTGATTATTGTATTGCTCGAGCTCTTTAACAATATGCTGTCGAATTTCGGAAGATTTCCTTATGGTTGAATTCGTCATCAACTGATGAGCATTCTTATGACTGTCCTCCAAATAAAGGATAATATTTATTTGAAAGTGGGGCGACCCCGACGTAGTGGTTAGTATCCATACCTCTCACGCCAAAGTCACGAGTTCAAATCTCACCCCCGGACAAGTCACGAATGACCCAAGAGCGTTAAAGCGACTATAATAATAATAAAAAAAAATATTTGAAAATTGGCTGTAAAACATACAGGGCTCAAAGGACAACCATTTAAGGATAAGATGATTAACAATTACAAATGCTTTGGAAATTAGATTATTAATTCGATTGTTTACATTTCCATATTGAACAGCCATGAACATCAGCCATTCATAATGGATGCAAAAATAATATTTTGGTCGAGGAAACTTCCTCCACCACGAAATAGATAAACTACGATTTCCACGCTTTAACAATGTTCGTAACGGCGCTGGTGGTGTAGTGGTAAGCGTGATTACCTCTCACCCCAGCAGGCCTGGGTTCAATCCCAGTCGGTGCCGCCGGGATGTTCTGAGGAATAACATCTCTGAACACGGAAAACAAGATCGACGGAAAACAAAAAAAAAACAATGTTCGTAGTTCGTACCACCGCACCGATGCGATGGCTATGCTTCCACCTCGTTTGTCTGCTGAAAGCAGCAAATGACGTTCAATAGAATTATTTACATCATCGTTTTGAATAATTTGCGTTAAGGGGCTGAATCAATACCAAATGCATTTCAATTTAAGATGACTATCATTCTGCAGAAAGCATTACGCATTCCAACAATTCTCTTCTCATAACAATGTTCATCCTGTATTCGAGAGGAAAATCATCTGATTTCAAAACAACCTTCATCCGGTTGCAGCTATCATTCGAAAAGGCGATTTCGATGTTTCGATTTGAATGGTCTAAGGTTTCATTCGAACAGAGGACGGTGGTTTGGTACAGTGAAGGAGAAGATAAATTGCTGGACGAGGATTTTTCAAACATTGCCAATTTGCCGTTACACATTTAACCGGAGGCATCGTGTTCGGAATGTTAAATTGAGCAGGTCTGATCGACCGTGTAGCTTGGCACAGGAAAAGCTCGTGCGATTTGTACCATCATTCTTTTGCTCTTTGTTTGTTTTCATCTTCTATACACGATTTTAACACATCCGTATTCTAACGGATCTATCAATTGTGTACTTTCATAACTTTCTCTAGCATAAATTTCACCTTAAGTCTGGCATTAACATTAATTGTGTATCTCTTTCAACCTTCTTAAATTATTGTTAAAATATAGAATTGAAACTCTATTCTCCAGACTAGGAGAGATCAGTAGCACCAACTTGACTTGACACCAACATTGGAATCTGAAAATTATTGGGAGGGGGCAAAAGTATTTCACTCTCCCTAAGTTGACGCCTTTGTTGAAGATTTTAACGAGTAGCGAATTTGATAAAAAAAAAATAGTGGTAAAATCGATTAAATCATAATCTAAGTAATCAGATTAGACAGTTTCATTTGTAATCAAAGCTGATTTTGAATGTTTGAAATACAATCGTAGTTGAATACCTGCGTATCCAAGCATGCTTGGCATGCACAGTTGTACACACCAACTGCTCATTTGTTAATACATTTTCACTCAGTGGCTGAAATTTGTTTCTCTTTAAAGCATTGATAGATTATGATCATACAGATATGCAAAGAGTAGATTAATCTTAACATTTGAATCAACACCAATGAATTTTTACACTTTAAGTCCGAGATATGCAGCGATCATGTCTCACTTGAATTTTACAACGCAAAAACAAATACAGTTTATTACTAGAATTAAAATCTACTCTTTCGTACGTACTTATTACAAGCATAAATTTTATTCTACCTAATGTTCAAACAGAACTATGTTTTGTAAACTGTGTGCAAAGTTATAAGCAAATAAGCAGTTCGTGACCAAAACTGTGTATGCGAAGCATGTATCCAAGAAAACAAAATTGGTTAAACAGACTCTTTCAGCTTTTTATTATCTAAATTGTGTGATGGGAAATAAGTAGAAATTTTGCTAAACAAAGAACCCAGTTACGAATGAACCACGAAGAAAGCATTGATCACAATTTCCTTAGTCTGAGGTAGGAGGCTTACTCTAAGCCGTTGAATTTATTGCAACATCACTTATCAAATAATATCAAACAAATATCACTAGATTACTCAAGAACATTTTGGAAATCAATGACGGACGTGCCTAAAGAAAATTCAATTGCTCATGTCAAAGGAACCGATGTCCCATATTTTATCCCAAGAAAATATTTCTGATGTATCACAGATTAGCAGAGGTTTGTATATCGATTTTAAGACCATAGCCGAGTAACATTGAAGGTTTCAAAGAGGTTTTAAAGCAGCCAACAAATGCCCCTACACAGTAAGACCATGCTGGAGGTGGCTGGGTTTGATTCCCGGTCGGTTCTAGGAATTTTTCGGGTTGGGAAATGTTTCGACTTCCCTGGGCCGAGAGCCATTATTGTACTTGCCACACAATTATTTTAAACCTAATGCAAAAAATAGTACAGGCATCGAAAGCTCTCAATTAATAACTGTGGAAGTGCATCTAGAATACTAAGTTGAGAGCACGTAATAAACTAATATGCGATAAGCAATAAGCTTGAAATGCAAAGAAGAAGAAGAAGAATGATGCTTGGGATCAATTATATTGCATCATAAAGCTATGTTGATATTCTTAACTGTACTCAACATGTGGGGTGGTAGCCAGGATATTCCAATTCCATAAAAATGATTATTATTCAACTTGGCAACTTGTATTGAAATGTACATTTGCACATAGAAATCAATAGTTAAAGCCACATTCATCATATAAAAAATAGCTAAAGTCTTGTAAACAACAATTAGTCACCAGCACCTGCCCACTTTTGAATCATCTGATCGTGTCAAGACCAGTTCGATCCACCCCGATAGCTCACGTGCCACGTGAATAATCCCCATTCTGAAAATAACAAGCTTTGTTTCAAAACCACAGTCACCTATCATATCATCACCCAGTCATCCCAACCATTCAAATCTTCTAGAGATTTACTCGGCATCTGATCGACTACCGATTGCGGCCAAAATTAAAACCAATTATATTTTTATTTGGCCACTCGTTTGACCCACTGCCGCGCTCTGTACCACTAGTAGCACTAGCAGTAGCCTACATAACTTGGTTTCCCACTTTCCTAGTTCCATTCCGACAAACTGTCAGCATGTCGCTCGACTGGCAGTCACCAATGCTCGCCATTCGAAGTGCTGTACCGAGTAGGTAGGTACGCACTTCCTAAGCCCTTTCAATCTCAGCTTATGGTAGAATTCAGCCCTGACAGAAACTGATGGGCGGTGGACAATGACTCCCGATCGAAAACAATGTCTACGTAGAGTAGCGGACGACTACCCAGAATTCCGCTGGCAAGGTGCCAACGTGAAAGACGAAATCTTGACAGGTCTTATGTAAAAGCACGGAAGATCGAGTTGTTTCCTCTTCGCTTCCGAAGGTCCTTTCCGATAGTGAGCTTAGGGAGGTTATTGGTTAGTACGTCATTCAGCGCGCATGCAAGCAAAGGGGACCTACCTGATAATGGCCGCTACTTCCAGGTGGGAACACACTACGTATGACGGCACCTCCCATGGTTTTGTAGATGAATCCATATTCGTTTTGCGTAACAGCATCCGTTGAATCGGCAGCGCTGTCCTGGGCTACGGCCAGCCCATTTGGACCGAACGAAGCCGGATCGGCGGCTGCCTCAACTGGAGGTTGTTCTACTACTTCCGGATTCTCCATTCTGCCTGCTGGAGAGGACAACGATAGCCCTGTCAATAGTGAGGGTGGCGGCGGTGGTAGATAACTGAAATCACACTGCACACTGTACGGTTTAGTCGGAGGGTCGAGGATCAGTTCGTTTTCACTGCTGGTGCGTGAATGCAGCGGGGACACTTTGTTCGATTGGACCGGCGAGAGGGAACTCGAGTTGCAGTAGCCGCTCGACGATGTCGTACTGCTCGATCGGGAGTGTGACGGAGACTGAGTGCTACTGGTGTTGCTACTTCCGATACCGCTGCTGCTGCTGCCACTGCCGCCGTTGTTGAATGTGATCGTCGTGGTCGCTGTCGGTATTGGTGGGGGCGGTGGGTGCTGCTTTCGATGGGTGTTATTGTTGCAGTGGCACACGCACACGGATAGATTCACACACAACACACACGTTAAATGGATTGTTATGGCATGCAAGGACATGAAACGTAAATTGAAATCGGAAATCAATCGATTAGAAATGGTTCGTTTTGAATTCTCAAATGTGGCATTGATCCTAAGAAACATTATTTCGGAGATGGGAAATTCATGTTCGAGCAAAAACCGCAATTTTTAACATTGCACATTTGCAATTTATTCAACCTGACCGTTAACGGCCACCAACAGTGAACGCATCAGTTGCGTCAACCCGAAATGACTTAATTTTAGCAAGAAAGCGAAGCAGTGTTTGCCCGTTTTTCGCAAGGCAACGGACAGAGGAAAAACACCCGCCGTCACGGGGAGACGTTTCCTTCTTATCATGTGACGTCCACCACCCTATCTGTTGTCTCTGTGCAATCGACACAAACAGATGCGGCGGGTGGGGTGGATCGTTTGGAAAATGCTCAGTAAGAACGGTATCGCCAAATTGGCGACTTGTCACAACTGTAGTATAGGTTTGCGTATTTTCACACCTAAATCATGTCAACTGAAGTGCTCGGTTGTACGTTTCTTTTCGGTTAAAAATAGGATCAACACACGGCAAATCGGTAATGTTAAGAGAAAATCATTCACACAACAAAAGAAACAAAGCTCGCTTAAAGCTGATATGCATCAATTGGCGACTGGGTTCGAGATCGAGATACTTACGTTGGTGGCATAGGGCGACTGGGAGCGACCGTTCAGATTGGCATGAGCGTTGAGGGCAGCTGAGATGGCTTGGACTCCAGACTTTTGTCCACTGTGGGGATGAGTTGCAGAAATAGACAATTAGTGATTCTGTTCCCAAGGTGACTACCTTCTTTACAAATAGGCACAAGCTTAGACACAGAGAGTAATGAAAGCGAATAAAGGAGCGACAGGGAAGAAAATGAAAACCTATGCATAAACACACTACCGACTAGTTCAACTAGAAGGGAACAGACAGCACACCTCACCAATTTGTGTAGACCTGGCTGACTCTCTTCTGCGGTCGCGATTGATAATGAGAACGATTCGAATAGTTACTTACAATGTAGAGGAATGTGCATGCGAAGAGTTTTTTTTTAAAGACGTAGACGCACGTATGCAGCTGATGCGATATGACTCGGCCGCTTTGTTTGTTGACTCATATTACAGGTACTGCGAATTGATGTGACTGATATATGTAGTACTTGTGACAGGCGTAAGATATATTCTATGAACGTCAGTAAAGTACTTGAATGATAACATCTATTAAAAAAAAAGTTTCATCTGGGTGCATCGATTGTAACAGATTCAATCGACATATAATAGCGAATTCGTTTATTATCGGGGTTAACACCAGTTCCAACCCAGTGCGAAACCGAACTTTTTGTCAGTGTGAACCTCAACCTGAGCTAGGTTTTAAAAACAAATAAGCAAATTGACGTTTGTCAGAAAACAAGCAGACTCAATCTTGATACCCGATCCAGGTTGGAATTGAATAATTAGTCAACAGTTAGTACTTGTAAATATTTTAGGCTATCAAAAGCCTCAGCAGCAGCAATCTGTCATTTTTAAGATGCTATGGCGGAACAGGTGGGGAACTCATTTGTTTTTGTCATTAGAATGAATCATAATTATTGTGACCCAAAATAACACTTTGTCTGGAAATCTGGCAGCTTACCCTTCAAATGATAGCCATGTATGTTACAAACAATTTTTGTATGGTGGGTACTCTGGAAAACGTGATTTAAAGTCAATTTTTCAAAGTCATAGCTCACCAAATATTTCTAATGAATTGAAATTAAGTGCAATCCAACCCTTTTATATTTTTGACGCATTCCTTGGCGTCTCTGACTATGAGCAAATTTTGTCACAGCCTGCTAGATACTCCTTTTTTATGAAATTTTTCTCAATTTTCAGAAATCACATTTTTTTTTTTCGGTGGATGTGAGTATCAAAATAAGACCTATTGTAAGTTTATAGCAGTGAAATGCTGAGAAATTTTATATCAAACAGCTTTTCAAAACAAAGTTTACGCCTATTGTTGATTGTAATCAGGCTTGCTTCCACTCACTTGCTATAAAAACATGGTCTTCTGAATTTTGATACCATTAGATGTTATAATCATATTTTGTACTTCTAAGATACAAGAAGAGGTTGAAAGGCAAGTGTTTGACACATGAAACCTGTCAAATTCGCTCTAAGATAGTCACAATCAGCGATTTTACGATTCGCGAGCGCTCACTCTGAGTGAACGCTCACGAATCATAAAATCGCTTATTGTAACACTCTGGTAGCGAAATTGACAAGTTTTATGAGTCAAACACTTACCTTTCATCCTCTTCTTGTATCTAACAAGTACAAAGTATCATTGTAACATCGAATGGTTTCAAAATTCAGAAAATAATTTTTTTTTATAGCAAGTGAGTTGGGTTTATAGCAAGTGAGGGTTGCTTCAACCTGATTGTAATTTAGTTATCCATGATTTTATGGAGAATAGATACACACTAAAAAAATCTGAATTTTACTGGTGATGTAAACATCCATGCATGCAAACATTCATGCATGTAAACTTCCTTTTCACTTAAACTAGCAGCTTGCAAAAAATGTTGCAAACAAAGGTGGAAAGTTGCATACAATATATGGAATATTGTATGACATGTCTCATAAATTTACACGATTTATAATGTAAATTTGTATGATTTATGACGCTCCATTTATGTGCATCATAGTAACAGAAATTTACACTACTTTTTTTTAGCTGTGTAGTCATACTTTTTGCATACTTCCTCTAAAAACTTTATATATTTGCAATGTCATACTCAATAAACATGATTTATTTGATGTAGGGTAAGCGAACCTGTTTTGGCACAAGAAGTTTCCTAATTGGTTCTATCTTAATTTAGTTTTTGGAAAATTTATCAAATATATTTGCGTAGGGTAGAGCGCTACTTCGTCGTAATCGTCCATTTTCGTTCAACCAAGCAAAAAAACATCAGAATAATCAATGAATTCGCAGTGTACAAATCAGTAATACTTTTGTGTTGATGATTTAGTTCACAAGCTGCAAGACAAAGCCTATTAGAGCGTATTGTGTGAATATTTACACTCATTCTTCTCAAAACAAAAGAAGCGCTCCTAGCAAACTCGCTTTATACCTTCATCCGTAGGACGAAGAAAATCCAATGGCGTTTCAATGCGTTTGGACGGAATTGAAATTCGTAGGACGAATTTGGAATCAAGAAACGGTGTTAAATTTTTAACAATATCTCAACAATGTGTTGCTCTTTATCAAATTCAACGGTATTTATGGAAAGGGGAATAAATTTTGACGTCATCTCATCTTTGATAGAATCAGTTCATTTATTGTTAAAACCCGTTCAAGAGAGAATGGTAATGCGTGACTTGTGCTTAGTAGGACGGAAATTAGATCAAGAACCCTATATGGTTAGAAGCAGGGCTGGAAAGTGCCTCAAAACATTTGCAGAGCAACTTTGTACTTGAATCGGACAACAGTCGACAAAGAGTGTGTGGTTCTCTCATTTGCTTCGCATACTTTTTTCCAATATAGAAAAAGCGATCCACACAATGAGCGGTACACTGGAAGTGCATAGAATACAACAAGCAGCTAACGTCTTCTTTTATGTTTTGCTGTCTTTGCTTACCACGATAGCTTGCACTGCAGACGCAGAAGTGCACAACATAGAAGAATGTTATTTTTTTTTGCTGGGTTTCATATTTACAACCCTTCACTATGAGGCATTCATTGTGTCGGAGCCGTCAGAGCGATGGCTACACATTGAGTTGTTGGTACTTTTGGGAGTGTGTCTTTCTTCTCTTCTCCGCTGATTTACACTTACGCAGGGTGAAAGGCTAGAAAACTATGCGTTTGCTAGATTCTAACTTTGTGGATTTCTGAAAATCAGCGCATTGATTGATCTGATGATAGCCCTGGTGAGAGGATATACTTTGACTATATGTTTATTTATTGCTTCTGCATGAAGTCAAAGATTTACATAGTTGAAGATGCTAATTTCAAATAACAGACTAAAGTGGTAATTTTTATACGATAGATGAGGAGGAGATGAAAGAATATAATTGATTGTTCCGTTAAGAGTACGGCAGTGTGAAAATTTCATATAGAGAGTAGATAGCGAGCTAGGACAAATCGGTTTGATCATCACTCTCTACCAAACTCCCCCTTTGGAGAGGGATGGTGAGGGGTGTCCCCCCCCCGCTACCACTGGCAAAAAGAGATGAACGCCGACCGCTCAAGTACCAACGGTGTGTTTGAAACAGTTCTACCGATTTTTACCGCGCTTCAATTGTTATTTGAAGAAAGGCATCCAGTCGTAGGTTTGGAAATTGCAGCTATTGTTAAATAAGGACAATAGGCCGATTTTCATACAAACTAGCCAACTTTGGTATGTTGCAACTATGTTTTGTTATGATCAATTGATCTGAAATTTTGACACATAACTACAAATATGCTGAATTTTGCGTGTACGTAATATCAAATTATTGGAAGTGCTTGCCGGAAATTGACGGGCTGGTTGAAAATTTAAACGACACCTCTGTTTGTAAGAGTTATTCTGATTTTTGATACTCATGATATAAGAATGTAGGTCAAACTCTTTTAAGAGTCATCTGTTATTGATACAAAAAAATTATTATGTTCGCCACCCATTTGATTTATTCAGAACTCTAAAGTTTTTTTTTATTATTTGAAAACAAAACAAATTATTGGTATTGGAAAGTTAAGACGCAGACAGAAGTTTTAAAGTTATCTAAGATAACTAAGATATATCAACAAACTATGATTGGCATCAAATAATTTTCAAGAATGCCACAAAATCATTGATATAAGATCATCTACTTACGCATATAAGTTTTAATTACAAAAAAATATGTACAAATCTAGTTGATGGCATACATGATTAGATTGGTTTCTTTCTTTAACTTGACATACACATTTTTAGTAAATATCTGGAATCATGAACGAATTTGATCGAAACATTGATTATTATGAGCAGCTTTACATCAGAGCAACTCGTAGAAAAGATTTTTTTAAATATTGACTTTTATATTTTTTCCAAAACATATTAATAAATATTCAGATTTTTTAATTCTTTAGTAAAACAATGTTTAAGAAATTAAATGAACTATGCAAAAATATGACTTCCTTTCTCCAGAAAATTTTGGTTAAATTAATAGCTCTGACTTTTCTGCAAAGTTGTTTGTCTTAAAATTTCCCATCTTTCAACTGTGATAAGCCAACTATAGGTCTTATTTTGATAACCACTTTTGATGATTGAATGTCATCATGCACCAACAATATTGGAATATTCGTTAATTGAAAAAAAAAATCATGACAAAATTCAAATGCTAAATGGTTGTGACAATTTTTTATCATATATAAAGGTTCCTAAGGAGTTAGAATTAGCATTAGCATCGAACAAGTTGCACAATATCGTAGGTGGTACGAATTAAAATCTATTAAGAGCGAGCGGATATCTATTACTGGACAGATACTAAGTAGGAAATAAATACTATCTCCCTGTAAAGACATATCCCGATCCTACAGTTAAGGATTGTCCTGGACACGTCCTTACAGCTGGTAGCGATAGGAAAGGTATGTTAGTCCAACATTTACTTAAGAGAGATGCAAAGAACTCTACGACCCCTCATAAATGACTCGGGAATTTAGGAATAATGCTAGTAATGTATAAAAGTCCCTAAGAAATGTGCACAACATATAAAAGGGGTGAGTTGCACTAAATTTCGATGCATTAGAAATATTTGTTCATCTATGACTATGAAAAATCTACTTCATTGAGACTACCTCTAAATCACGTTTTACAGAGTTGCTGCTACACAAAAGTTTTTTTTTTAACATCCATGGCTATCATTTGGAGGGTGAGCCCCCAAGTTTCGTGGATGGCTTTACAACTTAATGAATCATATTGTCAGGCTATTTTCACAGAGATGGCACTGTTCCGCCGATAGGAAGTAATAAAAATTCCTATATCGATGTTTAAAGAAGTGGAAACCATTTCCTTTCGATGCATATTCAGGTAAAAAAAAAGTGCACGATAACCTAACGAAATTAGTCAGGGACTTTACCGTTCAGTTGTCCCCGGATATTATTGTTAAACAAGCTACAATGAAATAAAAATAGTATCCTCCACATATATTTTATCCACACATTAAATCCAAGGGCGAACATTGTCTATCACGAGCTCAATATTTCAACATTCAACATGTATATTAGACTGATGCAAAATTTGAAATTTTCACTCCAAAGTACTCAAACGGTTCCAAATTGGGCCCTGATTAGCCTCCCAAAATTTGAACTCATTTAGTGAGAAACTGACTTGGCACAAACCATTTGAAGTTTATATGGGAATTACTATGGAGAAACCATAATTTCGGTTCATATCTATCTCAAAATTCACCAGTTCACTCAACTTTAGAAAATTATAGCTGAGCTTGTTGAACATTTTCTCGGCTACAATTTTGTTCAAGACCAGTTTTCGATCAAATATAAGGAACAATAGTTATTAATGATTCAAGTCACTGATGTCTTATGATTATGCTCAATCAACTGTTCTGCAGGCAACATTGGTGTTTATGTCGCGTAGAATAGAGGACAAAAATCATGGCTACTATGCCACACTGCAGAATACAGTGTTGCCCACAATACAGTTGCTTAATCTTGCCAATCTCTTAAACAATTAATAACTATTTAATTTGACGTTTGGCTGAAAAACGATTTTCTGCAAAGTTGTAGCTGATAAAAATTCCCATAAGAATAGCATTAGAATTTGTTAACAGTTCAAAGTACTAAAAGGCAATGAACAAAAAGTTTCCTTTTCACATACTAATTTCCATATAAACTTCAAATGGTTTGTGCCAAGTCAGTTTCTTATCAATTGAGTTTAAACTTTCGGAGGCTAATCAGGCCCCGATTTGAAACCGTTCGAATACGGTGGAGCAAAAATTTCAAATTTTGCATCAGTCTAATGTATATTGATGCCACACGATGTGTTATTTCACTTTGGATGTTGGAACCCCTATTTATGCAATAAGATTTCCCATCCAGGACGTTGAAGCGTTCGACAATGTCTGGCATGATGGCCTGGTGTTCAAATTGCAGCAGTACGGTCTTCCAATCTTCCTAGTGAAGATAATAAATAACTATCTATCGGACAGGACGTACCAAGTCTCTCTGAATGGCATCACATCGGATGCTTTCAACATCGGTGCTGGGGTTCCACAAGGAAGCATCCTTGGCCCCATTCTATCCAACCTGTTCACCTCCGATATGCCGGCTCTCCCTGATGGTGGATAGTTGTCTCTGTTCGCAGATGACACATCCATCGTCTACAAGGGTTGGGTCATCGGAGCTCTGACTGCCAAACTTCTGAGAGGGATGAATATTTCAACAGTCGGAAGATCCGTAGCAACGCAGCAAAGACCCAAGTCATCATCTTTCCACACTCTAAATCTCCCAGACGTGTTCCATCGGAGAATAATAAGATCTGCCTAAGCGACACAGTGGTGGAATGCTCGAAAATGGTAGTCAACCTCGGCTTAACACTAGACAGCAAGCTGATTTTCAAGGAGCACGTTGACAAAACGAAAACCAAGTGAAACACATCTTAATAGGATCACTGTATTCACTCATCAACAGGAGGTCTACCCTATCCCTGAAAAATAAGCTTGCTGTCTACAAACAAATCATCCTTCCCGTAATCGAGTACGGTATGCCAATATGGGAGAGTTGCGCCAAATGCCATCACCTTAAACTCCAAAGAATCCAGGACAAGATCCTTAGGATCAGGGTTACTTCCACTCACTTCGCTATAAAAAATGTTTTTCGGAATTATGTAATCATTGGATGCTATTATGAAAGTTTGTACTTATCAGGAACAAGAAGTGGTTGGAAGGTATGTATTTGACACATAAAACCTGTAAATTTTGCTTTCAGTGCGTCACAATCAGCGAATTTATGACTCGTGAGCGTTCACTCAGAGTGAGTGCTCACTAGACTGATGCAAAATTTGAAATTTTCGCTCCACACTGCTCAAACGGTTTCAAATCAGGTCCTGATTAGCTTCCCAAAATTTAAACTCATTTGGAAAGAAACTGACTAGGCACAAACTATTCGAAGTTTATATGGAAATTCCTATGGGAAAACCAAACTTTTTGTTCATTGTCTTCTTCCCATTTTCCATATTGCTTTTTCGAAAATTTCAATAACTATTCTTACGGGAAATTTTCTAAGCTACAACTTTGCGCAAAATTGTTTTTCAGACAAATGTCAAATTAAATTGTTATTAATTGTTTAAGAGATTGATAATCTTATGGCATGATCAAGCAGCTGTTATGTGAGCAACACTGTATTCTGCAGTGTGACATAGTAGCCATGATATTTGTGCTCTATTCTTTACACCAGAAACACCAATGTTGCCTGCTGAACAGTTGATTGAGCATAATCATAAGACATCAGTAACTTAAACCGTTAATAACTTTTGTTCCTTACTTTTGATTGAAAAGTGATTTTCACCAAAGTTGTAGCTGAGAAAATTTGCTACAATCACAGCTGTGATTTTTAAAAGCATAGTGATGTGGTGAACTGTTAGATCGATATGAACAAAAACATAAGTTTTCCCATAGTAATTCCCATATAAACTTGAAATGGTTTGTGCCAAGTTAGTTTCTTACTAAAGTAGTTCAAATTTTGGGAGGCTAACCAGGACCCGATTTGGAACCGTTTAAGCACTGTGGAGCAAAAACTTCAAATTTTGCATCAGTCTAGTGCTCACGAATCTTAAAATCGCTGATTGTGATGCACTGAAAGCAATAATGACAGGTTTTATGTGTCAAACACCTAGTTTACCACCTTATCTTGTGACTTACAGCTACTAACTATCATTATAATATCTAATGATTTCATAATTCCGAAAAACCATTTTTTATAGCAAGTGAGTGGACGCAAGCCTGCTTAGGATGAGCCAAAACAGTCCCCCGCGAACTAGAAATTCTGAGATCCACCTCCTGGCTGGAATTCAGACATTAGAAGAACGGAGAGTTTTTATCCTGGAAAGGTTCAGAGACACCTGTCTGAGATCAACTGATCAGATCATACGTGATTAAGTTAAGTTAAGGTTAAGTTACACTCGTAGTTAGGTAGGTTTTCTCTTTTTTCAATTCAAACATATGATGAGCCAATGACAATGACAATGACAATGAGCCTGGGTTCAATCCGAGTCGGCGCCGCACAGTGAGGCAGCGAAGCCATTCGCGTGGCCAAAACCTCTAGCACCGTTGGTTTACTTTCTACAGCGATACAATGTTCAACAAAGTTGCTCAATGTTAAAAGCGCCATCTTTTGAAAGTTTCATATTAGTTCATTTTTACGCCAAATAGGTGGCGCTCGAGTCTATCTTTTGAACGGAGCATCGTAGCCGAATGGTTTTTTTGGCAAAGTTGTGTAATTTGAAGTGTTGAGAAATGTTCTCGAAGACATCGAAACTCTATGACTCACATTAAGTGAGATTTCGGGCAATTAGGAAAACTAACCTCTAAAATTGCGTTTTTCCCTTTTTCACCTATATACGTCAAATGTATAAGTTTTATACTCTGATAATTATCAAATGGTTTGACTCATCCAATTAATACCCATAACTTTATATATCATGCTTTATTATAAAGTTATTAACATAAATGTCTCAAAAATGTGCTGCATAAAAATGTCAATTACTCAAAATATAGCAAAAAGTAGCAGCCAATTTTTTACAGTGATTAGTGTAGACCTTGCTGGGTAAAATAACGAACACAGTTCAACAGGCAACTGCAGGCATTTTCATATAACATCATTTGAATATTGCAACCGAACGAATTAAATTAAGAACAAAAGTTCAGATTTGTTGCAAAGTGTAATATATGCAATATAAACTAGGAATTTCCTGGAAATTTCTTCGAAAAATAAACTTTGAGTTCTCCTCAGCATTCACCTATGGAATTTTTCAAGGAGTTCAATTTTAATTCTGCTCATGACTACCATAAATTCTTTTAAATGCTCCTCACAATTCCCTTGGAACAATCCTTTGAATTCCCTAAAAATTATCACCGGAACATGATTATGATTTCCGTAAAATTTCGTTCAAAATCATCCTCAGAATTCAATTTCCACGAAATTTTCCTTGGAATTACCTTGAAGTGCTCCTCAGTAAGAAAATTTGTTGCAATTGTTTTCAGAATTTTCTTTGAATTCATTGCAGAATGCCCTATGAGTTTTACTCCTTCTCTTGGAATTCTACTCACTTTGAATGTTTCATAAGAATTAATTTGCAGTGAAGTAATGAATTCCATAAATTAAAATTAAAAAAATATTTGGCATTCAAGTCAGAAGCTTCCTGGAATTCTTTTGCAAGTTACTTTGAAAATTTTTTGGACTTCTTTTAAAATCTTATCCATTATGTGCAACTTTTTAGCGTGTGAATAAAAGTGGCTGAATTTTTAACTAAAAGTATCCTTTAAATTTGTCGAACCTCTTAACGGAATCCCTTTATGAAGAGCTTTGAGTGGGTTGGTTTATTTCCTTCAAATTCCCTTATAATTGCTTATCTTTTGACAGATACGCGTATTTCGTCTACTACTTGCAGACTTCATCAGTGCCAAGTACTCAACACCACTGAACCACTGAATTTCAAGGAAATAAACCAACCCACTCAAAGCTCTTCATAAACTAAAAGTAATTTTACACTACTATACATCGGCAGAGTTGCATCAAAATCCGTTGAGTGGTTACAGTGATGGCTTTGGATCAAGAAAAAGCGGATCTGCGGATGTGACTAAATGAGTCAGCCACAGTCCCCATCTACAAGGACGAATGCCTCCAAAAGCGACTTCTGCCCTTCTTGAGGTCTCACGAAGGCCCGACACTGTTTTGACCGGATTTGGCGTCTTGCCACTATGCCTAAGACGGGCCAGATTGATACAAAATCAATAATATTGTTTTTGTACCAAATGAGGTCAACCCTCCAAACACTCCGGAACTTCGCCCTATCGAGAAATTTTGTGCCATTGGCAAACCTCCGTAAAACCCCAAAAGTGAATGAAAATTAACTCGATTTAAAGAAAGTGTGGTTGAAAGTTTCTATTTTGGCAACAAAAATGGAATGAGAGTGATCTGGGAAGATGGTTACATTCTATTCTCCCACAGGTATCGAACAAGCCATGGTTCAAAGGATTGGACATGAGCCGTGACTTTATACGTGTCATGTCAAGGCTCATGTCTAATCACTACTCGTTAGACTCGCATTTCTTCCGAATCGGGCTCGTAGGCAGCAATTTGTGCGCTTGTGGTAGTGGCTATCACGATATCGACCACGTGCTTTGGTCATGCACCCTCCATTGTGTTGCTAGATCCGAGTTATCCGCATCCCTCAGGGCCCGAGAAAAACAATCTATGCGGCCCGTTAGAGACATCTTGGCGAGCCGAGATCTCGACTATTGCAATTTAATTTATGTGTTTTTAAAACGGATAGATCTGAGGATTTAGTAGTTAGTGTCATCTTGTGTTCCCCCAAGTTGTCAGATGCCCATCGGTGTACCCCCATGTTTGTCTTTTCCGTCAGTTGGTCGCTTAGTTCGAGATCAAGAGCACATTGCTCTCCAAACCTTGTGTTCTCAATCCCTACCCTGCCATCCATTTGTTACAATTTGTTACCCCTAACCTCGAGATAGCCGCGAGTAATCGGCCCCCGCTTTACTAACGTTAGTTTTAAGAAATTTTGTAACCTAAACAATGAATATCGGCTCCGCAAAGCTATGGCAAATGAGCCTGGAAAAATAAACGCATTTATAAAAAAAAGAAAGTTTCTATTTAGAAGTCGGCCTTATTATTGTCCAAAACTAGATGAAAGGGATCAAGGCAAAGGTGCGGGCGTTTGGGTTGGGAGAGGAGGTTCAATAAAGCAATTATGGCCAAACATAACCATATAGTAAATAGTACTTCATTTCCAGAAAGTTTGAAGAGAATAGGACTTAAGAAAAAAATTTACGACCTTTAGCTATCCCCCGTAGAACGCGTCACCCACTGAGTTGCACCCACCGCTTTTTCTCGGCAGGATTTCAACCAGTCGGTCTGATTTTTTTTTGCATATTAGTAGAGCCAATGGAGAACTAGTCACTCGCAGAACATCAGAGCGCATGGTTAAAAACCCACCGAGACAAAGCGGTGGGTAGAACTCAGTGGGTAACGCGTTTTTCGGGGGAAAGCTGTATTTTGTGTGTTCAAATTTTTTTCGAATACAGTCTATAATCTTTTTCTCCCTGAATCTTCTTGAAATAAACCTTAGAATTCCATCGGAATTCTTCTTCGAGTTCCCTTGGAGTCCTCTCCAGAATTCCTTGTGAATTAACTTCAGACATTCGTATTGGTTTTCATTGACATTTTTTTTTTGTATTCTGTTCAGAGTTTACTTGGAATTTTACTCAAAACTTCCTTAGTATTCAGATTTCACATAGAATCTGGAGTTACTCAGGACTACATTGAAAGCAGATTGCACTTGATGTTTTCCTCACAGTTCTTCCCAGAACTCTTTTGGATTTACTTCTTTAGAAATTACCATACAATTTCATGAGCCTACAAATTATGCAACGTCCTTAATCTTGATGTTTTTCAAATCTGTAAGCTTGGAAAATACCTACACAGATAAAAATTCTGAATTTTAATAGCGATGTAAACATTCATTCACGTAAACTTGTATTTCATTTCACGCAACCGAGCAACTTGTAAACAATGTTATTTACAACAATGGGCTTTTGTATGCAATATTTGCTACATTGCATGAAATGTCTCAGAACTTTACATGATATATAATGTAAACTTATATGATATGTGACGCTCCATTTATGTGCATCATACTAAACAGAAATTTACACTACTTTTTTGAACTGTGTAGGAAAAAAGGAACAGCAGTTTTAAAAAAGTGATAAAATTTCAAATTTGTGAAAAATATTCATATATAAGAACCTGAAAAAAATCAATTCAAACCAATGAACTTTTAAAATTTATTTTGTACGTTCATTGAAAGAAAGAAAATAACGAGGAAAATTAAATATTTCTATAACACAATGCATTAAATTCCTATAAGAATCTAACCAGCATGTTTTCGTCGCCTAATGGTCGTTCAGCCTAATGTCCATTCGGCCAACTGACTTTAGGTCTAACAACCCAGCATCCGCCTTTTTTGATATATATAGGTCCTGGCATAAATTAATGCTACGCACCATTTCTCCGAAACACCAGGAATATGTTCTGATGTGGTCTATGGGTCCTGGGTACTCAATATGATCATCAGTTATCATGTCTTTACAGTTTCTTTGATCAACATCAAGTAATTCAGAAGCTCTACCTTTGACATGTCGAGTTATAGAATCACTACATAGATCATCGACCAAAGGAGACATAGACTTGTGGAAATATCGACTCATGGAGAGAACGATGCATGGGACGGCATAGTTATAGAAATCATCGAGTTGTAGAGAGTTGACTGTTCTTGGAAAATAACTTGATCGAAAAATCCTCCGGGAAAAGGTGAAAGAACCCTACGGGTGAGGTCAGAGATACTTTTGGACTTGCAAAATCTTTCGGGAGGAATTTCTGTTTGGATTTTTAAAGAGTCTCCTGGAGAGGTTAGTTAGTTAAAACTTTGCTGTTTAAACAATCATGATCTTATATGGTCCTCAATCCGGTTACAGGATTAGAGGATTTTCTGAATTCCAACAATTACTGGGAAGAGCTACAGCTGTTGTCCGATTCTCGTGTATCCGAAAAAGGCTGGGAAATTTGAAACCGTTGCTTATTTTTGAGTCGATCCTTAGATCAAATTTACAATAATTTGCATAACTTTTGAATTTGACCCATTCAATAGTGCTCAGTTTGGGTATGGAGCAAACTATTTCGATAAATTCGACAGTGGCTAAGAGATTTTTGCCTTTCCAAATTGGTAACTAGATTTGAGAAGATATCAAGTATTGGCAGAAGTATTTGACATGGTTGGCTATGTCCGATTTTTTTTAGTTGCCGTGACTCAAATCAATGTTTGAATAATTTTAAGTATTGGCTATGAGCAACAGTCTGTTAACATGTCGATTTGTAAAACAAATCTTTTTAAGAGAAATGTTTGGCACATAAGTAACATCATTAAATGGATTGTATGATCAAACAACGCAACGTTAATGAAGAATTGATACGGAAAACTAAATGAGCAGAAATGAAACATCATGAACAAATGGATGACGATTCATGAAATCATCTCCATGAATGAAAAACAATCAAACTAACAACTCAACTTCCGAGAATGCACTTACTCTTCTTCAAAATTACAACCATCGATATCGGAATCGATGCTTCGTGGTACTTAATTTATATCTACAGGTGAAAAGTGATAAATAGCACCACCTTTCGTAATACTTTGTCACCTTTATGCAACCTAAATCCTACTTAAGCGACTAGAATCGTTTTCATCACACGGTTTTTTTTTTTTGTTGTTGGTCGAGTCTCGATCACTATCACTAAAAAAACACAACAACACTATCACTGTTCTACACACTCAGTTCCATGAGCTTTCTACACTACTGATAGCATGTAGTTGTCTATTAGAACGGTTTCGCAAGGTACGCTGATGGAAGGAAGCCAGTATGAAAAGAAAGATAAAAAGAAGAAAACGAAAGAAAGACAGAGAAGCAAGAGAAAGAACAATAGAACAGTGTGTAAACAGTCAGAAGGTATAGAAGAGAGCACGGCTCAGAAGATTGTGATGGGTTTTTTTTTTGGAGAGTAGTGCGATGTACGGGCGGCAGGCAGATGTGCTCCATGCAAGAATGCATTATTCAGGGATGGATCCCCTTCTATTCCCTAGAGAGAGGAGAGCGAGTGCCAGAGGCATCATTCATACGTACGGTTTGGTGATCGTGATCGGGACCATTCCGTTGGTGCCGGGTGGTGGGCTCTGGAGAGCCGCCAACCGGGCGTGGATGTCGCAGTACAACTTGTCGTTCAGGTTGAAATATCCCTGGTTCTTGAGCGACGATCCACAGGTGGCGCACTTGAAGCAATCGGAGTGGAGGTTCTTGTCCTTGATGCGCACGAACACGCCACTGTGGTCGGTGTGTGGGTGGTGTTGTTGTTGTTGGGGGTGGTGGGTGGTGGTGGTTGTGGAACGTGATGGTCGATGTTCGTTCGATTGATAGTGTTGAATTCGTTTTCATGTTTTTCGAAGTGTGTCACAGATAGGAACAAATTCAACACAACATTTGCATATTTTTTTTTTCGTACGGGAATCAGAAAATATAACAAAACGAATCATTAAACTCATGCAGCTAACATTTGGCAGGGATTTTGAAGTAACCGTCCAAAATTGGAGTAGATTCTTTCTCTCTCTCTCTCGAACATTCATTTAGCACAGGCACACGCATGCAATTCAGTGGATAATAAATCAGTAAACAATATCGGATCATGAAAAAAATAATATACAACTCCTCTCTGTGAATGGCGAGCTTTGGGATGGCCCAAGGCGATTCGAAAAAAGAAAAAACGGAATGTCCTGCTAGTAATCTTACTCTGGATGAGTCCTTGGTGGAATGCCGCTCCTCGGGGCAGTCTGCGGAGCTGGTCGAACTGGAGCGGGAGCTGGTGCGGAGGTCGGTGCTGGAGCAGGGGCCGCCATCGGGGATGCCATCATCGGTGGTTTCGGCAGCGGGTGTTGAAGCTGCTGGGGCTGCGTCTGCGGCTGCGGGTGCGGATGGTGCATTTGTGGCGGAACGGGCGACCTGGGTTTAGTCAGGGGACCTACCGGTAGACGGCCCGCAGTGGCATAGCCACCGATCGCGTGACTTTGGGTCGCATAGAAGTGCGAAGAAGCTGATTCCAATTTGTGGATTGAATAATGAGATTTGTTTGAGAAGGTGTCATCTAATTTCCGCACTAGTTTTGGTTTTTGTTTTGATTTTCACACAATTTGGTGCAGAGCAAAAGTTTTGGTTTAGAAAATATTTTGATTTTATACACAACAAAACCCATATGTCATATTTACACAGGTATGACCAATGGCAAACGGCGCGTGAAGAGGTGGTAGGGGGAGAAGAGAACAATGAACACGATTAGAACGACACGTGGAAGATCATTATTTACAACTGGGTGCTGCAATTAGAGAAAGTTCATTACTCGACGATCGATGGTGGCATTGAAGTCGAAGATATCGGAAACGAAATCACACATTACGGTAGCGGCAGCGCTGTTTCGGAGATTAGTCGTGTCTGTAAAGCTAGCTGAAAATAGGAAATATCTTGACACTTTCATTCATCGCTCTCGAAGACACACACACATACACACACACAGAGACGTGTACGCCAGATTTTGGAGGTCCTTCCGTATAGGCTTGTTTGCACACTTACACAATGAGACGATCACAAGCGGAGCAAATGTTCTGACCAGCCGGAAGACCGTTGGTAGCCGATAGTGGTTTGTCGATCGGGGCACTGACGTGCTTTGTGACGGCGGCGTTGGTCTGTTGTTGTTGTAGTTGTTGTTGTTGATGCTGCTGTTGTTGTTGTTGCTGGTGGTGATGCTGTTGAACCTGCTGCTGTTGATGATGATGTTGTTGTTGCTGCTGCTGGTGGTGGTGGTGTTTTTGTTGTTGGTGATGGTGGTGATGGGCTGATTCCGTTGAATTCATTGGATTGACTAAACAGATTAGTTTTGTGTTGGTTGGGAGGGAGGGTATTAATGAGTTAGTGAAGCTGTCTTTTGGTGGTGTGGATCGAATCTTAATTTGCCTATAGGTTGTAATTTCATGGACTTTTGGTAATATCTCTGGCGAAAAATTCTCAGATGTAGCTTGATTGACGGTTTCTCTGGCAAAACAACATTAACATTGAAAAAAAATAGTAGGGTAGAGAACTACTTCGGGCTAATCGCCCATTTTGGGCCTATCGAGCAGAAAACTTAAAATATAACCATGATTTCAGAATTAATAAGTCAATTATGCGTTTGGTACGATACTTTAGTTAATAAGCTGCGGAACTAAGTCAATGAGAACCCATAATTCCCAAAAACAAAAGAAGCGCTCCGACCGAATCAATTTTTATCATCATCCGATAGGCCGAAGTGAATTCATTGGCGTTTCAATGGCGTTTCAATGCGTTAGGCCGAGTTTAGAATCCGTAGGCCGAGTTTGGCGTCAAGAAGCAGTGTTAGACTTTTGATAATATCTCAACGATTGGTTTCTCTTTATCAAATCTTACGGTACATATTAAAAGTTTAATAAATTTGGAAGCTTTCAGTAATAATAACATTCCGTTTGGTGCTAAACTGCGCTAGATTAAGAAAGAATAAATGCGGGTTGTGCTTAATAGGCCGGAAATGGGGTAGTTAACCCTATCAATGAAACACCCAACACACGAAATTTTAGGTGCTCCTCTTTCATTTGAGGCATGTTTCAAACACCTGAATACCAAATACGATTTAAAAGTATGCGTTGTGCTGATCGTGTTGCACTTTCATTTTGGACAGTTTCAAGTTTTAAAACTGCCCATGAAGTACTACAAGCAGGCATGGAAAACCATTTACATTCATTTCACACATTCATTTACATTCATTTGCCTCTAACTTTTTTCATCAACAGCATTCCGCAAAATGATGTATAGAGCTTTTGTAGGTTTTGCTATTCACTCTGGTTCATCAGGCATCAGAGATACGGATTTGACTTGTTAACAAAACTTGTAGCTAATAACAAAACCTACCAAAGCTACGTACATCATTTTGCAGATGATGTTGATGAAAAAAGTAAGGGGCAAATGAATGTAAATGAATGCACGAAATGAATGCAAATGATTTTCCATGCCTGACTACAAGGCTACCACAGACAAACAGACGTAACTCTTCATTGTGTATCTTCGTTCATGCATTTAACGGTTGATTTGAATATTATCAGTTCCGTGAACTACTCGCCGCAGCGCTGGCATCGGATCACTTTGACGTTTCTATATATTCTATAGAAATTTTATGCAATATTGTTTACGAGTTAGCGAGCAAGCTTGTTTCCCGCGAGAAGCCAGATAGATGTCGTTACTGAGGTTATATGTTTTGAGATACTATGTTTTCAAGAACAAGTTTTTCAAAGTGTTACGTCTGTTTGTCTGTGAGGCTACTATAGCATAGCATAAACATTGATTTTTCATAGGTCATTTGTGAAAAAGCTGTTTTGCTTTCATGCAATCGCTAACAAATGCAAAACATTTTAATGTGGCTTTTATGAAGATATTTTGCAGACTGAATTGTTTTTATCTGAAGCCATTAATGGTGGCAAAGTTGCCTGGAAAAAGTTAAACGTCAAAATTTGATAATCTTTCGATAGTTTTGTTGTGCAATCATTGCTACAATGTTCTACTCCAGGGTTGGATCAACAAGTTGCGTGACATCCTTGATAAGGGCAATTCATATATTGGAAGCAGTTACTCAGGAAGTTAATTTACGTAACTTGGAACAGGTGGAAGCTCAATCGTTCCTGAAAAGTTTTCCTTCTTCCGGATGAAGCGATGAAGTTTATGCGAGCTTGGAATTTTTACAACAGTTAACCCTTTCGCCGAATGAAATCGTTGCTATGGTGCGGAAGGTAGCCAATTTCCAGCTGACGGACAGTTTCTTAAGTTTCCCGTCAGCAGTTTGTCGCAGTCCTAGTTTGGCACTGATGCTATTCGGATCATCATCTCAGCGTTATTTCTGGAGCAGGCTGCAATTTACAATATACTGTGTATTCCCATCAATTTTAAGCGTCTAATTTGACGGCTTCCTGTGCTTCGTAAACCGCATTCGGCTGCTCTGTTGTTGTTGACCGATTTTGTAGGAGCTGCGAGACCTCCCAGAAAGTTCTGAGATTGGATTCCTTTTCTCTTCCTTTGAAAAGCATTGCTAGAATTATTACTCGATTATCTTTTGGCATTTCCTTGTGATTCTGCATTTGAAAGCCCCACTCGATTATGTTTTTCTCTATCTCTAGGCGGATCCATCTTTTAAGTTTTATTTGTAAACAGTGGGAGGTTTTGTGATACACTTCACTTACACCAAAACGCATCAATATATGCTTTTTGATCCCGTTTAAAACCGAACGGTTTTATAATTGCTTTTATAATGATAAAACACCTTTATGGAGTATTTTTTTGTGCCATCAATAAATCAAATCCCGATTGATTTACTGAACAGTTTTATGAAGGGATAGAGTGCTGCATTAAATTCATTTTTAAAACCATACATTTTCTGATTTTCTCGTTGGGCTTTAAAAGGTTTTTTTTTTAACAGCATAAAACTGAACTACTATTTAATAATGTTTCGCACTTTTAATAGCTGTATATAAACTAAAAGGATTGCTTATTGCCGTTATAAAACCACAATAAATCAGAATGAAAGCCAAAAGGCTGTTAAATTGTTACTTGGGTGTCGAGTAGTTTGAAACAATTTTTAACTCAGCATTGTGGACGGTCTCATAAATTACTGTTCTGAATGTCGATCTGTCTCTATCGAGAAATGGACAGTAGACTGTATAAGATGGAAAAATATCCTAAACTTATTAACCTCGTCGTTTCGACATCTTGTAAGAGCCATGAAGAGAAGCTTCTATTCCCACTCTTGCTGTTGAACAATACCAAGGCTAAACCAACGAATAACTCATATTTCAAAGAAACTATGTCAAATACACAATTTCAGTTGTTACACAATGCATCATTTTGTAAATTAGCAATGTAAATATTTATGGATATTGAAAAAAAAAAGGTTCGTAAAATTCCAGTAAGCTTGGAGTTTGAAATCTCAAAATGTCGGCCTAATGTCCTTCTGTCAAATGGCCGTAATCCAAAAATACACCTATCATAGTACTGGTAATGTGAACAATAAAATATAAATCAAGAAAATATGCTTGAATCTGGGGAAATGATGCTTGACAAATCTTCCTTAGAACGACTTGTATTTAAGCTACTTGTACTACTTGTCATTTATTCCAAAAGTAAGTTTTACGAAAATTGATCATAATATTCGAGAATCAGTGTAGATTAATTCAGCATCAGCTAATTGAAAATGGGAGCCTTTTGCTCGAATAATCTTCGTCAAACGATCAGCAACACTGGAGCACCTGGCTCGCACGATTTCTTCAGAAACATCGTCCCTGTTGCATAGCTACCATAAGAGCGTACTTATTGCTTCTTGGCTTAGCATTAGTCGCCCTTTCTACGATGCCCCACATCGCGAAATCTAGCGGGTTAATATCCGGAGGCCATATTTCCAACCAAAAATGATCGAAGTTCTGTTGACACCACACTTGAACGCGTTCGGCTGCGTGGGCAGGTGCAGAATCTTGGGTGAAGAAAATTTCTGTGCCTGTGAACTCCGACTGGACCCACATGTTGAAAAAAGTTCAGATATAGGGGAAATGAATGCAATGTCGGCCTAAATGCCCCTAATTTGTGTCCATAAATAAATTCAGCAATCGACCAAATTTTCAGAAGTGACCAAAAATATACATAAGTACTGTCCTAATGACGCGTTCATCTAGATAAAGTTGATAAATAGCAGATTTTTTGCGATGGGCCCAATCTTAGATCCATAGGCCAACATTAGAGCTATTTTCCCTATTTTTTACCCCATCCGGAATGCGAAAAACAGTAGATTTCTTCCCATTCGATGCAACTGCTGCCCAAATCATCACCGAATCTGGTTTTTGCACTCTGTAGACGAATTTGTTGTTGAGATCAGCCAAACTCCGATGCACTCAGTCATTTTGACGGTTAAATTTGCCGAAGTCAAGTAGCTTCTCATCCAAATAAAACAATAATCTTCAGGACTTTGCTTTTTCCAGCCGCTTCTTCTTTGCTGCTTCTGAGAGAAGTTGACGTTGTTGCAGTTTAGAAGGATAGAGGCCAAGATCCTTTTTAACCACGTTTTGCATCGTCATACACGACACCTGATAGTCTTTGGCCATTTGATTCATAAACCTTACCGGATTCCCACGAATTTTGTTGGCCACGGCCTTCATCAATGCCCGTGTCCGAACAAAACGGGGTCTCCCTGACCCAGGTCTTCTTGATGCTCCACTTCCATCCTCCAATCGTTTTTTGAAACGCCAAAAAAACTTTCGATTCTCACTAAGCAGCTTTGTTATCTCACTGACCGACTTCTGTGTCTTAAGCAGCTTGAAAACGCTTCGATTCCCAGTCCATATTTGTGTAATATCACCATATTACAAAACTTTTATCACGCTGACTATTTCCCAGGGGAACGTCTTGACACTTACGTTAAGAAGCAGATACGGGCTCGGGTTTGTTTACAAATGTTTGACAGTTCAAACCAAGGGGACCGCTTTACTCAGCTACCCTGTAGTCGTAGTTGCAATAAAGCTATGATTATCTGACATGGCTTAATCGCCATCCATTAGAAATATGCGTGGTTGCTTTCCTTGATATTCAAGGATAATTCGACAATGTATCTTACAACTCAATGGGATCAGCTATGGAAGCAAATGGCTTGGATAACTGCATTATTGAATGGATAATGGCGATGCTAACATATCGTGAAATTTCTGCTGAGCGCAACTAGCTATTAGATCGGTGAAAGGTTGCCCGCAAGGTGCAGTACTATCATCCTTGTTGTGGTCTTCAGTAGTGGATGTACTCCTTAAAAGTTTGGCGGAGCAAGATTTTGAGGTGATTGGTTACGCCGATGATTTTGCCATTTTAGTCTAAAATTTGCGAACGAAGAACCAAGGCGGAACAACAAACAAAAAATCCCGAGGGTGTATTTCCACGGCGTATCACCAGTGTTGGCAGTTCAAAGGATGGAAGATCCGGGGGATAACAACATGTAAGAAATTATCAGGGCGTATGATGTTTTATTCTCAATTTCACGACAAAGAATACTTTTTTTTTTGAGCTTTTAGTGATGCATGATGCAAGATAGATTACACTTTTAACTATATGTCAAGCTTATTAAATCATCCAGAAAATGGAAAGTCGTGAAATAGGGTTAATCATCAAAATTCGGAAGCGATTTTCTCGATACGGTCATTCTGGAGTTACGCCCCATTTCAAATGTTAGTCTAGATACCAACTGGAGAAGATGGAAAACTCCGAAATTATTTCAGTCCGTAGCTTTACTTTCACTCATATAAGTGAGGGGGCGAAGAGGATACAGTAAGCCCCCCCTACCTCTCTATCCAACTATCCCAAGCAACTCAGCTTGTCATAAACTGGTTTACATAACTTATATATGACAATCTCAGCTGTGAAAATTTACATCTAGTAACTTATATTCAACTCATTTATAGCAAAAAAAAAGCGCAAGAGGTGGGATCTATATATAACATATGTCAAGTTATATAAGATTGCCTTGCACCACTAAAGTATGACTATAACGCAACTACTGTTTTGAAGATGTTCTAAATGGATTCAATCCTTCCAACGAATGGCATTTGTTCATTTTTCCATCATCATTATTTATTTTATTGTGCGATGTGTGCGGTTGAAAATTTATGATGAATCTTCACAGTCTTCTTCTAAAAAACTCATTGACTCTTATGAAAAGCTTTTTGCAATAAATTGAATTGCACAAAACAAATCTGTATAAAAATCTCCAATTTCGAAAACATCACATTTTAAGCAAAACAAATAGAATTTCAACCATTTTTTTGATTATCATACTTGTCTCTTCTACATAACGAACTGCGACAACTGAAAGTTTTTTTCCATTCTATAATTTGCTGCATCATATTGCAGTAAAATTTGTAGAAAACATCTAGAAATGAAATAATTGTTATCAAAACATGTTTATAACACGTTACGTGTATCATATAGTGAAGTTATAATTCAGTATTGCAACTCCAATTACTTGTTTATAACACATTTATAACTGATTGTATTTGATGAAAACTTCCTAGCCTTATATACAACATGTTTTCATATGTTATTTTTGGAGGCATGAGTAGAACTGAAATATAGCTTATTAATAACATATTATAAATAAGTTACAGTCAAGATTCATGTTTGCTAATGGTTCTAAAACTGACATATAAAAACATATTGTATATAAGGCTAGCAAGTTTTCACCAAATACAATCAGTTATAAATGTGTTATAAACAGGTAATTGAGTCATGCAATACCGAATTATAACTTCAAAATAACAAGTGTCTGTCAGAGAGGTTGAATACTTCACAAAAAAAACAATACGCCGGGTTTAAAACAAGATTTTTTCTAAGCAATCAATATATAACTTATTTACAACTGAGATTTGCTACATTTATCATCAACGATGATGCAAGTGTTACTTGGGATGCCTATTATATTGAGCACATATTTTTGAATCACTCATACGAACATACCAACTCGACAAGATGAGAATCACCGAAGCTATTTCAGTTTGAAGCTTTTCTTCGATTATATGAGTGAGGTCGCGGAAGTGCCTACCACCCCCTCTCTAAGGACGCTTATAAGATTGAGCAATTGCATTTAAATAATTCATCGGAATACACCAAATCGATAAGATAAGAAACTTATTTCATTTTGAAATTTGACTTCCATTGGTACACCGGCAGTGTTGGCAGAAAAGCGATTTTTGGATTGATTTTTCAAACCACATAAATATTTCAACAGTTATTACTTTTATTAGAGACATTCTAGCTCCATACTTCCTTCAGCAAAGTTGTAAGGTACTCCCTGGACTATATTTAAACATGGTAAGTTTGTTCAGGCAAAAATTGTGGTCTCTAGAGATAAAAATGCATAAAAGTAGGTTTTCCCATAATAATTTTAAGATAAAAATTTCAAACGCAATGCGGCAAGCCGGGCTTCACTCAATCGTCCCCAAACTATGCATAGTTGTTTGGGACCCCAAATGGAACCAAACAAGGATTGTTCTAGCTTTATGAGGTGAAGTTTACGTTTTTTCCTTAAAACGGTGATCCACTCTAATGGAGATGCGGGTTCAACTACTCTATTTCCAGTTTATAGTAAGTACATCAAAGCAGTGGAGGTTTGATTTGCACCAAACTGAAAATATGTAAATAGAGTATTGTTATAAGTACGTGTGTTTTGCAGATTTCAATACAAAAGTAAGATTTTTTTCCTTGATTTATTTTCCGTCGATCTTGTTTTCCGTGCTAAGCACCAATGCTACCGACGCCAGGCAGACAGCTCTCACACCTGGACCCTACCTATCGATCCATGAACTCATGAACCGGGGACCAACGGCTTTACTTCGGGAAGCCGTGATCAGAGATGTTATGCCTCAGAACATCCCAGCGGCGCCGACTGGAATTTAACCCAAGCCTGCTGGGGTGAGAGGTAATCACGCTTACCACTACACCACCATCGCCGCTAACAATAAGAATAACGGCTTATTTTTAGCTGTGGCTTTTTGAATTCAATGGCAGTTAGTATAAAATCCAGTTGAACATAATAAGAAAAGTGGTGAAAGATGGAATTAGAGAAAACATTCCAGGACTTGGAATTTTTTCTGAATCCTGCACTTATAACATTAAATAGGCTTGGCATCCATGTATTCTGTTTTAATGTGATTTTATTTCGTTCATTATTTTGATCGTGTGATCTCAAGAGTCTGCTTTGTGCTTCGGTTGAGAGAGGTTGTGCCGTTCCTCCGTGGCGTGTTATTAGTCCCGTGCGCGATAATTTAATCTGATTGAATTAGTTTTTGCAAACGTTTTGTTCTGGAATTAATGATACAATGGTGTTTTGTGTGCTCTCACATTGTTTTTTGTTATCCGGCATATGACCTCAATCACGCCTGATCTATTGTTCGCGCGCTGATCTATTTTTCTGTTGCAGCGATGAGCAACGTCTTTGTGTAGTGTTAAAGAAGAAAGTCCGAAAACACATGACCTTGATTATGCGTGGAGTGTGTTCTTTTGTGGATGCGAGCTAGAAGAGCGTTATCAGTGATTGCGGTGGTTCAAGGAACATTAAATAAAGCATTTTCGAAAACATGACGCTGCAAAGTCAATAGGCCAATCGGGTGAGATCTTTTCATTTTATCTATTTAGATTCCATTTGTGTCACTGATTTATAAAATGCTCTATATTGACAAATAGAGCTTCCAAATCATTCACCCTCCCACTAACACAACTCTTTCCGTCCTGTGACACCTATGAAGGTAGTATGGGTTCCCTGCACCTTCTTAAGTAGATGTTGAATTAACTTTCCCTCCCGTCCCCTGCGATTGTAAGGATGTGGCCAGGTGTATAATGCGATGCTTGTTTTGTAGATTTTATGTTTGTGTGGGGAAAATCACAAATCCCAAGTGATATTTTCTGCGTCAACACACGATATTTTCTGCAAAACGTATTAGTTGACCATTAAACAGCCACCCACGATTTGTACAATCGCATATGCTTTGCTATGCTATTTTGATCGTGTGATCTCAAATTGCAACCAAATTTAGTGCAACTTTTTAGAACTAAAAACCATTGAAAGGTTTAGTGGAATTTTGATTCCTTTGCTCATTTTAATATGGACCAAATGAAAAAAAAAATGCGTGATATCATAATTGAGTGCAGTGATGGTGTAATCATTAGCAAGTTGATATATATGCTTTCATACGCTCTCTACATCACGCATGATTTTGAAGCAAAATATCATGCTTGATTTTGATGTTAAAAGTTTCTTTGATATTGCAAGACTATTCACTACGTGTAAAGTTAAAGCTGAGAGATACATCTACGCAAAAATCATTCCGTTGTACCACTAGCGTGCCCAGGAGTCTTGTTAAGGAGGGGCAATTTTTTTCTATGGTGCATTTAATCTGATGATGGGGAGAACTAAAAAGTGCGTGGGAGATGGCGCTGTCCATCCATCACTGTTTCCCTACGATTTAATTTAGCTAATTTTATTTAGTTTTTGCTCCGGTGGTGGTTCATCTTCTTCAATGCAAACTGCTTTCAGACAACCAATGTCTGACAATTGGTAATTGGCAATTTAATCCCATCGACGATGTCGATGATGAACCGTCCTAAAGAACCGCCGGTCGGGGTGACAGAAAATGATACCGAACATTCAGCATGCTTTCAAGATGATATAAAGGACAGACCCGAATTTATTGCAACGCACATAAACAGCTGTAACTTTTTAACCACGGTAATAAATGACTTGAAATATTCAGAAAGGATTCTTAGACGATTTTTTAGTAAGACAATAGACCAAGGTTCAATTGCAAACTAATACCCACATTTCAATTAGGCAATCCAAAAGCTGTCTTTAAACTTTGTACAGCTGCAAAAAAGTCCATCCTCAGAATTCCTTGAGGTTCTTTTCGAAATCTTTAGAATTCTATGAGCTCTTTTGAAATTCTTCTCAGAAGTCCTCTGGAATTATTTTTAGAACTCTTCTTGTCTTTTACTCTGAACACCTTGGTTTTGAAACTCCCTTAGAATTTCAAAAGAATTTCCTAAAAAAAAAATATTCTCGGAATGAACCAGAAATTATTGGTACTGGCTTTAAATTTTCCTCAAAATCCGTTTGGAATGTAACTCTAATTTTGATTTTCTCGGTATTATTTTTGAAATTATCATGGAACTATCTACAAGATGCACAAGAAATAATCTGCAGAATTTTCTTTGAATTCTCCCCAGAAATATTTTGGAACTGTCATAAGAATTGAATATCCTTAAGGTTCTTCTCGGAATATTTTAAAACTTTTTTTTCTCACAACACCTTTGCACTGAAATTATCCTAAAGTTTCAGCAGAACTTCCTCTGCATTCTCCAGAAATTCTTCCCATAATAAGCTTGAAATTATCCTCGGAATTCACTTTAAATTTTTCTCAACATCCCTTTGAAATTTCATTCAAAATTTGATTCTCTCGGTATTCTTTTCGAAATTATATTGGAAATATCTGCAGGATTTAGTAGAAATTATCCGCAGAATTTTCATGGAATCATCCCCAGAAATCTTCTCTTTTAGAACTGTCCTCAGAATTCAATACCTCTGAGATTCTCCTCGGAAGTCAAGTTTAAGTTGCCCGCCCGTTCACTAAAACGTTGTAGTTTTTCTACCAGAAATGTTCAATAAAGCTTACCCCTCCATTCACCAGAACTGTGCAACTTTTACATCAGGTATTTTCAATTCAGCTTGCCTCTCGATGCGGCAGATTGTTGCAAATCTTTCATCAGAAATCTTCAATACAAACTTGCCCCCATAAAATTTTACACCAGAAAATTTCAATTGATCAGAACGATGCAAATTTTCCACCGTTAAGTTCAATAAAAAATACTTCTCCAATCTTCTGAAATGTGCAGATTTATTTTTTCCATTTTCCACCAGACATTTTAAATATAACTTGCTTCTCCTATGATCAGTATGTTGCAGGTTTCCACCAAATTTTCAGTAAAGCAGCTTCCCTCCAATCATCAGAATGGTACAAATTTTACACCAGCAATTATCATTAATGTTTGTTTCTCTATTCAGCAGAAGGATGCAAATTTGAGACCAACAATTTTCCAAAAAACTTGCCAATCCGAACGGTGCAGATTTTTCACCAGAAATTTTCAAAAAAGCTTAATTTTAAATAAAGTTTGTAAGTTGTGTAAGTTTCGGTTGCGTTCGGTTGTAAAGCAAACATCATGAAACTCAATCTCACCACAATTTGGTGAGATTTGCAGCTGGTGAGTTTTCGATATTCCATGCTGCGATATCACAGCGTGCAATATCAACAGCAGTTGTTTGCAAGTTGATTTTTGTCTACGAAAATCAAGCGTGATCTTGTTTTTTGGTGAGATTTGATTTTTTGATACTTTTCCAACACTGATTGAGTGTATATTCCTGAAAAATAACATAGAAGAACAGAAGTGAGGGTCTTGCCCATTGAAATTTGCATGGTTTGTACCATAAGACGGGGCATTAATACTGAGGGTGTTGTTGTTGTTGTTTAAGTCCACTTTCTACTGTCAAAATTTTGCTTCAATTAGAATAGTTTAAGCGATATACTTATAGTAAATAATAAAATGAAAACTGGACAAACTTTAGACTCTGACTCACAATTACAGAAATTGGATTTCCATCAGCGGGTGCCAACTTTCGACACTCCAAATTAATCTAGGGTACACGCCAAGTGCGAGTGACATGTTTTCCGCGTGACTCACCGGATCAGGATCGCGTGTTTGCCAAAATTCCATTTTTTCCGATACATTTTCCCAAAAGTCCATGAAATTATTTGACCATTTGCCAGCAACCAGCTTCAGATATGTGCTAGTTTGTGTTGCCGTGTTTCTGATGTGTACAAATGTCACTCAAAATTTAGTTTTTAGCATTCATAAGTGTCAGTGATTGGTTAGTTGATTGAAAGCCAAAACGAACAGACAAAAAAAAAACTCATTCACACGAGCATTGCAAATTACAGAACGCGTCATGTCGGAAAATGTCCACCTAATGAATGAACCCGCGCGAACGGAGGGAGAGAAGAGAGCACGTTTCTTGGGACACTTTTTACAGCAAGAAATTTAAAAACTGTTTTCGCGTGATTTTTAGAGTGACGTCAAAAAAAAAATGCTCATCTCACTAACTCACGAACCACTGATGCGGCATGACGATGCTCGAGGTGGGGTTGCATATGCAGTAGTAGTAGTAGCAAATATGAAGTAAGATCATTCTCGGTGCGAACCGGATGATCGCACGTTCGGATTATTAATCAATCAACCGATCGGATGTGAAAATGTTTCCATCACCATCATTCAGTAGCTTCAACATACAAGCCAGTGCGAAGTAGTGGGGGAACAGATCCTCATTACCTGGTTCCGGATCGTCGCCCTGCTCGTGCAGCATCTTGTACACCTCGGAGTTGGCCGGCGAGTAGACGCGCTCGTTCTTCTTGAAGTTGACTCTAAAACGGGGAAAAAGAGGTTTCAATCGGTCGTCCGTTGAGTTTAAGTTCAATATACGGTGCCAGTGGCCTACCCTAGAACGCCTCCAGCGAGGACCTCAGCCTGAGAGGACAGCGTTTCGGCGATCGTTTCGTCACTGTAGATGGCAACCGGGGTGTTGTACTGATTGTTGACGATGCTCTTGATGGGTCCTTCTTCTCCGTTGGTCTGCTCCGGTTGCTGCTGTTGTGCTTGCAGTTGCTGCTGCAATTGAAATTGGTTTTATTGTAGCTCTAGCATTAGCAACATACCGGCAACAATAGGTTAAACTCACTGGGAAAGGCTTGGCAGCCTGGTTGTGTCCGCTACCGATGTGCTGAACTGGCTGTGGAGTCGCAGCCAGCGAGGTCTTCGTCACCGGAGTGATGTTTCCGGGCAGAGATGGCGAAGGCGATGGGATCGATCCGGTTGGAGTGACCGATGGTCTCCAGGCTGTGCCTCTGTTGATTTCAAATTAAGGTTAATATTTATCAAAAGTAATTCGGATGGTCAACCAAACCTGGAAATTGAGAGCTCGAAGGAATTTCCCGCTGACATGATGACATCCTGTGCTTCCTTGTGACGCAGATTGAATACGTCGGTGGCGTTGACCTTGACCAAGGCATCACCTGCCATGAGACCAGCCTGATCGGCTACGCTTCCACCATTTACCTGCGGAAATCGAAAGTGGGGAGATCAAAACAAACAGAATGTCATTACTCGTTCATCGATGGCATTGATTAAGGGTAAATAATCGGCAATGACGACGACGACGACGCAGGTAATGAAAATAAATACCCATGAAAATATCACCGAATGCTAATTTGGCGAGGTGTGTATGTTTGTAACCAGTCAGATTCATTGCCAATGGTGACTGTCGCTTTCCTGTAGACAAAGCAACTCCGATGGCAAAATCATCGAAAGGGAAGGTTAATTGGACTCTGAGGTAAAGTCGAGTCCACTGGGAATCGAAACTGCTGTTGTCTGCTGAGTCTATTTTTGGGCAATTCCACACGCGAGATCGATTTCAGTTCGCCAAAACCAGCAAACCATTACCACCCGCAGCAGGAGGTCGTGCTCGAATAAATCATTTATCACAAATAGATTCTATTTCTGGGAGTGCTTTTCACTTTCCTTTCGGGTCGTTGTCGTAACCAATAAATAAATGGGTGCTTCAGCGCGGAAAATCCGAAACAAGGGGGCACGTTTTCATCCCATTAATTCTTTTTTGTTTGTGTCGTTAAATATATTTACTTCAACCCCGCCGTGCCACGCCATCAGAGGTGCACGGAACTCCTTCGGGGTGATTTTCATTGCTAATGAAGCTATTAGCGGCGTGACTTTGCAGCGGCATGCGAGAGGAGCGATTTACTTTCATTTCGCGTTCTATGAAGTGCAGGGAGCAAATCTGAACCCTTGGTTGGACTGCGCGGCAGATAAAGAAAAAGCCGTGATTCGTGCAGGGCCCTGTCGGTTGATGCCTGGTCGCATTCTCGAGACTATGGTATTTGTTGTTATTAAATGCCGTTAGAAACAATTAGTAGGTATGTTTGAGCAAATGAACGGAGGTGCTGCCGGTTGGAGCCCCAGGTAGGGTGTGTTCGAGTGACAATTAAGTCATCAGAAGTTGACGGCATGTGTCAAACGGTCACTGGAGATCTTTGTGAATTTGGCTTTCATTGCTTGAATTTGAAAGTGAGTTCTTGCGATCACAATGCGTGAAAGTTGAAGGTTCTTGACATCGATGGTTGAATTTATGAAAATTATTAACAATCACACTGTCTCAGTGAAACTAAGCTAAGAAGACATTCAAAATAAACGTTTCATAGACGCAGTTAAAGCTGTGGAAGTGGGGTTTTGATATTTCCCAAGTTATGACGTTGATATATCAGAGGATTTCCAGAGAAGAGTCTTAGGTCTTCCAGAAATAATTAGATTTTTGCCTAACTGGAGTCATCAACATTGTTTATCATATCAAATCTAGAGGAATGTGAATGAAACTGAATGAACAAGAAAAAAGGCGGTGCTTTCGCACTTCAGTGTGTCCTGGTTCGACCCCAGCCGAGGTCATTCGGATTTTTATGAGGTGAAAACATGTTGGGTCACGTCTTCCTTTGGAAGGGACGTACAGCCGTTGAACTCGACCCCACCGTACGCCTTAAAAATGCTCACTTGCTCCAATGAAGACAGGCACCTACATCATCAAGTGCATTAAGAAATTTATAGATCTTCTTTTCCTTTATTTAACGTCGGTCTCTGTTCCGCAATCTAGTGCCAATCATCGACGGACATCGATTGCCATCCATTGACGGCAACCGAATGTGCAGGAAGGCAGCTTCCACACCTGCGTAGGATATCGCACCCATTCACAACACACATGGGCCAGGACCAACGGCTTTACTTCCCTTCCGAAGGAAGACGTGACCAGAGATTTTTATGCCTCAGAAAAATCCCACCGACCTTGGCTGGGAATGAAGCCAGATTCATTGGGGTGTGAGAAAGCAGTCACGCTTACCACTACACCACCGGCGCCGTTGTTTAAGTGAATACAAATTGCTCCACCCCTAGTGATAAAAACAGACGCTAGAAACAAATTCCAGGGTAGTTCAATTGACTTCATCGTAGTTCAAATAAATTTCGTAAACTATGGGCAATTCCATAAAAAGTTCTTAAAAATAACGCGAAAAATAACCCTTAGCTCAGCCGGTAAAGGAGCAGCTATAATGCAAGACCATGCTGGAGGCGGCTTGATTTAGTTCCCGGTCCCGGTCTAAAGGGCGAACACGAAATTATTGCGACACATTCAAAGGGGCATAATTTTTTTTACCATTTGGTAAAAATCAACCAAATTTTGCACACTTTCTCATTGATGTGTATTGTGTACATGCTGTCAAACTCGAAGTCGTGTTTTTCGATTCAACGAAAATGGAGGTGAACCAACGCGAGTTGAGAGAACACATTCTTTCCAAACACCTGGAATTTTCTGACCTGTCGCACCGGCAGTTGGGAAAAATGTTGAACATTCACCATTCAACCGTCTCCAGAGTGTTGAAGCGGTTCCAGGAGCGGTTGACGTTGGACCACGGCAAAGGAGCTGGAAGAAAACCAGGACCGGAGAACAAAAAATACGGAGGGAAAGGTGAAGCGGATGATTAAAGCAAATCCCAACGTCTCAAGCCGTGATTTGGCTAAAAAGATCGGCATGTCGCAGAGCTACGTCCAGAATGCAAAGAAGAGAGCTGGACTACATACATACAAGGTACAGAACTTCCCAAACCGCGATGAGCGGCAACAATCGACGGCTAAAACTCGGGCACGGAAGCTCTACGAGAAGATGCTGACAAAATATGGCTGCTGTGTGATGGACGACGAAACGTATATAAAAGCCGATTTTAAGCAAATTCCGGGGTTGGAGTTTTTCACCGGCAAGAGCAAGTTCGATGTGGACGACAAATTTAAGAAGAAGAAAATGTCGAAGTTCGCCTCCAAATATCTCATTTGGCAGGCCATCTGCTCTTGCGGACTGAGGAGTGAGCCTTTCGTGACAAAGGGCACAGTAAATGGCGAGATCTACAAATCTGAGTGCCTCGAGAAGCGCCTTTTGCCGTTCTTGCAGCAGCACGACGAAGCTCCGCTATTTTGGCCAGATTTGGCATCATGCCACTATTCTAAAAGTGTCCTGGAGTGGTATGAGGCCAATTCTGTCCATTTTGTTCCAAAGAACATGAATCCGCCAAACTGTCCGGAGCTGCGCCCGGTGGAGCAGTACTGGGCAATAATGAAGCGGGAACTTCTGAAGAGCAAAGAGCAAGAAGACAGTCAAAGACGAGAAGGACATGTTAAGAAAATGGAAAAAAAAAACTGAGAAACTGGTACCGGATGACACTGTAAAGACTTTGATGGAGGGCATCAAGCGAAAATGCGTTCAATTTTACACTCAAGGCTCCATCGATTAACTTTTCTTTTGATTTTTGAAGTAAATATATGTATAAAACTACCCTAAAATTTTGGTTTGATTCTAAACATTATAAGAAAATTGGCATGACATTTTCGGTGTCGCAATAATTTCGTGTTCGCCCTTTAGCAATTTTTTGGGGTTGAAAAATGTCTCGTCTTTTCAGCACACTTAGAAACATTGATGTAAATTTGGGTGCTCTGAGACTGACATATACGAACGTCAATTTTGACATCAAATTCAAAGTCGCGGAGCTCTTAATTTTACATTACATGTTTGTTTAAATCTCATACTTTATGTCAAAGATGAATTCCGTCACGTGTAAGATTAAATATTTCTAAGTGTGTGGACATAGAGTATGATTGCCATGCCATACAATTATACTAACAGTACAGGTTCAGACTTAGAAAGCTCTCAATTAACAACTGTAGAAGTGTTCAAAGAACATTCAGTTGAGGGCCGGTGTAAAGTCCTAGTAGGGACGTAATCAGTGCTGGCCTAATCATTAGCAAAATTATATTTTTTTTTCATTCTCATACGTTCTCAGTATCACGCGCGACTTTGGAACGAAATACCATGTTTGATATTGATTCTAATAGCTCTTTTGATATTGCAAGACTATGCACAACATGTAAAATTGTATCTGAGAGTTGACTCAACACAAAAATGCTTCCGTTGCAAATCGTTTTCTTAAGTTAAGTTTGCTATCTCTCTTTACTCTTCACCGATGTCAAACACGAAGTTACTGCAGTTATAATAATTTAAGGAAAGTTTAGACTTTCGAAGAAGATTAAAGACAGGACAGCTCCATAAACTTTAGGAATATTTTGAGAAACTTTATGAAGAGAAATCCAGAGAATTCCTGGGCAATTCAGATTTTGTTTATATCTATTATGGGAACTTTACAGAAGTCCAGAGATTTTCGGGACAGTTTATACATTTTTGGCACAGTTTCATTTTCGAGAACTTCAACTTGATGTAGCTTTGAAAAAAAAACACGAAAGCTTGGAGATCCTTAGAGTAGAACAAATAATTTCATGGAAATTACTGGAACATTAAACAAGTTCTGTAAAACTCATGTAAATTTCTGAACACTTCAGCAAAGTTCCGATATCAGATTTTCAGATTTGCAGTCTTAGGGTTGATGCATATATTATGCTCTAGGGGGAGGGAGGGGTTCTAAGATTTTGTGACAAGCAATGCATTAGGTAAAGGAAAAACGTCACGATAGGGGGGGGGGGTAAATTTCTCCTCGATTTAGCGTGACATAATTAATGCATGGGCCCTTACAGCAATCAAACGATTATAAATTTCGTTTCTTTTTTCCCTTGATTTTTTTTCCGTCGATCTTGTTTTCCGTACTGAATACCAACGCTACCGACTCCACGGAAGGCAATTTCCACACCTGGACCCTACCTATCGACCCATCAACTCATGAACCAGGGACCAACGGATTTACTTCCCTTCCGAAGGACGGCGCGACTGAGATTGAACCCAGGCCTTTTGGGGAGAGAGACAATCACGCTTACGACTACACCACCGGCACCGCTATAAACTTCCCTTCATTCGACTGTTCGGTGTACTAAACTGCCATTTACTTCAGAAGAGTAAAGATATTTTTAAGAAGTCTCATTATTTTCAGGGATATTCCGAAGACTTGGAGGAAGATTAGAAAATGATTTCAAGGAAGATCTGGAATTATTTCCTAACTTGTTTCACAGAAAAATCCTAATAAGTTGTGATTGATTCTAAACGTAAATTCTAAAGAAACATTCAAGGTGGTTCAAATAGCATCCTGTATAGAAATCTAAGAATATTCTGTCGATAATTCAAAGCATTATATGCGATCATCTAGCCTGATATGCTCCTCTTTGTGTTTTAACGACTGGATTTGAGGCGAACAGCGTTTTGCGGGATAACATCTGGCATTTTCAAAAAATGTCCCACCCACTAGGCTTTTGCAGCCTTGGTGACTTTCTGAAGACACAGGAATTTAAAGGGTATACTGGAAGCATTTTTAGGGAATTTTAATGCAAAAAATTCAACTAGAGTCTGAAGCATGATTCCGTGGAAATTTAAGACTACAGATATGTTCGGAAGAACGCGTTACCCACTGACTTCTACCCACCGCTTTTTCCCGACGAATTTTTCAACCAATGGGCCTGGTTTTCTGCGAGTGACTGTTTCTCCATTGGCACCACTCAAATGCAAAAAATCAGATCGGCTGGTTGAAAACCCGCTGAGAAAGGGCAGTGGGTAGAACTCAGTGGATAACTCGTTCTTCAAGGGATAGCTGTAATACATAGAAAAAGAAATTGTGAAAAGAATTCCACGTGAATTTTAATGAGAATTAGAGAAGAGAAATTCCCAACAAAAGTTTATTAGATTAGAATTCCAAAATAGTTATGGGATTTATATTTCTAAAGAAATGGAAGAAAGAACACCTGTGAAGCTTGATGTGAATTTGAAGATAGTTCTGAGTAAGTTCCTGGACAATTAAAAAGATTATTCGATGGTAGTTCTGATGGTACTTCTGAGGAGAGTTCGTACGAGAGTTTCAAAGCAAATTTCGTGTGGTATTCCTATGCAATTCCTAGCAGAATTTAAAAGCAACTTGAACGAGAATTCTATAAGAATTCAGTGGAAACGATTATATCGGAATTAATAATAATATTGGTAGGCTGTAGGATTTCAGAAAAAAAATTTTAGATGGATGTATGGAATTTCATGAAAAAAAAAATCAATACAAATTATGTAAAGGGTTCAAAGGTAAGTGAAATTTTTCTAAGAATCACCATGTTCGTGCAAGCGACTACTACTGCCTCTACCCTTAGCATAAAATAATAACTGCACCTACCCATAGATGTCATCCCTGGTCCCATGATAATTGCCATTGCTTGTTATGTAGTGTTACATAGCCTCTGCCATGGTAGGAAGGTCAAAAAAACAATCTAGTTTTATTATTTCCGTCCATCACACGACGTACAAATTGGGTCCTGTCCGTGCACGATCACACCGATACAGAAATCAATCAAGATTTCAAAAACAAATAAGATTCCGATTCTTCTGATTCTCAACACAAGGTTTTCAACTTTTAAAAAGTGATAATTTTATCACTGTTTTCATGGAAAAAAAAAACCGTTTTCCCCAAACCCAGTCGTCATAATTGAGTACTGCAATGCACCGAAACCCAGACACCTAGTCCATAAATCCGGACACTTTTAAAAGTTAATTATCAAAGCCAACCATGCTCAAAACAGCACGTAAAATTTATTATGACTTTATTTCATCGTTCAGAAGCATCAGATATGTTCATTATGTTGCAAAAAAGACCTACTAATTAATTAAAAATAAAATTTACCACTTGGTTGCACATCGTTCTGCTTGATCCTCGAAAGTTATAGAATAACGCTGCTGTTGTGCCTCCGCTCATTTTCACTTTGGACAACGTACTGAGTGGTATCAGCAGCAAGCAGGATCAAGTTAGCGATAAAAGGTGGAATGTTTCCCTCTCTCTCTGCCATCGTGCGGAACATCCCGCATAACAGTGAATAAAAGTACGCTTAAAAAAACTTTCTTGACGAGGTTAGCTAGGCATCAACAATAAAATATAAATGTTATGCAAATACTTGAAGTAAAATTGTAACAATTCGCGTTTAAGTAAAATTTTAAAACAGCCTACACTGATTGACGACAAATAATCCATCATAAAAAAATCCACGAGCGAATATTTTCTCTCACAGCCTCAATCTCTCAACATGCCATGTAAATTGATGCCACATGATATGTGATTTCCCTTTCACAGACTATAAAATAGAGTACTTAGCCCTGAAAAAAAAAAACAATTAGATTTCGTTGAATATGTAAGAAAGGAGGAACTTTGGATGTTTATCTTACTGCATATGTAGAGGTACCATACATGTTTTAAACACTGTTACTATTAACAGAACTTAGCATATGCATAATTTTCCATTGAACAACAGTTGCATATGAAGGAAAATTAATGCAGAAGCATGGTAACATGATTAATTAAATTGAACAATTTTCATTAATATTGTTTTTTTTTTTTTTTAAGATTTCGTGTGTTTTGTGAACGCACATCCATTATTTTGCATAAAAAATAAGGTGTTTCTGTGGTGGGAAAAAAAGTGATTTCCATATCACAGATTACAGATTTCAGTCAGTCAGTGTTGTTAGCTTTGCATGTAGTACGATTCGTAGATAGGTGAATTTGTTTCCATTGCGTTAATTATGGCTACATTCAATGACCATTTCCAAAAACAGTCAATCCAAAAGTATTTTTTGACTAAGCACTACGTCTGTGATTTATATATGGAGGTAGACTTTGTGGAAATCGAAAATGGAACATGTAACAAAATTATGAAAGATTTTAAACGTTAATAACTCAGCTGCCCCTGGACCAATTTTAATGATTTTATCACCAATCGATCAGAAATGTTTCTACGCATCGATAGTTTTGACTGTTTAAATAATTGACAAAGTGGCAAATATCAAGCATTGCTCAAAAGTGTCGAAATAACTAACAAAGCATATGCTGCTTCCCCAACACAGTCATCAGAGAATCGTTTCTAGACGAAACATGTAGATGTAACATTACTGCTTCCCCAATACTGTCATCAGAGAGTCGTTATTGGACGAAACAAGTCGAAGTGGCAATTACCTCCAATCTTCGGGCGTGTGCGAATAGGGAGAATGCAATTGCCTAACAGTTTTGCACACTCATCGCCATATTCAGAACCACACGCCCCCAACGACCGCACAAAATGCTCTCCAGCGTTGTAATCTTGTAACCAAACTTGGAAGCAAGTGAAATCTACGAAGCACCTCGCTGCGGCCTTCCAACCTGTCGCAGACACCAGTTCAACCCCTGTCCAGCAGCAGACGTGCCGAGACTCGTGCCAGTGCACATTCATTGAACCGAAGAATATTTGATTGTCCGGTCCGATTTGCTAATCCAGCTGCCTACACTTAATAATCATCTTCCAGAGACTTTAAGCCTGTACTAGCATTGGCCCTTTTCTGGGCTATCAAGATTTTCCAAAAGAGTTAAATTTCTGAACATGTTCCAACTAAGCTTCAAATCAGAAGGTTCTTTTCTGGGCAATCATAGTCATAAGCAGAGAGAGCCCCGCTCAAATTCCTATTCTTGCACAAAACACAAGCTCCTGCTGCAGTTAACAAATAACATTTAATATATAAGACCACGTAGTCCTACGTCACCATAGCGTACAACCCCATAGGGCTGTCCCTTGTTGTTTTTACGATTCTTGGAGGACCATAAGCAACTAAAAGCTGACTAAAAGTAAATTGGTACGCACAAAAAGCCCCGTAATTCGTGATTCAATAAATATAAAAAGTCCATTAATGGTTGCTTTACAGTAGTTTTATTAAAACTACAGCATTAGATGGTTAAATTTCTCGAAATCTCGAACCTTCCTCTTGATAGAGCACACTGGAAACGTACAAGGAATCACCGCATTTCTTCCATTTTGCCCGCATTTGCTGGATGTCTTTGACTGCCCCACCGCCTCGTCGAAGTCGTTGTTTTGAAATTGCCCAGTATTTTTCGATTGGTCGAAGTTCTGGGCAATTTGGAGGATTCATTAGCCTGGGGACAAAATCGATCTTGTTGGCAGCATATCACTCCAGAACCACCTTGGAGTAGCTGGCAGCTGGCCAAATCGGACCAAAAGAAGACTTTGCCCCTATGCTTGCGGATGAACGGCAATACACGCTTTTTTATTTATTCTTCGATGTAAACTTGGGATGTCATCGTCGAGGATGTGACGAATGGTTCCATTTCAGGCCACAACTGAAAATTGCTTGCCAAATCATGTTCGGCAAACACGAACTTGAATATTCCCGACACATCCCCGCGTCCAGTCGCGATATAAAACTTTTGACCGGGAAGCTGCTTAAAACCGAGTTTGACATATTTTTCGTCATCGATCAAAGTGCAGCCCTTGTGTTTCGTCAAAACACGGTCGTACAAGAGACTTGCACGCTTTTTGGTCATGGAATTCTGCTTCATGTGCCGGTTCGGATGTTTACTGGATGTGTACGACTTGTATCCTTCCCTGGTAAGGATGTTCCGCACCGTTTGAAAGTTGGCGTTGTACCTTCTGGCCACATCTCGGATCGAAAGACCGGGGTTGGCTTTAATGAACCTCAACACCTTGCTGCGCAGCTGACGATCCCTGGCTCCAGTTTTTTCGTAGATTCGCTGATTTCTTTCCACACTCAAGGTTTCCTTGTAGGTTTTGAGCACTTGACAAACTGTTGTTGTTGATCAAACTTGCACCAGTTGTTCTCTATAGAAGTGTAAACAAACCACTGTCAAAGATTCCCAACACTAGAGGCGTGCTAGCGGCGCGCGAGGGGCGTACCAATTTACTTCTAGTCAGTCTTTAACTAGAACGAACTTAACCGTTAAGTGCTCGACTGGGTACCCGAGTTCCCAGCTCCCATTTGAATAGCATAGTGTAGGGGAAAGAAAATAAAAAAAATCGAGCACATACAGTTTACTACCCCATTTCCGGCCTATTAAGCACAACCTGAACTTAGTCTTTATTAATCTAGTGCAGTTTAGCACAAAACGGAATGTTATTGTTACTGATGGCTTCCAAATTTATTTACCTTTCCGTATGTACCGTAAGATTTGAAAAAGATAAACCAATCGTTGAGATATTGTCAAAAGTCTAATAGCGAATTTGTTTATTATTCAGTTCCAACCTGGATCGGGTATCAAGATCGGGTCTGCTTGTTTTCTGACAAACGTCAGTTTGATCGTTTGTTTTTAAAACCTAACTCAGGTTGAGGTTCGCACTGACAAAAAGTTCGATTTCGCACTGGGTTGGAACTGGTTTCAACCCCGATAATAAACAAGTTCGCTATAACAGTACTTCTTGTCGCCAAACTCGGCCTAACGCATTGAAACGCTATTGAAACGCACATGAATTCACTTCGGCCTATCGGATGAAGATAAAAAATTAATTCGGTCGGAGCGCTTCTTTTGTTTTTGGGAATAATGGGTGCAAACCTTCATATCACTCGTTCTCATTGCCTTCGTTCGGTAGCTTATTAACTAAAGTATCGCCCCAAACGCATAATTGACTTGTTAACTCTGAAATCTTGGATTTATTTGAAGTTTTCTGCTCGATAGGCCCAAATTGAGCGGTTAGGCCGAAGTACCGTAAGGGTTAAAAAAATGCCTTCTGCATGTCTTTACCTTTTATCGTAAATGAAGTGATAGACAGTAATTTTTTGCAGAAGGATGCTCTGGAATAAAGGGTGTCCACGATGAAATTGCCACACACAAAATTGATTCGCAAAATTCGAGTTTTCATCCGATTGCCATCAAATTTTCAGGGATTGAGAAATAACTATTAAACTTCATTTTACCATTTTACTCGTATTTTATTTACAGTCCATACGCAAATGCCCGCACCTTGGCCTTAACCCCGGCCATAAGATTCTGCACAACCTGTGAATCAACCGTTTTTTGCATGTAAACCCATACTTTCTTCAGTTCCTCGACTGTCTTCACTACCTTAGGTCGTTTAAGAAGGTGCTGCTTCATAATCGCCCAGTACTTCTCGATGTGGCGGAGCTCCGGAGTGTTGGGAGGGTTGAACATTTTCGGCACGAAATTGACCTTATTGTCCGCATACCACTTCAGCACGTCCTTGGAGTAGTGGCATGAGGCCAAATCCGGCCAGAAGATTGTTGGGACGTTGTGGGCCTCCAGGAGAGGAAGCAGCCGCTTCTGGAGGCACTCTTTTATGTACACCTGTCCGTTCCACGTGTCCTGGGTCACGAAAGGTGCACTCCGCTTCCCGCACGTGCAGATGGCTTGCCAAACCAGGAATTTCTTCGCAAATTTGGACATCTTCTGAGTGCGGACATGCTCCGGAACGCTGAACTTATCCTTGGCCGTGAAAAACAGGTTGCCGGGGATCTGTTTGAAGTCGGCCTTCACATATGTTTCGTCGTCCATGATGCAGCATTCAACTTTCGTCAGCATGTTGAGGTACAACTTCCTGGCACGGGTTTTGGCGGACTTGTTCTGCTTCTCGTCGCGATTAGGGGCCTTTTGTACCTTGAACGTTCGAAGCCCAGCCTTAGTTTTGGCCTTCTGGACAAAACTTCGGCTTAGGTGCAGCTTCTTAGCCACATCCCTAACGGAGGCGTTCGGATTTTGGTTGAAGGCCCCAACTACGCGGTTGTGATTTTTGGTGTTGTACGGAATACTTTTTCCTTCACTTCTGGGCTTCCGATCGGTGGTCAACCGTTCCTTGAACCGCTTAATCACTCGCGACACCGTGGAATTCGCGATTCCCAACGTTTTAGCGATGGAACGATGGGAGAGATCCTTGTTCTCGTGATGAATGCGCAAGATTTTATCACGCACGAGCTGTTCTTTCGACTCCATTTCCGCGAGTTTTGATCACAGGACTTTAAAACTTGCAGGATGTAAATAATGCACTATGAACTAAATCCACCCAAATTTTCATTAAATTCTACCCAACGGTTAAAAAGTTAGAGCAATTTCATAGTGTGGCAATTTCATCGTGGACACCCTTTATGATGCAAATTCTTGCAAAAAATCAGCTCTCATTTATCTCTCTGACGATATTAGGTGAAGAAGTGTCAATCCATCAGTCATTTCCCCTTCACTGGAAGATTGATTTTTGATTTTCTAAAAATCAGGCTTTGCAAGGATGGAATATCCCAGACGTGATCAAATATGGAGATTCCAATACACATTAATCGATTCAGTACGGTTTTACCGAGTTTTTGAATTGCGGAACTGTTCGGTAAAAGTTTAAAAATCTGTGGAAAATTTATTAATGAGAAAATTTGTTCTGAACTTGTACATACTTAGTTCTGTTAACCCCATTTAATGATAGAAAATAACATTGATCGATTTCATTGATTCCTTACGGATAACGGTCATTTGAATTTTTACCGACTTTTTCAGCAATTCAAAAACCCAGTAAAAAATACTGACTCCTGTTAAAAAATCTTAGTGTGTAGGTATAAATTATTCGCTTTATTTAGTAACCTGACGCTTGATTCAATTACGATAGGGTGGTCATTTTCATGACTCGAATGGCGTAGCAAACCCTCACTACGACGTTTTCGTGGTATATTTGAAATTCTTGTATGGTTATTTGAATATTTTTCTCCTCCTTAATATGGGCTACCTTTTCATAAAATGATAAGGGTTTATTAAAAATTGGCGAATTTCAACCATCGGCTACGTAATAAATTGAACTATTCAGTACAACTTTACCCTTGCTCGGAACTCCCACACAAACACAGCAGCATTGTTTAATTTATCCGTTTCGTCTACCTCTCCTCTAGTAGCGCAAGGTCCGATAAAATGTTTTACCCAGCTAGAACTCAATCTTATCAGTAAGCCCCGAGGGCTTGAGTTGTGAAACTTCCCTTTCCTTTCCCTTGCTGGCTTCTAGCAGTGAAGTGACGGCCCAGAATGGAGGGAAAAAAACTTCCAGTCGTGCGTCTGAGTCTTGCTCATCGCTGAATAGCATTCGAAGCACCATGACGGGAACTTGCCGCACATAAAAAGCTGAAATTGAATGCAAAAGCCTATCGGTCCGGGAACGGCAATAATTTATGACCTAGAATAAAATAGCGCGATAAAACACGCGTTTAACTTTTTTGTTGTTGTTGTTGTTGTTGTTGTTGTTGTTGTCGCCGTTGAAGTTGCAGCTGTTCAGGTACTCTCTCGCTTCCATAGTAGGCAAGCACACGGACAGCGCACTTGCCAGTAAGTGCTGCGATGGCAGGGGCCATTCAACTGCAATTGCAACTCGGAATTGCCTTGTCGACCGACGATCGAAGCGACGATCATCGCCGTTGGTCATAACTTTACCGAGCTGGTCAAATGAAGGCGGCCTGCATTGCATACCTACTAGCAGTGCAAGTATGATCTAGGAGCGAGTTCGTGCAAAAAATGCGGTAGGAAGAGATAAATGAAAATTCAGACAATCAACAACGACAGAATGCGACATAAATCAAACTTTGAGATAGTTTCTTGTGCAGCGTGGAACCCGATGCGTAACCTATCCAAGAATTGAAACTATGTGAACGAAACAAGTTCTGAGCCATTATAGCGCACGTTTCCCATAGATGTCTAGTAAATCACACTCCCAGAAATGAAAACCTCATTGACATCGATTATAAATCAATCAAACCATGCGCCGTAAGTGCCCAGCAATCACTCGTTGCACTTTGTTACCGCGTCAGGGAATGGCATTCTCAAGACCCAGACAAATCGCAACCCCACATGCAAGTGGCACACAAAACACTAACCCCAGAACCTTCACTTCTTCTAGCTGTCTAGAAGCAATAATCCACCCCATGAAAGTAGGGTGTGTTTTGCAGTCAGCCAACGAGCCAGCGCTCGGATTTATTGGCTGTGTTCTAGAGTTGGATGTGTTGCTTATTTTCTACTTTATGAAAATGGCTTTTCCTCCTCACATATTCCCCAGTCAGTTGCGATCTAGGTGACAATAGATGGCGACGTCGCCCAATAGCCGAGACCGAGCCGAGCGATCGTGATTATGCCACATTACTTCTCTCGGGGGCTCCCATTTATCACTTGCGCCTTCGACCGGCTGAGAACCACTTTTCAAGAGCTCCAAAGTTCAGCAACCAGTCACGTCGCCGTCATCCATCTATCTCGAAAGATTCTGGCTTCGATCGTCGTCTATTGAAGGGGTCACAAATCCCCCCAGAGAGGATTGCTCGATATTTCATCAATCGACGAACGTGTTCGCTAGAAATGACTCACCGCGGCGGTGTACGGATTCCGTTGATTTGCGAGGCACCGAAAGTGCGGTGCCATGTTTATCTGGAAAGTGTTTATAGGTGAGCAGAATTTTGCCATTTTTCAAACCCGTGTGCTCGCCAGCGTCAGCACCCGGGCGGCCGGCCGGCCAGTTAATGGTTGGTCATTTCGATACTTGTCCGGTAGCGAACAAACAAGCCACCGAACAGTGGAGTCATAAATTTATCATCACGTGTGCGAGTATGTAGGAATGTGGGTCTCTCGTTCTTTTGCCCCGCGCGCTGTAGGTCCTAATAGGCTACCGGAACGTTGTCCATCTGACAGGCCAATTTGTTGTTAGCGAGTTCTGTTTTGGGACATGCTGGGAACTTGTTTCCAATAACTCCTGCAAACGGGGGTGGAGCGTAATAGCTAGTTCATTAGGTCATTTGAAGCGGAAGAAATGGTTTGAGTTTTCAGCAAGCTTCTAGGTGCTGTTTTAAATAATCGTTTATTAATTTGAAGGGCACTTTAAATGACTTTTAAGTTGAATTCTAAAGAATATGTTAAGGCCCATAAAATCTGCCAAACTTAAAAGACAACTCAGTTCTACTTATGTGTAATTTCGCAAATCTTGAGACTTAAGGTAAAGTGATCACACCAAAATCGATACATGATATTAGAGGGGAAACTCCAGAAGTAATTATTTAAAAACGTATTCAATACGATTCACTCACCATCTAGACCCAACTAAGTTCATAAGTTTTACATTCCAAAATTTCAATTGTAATGTTGGACAAACAACTCATACCTTCAGCAGAATCAATTTACGATGCGAGACTTCCTTTTCCCTTTCTTTCTCTCAACAAACCCTCGTGACGAATCAATCAACACCATCTTCTGAATCGTTTTTATTTTTTGCGTACTTAAATATCTTGTATTTTGCTAACTGACGTGGAACGCTCAAGAAAAGCAATCAAACATCTCACAAAAACACGGTACTGAGGGGAAGGCACGTAATAAAATAAAATGTTATTACCTCTGATACCGCTTCAGCGCCCGAGAATGGACAACTTTTGGTTGGGTATCGGTGGGAACTTTTACCCAACGTTCAATGTATTATCAATCGCCTAGACTGATGACCCGGCTCGTGTCCGGCTGCGGCCCTTCTGCCGGTCCACGAGTTGTGAAACATTGTAGGTAATTCCGGTTGTTGCAATATTTTTTATGCAACGCGACGAGCTCGTAAATTTGCTCACCCGAAGGCAAAAGGCAGTTGGCGATGGTTAATTGATCGGTGGACGTTTATAGATATTCACCTCATGAGTGATTGATGATCATCGCCGGCCAACTTCTCGCTGCTCAGTTTCAATCGAAGTCTCCGCCGAAATACCCCAGATTCGCTGGCTCGAGACGACTATCCCCATTCGGGCCATAAATTACTCGCCACTCAGTTGCCGAAAAAAAGCAAAACACTCTCGCCGCTCGCGTAAACCGCTTAGAGTGGAATAGCTGATAATTTACCACTAATTTCAACCAATCATCACGGCTCAGACAAATCACTTCGCTACATGTCGTCGTCGTCTTCGTCGTCATCTACAAAAAAATATATATGGAAGGAATCCAAATGACGCAGATAAATTTTAACCGGAAAGCGGTCTGCATTTCCAAGAAACCTTGAGTCGCGTGAGCCGATCAATTCCGATCCCGAAGCTGATGACGACGCGACTGCAGCTGGCATCTATGCTGTATCATGTGCGTCGAGTGGTGTGTCGAGCGAGCATAGCTCAGAAATGGGTTTCTTCGATACTCGTTTGGGATGCAGATGAATGGGGGAACGGGCGCGTGTTTGGTCGGTGACTCATACGAATTTTGATGCATTGGATCACCCCTGAAGGTATGAGTAAGGTGGTGAGAGTGATTTGTAGGACGATGCTGGTAGGCTGATTAAATAACTGCAAGGAAGTGTATCCAGCGTTGGAAAAGTTCGCTATATTTCACGATGTTCACCAAGAGTGCATGGTAAGTTTTCGCGTTTTTTTTTTTGACATAGGACTACGTCTTTGATTTCTATATGGGGGTACACTTTGTGAAAACCGAAAATGGAACATGTAACAAATTAAGAAAGATTTTGAACGTTAATAACTCGACAGCCCCTGGTCCAATTTCAATAACTTTATCACCAATCGATCAGAAATATGGCTACGCATCGATAACAATGCTGCCGAATGTTGATGTTCATCAAGAAACTATTGAAAAACTGGTAAATGTCCAGCATATGCTGCTTCCCCAGCACAGTCGTCAGAGAGTAGTAAGTAGACGAAACAAGTCGAAGTGGCATTCGCCTCCGATCTTTGGGCGCGATGGAGGATGGAATTGCGTAATATTTTGCACACTCATCGCCATACTCAGAACCACACGCTTCCAACGACCACACCACTGTGTGGTGGTGTTCGGTCGTCGAAATTAGTAGCAGTAGTAGCAGTGCTTTCGGCGTGTGGCGTTGAAAATTGTTCTCCAGTAACAACGAAAGCGAGCTGCAGAGCCCACATAAGCAACCATCAAAGGAGGAAAAACCATCAACCATCACTACAAAACGGTCCTTTTCAGGGCCACCAAAAATTTGTTAAAGAGTATTATTTGGACATTGGTCAAGGTCATCAGTTCCCGCAAGCAGCTAGCTATCAAGGCTCAACCTGTCTATAGAAGGTGTGGAATTGTAGGCCTGAATATATTGGTGCAATTAGTTTTTGCTCGGCTTCCATTCCGCACGATTCGTTTCTTTCGTTTAATCAATCACCCCTGTAGTGACGTCAAAAAAAATTGTTTCGATCGGCGCTTACATATGAAATTTAATGTGGATTATAGAATTTTTTGTGTGTTACCAAAATTTATGAATGGTTTGCCACTAAATGTTGAGATAATTTTGACGTTATTAACTACAACTTTTGCTCATAACTAAAATCTTTATAAGTTTATGCATCACGAATTAGAGTAGGCCAAACTTGGTACTGTTTTTTAGTGAATGTAAAACACATTCACTAAAAAACAGTAGTGACTTCTGTTTGCTCTGGTTCGTCATGCATAAGAGATACGGATTTAAGTTGTTCACAAAAGTTGTAGATAATAGCAAAACCTACAAAAGCTGAATACATCATTTTTGTTGATGAAAAAAGTTAGGGGCAAATGAATGTAAATGAATGCACAAAATGAATGCAAATGATTTTCCATGCCTGTGCAGGACTAGTTCTTAAATTGTAATGAAGATAATTTCGAGAATGCTATAATGACAATTTCATGGGATCACCAGAGGGAATCATAAAGGGTGATACGGTCAAAATTTGGTAAAGGGAAAACGCGTGTAAATCGGTGAAATCGTTTATTTAAAAAATCAAATTAAATTTCTTTTTCAAGTTCAATTAGTATAAAATTTAGGAAAAATATTCAGTTAGGCTTCCGCTTTTCCAAATCCGAATTGCCGGGCCTTACGCTTGACCCCTGCCATCAGATTTTGTACAGCCACCTTGTCCACCTTCTTCGCCGCAGAAAGCCAGTTTGCCTTGAAACTGCTGCTCGCCCTTAGCAGTTTTTTTGGTCTTCTTTAGGTTCCGCTTGACAATAGCCCAGTATTTCTCAATTGGGCGGAGCTCTGGCGTGTTGGGAGGGTTCTTGTCCTTGGGAACCACCTGCACGTTGTTGGCGGCGTACCACTCCATGGCCTTTTTACCGTAATGGCAAGATGCCAAATCCGGCCAAAACAGTACGGAACAACCGTGTTTCTTCAGGAAAGGCAGCAGACGTTTATTCAAACACTCTTTCACGTAAATTTCTTGGTTGACAGTCCCGGAAGCTATGAAAATGCTGCTTTTCAAGCCACAGGTACAGATGGCTTGCCAAACCAGATATTTCTTTGCGAACTTTGACAGTTTCATGTGCTTGAAAACATCTGCTACCTTTCCCCTTCCTTTTGCCGTATAAAACTCCTGTCCCGGAAGCTGCTTGTAGTCGGCTTTGACGTAGGTTTCGTCGTCCATTACCACGCAGTCAAACTTCGTCAGCATCGTCGTGTACAGCCTCCGGGATCGCGCTTTGGCCGTCGTATTTTGTTTATCATCGCGATTTGGAGTCACTACCTTCTTGTAAGTCGATAGTCCGGCTCGTTTTTTGGCTCGATGCACGGTTGTAGACGATACACCCAGCTTATTTGCGGCATCTCGGAGAGAGAGGTTAGGGTTTCGCTTGAAACTACCGGCAACTCTCTTTGTCGTCTCAGTGACTTCCGGTTTTCGATTTCCCCCCGATCCAGACTTCCTGGCTGTCGACAAACGTTCCCCAAACACTTTAATTACATTTGTAACGGTTGATTTGGCAACTTTTAGCGATTTTGCCAACTTTGCGTGCGAGTAGCTCGGATTTTCGCGATGCGCGAGCAAAATTTTGATACGCTGCTCTTCTTGCTTGGACGGCATTTTGACAACTGAAGAGTGAATTCCAAAATCAAAATAGGAGCAACATTCTACACACACACACCTTCAAAATGAGGGGTGTTCAGGTTTTTTAAATGCAAAATTGAAAGAAATACGTCAAGTTGATATTGACCAAATTTTGACCGTATCACCCTTTAATCACCCCGTTTACAATATAAAACTGATGTTAAGAATATGGATAATAATTAAGAAAATAAATATATTTAAAAGTTATTATCGAATTCCCAGCTATTTTACGGTTGTTTTCGATTCCCGATTAGCTCTCGGTTTTTCAGAATCAGTGGACTCTATGAATATTTGAATGGATCCACTATTTCGTCATTTGTGACCAATCTATTCACGAGTTTCGGTTGATATCGACTTCTGATGACATCAACGATGAAGCTCAGCGAGAGATACGAGATCCAGTTGTGCACGAATTATATACCGCAAGCATCTGTTAATGAGGATCTGCAACTTTCGAGTCTTCTTGATGGCGTACACTGAGGCAAATAGACTTAAGAATTTTATAAGGCTCAAAATGTGCACAACACATATGCATTTCATAAGCGTGACTTATGAATGATTTTCGGGTAACAGGAGGTAGCTTTTATACGCCTTTAACTATTCCATATTTCCAAGTGTTGAAAGAAGAATGGTCAACATACGAGCCCAGTAATCTCAACGTCCATGGTTCGGATCCAGTCTGCTCCGATTTATTATTTTTTGTTAACATTATTTTCCATAAGGCAAATCAACGAAATTCATACTTTCTAAAATTCACAAGTGTTTCTTATGGAATTACGTTCCATAAGAACGTTATTTACGTTTTTTTGCCTACGTGTATAAGAGCATAGATTTGGTGTTGAAAATCAATATTCGAATTTGGGAGCAAATTGCTACACAATTGTTTTCCTTGATTTGTTTTCCGTCGATCTTGTTTTCCTTCCTGAGAACTAATGCTACCGACGCCAGGGAGGCAGCTTACACACCTGGCTCCTACCTATCAACCCATCTCAACCCAATTCATGGACCGGGGACCAACGGCTTTACTCCACTGATCCGAGATTTTATGCCTCAGAAAATTCCACCAACGCCGACTGGGATTGAACCCAGGCCCTTTGGGGTGAGAAGCAATCACGCTTGCCTCTACACCACCGGTGCCACTGATTGCTGCATATTGCCAATTAAAAAAAAAATGTTTTGAAGTCTATTGATATAATAAATGAGCAAATAAATGTTTTTTTCATATTGGGTCTATCTTATAGGGATTTCAGAAACAAATGAACGCTTGAAGTATAAATCACGTTTAAATCCTTCGTGGGTACTATACATTCACAATTCTGTCGAAGAAACGATAATAGTGCGTTGACTTCCATTTCCACTCAGTTTCTCCAACATCCGAAACCAATCAAACTCATAAAAAGTTTAAACCATAAAAACACACCGTACTTCTGCGATTGCCAGAGAAAAGGTTTATCCCTCCATCCATCCATCCGTCCTACCTAGGTCTGCTTTACGATTTTCTTCCTGTCCATCATCGCTTTGGCAACCTGTCGCCACCGGCTGGCACTTATCCATCCATAAGCGATCATCATAAAAAAAAACCCATAACAAGCTTAGAACCGCAATTTGTGGTCAACCATCGTAGACAACGAACGCAACAACGTTGATCGATCGTCACATGAGACAAAAAAAAAAACAAAAAAGGATCTGCCGTTGCAGCCCGCACGACAAGGCGCAGATAAGATAAAGTCACTTTCTTTTGCGACAAGAACCTAGTTCCGTGAGCAGCAGGGAACCTTGACGGAGCGAGCGAGGGTGGACAGACCATATCGCATTAAAAATGACATCGTTTAGAGCTGCCTTGCGCTGAGCTTAAGCGGAAAGATTATTTATGGCTCTGTCGGAATCTGTTTGATATTTGCTGTTGCCGTTTGCCGATGCATTCTGGAAGAGGATCGGTCGTCGGACACGGTGGTGACTCGAAAAGGAAGTTTACCGACTGAGATGAAGAAGCATTAATCTATTCTGGAGCTATTATTAATGCAAACAAATAAAGAGGCTGGCTCTCAAGTGGCTGCACAGCCCCGGAGATGTCAAGGTGAATGCGGGGAAAAATATGATAAGAATGAGCTAGGGCAGGGTTGTAGCTGGCTCAGCAGATTTCCACCCTGGCAGCATCTGTCATGCCGCTAAAACGCCATCTCAAGAATGATCAACTCCCAAGTGGGGGAAAAAAGCTCAATTGAATGTCTTCAGCGGCGTCCAACGATGATGGCGATGCCGACGATGTGGACTTGGTTATTACATGGGTGGTAAACGAGCGAAAGCGGATTATGATTGGAAATGAAACCGAAAGCTCTCTGTCGGTGCAGTCTTGCAAGTGCATCCTACTCTGAAGAGAGATGAATATTTTGCAGACGGGGAAAAGAAGCTGAGGATTAAATCAGAACTTGAGAAAGCTGATTGGAATGTGTACGAGTGTCGGCGGCCGCGAGCTTGAGGTTCAATGTCAGCCAGCGAGAGATGCAGTGCAAGTGCAGCAGTGGCCCATTCCCAAGAACCCGAGATACTTATCGGATAAATACTATGTTGATTGTTTTCAGCCGGCGCATTTACCATCATAGAATCGGTTTATGGTTTTATTGTTTGTGATTAAAATAGCTTTTCTAAGTGCATCGTTGGATGAAATAAGACAGAAATCGTGCACTTGAATCGTGGCGGCTGGGTGAAGTGATTGCTTGTTGTCATAATGCGCTTCGCTTGCTGATGGGAAACTGATCATATCCTGAGACCGTTTGGTGGATCTCCTCTAGCTCAAGCTCAAGTTCATCGGTGAACGAACGGGCAGCTTTAATAGGTTTTTAGTTTTTGGACTGACGCAAGCGTTAAACGAGCTGTTCCTAGAAATCATAATCAGAAGTATTGTAGCCTCTTAGAGCTTGGAATGCTAATTAAAATGCGCGAATTTGAGTTTTTAATCGTTTTGAGACAAAGTGCTTGCTTGCGACCAAAGTTTGTGGAACGATAATGAGCTCTGTGCCAATTGGTCAAATTGGCATCATTTATGTCATACCCCATGCAAACCTTGTGTAATTTCTCGTAATGGGCAATTATTTGAATCATTGGTGGAACTCGGCCATTTGCGGTCTTGCCTCATTTTTCAATTAATCGCAGCACGAAAACGTAAGAAGAGATCAATATGAAATAAATAACAGTTAAGTGTTATTTTAGAAAATGTTATTCAAGAAGTCCTCTGGGATACAAGATTTCGATAATCACTAAACATTCACTCGGTGATAACTTGCCTCAAGTAATAGTTTGGTAAAGGAGAAGTTGGCGCCACCTTTGATTCAATACTCTATTTTCAGAGAAAATTTATGTTTAGCATGCCTTCTTCAACGGTTTCCCCGGAAATTTAACTATCTTCCTATAAATTGGATATCGTGATTTTTGGTATAATTTGGCATAACTTTCATGCCTTCTATTTACGTGCGTTTTATGGAATTTGATGAAAACCCGACATCAAATTTAATGTGCTGAAACAGTTTGCCCTACCTAGTTGATCTAGTTATCAATTCTAGTTGATCAATCATAGGTAGTGGAAACTACTCTGGCATAAGAGGTTCGACAAATTTAAAGGATAATTTTCTTGTTTAGTTATCGAAAGTCAACGAATGAACGCCATTTTTTTCTCTAAGCAATTTGATTTTTTTCGGAACAATTAATATCGGGGAGTTAGAAGATGAAACTGAAGGTTCAATAATTTCTTCATGTAACATCTTCTGAACTCGCCTTTCTGTTTCTTCTCCTTGGGAATGAATAGTCTTATAGTTTGGTATATACACAGGAACATTGACATTTAAATTAATGTTCTTTGTAGTTAGCTTTTCATCTTCCAAATTAAAAATGTATTCAAAATTTATCATTAATGTTTCTAGCTATTTCTTTGCATATGAGGAAATATGCTTCATATCGATTTTATTTAATATTTTTTCAGGCCTTTTTTCATTATCTTTGGAGTAACTTTTATGTGAAACCAAATGGAAGTTTCGAAGTGGTTCCATCTTAGGTTTAAACTCAGAATGTCAGGTATACGTGTTTGTCGGTAGTATTGATGAATTTAATAATTGGTTGCTTTGCAGATACGATTGTATTCGCACAGAAAACTCCTAGTTGAATTTCCTGTGATTGTAAAACCATATCCTCATTTAATCCTAAATTTGGTACACATCGACCTACTTCGTACCTAGCTGGTAGAAATAGCGTTTGCTTGAAATTATCCTCTATGGGGATTGAAATTTCGTTTTGGTCAACTGTGAATGTAAGTGACCGTGGTTCAACATCTATTTTACACCTATATTGCGTCAAAAAAGTCTCTTCCTATTATTTCGTCTGTAGGAATCGGGAAGTCATTACCAACAATGTGAAATTTGTGTTCAACTGCAAAATTTTAATTTTAAAATTTGTGCAGGCAGTACTTGGGAGTGTATTCCGTCATGTCCAATTCCTGAAATAATGTATTTTTCGTCAGGGTAATAAATTTGTGTAGGTTTTAGTTTCTTTGCCTTGAGAATAGATAAATCTGATCCCGTGTCTGCTGACTCGCTGACATTGGAAACCTTTCTTGTTACGCGAACAACCTCGGCCCACACAGGAAGGGTGGATAGAGGACGAAGGTGCTGTAGCTTTAGTAACGAGTGGCAAACATATGGGTCGCTTAAAGTTGCATAATTGGCTTATTGCCCGAGCGATGGCTCGGTGCCTGGAGTGGATAATTAATTAGACTGGTTCACTTTGGTTATGGTTTTTTTTAACAGTGTGGGAATGGTATACTACAATAATGCGATAGAATCTATTCCCTGGATATCACTGGTAGGAAACACTTAACACAGTTATTTAATAATTTTAGTAAAAAAAATACCGGTTTAACCGGATTATATCAGTGTTTATTTTCTACGTTTTCTACTCCTCATGCGCTAAAAAAACAATGCTCAGACTTCTATCCAAAGGAGCTCAGATTCCGGTCAGTATGCAAAAACGGTTGCCAGTAGGTCACTGAGCTCAAAAAAAAAACAATAAGCAACCAATATGACTCTACCAACAATTTATGTTTCAGATCGCCTTCTGCCTTGCCAATGAAAAGTTGACTGAATGATGTTTCTAGTTCACGTTTAAAAATGTATTTAAATACTATATAAAGCATCACCTAAATCACTGAAACACAAAACGATTGCAACAAACGAAATAGTCTGGACATCAGCAGTGCCTATAAAATACGTTAAAGTTATCACAAAGTCGTTAAACTGACCCTAAAGTCACCACCACTATTGCGTACGCCTAAAACCAGCACGATGTAAAGGTAATTCTGGCTACATTATGTGACTGTATTTGTTATTTATTGATTTATTTGATAAAGCTCAAACGAACTAACTTTACAGAGCCGAGGATTCTTGGTCACTATACTATACATCTTAAAACCATAGTCAAAAGGTACAACATAATAAACACTTCATCGTCCGCTATTCAAAAAGCCTCCTACATCAGAACTGGAGCCGCTTCCAGTGGTTTCATTGTATGGCAGTTACGCCAACGGGGGTCAGAGCGCTTCCATTGCAGCAATGGACGCAAAACGTGGTCAGCACTCACACACTCATCTCTAAACGGTTGCTTTCCAAAGTCGTCGACGCATCGACCGAAAGAACTGCTGAAGAAGAACAATGAGGAGGACCACACAATGGTTGCTGCGCGAGTAAACAGACGATCGCGTGGCACACATCTCACACAGTGGTCTGCTTTTGTCGACAGCCGAGTGAACACTGAATGCGACTGTATTTGGCCGTTAATAAATTCACTCAAAACTCCAAAATCATCTGAATACGTCAAATTTACCGTAAAAAGGTAGAATAAATCTAAAAAATAGTGAAATAAAAAAACCTGCCTTAAATTCCTTAAAACAGTTAGTGCACTTAAAAAATGATTACGCTATTCAATATAAAATTTGCTATAAATCACTTAGAAAAACATTGAAATCATTAAATGGTTTGGAAATTACAAACAATTTAAGGTATTTTTAAAGAATTTACAAACAAATAACTCATTCAGCTCCAAAAGCTCTTGTAGGCAGGGTGGCCACTGAGGAGTGAGACATTTCACCGAAGGTCATTTCGCCGAATGAGTAATTTCGCCGAAAAACCGAATAAGTGACCCTTTCTGCCTTATACGAGCCTTATCAGGACTTACAAACAGTGGTATGGTTATTTTTCAGCTGTATATAATCAAAAAGGTGAAATAACGTGCCTATGGTGTTACTTGGGTATGTAAATGTAATGCTTCCTTCTTTTGTAAAATGAGCAGTTCTTTTGAATTGTACTGATTTCAGAAAATTTCAAATAATCAATGTTTTACATTTGTGCAAATGTTTCCTTCTTTTAATCATGAACAATTCTTTCAAGTTGTGCTAGTTTCAGAAATTTTTAAATAACTAATATCTTTGATTAACAGGAATGCTTCCTTCTTTTAAACATGAGCAGTTCTTTCGAGTTGTAAAACTCGGCGGAATTTCCTTGGGTGAAATGTTCTTCAGCGAAACGTCCTTCGACGAAAAGTCCTTCGGCGAAACGTCTTTCGGCAAAACGTCCTTCGGCGAAATGTCCTTCGGCAAAACGTTCTTCGGCGAAATGACACAGTCCCGGTCACTGGATTTAAGAAATTAAATTCCCATTTTTTACCGGATTTTCCCGGTTGCCTCTCATAGTATCAAGGTTTTATATTAGCTACATATAAAAAATGAATGCTCAAAAAGACTACAAAATTGCGTCAAATTGTCATGTTTCATAATTTCAATAAATTGATCCAAAATGTCTCGGAATTTTAAAATTTTTCTTAATAAAATGTATTTTTTTTTCGTGGATCTTTGCACCGAATGATATATTGAACTTCGATTTTTTTTAAACTTAAGACATGGAATAACAAAGGAATGTTTAAATGAGATATTTATCGAAGATTACATTTTGAAAATTTTAGGATTTTGAGAAAGGAGCAGTTTGCCACATTCTTGAGCTCTAAAATAAAGTTAAAAAAAAAATCTTGAGCTTTTCGAAATCTCTTACACAACATAATTAAAAATACCAAATATGGCGTTATTGTTAAGAAAAATCATTGCCTTTACAAAATTTTAAGATATTCTAGAGATAATTCAAAAGAATTCTCTTAGATGAACTAACCGGTTGCCTAAAAATATGTATAAAATTCTGTATACATAAAATATAAAAAATCTATAGAATTCTGTGGAAAGATTCAAGACGATCTTGAGAAGTATTTTGAAAAAATTGCAAGGAGAAACAAAGATAAATTCCAAGGACCAGTGATGCAAAATATCATGACACTTTTTTTACTTTTTTTTTTTACATAAAATTTAGTTTATTTCTGTTGATTTTGTTCAAAACTAATTGCATAGGAATTAATTACATTTCAACTTGCAGATAAAAATCTAGTTCGCCTACGTCTACTACATTATCACAATTCATGACAAAGGTGACATAATTAATACAAAGTTTTAATATTTCATTTTTTTGTCTTCTGCCTACACTTCCCAAAACTGGGTGCATGAGTTCATCGAAAGAGAGCCTCCTCTGGCTGCCTAGGTATGTCGTCAATATGCTCTGCAAATGCGTCCACGCCGCAGTCACTCGTGGACACTCACTCAGCTTGTGTTTCAGTGTTTCTGTGGCTGCATTGCAGTGTATGCACTGTTGACTATCCGCGCGCTGAATGGTGTGCCACAACTGTCGGTGCTCGAGTTTTTCGTTCACAAGTAGGTACCAGTTACTACGCTGGGTTGATGACAGCATCCTACTTCCGATGTTGAGCCACACGCGTCTCCAATTCACTGTAGGGTGGCGTATTTCTACTCTCGGTTGGTTCGTTTGGCCGAGGTAAAAACTATGAATTTGATCGGAGGAAGGGTTTTGTTGGATTTGAGGTGGCAAACGAGGGTAAGTTTGCAGGATTGTTTTGAGGCAAGGAAGATCTGCAGGGGGTGGGTGAGGATTTGTACGGGTGAGGAAGGAATTGTAAAAGGGAATGGAACCGATCTCCTGGAGATGGCGGTTTATCAGCAATGCTTTGGATTTCAGCGCCGGCAGCTGCAGCTTTAGTCCTCCTTGATCGCGTGGTCTAGCCAGTTGTTGGATTGGTACACGCGCTGGCTGTCTTCTCCACAAAAATGTCCCCATGGTGGCGGTTATTTTGGCCATGTGTACACAGTATAGCGGCAATACGGATGACAAGTACCAAATCTTGGCCGTGATGAACGTGTTAAGGAGAATCACCTTTTGATGAAGGGTCAGCGTGCGCAGTGAATGTAGCCACACTTGATGCGCTATTTTCCCCACCAGCATGTCCCAGTTTAGGGTGATCATGAGCCGTATAGAATTGGCAAAGATCACACCCAGTATTTTGATCTTATTTTCGGTCCTCATCCAGTTTGCTTGAATCGGATTCCCATTGATGAAGCCGACATCAATGGACGTCGTCTTGTGAAGATTGAGTACCGCTCCAGACACTCTCCCGAAACGATCAAATAATTCACGCATTGCTTCGATTTTGCTCGCCGATGTGGTGATGACACTAATATCATCCGCATATGCCACGAGCAAGTCGGTGTCGCACACTCGCTCGAGGGACTCAACTAGTGGGTGTAAATACAACACAAACAAATGCATCGAAATGGGATCCCCTTGCCTCACTGATCGCTGTATGGGGAACGATGTCGTCAGGTGCCCGTTTATCAACAGGCGGGAAGAGGATAGAGCTGAAATCCGCGAGAGCAAGTCCACGAGCCGGTTGTTAATGCCGAGGGAGCGCATATTCTCGAAGAGGAATGAGTGCCTCACCCGATCGAACGCGTGGTCCAGATCGAAAGAGATTAATTTTCCAACCTGTTTACGAGCCGTCAGTTGAGCGATCCTGTCCTTCAAAGCCAGCGTGGCCTGAAAGATGTTGTTGTGTGCGTTCGAACACTTTTGAGCGTTGCTCAGTATTCGGTGTGTTGTCATAACATTTTCTAGGCGCGCCTTCAGTATACGGGAGAGCAGCTTGTAGTCGAAGTTGAGAAGCGAGATGGGGCGGTAAGAGCCAACAGTGTTACCGGATCCCCTCTTCTTCACTAGAACGATGACACCGTCAACAAATTCCGATGGAAAATTTGACGATAGCGCCTCGTTTAGCAGCAGATTGAGCTCGCGATGAATGACGTTGAATGTTCGAAGGTAAAATTCTTTCGGAATTCCGTCTGGCCCTGGTGACTTTTTGGATGCGCTGGATTTAATCGCAGTCCATATGTCCGCCGTAGTAATTGTGTCCATACATGCCTCGTTCGAAACATCGTTTTCTGGAACAATCTGGTCGCACTGAAAATCCTCGGGCTGAGCTGCATCTCCGCCTGGCTCCGAATATAAGTCGGCGAAATATCGATGTACGTGATCTTGAATGGATTGTGAGTTGTCCAGGATCTCACCTTGTTCGCCATCCAGTCGTGCTATCGTTGTTCTTTTCCTTCTCCTTTCGCCAAGCTGGAACACGGAGAGCGGTTCTCCTGCTACGATTTGCTCGTGTATACGTACAAAGGCTTGCGTGAAACCTCTCTGTAGAGCGAGCATCTTTCCCTTGAGTCGGTTGATGGTTGCTAGCATTGCCGGATTTTGGTAGTAGCCGTCGTAGGCCCGTCGCAGCTGGTCGTGAAGCGACTGCTGCGCATGATGAAATTCGTCGTATGCTTCTTTGGATTTCCAGCGGAAAAAACTAGCAATTTTTGGCTTACCACACGCCAGCCACCACTCCATCCAGCTTCGGTAATTGCGTCTTTGGCGAGTCCAAAACTGCCATCGTGTCTGGAGCTCCGCCACGTTTTCGTCGGTGAGAAGATGGGGACGAAGTGCCCAAAACCCGCGCCCTTGTGCTTGCCCGAGATGTGGCAAACACACTCGCAGTGTAACAGCCATGTGATCCGTGAATGAACACACGTGAGTATTAACAGTGCGCAGCTGTTCACACAGTCCACTGTTTACATATATGCGATCTAGTCTGGAAGAAGAGTTTGCAGAAATATAGGTGTGACCAGAGTCTCTCGGGCGCAGCTTTAGCCACACGTCGTGAAGCTGCAATTGTTGAATTGTGGCTTGGAGTGACGGACTCATATTGTATCCTGTTGCGTCGCACTGCCGCAGAACACAATTGAAGTCACCTGCGAGAATTACGTTTTCGGTGTGGTGACGGAGGTAGTAGGCGATCGTGTTATTGAAAAATCTCTCTCTCTGGGCGCGGCGTGCTGTTCCAGATGGAGCGTAAACACAGCAAAGTGTGGTATCGTGGACGCGCACTGCAACAAGGCGTCCATCCAGGCTCCTCTCCACATGCGAGAACTGTATGTGTTCTTTCAGTGCGATGGCGGTGCCTCGTCTCGTGTGGTCAACGTTGGCAATTACGTTGAAACCAGGCAGAGTGAGCTGCTCGTTTTCCATCTCCTGGAGAAAAACGATATCGAGCTCCATCGTTCGGACAAACGTTCGAAGTGCGTTTATTTTAGTTGTATTCGTGATGGTGTTCACGTTTACCGTTGCGATGTTATAGCTGGTGAAGAGGATGTTTTAATGGTGGGGGTCTTTGTCGTGCGAGTTGTTGCCATCATCGCAGCGCATTTTTTTGCTCGTCAGCCTTCGTGAGCGCCTACTGGACGTTGACGAATCGGTCTCGTTGCCGTCGCTTTTTGGATGCGAAGCTGATTTGCGGGCAACTTTCGTCCATGTACTGTTGTCATCTTCTTCCTGCTGCACGTCTGCTGGTTTCAGAAAGTCGTCGAAATCGACATCGATCGGCTCTGTACCAGCAGAAGGGCTCGTGGTATCACTTGGGCACGATTGTACATCTGTTAGTGTTGGCTGTTTTTGACCTCCCTGCTTCGGTGCAGCACCAAGTGGCTTCGGGGCATGTGGCTTTGGAACAACTGGCTTTGGGGCGAGCGGCTTCAGGGCGGGTGGCTTCGGGGCGGGTGGCTTTGGAGCTAGTGGGTTTGGGACGATTGGTTTCGGCTTGTTTTTTAGTGCGTCCGCATACGAGGAGCCGGTTGCTGCCAGTTTTTGGATCAGCAGTTTTTTGTTCTGCACACACGAGATACCGTTGTGGATATACTCGCAGCAGTACCGGCAGGTTTGCTGCTGGCCGTAGTACGACACGAGTGTCGTTTCTCCGTCAATTGTGACGTAGGATGCTATGCCCTTTTTAATAGTCATCCGAGCGATCCGGACCCCGGTCGCCAGACCAGGAAAAAAATGTTTCTCGTCTGCTAGCTCCTCTCGGATTGAGAGTACCTCCCCGTACGCGCCTAGAAACTTGGCAATTTTATCGTTCGTGACAGCTTCGGACAGATTAAAGAGCCTCACCACTTCCGCTCCATCCTCCATCATCAGACGTAGTTTGTACACTTGCCCGTCGATCCTCAGCTCGTGCATGTTGTCGTTTCCCTCGACGACTTTTTGTGCCACTTCGAGGCAAGCGGCTTTAACGAAGGCAACTCCGGTGTTGCGGCAGTATTGAATACGTAGGACTTCCTCACGTTTCATGCCGAGCGTCGCACCGACGAACTGGTGGACCTCCTCGGACGATGGCTTCTTCGGCACATTCGCATAGTCGATGCGAAATGTGTTTTCGCGGCGTTTTATCGCGGACATTTGCACGCGGTAGCATCCACACGCGACGCGAAACTAACAGTGATCACTCACTCACTCACTTTCGTATTAGGAATCGCTCGAAAAATAGTCGGCAAGAAGCTTCCGTAGACGATAACGACACATGCGTCTGTTCGGCTCGGAAGTTGAGCGCTAACTGCTCACGTGACACTCGTCTTCGCATCAACCGACTATCGCTGACAGAACGTTTTGTCACACAGTGAGAGGTAGAGCCATGGCAAACAACAATCGCCAGTAATGGTCGCTGCTCACAAGCAAAACGTTGCACTCGCTGCTGATGATGAAAAGCACAACGAAAACAGTGAAGACATCTGGAGTACGATCATGAGAAAAACCGAAATGACAGAGGAAAATGAAAACAATGCCTACGAATTCCAAGTTCATCTCGGCAGGCGCGACTGTGTGAGTTACAAACAAAGCAGGCAACATGAAACGGAAGCTGTTGGGTTCACTCACCAACACACTCAAATAAGCAAGTAAAGCAGCAACTGCTTCAAAACGAGCACAGATGAGTGTCGTGATTGTCGGGAATGACCAGATCAGTGACGGATCACCACAACAGAAGACGACATTCACCAGTTGCTTTTTACTTCTTTCGTCAACTTGATGGATGGTCATGGAGAGAGCTTCGATGAGCACATTGATAGGAATGTACAAAGCGTTATTACCATCAGCTGTTTGATGATCGTGATTATGATAGGTCGCAACTCTGCCAAGGACGTTCTGAAGGCGGGATTGTGAGGAGAATGACAGGGAAATCTGGAGCAATTCATAGGGATTGTTGAGCAAATTTCCAAATAATTCGTAATTTAAGGAAGATTTAGGAAAATGTTCCAAAAGAATTTCGAGAAGAATTCTATGGGAATAGAATTTCCAGAATAGTTCCAAGGAAATTCAAAGAGATTTTCTTAAAAAAAACTTTGAAAAGAATCACAATTGATATCTGATAAACAATCCCATGCAATTATAGTGTGAATTGCAAGGTAATTACTTTAGAAAACCTCGAGTGAATTCCAATTATATAATCGTGAGATTAATTCCTAAATAGTTCTGAGAAGAATTACTAGAAAATTTCAAGGTAAACTTTGTAAGAATTCTGAGAAGAATTCGAAAGTAAGTAATGGAGAAGTTTTCTAGTATCTGTGACGTGAAAAGTTCTCAAGGTTCTAGAACATTCAAAGTTATTCAATCTACCGGGCATAGAGCAACAAACAAGTATTGAAATATCGAAGCTAATCAAAACTCAGGTGCATGAGGCTTGGAGGATTATAATGTGAATCATTTAGAAAAATGTTAAGATCTCTAATTTGACACATTAATGAAACTCTTGGACATTGCTAGTTTTTCGCATCTCGTGCTAGGGGAAAGGTAATAATTCAGAGCTTGAAGAAACATTCAAAATATCGGACTTTTTTTAATTCAGGCAAAATCAAACGAATTTTAAGGTCGAAGTCCCGGTTATTTCCCGGTTTATTTGACTCCCGCTCTTTTCGACTCCCGCTTTTTTCTCGGATCTTCTGGTTTTCCCGATTCAGCGGCCTTTTTTCTCCTAGATTTGTTTTCCGTCGATCTTGTGCGATGATCGATTCTCTTCACCGATAGTCTCTTTGCATTACTACCGTCAAGTGATGAAATTTTCAGGATTTTTTTTCTTTTCAATGCAATATAGTAAAAAATTCTTTTGATAAGCAAATGGAACATCAAACCGAGTCATTTAAAAAAGAGAAAATCGTTGAAGATAATCGATCATTGCAGTTAGCCCTTATCATTCTTAAAGCAAGAAATAAACATGCCATGTAAAATTAAGTGCTCCGAGACTGAAAAAAGTTCGATTTTGTTGAATTTTGCGATTGATATGACTCAATTTTGTGTCAACAGATTCATCATGTTTGCAAGCATCAGAAGAGATAGCACTGCATTGTTTGATTTTTTTTTCTCCCGGATCAGAAATTTGTGGCATCGCGAGTGATAATTTTTAATTTCAGTTTATTTACACGCTGTAAGGAGCGTGAAAGAGCTCGGTTTGGTGTTGATGTTGGTTCCCTCGCAACTATTTTTGCAAAAAAATAAGTGTTTTAGACCGAAATTGATACCGAAAGTATATCAAAAGTTGCTTCTGAACGTGTTTGGCAGTTGGGTGTGGTGGAATTCGGGCATTCCCGGTTGATTTTCATTCGAAGACGACGGGTTTGCTTTAGCGAGAGTGACGTTTATTGGACCCGTTTCTTAACACGGGTGTGTTTTTTGAAACCAGCGGTGTGTAAGTGTGCTTGTGATTTTCATTGCCTACCGGGAGGCCGGTTCACCGTGTTCGGATGTTACGCTTTCGGCGTGTAGTTCTATCGAGAGTCTCGTCACCGTGTGCGAGTTTGAACACTGTCCGGTTGGTAAATTAGCTGGGGAAAGTGATAATGTGTCCGCCGCGAGTTTTGGTGGTGATTGGGTGGCCGACGTTGCCGTGAATCACCACTTTACGGCTTGCAAAAGTGCTCGTCTGCTGGTCTCTCGCCAGTGTTGGAGATTGTGAGCAAGCTGAAGGATGCCTCGCTGGATACGCCCAAGACTGGACGGGCGGTAGCTGGTGGTCGTGAACGGTTCCTGGGGAAAGCACTAGACGCGAAGCTCCTCCCAGATGACCATGGCAATGCAGGAAATATTACAACAAAGGTAATTGCTATTAAATATTTTTGCAAATAGTGACAGATAGCAGACATGAAGCTCAAGTGGAGGTGCCGGGCAAAGGTGTTATATCCTAGACAAATGGTAAGTTACAAATTCGCTGTTGTCGTTGTCGTAGGTGCCGTCGTATTCGCCGTCGTAGTCACTGTCGTAATTGCCGTCGTATTTAGTCGCCGTAGGCAGTACCGTAAGTATATTTAAAATTAACCATCAACCGCTGAAACTATATGAATTATCGCTTATTTCTGTTGTTCATTACATACCAAGTGAAATTCGAGAACGTAATTTTATTTGAATAGCTTGTTTAACCAGGGCTTAAACAATCGTCATGTTGGTCACAGCTTGTTATGATTGCCTGAACCATGCGTAATGAGCAAATCGAAACATTGAACCAGGTTTGCTTCCACTCACTTGCTATAAATAATTGTTTTTTCGGAATTATGAAATCATTAGACATTATAATAATAGTTAGTAGTTGTAAGTCACAAGATAAGGTTGTAAACTAGGTGTTTGACACATAAAACCTGTCATTATTGCTGTCAGTGCGTCACAGTCAGCGATTTTACGATTCGTGAGCGCTCACTCTGAGTGAACGCTCACGAGTCATAAATTCGCTGATTATGACGCATTGAAAGCGAAATTGACAGGTTTTATGTGTCAAATACATTACTTCGAATCTCTTCTTGTTTCTGACAAGTACAAACTTTCATAATAGCATCTAATGATTCCATAATTCCGAAAAACATTTTTTATAGCGAAGTGAGTGGAAGTAACCCTGCATTGAACGTAGCTTTTAGTTTAAGGATTTGAAAGATCGTTGGCTGCAGTGGCTTGCTTACTGAGCAGAGAAACGCGGTCCTAGGTCCTTTCATATTAAAAATGTATGGTAAGATCGCTTGTTTATCGTGTATTTTGTAAAACTTTTCATTGTCGTCGGTGCCGGGTTTGAATAGTTATAACAACTCGAGTTACGGTTTAATGTGAGATGAGAAACTCGGTGGCCTTAGAGTTTTTGTTTACTGAGTAGCACATCATGAGTCTTATCTCAAGCCCATCCGCATTCAAGATGCGTCAATCGTTTTATTTGTTAACATGACTACATGGCAATAACAGCAACTCGATGATTAAAAAGGAGCTCGTATGCCTAGAGGCAAACGTTTTTGCTTGCTGAGCAGAAGACCGTGGGTTCAATCCCAAGCTACTTCGCGTTATATGATCGTTAGGACATCAATTCAGCTTATCGTTTACCAAAACGAACCCTGCTGCAAACCCAACCCTCTTACCTAATATCCCAGTGATTACTCGTAGAAGTGCAGAGGTGTTCTCGGCTTCCATAAAAGCGAGTGTCACGTCAACACATTTCTACCCCTTCCTTTCTTGACCTGTGTTCGGGCGCGGCCGGCGCTGGTATTTCCTAGTTTGAGATCACCAGTTTTTACACATTGAGGATGATTGCTAGTCCCAAGCATCGTCTATTGGCTTTCTGTGTAATAAAAGCTGGTCTGGCAATAACAGAGTAGCAACCGTGGGCGGTCAATCATGCTCATGCTGATATGACTCAATTTTGTGTCAATATTGACGCTCGTATGTGTCAGTCGCAGAGAACTTAAATTTACATAAATTTTTCTAAGTGTGTAAGATTATGCCAATATGAACAAAAACACGAAAAAGGACTGTCAATTGACTGTAATTCCTGTAAAAGTAATGAGATTCGATCAACCGCTTAACGGGTGTTCCTTCCAGACTGATTTAGATCTCTTCTCTAGGAGCATCTGGATCAGCTTTATATGTGGCACTATCGCTCTGAATATACAATAAAAGCGGTTTGATTTGCCTCATAATAGATTTTGGTCTGGACCATTTTCCGGAGGACAGTAGATGTTCTACATCTAAATAACACAATTCAGAAGCTCTGCCTTGGCCTTGGCATATTGAGCTATACAATCAAAATAACACTACATAGAACATCGACCTTTTAGGAGTCGTCGTCTTGTGGAAATATCGACTTATGGAGAGTTCGATAGATGGAAAAATAAAGGGACCGCTAAATCCATCGAGTTAAAGAAAAATTGAGTTGTTAAGAGTTGGCTGAAATTTCCTCAATTTCTCGATTCCCATGGGAGAAAGAATTTTCGTGGGAATCGTGGAAAACTGCTAATTTCCGTGCGCCTATAACTTGGCGGGGTTGGCAGAAATCAAAAAACGTCAAGTAACATTTGTTGCAATCTGATGCAGGAGCTACATGACTATGGATACATTTTTATGCTTAAAAATGCCTAAAAATATTGGCAAAGACTCGTTAATGAGACAAATAAAACTTCTCTCTTGATCCTATCCACATACCAAAACGAAACTCCACTAGCCGCGATTTTTTGACCCCACTAGTTTTAAGGCAGATTTAATGCAAGGATAGATGAATCCATTCCAACCAATCGCCAATAATCGAAATTTTTAAGCCAAGCTACAATCATCCACCATCCACTCCCCAAAACCTCCAATGATCTAACGCTTTTGGAATTCCCTGGAAACCTCCCCAAACTGATGCGATGAGTTGTCACGTGCCACATTTGGAAACGGCCATTCGAGTGCCGATTCCTCCACCGACCGGCTGGTTATTCACCAACTCTATTGATCCATCAAACTGTTGCTGCTGCTGCTGTTGTCGTCATCGCTCGCACCTTCGTCTAGTCAACAAGCGACACGATCGAATGAGTGGACGCGATTGTAATGTTTACTCCATCAGATCGGAGTAAACACCAATATGCGAAACGCATGGCTGAGGACCTACGATGGTGATGTAATTCCGCAAGAGCAACCAGCGCTTTTTGTACTCGCGAGCTGGGATACTAACCGGCGGAGAGTGAGAGGTCGACTCGATGGTGTCAGACATTTATTACGGCTTAATCCTATTAAAGCGAGTGTTTGATGGCTTTAAGTCAATTATCGTTTGCAGTTGAACTCCAGTCCCCACCACCAGTACCAGTACGGAGACCAGGTGACTTATTGTTGATCTTTGCTCTCCATCGCCTTCACCGGTGAGAACAGATGGTGTGAATGATCGGACAGGCGGAAAGACCTCGAAGTCCTTCATTCTTTCTCATCATCTCTCGAGGGAGGAAGCGTCGGGCTGCTCTCGATTGTTTTGCGGGTAATTTGTACCACCGACATTCCACTGCATTCCAAACAAGCTGAAAGGTTGCCACTTGCAGGTAGATTGCCCACACACACAGGCAAGTTCACCGTCAGGAAAGAGAATGAGAAGCATAAAAAGCGCAGTAATTGATAAAAATGAGGCTATAAAAGAAAGGGAAAAGAATTTGATCAATGAATCATGCCGCATTCTTGTGCATTCCATCGCATCGGATGCAACTGGAGCTGTCTGGGTCGTCGTGTTTGGTAAATTTAAGGATAGGTGTTCTTTGGAAACGTCACTGCGCTGGAAGCTCTCGTGTAACAGCAAAAAATGCACCATCTCCAATGACATAATTTCCCGTCGATGCAGTCAGCAAAATGACTCATCATTCCTCATTTCGTTGCACAACTCGTTTTTACTTTCATTACTCATCGGTTGACAGCGAAGGAGACAGCCGAAAAAAAAACAAAACTGCACATCTTTTCACTTTCAATCACTGACCATCTGGGCGAACTTTGGGCCTCCAAGGAAGATTCGTTCCGTCTTCAAATAATTAGTGAGAACGTGCGACTGCTAGTTCGCAGTATTGTTTGGACGCTTCGCACATTCCTGATGTTTGCCCATAAATTAGAGCTGAATGTTGTTGGCATGAAACGCACTCCTGACCAAGGTGGACTGGAAGGGGTGAATGGTCGGTGGATTTGGCACTGGCCAGAACAATTACACAAACAAACACCTTGGTGAAGGGGAATTTAGAATCATGACCGTTTCGACAAAAATAAAAAAGTTAGCAGGGGACTAAGAATGTAATTTTCTTTTCTTTTTCAGCGAGCAGGTAGTCAGTGGTGCCAGACCAATTTTAGTACAGGCATCAAGACCTGACGAAGATGATGTTTATCGGGTAGGGCGGTAAAGTAATAAGTACAGTATAACCATTTTATGGTATGTGCGGTTAGAGTGTTTTATTGCACCATTAAGAGTGGACCGCAAGCTAATGGTGGCGTGTTCCAGACCGAATGGTCAACGAATGTTTGCCTGTGTTATCATACCGTTTTGATCTAGCACAACGTGCACATTACGTCCCGTTTTTCAATAGATTTGTATGAACCAAATTGAGTTTTTATATTGAGGATGACTTCTTAATAGTGCATTTACCTTTCCATGCGTACCATTTGGTTTGATAAAGATTTAAAATGGTTACATTTTATTGGAAATACATAACTGCGACTTTATTCCTAATTCCTATTGCATTGAACCACAATTGGATTTCTTTCGAACATAGTTTGAAAATGTAATGTAGATATATGTTACTATGATCCAAAAAAAATAGGATCAGACGTAAACAAATATTTTATGTAAAATTAAGTGTTCCTAGACAGAAAAACTCATTACTCGACGAAAAGTACGTTTGATTGAGTTGAATTTTCCGTCTGTTATGACTCATTTCTATGTCAAAATTGACGCTCGCATGTGTCAGTCTCATAGCACCTAAATTTACATGATTTTTTCTAAGTGTGTTCTGGCGGTTTGCCTGCATAAGTTTTAATCCACGAATCATTGATGTTTAAAGTAATTGATCACATTTGGTTCATTGGATATTTTCACTTATTGTGCCAGAATTCTCCTACACCAAATTTCGGATTTGGTTAAATCTGTAATGTAAATCCCTTTTCCTACAGCCATTAGACGAAACATTTCGTAGGCAGCTGAAAAATACGTCTCATTATAATTTTACATGTCGTTAAACTTGAACGAATCAAATTACAATTTTGCTTCATTTTACGTCATGCAAAAAAATCTAACGGACGCAATGTTATGTCATTTGAGTCGCTTACATGTGGAGGCTTAAAATTACATGATGTTTTCGAAGTGTGTATAGTTGTGTGACAAGTACAATCATACTCTATGTCCAGGGAAGTCGGGAAATTTTCCAACCCGAAAAATTTCTAGACCGAACCGGGAATCGAACCCAGCCACCTCCAGCAGTGCCTTTCCCGACTGATCCAAGGGACTCTAAACTAAGTGTACTTTGAAGCACTTCCACAGATGTTTATTGCGAGTTTTTGTGAACCAACCGATCCACGAATTTATATGCTCAATAATGATCTTTGCCTAGGGAAGTGGAGAAACTATCCAAACCCACCGCCTCCAATTTGTTAATACGGATATATTACACAATTATCACGTTATTCAAGGCAAGAGAAAATCGATGAAGAGAATCGATCAACAATGATAGGACCTTTTGTCGTGTTGCGCAAGATTTCTCAAGTAAAGGCAGATCTTCCCTCTTCTATAGCTTTATCACGTCCCCACTGCACTATAGCAAGGTCCCATACAAACAGGTGGCCAAAAATATGTTTATCTCTTAATCTGATTGTTTGTTAATCTAGATATAATTTTGGACATTTTTTAACGCTTAACTCTACAGGAAGAGCATTAACCTTTGCGTACCCATGCGTTTTCATCCAAATAGTCGGGTAGTGCTTGACCAATTTTGATGAAACAAATTCCATTCGACCAGAATTTGATTCTAATTTTGTTTTGTTTTTTAAATTGTATTTTAAGCTAAACAATGCATTAGGTCCTAAGTAATATTGATCGATTTTCTTTATCGACCTTCTCTTTCGTTAATAACTTAGGCACTTAACCGTTTCTTGTCGGGTTTGTCGTATACAATTCTAGATAGTTTCATCGATCTGTGTGCTGAAATTAACTGGGAATGTCTAAATATGGCCGTGAAGATGCAAAGAGAAAGTTTACGAAGAGAATCTGTCTTAGGACCTAATGCGATGATGAGCTGGATAGCGTAAATTAGCGTAGCTGAAACAACCTCTGAAAGTTGAGCCTATGTATAGACTTAATTTTCTTGTAAGTAGTTTAGAGGACTTAAGAATATATTTTTAGGTGCCAATTTATTAAAAAAAATCCACAATGTTAATGTTCGTTCTCCTTCAATTTCATGTTCGGTGTTTAATTTCATCCTCACTATTGATTAGCTGTTGCTTGAAGCTAATAAAGACTGTACTCGAAAAAAAATGAAACACATATATTAGTTTGTAACTTTTTAGCGTGTCGGTAAAAATTGATGAAATTTTGACTGAAACTAGCTAAAAGTGCAATGTTAACGCTGGCAAAATTTCATCGAAATCTGTCAAGTGGTCAGAATGCCTGCTGCCAAATCATTCCACTGAGCTTCAGAACTTGTGAGCGAAGGGGGATAACATAAGAGTGAGGTTTGCTGCCATTCATGTTCATGTTTTCTATCACACGCTCTTGCTCTCACTCTGGGTGAACTCTGAGCTTCTAGCGTCCAACAAAAAAGTTATCCGGAGTCTCGAAAAGCGCATCTCACGTCAAATCATCCTCTCACTGAAGTTCACTCTCCCTCTCTCTCGAGGAGTTTTTGTTTACTTCTTCCACTCGATGTGAGGACTGGCTAAACTCGCAGGACAAGGGTGTTTTAAAACCTCCAGTGAGTTTAAGGGGGCCTCATAGCCTAGTCAGTAAAGGCACGGTATTACCAAGCCGTAGGCAGCGGGTTAGATTCTCCCGGTCCGGTCGAGGGAATCTTTTGGGTTGGAAATTTTCTCAACTTCCCTGGGTTTAGAATATCATTGTGCTTGCCACACAATATACAAATTCATGCATTGGTACAGGCATCGAAAGCTCTCAATTAATAACTGTGGAAGTGCATTTAGAACACTAAGTTGTGAGAGCACGCAATAAGTTAATTTGCGCGCTTGAAAAGCGAATAACAAAAAGAAGAAGAGTTTGAGGAGTTTCAGCAAGCCTGCAAGTGGTAACTGAGATGGCATCGTAGCAAGTGCAGATCCACCAACAAATTTTGTGTTCCGTCGTGGAAAACCCCGGACGATGAAGTCGTTCAAGGAGACCCAGAAAACCCAGTGGCGGGCAGACTGTGGCCGAGAACCAAAGACAGCTGACCCGTTAAACGGCTAGGAAAGCGTTGAGTCTGAGCGTCGGCCGAATCTTTCGATCCGGAAGGCACAGAACTGGAACGGAAACCAGAATACGGCAGCCAAAACCCGCGCCAGGAAGCTGTACCGGGAGTGGCTGACGAAACAGAGGTGCGTCGTGATACACGACGAGACTTACACCATCAAGGTGGATACAAAGCAGTTGCCGGGCAGGAGTTTTACGTTGACACATCACGTGTATGTATGTGTCGGTATGGAAGAAGAAGGTGAACAATTTTTTTTTTTTCCTTTGGTTTGTTTTTTTCCGCCGATCTTGTTTTCCGTGCTGAGCACCAATGCTACCGACGAGCCAGGAAGGCAGCTCCCACACCTGGACCCTACCTATCGACCCATCAACTCATGAACCGGGGACCAACGGCTTTACTTCCCATCCGAAGGAAGGCGTGATCAGATATGTTATGCCTCAGAACATCCCGGCGGCGCCGACTGGTATTGAACCCAGGCCTGCTGGGGTGAGAGGTAATCACGCTTACCACTACACCACCGGCGCCGTTGAAGGTGAACAAATTTGTCAAACATTTCTTGGGTGCGGCACATCACGATGGGTAAATCTACCGGGACGAGTGCCTCCAGAAGCGCCTCCTATCCTTCCTGCGGTCTCGTGGAGGCAAGACGCTGTTTTCGCCGGATTTGGCATCCTGCCACTACGCACGGCCGGTGTTAGACTGGTTCATAGACAACTCGTCGTAACTTCGCCCAATTAAGAAGGTTCGGGCCATCATGAAGGCGAGACTTCGTAAAACACCTAAGGTGTGTTGGAGAACGATCTGGCTTTGATGAATCAGTGGGTTAAAGTATCAAAAGAAGTCGTCCCCACCATGGCTCAAAACCTTATGAGTGGTGTCAAGGGCTAGGTGCGGGCATTCGGTTATGGAGCGGAGATCCAATAAAGCAATGAAACAGAAAACGAATAACAATGTTTTAATTTATTCCCTGAAAGTTGAAAAAATGGACGAGGGAATTTGAGGTAATATAATGGTTATTCGGTTTCCCTAAGCTCTTGAATTACGAACCAATTTTTGAACTAAGTGTATGTTTTTTTTGAAGTGCACTATGACTAGAAAGTCATCTTATTTGTTTTTAGTAAGCTAGAAATGGACCAACAGAAGATGAGTTGTACAAACTAATTATTGATACATGAACTGAACCCAATTAGTATTTCAAGTTTTAACAAGGTTTTAAACATTAAATGAATTCAAACCATGGGCTACAAGGCTGCGATAGAAACAAAATTGCTATTTGGGAATTTCGGGTTGCAGAATGTGGTGTTTATTTCCATATTTTGTAAAACCAACTGCCCATATAGCAAATAGCAAGACTTTCTGAAATCTTCTATCTATTTATCTATATATATAAAAATGAATTTCTGTCTGTCTGTCTGTCTGTCTGACCCTTATAGACTCGGAAACTACTGAACCGATTGGCGTGAAAATTTGTATACAGGGGTTTTTGGGGCCGTCGAAGGTTCTTATGATGGTTCGAGACCCCTCCCGCTTCTGTAAGGGGGGGCTCCCATACAAATGAAACAGAAATTTCTGCATAACTCGAGAACTAATCAAGCAAATGGAACCAAATTAGGCATGTGGGGGCGAGTGTGGGGGTATAAGGAGATAATCATAGGGGGTAGCCCCTTAGATAATAGGGGGCGGGGGGCTACGTGCAATATAGAATGCTTTTTTTTTAAATCGGCGCATAAACTCAAGCTAATATTGAATCCCGAGCAAGACCGGGCACACTCAGCTAGTAAACAATAAATGTGAGTATGTTTCTTTTTGTAATTTTTTAAAGTAAAAATTCAAAACAAATGTTGAAAACCTTATTATATTAAAATATCCGACTTTAGACTGTTTTGTATGAAGCCGATCATTGAAAAAAAAAATTAAAAAAAAAAACGATTTTTTTCAATTGTCCGATTTTAGAAAAAAAAAAGAACGACTTAAAAATTAAAACTTCGGGAAGCTTTCTAACCATGGACACTTGAAAAATTACAAAACTCATAGAACAAAAACTATTAGTAAAACTTTTGAACTTTTTGAAGGTACATTTTTTTGCCAAATTGTGACTCTCTGTAAACAAAATTGACAGGTCTAATGTGTAATACACAAATTTAAATTCCTGCTCTTGCATCTTACAAATACACATTATTATTATAATATTTCGTAGTTTCATAATGAACCATTTTTCACACAGATGCATGTTTACCCGCTTTACTCTCAGTCCCCAGAGAGCTAAAAATACACATTTGAGAGAGAAAATTCTATCTCACGAGCTCAATTTCTCAACATTCCATGTTATTTGATGACACGCGGCTTGTGATTTTCCTCTCACAGACTACAGAATAGAGTACCTGACACCGCAAAACATGTCTAGTACCTGTTTCAGAGGCGACAACACAATGACGTTTATTTAAGGTCTGGGCCGACAGACAGCTTGCTGGTGTTAGAAGCAAAAATATTGTAAACATTGCGGAACATACTGCGAACCGATAAAAATATGCCTCTGCCAACAGCTGTTTCAAGTAAAAAGATAAACATTGCAATAAAATACGAACACCACTAAACATTTGCTCATATCACTAACACCAATAAGCCCTTTGCCCAGACTAGAGACGGTGTATAATGAGTCACGCTAAGAGAAAAACAGTTGAACTCGCATAACGGGTTTCGAAACATTCCCTTCCCTTTCTTCTCATTTGGTCACAGAGGACTTCTACTTCAACTTCAAATTACTTCTAGCGAGAAAAAAATAGCGGCTGTAGTAAATCATTATATCAGTGATTTTGTCAAATAATCTTAACAAAAAAAAGTAGAAATTCTCATACCTGATCATTAACAAACGTATCCCATGACAGTTTAATACTCACTGCGTGTTGATGATCATTTCTTCGATTATATTTTATATGTTATTGCAATACCTTTCGTGCACCTTCCATAGCACCGTAATGTTTGTTTACTTTGCACGATAGGTAGCCGGTTTGACAGTTCAATAGGTAGACTTGGCTTCACTCTTGGCGTGACTCATTATACACCGACTCTAGCCCAGACCTGTATGGCCAGAACATACAGCAACTACAACTAAATGCCATGAAACTAAAAGCGGCCTGAAATGAATACAACCCATCATCCCAACAAACAATTTTAGCTGCAGACTAGCTTATACAGGCAAATATTAGCCGTATAAGCCATTTTTTGGCCGTATAAGCTAATCTGCAGCTAAAATTGTTAGTTGGGATGTGACACTTAAAATTTTAATAGAGATTTCAAAAGCCAGTGCAATGGTAGTAATAATCATAGCAAGTATAGTCCTGGCCACAACCCCTGGCTCCAGTTTTTAGCTACTTAGAGCCAAAATCCATCATCTTGAATCACATGAGAATTCATCTATCATTTCTCATCGTATGAGCATTTAAATCGGAATTTCTATTACAGTCAACAGTCCAATGCAAAATTCGATCGCTTACTTCAAACGTCGAAAAACTTGTGATATTGATTTTTCCATCGACATAGGGAGAGTAGTCTGCCGCTCATCGCAAGTCGATCCCGTCAGTCCCGAAGGGAAGAAGGATAAACCAGCGTTGCCAGAATGTTTTTAAGCTTATCGGTATCAAGGGTTTTAAAAAAATCGGTATTTATCGGTATTTAATATTTTATTTTATTTTATATTTTTGCCGTTTGAGAAAATTTTAACTTTTGGACGATGATTGGAAAATTCCGGAAGAAAACTCCAGGGAATGTTTGAATTAGCTTCTGGAGGAAGCTGAAAACAACATCCAGAGAAAGAAGAAAGAAGCTCTCCTCGAGGAAATTTGAGGAAAGTTCTGAGTGAAGTCGGAAAAAGATCCGCGAAACTTCCAATTTAGAAACTTCTAGTGAAAATTTAAAGAAACTTTCAGAATAAAATCGGATTTCACATTCAAGGGAACGCAGAAAAGTTTCGGAAATCTGAAATGGCTACTGCCATTTCCAGGGGAAGCCGAAGAAGCTCGGAAAAACCTTCCAATAGAAGTCAAAAAAAAAACCAACTAGACAACATTCCAGAACTCGAAGAAAACAAATTTCTGCGAGAAGTTTAATTGAACTTCCTGGAGAAGACAGGTTCCTAAGGTAGATTAGAAAAAATCTGTAGGAAGTCGAAAGAAACAAGGACATAATTTCGGAAGAAAGAGCTCATGGGGGATGTTTTAATGATCCAGAAATGTTTCCAAATGATCATAAAACATCCCTGAAGACCCCGCAATGCCCCTGAAGTTTTTGGAACATTCCTGAAATGTAGTTAGGAATATTCCATATTTCCTCGGAATTCCTTAAAAATTCTTGTAATTTTCCTTAAGTTAATAAGGCTGTTTTGGAGTACTTTGATCATCCTTGAAATACTTGGAACTTCCCGGATTGTAATGAGACTACCGGAAAATCTCCAATCAACTTTGAAGGTCTCTAGACTTTCGTGAAGATTAAGGAATTTCTTAGGCGCTCTCGCAATTTTCTTGAATTTATTGTAACATCAGCATTGAAGTTCTCTGATCTTCCCGATTTTTCTAATTTTTCAATGTTATCGACACTGCCATTAATAAGCACGGAACTTCTAATAAAATATTCTCACAATGTGCTAATGTTCATGTAAAAACACAGCATTGCTGAAGTTTTCAGAAATTACCTGAGTTTCTCGGAACTCATTTAAAATTTCAACGGTTTCCTGGAAATTTAATAATTTGTCCTGATGTTCTCGGAGCTTCCTAAGGTTCTCTCAATTCTCCTGAAACTAAACCGTCCTGAAAATCTTTAAATTTTCCAGAAGTTCTTTGGACTTGTGCAGTATCCAAAATATTTATGACGTTTCCTTAAGTTCACTGGAGTTCGCTGGACTTTCCTGAAATTTCCGGGTTTTGAATTTTAACAGAAGTTATCGAAACATTCTTTAATTTATCGAAACTTACTCAAAATTCTGGACTTTTCTGAAGTTTCAGAACTTCTTAAAAGTTCCTGCAGCTAGTGTGGATCCGCAATCAAAATCTGAAGCATCTCTGAAGTTCCGGGAAAGTTGAAAAAACTGGCGAGAGAAGATGGAAGAATCATTCCAGCGAAGGCTGAAGAAGCTTCCAAGGGAAGCCGAAATAAGTTTCCGAGAGGATTCGTAAAATAACTAACGATGTAAGGTGAAAGAAAATCCAGGAACTAAAATAATGTTTAAAAAGTATTTCCCGATTCCCCCGGAATTACCAGAAAGAGGCATCGACTGTTTATCGATTCATGGGTTGCCAAAAACGGTGAGGAATTTGAAACATTAATCGACAGAGTATCCATAAGACATTTTTTTTTTAGAATGTTAAAGGCTCAAACAATTTTAGATATTCAAAAAGATACAAGTCTCTGACAATAATTTTCTAAAAAATTCTGAGCGCGGGCAGGCAATCCTTTTGATTATTTAAAAAATCAGTATAAATCGGTATAAAACCTCAAAAATCGGTATTCTGAGGAACCTTATCTGTATATCGGTATCTAGATAAATCGGTATATCTGGCAACGCTGGGATAAACTGAAAGGCAGCCGAAAAATTTTCTCTACCGAGAGAGAATCAGATTGAATGCTAACGATTTAAATAGCCGAGTCAGATAGTTTTTGGCTCACTTATTTAAACCAGTTGAATTGGCAGTTTTACGGTATTCGCTTGACGCTTATGTTTATGTGTTACAGTATAACCGTTTTCTTCATATTAACAGCTTATAATTCAGCTCACTCAGGAGAATGTAGTCGTAAAAGGCCCAGCATGACAAAAATAATAAAAGAAAAATCATCCACACTACTACACACAGAATCATTCATCTGAGCGTAACATAAAATCTGTCAATTTCGCTTTCAGATAGTCACAATCAGCGATTTTACGACTCGCGAGCGCTCACTCTGGGTGAACGCTCACGAGTCATAAAATCGCTGATTGTGACACTCTGAAAGCGAAATTGACAGATTTTATGTATCAAGCACTTGCCTTTCGACCACTTCTTGTATTTAACGATTATAAAATATTTTTTTAGTATATTATATATGCATTATATTTTATATGATATTTTATTTAAATTCAAAAAATCCTTTTCTTATAGCAAGCGAGCGGAAGCAATCCTGCCTATCGACTAGATGCTTACGTCATATGACGACTTGAGCGTGGAACAATCGATAGAACTGTTTCCGCACATCGAAGGTACATGAGCAAAACCGCGATCATCCCTTTTGCCAGTGGAGGGAGGACATACCCCTCACCATCCCTCATCAACGGATGAGGTTGGCAAAGGGGATGCTCGACCCGAATCGTACCTTCCTCAAAATTGTCCTTTGGTCGCTCTCTACTTTCTACACTTATACAATTTTCACACTGCCGTACTAAAACGAAACTATCGTATAAAGAAGGCCGAGCTTTTCCGATTCGTCATTTGGCGTGGGACTGCTCCATAGTGCACTGGGACTTAACGCTGGCTCTCAACTTAGTGTTCTTTGAGCACTTCAACAGTGGTTAATTGAGAGCCTGGTTACCAGATAAAAAGAATCCCGATTCCCAGGAATTTCCGAAAAGAGTTTCCGATTCCCGGGTAGCCAAATATGATTGAGAAATTGAAACACAAATCTCGATTGATTTTTGCATAGGCTCTATCTTTTTGTGTCGATCAACTCTTTTTACTTATTACTGTGAGCTCAGGTCGTGGATTTGCAATATTGATGCATATAATCATAAAACTACAAAGCGTGAAATTCAAGATTGTAAGATTGATTGTAGTGAATATTAACAAGGAAATGATCTACAAAAGAAGATGGGGCTTGTGAAAAAATAATCGAGTAATCATGATATTAAACGTCACAAAGCATTTTCTAGTGACAACTTTATGTGAACACACTTCAATTATTTTACTGGAGCAATTACTTTTTCTGAGTATTTTAATAACTGAAAAAGTTAAAGGGTGTCCACGATGAAATTGCCACACACAAAATTGATTCGCAAAATTCGAGTTTTCATCCGATTGCCATCAAATTTTCAGGGATTGAGAAATAACTATTAAACTTCATTTTACCATTTTACTCGTATTTTATTTACAGTCCATACGCAAATGCCCGCACCTTGGCCTTAACCCCGGCCATAAGATTCTGCACAACCTGTGAATCAACCGTTTTTTGCATGTAAACCCATACTTTCTTCAGTTCCTCGACTGTCTTCACTACCTTAGGTCGTTTAAGAAGGTGCTGCTTCATAATCGCCCAGTACTTCTCGATGGGGCGGAGCTCCGGAGTGTTGGGAGGGTTGAACATTTTTGGCATGAAATTGACCTTATTGTCCGCATACCACTTCAGCACGTCCTTGGAGTAGTGGCATGAGGCCAAATCCGGCCAGAAGATTGTTGGGACGTTGTGGGCCTTCAGGAGAGGAAGCAGCCGCTTCTGGAGGCACTCTTTTATGTACACCTGTCCGTTCATCGTGTCCTGGGTCACGAAAGGTGCACTCCGCTTCCCGCACGTGCAGATGGCTTGCCAAACCAGGATTTTCTTCGCAAATTTGGACATCTTCTGAGTGCGGACATGCTCCGGAACGCTGAACTTATCCTTGGCCGTGAAAAACAGGTTGCCGGGGATCTGTTTGAAGTCGGCCTTCACATATGTTTCGTCGTCCATGATGCAGCATTCAACTTTCGTCAGCATGTTGAGGTACAACTTCCTGGCACGGGTTTTGGCGGACTTGTTCTGCTTCTCGTCGCGATTAGGGGCCTTTTGTACCTTGAACGTTCGAAGCCCAGCCTTAGTTTTGGCCTTCTGGACAAAACTTCGGCTTAGGTGCAGCTTCTTAGCCACATCCCTAACGGAGGCGTTCGGATTTCGGTTGAAGGCCCCAACTACGCGGTTGTGATTTTTGGTGTTGTACGGATTACTTTTTCCTTCACTTCTGGGCTTCCGATCGGTGGTCAACCGTTCCTCGAACCGCTTAATCACTCGCGACACCGTGGAATTCGCGATTCCCAACGTTTTAGCGATGGAACGATGCGAGAGATCCTTGTTCTCGTGATGAATGCGCAAGATTTTATCACGCACGAGCTGTTCTTTCGACTCCATTTCCGCGAGTTTTGATCACAGGACTTTAAAACTTGCAGGATGTAAATAATGCACTATGAACTAAATCCTCCCAAATTTTCATTAAATTCTACCCAACGGTTAAAAAGTTAGAGCAATTTCATAGTGTGGCAATTTCATCGTGGACACCCTTTAGTTCAAGTGACCGTTATTCGCTGATAAATTAACAATTGATATATTTTATTTTATTATCTATTATACAATAGTGTAAACAGAACATAGCTTTTATAAATTCACGTATAACACTCCGAGCACGAAGCCTTCGGTAAAATGTGTAAGGCCAAACTTACAATGTTTGAAAAATCATAGCTCAGCTATTTATTGACAAATTTCAAATTTATTGGCACCATATACTATATACTTAAAAAAAATTATTCGGTATCAAAAGATTTGAAATGTATTGATAAATTGCAGAGCAATCATTTTTCAAACATTACCAATTTTCCGTTACACATTTTATCGAGGGCATCGTGTTCGGAGTGTTAATAAAGGTTGAACACGAAAAATTTCGGACACATTATAAACGCTGCCATTAAAGCATGAGTAATATTTTTCAAAATTTCACTGAATCAAGCTAAGAGTGTATTTAATCACAGTAGGCATTGGTTGTCATTTAGTTCATTTGTTTACATCATGGCTTCGCCGGAGCAAGCACGTCGCAATTCGATTCTGCAATCTCGAAACAAAAGTCCCATTCTATCCGCTCGAGAGTTCGCACAACTTTTGAATTTGAATTTGGCCTAATAAAGGCTGCATATGTACCAGTTATGGCTATACGTTAATATTTTGGTGTGTTCCAATTACGGCATTTAGGAATTATATAGGCCGTAATTGGAACGCAATATAATAGGAACGAATATCAACAACTGGTTCACCTATTCTAGGTGTGGCATTGATAATACAGTCACACCCATTTCATTTATGTCAGATCACAGAAAAGGCCTTTGCAAAGTTATTCAAGCAAACGAAAATATTCACAACCGTCCATAATTCGTAGTGCACCTTATTGCACAATCATAAAATTGACATCCCCCCAACACATGTATTTACTGTGATGTCCTTTGCCCGGTATTGATTTCACGCCAACCCCAATCCCTTGCAAGTGCTCCAATTTGTGAGTATAACCTCCAATGGTTTCATTCATTACTAGTTCTAACTTCTACACAACACAGTGCATTGGCAGCAGCCCAGCTTCGATCAATCATAATTACTGCCAGGCTGGATCAACTGCATGAGCGGTGCGAGTGCTGCTTATTTCAAACAACCCGAGCAACAAACCAACCACCAGCCACCGCATGCTACTAATCTGATGTCAGATCGAATCCTCGTCTGCAGTCTTTTTTCCCCCCTTTCTTCTCCCAAGTAGGACACCGTGAGCTCCGTAAACCCCCTTCACGCGAGAGCTTGTGATGCAATTTTCGTTACGGGTCACTTAATTGCGCGGATTTGAATTATTTTCAACCAAACTGGTGCAGCTTGCCATCCACACACACACCGTCCACCATCCACCGCTAATCGGTGATCCTAATAAATTTAAAATTCCACGCCTGTCCAGTCGTCCGCGGTGCTACTTCCCATTTGAAGCTGCTTTTTGCAATAAATTCAGTAATCAGCTAAATTCTCTCAAATATTTGTCAACACCGTTTGATCGAATCGAATCGAACCGGGCAGAGCCCGCGGATTATTTATTCATCACGTCGTCGTTGTCGCCACCAGAGTCGATCGCGGGTTTCATAGTCATCGATGGCGCTCGCGATCGTTGGGCAATCTAGTTTACACAGCCCGGGCGACGGCGATGACGACGGACGACAAATCGGTATACCACACGCACGCTGGTAAATGAGCATTTAAATCAACTCTCTGGGGGCTGCGTGGGGCGGCGGGTCAATGTGGAACATCGAAAGGCAAGTTTAATGATGTAAATTTACCGATTGGACCAAGAAAGTTTCACCGTCACCGCTAATGTTTGCCTAGATGCAGTTTAGATTCCGGGGCAGCCCCTGCGGCCCCCCGCTTGATACTCGTATTTATCACCGGTGATAATTAATATTCTTTACCGCGTCGCTCCCCGCGATCAGCTGGCAGTCTGGGATAGGGACCCACCTTTTTTCGTCAGTTCATAAAGTGCCGCTTAGCACCGTTTTTTCCTCATTGAGCCGATTGGGAAAAAAAAATCGAAACCGGGTTTTATCTACATCTCTCACCTAAATGGTGCAGTGCTCGCAAGAGCTGAAGTGCCTCTTGGGTGGAGTGTCGTTACACCGTCAGTCGTCGTCAGTCACTCATATGTGCAGAGGGACACACTGACGGTGAGTGCGGCAGCTCGGCTGGAACCGGGTCGGCTTGCTAATTTTATTTATTGATTAATAAAGATTGCTGAACATTTGCGTGGCAAAAGGTTATAATTGTTGAGTGCGAGCGCGTTGCAAGGGTCTTTGGGCTGGCTGCTGCTGCAGCGACCGGAGATATGTGACCCGTGTGGTGAGATAAACTTGTCCTCGAGGTGGACTGAAAGTGAAATTTTTGTCCCAGATTGTTTTGAAATATTTCGTTGCATGATTTCAGCCGATTGGAGTTGTGAACAGGAATTTGACCGTAGGTGGAACCTGATCTTTGGGAAAACAAGAGGTTTCTGATTTAAATCCTTTCGCCTTCTTTAGCTTGATTGAACACAAGTGGCAACACGTTTTAACTGCAATGTACACAGCAAAAAAAAATCTGACATTCATTCACGTAGCTTGTAGGCAATGCTGTTTACAAAGATGGGCTTTTGTACTAAATATTTGAAATATTTCAAGAATTGTCTCACAACTTTTCACGATTTATAATGTAACCTTATATGACATGTGACTCTCCATCTAAGTGCATCACATTGAACAGAAATTTAGACTACTTTTTCGAACTGTGCAGAGACAAAAAACTGATGATGCTGACAACAAGAAAAACCCTGACAATGTCTGTCTGACCCTTGTGGATGTGTAGACAATATCATGATCATGATGGATTTGATATAAAGTTGAACTTAGCTCTCTGGATTGAACTTACTGCCACCATGTGAATGAAGAATGAATTGCATCTCACGTGCATATTTCAAAAAATGATTGTAAATCGTAAAATGTTTGGTTCTTAAATTCGCCGTTTTGCATTCGTTGGGGAACCCCCAACACATTTAAATTTCAACCAGAAGATCCTCGAACAATCCAACAAAAATCTTCTATCATCTTACATGCATCGCGATCCATTTTTTTGCAGAAAACCTGAAGAATCATCATTAATCTGCTATCTATCTACAAATTTAGAAAAAAAAAATCATGAGAATGTAGGTGCTCTGTGACTAACATATACGACCATAAATTTTGAGAGAAAATGGAAATCTTTCCTGCATCTTAAAAAGAGTCGCAATGGTATATATACCCCAAAATTACCATACCGGTTTCTCATACCGTTACCATTTCTAGACCATTGAATTGTTACGAATTTCAAGTGAATAGAACTCTGAGGATGACACTATGACAATGCTGAGAATAGTTCTAAGGCAAATTTTATGGAAATTCAAGGAGAATTTTGAAAAGAATTGTAAATTAATTGAATTATGTGGAGAATTTAAGGGGAATCAAAGATGTGTTCGGATATTTTCAGGAGAATTCTAAAATAGCTCTGATCAGATTTGCATTGTATTAAAGTGTCATGCAAACAACTTTAAGAGAATGTAAATAAAAAAAAAAATGTGTTGAATAAATTCCAGCATGATTTTTAGGAAATTCTTGAGAAATTTTTTGTAGAAATTCTTGAGAAATTTGAGAGAATTCCGAATGTAATTCAGGCACCTACAAATTTTTCACAAACAAAACCGGTGACAGAAATCCAGGATTAGATTTTTTTTTTTCAAGAGAGTCTTCGAATGTTTCTGCTTGCTTTTCTCAATCTCGAATCCTTTCGACGGTATCGTTATAAACTTTATATTATTCCTATATATTTTTGAATGTGTTGTGTTAACAGTTTTCTTATTAGTAAATTTACGATGTTTCATAATACTTTACAGAGCGTTACCCGAGTAGGAGAAAACAACTAATTAATACCAAAGTCAGGTATGATAACATAACTGGCAGCCTGAACATGGCATTAGAGGTAAAATACCAAAAATACTAACTCAAAAATGTTCAACGAATAGCGAACTACTAAGTAATTTAGTTATTATAATAACTGGCAGATAATCAATAAATCTGTAAAGTTAATTCGGTTGAGCCTTATAAAAATTAAATTATTAAACAAAAAAAAATTTCCATAAAGCAAGGGAAATGATCATTTAAAATATTTTTAGTGTTGCATAATGTATACACACTAATATTATTTTACCGAAATCTGTGAAATTTTACCGAGATCTCAACAGCTGAACGTTCGTTAAACAGTTCGGTGATTTTTCACAGATATTCGTTGAAAAATTACAGGAAAACTGTGAAAAATCACCGAACTTTTGCCAAACGTTTAGCTGCTGAGATTTCGGTAAAATTTCACTGGTTTCGGTAAAATAATCTTAGTGTGTGATTTTATATTTTATATGGAATATTCTTATAGTTTTAGGAAACATTTAATATTATAGCTGCGTCTCCTGGACACTTGACCGTCACTCCGCTCTTCTAACTAAAAAAAAACCGGGAAGGACAGTTCATCTGTCATTTGAATGAGTAAAAATAGATAAAATAAAATGCATTTTTTATTCATGCAAGGAAAAGATTCATAAATTTTAGCAATCGCAATGGAACGTTTCATCTTATCTATTGGAATATTTCATATTTTGTATTAGGTCACTTAATTTTTTTCATTACATTTCAGTACTTCTAAGGAACATTTCATCTTCCTGGAATCTTGTTTTGCAACCACCTTTTGGAGGCTTATTTGGGAAGCTTCGTTTGGAAACTTTTTCTGGGAGCTCCTTATAAAAGCTGCTTTTGGAAGCTTCTTTTGGAAGCTTTTTTTGGAAGCTTCTTTTGGAACTGGAAAACCCTTTTGGAAGCTTCTTTTGGAAGCTTCTTAAAGAAGCTTCTTTTAAAAGCTTATTTTGGAAGCTTATTTTGGAAGCTTCTTTTTGAAACTTCTTTTGAAAGCTTCTATTGGAAGCTTATATTGGAAGGTTCTTTTGGAAACTTTTTTGGGAGCTCCTTTCAAAACCTGCTTTTGGAAGCTTCTATTGGAAGCTTCTTTTTGAAGCTTCTTTTGGAAGCTTTTTTTGGAAACTTCTTTTGGAAGCTTCTTTTGGAAGTTTTTTTTGTGCTTCTTTTGGACGCTTCTTTTGAAAGCTTATTTTTGAAGTTTCTTTTGAGCGTTTCTTTTGGATGCCTGCCCATCGCTCTGCTCCTCTAACGAAAAAAAAAACACGGCAGGACCATGCGAAATACGAAATGCAACGATGCAACGAAAAAACATGAAATGTTTCATAAAAATCGCATCATTTCAAATTTTAATTGATTTTTTTTTCCTTGATTTCTTTTCGTCGATCTTATTTTCCGTGCTGAGCACCAATGCTACCAACGCCAGGGAGGCAGCTCCCACACCTGTACCCTACCTATCGACCCATCAACTCATGAACCGGGGACCAACGGATTTACTTCCCTTCTGAAGGAAGGCGTGATCAGAGATTTTATGCCTCAGAAAATCCAGACGGCGCCGACTGGGATTGAACCCAGGCCTGCTTGGATGAGAGGCAATCACGCTTACCACTAAACCACCGGCGCCGCTGTTTTTTAATTTTTTAAAATCTCATATTGTTTTAAGGATAATTTCAGTATTTTATAGGGAACATAATTTTTTCATGGAACACTTTAAATTTCTCTTGATTTATGGTGATTATTGTTTTAATTAACTATTACAATTTTACTTCTTCATGGTACCTACACTGTTTTTTACTAGGCATTGAAACTTAAATATCGACATATCTGTCTGTTTATGAGGAAGATTTTGCATTTGTATTGAAGTTATTGATTAAAAAATGGGCATCCAAACATTTTCCCATTGTGTATTAATCACAGCCTGGTAGACAATAATTTGGACTAGAAGCATATTTTGAAACCTCGATGAAACTTGTAATTTCCTTGAGAAAAGTACGTTATGGGCAAGAATAGCATATTATTGATTTTTTTTTTTTTAATTATAGTCACTTTAACGCTCTTGGGTCATTCGTGACTTTTCCAGGGGTGAGATTTGAACTCGTGACTTTGGCGTGAGAGGTATGGATACTAACCACTACGCCGGGGTCGCCCCCGCATATTATAGAACAAATGCAGAACATTTCGAGGAAAACTAGTTTTCTGGTTAGTGAGCAGTTCTACGACAAACTGATTTGCGGTAAACTTTGAATAATTGTTTGCAATTGACAATGATTAACATTTTTGCAAAAATTTAGCCATTTTGAATCTTGTAAAATTTTTAAGATGGCGTCGTTGTGATTTTTCAATAAAAAATGCGTTGAAGCGGCACTTCTGATTGCAGTGACGTCTGATGCAAAAAAAAAAGTTTTTCTAGGACAAATATATAAAAAAAGAAAGCTTTAGTAGTTTCTAATAGTAAACAAAAAATAAAAATTAAAAAAAAAAACTAAATATCTCAATATGGGTAATTTCAGCTCAAGTGGGTACACCACCTGTGGTCGATGTCACCGATTTGAGCCAAACTAGACCAAAACAGTTACTTTGGCATTCTGAACAAATAACTTTTTTGATTTTGCTCTAAAGTGCCTAGATCCCTCTCGGCTACAACCCTGGATTTTCGCGATTTAGAAAAAATAATCTTTCAGAAGAGATTACTCCACAATCAAATAAGCTTTTTAATATGAATTCAAATAGTTGTACCAACATTTTGTTTTTGTTATACTAACTACAGTAAACAGGCTGATTACCGGCAGGTATCAAAATTGTCAAAAAATAGCCTATTTTCACCATGGGCGGGATTTTTCATTTCTTAATATTTTGAGCTCAAATTTTCACCACACTTTAAAAAAAACTCTTCCAATTGATGTGTTTCCAAGGGCAAATGATTTGGACAAATACTTTTTGCGATATGAACAGATGAGTGTGTGGTAGTTTTGAGCTTTTCTGGTGGAAAATCCTGTTGGAGACTAAATTTAGGTACCTGGTTAGGTAAATTTTGACATGGCTGTGGATACCTGCTGATTTTAAATACCTATTGATAAGTATATAACTAGTTGATAAGAGATGGATTCTTCAGTGATGTTTAGTACTTGTCACTGATGAAGTCTGCAAGTAGTAGACAAAATACGCGGATCCGTCAAAAGATAAGCAATTATAACGGAATTAAAAGGAAATAAACAAACACACTCAAAGCTCTTCATATAGGGATTCCATTAAAAGGTTCGACACATTTAAAAGAATAACAACTATTTTAAAATTATGTACCTACTTTAGCTGGAATGGCCCATATGACGCAATATTTTGAAATGTTTTATGTTATGGATTCTTAAGAATTAAAAAAAACGTTAAGCGCTTTTTCCTTTTATTTATTCTCAGTAAACAATGTGTTTTATATTCAAAATGACATTCTGTGAAAAAGAGTGTACTTGCTAAAAGTTCAAAGATTGAACCATTGACTTAACTATTTTTATCAGATTTCAAGTGTCCATGGTTTTTGAACATTTCAAAATTCAACGTTTTTCATAATAAAAAAAAAATTGAGAAATGATTTAAAAAATCGGACAAACAAATTTTGAGATAATGTTGGCCTATGGATCTAAGATTGGGCCCATCGCTTAAAATCTGCTATTTATCAATTTACCTAGATGAACGCGTCATTTGGACGGTACTAATGGATATTTTTGGTCGCTATCGAAAATCCAGCAATCAATTTATGTATTGGTCCAAATTAGGGGCATTTACGCCGACATTACATCAATTTCCCCTATTTGGTTTTTTGATTTTTTAAATTTTTATTTAAAATAAATAAATAAACTTGGTTTCGTGTATTTTTTCAAGAAATACATTATTTTTTCTACATGGCCAATGCGTTTAACTCAGAGAGAGTCACTCCTACTCAGTTGTATGGAAAATTTAAAAAAACTTCAGGTACTCAAAGCTCAGTTCCTGTAATTCTTAAAAAAAATTCCATACCTCTGAGTTGAAGTGACTCTCTCTCTCTCTCTGGGTTATACTCATTGGCCATGCACAACTTTGTCTCAGACATCATTAAGACCAAAGAAGCTGTTTCCGAGCCAAAATTTAAAAAAAAAGTACAGATACCATTTTAAAAAGTTCCAAAATGGCCGATTTTTTGCAAAAATGTGAATCATTTATCATAACAATCAATTACGCAAAGTTTCATAGAGAAGTTAGATTCAAAAATTCAACATTTTTGCCTCTTTTGCCTGGATCTGTTCAAGTTTGAAGACACGTGGAATCAAAAGTTATGCAAATTTAAGGACTTTAGTCCGCGTTTTTATTTCTCTTGATCGTGTTTATTTATCTACACGAACAAAATAAATAAAAACCCTGGATACTGTGTTCAAAGGCAAATCTTCAAGAAAAAACATACCAGTCTTGTAATATTTGGATACAAGCAGGGCTTCATTTCATATAGGTCATGTGCATGCATTGCACAGTGGTCCAGGATGGAAATTTATAAGGGAAGACCTAGATCTTTTGTTTAATATTTAGACGATTGGTGTTTCAATGAAGTTTTTGGGCTTAACATGTTCCTTCTTTTGATGGTTGTTATCATAAGGGTGATGGTCAAATTCAGTGTGCAAAATCATAAATCAAATGGTATTTTCCGCTCTCATACGCTCTCAATTTCTCGCGTGATATTTGATCAAAATATCATGCTTGATATTGATTCTACAAGCTCCTTTGATATTGCGAGACTATTCACAACGTGCAGTGACGGTAGTTTCGGATCGTTGTCGGGTGTAAAGCAAAAATCATGAAACTCAAACTCACCACGGTTTGTTTAGAATTGCAGCTGATGAGATTTGTTAGCTTGATATTCGTTGCTACGTGATCTGGGGCATTGGTGAGATTAGATTTATTTATATTTTCCCAACACTGCTCAAATTAATTGATAATTTAAAACAAACCTTCTTATTTTTGAAAACAATGACAGTAAAATTATCACTGATTTAATTTTATGCAACTTTGTTGAAGAAACATTTTATCAATCTCTTAGTAATGTGAGCGCGATTTTTCAAAATTGAATTAGGGTGTGCCTGAAAATTCAGCGTTTTAGCTCTGAACCTTTTGTTTCAAATTAGAAATTCGTCCCAAATAACTTTAAGGGCTTGCTGAAATGCGCATTTTTTAACGAATAAAGTAAATCGAAATCTCCTAAATATCACGTGATATTATCGATTTTCATAAAAAAATATGAACTTTGCAAATGCTAATTGCTCAGCACTTTCTCTTTATTTTTTGCTGAAGCACTGTTCTGGACTACATCCTTTCAATCAAACTTTCTTCAAAAAATAATGCCTTCTGTTCTAATATAAATAAAGGTTACTAAAAAACTTCAAATCTAACCCTACACATTTACTGAGGAAAATTGTGGGATGATTCCAAACTCGTCACAGCAGATAAATTCCTCCGTACTTTCCCCTACCCATCGTGCCCCCACCGGAGTCCACCAACGATCCATGACATGACAGCGCTATTTTTCACTGCAGCTCTTTGTTTACCCTCAGTCTCGAATCGTCGCAGTTCTAGGTAATCGCCCAATAAATCGTCTATTTCTAACATTGTGTACTCACCCGTTGCAGCACCAGCGGCGAGGAGAAATCCTTGCCACCCTGGAGACGGAATCCCCACGGTTGGCCTTCGTTTCGCTGCAGACGAACTGTGATCAAATTTGCCATATCTGCAAACAGAAGAAACAGAAAGGAAGGGAAAAACAAGCAAATTAATGAAAAATGAACAACAATTCTTTCGATTGTGTGAACTCCTATGGATGTGTGTCTCTTAACGTTTCAATAGGGCGTGAAAATTCTTCCTACGCCCGGGAATGCTACCCAATGCCCCTTTAGAACCCCATTCGAGTGAGATTCTCGCTTCCTGACTTCTCCGCGCGGATATCTCAGACCGGGAGACAATCGCTTGTGTCGTCGTCGCTGTAGACGGACGGACGGACGGGAGGACTTAACCTTGAACGACAACCGACCCGACATCACCACCACCGTTTGTCGGATCGATGTAAACTTTCCGCAATTATATTGCTTTCTCGTGATTTGCAGTTCTCGCGCTGTTCCTGCTGCTGCTGCTGCTGCTGAGATGTCTACACATTTACACGGAATATGCAAATTCATCTCCGCGCGAAGCGACTGACTGGCTGACATCGCTGCAGTTTTGTTACATAGACTCAGTTTCCCGATTTGCCAAGCACACAACAACAACAGAAGAAATCGTCCGGTAATGAGAGGTGTTTTATTATTTACAACCTGAGCTCCACCCCGCACTGCGGTTTGTGTCGTTTGCCTAGATGGTTGATTATTTATATTTATTTACTTTTCAATTTACTCAATCATGTTTACCGCCACTTTATAATAAATCTGATTAGGGGTTAACCATTTGAGGGCAGCCGTGATCGAGCGTCGTAGAGCAGATGATGGAAGCCGATGCGATTTTGCGATGCGAAATTGCACAAGAAATGTAAACCTTTTGGCCGGGAGAGCTTTGATGTGACCGGCCTCGTCGATTGCAGTCCCGAGCAAAGGTTTATCAATTGACGGTGAAAATGTGGTGGTTGGTATTTATTTAAATAAATGAGTTGCACTTCGACAAATTGATTGCAAATAAGTGAGAAATTGGAGTGATCATTCGACGGAATCGGAATGATGAATTATTTGACTCAATTGTTGGGAAAATAGGTCTTGGCATGGACATCGTTGTTCAATCAATGATAATGATAGCTCAGAGATTATTACTATGTGTTTCGATGGAACTTTGAAGTCCAAGTGCGAATTAAAGAGTATCGACTTTGTAATTCTAGTCAATTTAAAAGATTTCTTCGAGAATCGCTTTTCAATTCCTTTGAAAAGTATTTTGAAAATTGATTTCATCGATTTAACTAATAACAGACTAATCTGGGAACTTTATTTGAGATTTCTCTGGATTTTCTTCTTCTTAGTCCAGGATTTCCAAAATGTTTTTTTTTTGTCTGCAAATACGGGTAACTTGAACTTCATACGAATTCTATGTAGAACCCAACAAACAAATTCAGCTGCAGACTAGCTTATGCAGGCAAATATTGGTTGCATAAGCCAATATGCAGCTAAAATTGTTAGTTGGGAATTCTTAAAGAACAGAAGAAATAAAGAGAAGAGTGAAAGTCTTAAGGCGTTTAAAATGTCGCCCTAATTTGTTTTTCGAATCTAAGATCATCGAAATTTTATATTATCCATCGTCTAGATATCTTAGTCACAGATTTTTAAAAATTAATGCAAGCTTAATGGGTTTTTCAACGCCCACGCTAACAAAACTAAGGATATTTAGTCAAAAATGTCCAAGTCAAAAATGTCCAAGTCACAAATAATGAAAAAAACATAATAACAACAGTTCTGAACAGGACTATGAGGACGTGTGCAAAACTTTTTAAATAGATCCAGCTCTCTTCCTTGAAATATTTTTAGAAATTAAACGGTGCATCCAAAGGATTTTTAAAAATGTTCCAGAAAACTCGAGAATAGTGCAGTACGCTTGGTTACGTTTGGAACACTTCGGGAAGTATTCGAAGGACTCTATGGATCGATTCAGTTAACCTTGATACCTTCTTCAGGGAAAGATCCAGAGAACTTTGAATTGAACTTACAAAAAGACAAGAGATGAGCAAGAAAGTGTGGGAAAAAGGAGTAGTCAATCGGTCCGTATCTGTCATGGATACAAAATACGAAGTAGAATTAAATGGAAATAATCTCCTTTTTTGTTCTTGTAAGTATTCAACTAACAACCCAAGTAATTGCTTTCAAACCAGATAACTTTTGAGGCACGGTTAATTGCGGGACTGATGCAGGGAAGTTGAAAATGAGTTTGAAGACATTTCCAAAACCCAAGGGATAGGGAAGCTAAGGAGCTACTCACACCAGTTTTGGAATGTACTAGGTCTGTCCCAACGGAATTTAAATGAAGTATATCCTAAACAAGTACCATTGTAAATATGAAATTGTGCCATAATACTTAAGGGGCTGCCCACATTCTACGTGGGTAGATTTTATTAATGATTCTTGACACCCTAGATAAAATGTTTTTAAAAATTTGTAAGGACTGTGGACATTCGCCAACCCCCCTAAGCTGCCTACGTGGTACATAAACAGCCCTTAAGGACCACGTTTAAAGGGTGGCGTTGATGAACTAGAGAATCTCACGATAGTAGTCGAAAATTCCGAGATAGTATCCAGGAATCACAAATTTTGACTCCCGATTCAGAGCATCTTGAGGTAGAGATCAGAGGATACCAGGTTTGAGTTCATATAGCCCCGGGATTGAATTGAGAGATCGAAGTATGCTTTGGCCGCGAGTGGCCGTGTTTATTTTTCGCTGTAATTTTTTTCGCTCGCTCTAAATTTTGAAAATATTCCTAATAGTTTTGAATATCTTAACATGAACAAGGTAAAAATATGAAAGGATAGCTACCGAGCAACGTGGAAATCCTTATAAAGACCGACTTGTGGGCTGCGCTAATGTTTTAGGCATATTCAACGGTTTCTCACGGAGTTTAATGAGTGGCGAAGCCCAAACCGAAGCCATGATATTCTTGGGCGGTAGGATTTGTAGTGATAGATACTGTACCTGGTAGCCAGTCTGCAGCCCACAACTGAACTAGGAATTTCATGGACTGAAATATGAAGATTGCAAGTATTCTGTTGTTAAATTTAAAATGGTTATTTGGTGCTTCATGAAATGAGATGCCCGTCCAAATGTTTTTTTTTAATAAAAAAAAAATGAATTAAACGTGCCAGGATTCAAAAGAACATTTTGAAACTGAAAGTGTGTGAGGCAATACATATATGCGCAGCTTATTGTAAGTGAAAGTAACCTCGACTAAAGAGACTAAAGATGTCTACAATGACCATACATACGACATTATAGTTCTTCCATAATAACATTGCCGGCCAGTGAGGGTTAGAGAAAATACACACATACACATCCCGAGCAGCACAATTTCAGCACAATAAGTTACAGCACCTTGTTTATGACTGAAATAAGTCGTATATAAGTTTCTACAATTGATTTGTGACAAGCGTGCTACTAGGGATACATGTAGCCCTGAGATTTAATTCTGAAATGCAGAGGATTAAATTTTTTTTTAAGATAATCCCAGAAGTGGGATTTAGATGGGATTCAATAGGATTCGCATGGACGGGATTCAGAGAATCCCAATTATGGGATTCAATAAATCCCAGAAATGGGACTCAGAGAGTCCCGAAAATGGGATTCCATGAATTAAAAAAAATGGGAATCAGATATTCTCAAGAATGCAAAAACGAAGGGGAGAGGGCTTTGGTAATATCTTTAAGGGATTAAGAGAATCCTAATAATGCAATTCTGCAAATCCCAAAAATAAGATCCAGAAAATGCCAAAAATGGGATTCAGAGCTCTCAATTAATAACTGGGGAAGTGCATCTAGAACACAATAAACTTGAAATTCTAAGAATAAGAAGAAGGTTTTAAGAGAATCACATAAATGGAATTCAGGAAATAAAAAACTGGAATCCAGAGAATCTTAAAATTGGAATTCAGAGAATCCTAAAAACTGTATTAGAGAACGATCAGAGAATTTTGAAAATGGGATTGATAGAATCATTCAAACGGGTTCCAGGGAATGTTAAACACAGATTCAGAGAATCCCAGAAATTAAATTAAAAGAGTCCAAAAAATAGAATTATGGAAATAAAAAATCCGGGATTCGGAGAATTCCATTATTGGGATTTTGAGAATCCTAAACATTCAGAAAATCATATAAATTCAGAAAAATTAAAATAAATGCAATTCATAGAATTCTACAAGTGAGGCTTTTGGAAACTGAAAAAGGGGTTAAGAGAAAAAAAAATATACCCCACAAATTGGGATCCAGAGAATAAACAAACAAAAATTAAGAGAATCACAAAAATGGGATTCAGAAAATCTTCTCAAATTAAATATTAGTATTCCGAGAATACCATAAATGAGATTCAGAGATTCCGAAAAATGGGATTTAGAAATCGCAAACTGTGATTCAGAAATCCAAAAATGGGATTCAGAGAATCCAAGAATTCTAAAAATGATATTCAGTTAATCCCTAAAAATGAGGGAATCCCAAAAATGGGATTTAAGGAAATCCAAAAATGGGATCCAGAGAATGAGGTTAAGATAACTTCAAAAATAGGATTATGAGAATCTCTCGAATAAAATACAGATAATCCTTCGAATAAGAATCAGGGACTCCCAAAAATACGATAAGGAGAATCTCATAAATGGGATTCAAAGAAATTCTAATCCTAAAAATGGGAAGAAAGCCAAAGGAAGGGTAATCAGAGAATTCCATAGAAAAGATACAGAGTGAAAATCGCGCAAAAACAGATCGCATAAGAACTGCTAATATTTGGTACAAATTCTCATAAAACCATTCACCTGCAGCAAGTTTTAGCAAAGCATGCACCCATGAAATTCCTATCCCAGTCAATTCATCACATTCCACACGGCTGGTGATCGATTCTAGTCCATCAATCAACACCGCAAGCAAAATGCTCGTGGCGTGGAATTCCATTCAGGGGTAGTCTACTTTTCCGGTTTGAATTTCCCTCTTATTGCTTTATCTGCCACTTTCCAGCTGTGCCAATCAAGGGCCGTTTTGCAAATAAATTGTAGTGTTGAAGATCGGCACGCTCTGAGTTGCACTTCTCCTATTTACCCTCCCATAATGGTGACGAGGAAGTGTCAGCGCTTAGAAAAAACACTTTGTCATATGTGCAGCGTCGGAAGGTAACAGCGAGGAGAGCCACTATTAATTCAATTTAATCGTATACGATGTGTATCTAAATATTTTGCCTGCTCATTGAACTAATGAGCATGTCGCGCAGTTTGTCGTGCGATCGATCGTGAACAGCGTCTTGCCTTTTTAATTCACTTTCAACACCTACCGTCTCTTCGCGGTGCAAAGAAGAAAGTTATTAAAAGAAGCTCACAGGCAGTGTTGGCTGCCCTACAAGAGCAAACTCGCCCTGACCAAGAGTAATGACTCCGGAGCTATGCAAATTATGCTTCCGCGCGCCGTTCGATTATGCATGATTAATGATAAAAACCCAATAATGCACACAGAAAGAGTGCTCGGTCGTTGGAAAAAGAGTTCATTCCGAAGGACTTGAGTCTGGTGCAGCGTTGCAGATTGATGCCACCTCTGCAGGGTCGTGAGCAGTTCCTCAAGACGTAGATGAGGTGCAAAATCGCGTCCTAACGAGGAGAGATTTGCATTCGTGCGGTTCTGTTGCTAGGTATTTGCGTTCACAGCAAGCAAGTTCATCAGTGCCGTTCAAAGTCTTGGCCGCCGCAGGCCTGAGGATCATTCCGGAGTCTCGTACCTTACCGAACTGATACACCTGGTGCTGGTGCTTTTCCTAGGGGCTCAATGAGACGACAACAATGGGGGAATAGACCAAGTGTAGGCAAATCGCCGAGACGATGAAGAGATGAAGAGGCAAGTAAACTTGTTTTCAAATTCAAATTGATTCGCACGCTGAAAGAGGTAGAAAACTGATGAGGATGAATGATATCGATGCTCATTTGCAGTAATTGTACGTGTTGCCGTGCCAGGCTGGAAGGGTGGAAGTGAAGAAAAGAGAATAAAACGAACCCTTCGGGACGCTTGGATCTGGCTTTGAGGTGAAAATTACTTATTTAAATTTGCGAGGGAAAACGGCTCGAGGATAGTTCATTGAACTGGAAGTGATAGCACTTTTGCTCCTCCAATGCAAATGGATGATTTCATTGTAAAAGGGGGGCCTTTCGTGATCGGTGAACGTTTGCAGCGGCAGCAGCGCTTGAATAGATCACTGAAGGGCTCTTTCGCGATTGTTGAGGATCGAAGAAAAGATGCTCATTCAGTTTTATGCGACTTGCCAAGAGAGCTGTGTGAATGTGAATTGAGCATTGCGAAAGCCCAGTCAGATATTTCTTTGGGGGCTATTGAAGGCGATATTAGTAACTGCTACACTTTGTCGCTTATCGCTAATAATGGCAAAATCCGTAGCACACTTATAACAGAAATAGCTAATCAGGATTGTCACGCCTTACTAATCGTAATCCTCAATCTCCGCAGAAAGCGGCCGTATTTGGTCCATTGCCCTCTCGGATGCATCTTAAACGAAGGGAAACGGCACCATCATCATCATCATCATCGGAAGCAGCATGACGCAGCTCGCGATTCATCGTCACGTCACAAATTTCTGGCATGCCAATTAACCACACAAATAAGCGATGCGCTTTACGTCACACAGCCGAGCTGCAGATCCGACTTTGACTACTAGCTCCAACTAGTGAGCATGAGCACGCAATGTTTCCGAAAGGAAATGTGCTGCCGCACAGCTTCTTTCGCCAGTTAGTAGGGCTTATGACGTGTCTGCGGGTGAAGAATGAGTGCACCCACAATCACTCCGTGTGCTGCCACCTACCTACCCACCGAAAAGAATTGCTGCACAGCAACATCATCGTGATGAAAGTGGTCGGTCCGCTGGCTAGCGTAGAAAATTATGCTCCCACATTGATGTGAATGGAAGGCACAGAAAAATGGCAATTTGCAGTCGGTAAATGGCAAGGGGAAAAATGATGCACCAGTTCCTCTTAAACCAGCCGGTCGGAACGGGGCTCCACGATGAAGAAAAGGTTCTTTTGAAGTGTGGCGCATCGTCGTTTTTCTGAAGTGTGTGCAATTATTGTGAGTCACAAGAGTTAGTGACCTTGAATTCTAGAGAATTCAACAATTACAACATCATAATGGCTTTCATTGGATCCCAAACCCAACATTGTGTACCGAGCGGGGACAATTTTCACATCTGCATCCCGTGGGTGACTATGGTTGTCAAAAATGTGCCGTCCAATCCTGAAATAGAATCTTTGAGTCCGTCTGTGCTCTGCTGTGCTACTACAAAAGCCAATGTGCCAAATTTAAATCTCACCACGCAGATGAAAGTGAACTGAGTACACAGTCAGTCAGTCAGTCAGTCGGTCCTGCGAGGGAGTTGTTGTCGTTTTCATATCTAATTTGAGATCACGATTATTTGGTCGAACGTTTCATCAAAACATTTCTCAAAGATTGAATAACCTCCGGAACACTTTCAGAATATTTTGCACGATCGTAAAAGCTTGTGACGCCACCGCATGGCGAAAATGAAACAACAAACCAGTCAGCACTAGTCGCATGTTGCGTAATATGTTATTCATTCATGACGGGTAATCCACCATCATCATCAGTCTCCGGAGTGCTGTTGGGTGTGTTTGTGTAAATCGTTCGGTTCAGTTCAGATGGACAACGTGTTCTTTGACAGAGGCTGGGGCATGCAAAAAATATACATTATCCATTTACTTGGGGGCCTTAATCACCGTCCTCTGACTAAGTAGTGTGTAATCAATTTCTCAAAGACGACGACGACGACGACGACGACTGCAGGACCTGGATTGAAGGAGAAATTTCGACCTCCTGCTGCTGCTTGCTGCTGTCTACCGGCAGAAAAGATGGAGCAACATTTTCCTCTCTGACCCGGAGAAGGATCGATGCAATGTACGACATGCACTGCGAAATGATTAAGGGAGCGACCTTTGCAAAATTTATATTTAAAAGAAGAAAAAAAAAAAAAAATCAACTGATCTGGGTAAGTTTCTCCGAAAAGAGATGTAAATGAAATCTAGAAGAAAGACGCAAGGGCAATGCGTTCGTTTGTGTGTGAGACAGCTCGAATTTCATCCGGGTTGTAAATCATTACCGGGTGAAAGAACCGTCGTCGGCCATAACTCTTTTACGGTTGTTGAGCAGTTTTAAGTTTTTGCATCCTTTCCTCGTGTATCTGCTTCCTGACGACACGGTTCATTTGCCCTATGGCATTTGAGTTCTCACGACCCGGGTGATACGTAAAAAATCGTCACCTAAATTAGCATGAAATGTCTTTCTCACGGCGCGTGTTATGGACCTTCCAAAAGCCAAGCCTAGTGATCCGTGGAGTATTTATGAAACTTGGAATGTTGGTGATTGAAATGAAGATTTCAATTAATATTGCAACAAGAGATGGGCAGTTAGATTCGGATCCGTTCAAAATATCCGGATCAGTATGGAGAGAGGATGATCCACGGCTCATTTTAAATATTCGGCTCAGATGGCCTAGTCAGTAAATGCTCGGTGTTAACAAGCCGGAAGCGTTGGGATCGATTCCCGGTTCCGTTGAGGAAATATTTTGAGTTGGAAATTTTTTCGGCTTTCCTGGGCATAGAGTACCATTTTGCTTGCCACAAAATACAAGCGTAACTATTCAAATCAACGTATCTGCTTTTGTAAGCAATCACTTCAATCGACGATTCGTGGCAACTGCTAGCTCACTCACAGAAACTAACAACACTAGCTAATAGGGGAAAAGTTTCCCTACCTGACGATGGTATTGGTATATGGTAACAGTTAATCGTCTATTGAAGTGATTGTTTACAAAAGCAGAGACGTCGATTTGAATAGTTACGCTTGAATATATATTTTCAGACATTGGTTGGCACAGAAAGCTCTCAATTAATAACTGTGGAAGTGCACCTAGAACACTAAGTTGAGAGCCGGCAGACCAGTCGTTATAGTAGCTAAAAAATCCTAGATGAAGCAGAATCCTTTAATGTAATCGAATACATTCAGGATTAAGAATAAGCTGTCATTAACTGATCAAAAATGACACCGTCGTAGAGTAACTTATCACAACCCGGTTAACCCAATATTTGTTCCGGCTTTCCATTCGTACAGCTGATATTCGTCGCTGTGTCGATTGTTTAAATCCGTAATTACATCTGTAATATTTGTAACTTTGAATTTTTTTTTTGTTCATTAATTTATTTGATTAGGCTCAACCGAATTAACTTTACAGAGCCGAGGATTCTTGGTGACTATACAAAACATCTTAAAACTATAGTCAAAAGGTACAACACAATAAACACATCCTCCATCAGAACTGGAGCCGCTTTCAGTAATTTCATTGTATGGCAAATTGTTGTACGCCAACGAGGGTCAGAGCGCGTCCATTGCAGCAATGGACGCAAAACGTGGTCAGCACTCACACACTCATCACGGAACGGTTGCTTTCCAAAGTCGACGACGCATCGATCGAAAGAACTGCTGATGAAGAACAATGAGGAGGACCACACAATGGTTGCTGCCCAGAAAACAGACGATCGCGTGGCACTCATCGAGAGTGGCCTGCTTTTGTCGACAGCCGAGTGAATACTGAACTTTGAATTTGTATGTTCGGCTTTCTGGATCTGCCTCAACCCCTTTCACACCGAGAAGACCATCGTGCATAGCCCTGTTTAGAGACGAGCACGATGATCAGCCGTCCCTAACATGGATAACAGACGCTTGGGTTATTTAGGCCACGTTCTCCAGAAATAAGAGACCCCCGTTCCCTGTCATCATATGGCCAAGATCCTACCGGGGTTTGTTATCCTATCTTTTCCATTGCTACTCGTATCCCAGCCGGCACTCCGAGGAGTTACTCGACAACAAGCTAAAACAACACTAATTGGGGTATCTTTTATACCTTCAAGTAGAGGTGTGAGCCGCCGCTCATTTTTTGGACTTTTCCACAGAACCAACTTTTCAGAAATCGTTACGCTGCTGAGCTATGATTGCTCACACGGGTCTCATTTTTTATCAGAAAAATTTTTGCTAGAGAGAGCAGGGAATCCGTTATACTGGAATTGATATTGTCAGCAGTATTTGTCAAGAGAAGCCCGATCAAGTTTTCGAGAGATACCAGGAAAAACATCCTGGGACATTCCATTAACAGCCAAAAATATTTCTAGAAATGGGACGAAAGTTCGGGAATGTCGAAAAAACTGGGGTTAATTGGGCCTGGGGTAGTAATGATTGAATTGAAAGTTCCGGAAGTTCAGGAAACATGCTGAAGAAGTTGGATGAACTTTCCAGTGTACCTTCTGAAAAAATATTCCATTGGAATAAAGGCTGACTAAAAGTAAATTGGCACGCACAAACATCCCCGTAATTCATGATTTAATAAGTTTAAAAGTCCATTAGTGGTTCCTTCTAATCCATCAGCGCCCGCACAGTGGAAACGGATACGGAATCTGCGCATTTCTCCATTTCTCCTGGATTTGCTGGATGTTCTTAACTGCTCCCCCGCTTGGAAGAAGTCGCTGCTTTGAAATTTCCCAGTACGTACGTTTGTACGACTTCCCAAGTAACAATCTAAATGCTTGGAAGATTTATTCTTATTTTATAATGTTTTATCATAGAATCCCTTACAGCCTGTGGTTGTATTACGGTTTTGTGTGCTTGTCATAAAATCAAGTCGTCTATAAAACTGTTTTATGACTACTAAATTAAAACTCAGACTTCATAGTTTTAATGGTAGCTGTAAGGTGGTTCTGTATCACTACCTATAACTGTAGAATAAAACCAAAACAAAACATACAATTATGTTTTATGGCATACTTTTTTTGACCGATATAAAACTTGAAGTAGTCTTAGACCTTCATTAAAGCCTCATTACAACTTTCATCTTTATCAGAGGCCTAAGATTAACAAATAAGAAATATGCTACAGCAATAACAAAAAATACTCTGAAAATTGTCACGAATCAATATAAAAAAAAAACAAATCTATTCAGATACATGAAATGAAAACCCCTTCAGTGCTTTTGAACACGATGAAGATGAGACGATCGCCAATATGAAACTCCTGGAGGATCTACAGTTATGGGCTCCCTCATATAACATAAGGCACAGTGCGGTGAAGGAGCTCTTTAAAATATTGAACAAGTGGCTTTCCGATACACTTCCGAAAGATCCACGAACCCTTCTTAAAACAACGCCGACAGTTTCACTAAATCCGGTTGGAGATGGCCAGTATTGGCATCACGGCTTTAAACCTTGTATTGAAAAAGCTTTTAGTGGATCCAATAAGCATTTCTTATATCTTGATTACAAGAGAAAATAGGAGGATCGCTTGGAATGTTGACTTTTTGACAGATTGCCATGGTTTTTGTTTTGTTTTGATTCGCTGTACCGAATAAAACCAACAAACTAGTTATAGAGCTTAAATACAACTTAACGCTCTCAATTTGGACCACGAAATGCTTAGATACAACCATTAGGTTTATGTTAAGCTATAGATTTCCAATCCAGGAGAATATGTTATATTGAAGTATTTTTAGGGAGTAGCAAGTTATAACGAAAAAAATGTCGCCGTATGAACAAATTTCACCCAGTATGAATAATTACGCTTTAATTGATAGGCGATAAAACACAGCTGACGATCCCTGGTTTAAGTTTTTTCGAAGGTCCGCTGATTCCTTTTCACACCCAGAGTTTCCTTCTAGGTTTTGAGCACTAAACAAACTGTTGTTTTCGGCATCTTAGGCACTTTAGTCAGCTTGGAACTGTACCACTCCGGATTTTCCAGGTGTTTGTGCACAATATTTTTCTCTTCTGTCGAGTTCCATTTGACGTTATTTCTGAACGTGATCGACTATTTTGATCAAACTTGCACCAGTTGTTCTTTTTAGAAGTGTAAACAAACCACTGTCAACGATTTTCGATTCCCAACACTAGAAGCGTGCTAGTGGCGCGCGAAGGGCGTACCAATGTACTCTTTCTTCAACCTTTAGTCGTTAAAATGAATCCAGAAGAAGTCCGATGAAAGTTCAGAAAGATCGAATTGGTCATTTAACTAAATAAATCTGGCGAACAGCAAAGCTACTAGACTCGGCCTTTGTTATACACAGTAGTGAATTCAAGAAGATGCCATATACATTCGTGGATGCCTATCAGATCGAACGGACTGGTTTTTCGGGTTGGTCACTGCTCCTAAAAAAAGGTACCACAGGCTCAAAAGTAAGTTGAATTTTCCGAATACATACGAGGAAAATCCATGAAAATTTAACTCAGTCTAGCAGTACACTCACAGACTAAATGAAAACTCCTTAGATTTTCCTCATATTCGAGAAGTTTTTCCTGGAGAAGCCCGGAAAATTTAGCTCACTTTTGAGGAAATCAACTTGGGCCAAAATTTAGTCGACTCGACTCAATGTTGCGTCGGTCTGATCGTCCGTATATAATTGATGTTTGATGTCCCACTTGAAATCCTATTGGTGAATTTTTGCCTCGTCAGTTGTTCTGCTTATTTATATCACTTTTATCGTAAGGTAAATTTTACGACTACAACACAAATAGCTTCACAATGACTTGAATTGCTTTGTATCAAACAACCCATTCCAAAAATCCAACGAAATGAGTTCGTTTGACCAAAATCTCCACGTTCAATAAAGCAGACCTATACGTTCTGTGCCGTCACCCCCTCCGACCATCCTCCACATCCAACCACAGAACGACCTGCTGAATTGAGCCAATTACCGACTTCTTCCCGCACACATTCACCTAACATTGACATTGAACGCCACGCTCCCACCTTTATCCCAATCATCCACCTTCGTCTGTTGGCATTCAGTTGTCACTGCTGCGAGTTGCTATTTTCTTTTTCACTTTCAAACTCCGCGCCAAACTCCCTCAATCTTCTCCCATCGCCGCCGCCGCCACCACCACCACCACCACAACATCACACCTCATATTCCGTTCTGCTATTTTTATAAGCGCACCGTGTTTATTTTTACGCCGTGCTACCTACTTCTTCCCGAGAGAAGTCAGTGAGGTTTATGCTTCTTTGAGAGTGCTTCCCACCTTGGTCTTTTGGCTACTACAAACGAATGCCTACCTCCTTCTATTCAGTGCTGATGATGGCGATGATGACGATCATATATTTAACTCGTTTAACTCTATTATGAACCACCACTGGCAACCGGCTGACTTCCCACACACGTACGAGCTCGTACACACCGGCGACGACTCGTTAACCATACTTCAGGTTTCACACGATGCCCTGGCGAGGACTGGGAGGCAACTTGTCTTCGTCTCAATGTGCGGTTTTGGGACCTCACGCACGGCGACATCCGTCTAGTCGATACCATCCGAGTCAGTGACAGACTTGGCGGAGAGCCGCAATGAAGCGCAGCTGTTGAGTTGGAGATGCACTTGAAGAAACGCACAGGTGGCATTTTCGCAACGCATTAGAAAGTTATCTAACTTGTTTGATTTTATTGTGCTGTTTAATAGTTCACTGCAGACCGGAGAAAAATTTGCAACGATCGATGGAAGGATCACTTTTCGAAGTTTATGACTTTTGTCAACCTTGCTTGGAGGCACGTACCGAACGCATTCGCAAACATAATTACCTAATCCGTCCGGAAATGGAAACACCATGATAACATTGTGCTCGGCAAACGTGCTTCAATGCACATTTTTTTCGAACGTAAATTTTTTTGTTTACGCTTTAATTGTGCCTTCATTCGTGTTTCCCCGAGTCTGGCAGCAAATTTGCACTCGATCCTTGTCGACTTACTTCTGAGTCAGGTCTGGGTTTTCCCTAAAATTGCCATTTCAGCAAAAGAAGAACACACAGCCCTACATGCAGAACGTGATATTTAAATCGAAACGGATGTTGATCGAAAACAAAGAAAAAGCAGAAAGGACCCAGACGGCATCGGTATCGGTTCCGTTTCGAGATTATCGGTGCACACTCTGCTGGCTGCTGGCTACGGTTCGATAGTGATCTTCTTGATGAAACTGCAGTTTTTTTTTTGTTTTGTGTGTGTGTTTCGTTGCTGCACTGCACCACATATCCACCAACGCGACAGACACGAGTTAATTGCTGACTTGTGCCGTGCCAGGTCCTTAATTTGGGTTTGGCATGACATGTTGGCATGCTCACGGGAAATGAATTATACCTTACCCTTCGGGTTCGGGGCTGGCAGGAATCGGAGCAGGAATTTGACCTTTACGGTTGATGGTGGTGAGTGGGAGCGAGGGCTTCGAAGGTGATTTTGGAGTGTTTGTTCGCTGGCTTTGTCCGGGATGGTTAAGTTCCTGTTGGAACATATTTCTGCCCTCAACATATTATTGATTGTGATTTTTGATGGTAGTGTAGTTAACTCATTTAAGTCATTAGTTCGAACGCCAAATGCCATTTAATGCCGAATGGGTCAGATTAGGCAGAGATCTTGAAAAAAATTCAAACAATCATATTTTCAAAATTGATTCAAAGAAAACCCTACATATGGTCCACCTTTCACTTTTCAAAAATAGACCATGGCCCACTTAGTAATTGAACAAACTCTTTTGCATATTACCGCGCTCCTAGTGGATGTTTTCTGAAGCTTTTGACGTCCATTTGTTGACAACAATAACAACAGTGTATTTTTTCAGTTCATAAAACGCTCTTGTTTTGGAGACAGTCACCATGCAAGAGCGGCTTAGCTGGCAAGCAGGCAAAAGCGCTTGCTCAAAACGTTCACGTTCACACGAATTGAAAGCCTCAAAGTGAACACCGGAGTGGAACAGCCAACCATCAGCTCCATGGAAAGGTCGTGAGGTCCATCAGAAGCAACCCAGGTATGTCCAATCGCGATTTGAAGTAAAAAGTATGATGCTGCTCGTAGCATAGTACAGCGAATTTGCTACCACGAAGACTTACAGGTATACCGCGCCAGTAGCAATCAAATCGACTTTAGACAGCTTCCAGGACCAACATTTTACTAAGCGAAGGCTCGGGGAGGTGTCCTTGACAAATTCAAATTTGTTTTTGTAATCAGTAATACTTTTTTTTACCGATGCGTTAGTTCACAAGCTACAACACAAAGCCTATTAGAGCGTATTGTGGGAATATTTACACTCATTGCTCTCAAAACAAAAGAAGTGCTCCTAGCGAACTCGCTTTTTCTACTTTCATCCGTAGGACGAAGAATATCCAATGGCGTTTCAATACGTTTAGATGGAATTGAAACTCGTAGGACAAATTTGGAATCAAGAAGCACGGACACCCCTCACCATCGCTCTCCAAAGGGGGAGTTTGGTAAAGAGAGATGATAAAACCGATTTGAACCTTCCTTAAAAGTTGTCCTAGCTCGCTATCTACTCTGTATATGCAATTTTCACACTGCCGTAATCTAAACGGATCTATCAATTCTATACTTTCATCTCCTCCTCATCTATCATATAAAAATTACTACTTCAGTCAGTTATTCGAAATTAGCATCTTCAACTATGTACACTGGAGTCTCTTTTTACACGGTTTTTTTTACGCGGTTTTTTTTTACGCGGATTTCGGAATTTACGTGGTTTTTTTTACGCGGATTCCGGAATTTACGCGGTTTTTTTTTACGCGGATTTTGGTTTTTTTTTACGCGGATTTCAGAATTTACGCGGTATATCGCTTTTTACGCGGTTTTTTCTTACACGGTTTTTTTTTACTCGGTTTTTTTTTACGCGGATTTCGGAATTTACGCGGTTTTTTTTTACGCGGATTCCGGAATTTACGCGGTTTTTTTTTACGCGGTTTTTTTTACGCGGTTTTTTTTTTACGCGGGACATATCACCCGCGTAAAAAGCGACTCCAGTGTAAATCGTTGACTTCACGCAGAAGTAATACTAAACATATAGTCAAAAATGTGTGTTTTTTTTTATCAAATTCAACGGTACTTATCGAAAGAGGAATAAATTTTGAGTAGAATATCATGGGTTAAAATCCAAGCCTCGTTACATGACTGAGTTGATCTATCCATAGAGATGAACTAGCCAACGGCTAAAAATCTCTCTAATAAAGATAAAAAAAAAGATCTATCCAGGCCTCTATTGTAGAACTCTAAAAGCACAATTTAAAAAGGTAAGTATCTGAATTTTTGGCAGCTGACTCAGCATACATTTTTCAATTGTTGGCTAAGTACTGGGTATATTTTGTTAAGATTACAAACGTTTATAGCAATTTAAGGAAAACACCTTTTTCTTGAAAAACCTTCTTTTCTTGAAATAAAATGAGCATAACTTCTTGGAATTTTGCTCATTTTTAATCGTAATAAGGATCATTCATATGCCACTAGTTCGATTACAATTCGTCCACTAGAAAAATAAATCTAACGTCATGCAGGATCTTCCGATTTATACCAAAACTATAGCAATAAATCAATAAACATCTGTTCAACCACCAGCCATGGTTACAAAAATATATCTATTCACCGTGTTACAACAAATTGTCCTATAGGGTGAACGATCAATTTCGAGATACACTGTGCGTATATTTAAACAACTGTGACGTACGCCTGATCCGGTTCGGAAGACATTGTTAACTACTTTCTTGGATTTCATTTAACAATCGTCGGTCGTAGCTTGTTGTGATGTAAGAACCACGGTGGCCATAGAGTGAAAATTGTTGCAGAGCAGGAGATCGTGGGTAAGAACCTAAGCCCCTTACGCTACTGAGCGCAATGAAATTCGGTTAAAAAACGGGTACGTAAAAGAAGTAATATTTGAGTTTTAGGAAAGACGTGTTGATTGGAGAATCAAATTCTTCTCAGAGCAGTTGTTGTCGTCGTCGGTGAGGTCGCCGCTGGGATCGAAACCTAGTAACAACAAATTTAACAGAAATTTGATCGTACTTGTTTTTATGATATAAGGTGCTCGGTGGCCTAGTGACGAACGATTTTGATTACTAAACAGAAGCCCGTGGGTTCAAACCTAAGCTTATTTATATATTACCATGGTTATTTTGTGGTATAAGGTGCTCGGTGGCCTAGTGGCGAACGATTTTGCTTACTTCGCAGAAGCCGTGGGTTCAAACCCAAGCTTTTTCGTGCTCTTAAATCGTTAGAACATCAATCCAGCATATCGTTTTCCAAAACGAATCCTACTGCAATCCCAACCCTTTTATTCAAAACCCCAGTGATTTCTCGTGGAAGTGCAGAGGTGTTCTTGGCTTTCATTGAAGCGAGTAATACGTCAACATATTCTATTCTTGACCAGCATTCGGACGTAGCCGGCACTAGTAAAACTGCTGTAGAAAATCTTAGTCAAATTGAAAATAAAGGGTGATACGGTCAAAATTTGGTCAATATCAACTTGACGTATTTCTTTCAATTTTGCATTTAAAAAACCTGAACACCCCTCATTTTGAAGGTGTGTGTGTGTAGAATGTTGCTCCTATTTTGATTTTGGAATTCACTCTTCAGTTGTCAAAATGCCGTCCAAGCAAGAAGAGCAGCGTATCAAAATTTTGCTCGCGCATCGCTAAAATCCGAGCTACTCGCACGCAAAGTTGGCAAAATCGCTAAAAGTTGCCAAATCAACCGTTACAAATGTAATTAAAGTGTTTGGGGAACGTTTGTCGACAGCCAGGAAGTCTGGATAGGGGGGAAATCGAAAACCGGAAGCCGCTGAGACGACAAAGAGAGTTGCCGGTAGTTTCAAGCGAAACCCTAACCTCTCTCTCCGAGATGCCGCAAATAAGCTGGGTGTATCGTCTACAACCGTGCATCGAGCCAAAAAACGAGCCGGACTATCGACTTGCAAGAAGGTAGTGACTCCAAATCGCGATGATAAACAAAATACGACGGCCAAAGCGCGATCCCGGAGGCTGTACACGACGATGCTGACGAAGTTTGACTGCGTGGTAATGGACGACGAAACCTACGTCAAAGCCGACTACAAGCAGCTTCCGGGACAGGAGTTTTATACGGCAAAAGGAAGGGGAAAGGTAGCAGATGTTTTCAAGCACATGAAACTGTCAAAGTTCGCAAAGAAATATCTGGTTTGGCAAGCCATCTGTACCTGTGGCTTGAAAAGCAGCATTTTCATAGCTTCCGGGACTGTCAACCAAGAAATTTACGTGAAAGAGTGTTTGAATAAACGTCTGCTGCCTTTCCTGAAGAAACACGGTTGTTCCGTACTGTTTTGGCCGGATTTGGCATCTTGCCATTACGGTAAAAAGGCCATGGAGTGGTACGCCGCCAACAACGTGCAGGTGGTTCCCAAGGACAAGAACCCTCCCAACACGCCAGAGTTCCGCCCAATTGAGAAATACTGGGCTATTGTCAAGCGGAAAATAAAGAAGACCAAAAATACTGCTAAGGGCGAGCAGCAGTTCAAGGCAAACTGGCTTTCTGCGGCGAAGAAGGTGGACAAGGTGGCTGTACAAAATCTGATGGCAGGGGTCAAGCGTAAGGCCCGGCAATTCGGATTTGGAAAAGCGGAAGCCTAACTGAATATTTTTCCTGAATTTTATACTAATTGAACTTGAAAAAGAAATTTAATTTGATTTTTTAAATGAACGATTTCACCGATTTACACGCGTTTTCCCTTGACCAAATTTTGACCGTATCACCCTTTAATGATCAGGAAAAATAAAGAAATAGTTCATTGTTCCAAAAATCATGAAAACAGTAAATCTAGAAAGAACCTTTCTTTTTTTTTTTTTGATAAAGCTTTGTAAGGTTAATTTTAACCACTTCTGGGCTAGTTCATCACCAACTAGAATGAATTTAGTATGTTTGAAATAAGGGGAAAACATAACTAAAACGTTACATTTCGATTACTTACCATATTTCCAAACCTGAATCTTCGACAGGTCAGTGCATCTATAAAATTACTTCAATACCGAAAAAACATCCAAGTCACATAGCTTGCAACCAGAGAGAGAACTGCTCATGTTTGAAAGAAGACAAAACATTTAGAAACATCACATTGCATTTGCTGGACGGATTGCCGAACCTGAATCTTCAATATTGCAGAGGATAATACATGGAATTTCACTTATTCCGGAAAACTCAGAACAAAAAGCACAGTCCAAGCTCTCTAAAAAAAAACAATCCAAGTCCGAATAGTCTGGAAAGATTTCTAAGTGTTGAAAATCTTAACGTTGTCTGGAAGTTCGTCCACATTTATTTAAGTCAAGGTAAGCTGGAAGCCATTCGGCCTAATTTCTATTCGATCTAATGGCCGGACTGCGCATGGGACAAGCTTCATGAATTCATGCAATTTAGAGACCCTGGAATGTTTTGCACTTGCTGTTTATAATACTTCATTCTATAATTGAAGTATATTTATAGTTTTCGGAACACTTTCGCACGTTCAATTTTAAATTCGCTAACATTTCAGCTATATAAATGCTATTAAACACGCATCGTAAGTGTTTGTTAAATACTTTTTTTGGTGGTCATAAATAATCGTCGATGTTGGTTATTTACCTGAAAATAAAAAGAGATGAGAAAATGAGAAAATTAGATTGGCTTGATAAGGATGTTATGTTTGTTTAGTAATAATCAAGGTTGCAAAGACTCATTTCAGCTAAAATAATGTTTTTCGGAATAATAAAACCAAAAGATGGTATGATGACATGTTTTACTTGTAACTTACAAGAAGAGGTTACAAAGTATGCGTTGGAAACATAAAACATGTAAATTTTGCTTTCTATGAGTCACAATCAGCGATTTCCTGATCACTGAGTGAGTGAGTGAGTGAGTGAGTGAGTTTGTGAAAAATCGCTGATTGTGACTCTAATGAAGTGAAATAAACAGGTTTTATATGTCAAACACATTCTTTGCAACCTCTTCTTGTATCCTACCAATTCAAAATTTGATCATGGCATCTAATTATTTCATAATTTAGAAAAACATTGTTTTAGCTGAAATGAGTCTTTGCATATCTTGGTAATAATAACAATTTCAATACTTCATAAAATTTTAACTTGTTTTGGAGAAGATCGAATTATTAGGTCCCATTTCTAATTCAAAACGATGCTACAGACATGCTTTCCAACAGAACGTGACTCTTCCCTCCAAACATTTTCTAGCAACGCCACGTCACCTTTTGCTCTGCAAAACAGTCATTCACAGAAAAGAGCAATCATCTGTTTTGAATTCAAGTCTAGTTTCATTCCCGTCTAATTATGTTTTCGACTGCATAACCGTGTTCGAATTGGGTGGGTGTTTCTCTAACGGAAACATCTCCAACCTGATTGTTTACACTAGCCTCAAACGGGACCATTGAAAATATCTAGACGCTGCTTCTGTTGCTGCTGCGTGGCTGTTGATGAAATCATTCTTGCATCAACCCCAAATGTAAACAAACACCGCAAATCCAGGTCACCGGTTTGGGACTGCATCAATTTCCGTATCACTTGATGTACGCAAATTGCTAATCCCACCGTCTGCCACTTGAGTGAATATCAATTTCATAATCCAGCATCTAGTTGAAGTCCCATTTCGAGCCAATCCACGTCAGAGCTGGCTTACTGATGACTATTAAAACATGAGCACGTGTCTTGACCTAGTTCGTAATTCACCATCGGGCTGCTGCTCCGTGATCGGTAAATACCAACGCCTGCGATTTATTTTAAGTTGAGGTACCTACTGAGCCAAACGCTCACAACATCTCTTAAGACTCGAGACGTTGAGGTAGTCTCTTGCCTAATCTCTTCAAATTATTATGCCACCGTGCAGGCCAAGAAGGATGTGACGCCGAGCATAGAATCGTTGACGTGTACAGCATAATTCCAAATGTTAAGTCTCGCAGACGACGCAGATTAAGCATCTTGTAATTGCGCTGCTGACACTTGCTGAAAACCGTTTTGTGGCTGTCAAGGGAAATTATCTTCGGTTATAGTTGCGACGAATGCGTGTGAACGAACGTTTCTTGTAAGTGAAATGTGTTTGTTTATTTCAATTATTGAAAATGGTCTCGTCTTTGGCTTACGGTTTTCTCGCAAAATGACAGTTCACTTGTCACTGATGAACAGTTGGAAAATTACGCAACCAACGATAAACCTAATGATCGTTTGCACTTCGAAACCTCAAGTTTACGACATTCAGCTTTTTGGTTGGAAAATTAAGAGAGTTACATAAGTCCAAGCCAAGTCCAAATCGTTGCAAAACAACGATCCTCCGGTGAACTGTAAACTCAGTCGGACAGTATTTTTAGCTAAAAATTCAGATCCGACTGTGTGCATGTCTCTCACGAACCAGCGGAGATGAGCAGTTGTTTGTGCGCCAGCAGCTTCCCGCTTGCCATCCCGACGACGAGTGTGTGGGCGAGGAAAGTGTGAAATGACAAACTGACCCAGAACTACGGCACCATTCCCGGCTGCTATTTTTCGCTTCTGAATGAACCAACAGATCATCATCATCATCATCGTCGTCGCCGTTTTGGGGAGAAGAGATCCGACATGACCTTCCAACCACCACCATCTGGCTGCTACCTATTAGCTGGCATGTGCCAAGTGCACCTTGATGGGTTAGATCGAATCACGTTTCACCGGGATCCGTACCGTTTTCAAGATCAATGTGATCGAGATAATGATCAGCACCGCAACGCGTGCCCCATGGGAACCACAACGGTTGCGGCTTCGCCCGGTTGGCCAAGAGCACACAAATTTCGACCAACAAACAACGAGTGCATGATTCAAAACATCCTCCGGACCATCGGATCATCTTCGCCGGCATGGGAAGAACTTTTGCGGTTTTGCTATAAATGCCGGAACTGTTCTTTCCGCAATGCGCTCTTTCGGTATGATCTGCATATGCATGTGAGGCGGCTAATGTTGCTGCTGCTGCTGTGGTTGTTGATCTTGAAAGTGGGGTGAAAATTGATACTCATTAGGAGGATTAACGTTTCGGTTCTGCGCTTTGTGGCTTTGTTCTGGCGACGGTGTTTGCTTTCAACGTGATGAGGAAATCGATGGAAAAATTATGGGTAGGTTAAAAATGGGGTAATTGCTCAATCGATGCCTCGGTGGAATTGGAATGAGTTGGGAATTATTCGAATAACACGCAATCGAACTAATGAGCCAGCATAATTTGATCGGCATGTATTGATGCTGGATTAGACATGAAATGGGAAATATTGTTTGAAATTATTGGATATTTCTCTTTTATTGTTTCACTCGTATCCATGCTCAAAACTTATTTGAATTTTATTCATTTAACTAGCTTGGAGTAATCTCCTTCCTCAGAACATGAAGAGACAGATAAAAAACTATTGTTCACTCCAACTGCAAACGCTTGAACGTTTTTACTCATTCTTAAAATTGACTTCTTCTTTGAGAAGCTCCAAACCAAATGATGAATCGATCAGACTCGACCTTCTTCGATTTGCATGAAACTTCTAGCCCAAGTAACAATTTTGGTTTTATGAGGGTTCTGTAGACCATAAATCGGACTTGTACAACGCTTTAAAACCTTGATAAAACTTTCAATGTTACTTGAGAGTAAACATTAAAAAAAGTAAGAGGTTGTATCCAAGACACTAGGGTAAACGCTCCTATGTTGCGGTACGTTAGAAGCGTTAGTTCCTATAGTTGTGTATTGAGTCTCCACAACTATAGGAACCTAACGCTTCTAACGTACCGCTACTATAGGAGCGTTTCCCCTACGTGCTCGGTATCAATATTCGGCGACTGTGTTAGGGAAACCACTTTTTCCCATCACGGAAACGCCTCGTTTTCTGATGACAAAATTACGCATTTTCGTGCACAAAACGCACGGAAGTTTTGGTTTATGCAAAAGTTAAAAAAAAAAATAAAAATTGACTGGAGGAATTTGTTGCTTAAATTTTTCAATCGCGTCATCTTCGCGATCAATAATATAAATTCGAGATTTTTGTGATTTTTTTAAGTTTCCTGGAGAAAATATTACCTTAATTCAAAGTGCTTCTGGTTAATTGACAAGGTCATGTGGTATTCGGTTATTGCGAGAACTTGTATGTACCACTTCAATAATAATGATCTTTTAGTAAATTTTGCTGTAATTTTATTAGTATTTTATTTTATTCAAGCATATTATTTTTGTTACAGTCAATTAGCATTAGCATACGATACAAGAGATTTAATATTACTTGCTCGTTTTTACGTAAAATAATCTATATTTATTTTACATGTAATTACCTTTGAAAGTTTTTTTTCAAGTTTTTTTTAGTGATCTGAAAATTTTCCCAGTTTGGTTAGAAGTTTCGAAGCTAGCGCATGTCAATAGACCTAATAGAAAGATAGGCAGAAAAAGTGTATCAAAAAGAATGGTTACATGCAGGGTTGCTTCCACTCACTTGCTATAGATGAGTGATTTTCGGAGTTTTGAATTTGTTAGATGTTGTAATAGAGATTTGCGTTGTTGGATGCGGGAGGAGATTGGAGGGCGGGTGTTTGACCCATAGAGCCTGTCAATTTCGCTTACAGAGTGTCACAGTCAGCGGTTTTATGATTTGTGAGAGCTCGCTGACTGCAAGTGGATTTGGCGGGTTTTGTGTGTCGGACGCTTGCTTCTTGTGTCTAACATGTGCAGAGTATCATTATAGCGTCTAATGGTTTTGAGATTCCTGGTTGCGTGAAATATATTTGCAAGAATAACTTTTTGAGATTTTAGTGTTCACGTTTAGTTTGTAGTTTAATGTTTATTTCTTTTATGTAATTATCGAAAATAATAGTTATTCAATAAAAGATAGTTCATCCATATATTCGTACTTTAACGCGAAGCGCTGTGGATTATGAGATGCTCGATGACCCTGGAGGGATCGTTTTTGATTACTGAGCAGGAAATCATGGGTTTAATCCCAAGCTCTCCGTCATGACTCTTAAAATTCATCATCACTAAACAAAATGAATATGTTCTTTCGATAGCCGGCTATCCAGAGATTAAATAAACAATACATACTTTTGGTTGCATCGCCAACTTGAGGTGAATCCTAACCGAATACCTTTACTAACCCTCCAACTCCGTAGCACTTATGAGGGTGTCGCTAAGTCGGTTGCCTCTCGTTTAGTAAGTGCTACATCAACATTTCCTTCCCTATCCCTAGTTATGGTAAAGATGGGCGTGGCCGGGAATAGCGACAGTCATGCTTCTGTTGCTTTTGTTAAGATTGGAACCAGCATTATTCCTGAAAGTAGTCTAACTGAGAATTTCAGAAGAGACGTGAGTGTCGCTAGTATCCAATCTACGAAGTATATCATAAAAACGCTAACGCTAACGCTAACTTGTATGTACCACTTCAATACTGCTAATACAACGTTTGGTTGCTGGGTACATTGTCAAACATTTTTGGGGGTGGCTGGCAGCAAGGCGAGCGAATGCTCAATTAAAATTGACTCTTAAACAACACTAATGTATGGTGTTCCTGAAACGAACCGTTTTGTTGTGACGGTTGAGTAGTGCTGAGCTATTAAGGTATTCAACACGGATGAGGCTCACGAGCTGTATGTTGTTTGGAACGAGGATGACGCGCTTGGAATAGCTGACCCTGAGTGGGTCACGACAAGCAACTGAATCCGATCAGTTGGAGTGCGGTTTCTTCCTCCTTCCTCGGTTAATCGAGGGCTCTTGAGGGCAGCCTTGATAGCTAGCTGCTTGCGGGAAGCCTTTTGTTGTGTACTGGAGAAAAATTTGCAAAGCCACGCGCCGAAAGCACTGCTGCTGCTGACTGCTGATGACGACCGGACACCACCACTAACCAAACGCGGTGATTGAATAAACATCGTTTGGCGAGACCGGATGGAATTCCATGTTGAAATCTGTGTTACGGAAAGCGTTTTTCACAGGCAATCGGTGATAATTTGAATTTTCATAGCAACAGTTGCATATTCATGCAATTTTCAATAGTGACCTTTTGAAAATTGATGAAGTCTTAATTTGGTTTAGTTTTTTTGAAATCGCAACTTCAATATACATGGTATGTTGGATTTAAACTTATGGGAACTGACATCCGATCGATGACCTTGAAAATTACTAACAATTTCGTTTTGTCGTGATGGTTGAGTAATCCTGGGCTATTAAGGTTACACACACACAGATGAGGCTGGCGAGCTGTATGTTGTTTGGAAAGAGGGTGACGCGCTTGGCATAGATGGCCCACAGCGACTCACGAAGAGCTACTGAATCCTATCTGTAGCGGTGCGGCTTCTTCCGTTTTCTTTGGTGTATGAACGCTTATGTGGACTGCAGCTCACTGCTTGCGGACAGCCTTTCGTTGTGCATTGGAGAACAATGTTCAACGCCATGCACCGAAAGCACTGCTGTTGCTGCTGATGATGGGTGACCGGACACCACCACACATGGTGATTGAATAAGTACCATTCGGTGATACCGGGTGGAATTTGTTTTTGAAATCTGTGTTAGGGGAAGCGCTTCTTGCAGGCAATAGGAGATAATTTTGATCACCATTGCAACAGTTCGACATTTGTGTAATTGAAAATTGATTTAGAGTTCATTTTAGCAGATTTTTTGAAAAACTTCCAATCGATTGGCTTCTTTAGATTGAAAATCCATCTACTATTGACAGAGTTAGAAGTGCTCAAACCTGACCACTTCTCATAATGAGGTTGATTTTGGTTTTCTAAAATTGCAATATTAAAAAAATCTTTATTTTATTGAAATACTAGTGAATCAATTTCCGAAAAAATATATCAAAAATTAAATTTCCCTCGATCGATCGGGTTTTTTGTATGCCTGATTGCGAGGCTAATTTGAATAGCTGCTTAGCTGCTTTGCTTCCCGTTGAAACTCACCACCCCCCGCTTACGATCTCTCTACCCACGCTTGTGGTCAGGCTTGATGGAGCCTCACTCGCAAGCTAGAAATGAGTCGAGCGTATCCTCTTTCTGAGGAGTAGAATGCCTACTGTTAAATCATTCCACTGAGCTTCAGAGCTTGTGAGCGAAGGGGGGGAAATGAGAGTGAGGTTTGCTGCAATTCATGTTAATGTTTTCTATAATACGCTCTTACTCTCACTCTGGGTGATCTCTGAGCTTCTTGCATCGAACAAAAAAGTCATCCGGAGTCTCGAAAAGTGCACCTCCGTCAAATCATCCTCTCGCTTTAGTTCACTCTCCCTCTCCCTCGAGGAGTTTTTGTTTACTCCTCCAATATTAGGTACTGCAGCGTCGATGTGCGGTATAAGAGGTGAGGAGAAAGGAAACTAGTGGACTCTTTCATTCTGACAGTGTTCTTATGCAACAGCAGACGTGACGTCACGTCTGTTGCTGCGTAAGAAGACGCGAGAACGAAAGAGTCCACTAGTTTCCTTTCTCCTCACCTCTTATACCGCACATCGCTGCAGCGTGACGTCATAAATGAACTCAGTGTTAATCAGCTGAACCTTTTTGACAGTTCAGTGGTACTGTTTACAAGCACTTAGTCGTTGTTTCGAAAAAAAAATTCTAAAATTTCCGAATTTTAACTTCAAAATTGTCGAGGAACAGCGCGGTGCAAGGATGTTGCTCATGGACGGTGCAGAAGTGTGGTTTACATCTCACTGCAGTCTGAAAAATTATCGAGAAAATCTACCCAAGAAAAAATCGACTAAGTCCACGTAAACAGTACCACTGAACTGTCATCAGATTGAGGTCAACCCCGACTGTGCAAAACCTAATTCCTGCCGCCAGGTGGTTCACTCGAGGTGAGGGCTGGCTAAACTCGCAGGACAAAAGTATTTGAAAAACTCCAGTGAGTTTGAGGAGTTTCAGCAAGCCTGCTGGTGATGTGTGACGAACCGATTGAAAAACATGATGAGCGACCTCTAAACTTTCGAATGATTGATTTTGCGGCCCTTTCGGACTTTTTGTTAAACGTTGGCTGGAATGGGATTTCTACTATCATCGATGTCGATTAAATGGCGGAAAGTTTTTGTTCCATTTTGAACGATTGGCTTGTTTTGAATGTTCCGCGGGATTTAAAACGCACACGCAATGCTTGTCAACGGAAACTACGTCGTCAACGAACACCTGGCAACAAACGAAGCTTTCAACATGCCAGCAATGCGTACCGGTTTTTGAATGCCAGTCTCCACAAATCTTACGTATTGCATATTCAAATGGGTCTGAGAAGAAATCCACGTGGTTTTTGGCCCTTTGTTAACTCCAAACGGAAAAGTGCAGTGATCTCAACGAATGTCTATCTGAACAAAACGACTACAGCGTCAGCTACAGAGTCATGCCAGTTGTTCGCCCAGCATTTTGCGTCCGTATTCGCGACGAACCCCACCTCAAACTTGGAAATCTATGAAGCCACCCATGATGTTCCCGCTGATTGTGTTGACCTTGGCTATTTGCTGTTAATCAAGAAATGGTGTCATTGGCTGCAAATAAGCTGAAACATTCGTTTGCCCCTGGTCCTGATGGTTTACCTACAGTTATAATATGTCATTGTATTGCCGCTTTAGCACAACCGTTAAGTGATATCTTCAATCGCTCACTTCAGCAAGCAAAAATCCCTCGCATTTGAAAGCAATCGTTAAAGACACCCATTTTCAAACGTGGCGATCGTCACAATGTTGTTAACTATCGGAGAATCACGAGTCTTTCAGCTGTCTCGAAATTGTTTGAGATTATAGTGGGTGGAGTTATTCTCGATGTCACAAAAAGCTACATATCCACTGATCAAAACGGATTCATGCCCGGACGATCGGTTACCACCAATTTGTTGAGTTTTACGTTGAAGTGCATAACGAGTATGGAGGAAAAAGCGTAAGTCGATGTAATTTATACCGACCTGAAGCCGGCGTTCGATAAAATTGATCATAACATACTGCTGCTTAAGTTATCTCGTCTAGGAGTTTCTATGCAATTGGTTTTTTGGTTGGAATCCTACCTTACAGAGCATGTACTTTGAGTGAACATTGTGGGTTGTATGTCTTCGCGGTTTTCAAACAAGTCTGGAGTTCCACAATAGACAAGTGCACGGATGGATTTGAGTTCACTCACTCGACAAAAAGTGACACAACAGCGTTGCCCTGTTTACTAAATATGAATACACGAATCATACTCACGGGACATTTGAAACGGGTCTATCAACTTATGTACACAAAACTTGTTAAGCCTTTTTCGCGCGAACCGAATACGCACACGCAAACTAACAACACCATCGAGCAGAGGAAATTCTCCTCTTCCCGAAGTGCTCTTGGTTTGCGTAGGCGTATTTCGGTTCTCGTGAAAAGGACCTAGCAAATTATTTACAAAAGTTGATAGGCCCTTTTCAAATGTGACGCGAGCATTATTCATGTGTTCATTTTTACCACGGTTTGAGAAGGAGTATTTAGACTGTGCGTGTGATCGAACGTGACGATTGTTTTTTTCCGTGGAGTTTTTTTATATCTACACACTTAGAAAAAATCATGTAAATTTAGGTGCTCTGAGACTGACATATACCAGCTTCAATTTTGACATAAAATTGAGTCATAATAGACGCGAAATTCAGCTCAATCAAACGTAGCTTCGAACTTTCCAGTCTCAGAGCACTTCATTTTACATGACATGTTTGTTTACGTATCATCCTTTATGTCAAAGATAGATTCCGTCACGTGTAAGATTAGGGATTTGTAAGTGTGTATAATCAGTTGCTGATCTGGTCAAAGCTAGGCCCAGCGGACGATTTACAGTTTGTCAGCGAGTTCATTAAGACAGAAGAAGTCCTGCGAGAGCTGCATCTCATTGTATCTAGTTCTACCTCCCTGTTATTTCCCGCTGAGAAGCTGTTCGGAAGACAAGTAGAACCTGCATGAGGCGTCCCATCATTCATCCCATCATTCGTCTCAGCGTTGAGTCGCAGCGCTGAACCTGACAATTGGCCACGAAAAGGCTTGTCAATGCACATACACTTAGATAAATTAATGTAAATCTAGGTGCTCTGAGAGCGACATCTATGAGCGTCAATTTTGACATAAATTTGAGTCACAACAGACCCGAAATATAGCTAAATCAAACGTACTTTTCGTCGAGCAACGAATTTTTCAGTCTCGGAGTACGTAATATTACATGACATGTTTGTTAACGTCTCATCTGTTATGTCAAAGATCGACTCCGTCACGTGTAAAATTAATTATTTCTAAGTGTGATCAAAAATCGACTACATACATCCAAACATTTTTTATCTCAAATCGAGGGAAGACATTCCGCTCAACTACCATAAACTGGACTAGTTCATGTTGATCTTCGTCTAGCTTCGTCTACAATTTGGACTTCTACATCAACACATGTCAAGCTGCCTTCAGGTTCAATTGGCTAAACTTGGTGAGTTCGTTCCATTTTGAAAATTTTTATCTTTTCAAACCAGTAACGTTGGGAGATCACCTTTTTGTGGTGCGTAACTGGTATAAGATCTACCACCGAACCCTAGTCGTGACAACTTCAAACTGGGGAATCAGGATTTTCAAGTAATCAAAGGATCACAGTTTAGTTCTTGTTACTTTTTTATGACTTCATAATAGTGACTAGACTCGGGTAGTGAAATATTGTTTATGTTCATAGAGTTTACATAATCCTTATCCCGTTGTCCTTCTCCTTTTCCTTTCCCGCTTCTCTTTTCAGAAAGCGAGGAATAACGCTATAGCCATAAGTCATAAAAGGCTAAGACAAGAGTTAGTGCTCATGTCCCAACCGTCAGAAGAAAATGGAGCATCACTTAACCTTTCTAGCTTTGATGCTTCCAACGACCAACCAATCATATAATAACCAAAATCGGAACGTACGGTACGAGATGTCCACGTTTCTTCCATTTATTGGATTCTGAAGGCCCGATGTTTTCTGAATCATCTTGCCCCTTAAATGCTGCACACTAGGCCTGGCCGTTTAGATATGTGTGACGCATCTTCGATGTGAAACATATATCAAATAGACAAGAAAAATGATGGAGGTATATCCATCATTTTCCATGATGCTTTCAAGAACTGGCTGTGTTGGTGTTAGATTAGATTAGATTAGATTAGATAGTAATCTCGAGCCATAGCTGTTTATTCTGTTCTTCAACGATGCTGCTTTGGTTCTGGGCGAAGGATTCAAGCTAGTCTATGCAGATGATTTAAAGCTGTACATTGTAATGCGTACACAAGAGGATTGTTGGCTTCTGCAAAACTTGATGACTTTGTTTGCCGATTGGTGCCAGAGAAACAAACTGACTATTAGCGTGGTAAAAATGTACATCTAATTTTGTTTGACTATCATATCGACGGTGATACTCTTACCAGAGTTACCAGCGTGACTAATTTGGGGGCTCAACTTGACTCAAAAATGACTTTTGATTCACACCGTTCAGCGATCCTATCGAAAGCAACGCGTCAGTTGGGCTTTATTTCCAAAGTTGCGAAGGATTTTTCGGACCCACGTTAATGGAAGTCATTGTCCCTCCAATTTTTGAAAATACGTCCGTCGTTTGGCATCCTCACCATGTCACGTGGTGCCTAAGGATCGAACGGGTTCGGAAACCGTTCACTCGTCTGGCACTGAGAAACTTGCCGTGGAGTGATCATGACAATTTGCCGCCGTATCCTGATAGATTCTGACTGTTGGGTTTAGACACACTGGGACGACGACGGAAAGTACAGTAATCGTTGCTTATTGCTAAGCTGTTGAATGGTGAAACTGATGCCCCAAAACTGCTTGCAATGTTGAACTTTCGTGTGCCGAGCAGGTCTCTTCGAAATACAACGTTACCGCAACCAAGTTTTCATCGAACCATGTTTGAGAACAACGAACCAATCTCAGCATGTATTCGTGCGTTTACGGCTGTCGAAGAGTTTTTCGAGTTCAATGAACGAGCTGGACAACTAAATATATACTAATTGTGGTTTTGACTGGTTGATTGGAATTATTTTATGGGGTGGCTTTCTCAGTCTATTAGTAGAAACTATTTGTTTTTTTACGTTCCCAAAGTTTTGACCGTTTTGTTGCGGCCACTATGTGTAAAGCTTATAACGGGAAACGATAGACATTACAACCCTTGTGAAAGACCGCAACCAAACGGTCAAAACGTCGCGAACGTAAAAAAAAACAAATCCCTAAACAAATCCTTTCTTCTAAAAGACTGAGAAAGCCACCCCATAAAATAATATAAATATATATTTATATAACGCACATCTGGGGAACTCGGAAGCAGCTTCCAAGAGAAATCGTTAGAACTGTCCGGTGTCAGTCAGAAGTAGTGTTTCCTACGCGGGACCAAAAATCACGTTTCGCAATTTCCAGAAATTTGTTACAGTATCTCGAGAAACAGTTGTAGAAGTATTTTTGAGTGAAAAATATTAGAACTTTCCCTAAAGAGTAATTAGAAACATCTAAGGAGGAAGAGTACAGAAGCTTCCAGAGGAAGTCTGAAGATCTTATAAAGGAAATAGGAACAATGCTCTAGGTGAAATCAGAAGATTTTTTTAAGGTAAGCCGGCAGAAAAACTTCCATTATACAAATCTGTCAGCATGAAATTCAAACGTACTACCTAATTTGCTTTTTCAACATACATAGGGTTGATATACTGCTAGTATTAAGTCCAATTTGAACACAAACACTTCCACTGCATTACAAAAGAGAGTTGCTGTATTTCGTAGCAAAAATTGGATGTCTCCTGCAAGGCACTGCTGCTCTTACAAAATCGAACCTTGATCGGAACAGAACAGAACATGCAACTGGTCAGACACCACTTTTCTACACCGTCTTCGTTGCTGGGAGCTCAAATTTGTCATGATGTTCAGAGCTCCAAGCTGCAGTTGTTACATTAACCTTTTCGATCTGCCGTCATCGTCGTCGGGACTAGCCAAAGTTGAATGTCTGAGCTGCATGGTTGATCAATCGCAGGTCCAGGTCGATCGATTGTAAACATTTAGCCTTGAGCTACAATAGAAACAACGACGAACGGTGCTCGAATGAGTGAATAAAGCAGAATAAAAGTGATGCATTCTTTTTCCGTAGAAACGATCTGGGTGGGTGAATTATGAGAAAAATTGTACATCCAAACATTTCAGCCCCTTTGTGCTCTTTAGCCCGACCAGATCGTACCAGATTCTCACAGCGATTCTGCAAGATAAACACCGCCGCCACCGCCATGGAGAGGTGCAAGATTGAATGGAACGATTAAAATGTTCTGGTTCCGAGCCGCAGGGGCACAAAAAGAGAGTACACGTCATCCCCCTGCTGAATTCCCCCAGAATTCTCCACCCAGCAAGCAGGCAGGATGTGGAACAATTGTTGTGCCCTTTTTACCACGGCGGTGGTGGCGGCGAAAGATCGCTAGCTTGTTGATTTTTCTGCCTGTCGTTCCCAAGGGGCGCGTGTGCTTTTCTCTATCTATGAACAACTAGGCAGTTACCGCCTAAGACGACGCCGCAACCGCCGCGCGTCTATTTTCACGGTTTAGCGCAAATTAAATTGATGTTGCCAAGCTCTGGAATTAGCGTCACTTGGTGCCCTCAGAGCAATCCATCAGCAGCCAGCGATGGATGGTAAGAAGATGGTACTACTCCTTCACCAGACACACAGAGTTGCGAGAAGAAGTGCCGGGAATATAAAGGTTTTACTTTTTTTTTTTGCACCATGGGAACTGGTCTGTACTGAGATCGAGGGTGATAATCGGATGAAAGGTATTTCAACGATTTAAATTGCTCGGATGCAGCCAACAACAAACGGTAGGTGGTGTTCCTTTTCTACACGGCAGGTTGTTGACCCGAATGAAGGAGAATGTTACGTAAGCGTTGCGGAGAAGATCATGGAACCGTACTGATCGTTGTTGATCTAGCCGTGGTCACATGTCATGCGTTCTTAAAAATGATACAATTATCCGAATTTGATATAGATAATAGGTAATTCAATATGATGAACTAGAACAGCACATTGGTTTAGATTGGCTCGATGCATTTTCTTAAAATCTTTTTTAACGACATTGTTAGCCATAGGCTAGTTCATCTCGAAGCATTCGCTAGTTGCATTTGTATGTAAAGACTGGAACGCGCTACAATTTGGCGACAAAAAAAATCGTTTATTTCAGTTAAAATTCATATCACAAATATCGTCTTATTTTTCTTTCGGTAGTTCAATTCATATATTTAAAGAAAAAAAATGTTTGTTTATTCTTTTGGTTTTCCAAATCCGAACTGCCATGCCTCCCGGTTAACCCCTTCCATTCTTTTTTTTTAAATCATCGACCTTATTCGCCGCCGAATGCCAGTTAGACTTAAATTTCTGCTCGTTTTCCATGGATTTATTAGTTTTTTTTTTTTTAGATGCCGTTTGACCAAAGCCCAATACTGTTCGATAGGGCGGAGTTCTGGGCTATTGGGAGGGTTGTGGTCTTTGGGTACCACAACCACGTTGTTTGCATGGTACCACTCGATTGCCTTTTTCCCATAGTGGCAGCTCGCCAAGTCCAGCCAGAACAGCACAGGTCTATTATATTACTTTAGGGATGGTAGCAGCCGCTTTTCCAGGCACTTCTGGACGTCGATCTATTGATTGATGGTTCCCGTAGTAATCGAAATGCCGCGTTTTAGACCACACGTGCATATGGCCTGCCAGACGAGATATTTTTTTCGGGAACTTCGATAGTTTGATGGTTTTGAAAATTTCAGCCACCTTCCCTTTTCCTGATGCGATATAAAATTCCGGTCCCGGAAGCTGCTTGAAATGCGCCTTCACATAAGTTTAGTCGTCCATGACGACACAGTCGAACTTTGTGACCAGATTCGTATACAGCTTTCAGGACCGCTGTAGACCGCTACATTCACCTTCTTAAACGTCGACAACCCGGCTCGTTTCTTGGCCCGCTGCACAGTAGTATGGGAGACATTGAGCTTGCCAGTGACGTCCCGGATGGAGAGGTTAGGATTCCGCCTATATTTCACCGCCACCTTCTTCGTCGTCGCTGCCACGTCAGGATTACGATTGCCGCCGCTTTAAGGCTTCCTGGCGGTCGACAGACGCTCCCCGAACACTTTTAAAACGTTTTCATGGTCGATTTGGCCACATCCAGCAATTTTACCGACTTGGAGTGTGAAAACGTTGGATTCTCTTGCTGCGCGAGCAAAATGTTGACACGCTGCTCCTCTGCTTGGACTTCATTTTGAAAACTGGAGAGCAAACGGTGAAAACTCATCATAGCAACCACTCAACTTCCAAATGCAGTATTTCAGGTTTTTTTAAATGCATTTTAAACAGAAATACACCAATTAGAAGTTGACCAATTTTTGCGCGTTCCAGATTTTATTAAAAATTTGAGAAAATCAAAAGAAATTTTCATTCAAGTCGATGAAATTAATTGAATTGAAATTACCTTACCGTAATTTAACATTTACTAATTTAAACCTCATAATGGACACATTCATTCTAATAAATGTTGATGTTCCAAAAGCATTTAGGAATTTCAAAGCTACACAGCAAAAAAATCTGAATTTAATTGTGATGTAGAGATACATTCTCGTTGACTTGTATTTCATTTCACGCATACGAGCAACTTGTAAGCAATGTTGTAAGCAGTTTCTCAGATTATTGCACGACTTAAAATGTAAATTTATATCATCTGTGACATGTGCATTCCATTTATGTGCATCGTATTGTTTTGTCAATGTAAAAGCTATTCTATCACGTAAAACCAAGATTGTTTTGCCGTTTGCAGGTCATTTTGGTGATTCAAAAGATAATTTGGCATTTTGTAAAATCTTGACCATATTGACATTATTTGTCCTTTTTAGGCGTGTTTGAACCATTGTAACGTTTCAAGATTGTTATGAAGGTTGTCATTGTTGAGAATATTATAATAGTTGTCAGATCGCTATAATATTTTGAAGGGAATTTGGCATTTCTAAAAAAAAAAAGCCAAGCCTTTCTACGCCAAGTAGGTGGTTTCGTGTTGGGCTAGTTAAGCGATTGTGAGGTTATTTTCAGTGATTCAAAATGTGCATGGTTATGTCAGCGTGTCCAACACGTGTGAGAGATTACAGGATGGGTTTAACCAATTCTGTCACAAATCTATGTTTGAAGATAATGATATTGTTTCTTCAGCAATATTTTTCAATAATACTTAACTTACCAAAACAATTACAAAATTATGTGGATCTCCAAAACCTCATCAAATAATAAACCTGCATAAATTTTAACAGTTTTCTTCAAATAGCGAGCCTTAAGTATGATCAAAAGGACAAATATCAATGCAAGAGACATAAGCAGGACAAATATGATAACAAAGTTATCCTGCTCGCACTAGCGTGCACAGGAATCTTGTTAAGGAGGGGCAATTTTTTTATATGGTGCATTTAATCTAGGGATGGGGAGTACTCCAAAGTATGTGGTGGATGGTGCTGTCCACCTCCCACTATTTCCCTACTGTTCAATTTAGCTAATTTTATTTATTTTTTGCTCCGGTGGTGGTTCTTCCTCTTTAACGCAAACTGCTTTCAGACAGCCAATGGAAATTTGCAATTTAATCCCATCGTTGATGTCGATGATGATCGGTTCGTCAAATGGTTGCGATAGTAGGGCTTTAACCGAAATGATACATTTGCTGCAATGTTGTTGCCTTGGTGGTTGGATTCAGCTGAAGTCACGTCAGATAGTGGTGATAGCACCGACAAACCGACATGAATGACCAATAAGAATCGCATTCTCCTTTCGCATGCACACTGCTTCGACAAGTACAAGGTTCAAACAGTGCGCATAGCAGTGAACAAACAGTATATTGCTCTTGATCAATCCAATCTTGATCGGTGGTGTTGAGTACTTGGCAACGATGAAGTCTTCAAGAAGTATCTGTCAAAAGATAAGCAATTATAACGGAATTAAAAGGAAATAAACCAACACACTCAAAGCTCTTCATAAAAGTATATGGTTGTTTTTGTCCTTGCACTTGGCTTGTACTCTAGCAGTTCTGCCAGCCATTGTGCTGGCACCGTCAAAAGATACTACCATCACCTGCTTCCATGAAATCTGCATCGCTGTCAGGACCTCAGCAATGGTATTGAAGATGGTCGCCGCGTCTGTTTTCAACACCCGTCTCACACCCACGAATGTTTCCGTCGGCCGATCATTATCAATATACGGGAAAAGGATGTAATGTCGATCTTAATGCCCCTAATTTTGGGTCCATAGATAAATTCAGCAATCGACTAAATTTTCAATAGCGACCAAAAATATCCATTAGTACCGTCCCAATGACGCATTCATCAAGATAAAATTAATAAATAGCAGACTTATACCCACTTTTCAATTAGGGAGTCCAAAAGCATCTTCAACCTTTGTACAGTTGCGAAAAAGTCCATCCTCAGAATACCTTGAAGTTCTTTTTAAAATTTTTAGAACTCAATGAGCTCTTTTGAAATTCTTCTCACAAGTCATCTGGAATTATTTTTAGAACTCTTCTTGACTTTTACTCAGAACACCTTGGAATTGAAATTCCCTTAGAGTTTCAGAAGAATTTCCTCAGTACTGTCCAGAAATTATTCCCGGAATGAGCTAGAAATTATCGGTACTCCCTTGAAATTTTCCTCAAAATCCCTTTGGGATTTCACTCAACATTTAATTTTTCTCGGTATTCTTTTCAGAATTATCTTGGAACTATCTGCCGGATTCCCTAGAAATTATTCGCCGAATTTTCTTGGAATACTCCCCGAGAAATCCTTTGGAACTGTCCTCAGAATTCAATATTCTTAAAGTTCTTTTCGGATTTTTTTAGAACTCTCCTAAGAGCTCTTTTGAAATTCTTCTCAGAAGTCCTCTGGGATTATATTAAGAACTCTTCATGTTTTTTATCAGAACACCTTAAAACTGAAATTCGTTTAGAGTTTCAGACATTTTTCCCGGAATGAGTTTGAGATTATCCTCGGAATTCGCCTTAAATTTTGCGTAAAATCCCCACTCCAAATTTGATTTTCTCGGTATTCTTTTTGAAATTATCTTGGAACTATCTGCAGGATGCACTACAAATTATCCACAGAATTTTCTTTGAACTCATACGAGAAATATTTTAGAACTGTCCTAAGAATTCAATATCCTCACGGAAACAAATTTTGTTCATTTAAATCAAAAATATAAATGTTCCTTCTATAAACATATTAATCATTCAAAGTAAATTGAAAACATGTTTGCATCAAAAATTATGTATTTTTTGATTAAATTCAAAAGCATGTTTATTTCAACAATAAATGATTTGAGTAAACTATTTTCAGCGTGCCTTCACCTTTTTTCTTGTTTACATTCGACAGAATTTAGCTCCTGCTATTCCTTGGAACTCAACCGAAAACGACTTACCCATCTAGGCAATCGTCCTAATAATGCTCCAGCTCGACAAAACCAGCGCACAGTGGTCGGAAATGCCAATTTGGTGAACTTAATTGTTTTGTGGTAAAACCGTTGACTTAATAAAAAAACTGTCTTGGAAAGAATTGTTCTCAAAAACATTGCGCATATTATGACAATAACCAATATTTGTCATGGCATACTATGGAAAAAATAAAAAAAACTAACTTTTTTTGCAAAAGAGATAGAAGGGTAGTTTTTTCAGAAAAGTTGTAGTACTCACAAAAATATTAAACTTTGTAGTAGACACAAAATTTGTATGACGAATAATTTGGAAGATATTAAGCGTTGTTGATGGAAACCCCATTAAATTCAGTTTTTTAAGTGTAACCTTTTTATTACAGTTTTTGAAGTAAACAATGTTCTTAAAAAATGTAAACAACGTACAAATACATGTTTTTGCTCAAGACAGTATGTGGCTAAAATCATCCCTTGCAAAGTTATAGTACTTTTTACATTTATTTTTCCTTAATTTCAGCTGCATATAGGGGAGAAGGTGGCAAACCGGGACACAGCATCAAGTACTCTTTTTAAAGCTTAGACTCTGTACTACAAACTAGTGAAAGTTTGGTTAGCGCCAATTCATAAGTGAGTGAATAGGGTCGCGTTGAATGTTCACGTGTTTGGCCTTTTTCTATATAAAAATAACCCTATCTCCTCATTTATGACCGGTAAATTACGGATTATAGAAACAGATATTATCAAACTCATCCGTGAACAACAAGGAAATTTTCTGTATATATCCATTTAAGTGTGCATGTGAGGAAGAGTATGTAGGTTATTGTGGTTTAAAAATGGGGTTGAAATTTGTTTTCACTTTGATTTATCCGCTGAGTCAAGAAGAACACAATTGTCTTGCTGTTAGGTAGTTTTATCTGTAATTTAACAATAATAATTTTTCTGAGAAGTTAACAGCAGTTTTTTCCGACGCATTATTTCAGATTGCTTAGAGCTCGCATTATTCGATTCCTTTTGATAATTTACAAAAAATGACGCAAGCTATTTGCAATCTAACATAATGCGTCGAAAAAAACTGCTTTTGAATTAAAAAAATGCATCAAAGTTAATTGAACCTTAATGCATGCATACAGAACCTTGGAGGCGAACCAGCCCAAGGCTGAAAGCCTCATTAATAAAGTTAAATAATAATAATAATGCATACAGAAAATTTCTTTGTTGTTCACGGATGAGTTTGATAATATCTGTTTCTATAATCCGTAATTTACCGGTCATAAATGAGGAGATAGGGTTATTTTTAAATAGAAAAAGGCCAAACACGCGAACATTCAACGCGACCCTTTTCACTCACTTATGAATTGGCGCTAACCAAACTTTCACTAGTTTGTAGTACAGAGTCTAAGCTTTAAAAAGAGTACTTGATGCTGTGTCCCGGTTTGCCACCTTCTCCCCTATATGCAGCTGAAATTAAGGAAAAATAAATGTAAAAAGTACTATAACTTTGAAAGGGATGATTTTAGCCACATATTGTCGTGGGCAAAAACATGTATTTGTACGTTGTTTACATTTTTTAAGAACATTGTTTACTTCAAAAACTGTAATAAAAAAGGATATACTTAAAAAACTGAATTTAATGAGGTTTCCATCAACAACGCTTAATATCTTCAAAATTATTCGTCATAAAAATTTTGTGTCTACTACAAAGTTTCATATTTTTGTGAGTACTACAACTTTGCTGAAAAAACTACCCTTCTATCTCTTTTGCAAAAAAAGATAGTTTTTTTTTATTTTTTCCATAGTATGTCATGACAAATATTGGTAGTTGTCATAATATGCGCAATGTTTTTGTGAACAATTCATTTGAAGGCAGTTTTTTGATTCAGTCAACGGTTTTACCACAAAACAATTAAGTTCACCAAATTGGCATCTCCGACCACTGTGCAGCGGAGCCTGAGGCAAAACCCCACAATTCAACGTCACTCCATCGTTTCGCCGATCGTCATTTGACCCTCCCCCATCACATCCAAAAAAAAACGAAAACCCGAAATTGATTCTGAATCTATTCCGGTTCCTCCCCCTTCCCCGTAGAAATAAGCCGATACCATGGTGGCACCTTATTTGATCCCGGACCAGGATGCCACTACCTACAGACCACCCTTAATCGACTCCGAAAACTGGCTGGAATGTAGATGCACCAGTCTGCAGATATTTTTTCGAATTATTTTGTTTAAAAGGGCATTCAAATACCTTCTAAAGTAATTTAAAAGTATGTATGTTTGTTTTAAAAATGAACAGCATGTTTAAAATAAACATATTTATTTTTGTTCCCATAGTTGTCAAATTATACAAAAATATTTAAGTTTATTTTCAACACGAATATTTTTAAAACATTATTTTTATTTTAAACATCGATATCACATGACTTCTAACATGGAATACGTTTGAAATGAACCTATTTTATTTTTGTGGCCAGAAAAAACAAAGTTTACGTTTAAATTTACCTCAAATATGTTTATTTCGACAATAGATTTTTCTGCGTGCTTGAGGTTCTTCTCGGAATATTTTAGACCTTTTTTCTCAGAACACCTTGGAACAGAAATTCCCCTAAAGTTTCAGAAGAATTTCCTCTGTATTCTCCAGAAATTCTTCCCAAAATGAGCTTGAAATTATCCTCGGAATTTCCTTGAAATTTTCCTCAACATACCTTTGTAATTTCAATCAAAATTTGATTCTCTCGGTATTCTTTTCGAAATTATCTTGGAACTATCTGCAAGACTCACTAAAAATCATTCGCAGAATTTTCATGGAATCATCCCCAGAAAGCTTTTCTTTTGGAACAATCCTTAGAATTCAATACCCTTGAGGTTCTTCTCGGAAGTAAAGTTTAAGTTGTCAAGTTAACTTTTAGGAAATTTTTAAAGTGATCTTTTGCACAGCACTGAAAAAAAAAAAAAACAAACGTTGCAGTGCTGTGCAAAAGATCACTTTAAAAATTTCCTAAAAGTTAACAACAGGTCATGAAAAATCTACATTTACGCTGTCCTCGATTCGTAAAAGTTTGTAACGGGAAACGATAGACATTACAACCCTTGAGAAAGACCACAACCAAACGGTCGAAACGTCGGGAACGTAAAAAATAATCGTTTCTACTAAAAGACTGAGAAAGCCACCCCATAAAGTGATTCCAATCAACCAGTCGAAACCACCATTAGCTTTGATTTTTTAAATAAACGATTTCACCGATTTACACGCGTTTTCCCTTGACCAAATTTTGACCGTATCACCCTTTAAAAGTTATCCTGAAGATTGTGTATAATGTTCAATAAAGTCTTGTATGATTTTCAGATTTTGTTTGTGAATCCATGTAGCTCCGCGGAACTTTATCACATCAAATGAGGTAAGATATTATATTAACAAAATATGTTTAATTCTCCAAATTGTCCTGGAGAGCAGATCTTGACAATTTACAGATTCAACGAGCTATTGTACGATGTCTCGACTAAATTTGTGAACCCGAAAAGCTTCGTAGAGTCTCATAATGGAATATGTAGTTGTACCCAAGTAGTACACTGCCCATAATCGCAAGTCAGTCCCATCTGTAAAAACCTGGAAATGAGAAAACAGCGTTCAAAGATTTTACAAGTTTTCCGGAGCCGGAGACAACAATTTCCTAGATGGAAATTTTTTCAGGATATGACATAAACAATGAAATTACAAATTCAAGCAGACTAGCACCGGGTAGTGAGGAAATTTCAAACTAAGGTCTTGATCCACCGAATAACTTTGCCGAAGACAGCAGCTTCTTAGATAGTAAAGATTTCAAGATATCACATAAACAAGGAAATCACAAATACATGCATACTAGCACCGCGTAGAGAGAAAATTCCTAACTTCTGTACACTAAACATTAGGTCTTGATCTACTGAACAACTTCACCAGAGGCAGCAACTTTCTAGATGGCAAGGATTTCAAGTTATAACAAACTATGGAATCAAAAATTCAAGCACACTAGCGCTGCGTAGTGAGAAAATTGTGAACTTCTGTCCACCAACCATTAGGTCTTGATCTACTGAACATCTTTGCCGAAGATAGCAACCTTCTATATGGCCAGGATCGCGAGATATTCCATGTTGGTCCCTATTAGGTCAAATCCCATGTGCAACGTGTACTCCATTAACGCGATTCCCTCGCCTAAACGGAATCATTCGAGACCAACATAAATGGAATTCGTGTAGAACGAGTTCACGTTCTTCGGTGGGAGCGGGGGGGGGGAGTGTACTACAGAATCAGTACGTTTGGCATATTAAAACAATATAATTCGTAGTTCTGGTGCAAGGCATAACAACCAGATGCATCATAGAGCTGAAAATTGGAAATACGCCATGTAAGGAAACGTTTTTAATGATTTGAAATGATATTTTCTTCTACCTTTTCGTATTTATCGAGTAGTTTGTGAACTGTTATATCTATATGCGGCAAAATATAATGTGTTTACATTTTAGCTCTTCCGCCCCTTAGTCTAGAAATACTCTTAGTCATCCTATGAAAAATCAATCGCCAACTTAAGAATTTGGTTGATAGTCAAAAGTTATATATATGTTTTTTTTTCATTAAAGAGAAATGGCTCTAATGTTGGCCTATGGATCTAAGATTGGGCCCATCGCTAAAAATCTACTATTAATACTAGTGGATATTTTTGGTCGCTATTGCAAATTTAATCGATTACTGAATTTATGTACTGGTCCAAATAAGGGGCATTTAGGCCGATATTACATCAATTTCTCCTACCTGTGTCTTAAGAAGCTATCTGTCATCACGATTTTATTTTTATTTTCAGGTTCTAGAGCTTCTTATGTTTTCAGTTAGTCATCCTGAATTGTTTAATAAGTTCCATGGTTCGAAAGCCTGTTTTGTTTGTATTGTCGCCGTTTTTTTTTTTCACGTCTTGGAAACATATTTTAAGTTCGTGGTCAGAATCATTTTTAAGAGGCTATTCGCTAGGAATTTTAAATATGTAACAAGGAACAGATTTCCCCATAATTGGACGATCTCTAGTTTTTTTTTTTTTCAATCATTGGCAATGAAATAATAAAACCAAATTAATTGAAATAAATACAAAAGCAAATGTTTTGCTTTTATTTATTCGTCTGCAATCAAATGTAGACCATAAACTTCGAATGATTTGTGCCAAGTCAGTTTCTTACCAAATGAGTTTAAATTTTGGGAGGCTAATCAGGACCTGATTTGAAGCCGTTTGAGCACTGTGGAGCGAAAATTTCAAATTTTGCAGCAGTCTAGTACACACTCAAAGTCAAAATTAAAGGGATTGTATTCAAATAATACTGAAAAACGTGTCTTATGGTTTCTTTGAATCGCATTGAAGTAAACCAAAATTCAGCAATTGGGTCGTTGGTATGTACCCTTAATAAACTGTCAAGTTTATAAACCGTAATTCTCGGTGGCAACACATTTCACATAAACAATTCTTTAAATATCCAATATCCGAGGTTGAATTTCTTTAACTGGGCCACTTGATACACAGTCATAACAATCAACCATTGCCCTGCACAACTGTGGCAACTCAATCGGTAGGATTAACCACATTTCTCGGGGATAATCCTCATCACCCCTCTGGATACAATTAAGCCCGAATCATTTTTCGGATCCGCAGAAAAAAAGAGTTCCTCCCCTGTGATCTCCACACCACAGCACAGTAGCAGCGCATGAGATCATGGCAATATCCATTGAAAACTCGAGACTGAATCTGAGACACAGGGCGTTCAATAAGCACTTTTTCTCATGAAGCGACGGCCGTTGATGGTCTTCCTTGTAAACACGCAAACAAACGCCACGCAACAATGTTGCCCGATCGAGCGCTGCCAAACATTTCTTTCCGCAGTTCGAACAGCGAACACTTATTTTTAAAATCAATTTAAATGGTGGCGATGACGATGCTGATGACGGGTGGAAATTTGCCTACCTATCAAAACAAATCAGTCCCGGTGTGGTTAACGACAACCTACCTGTATTCTGTTAAATGCTCCTAGGAGGATGTGAGGATCTGAAATTGAAAGCAGAAGGAAAAGGGGCATGATATTAGTACAAATCGGACAACTCGACTGGAAATGGCGTGAGTTTGGAATCCCAATGTCACTGTTATAGAACTGTATAATTACTCGATGACCTACGAGTAACGGACCACCGCTCGTCAACAGCAGTCGGCTGACTTTTGTAAACATATAACTCTTTGGGTGGCGCAAGCTACACATATCTCTAGGTCAGAGACGCCATGTGTTTTCAATGCGTCGCGTCGTCGTACAAATGTTAGTAGACGCTGCGATGGCTGTAGCAGCTGCATTGGCGACCATTGCACCTCCCAGCAATCTCTCGTCTGTCACCTAATGGGATCAAGATCAGGTCCTATTTCTGTCGTACCCCAACCATTCCGATTCGTGCGCCATTGTAACGCGCGTCAGCCTAAAAATATCGCGAGAAATTCTGTCCCGTCAAAAGTTATATCAATTCCCATATTCTTCAAAATAAAATACCAAACGATGCGATGATGACTAATGGTGCCAACCTGAACTCAATTGGACTTATTATTGCACGCGGAATTTCGAGCAGCACACGGGAACCAACCTTGATTCATCGCAATTCCACGCAGGTCGTCACCGACCTGCGGATGGATGGATGCGAGCAGTCCTCACTCACTCTCGGTCGGTTGAACTATTTGCGTTCGAGTGCGTCTTCTATTCGTGCGGCGAGTGGGTAAAATTAGCGACCGGTGCCGGTTTAATGCGGCTAATTTTGAATTTGAACGTTTCCCTTAAATTTGCCCCCCCCCCCTCACACCCCCTGGCACTCAGAGACAAAGATTCAAGACGCAATTCGTCAACACACACTGGTTGGTCGCTCGAAGATTTAGTTTATTTGCCTAGCGAAACTGTGCAGTAACATGATCGTCCACCGACCGACGACCACCCGTGTCCACTGAGGACTCTTAGGTATGTGTTTATCAAAATGCAAAAACTGCAACGTACGGTACGTTCATATCTCTCGGACGCCGGTGTTCAAGGAACCAAGTTGAGATATCGGCGGCGGCGGCAGTGTCTGTGAGCAAATAAGACGAATCACGCTGATCTGTCGGTGAGATTTTGCTGACTCGCGCTTTTTTGTGAACTTGTTTCAGGCGAAGATAATTTGTTTAAACTTGAAATTCCTTTCAAATGATTGGGTAACCTGCCAGTATGGGTAGCTGGGCACAGGCAGCTATTGCTAGCTGACCGTACTCGTAGGTGCAGATGGTGGATTGGTAGTGATGTGAATCTGGGATCGTTTTGAACGGTTTGCTGTTGAATCTGGTGGTTCTGTACGTTCATAATCAAACGTAGCAGAGTAAGTTTGCCCGGTATTGTAGCTAAAATAAGTTGTTTGGTATCCAATTAATCCAGCTATCAAATTAATAATGCATTCGTTCAGCATATGCTGCTCAATTGGTAAAAGCTTGGATGGTTGATTTTATGGTTCAACATTTAAGCAGTTTGTTTTATTGATAAATAAGTTGCAAGCTCATCAAAAAAGCTGGATCTAGAGATCTGTGGTGAACTTCAAAGGTTTTAAGGGCAGTTCCCACAGCTGCAGGAAAGCCCAGACTTTTGGAGGAGTTTAAAAATCTACAAGCGTGAGGTTAGATTAATTCATGTCAGCTCCATTTTCTTCAGGAAAATATAACGACAACCCTTAAGATCTGTCGTGAATTTCTGGGAAGTAAAGAGACCTTCAGATAACTTATGAAAACTTCAGCGAAATTATGAAAGCTTCAGAAATATTTCGGGACCTTTATGGGGGTCCAAAAAGCTTTAAAAAAACTTCAAGGGTTTTAGAAGAGTTCCTTTTAATTCAGAGTGAACCAAGCTATTATGGAATTTTGAATTTCAGGGAAGCTTCTCTTATCAGAAATAATTTCTAGGAAACTGCAGAAAGCTTACAGAAGTTTAGAGAAATTCAGGGATATTCCGGAATCTTCAGCAAAGCTCCAAGTCTGAAGGTAGTTTATAATGCAATGTTTATATCGGCAGAGTGTCATCAAAATCAGTTGAGTGGTTACAGTGATAACTTTGAAACAAGAAAAAGCACGCAGGCAAATTTTGGGCGCTCACTTCGAAAATCCAAACGCCTCTCATCGATGGAAGCTGTCGAGAAAGTGGTTCACAAATCCGTTCTCATTGAGGACTTTGAGGCCTACATCAAGGCCGAAACCATACACATGCCGGGACAGGAATACTATGTCGCCACCTGTAAGTTGGCCGTTCCTGAGAGTGTACAGAGAAAGAAGCTGTTGGAATGCGCCAAAAAATTCCTTGTCTGGCAAGCGATTTGCGGATGTAGAAAAATGAGTCACCCTTTCATTGCATCTGGGACCGTCAAAGGACAAATAAGCAAGGACGAATGCCTCCAAAAGCGACTTCTGCCCTTCTTGAGGTCTCACTATTTTGGCCAGATTTGGTCATAGATTAGTGACAAGATCTATGACTGGTGAAAAATCAATAATGTTGTTTTTGTACCAAAACAGGGCTTCAAAATGGTGAGTTGAAATCCTGGAAGGAGCGTCCCTTCTCAGCTCATAAGTCCCTACCTCACGCCTCCACAAGTTACCCAGACAACCAGAATGCACGTATATTCAAAGTTGTTTCTGTGATATACAAACATATATACAAACAATCAAATCGTATAGATTGCAAAAAAGGGCTCATACATACAAAAGTGGAGGCCATATACGTGAAAATTTTAATTTCTTATTAAACGAGTGATTTGACATAATATACTATTTAACCTGTCATAACAAATTCAATTTGAAAAGTCTTACGATGTAATCTGATTTAATTTGTGGTACAGTACGATGGAAAAATGATTCATCGCAAATGAGTAGCAAATTTGCATTCTATACGATTTAACTTAAACCCAATGCGATGTATGTCATACTTATATGCGATGTTGACTTAAACTGTAGTTATTTACGATATTGTCTGTACATTGTTATACGACTTCTGGTTGTCTGGGTATATGATTACAAACGACTACCAGCTGAAACATGGACACAGCTGGGTGTCGTAGCCTGGGCAATGTTTTAAATCCAAAATAGCAAAGTGAGGAGGTGCGGCGCGAACACTGGCACGATAACAAAGAAAGGAACACTAACTTTATGCAAACGCTGATCCAGAAAGAGTGTACTCTTACGATTGAAAAATCAACATCGATTTTTTGTTCCTCTTATCATTTTATATTTAGCGTGTTCGTTTATGCCAGTTTAAACTGGAATAAAATGGTATAATTTCTGACAATGTTTTGAAATGACCGTTAGCTTTACAGTTCATCCTGATTAATAAGATCAGTTGTTTTAAAGCTCACAACAATTTGTACAAACAAGTTTTTTTTTGCATTTATGTATGTACTGGACATATCTAGGTTAACATTTCAAGAGGTCCTGTCTGCCTTTATCTATTAATTTCATGATTCATTCGATATTGTAAACATGCTTCATGCCATTTGTGACAAACGGTTAAAGAAAATTATAACCTTCTTCTTATTTACTTTTTTCTTTGGCTATTATGATTCTACTAGAACTTTACGCTAGCTCTCAACTGAGAGGATTAGAGAGATTTTGATTGATTCTCTTCATCACCTTTGCCCAAGCGCAATGACAGCGGAAGAGGAACGGCAGCCGCAGTGGAAAAGCTCGATCTGAGTAAGCCTACTTGTCGGATTGAAAACTAGTTAGAACCAAATTGATGTCGGTTAGGCTTCTTGATGTCATTTGTGACAACTGTCAAACATTCCGTTTCCGTTCTGCTTTCGAGCACATTGCGCTTGGGCCTTTAATAACTCAGCGGCAAACATATTCCTTGATCCTGCATGACATATGGTAACCTGCTTTATCAAACTATGTAGCGGAAATAGTGTGAAATTGGTTGGTAAAGCCATTATAATCAAAAGAGAAAGTCGACGAAGAGAATCGATCAAAATCACTTGTACCACTTTGCCTCGTCCTCAAATATGGAACAAGAGGTCTGTGCCATAAAAAAGGGAGAAAAATGTTTTCCGTGCAAAAAGTGTACTTTCCACCGCTAGGTGGCACTCTTAAGTACATCGATTTTTTTTTCACTTTTCGAAGCAGAGATGAGCTTCCTTTCTTTGACGATAACCGAAGCACGGCGTTAGAGGGAACTAGATGCATTATCGCGTATTTCAGTCATTATTTATATACCAATCGAAAAAGTAGTCACGTTTTGGTCGCAACACGTTATGGTTCTGAGATGCTCGATGACCCTAGAGGGATCGTTTTTGCTTACTGAGCAGAAAATCATGGGTTTAATCCCAAGCTTGCCACCGTGACTCTTAAAATGCATGATCACTAAACAAAATGAATATTTTCTTTCGATAGTCGGCTATCGAGAGATAAAATGAGCCACACATAAACAATATATAGAGTAAATGACAGCTTCGGCACCCATTGACTGTTTTCGGCAACGAACATGTATACGGTAATTTCACGGAATTTTCTTTTCTTAGTCTTAAAGCTTAAATCTGATTAGGTTTTTACTACTGAGCAAGCGCATTTTATCAGGTTTTTCTTAAAATAAAACATACGCATTAAAAAAGGTGGCTGATTTAAAATTGGCGATAATAGAACAGCAGATTGACACGCAACTCAAATGGAAAGGTTGCCGATGAAAAAGAGGTTGCCGACAATAGTCACACTCACCTGAGTAGCTTGGAGCGTTGTAAAAGTGATTCAAATCGGTTTTGAACAACTCTATAGATTGAAATGGATAGTGAAGCTGGCAGCAGATCAATGAAAACAAACAAACACTGCATATGTTTGCGTTACGTTGATAAAAGCCCATAGAAGCTCGGACGCTGCTTAGATTGACGAGAATACGTAAGTTCTCCTAACTTTGGTTGCATCGCCAACTTGAGGCGAATCCTAACCGAATACCCTAACCAACCCTCCTACTCCGCAGCACTCATGAGGGTGTAGCTAAGTCGGTGGCCTCTCATTAAGTAAGTACTACATCAACATCTCCTTCCCTATCCCTAGTTATGGTAAAGATGGGCGTGGCCGGGAATAGCGACAGTCATGCTTCTGGTATTCTTATTTAGATTGGATCAATGTTTATTCCCCAGCATTATTCTTGAAAGTAGTCTGAATGAGAATTTCAAAAGAGTCGTTAGTGTCGCTAGTATCCAATCTACGAAGTATATCATAACAACGCTAACGCTAACGCTAAGAGTTCGTCGCCCAGCATGTCCCTAATGCTGTTGGGTAGTGCGTACTGCTCCCGTAGATGTTAGTATTGCGGACACAGGCATAGGATGTGTTCCACCGATGCAGTGGTTTCGCAAACATTCTATGGAACTGCGTCCCACCAAAACTATGTGAGATCCTTGGTTGGCCTGTCCTAAGACGAGAAACCACCTTCTGGTCCCGTAGTTTCGACATATCCGTCCACTTGCTCGTCGATCCTTTGATTCTTCGAATGAAGAGGGATTGGGATTGACACCACTCTGCTTCCCAGGCTTCCCATATGTTGCTGACTATCCATCGCTTTACGTCCTGTAGTGGCACTTCGTCAGTGTAACAGGGGCCAGCTGGTCCAGACCCTGCCAAGCTGTCGGCTTCGCTATTTCTTGGGATACCGCAGTGCCCAGGGATCCAGGTGAACACCGTGTTCGGGGGTGTGGCCTCCACGGTACCCTGTATCCAGGGGTGAGTCGGGGTCTCAGATGTAAGGGCTAGTATCACGCTGTACGAATTGGATAGCACCAGTATGGGCCGGTCTGAGGGTGTTGTAACGGCAACAAAGATGGCCGCAGCTTCGGCGGAGAAAACCGAGCATTGTGGCGGTAGGCTGCTACTCATCGGTACTGAAATTCCGGTTACTCCAATTCCGATCCCGGCTCGGGAAAGCGCTTCGTCCGTGTATATGTGGGCATGGGTTGGTTAGTCCGAACCTAGCAGTTCGGCTACTGTTCTCCTCAGCGCTGCTCAGACCTGCTCTTCATCCGACTCTCGATTTTTGGTGGAGGTATTCGCCAACTTTTGTCTCCGTACCAGTGGACCTTGCCGCAGTCATGCGGAGGAGTCTGTTCTCCTCATCGAGGAGAAAGATCCCGTCATTTCCGGAGGTCAGAGCTGCAAAGGCAGCGGCTTTCGTTGCAATTGCTGCGGTTATACGATGGCGGAAGGGTAGAATACCTGCTTCGATGCATGCGGCATCGGCGGGCGTTGACGGAAGAAGACCGGAGACAATCCGAACGTAGGTTTTGAAAATTGGTGCTAGTATCTGCACGAGCTTTTCGGTGGTGATACACGTCATCTCAAGACCGTACAGTAGGCCTCTATCCTGTTACGTGCTGCTGTTGGGCAAAAGCATTGTTATCGATGCGTAGAAATATTTCTGATCGTGAAGTAATGAAATTGGGTTGTTAGCGGAATGCTAAATAAAACAGCAAAAGGGTTTATCTTCCATTTAATTCCACTTAATTAATTTTTGTATCATAGGTATGATCTTGACTTTTTTACCTAGGGGATGAGTACTTAAGGGGGTTAGATTTTGATAAGTTCTTTAGTGGGAATGACACTGATGAAGACTGCACATTGTAGTCGAAATACGTATCTGTCATGGATACAAAAATTAATTAAGTGGAATTAAATGGAAGATAAACCCTTTTGCTGTTTTTATTTCTGATCGATTGGTAATAAAATTATTGAAATTAGTTCAAGGGCAGCTGAGTTATTAACGTTCAAAATCATTCATAATTTCGTTACATGTTCCATTTTCGGATTTCACAATGTGTACCCTCATATAGAAATCACAGACGGGACAGAACGCATTTTAAACAAATTTAAAGAGCGATGATAGAGTGATCGTGAAAGGAATTGAAAGCCATAATGAGGTTTCGTTCAACTAGAAAATGGACGTTACATACATTAAAAGCGATGAGCAAAGCAACGACGAGAAGATCCACAGCCAACCTTTCCTTCTAAGCGTGGTTCTTTTCGTTTCTTGCTGATAAGCTAACTAGGCATTATCGAAATGAAGCGTTGAACACGTTGTATGAGAGAAACAAAACTCAAATTCATTTTGGAGCTTCGAAAATGCAGAGGCCTGATTGCAGCTTTATATGTTCCGGAGATGTAGATAAAAGAAAGTAGAGCTTTCTTGAAAATCACGAAATATTGAAAATGCTCCCCTGGACTGAGGGGTGCTTCGATTATATCAAAGAGTTGGCGTGGCACGAAATAATTGAGACGTCATTTATTTTTAGGCACTAATGTTTAAACCACCAAAAGAAGGGACTCTTCAAGCACAAAAACTTCACCAAAGACATAAAATGTCTAAATATTACAGCAAAAGGACCACTTTACTTGCTGGCTTCCTTTTCTGGACCAGGAGTGTGGCGAGGAGTTCTGTTTGGATCTGGTGGAGCTTAACAATGGGCTCTTTTAACTTTCTTCGAAAAATCACAATATTCGAAAACAGTCTCTGTCAAGCGAGTTGGCACATAACATATGAGGAACTCGATCATCAAAAATTGACCCCATTTCAGTGATTTCAAGTGGTATAGAAGGACATCAATCTGTCAAATGGATTATACCAGCTGTAAAATAAATAAGAGGATCAAGGGGGTAATCAATTTTATTAAAATAATTCTAACGTGGTTTATAATGATATGTCTTATAAGTTTATAATGAACTCATCTCTTCGTTTTTCCTTAACCATTTACGTTCTTTATTTATAATTATAAAGCTAGCTTTAACAAATTCATCATATTGCTTCACACAGCAAAATATTAACGTGTTTTCATTAAAAAAGAAAGTAGACATTATTTACCGATATTTTATGTGATGACCTGCCACCCAACTATTTATAGCCCAATTTTGATACCAAAACGTATTGTTTTCTGTAATTATGGCCAAAAAAGTTAGGAAACTCCACGCGTTCATTTCTCCTTACTCTTAATTTGCGCGGATTTATTTTTTCAATTTTTTTTCTCTGTGGTAAATTTTGAATAAAATTGTATGTAACATTTTTTCTTTGGACATTTTTTTTGTAAGCAATTGCATTAATCTTTGATTTCATAAGGTTTTGTATGAGAAAAAATACGACTGTGCAAATTTGGAGTTAAGTGCATACATTTTTAAGTCCAGAGAGCAGCAGCAAAATCTTCGAATTGTTTGCATTACATTGCATTCAATTAACATAATATCCGTAATCAATCCAATAGAATTCAACCGGATCGAAGAGACGTAGAAATATTGCTTCTGTAAATAAGTAAACTACTGTTGAACAACACTTTTGATTGACTTCTGATCGACTTGAAAATACTAGTGAAAACATCTTTTAAAAAGCCCCGTAGAGCTAGTCGAAAAAAGATTGGCTTCATTATCAAATGAGCTGTAAACAGCAAACTCCGCCAACCATTTAAACAGCGGAGGAACAAAAGAGTTAAATTATGTGGGCCTCACCTCTTTGCACTCATTGCGCATTACCTTGACAGTTGACAATTCGCCTTTTCGTTCACTCTGTAACTCTTTACTCTTATGGTAAAATCCATAAAATCCCATAAGCAAACATCAGTCTGGCCGTGAAACATGGTGAACATTTCCTTACCCCTTCAGCGAGAGTCCTCCTATCCGATATAATTGCCCAAGCAACACACATCTATCAAAATAGGTTGCTGCAACTTGATTGTGACTGAAATAAGGTGCATACAAGTAACCACAACTGTTAAATGACAAGTGTGCTGCTAGGGTGGTGGCTTACATTGATTGACTTTGAACTGAGAGAAATTTACGAAAGAGGCCATTGTTCACGTTTTCGACATTGGTCCTAATGAACGCTGAGTGTCGATATCACGAAAATTTTGTTTTGACAGATCGATGTCCAACTATTCCAGTTATACCACTGAGGTAATACACAAAAGGGGTCAACTTTTAGTCAGCTATGTTGCATGAAGTTCCCCATATGTTATGTGGAGTTGGTCAATTCAGTCTATGCTGAAGAAAATGTCATGGATGTTGTAGAGGAATTCTTACAAGATATATAATCTTAAATTTTTATGTCATGGAACTTCTGGTCAATGTTCCTAGAGGACATTAAGGTAGGTTCTAGTGAGATATCTAAAAAACTTTTGCGAGAAGTATTGTGGATTCAAAGAGAACAGTAGAGTAAATTGAATCAGATTTAAGAGTCTGTAGAGGATTTTTTTATGGATCCATTAATATACCCATCCGCTGGGAAAATTCAGGTTATATTTAAAACAAATTTGCTAGTATATCGTCATTTGCAGGGCTGTCTTAACCACCTTGATGCCCTTGGTCTATTTTTTAAGTAGATTTGATAACAATTTTCAAATTCTAGCACACTTGAAATAAAAATAGGTAGGGGGAATGTATGTAAGGTCGCTCATTTGGGCCCATACATAAATTCAGTAATCGACTAATTTTTCAATAGCGACCAAAAATATCCATAAGTACCGTCCTAATGACGCTCATGTAGGTAAAATTGGTAAATAGCAGACTTTTAGCGATTGGCCCAATCTTAGATCCATAGGCCAACATTAGAGCCATTCCCCCTACTTACAATAATCCTGTCTCGTTTCATTTCCTAATCTGCTTTTATTTTAACACAGATTAAAACTGAATAAACTAACTCTGTTTACGAATCCTCATACTTGTAAATTTATTAATAGAAGTGTTGATATCAATTTTTATCAATATTTTGTATTCAATATTCATGACAGTAGCAAATTAAGTCGGGTTTATAGTATCAATTAATTTATGGTTCACTAATTTTAATTTATCTTGATTGGTCATCATTGAAATAAGTATCCTGAAGATTATTTCCACATTTGGGAAAACCAATTTCCCAAACAGGAATTTAGGTTTTATCACAGCATTGTTGCACATGATTTGGACTTATAGAATGCTGTAAAGCCTTGCAAAAACTTGCAATACTACTAGAATTAGATCCATATTTCAATAATTAGTTTGAACAACTCATCTTCTTCTGGTATGCCTTTGATGTTTTGGGCAGCACTTCTCAATATTATGAAATGCACAACTTTACCCAACAAATCCTCTTCCTCTATGTAAATGATAAAATCTAGTGCATTTTAGTCGGTGTGAACAAAAACTGTACGGAAACCTTAAAAAGTTTGTGCTATGTAAACCGAGCAACTTTGTCGAAGGCCGCAGAGCTGTAGAAAATATGCCCACGGCTTTAAAGATTTTGGCCATGCTATCGGCCTAACTTTCCTAACGTTGTTTTGAAATCTAGCAGTATATGTGAGAATTTAGAGTTTTTCACTTCATGTTATCAACTTTTATGATTAATTGCTTCAAGTTTTCAAAGGTTCAGTGTTCGATACAAATACAAAACAATCAAACGATTAATTTCTTGAAACATATGATTGAGAAGGATATGGTTAATGTTTCCGAATTGGAGGCCCCCTCCAAAATAGGGGCCCTGACTTTTGCCCACCATCGCCCTATCGTTAATACGGCACTCGTCATTTGTTTTTGCGGGCGTATCCTTTACAATGCTATTAAAAAATGGCTTAAGTAACGTAAAACGTCGATTACCGAAAGGTCCATTGATCCGGGCATTTCATGTCTAAGTCTACTATGCAACATAAAGCCCATGTGTGATGATCCTGAGTATGAGTTCATATTAAAATGAATGTGCTTTTGGTCAGAATTGATAATCCACTTTTTAAAGTGCCCGGATTTCGGACGCCATACTGTACCCGTCCAGAATTCCATCACTTTCTCTCTCAGGGTGTTTACCGTTGAAGCCATGCCATACGATTGCGACAGTCGGTCACCGCGCAGCATTAACCCTAACCTAATTCAAGTCAAAATTGTGTAATGCACGGCAGACACTCAAACACGGGAATATGAAGGTGAACATTATTTATAATTCCTCTTCAAAATATCCCACCTCCCGACCGACACTCGCCGAAATGGTTTTGAACTCGTCGGGCTTTACGTTTGTTTTTCTGCGCCAATTTGGTGGTGGAGGTGTGGGAACATTTCGCATATAGGTGTGTACGAAAAAGCCATCACATGTGTGATAAAAATATACGCACGCCTACATCTTACGGAAAAAACGTGCACCGTTCACAACTTTGTGGCACTTTGATCGCTTGCTTATGGGGGTCACCCCGCGCTTGAAACCCTCCGAAACGAATATTGCGGTGAAATGGATGGACGAATACTTCGGTGGAAAAACGGCGATCGACAGTCGGGTGCGCTCTTGACAGGTGGTGTCTTCCACCCATCAGTCGTCTTGGTAGTTTCGATTCATTTTCAAAGTCTCCGTCCGATTTTCTTTCCCCACAGAGCAGTGTGTGAGTGAACTTGTCGAATTTTTCACAACTTGAGCCATTCTTTGCTCGCGTGGTGGTGGTGGTGGTAGTAGTAGTAGTATTGGGGATGGGATAATCCGTGATGTATAGTCGTAAAGGAGCTATTTTTAGCGGCCATCCGACAGCCACCGAGCGTGAACTCGTTTTTCACCGCGAACGGATTTTCTTATTTTCCTCGACAAGAAGGACGGCGGCAGTGGCGTGGGGATCGGTCTTTTATTTTTCGAGTACAAAATTGTTGAATAAATTCTCGCGCACACGGTACCACTGATGTAAGAGGATATGAATTCACGAAAGTCTTCCTTCGTGGGTCGTAAAATGATATGAAGTAATTCGCTGCTGTCATCGTCGAGGGCAGTAGTCGTTCCAATTTAATGGTTTATTATTTTTATATCGCCGTTAAAACTTTAGTGCAGACCTTTCACAAAACAAACGTAATGCTCCCTTATCAGCAGTAACGACTTTTAAAGTTGCCCTTATCGCACACATTAACCTAGGCAGAAAATAGATACAAACACGCCCAAACCCCACCCACATGTTTACTGTTTACGCATTCATTAGTGTCTACCGTAAATTTCCAGATAACAACGTCCATTCATTGTCAGAACGCGGTTTCAAGAATAGCAAACACCATCATTCTTTCGATCCAGTCAGAGCCAGTACATCTTCTGGGTGAAATGAGATCACCGTCATAATAACGGTGAGGCGGCGGTATAAGAATGTACATTCTTTATCCATGTAAATGCAGTCATTTGTGTCAATTTTCAGTTCATTTATTCAGTGCATGGACGAGGGAGGGAAGCAAATTGAACAAATATCTCAGATGTTCATGGCACAATAATCGCATTTACACATGGGCACTTTCATCGTCAGCGGTTCGGGTGGCGGGAAACGCAAATAAAGTGATACCATTTTTGCGTGTTTTGCTCACTCTGGTCGATACATGATATTGTTAGTGAGTCGGGTTGTTCTTGGATTGTGATGGATGATTCATGGCTTTTTTTTTATCGCTTGTGGGGAAATATTGATGATCGATAATGATTTGTTTGGTCTAGTATAGGCTTTGGAAGATAAGATAATGTTACGAAGCTCTTATTCAATTCCAGGAATAAACCGTACTTTGATGGAGAGTAATATGCAAAAATTATGGAATTGATTTAGAGCATTTCCAGCCCAAAACGCAAACCGGTTGGTCATGAGTGTTTCCGATTTGAATGAAACATTTCTCACGTGTTCGCTGCTACTAATGGTTGCATTTTTCATTTAAATTAGATTTTTTTCTCCAGAGTAAGTTTTGAAAAGGGCGTATAAAAAATGGATTATTATTTTTCCAAAAAATCATAACTTGAAAATTATTAATCTGATCAAAATGGCATATGAGAAAAAGTTTTAGGTAGTTAAATTATCTTTGCGGAAAAAAATACACTGAAAGAAAAACTTAGTAAATTAGTATTTAAAAAAGGTAAAACGATGATTATCTCAAAACACCCCCCCCTTCGATCTTCATAATTTTTTTTTTCAAGAAAATTGATGGAATACCCTTGAATTTCGTGAAAAGTGTATGCTGGTAACTTCCTTTAAAAAGAAATCTATAATTTTTTAAATTTTTGTTGATTTTTACAAGTTGATGAAAATGCATATTTTTTTGAAAAATAATAATTTATTTGGATTCTACGCATAATTTTCGATAACTTTGCATATAAAAACTTTTTTCCTAAGTCCAGCCGTTCTCAAGTTAATGCGAAATAAAAAAATATAATTATAACAATTTTCAACATTTTAGGCCATTTTCAAATGTTCGTCGAGATGTCTAGCAACGAGATTTTATTTCATGATTAGCATTAGCATTAGCATCGAACAAGTTGCACAATATCGTAGGTGGTACGAATTCAAAACTATTAAGAGCAAGACGGATTTCTGTAACTGGACAGATAGTAAGTAGGAAATAAATACTATCTCCCAGATAAAAAAAAAAAAACATCCCGCTCCAACAGTTAAGGATTGTCCTGGCCACGTCCTTACAACTGGTAGGGATAGGAAAGGTATGTTAGTCCAACATTTACTTAAGAGAGATGCAGAGAACTCTACGACCCCTCATAAATGTCTCGGGAATTTAGGAATTATGTTAGTAGGGAAGGTAAGCCATAGGATACACTCAGTCAGTGTTGCTGGCATATGTAGATTTTTTTTATAAATTTGAAATTGCTGTCTGCTGGAATAAAATGAAGATATAACATGGTGAACTCACCATCGTTGTTACATTCGTAGCTGAATAATAGGAAGGAATTATGATGTGTTGAATATATTTTTTTTATTGATAGAGGGGAAAACCCGCGGGAGTGAAAATAATTGAACTACCTCTTCTCCCGTAGGCACAAAACCTCTATGTCTTTTCAAGTTAAATCATAATCAGTTACAAATTTCAACAATAAAACATTTTTCAAGTGGAAGCAATAAAGTTAGCCGATTCAAGATGATGGATGACATGTACGATAGATGGCATGGCAGATCTCCCGCTAAGGTGTCTTCAAGGTTCCATCGCGATCGGCATTAATCTGAAACATACAAATTATACTGCAACAAATTTGCTAGTAACTTTCAAATCAACAAGACCAAGTAGATAAATAAACTTGAAGGGTTGAGGCCTCGATCGCAGTCCTAAAATAAGGGTGTTAATTAAACTGTAATGTTCTGTAAAAATAAAATAAGATGGTCAACCGATTTCAAATTCAATTTGGTCGATGTAGTGTTATACGGTAGATGATATTGAGGTGAAATTATTTAGTTATACTGCATAAAAAAAACAATAAAAATAATTACAAAAGATAACATTAGTATTAGCATTAATCAATATCACAATAAACATAGTTAAAAGTATGCAAAAACTGAAATACAGTGTAACCATGATTGATGTTTTGTTTATGTGGAGTCAATGTGAGAGTAAATGATGGTGATGATTACAAAATGCTATTTATCATCTTATTTTAACGATGCTGTTGGATTTGATATTAAATAAGATTTTATGTGATGTGAGATGGATTGTAATCATGTGCAGAGAAAAAAAAATCACCTAGGAAAGAAGGTGATACTTAAACATAAAAATTGCTAATATTAATATGTAAGTTCCTATAGAAAATGATCTAATACGAGATGTAACTTTGGAGCATTAAATTTGAGGCTTGTTTTTGAAGATCCAACATATAAACATGTTATTGAAGGCCCTCCTATCAAAAGTTTATCATTTGTAATTTCTGGTATTAGCGTTAGCGTTAGCGTTGTTATGATATACTTCGTAGATTGGATACTAGCGACACTCACGTCTCTTCTGAAAATCTCAGTTAGACTACTTTCAGGAATAATGCTGAGGAGTAAATATTGGTTCCAATCTAAACAAGAGTAACAGAAGCATGACTGTCGCTATTTCCGGCCACACCCATCTTTACCATAACTAGGGATAGGGAAGGAAATGTTGATGTAGTACTTACTTAACGAGAGGCCACCGACTTAGCGACACCCTCATAAGTGCTACGGAATTGGAGGGTTGGGTAGGGTATTCGGTTAGGATTCACCTCAAGTTGGCGATGCAACCAAAAGTATGTATTGTTTATTTGTTGTTTATTTAATCTCTCGATAGCCGGCTATCGAAAGAACATAATAATTTTGTTTAGTGATAATGAATTTTAAGAGTCATGACGGAGGGCTTGGGATGAAACCCATGATTTTCTGCTCAGTAAGCAAAAACGATCCCTCCAGGGTCATCGAGCATACGAGATTTTATTTCATGATTGTATATTAAAAAACAAGCCCTCATTTTTATGACAATGAATTCTAGGGTGGTTCAAATTATCATTAATTTAAAAATCTAACTTTTTTGTTTGAAGAAATTAAGGTATACATTCTTCGGCAAAGTTAAAGCTGAGCTTATTTGATTTAAAAAAGCAAATTGGTTAAAAAAAACTTTTTTGTACATCTTAATTCGACCAATTTAGAGCTATTTTCTTGAATTGAGTTAGGGTGTCTCTAAAAAAACACAGTTGTTTTGCTCTAGTTTTCTTGTTTCAAATTTCTCAGCAAAGGTGTCTTCAAATAACTTTTAGATCTTTAGAAGGCGCAAATGTTTGCTCTGTAAAACTTTTCAATATCTTTTACCGATCAAGAGTTATTGACGTTTTTCTACTAAAAATATGCACTTTTCAAATATAACTATCGATGGTTGGGGCAAACAAAAACAAAAAAAAGTTTTTTACGGCATTTGAGAGGGCTTATGTTACTCTCAATATGAAAAAAATTTGATGTATGTTATTTTTTAAACTCGTATAAAATCAATTTGAATGGATTCATCATTTTTACTATATTTGGGTGTATCTTTTTTATTAGAAATAAAAAAAAAATCACTATTAAACATTCGTTTTAAAGAGTTTTAAAATTCTATAGAAGATGACTTTCATGAGACATTTGAAACAAAAAATTTAGAGTTAAAAACTTTTTTTTTTCCAGGAACACCCCTATTCAACTCCGAAGAATTACTGTAAAATAAGAACGTTAAGAGATAGAAAAAAATTATCTTCGACAAAGTTGCTTGAAATCAACTTAGCTACAACTTAAAAAAAAACACATGTTTTTATTTTGTCAAACAAAAAAAGGTAGATTTCAAAATCCCTTAATTTGAGGACAACCCTGACGTTTGCAAACTTCAAAAGAAGGTTATTTTTAAACACAAAAACTTCTTCGAAGACACAAATATACAATACAATAAATCATGATCGTCAAAAGATATTGACAAACTTTGTGCAGCAAAAATTGGCGATCAAAAAATTATTTGAAGACACCTTTGCTGAAAAATTTGAAATAAGAAAACTTGAGCAAAACAAATGTTTTTTAGGGACACCCTTACTCAATTCCAGAAAATAGCTTTAAATCGGTTTTTTTTAAACTAATTTGCTTGAAATTAGCTCAGCTGTAACTTTGCCGAAGAATGTATACCTTAATTTCTTCAAACAAAAAAGTTAGATTTTAGATTTTATTGATAATAAGAACCACCCTAGAATTCATTGTCATAAAAATGAGAGCCTAACTATAAGGAAAACCTTTGTAGAAGAAACTTTTAGTCTAAAGTTTCAATGTCATGCTCAAAACATATCATCCCAAGTAACATTGCAAGTTTTAAAGAGGTTTTAAAGCACTCTACAAGTCTAAATCATGGTCTACAGAACCCTCATAAAACCCAAATTGTTGCTTGGGATTCCAACTTAATCTGCATTCTGGACCACTGTGCAATGTGCAAAGGTCAATCTTAACACAGCGGTTCTCGTATGGAGGAAGAATAACCGGGCTATTCCAGGGCAACAGTCGTAGAGCGTATCTAACAAAGTTTCTCTGAATCTTATCAATGCGAAAGCAAAGCGTAACATGATAAGGTGCCCATACTAGAACGCCATATTCCAGTATGCTTCGCACCAGAGAACAATACAATGATTTAAGGCAATAGACATCCTCGAACTGTTGCGTATTGCGTTTGATAAATCCAAGTATCGACATTGGCGGTTGTTGCTGCTATGTGATCGGTAAATATCAGCTTGCTGTCAAGAATTACACCCAGATCCTTGATTGATGACACTCGGTTAACATTTGAAGAAAACATCTTGTACTCGATCGGTTGAATGAAATAACGTTACATTTGCGAATGTTCACTTCCATTCCGTTCAATGAGCACCATTCAAGAAGAAAGTCGATGTCCAATTGGAGAGCACAGCAATCCACCATAGAGGTGATTGTGCGAAAGAATTTCAGGTCATCAGGGAACATATACTTCACACAGTTCGAAAAAGTAGTGTAAATTTCTGTTCAATATGATGCACATAAATGGAGCGTCACATATCATATACGTTCACATTATATATCATGTAAAGTTCCGACAAATTTCATGCAATGCAGCAAATATTGTATACAAAACCCCATCTTTGTAAACAACATTGTTTGCAAGATGCTCGGTTGCGTGAAATGAAATACAAGTCTACGTTAATGAATGTTTACATCACAATTAAAATTCAGAATTTTTATCTGTGTCGTTCACCAACAGTACGAAAAGCAGTGATCTTAAGTGACTCTCTTGAGGCACCCCGGAAGTAATAGGGAACACTTCAGAGCAGGATCCACCAAGGCGCACAAAAGCACAAAAACAATGCGCGTGGAAATTTGTCGGATGCATTGGAGAAGTCAACATATACTGCATCAACCTGTTGACGCTTTTACAGACTATTTACGAGCGAATTGACGTAGCACATCAAGTTGGTTGTTGTAAACCGCTTCCTTACGAATCCGTGTTGACGCTCTGATATCACATGATGGACGTTACGGTACAGCGAATCATGGATAAGACTTTCCAAAACTTTGGAAAACCAACTAAAAATGGAAATTGCACGGTGATTTTCAATATCGTTAGTACTACCAGTTCTATGAATGGGAGTGATAGCTGCAGTCTTCCATTCACTAGGAAAAATGCCCTCCGCTAACGATTTATTGATAAGCATACTTGCAGGTAAGGCAACTGACTCCGCACATTGTTTAATAATGGTTGGAGGTAAACGATCAGGACCTGCTCCCTTCGAAGTGTCTATGGACTCAAGTTTTGTGCGAACATTATTAGGCGAGAAGTTGTTAACTGTCACGTTCAAGTCGTAATGCGGCAAACTGATCAAGTGCGATTCAGTCGAAGGTGCAGATTTGCAGAGTCTGATGGTGATTCAGCTGTTTCTCCTTGGTAACGAAAATGTTGAGGAAGACCACTGGTACGCTTCCGATTTTTCACATAAGCCCAAAACAGTTTCGGGTCCTGTTTCAGACTTGCTTCAGTGCGATGGATCTAGCTGCGAAGGCATTGCGCATGCATAGAGTTATATTCGCTCTCTAAAGCACGCAGCTCAGCCTTTTGCTGTTCATTTCTCTACCGAATGTGACGTTTCCTTGCCCTGCGTAGGCGATTACGGAGCCTTTGGAGCTCATTGTTCCACCAAGGTTGCCTTTTTCTGTGGACGTCGCTACCACTGCTTCAAAGGTACGACTTCACTGATGAACCCATACAGCTTGTTGTAGATGATCGAAACGGCTTCATCAATACTGCAATCAACTAGAAGGTTCTCCCAGCAGACATTGCTAATCATTGAATTCAAAATAGCAAAGTCACATCGATTGAAGTCAAAGTCGAATAGATCCGCTACACGGACAATATCTCTTTCACTTGCAGTTTCAATCAAATGATGTTGATCAACACGTAGTAGCGATGACGGAGACCATCGGTATCACTGGTGAAAACCAAATCCAGGATCCTTCCATTCACATGGGCATAGAGATTCATCTGATACAGACCATTGGCAATGAACGGTTCAAGCACAGTAAACACATGACCATCAGGATAAAGTGAGAACATTTTCAAGGAAATTCCATGCGTTTTTATGGCTGCTTCGAGAACTTCATAAAATTGTGGGACCTTCAGCGATGATCAAACAATTTCAATTCCGTTACCCATCAGGCTAAGGCCTTGATGGCCTCTGCTGTCCGAATTAGGTCGTCTCCACTCTACTCGACCCATGGCCACACGTCACCAGCCACGTAGTCTGCGAAGGGTCCGCAGGTCGCCTTCTACTTGGTCCATCCATCTTGCCCACTGCGCGCCTCGTCTTCTTGTTCCTGTTGGACCGCTTTCGAGAAACATTTTCACCGGGTCGTCGTATGGCATTCTTACGACCTGTCCAGCCCACCGTAGTCGCCCAATTTTTGCAGTGTGTACGATGGATGGTTCTCCAAGCAGCTGGTGCAATTCGTGGTTCATTCGCCTCTTTCACGTTCCGTCACCGTACATGGTACGCAACACCTTCCGTTCGAAAACACCAAGAGCGTGTTGGTCTTCCACGAGCATAGTCCAGGTCTTGTGGCCGTAGAGAACCACTGGTCTAATCAGCGTCTTGTAGCTAGTCGTGCGGTGGTAAAATTTACTCAACCGGAGCGTACTTCGGATTCTAAAGTAGGCACGATTTCCTGCCATAATGCGTCTTTGAATTTCTCTGCTGTAATCATTTTCGACGGTCACCAGTGAGCTCAAATACACGAACTCGTCGACCACCTCGATTTCGTCACCGTCAATCGGAAGTCTAACATTTTCTTCTCTAGAACCTGTTCCTCTCATGTATTTCGTCTTCGATGCGTTGATGGCAAGTCCAATCCGCCTAGCTTCAGCCTTCAGTCTGATGTACGTTTTCGCCATCGTCTAAAAGTTCCGTGTTGTCAGATCTGAGCTATGCGATTCCCTTCGGGCTCGAGGTAGACAACCTAATGTTCCAGTTCGGGATATTTTGGCTAGACGTGATCTGGAGTTTATGAAACTCATATGTTTACTTTAAGAACACTAACCTTAGATTGTAAGTTTGATTAACCTTGTGTTTAGTTTGTGTATTGTGCGTGTAGTTTTTTTTTTTATGTTTGTCTTCAAGATGAATAGAAATAAGTTCATGTTTTAGGATTATTTAAATATTTGTATAATAAATCATATTTCAAACCTCCTTCTCCCTTTCCCCATCCAAAAAATTGTAAATCTCCACTAACCTCGAGACGACCGCGAGTAATCGGTTCAATTCCTTTAACTCTAGATTTAAGACATGAATCATGTATAATGCAAATGATAACTCGGCTCTGTTAAGTTTATTCGATTAAGCCTGTACAAATAAATTAAAAAAAAAAAATAAATAAAAGTTCCGTGCCATGTTATCGATGGCATCGGCGAAGCCAAGTAGCTGGATGGACTTCCTGAAAATCGTGTCACTCGTGTCTATCCCAGCTCTTCTTATCACCTCTTCTAACGCAACGTTGAATAGCAGACACGTCCGTCACCTTGCCATAGCCTCCTTCAAGATTCAATGGGACTTGAGAGAGTCTCCGGTACTCGAACAATGCACATAACTCGATCCATCGTCGCCTTAACCAATAGGGTCAGTTTATTCGGTAATCCGTACTCGTGCATAATCTTCCATAGCTGATCTAATTTCAATTACAATGTTCCATTAATTCCCAGAAAATTTCTAGAACTTGTAACCAGTTCTAAAATCTTCAAGAATGTCCAGAGAACTTCAAAGAGAAATAAAGATTTTTAGGTAGTTTCATATTCAGGTAAGCTTCAAGTACTTCCATGATCATCAGTAAACTGCAGAATAGTCCCACTTATTTCAGAAAAATTGCAAGAATTTCCAAGGAGTTCTGAGGAATTCCGGGATTTAAGGAAAATTTCAGAAAGGTTGCAAAACCTTCGGGGTCTTTAGGAAAGTTTCACGAATATCAGAAAAAATCCAAAAACATTTGAAAATCTAGGAAATTTGAGGGTTGCACCGAAAATGTCAGTCAAGACCAGACAAGTTCAGGGATATTTAGAAAATTTAGGGGATGACACATGAGCTTCGAAAAAGTTTTCAAAACTTCTGGAAAATTACGGGAACTTTAAGGAAGAACTAGTAAACTCAAGGCTAATAATTAAAAATACTCAGTGTTCACTCGGCTGTCGACAAAAGCAGACCACTCTCGATGTGTGCCACGCGATCGTCTGTATACTCGGCAGCAACCATTGTGTGGTCCTCCTCATTGTTCTTCATCAGCAGTTCTTTCGGTCGATGCGTCGTCGACTTTGGAAAGCAACCGTTTCGTGATGAGTGTGTGAGTGCTGACCACGTTTTGCGTCCATTGCTGCAATGGACGCGCTCTGACCCTCGTTGGCGTACAACAATTTGCCATACAATGAAACCACTGGAAGCGGCTCCAGTTCTGATGGAGGAGGCTTTTTGGATAGCGGAAGATAAAGTGTTTATTGTGTTGTACCTTTTGACTATAGTTTTAAGATGTATTGTATAGTGACCAAGAATCCTCGGCTCTGTTAAGTTAATTCGGTTGAGCCTTATCAAATAAATTAATGAACAAAAAAAAAAAAATTAAAAATAAAATTGTGGGAACATTTTTTGAAAAACTTAGAAATTCGGTCACTCTAGAGAACTTTAAAGAAGCTCAGAGATCTTTTGGGAAGTTCCAGTAATATCAAGAACGTATTTGAAACTTTTCGGAACACTTACGATGTTAACGTATTAGCTTCGATAATTTATGGGCAGTTTCATGAAATACAGGAAAATTTTATGAATTTAATTGAAAATGTATTTACTGTTTTAATTTTTCCCGCGGAAATTGCGGGAATCTAAAAGAAGATCCGGAAATTTCAGCTCAGCCAAAGCCTCCAGAGAAGTTGAGGAATTTCAGAGAAACTTTAAGAACATCACAGGAGTTCAGAGGGGGCCTCCCTTAGCTCAGTCGGTAAAGGCGCAGCTACAAAGCAAGACCATGCTGGAGGTGGCTGGGCTCGATTCCCGGGCCGGACTAGGAATTTTTCGGGTTGGAAAATGTCTCGACTTCCCTGGGCATAGAGTATGGTTGGACTTGCCACACAATTATACCAATGCAAAAATGGTATAGGCATCGAAAGCTCTCAATTAATAACTAAGGAAGTAGATGCACAACACTGAGTTGAGAGCACGCAATAAGCTAATGTGCGATATGCAATAAGCTTGAAATGTGAAGAAGAAGAAGAAGAAGAAGAAGAAGAAGGAGTTCAGAGAATGTAAGAGAAAATCTTTGGGAGCTTCATAGAAGTCCAGAAAACGTAGCTTTAGGGAAGATCATTGCAGTTCCATGTAATTCTTAGGACTATTAGGTACTATTGAGTTCTGGAGAAAACAAGGGTTGTAGGCCGCACTTGAACGTTGACATATTTATTTTTACTGCGTGTTTTTCTTCTGATAATTCAACCGTTTAATTAAGTGCTGTAATTATTTGGGTTTTTTTTTTCCTTGATTTGTTTTCCGTGCTGAACACCAATGCTACCGATGTCAGGAAGGCAGCTCCCACACCTGGACCCTACCTTATTATTATTATTATTATCTCTATTTAGCGGACCCTACCTATCGACCCATCAACTCATGAACCGGGGACCAACGGCTTTACTTCCCTTCCAAAGGAAGGCGTGATCAGAGATGTTATGCCTCAGAACATCCCGGCGGCGCTGACTGGGATTGAACCCAGGCCTGCTGGGGTGACAGGTTATCACGCTTACCACTACACCACACCACATACAGTTCGATGATTCATCGAAGTAGTTGATTTTGTTTAAGCGTAACCAGAGGTTTAATAACGCTGCTGTTGGAATAATTTGAGCAATCCGGCTCGAAATTTGGTGAGATCGATCAATTTAATAAAAATTAATTTTAGTCCAGTACATAACATAAAATTCATTTATAAATGCAAAAATATTCAACAACTGAATACGACAGAGCATCGCTTGCTGACTGTATCCGCGGGTATTGTACATTGTCCAGGTATCCGGTTGAATCTGACGTGAATAGACGGTGCCAATAAAGACGTCTATGCTTTGTTTTGCTGTACCTGTTATGGACATTAGTACTTCCTTTTCTTTAAACTTTCTTCAAAAGATTTCGTTTTTATGGCTTTCTCAGTCTAGGGTAATTCAAACAGTTAGTTTTGCATTGCCCGACGTTTCGGCCGTTTATTGTGGCCTTTTTCAAGGGTAAAAAAGCAAGAGTAAAAAGGCCACAATAAACGACCGAAACGTCGGGCAATGCAAAACTAACTGTTTGAATTACCCTAGACTGAGAAAGCCATAAAAACGAAATCTCCATAAAACCAGTCGAACAACCAAATTTCTTCAAAAGTGTAACGGCAAATTGAAAATATTTGAAAAATCATTGTACAGCAATTTTGCAATATATTTAAAATCCATTGATACCGATTAAGTTTAAAAATATGAAGCTTCAAATGGTGCCAATTGATTTGAAATTCATTTATAAATGGCTGAGCTATGATTTTTCAAACATTGAAAGTTCGACGTTACACACTTTACCGGAGGCATCGAGTTCGGAGTGTTAAAGAACTGACACACACACACACACACACACACACACACACACACACACACACACACACACACACACACACACACACACACACACACACACACACACACACACACACACACACACACACACACACACACACACACACACACACACACACACACACACACACACACACACACACACACACACACACACACACACACACACACACACACACACACACACACACACACACACACTCGCGCCCGCGTTTGTAGTTCAGAGTAGTACCAAGTGAGCAGTTCCACGCAGAATGACGAATCGGATCGGAAAAGCTCGACCTTCTCCGCTTTGCATGAAACTAAAGTTCTCCATAGTTCTTATAGATTTCCTAGCAAGTATTCATACAGCCCCGTAACGTAGATGTAAGATTCTAGATTTCTAGCCCTCACTACTTATTGGCGTAGCTACTGGGGGTGCCAAGGGGGCCAGGCCCCCTCCAGAATTATCTAGGCCCCTCCCAGAACTTTCAGTGTTTTATTTTATTCACCGGTATTTTGTCAAGCTTGTCAAGTTCGAGGTTACTAATCTTTTTTTAAAGTCCTTTACGTTGACTACTTTTTTAACGTTTTGGACTAGAAGAAGCAATTTTGATAAATATTATAGGGTAGAGAACTACTTCAGCCTAATCGCCCATTTTGGGCTTATCGAGCAGAAAATTTCAAATAAATCCATAATTTCAGAGATAACAAGTGAATTATGCGTTTGGTACGATACTTTAGTTAATAAGCTACCGAACGAAGTCAATGAGAACGCGTGATATGAAGGTTTGCACCCATTATTCTCACAAACAAAAGAAGCGCTCCGACCGAATCAATTTTTATCTTCATCCGATAGGCCGAAGTGAATTCATTGGCGTTTCAATGGCGTTTCAATGCGTTAGGCCGAGTTTAGAATCCGTAGGCCGAGTTTGGCGTCAAGAAGCAGTGTTAGACTTTTGACAATATCTCAACGATTGGTTTCTTTTTATCAAATCTTACGGTACGTACGGAAAGGTAAATAAATTTGGAAGCCATCAGTAATAATAATATTCCGTTCGGTCCTGAACTACGCAAGATTAAGAAAGGCTAAGTGCGGGTTGGGCTTAATAGGCCGGAAATGGGGTAGTTAACCCTATCAATATTTAATCGATGGCATAATAAGACGTCTACAGGCTTTACAAATTGGTAATGAGCCCAGGGATTTTTCTTTAACTTCTGGGAACTTCTTAAAACTTCAAGGACTTCTAAGAAGTTCAGGAAACATCGTAGAAATTGAGGAAACTTCTTATAAATTTTAGGAACTTCATAGATCTACAGAAAAATTCGTAGATACAAGGAACATGGGAAAGTTCTGAAAACTGCGTAGAAGTGGAACATTTATTTGAGTTTGAGATGTTTGTAAATGTTAAGGGAACATTATTTTATTTCAGGGAAGCTCATTATTGATCGGAAATCTGTATATAATTTCAGGGCACTTTTTTGAGGCTTTATGGTCTTGGAATAGTTGTGAAAATTACGTAGAAGTTTTGCGAATTTCGTAGCATTTTGAGGAGCTGCGTAAAACTTCATTTAAGTGTAAGGAATTTTTAAAAAGTTCAGTGTAGAAGATCTAAAGATAGTTCAATAACCTTCTTGGAACTTTAGGGATCCTCGCTTCAGTATAGGGAATTTCGTTGCAGTTTGTCAGAGATCTTAATTCGAAAAAGCTCCATGAACTTCTTGGGGGTTTTGAGAATTTCGTTAAATTTCAATGAACTTTCCAGATGTTCAAGAATAGTTGTAGATGCCTTTCCAGAAGTGCAAAGATATTTAGAGATCTCCGTAGAATTATAAGCGATTGACAAAATATGGAATGTGGTATAAATTCAGGAAACCTCGTAGAAGTTGGAGATGAAATTATTGCGTGAATTTGAATTTTACAGAGCTGATGTTAAGTAGCATACAATATCAACATAAACAAAAACGATCATAGGACTGCAACGATTGATGTCCTCCAATTAAGTATCATGTTTTACTAAACTCAGTGTTAATAAATCCGAATTATTTAAAAAAAAAATTGCGGTGCAACGTTTCAAATATCAAGAAATCCAGGGTTTTTCGAAAAATTACCAGTGAATTTGAATGAAATTACCTACATTTAGGCACAACTGTGCATTTAAGACATCTTTTCTTGGCGTTTTTGCTGACAACACTTTTTACACAAAGGTTTTAGCATCTGAATCGCATTCAGGGAACCCACATTTAATAAGAACAATTACTAGATCAATTTTACCCCATATCGATATTTTCAAATTTAAGATTTCAAAAATTTCCTAAAAATTAACAAAACATCCAATATTATAAGAAATTGTGCAGGGCGATGGAGCCCTCATAGCTACTGATTGAAATACCATTAGATTTTCAATTCAGTTTATTGAAAAAATATTATTTACGTTTAACAGTGATCAATTTATAAATTAATGTTTATGAGTTTTCCAGCTAATCGAATCTGATGTATTCTTGTATGATGAATCTAGATTTTATGGACATGTTTGTCCATTCTCCATGGGGAAGACCCATGCCTTGGTGATTGCTATATTGTCAAGAATTAGCACTCCAACAGCTGAATTCCGGGCGCAAATTTTAACGAAGAGGTGGACATTTCTACATGTATCTAATGTGTATAAATTTATTTCTTTTCGATTAAACTTATGCTCATTTAAATAAATCAAGAACACTAAAAAAGCTCGTAAAAATAATTAATTGGTTCGAAATGGGTATAACCAATCCTAACTTCATTTAAAATTTTAAAAACTCCAAATGCTTTTGTAAAAATAAATTCAATTATTATCTAGATACAATCATACATGTTTCGAGTTCATTCCTTTCGATTAAAAAAAAAGTTGAATCTTGATTGACTCTGAATGTTAGTTTGTTCGATGCATCGAATAAAAAATTGTACTGAATAAATGCTTTATTACTTTCTTTTCTCTTCAAATATCAGAATCATGACAAACTATAACCAGGTTTTTTTTTAAATATTTTTCGAAATTTTTAAATCTTAATCTTGAACATGTTTTAGTCCTAAGTGTATGACATTTATTCTGTGTGTACTTTACCATGTTTCAAATTCAAACTTTTAGAATTTAATTTTGTTTCCTATGTCTGAGATTTAACTGATGATGCAATATTCAAAAATTTTAAAAAAGCAAGGTACAACATTCATGGAATTACCTAACTCTGAGCATTTTCTTTAGTTTGAGATGCTGAAATTTATGACATCCCAACGCTATGTGATTTCATTACAAAAAGCATCGTTGCTTTTTAAAAATCACTAAGCTTTTAAGGCTTCTCAATCAAGGTCCCAATCATTGCTATGAAATAAATATAATCATATTTATTGTTTCACCATTAAAATAAAAGTAAGCATCTAGTCACAGTAAAAGATGTACCCAAAAACAAGCATCTTTGCGAGTTTTATTTAAACGTAGTTTAGCAAAATAACAAAAATTCAACAGGCCCCTCCTAGGCCCCCTCCAGATAAATTTTCTAGCTAGCCAATGTGACTACTTCAAACTAGGGGAACATGATTTTTCAGTATTTAAAGCAACATATCTTAGTCCTTGTTTATTTTTAACCCTTGTTAATAGTGATAAGTCCTCAGGTTGTTCGGCCCGAGGATGATCTTGAAACAAGGAAAAATGAGTTAGTTAGTCTTCTTCTATGTGATTTTAAATCTTCTATCCTAGGTAGAAGTGGTTAAGACTAAAGTTCTGATGCATAGTAAGTATCGGTTTCGTTGCTTAATTTTGTTGCTAAGAAATCCAATTTTGACTGACTAAGGGGCGCGCCTTTGGAGTGTGTTTAAACACTCCGAAGGGTATAAATAGCGTGACTTTTCGATTAGAATCGATTCCTTGCGCTGAAAGCAAGAATGACAACTGTATCAAAACCGAACACTTCACCATTTCTCAATAGTGATGGAGTATTACGACATGCACTGAACTAAGGACACGGGGTATGCTACAATAGATCAAATTACTGGTCGCAGTGGTGTTATGTCGCGGACAGACGAAAACTGTATTCATACAGAGTACTATGACTATTTCTCAGCTCGTCCATCGAATTAGAATATGATGTGCTATATTAATGATAGCAACATTGATTTCAAATCATCAATCCTCGCAATGATCGTCATCCACCAGATGACCTTGACACCGAATGTCCCACTGACCAATGATAGCGCCTCAACTCATCTTATGCAAACTATGGAATCCCCCAAATCCAGCGTCATCATCATCATTAGATAGCACAACTTCACGCATACACACACACAAACATCCATTCAAAACAGATCCGCGAACAGCTTCTCCAGACAGTCCCCATACAACTGAAAATCGCGCTGCCTTATCATCCCACCTTTTGTTGTCAAACTCAAATTCCACACACAACACAAAAACAGCAAGTCAGCAAAGGCGCAAATTCGAGCCGAGTGGGTGTTGGTCGCAAATGTGTTCGTAGGTCGATTCTCCCTTGGCTCAAAAAACTAGAAATTCCTATCGCACGTTGGTGGGGTAATACGCGCTATGGAGTAATATGACCAACAGAGCTTATTTATGTGTTTTTTTTTTCAAAACAAATTTAATGTGTTTTCACTCAGAATCACTAGTTAAACTTTCATCTGGGAAACGCTGTTGGTCATATTATCCCGTTGCACGTATTACCCCCACCTTACCCTACCTAACTAGCTAGTCAGCCGCGCCGATTCCAACATAGAATATTCTCACTTTCATAGAAGTTTCGCCGAGTTGCTGCTGCTCTCGTAGATCAAGTTTTCGATTTCAATAAACCGGTGTAGGGCGGCGTCGTCGTCTCGAGCATGCAGCCAGTGAAGATGACCAACCACCACCAACCAGCCAGCCTCAACAACCGTGCCAATGAAGATTGTATATATTCGCATTGCTGGGGCTAATATAATGAAAGAACAGTCTTGTTTTTGCTGGCAAATGGTTGCTGCCTGGCCAAACTGGTATTAGCGTGTGATATCTCGCTCGCGGGATCGCCGGAGCTGTTTTTTGTTGTTGTTGTTGTGTCCTGAGCCAATCTGAAGGAGGAAGCAACAGAGACGAATGGTTTCCAGGGGTGGCGTTTTAGTTTACTTTGCTAAATGGAAGGTTTACGAAGAAACACGGGCCTCCCTTAGCTCAGTCGGTAAAGGCGCAGCTACAAAGCAAGACCATGCTGGAGGTGGCTGGGTTCAATTCCCGGTCCGGTCTAGGAATTTTTCGGTTTGGAAAATTTCTCGACTTCCCTGGGCATAGAAATATGATTGTACTTGCCACACAATTATACCAATGCAAAAATGGTACAGGCATCGAAAGCTATCAATTAATAACTGTGGAAGTGCATCTAGAACACTAAGTTGAGAGCACGCAATAAGCTTATATGCGATATGCAATAAGCTTGAAATGCGAAGAAGAAGAAGATGAAGAAACAAAAGTGTTTTCCGTAAGCTTGGAGCCATAGTAATGAAACATTAACGCTCTACTGTATCCTGACCTAAGTGTAGCTGGTAACCATTTTAAAATTTCCATTTCATATGCGTTTTGGGTTATGGGTTATGCTCTGGAAAAAAAATCTTGATGGATCATTGAAGCTCTTACTGGATCTTTACACAACAACATTTGAGTTGAATAGGGTAATGATACTTCGCAATTTGATAAGCACAAATGTAAATTTCAGCTTGATTATCAGCAGCAAATAAACAACTTCAGGTTCGTACATTCACGAAAACTTGACCAATGGAATTGCGAAAAAGGACTTTATGGCACTCAGGGCTGTATAGTGTCACTCTTCGACTCTGTTTTGACTAACATAATGGCCTACTTTTCCTAACTTAAATAACAATGACGGTTAAGTGCAACAAATTTTGTATGCATCTCATTGCAAAATTGTTTTTTTTTCAGCACTCGTCGTAATTATCCAGCTCTGCAAGCCTCGTGCTGAAAAACTAATTTTAAGGAAAAATATATATTTTTTTTTCCTTAATTTGTTTTCCGTCGATCTTGTTTTCCGTGCTGAGCACCAATGCTACCGACGTGCCAGGAAGGCAGCTCCCACACCTGGACCCTACCTATCGACCCATCAACTCATGAACCGGGGACCAACGGCTTTACTTCCCATCCGAAGGAAGGCGTGATCAGAGATGTTATGCCTCATCAACATCCCGGCGGCGCCGACTGGGATTGAACCCAGGCCTGCTGGGGTGAGAGGTAATCACGCTTACTACTACACCACTACTATTTAAAAAAATAGATTTTTTGAATTGAAAAACATTTATTGTATTTATTGTTTATCGTCGTGTCGGTGTCTTGGCAGTACCATTTGTATATATATAATTAATCATCAACCTCAAAAACTGTACGAATTATCGCGTATTAGGGGAAATGGATGTAATGTCGGCCTAAATGCCCCCAAATTTGGGCCCATACATAAATTCAGCAATCGACAAAATTTTCCATAGCATCCAAAAATATCCATGAGTACCGTCCCAATGACGCAATCATCTAGATAAATATTATCAAACAATATATTTTATATCATTAAACAAATTTCTCATCCACAACTGAAATGTTATATACCTGCTAATCTATCTGATTTCATCTTACTTTTAAAGCACAGTTTTCCAATTGGAACGTATTTTTCACTTTTAGGACCACAACGAAATTATGGACAGAAGTAAATAAATTAGCTAGTTATGATTTCATATAATGAGAATCCCGCCCAGAACATGTGAAATATAACAAAGAAATATTATTGTTCCATATTGAAGGAATTCATGAAAATATAAAAAAAAATATAAAATAGCATTGACACTTCATACGCGTGATGTCTCGTCTCATCACTATTTTCTAAGCACTCACTTGTTCCGTGTTGGGCTGTGGGACAGTAATCTCTGTGAATGTGGACAAGGTTACCAAGCCGCAGATCACATTATTTGGTCATGTGCTGAGCACCGTGGAGTCAGATAACATTTTTATGATTCCCTTCGGGCTCGAGGTAGACAACCTAATGTTCCAGTTCTGGATATTTTGGCTAGACGCGATCTGGAGTTTATGAAACTCATATATGTTTACTTCAAGAATATTAACCTTAGATTGTAAGTTTGATTAATCTTGTGTTTGTTTTGTATTTTGTACGTGTGGGTTTTTTTTTTTTTTAATGTTTGTTTTCAAGATGAATAGAAATAATTTCATGTTTTAGGATTAATTAAATATTTGTCTCGTAAACCACATTTCATACCTCCTTCTCCCTTTTCTCATTTTTGGATGGGAAAAGAGAGAAGGAGATTGTAAATTGTAAATCTCCACTAACCTCGCGACAACCGCGAGTAATCGGTCCAGTTCCTTTAATTTTATATATAAGACAGTAATAATGTATAACGCAAATGATAATTCGGCTCTGTAAAGTTTATTCAAGTGAGCCTATACAAATAAAGTAATTAATAATTAAAAAAAAAATAAAATAGCATAGATTTTCCACCCGAAAAGCTCAAATATTCCACTCACTCATCTGGTCATACCTCAAAAACCATTTGTTTAAATCATTTGCCCTTGAAAACACATCTAATAGAAGCGTTTTCCAAAGTGTGGAGAAAATTTAAGCCCATAATATCAAGAAATAAAATGCCCGCCCATGGTGAAAAAAGGCCATTTTTTGACAATTTTGATACCTGCCGGTAATCAGTCCGTTTACTGTAGTTACTAGAACAAAAACAAAATGTGAGTACACCTATGTGAATCTACATTTAAAAAAAAACCTTTAAATTTACGTTCTAATATCAAGAATAGCTTTTTTGGTTGTGGAGTAATCTCTTCTGAAAGTTGAAATTTATAAAAATCTCGAAAATCCAGGGTTGCCCAGAAGGATCTGGACACTTAAGAGTAAAACCAAAAATGGTGTTTGTTCAGAATGCTAAAATAAGCGTTTTGGACAAGTTTGGCTCAAATCGGTGACATCGACCACAACTTTTTTAAATTCTGTACCCACTTGAGCTGGAATGACCCATATACAAAAGGGAAGGGATGGTCCAATAGGGCAGCCGATTGAAGTGATTTGGGCAGAGAGAGTGGGAATACCAACTATCTGTTGATAAGAAGAGATTTTACACGAAGGATATCACTTATTGTAATTTTCTGTATGGAGTCTATAATTGTCGTAAAAGATTGCGTTTTCTCCAGTTATTCAGTACTCAATTAATAAAGAAAAATTAAATTCGTTTGAACTAAATTTGTCTCAGTATTGCAATCACACGATTTATAACGAATGATGTAACTGGCTACACCGTGGAACAGCCACTTTTATGACGAATCGAAGTGGAGTACGACGAAGTGTCGCATCACCCTACAGCGACGAGCTCTTCCTTTTCTCGAAGAAAAATTTAATTGATGGTGGTTACTAGAGTACGCATACATAAACAAATCAAACCATCCAGAGTCCCAATTTGCATCGTTTCAAGTCCAACCCTGACCGCAGCGCAAAAACAGTCACAGTTCAGTTTTTTTTTACGACTGCCAGCAAACTCATTAAACTGGTTCTGGACCTCTTATATTCTGATGCCGCACCCCGTTCTCCCGTTGACGTCGATTCCGACACCACCGCGGTACACAATCATTTGAAGACCACGTGCCCCGAATGAAGCCCCCCAATCTAAGACCTCTTCCGATCCCCCCACTCCCCTCACCCCACCCTTCCTGACATACTTCCACACCCACTCGTACGAAGGCAGCCAGTCAGTGCTCTAACTTACATTCGAAACTGACTGCAGAGAGTGGTTCTTTTTTTTTTGCATTCGCAAATTTTGTGTTTTTCTTTTAAATCCGCACCACGTTCTGAATTACTGATTCTTTCGGTCAAACTGCGTTGCAACCGGACTAGTGTAGTGGCAGCCAGCGAGGGTTGCGAGGCTTGCGAGGGATATTTGCTGGGGAATCCGTTGCATATCTGCTGCAAAAAAGTTTATTCACCTCCACAATCTGCACACAAAATAAAAACCGTCTCGTACTCCTCCTACCTTCTTCATAACAGAACTTATCGCAAGACTTGGATTTTATGCTGCTGGAACAAACGGACAAAGAGCAATGCTAATACACTCCACCACCCTCTCCCCCCGTGCACCCCACCGCACGTAGGAAGCATCCCCAAATTTTGCATGCATAACTTTGATTCTCACCTTGAAAACGCGCAGAACTTGGCTCTTGGTTGACTGCGACTGATTCGGCTCTCGGCTTCGATGCTAATTTATGCCGTTCGGATTCGTTTCACTCTCCGGATCTTGCCCACGGTCCACACGCGGAGAACTGGATTTGAACTCTGCGCGCACTGCGTTTTACGAGTCACAAGATCACACTTTAGGAATTTTTATCCCTTTTTCAGGAGTGCACTCACTCGTTCGGTTTCAAATCGGCACACACACTCACTTTGGCTCACTGACTTCAAAGGCACTGTGGGACTGTAGAACACCCAAAAAACGACACTGGAAATGAGAATTTGAGAAATGAGAAAATTATCCACCGATAATCCTTGCTCGTGAAATGTGCAGACACTAATCCAGAAATCCAAGAAAATCGTCAAATTTTCGCGCTTTTTCGCACACAAAAACTGCCTTTCTTCGCTTCTCGAACGTTTTTCGAGTTCCGTGCCGAGAGGGGAAAAAAGTTCGAACATATATTCGCTAATTTTTATTTTTAGCCCCGCGCTGAAAATCACAAAATCTTCTCGCGAGCGCAATACGGCGATGTTCTTGCCTCGATTTCCTCAGGCTTTTCCTATGGTTTTCTAACGTGACGTAACACCGATTCTCGTCTTCTATCTTCTTCTTGTTCTGTTCGGCTCACGCACAGTTGCACGGTTCGCTTTTTTCCCTCCCTCACGCACGGTCAAGTGTCACGATTTTCCTTTTTTGCTTACAATTCGGCACAATATCGGATTTTCTCGACCAGCTAGCTAGACTGTCAAACTTCGAATGCCGTCTCGGATGTGTGGCGCAACTCGGGCAAGTCTGGTCTGTGGTGGGACCACTTAGAGCGGAAATTTTCCCGACGGCCAACGCATCACGGCACACAATCGAAAGTTTTTCCCCGAACTGGCGCGAAAAACCACGATGGCCAGTTTTCACCAATACTATGGCGGATGGTTGATGGGGAATTTTTGTTTTCGGGATGCGGCATTACAACCAGGTCCAACGGTGTGTGATTCAGAACGAAGGTTGGCGCGAAGATTTCACCACAGGCTAATATGATGGGTGGTGGTTGTAGATAACAAACCACGCTAGTTTGAATTATATCGGGGCGACAGTGGGCTCAAGATGCGATGGGGTTTTTATTGGCTTTGGATTGAAGTTTTAAGTTAGATGCGAACAAAAATTCAAACATAATTTTATTTAAAGGGTGCCCCACATCAAATTGCATCACGGAAAAAAACGCTGTATAAAATTACTGATTGGGTATTTTCTCTTGAAAATTTGGACAGAAGTAGTTTAGAGTGTATTGTTTACACTGTATTTTTTATCGCTGTCAGTATTTCGAATGTTGGAAAAAATGCCATCATCACGACGTTGCGTGAATTGATTTTGCGCAAGCACCTGGAAAATCCACAACTCTCTCATCGGGACATCGGAAAACAACTCGGAATCGTGTAGTCACCGGTGTGTCGTGTGATTAAACGTTACTACGAAGCTCTGAGCATGCTGTCAGAATGGTTGTTCCATTAGTGATCAGGATCACAAGCGTGTCGTGAAAGCATTTAAGCGGAATCTGTCCAAGTCTTTCTTCAGAGAGCCAAGGACCGGGAAGGACTGCATAGAAGACTCCAAATCGTGACGAACGGCACAATACGGTGGGAAAGTCACGGGCCCGGAAACTGTACACGAACTGCTGACGAACCCTCATTGTCTCATCATGGATGATGAGACTTACGTGAAGGCGGACTTCCGGCTTCTTCCGGGCTACTGTTTATCACCGCCCAGCACAAGTTTGATGTTTCGGAGGAAGTAAGGAAGCAGAAACTTTCAAAGTTTGCCAAGGAATTCATGATTTGACAAGCGATCTGCTCATGTGCCAAACGAAATGCGCCGTTTGTGACTACCAGGACTGTAAACGGGGAGATCTACCTCAATGAGTGTCTACAGAAGCGTCTGTTTCCTCTGTTGAATCAACAAGAGGGTCCTACGATCTTCTGGCTGGATATAGCTTTGTGCCACTATTCAAATGTTGTCCTGGAGTGGTACGAAGCCAACGAGGTCACTTTCGTACCCAAGGATATGACGCACCGTACGGAACTAAGGCCCTTTGAAAAATATTGGGCTATTATAAAGCAGGCACTACGGAAGCATCCCAAGGAGGTCAAATCTGAGGAAGACATGAAGAAAAAGTGGGTTTCCGTACAGAAGAAACTGCAGCCAAATGTTGTACCAATTTTTTTTCCGTTATTCAATTTGATGTGGGACACCCTTTATTCATATATTGATCTCTTCATCTCCATCATATCTGGATTGGCAAATGAAGTATATTGACGAAGTTATCTCTAACGGATTATTTTGAATGGATAGCTGTCATTGATTGATGGATTTATGATATTGAATTTAGTAGTAGTTAAGCCTGGTGCGCGAATTTCGGATGTAAAGGACTGAATTTAAGATTTGATAGAAGCTCTTTTGGAAGATGCCTTGAGTTAGGAGTAAGTTTTCTGGCTGAAAGTCAGAGGTTCAAGCGCATTCCTGCCATTACTGAAAATTATGATAGCATAATACAATTGCGGTGCTCTTAGTGTATTAGAATGATTTGTTGATTGTTCATTAACGCTTGATCGCTTGTAATTCTTATGAATATTTTAGGTGGACAAAAAGTCGAATCAAGGGGTGGACGCCTAAGCTTGTTCACATTTATATCGCTGTGAAGTAACTGTAAACTCTAGAGGAAATTAAAAGCTGCAACCGTAACCAGTTCGTTTTGTAAAATGTCATATTTAACTATCAAACTTGTGTAGTGGTAAAAGGTTGGACAATCATCATCATAATCTTCAAGCATGATTGTATAATAAGTGTACAAGTTTATCATTAAATATTGTATGCTTGTCCCAAACATTGGAGAATGAATGATTTCCTCAATTTTCACTGATAAGATATTACGTCAATCAGACAGCGCAGAAAGTATGTATCTCTGCCAAGTTGTTCAAATGGGCAAGAGCGCAGTATCGTTCAAAAATGATTCACTAGGTGTCTCCGGAGGGTAAATCACATTTTTTACTGATAACTGCTACCTGTCACTAGATGTGTAGTTTTAATCTTCAGCAAAATTGTTCAACTGGGTAAGGCCCGTCTCACAAAACAAACCTGGTCAGAAGTCCAAAACTGCAAATGTTGATTATTTTGTTTTGCTTAAATTTATTTAACAGTGTGATGTTTATTGCATCGCACAGTGGGAAAAATTCTGTAATTGTTACTCTTAATTGATTTTCTCAAAACGCAAACGATCCCAACCAATAGAAGAGCACTTTTCTTATGTAACAACGTCTATCGTATCGTAGCCGGCAGAGCATGGAAAATTACCGTTTTACCTCAATTTCCCTATTATCAGTTTCCATTATTTTTCGTAACTAAATCACACACACCCATCAAATTCACGCTAATCTTATGTAAAATTGGATTCTCGTCAACTGTTTTTATATATGGGACTGTTAAGTCCCTCTTTGCCACAATTTCCGTAAATTTAGCACTGCTCACTATTGACTATGAAAAGAATATGATTGATAAACTCTGTTCAATATACGATCAAATATTCAAGAAATCGACTGCAGTAGGTATTAATCACAGCCTAGTACGGTTAATGCTCGTTTTACCTCTATTTCCGTACAAAATATAAGATTTTTTAGGAAATTAATTTTATTCAAATCGATTGCAAACGATAAAATAGCATTTTTCGTATGCACAAATGTCCAAGAAATCGATTACAGTAGATTTAACAGACGGCAGAGCGCGGTAAAGGCCCGATTTACTTAATCATTAGCAATTTGCCAAGCTTTTTCTTTCACTGCTGGATGAGTTGAAGCCGAATTCCCATCTATATCTTTTTTTTTGCTGTATGACAGATTTTCACTTACAGGTAAAAAATCATCTTTTCCTAGTGAGCCTGCTTGATCATAATGGGAAAATCCGGTGACTGAGTCCACTCCACCTGTAAAGTGATGTGTGCAGTCCAGAAAACCGTCTACAGGAATACTACTGTGATACCTGACTTATAACAAATATACGTTGTATACGAGTCGTTGTAGTCGGGATACAACGTATAGTTCGCTAATTTTACATTACAAATGCTATGTTAAATTAGACGAGTCATACGTTGTATTCGGGGTACTCGTATATAACGTATATTCGTTATAAGTCAGGTAACGCAGTAACCTTTTCAAGATTTGATACCACGTCTTTTAGCTGGATAACAATGGGAGACATCTGATGCAGTTACCTCACGTACAGTGACATCGGCTACCAAGTATCCTTTATCCCAATTTGGAGATGAAAACCAGGGAATGATTTCATCTTGGTGCTTCTTGATCTTTGCGCAGGGTTCCAAAAGTTGCACCTCCAGTTGTTCTTTGGCATACTTGGCAATCCCATCATACTTTCGTTAGCTAAGACCCAAACGTATCTTCAGCATTAGTGAGCTTTCAACGAGATTGCCGGAGCTTGCTTTGTTTGCGAAATCCTTCACCTTGTTCAAACTTTCGATGATTCTGCAGCGCGCTCACCGCCTTCTCTCAACGATTAAAATTTTCTCACAGAACTCTTGCTTTGCCATGAGCCGACTGGGATTTTCCTGTGTTCATTTTGATAGTTTGTCGAATGGTTTCGGACCGCAACTAAATGTCGTCATAATTTTACGGTACTTAGGTGAAACGTAGAATCCAACCACTTGGTTTCGTTTTCGGCTGAATTTCTTCCGATGGTAATTAAAACCCTTGATCCATTTTTGAACAAAGCACAAAATGTCTGCTTTCTTTCCACAAATTGGCAAAGAATCGTTGCTGTTTTCCCCATTTAATGTACACCGTAGATAGATATCGATTCGTTAACATCATAACTGGTTTATGATTTCACAGTAAAGCACAAAAATGAATCCCTTCCCCTGCTACAACAATATAAGTGTTGCTATGCAATGGAATATTTATGACGTTTGATTGATACGCACTACTGCACTGCACGTGCGCTCGAGAGCTACACGTGAACTATATTTCATGGCCAACTATCTAGTACATAAGGGTCTACTGATTTGTTCTCAAAAGAAAACAATGTTTAAGCTACGAAAAACAAACTAAATTGTTTAGTTTGAGTCACCACCAATCATGGGGTAATCGAGGGCATTTATCGTACTCTGCCGTCTGTTATACCTACTGTAATCGATTTCTTGCATACGAAAAATGTCCTTTCATCATTTGCAATCGTTTGCGTTTTGAAAAAAATAGAACGTCTTAGCAAATCCTTTAATTCGTTGGGAAATTGGGGTTAAACGGGCATTTACCGTACTAGGTTGTTATTAATTCCTACTGTAGTCAATTTTTTTGGACATTTTATGGTGTATTGAACTGAGTTCATCAATCATATCCTTTTCAAAGTCATGAAATGGATCAAACTAACAGTGGGAAGTGTTAAGTATACGGAAATGGTGGCAAAGCGGGATTTAACAGTGCCATATATGAAAACAATCGGCAATCGATTCCTTGACCATTTTTACATGAGATTAGAGTGGATTTGATGAGTGTGTGGTTTAGTTATCAAAAGTAGAGGAAACTGCCTAGTTATACTCACAAATCATAAGGAAATTGGGGTAAAACGGTGATTTTCCGTGCTCTGCCGGCTACGACACATAGCGCAATCGATTACCTATATAGTTTTACATAAGAAAAGTGCTCTTCTATTGGTTGGGACGGTTTGCGTTTCGATAAAATCAATTAAGGGTAACTATTCCCAATTTTTTCCCAATGCGATCGTAAGCGATATATAAGGAGATGACACCCCGTGTTCAGTCGTAAATAAATTTGAGATTTTATTGTGATGTTTCATGTGTTTGATTGCCTCAGAGCTTTTTGATCCGGTAGTCTCATCGGCGATTATTGTACGGGAGGAATTCACTAGGCAAAACTCATAGGTGAATAATCTCAAGCACGAGATTTGAGGAATCGAGTTGTTCCAAACACTGGATCACCTCATGAAAAGCACAAAGAATGATGCTTTGCCCCCCAAACGAAAAAACGGTTAATTTGCCACCCTTTTCAAATCCGCAAAACAAAATGCTTCACATGGTAGATATGATCTGTATCTGTATCGATCTGCCCCTGTGGTAAAATATTATAGAAGAGCTAACTTTTGAGGACTGCGAATTGGGAAATCCTAATGGCCATATACAGTAAATACAACATTGTCTAATATCTCTATATTGTAAATTTGTAATATATAATATACTGTAATTTTTTTTTAATTTTGATAGACGATATTTGCGTGATTAAATTTATAAATTATTAAACTACCACATAACCCGAGCAAAATCCAGCATCAAAATGACAACAAATTGAAATCAAGTTTTGATATCAACATCAAACTTAAACCCTAATTTGATTTCAGTTTATGCAATTGATAAATTTTGTTTTCATTTTGCTGTACATGTGCTCCTCAAAAATATGTTGTTGCGGGTTTGTTTTCATTGCCTTAGCATAACATCAAATTGAATACTTGTTTTGTCATCAACAGGAAAGATTGATATCAAAATGAGTTTTCAGGTTGCTCTCACTGATAGCAGAAATTGTTTTCAATGTGATGTCACAGGAAGATTTTTTTGCTCTCAGTTTTGATATTTTAACCGTTAAAACGACCAAAACGACAGCAACCTGAGTAATTATTATCAGCGAAATCACAACATCAAATTTAGATTTCAATTTGATCTCAGACTTTGCTCAGGAAGCCATCTTCGTTTTTGGGTAGTGTTTTTGACTGATTCCTTGAGCGATTCTTGGCAGTATGTGAGCCGCAACACAGATCAAGATTTCTCACGTAACGTGAGAAAAGGGCCCATGTCAGAAATGTTAACAAATCAGAAAATGAATTCCACTATTCAATTCAAAAATAAGGAAATTGAAATATAGCAACAGAAACTGTATCTCAGTATACAACACCCAAAATAGCGGCGCCGGTGGTGTACTGGTAAGCGTGATTACCTCTCACCCCAGCAGGCCTGGGTTCAGGGAAGTAAAGCCATTGGTCTCCGGTTCATGAGTTGATAGTTGGGTCCAGGTAATGGACCTGCCTCCCTGGCGTCGGTAGCAGTGGTGCTCCGCACGGGAAACAAAATCGACGGAAAACAAATCAAAGGAAAAAAAAAACACCCAAAATATGCAAAAAGTTTACGAAAACATATAAAAACCAATAACTACTTAATTTAATAAATTAATAAGTCTTTTTGTGAATTTTTCAATGGATAGGCACTTTTTGTCAAGCCGTTGTGATGGTCATCAGAAATGGTACGCCCTCTTCTAATCCATTTTGCAACGTCAAATAAATTCAAAACAAATCATCGGTCCTACCTCAAGCAGTAGGGCCTAGTTTTGGTTTGAAAATTTTTAATCATCGGCCCTTCTACGTCACTAGGCTTATTAATGAAATGAAAAAAAAAATAATGGTTGGCCGTTTTAGCGTGCGGGCCTATTCATGAATTGAAAAATTTATTTGATCGGCCGTTTCGAAAATCGAGTTATTTTTAATGATTTTTATCGATTATGTGGAACTTTACTACACTATTAGTAGCTTTCAAGCGGTGCTATAGAACGGTATCAAAACCCAATTTGTTCACGTTTTGGACATAGGGCCATTTCAAATGTTACTCAAGAATGTTTAGCATTCAATTCGCAAATTGGTTTCGACTGTCTTATTATTCTCTCCAACGCAACGCTATCTGCTCAGTCGCCTTTCGTTATTATTTAAAACCCTTAAAACAAGTTAGATACATGAGAATCTGTGAGGTTGGTTATTGTTAAGGTGATACGATATAGAGTCCACAAATGGCCGTTAAGATGGCTGATTTGCACTATCACTTTAAATTTTCTAGAGTGTAAATCTCGGACATTATTGCTACTTTGCCGAGGGCTGGCGATTGACTACGGCCCATACAAAATTTAATAAATTTGAATGGACGATTGCCTACGTGGGAGGAGGGAGGGTCGCGTTTTCGGTGCAATTGACGCACTTCTCTGAAGAAGAATATGACGGTAAAACTGAGGATTATGACGTTTCACTAAACTTGGCTAAATCCGGATAGTATACAGAAATGATAAATGTTTCAAATAGAAATAACTCTAATGTTACGTTAGTTCAAAGTCCATCAAGTTCTTCACGTTCTACAAACGAATGAAACCTTGATAGGGGAAATGGCTCTAATGTTGGCCTATGGGCCTAAGATTGGGCCCATCGCTAAAAATCTGCTATTTTACAATTTTATCTAGATGAACGCGTCATTGCGACGGTACTAATGGATATTTTTTGTCGCTACCCAAGTAACAATTTGGGTTTTATGAGGGTTCTGTAGACCATGATTTAGACTTGTAGTATGCTATAAAACCTCAATAAAACTTGCAATGTTGCTTGGGTATCGAAAATTTAGTCCATCGCTGAATTTATGTATGGGCCCAAATTAGGTACATTTAGGCCGACATTACATCCATTTCCCCTATATTGTCAAAACTTTAATCGAATGAGAAGCGCTGCTAAGACTAACGAGATTCCAAACATAACTTTTGAGTTATTTTTATACCATAATTCTAGCCAATGACATTATTTGGTATGAAGGTGTCAGATGTGAAGAGATTTTTGATAGCAGTTACAACACCAAAAAAGGTTATGTTCCATTTAATTCCACATATTTTTTTTTATCTATGGCGTATTTTGACTACAATGTGCAGTCTTCTCATCTCTTAGGTAAACATGTCAAGATCACAGGTATAAAAATAAAACTACAACGTGTAGAATTGGCAATTATCTAACTCGAGGATTAAGGAAAGTAAAGAAGAAAAATCTAAGCAACTCTTTTATAATGAAAATCCTTAAGGGGGGAGTACACTTTGATTTTTCAAAAAAAAATGCATTTTTTTTTGGCTTAAAATGCTCCTTGGAATGTATATTTTAATTTAGAAAAGACTCCAAGTCCGCCAGAATATTCCTTACTGCTTTACGAAGCGATTTCCTAAAACATGTACCGGCGCGCTGAGAGAGCAATTTATCTTTAAACGCGTTTATCTCGAAACGGGGTTTTTCAAACTGGCGTGGGAAATAACTCTAACCAGTTATCATCAAATTTGGATATCGCCTAGGTTTTCTTGTTCAGAATTAAATTCTGCTTAGAAATACGTATCCACATTTTCGATTTTGTCAAAAATGGATTTATCCACGATTTTGTAAGCATTTTTAGGGTGAAAAAATGGACTTTTTTTCGTAAGGCCAAAACTTTTGAAAAAAATAATTTAAAAAAAAATCGGTATTTCTAACCCAAATTTCATTACTAATCAGGATTTTTGTTCGATTTATGTTCCAGGATCACATGGAAAGGAGTATTTTTCCACGCCGTTTTCCGACTTCCGCGCGAGGACGCCCGCGCGACCTGGTGCACCGGCCACGGAGAGACGCCAATCGAGTTCAAAAAAATACAAATTGTAGTTCGAAGGATGACTAATAAATGGGTTATAACATATTTGCCCTCCCTGAGTGTTTTATTGCTTAAAAAATTTAACGAAAATGCCTTACTTTTTGGACGTTCAAAGTGTACTACCCCCTTAAAGCCTTGGTAGCCATAATAATGAAGTTATGAAATTGGGTTGATAGTTGAATGCGCTTTAATGTTTTATTTTTGTAATTCCATTGTCATGATTGACGACAAATAAATTCAAAGTGTTTTTATGTTACTTCATACGCGAAGTTAGCGATTTTCAGAGTTGGTTGGAAATGCTAACATAAAGCTTTAGTGTGATAATTTATTAGCTAGAGAATGATCTTCAGAAGAGGGCTACTGCCTTCTCTCTGAGATGACCACGTTGGTCATGACGAGAGGAGCAACACGATAGTTGGGTAAAGAAGAATTGCATTATAACACACCATCGACTGGAAATGCTCTCGCAACGTGGGGCTTTAGGTAGTGATGAAAACGTCGCTAGAACTATTCCACAGCCGCAGTCAGTTTATGAGCAAAAGGAGGACGCACATTTTTTGCCTGTAGACTTGAAGACATACTTCAAGTCTCCGCGTACATCGTGCGGGTTAGGCAAAAGATGTGCGTCTAACTTTAAAAACTGTCGCATTAATGGCCCTTCGCTCATTTTCAACTTCTATTCAATTTTCATACTGCCGTACTCTAACGGAACTATCCACCTACCCTCTTCTAAAGATCATTCTCTAGCTAATAAATTATCACACTAAAGCTTCATGTTAGCATTTCCAACCAACTCCGACAAATAAATATAATATAATATAAAACTTCTAAAATATTGTCTACCTAGATTATGAACAGCGCCTCTCTAAATTTTCAGCACTGCATGGGAAAGCAGTTGTGCCATGGTTTGTTGTCTGGTGGTTCAGTTTCCAGGAGATGCGATTTCTTACTTAGATTCATAAAAAGAAAGCCTTTGTCTTTGCAATTTTCTCCATCAAGGATGTATTTTTTCACTTGTTATGATAAGCGGCATTATGACAAATTGAATCAAATGCAAATGTCTAACGATAAATCATAATTCAGTTATTCCGATTTAATATGATGTATCTAATGTCGTCCTAAGTGTCCCCATACATTTCGATGGAAAGTATCTTTTGTCATTCAGCCAATTTTCACTTGCAACCAAAAATATCCATTTGTATTATCCTGATTACGCATTGTTAAACAGTTCCAGGCAAAATAGCAAAACAGAAATTTTGCCTCGGCCTTCACTGATTTGCATAAAAATTTGCATGATTGTTTGTTATGGTATTTTTCAATAAATCGTATCATAAACTTGTCACTTCAAATCGAAGTGACATCTGATACAAAGTTGTAGGGAAAAGCAATATTGAAAACTTAGCGGCGCCAGTGGTGTAGTGGTTAGCGTGATTGCATCTCATCTCAAATGGCCGGGGTTCAATCCCAGTCGGCTCCACCGGAATTTTCTGAGGCATAAAATCTCTGACCACGCCTTCCGGAAGTAAAGCCGTTGGTCCCCGGTCCATGAGTTTGATGGGTCCAGGTGTGAGAACCGCCTCCCTGGGTCGGTAGCAGTACGGAAAATAAAGATCGATGGAAAACAAATCAAGGAGAAACAATATATTGAAAACCATTTAAATCGTTTCTGAGTAAAATTTACAAACAATATAGCACAAATAAAAAACAAACATTGAAGCAAAATTTGTCGTGACTTTTAAAATGAAAAAAAAAAACCAAATAATATTGACCATGGACAGTTTTTGTAATTTTATTGTTTAATGCTTCATTGGATGTTTACTCAAAATTCATAGAAAAATATCGTGGATTTGCCCTAGAAGGCTTTAATTTATCACCACTACTTTGTCTCTCAAACGTCAATTCAATCAGAAGTGACGGTTTCATGCAACAATTCACTAAAAAATATAGACTACGCAATTTTGAAAAAAAAAATCAAGATTCAAAATGGCTGACTCTAAGCATAAATGTGAATCAATGATCATAGCAAACAATTATACAAAGTTGCATGCAAATATGAGAAGGTCGAGTCAGATCAATGCGTCTTTTGGCGTGGAACTGCTCTCTGCGAAAAATTGAAGAAAAGGACGTTTTTGTTGGTGGGACCCATCTTTTACCGTTTTTCTTACTTGGAAATTTTACGGTTTATTCAAAGCGGAAATATTCACTCAAATGCAATCACAATCACATGAAACCCACTTTGTAGATGATTTAACGAATTTGATGAACTTTGACAGTTGTACCACTTTTACTCTCATCAAGAAGAAATAACTGAAAGGAATAAGGATAAGTTTGAAGGTGACTTTGACTTTTGACTGTAGTAGTTTATAACGGATAATGAAAACAGTTGAAATTCCATTGTGGATCAAGGAACAGGTCACCACAAAAACAATTTTTTATGATATTCAAATGATAGGGAAAAGTGTAGTAGCTGCTCCTTCCTTTTATTTTCCTACAACTGGACCTCATGTTTAACTGAAATATTTCGGAAAAAATTATATTTCTTCATATTAATTGTTTGCTCATTTACTTTGAAGCTTGAAAATATGTTTACTCGAATCCAAGCAAGTAGTGCTCTGCGAGGGATATTTATCTCAAAAAGTGCCTTTACTACACTGACAAATCATAACAATTTGAATTTGTGATCATCAAAAAAAGTCTCCTGAAGTTTGAACGTCGAACATTTAACCATTTTAGGAAATTGAGAAACAGACATTTTCCAGATCTAGCCACATAATACTTCAGCATCGCATTATAGTTTTGGTTTGTATTAAAATAAATTTTCTTGATAAAACTAAATGCATCCAAGGCACCGTTATTTGCAAAATCATATTTCTGTATTGTCCTTTGAAAATATTTCTGATATTGTAGATACGTCTGTTTAGTTTACGCAAAGAAGCTTGCCACGAAACCCCATCACATATGTCCACACATCAATCTCAATTCCCACCCAACTGTGTGCATTCAGAATCATTCGTGTAACTCTATACTCCCAACTAGCGCAGAAACCAAAACAATTCCATCTATTTTCACAGCAGTTTCAAACTAAAAATAAAAGAAAGCACTAACTCAGCAGCGGCAGCAGCATTTGGCTTTAAGTCAGCGAAAACACACGAAAGTCGTTGAGAACGTTGTTTTCTTCACGGCAAGGACCGTACACACTCGCAAGCATCCAACGAGAAAAGAAGTGCATGCACTTTTCACACTGACAATAACAACAACAACAACAAGAACAAAAACCAACTAAAACACTAGAGAAGTCTTCGACGATAACAACCTACCACACTCGCACAGTTAGGCGCTGTTTTCCACTATCAAGTTTTCACAGTCTAGTTTGATAAAAACACTTATTTCAGAACGTTTCCACCTTACAAGAATTTCAAATCCTGTTTGAAACGCACCACTCAACTGGCTGAACGAACGAACAGACGGACGAATACCGCAACCGATGCTGTCAAGACAAGCAAGCACACAAGACTGAAGGCAACGTGCGGAAGAACTATGCTTTGAGCCTACAGCGCACACCGGTTGCTCAATGCAACTCGGTTCGGGGCGGCATAGTGAGAGAGCGCACGCCGTGAAGAAGTGTGAAGCGACTTAAGAAAGAGGTGACCGAAAGTGTTGCCAGTTCCATAATTGTTTATTGATAATCTCAAGCTGTTATGCATAATTCATTGTCTACCTAAGCTTGTCACTTTTTTCTAAAATGTTGAAAATCCATTACACTAAGTTTTTAACCGAATGACTATGTACTTTCAATTACTTATGAAGCAGAAAATGCAATTCCTTAGGACTTCCTCAATCCCATAATTGCATTCTCTTTCTCTCACCAAGAGCTCTCAAACTTTTACGAAGCAAAGAGTGCGTCTCAGAGAACCGAACATTCGCTTCTATCTGCAACTGATAACAAAACATGTTTTGTTTGTGGAAGCACTTTTATGAGCGCCGTAGAGCCAGCGATGCAGGCGGCATATTTACAGCCGAATGAGCGAACCAAAACAAAAGGCCGGAAAATCTAATTCCAGTCCGATCAGTTCCAGTTTATTGCCACTCCTGATTCAATTCGTGTTGGTTGGTAGGTCTCGGCATGGATAGCGACAGTGGATGGCTTTGTCGGGAAGTGGTTTGGATAAGGAAAAACAAAACAGACAAATTTGGGCGTGCAAGTGGCGACGCGGTTTTTTTGTGGCTTAAGAATTTGCGCTTGCGGAGATTATTTTTATCTGATGGGTATTCTTTCCGGTTACATACCTTACCATTCCGACTAAGGTCTGGTTGTCCTGTACTGTATGTACTTTCGGTAAGGTCAAGGTGGGGTTTTGAATAGGTGGTTGGTACTGATTTAATGATAACATTCGTTTTCCCAGCACTTAAATTGATTGCATGGCGAGCCAACCTTTGTGGGGTAAATTTTTTACCTGGTCGTAAGTAGTTGATTTTTTAAGGTTAAGTTTTATTGGCGTAAATGGTTCATTGGAGCATGTAAGCATACATTTGAATATAAGGAAAATAAAACTTCATTGAAAGATGAGCTTGGTGGTTCAGTAAACCGAGTGGCTGCTCAACGATTGAATAGTCGTGGTTTCAAGCTCAGGCTTTAACTTCCATACAAAAAATTTCCACCCTTCCCGTGGAGAGTCATAGAGTTCCCTAAATCTCTCTGAAGTCAGTGTAGAACTAACAATCCTTCCCATCCCCAACATTTGCAAGGACTTGGCTCGGACAGTTCCATCTCCGAGATAGTTAATAATCCCAAATTGTTGTCTATGAGGTAACGGATGAACGTCTACATCACTATTACAATAATCTAGGACATGTCTTCCTCTTTGGATAATTACGGTCTCACTGGGACTTTGGAGGAGTAAGTCTGTAACATTTTTGAATTAGCCATCATATGTGGCAAGTAAAACATAGAGAGGGTCCAGTATAAGAGAGGAGCGGATTCAAAACAAACTGCCTTGACAACCTATGCCTATGTGATTTCTAGCAACACTGCCAATGCAATCAAGATAGACGCTGCTCAATTGGCTCTGGCTTTGACAGTTCGTTTGGCTTAAAACTTGCCAGTCCGCTTCTCTTTTATACTATACCCACTCTAGTAAAACAATATTCTATGCCCAGAAAAGTCATGATTGTTTTAATAGCAACTAATCATAGCAACACAATTTTAAACATATTAAAAGAGTGTATTTTAATAAGCGTCCAAATTGATCGGTAAAAGATAATGAAAAGCGGCGAAAATGGATAACTTTGTTGCTAATTTTGTAATAAAAAAAGATAGAGTAAAAACTGTTTTTTTTTAGATACCCTCTTAGTCAACTTAGGAAATTGCTCTAAATCAGTCAAATCAAGACAAACAAAAACAGTTTTTTCTACAAAGTTGCTTGAAATTAGCTGAGCTATAATGTTGGTGAAAAATGTACCGGTTTCTGTATTAAACATTATAATTAAAGAGTTTTAAAGCCTCTAGACATGAGAAATTTCAAATAAAAAAGTTATTGGCTAAAGATGGTTTTCATAGGACTACTCTAATGACTATTTTAAATAAAATGTTTACTCAATTCGAGAAAATAGCTCTAAATCGGTGAATTTAAGAGATATAAAACTTTTTTTTTAACAAAGTTGCTTGAAATTAGCTCAGCTATAACTTTGCTGGAGAATGTATACCTTAATTTATACAAAGAAAAAGATAGATTTTTGATTTTAATGATAATAAGAACCACCAGTGCATCAGAAAAACGAGCATGAACATGATTGACCGCCCACGGTTGCTACTCTGTTATTGCCAAATCAGCTGTACTTTCACAAAGAACCAATAGACGATGCTTTGGGACTAGCTTTCATCCTCAATGTGTAAAAACTGGTGATCTCAAACTAGGCAATACCAGCGCCGGCCACGCCCGAACACAGGTCAAGTAAGGAATGGGTACGAATGTGGTGACGTGACACTCGCTTTGATGGAAGCCGAGAACACCTCTGCACTTCCACGAGGAATCACTGGGATATTGGGTAAGAGGGCAAGGTTTGCAACAGGGTTCGTTTTAGTTAAAGATAAGTTCATATAACGCGAAGGAGCTTGGGATTGAACCCAGGGTCTTCTGCTCAGTAAGCGTTTTCCAATAGGCAAACGAGCTCTTTTTTAATAATCGAGTTAAGTAAGCAAAAGCGGTCGCTTTAAGGCCACCGAGCCCATCATATCACATCATACAGTTACTCGGGTTGCTGTGATCATTCAAACGTGCACAGATAAAATTTCTTAATTTTAATTGTGATGTTAACATTCTTTCACGTAAACTTGTATTTCATTTCACGTTACCGAGCAACTAGTTAACAATGTTGCTTACAAAAATGAGCTTTTGTATACAATATTTTCTACATTGCATGCAATATGTCAGAACTTTACATGATATAAAATTTAAACTTATATGATATGTCACACTCCATGTACGTGCATCATACTGAACAGAAATTTACACTACTTTTTCAAACTGTGTATGAAAAAATAATTAGACCAAGGGGTAGGTCACTCCACACACCAATCTTGGGTCAACATTTTTATCAGTGTGCCGCAAGTGTGCCGATTGTGCCGGTCATAGAGCAAGCTGCGATTTTTTGTAAAATACGTATATTTGGCAACCCTGTACTTCTGACAGCTTGAATGTTTTGGTCTGGCTGCTGGGATATGAGCTGACTGACGATTACGGTGCTGTGTGAAAAGTTCATCTTTTTTTTTCCTGACCAGCAAGAAGAATATCTAGAAGGACGGTGACACATAACATATGTGGAACTTCATGCATAAAGCTGACTCAAAGCTGACCCCGTTTTTGTTTTATCTCAGTGGAATAACTGGCATAGTTGGACATCGATTTGTCAAAATAAAATTTTCATGATATCGACACTGAGCATTCATAAGGACCAATGTCGAAAACATTAATAATGGCTTCTTTCGTAAATGTCCCATTTTAGTCAAAATTCTACTACTACACAATGTTTGCTTTGATGCGCTATGAAAGTTTGACAGATAAAATGAGGGGCTCGTAGATTTTCCTATGTTTCGAGGAGTGCATCGATTAGCTTGGGACTGAAGATAGTACCAGAGCTGAGCCAAAAAGTTGAGCACGTTTCTTCGGGACCTTCTGGTTTTAGAGTTAATTCTATGGTAATATTGCGTATTTACAGATGCAATATTTCTTGGTCTCTTAGATCTTTTTGGTTTACATTGGATTCATAACGGAAATTATGTTAATTGCATGTAATTTAATGCAACCAATTCGAAGATTTGATGATTACGTTGAAATATTGTTAACAGTGCTTTTAGTGTGTCAACTTATGATTACGTCACGAAATATCCAGTTGATGCATATTCACGATTAGCTTCGTTAGTAAATAGAGCTTAACTTTAATACAGCTAGCTGGGAGATAAATAAAATAAATAAAATAAATAAAATAAATGAAATAAATAAAATAAATAAAATAAATTAAATAAATAAAATAAATAAAATAAATAAAAAAATAAAAAAAATAAAATAAATAAAATTAAAAAAAATAAATAAAATAAATAAAATAAATAAGATAAATAAAATAAATAAAATAAATAAAATAAATAAAATAAATAAAATATATAAAATAAATAAAATATATGAAATTAATAAAATAAATAAAATAAATAAAATAAATAAAATAAATTAAATAAATAAAATAAATAAAATAAATAAAATAAATAAAATAAATAAAATAAATAAAATAAATAAAATAAATAAAATAAATAAAATAAGTAAAATAAATAAAATAAATAAAATAAATAAAATAAATAAAATAAATAAAATAAATAAAATAAATAAAATAAATAAAATAAATACAAAAAATAAAATAAATAAAATAAATAAAATAAATAAAATAAATAAAATAAATAAAATAACTAAAATAAATCAAATAAATCAAATAAATAAAATAAATAAAATAAATAAAATAAATAAAATAAATTAAATAAATAAAATAAATAAAATAAATAAAATAAATAAAATAAATAAAATAAATAAAATAAATAAAATAAATAAAATAAATAAAATAAATAAAAAAATAAAATAAATAAAATAAATAAAATAAATAAAATAAATAAAATAAATAAAATAAATAAAATAAATAAAATAAATAAAATAAATAAAATAAATAAAATAAATAAAATAAATAAAATAAATAAAATAAATAAAATAAATAAAATAAATAAAATAAATAAAATAAATAAAATAAATAAAATAAATAAAATAAATAAAAAAAATAAAATAAATAAAATAAATAAAATAAATAAAATAAATAAAATAAATAAAATAAATAAAATAAATAAAATAAATAAAATAAATAAAATAAATAAAATAAATAAAATAAATAAAATAAATAAAATAAATAAAATAAATAAAATAAATAAAATAAATAAAATAAATAAAATAAATAAAATAAATAAAATAATAAATAAAATAAATAAAATAAATAAAATAAATAAAATAAATAAAAGAAATAAAATAAATCAAATAAATAAAATAAATAAAATAAATAAAATAAATAAAATAAATAAAATAAATAAAATAAATAAAATAAATAAAATAAATAAAATAAATAAATTAATAAAATAAATAAAATAAATAAAATAAATAAAATAAATAAAATAAATAAAATAAATAAAATAAATAAAATAAATAAAATAAATAAAATAAATAAAATAAATAAAATAAATAAAATAAATAAAATAAATAAAATAAATAAAATAAATAAAATAAATAAAATAAATAAAATAAATAAAATAAATAAAATAAATAAAATAAATAAAATAAATAAAATAAATAAAATAAATAAAATAAATTAAATAAATTAAATAAATTAAATAAATTAAATAAATAAAATAAATAAAATAAATAAAATAAATAAAATAAATAAAATAAATAAAATAAATAAAATAAATAAAATAAATAAAATAAATAAAATAAATAAAATAAATAAAATAAATAAAATAAATAAAATAAATAAAATGAATAAAATAAATAAAATAAATAAAATAAATAAAATAAATAAAATAAATAAAATAAATAAAATAAATAAAATAAATAAAATAAATAAAATAAATAAAATAAATAAAATAAATAAAATAAATAAAATAAATAAAATAAATAAAATAAATAAAATAAATAAAATAAATAAAATAAATAAAATAAATAAAATAAATGAAATAAATAAAATAAAAAATATCAATAAAATAAATAAAATAAATAATATAAATAAAATAAATAAAATAAATAAAATAAATAAAATAAATAAAATAAATAAAATAAATAAAATAAATAAAATAAATAAAATAAATAAAATAAATAAAATAAATAAAATTAATAAAATAAATAAAATAAATAAAATAAATAAAATAAATAAAATAAATAAAATAAATAAAATAAATAAAATAAATAAAATAAATAAAATAAATAAAATAAAAAAAATATATAAAATAAATAAAATAAATAAAATAAATAAAATAAATAAAAAAACACAAATTGATCTGCACAGTAAATCTGATCGTGTTTGGCCAATCATGTTGGATGATGAAACTGCGTTCGATAGGCCTTGCAGGCGAGTGAATTAGTTTGCATAATTACCAACAGCGAACCGTTCCTCCAACTTCGGTTATTAACAATTTTCTACAATAGTGGCCTGGATGATAGATCGACTAAGTAATGTAATGAGGCTTGGGTTTTAATCCATGATCTTTTACTCATTAAGCAAAAACGGTTGCTCTATAGCCACCGTGCCCCTTACATTACCACAATCTACGACCGACTTAACAAAAAGCTATTCAAATGAAGTGACGTCCTCGAAAGTAGCCAAAAATGTTTCCAAACTAGATCATACGAAACTCATGGGTTAAACAATTCAACTATTGGTTATTAACTGCGCTTTATGCTCTCGGAACCCATTGATGGAGGTTTATTCTGTTGTGGGAGAGCTTGGGATTAAGCCATGATATTCTGCTCATTAAGCAAAAACGACCCCTCTAGGGTCATCGAGCTTCTAAAAACAACAAAACACTCCTCGGCAAAATATGATTAAGTTTTCACTTAGTATGTAATGAAAATCAGAAATACTCGATAATACTGGTGCATCAGATAGACGAAATATGGAAAGTAGGAATGAATTTAGATGTTTTTACGATGCCTGGTCCCGTTATTATCGATTTCGGGAGTTATAAAACCCGGATCTGCAAAACATCAGGATTAAAGTGGTCATTTTATACGATAGATGAGGAGATGAAAGTATAAAGTTGATAGTTTCGTAAGAGTACGGCAGAGTGAAAATTGTAAAAAGCGAGCAATGGTCAATTTTGAGGAAGGCATGAATCGGGTGGATCAGCTGCTTTATCAAACTCCCCTGTTGGGGAACAGGGGGACGGGATGGTGAGGGGTATCTCCTCCCGCCACCACTGGCCAGTTAAATTATAGTAATATTTCTGGAAATTCATTCATTCTTCATTCAATTCATTCTTCAAATTATGCCAAATAGGTAATATCATGTCAATGAAGAATACACCCGATGACATTTGGCCAGTTTATCATCGGTTCCAGGGATCTGGGATTCTGTTCAGTGATTTCCAAGTATAGGATTTATTATAACATTATTACGTTCAAAGTAGCCATATTATTAGGCAAGTCAAATCATGTCAAACCGACAATGGGGTCTCTGAAAACAGTTTATGGTATTTCCGATGACATTTGGTCTAAATTGACATCGGTTCTGGTGGTCCCGGAATCCAGTTCTATTAATATTCGAGGCAAATGAATCATGCTGCATATCAAATCATATCAGAATAATAAGTGAGATGATGCGGCACTTCAAATCAAATGACCACATTGGCATCGGTTCAAGGGGTTCCAGAATCTGGTTCTTATTCGTTATTTGCGAGGCAAAATAATCATGATACACATGTTACATGTTGCCAAACTCACAAGGTACGATCATTGAAATCAGTTTAGAGAAAACGGAGCTCTTCCAGACGATGTATAAATGCCTATACATTTGTCGATTTAAGAACCCAAGTAAGATAATTCACAAAAATCTGAACCTTTAATGTTTGGTATTATTTGTTTGAAATTCAACTAACTTACATGTAAACTATTTGAAGCGCACTAGGTCCAATTGATAGATTGAACTTAAAAATTCAGATGGAAAACAATAAGATCCATAGAATAACATTTGAATTGTCGAGCTAAGGGGTCATCTGCATATTATGTAAGTGATTTTTATTGAATATTGGACCCCCCCCCCCCCTACACCTATTGTAAAACATCAAAAGTAAGTATGTCTAATAGTTAATTAAACACAACTATCCGATAGGAAATTTTATGACAAACAACTTTCCCCACTAGAGTATACGTCTATAGTCACAATACTTCCCTACTTAGCTTTTCATTTCATTTGAATGTTACCTAAAAAGTTTCTATACCATACCATACTATATGCTTATTTCAACCGCTTAGGTAGCTTCATTGCAACATTTCACCATAAAAGCTCACTGCCAACCAGTGCTTTCCCAAAAGCTACCCCGGTAGAGATCGCGCGACAAAAGCTCTAAATAGTGTAGCATCGCATCGCATCGACGTACATACCTGCAGCAAATCAAGAGGGTTGATCGCTGCTGAAAGACACGACGCTACAACCACCCAATCCGTTCGCTGGTTTATTTAGATTGGAAAAACGACGACTAGTCGAGTGAGGAGGCAATGCAAATGCCAATAAAAAATCCCATCTGAAAATCAATTTTCCCAACTTTCAATCGATTCGGGTCGGAAAATGATGACGACGATGAGGAGCTCTCTTTCCCTGTCTCCCCCCAAAGATTTCGTCAGCTTAGCAGCGTTGGTCGGTGAGATCGGATTTCAACGGTCCCATTAAATCAGTAGGTACCTACCTAAATAGTAGGAAGGTGGTGTGCGCGCTCGTGCGAATTGAGTCTGAAGTGAGGTGAAGTTTTATATTTTGTATACACAATCGTTTCGCGGCCCATGTTGTTTTTTGGGAAAGCGAATAGCAACATCATTCTGACGGCTAATGGAAATCGATAATCATAAATTGCTGGTCGTGGCCAGCGGGGGCTAACGGTGCATTTGAACGAACTGGAGATGGCCGGAGCCAGGGTTCGGGATTTGGATTGTGGTTTGCCACCGAGGGGTTGATTGAGAGTGTGGTGAGTTTTGTCGCGATGTTGGGGTGACACACTGTGTGGAGTGGGAGAGCGAGATTTTCCGGAGAGTGAGTTCCGGGCGCGCACAGGAAGTGTGCTGCTGGGTTTCTTTTCGGGGGAAAAGCCTCCATCGGTTCGGGAGCAGCCGTTCAGTGAGTGTACACCGATAAAGGAATGCGGACGACAGCAACGACGTCGACGACGACAACGACGAGTATAGTGGAACCCCGTCAGCAGCAGCAGCAGCAGGTCTCGACCGAATTGGTCAGGCGGTAGTTGTGGAGTGCGAGTGTGGTGTGTGACACCATCATCATCATCAGCAACAGTAGCAGCAGCAGCAGCAGCAGCAACTCTTCTTCCCGAAAGCCACAGTGACAGTGGACAAGTGTGTGGATCGGATTTTGGGTTGATTTTCCTGCGGACGGATTCGGTTCGGGAGGAACCTTTTCCGTCGTTTCGCGGAGAGTTGTGTGTGCAATTTCAAGGGGGACACTAGGGCTGCTGGACCAAGGCGAAGTCGACCAAGTGTTTGAGTTGAAAATTCCCGATTGCTGGTGTTGGGGAACCTTGCTGGGTTGCATGAGGGTTAGCTTCCGAGGACCGTGGATGGACTCCGGTGGACAGTGATATCAGTTTATCGAGGTTTGTTGAACAGGACTCGGGTGAAAGCGAAAAGGATTCAGTTTTCCGTTTTTTTTCCAAGGGATTCGCTCTTGGTGGTAGGCAGCCTGCTTCTTCTTCGTCTCGTGTGCTGCCAGAAAAGTGCGTATTCTTGGTATTGTTCCTGGCGCTGGTGCTGCTGGTGCTGTTCTCTCCCGAATATCTCTCGCCTCTCGGTGTGTTTATAATAAATTAGTTGCTGAGCTTGTCGTCTGGTGGCGCTGCTGGGGATGGCCTGGTGCGTTGATGGAAAATGTAGGCTATTCAGTGTTCAACAATAGCGGATCTCTTTCGGAAGAGACGGAAAGAGCGAGCTAGCGAGCGAGTGCTTGTTGTGTTGGTAGCAGTCAGGCGTATGTGCACAGCGAATGGCAGTGATTAGTGGAGGAAAATTGTGGGTGGTGGGTGGAAAAACAACACGCGAAGAAAAGTGCTGATATTCGGTGGCCGTGAGTGTTGACGGATTTTTCCCTTCTCCAAACCTAGGAAAAAAGTGAGCTCGTGAGAAAAGCGCGAGCGAACGAAGAAAGAACGGAAGGTGAGAGTGAGTCACCGCTATTAGTCCTGGGTGAAGGAATTTGCCCGAAAGAGAAGTGAGAAGCGAGAGAGTGGGAGAGTGAAGCGAAAAGAGCCATCTGAGGAGAACCGAGCCGGAGTGAAGTGGCGTTTTAATCAGTGACCTCGTAGTACGCATGAGTTGTGATATCGATTGATTGCGCACGCAAACCCTTTGCTCGCCGCGCCATCTCGCTACAATGTACTCTGTAATGCCGTTTGGGGCCATCATCGAGAAGCAGGGATCGGCATCCTGCAGCGCGTACCGTAGTAGCCGCGGATGAGCGAAAAGTTTGACGGACCGTTGCCAGTAGCCGTCCCAGAATCGCGGTTCGCGTCGTCCTATTCGAACGAATTCTTCCGGCCAACGGGCCAGTTCCGGTCGCGAGTGGTGTCTAGTGTTGAAAAACCCAGCAGTACTAGTGTGTGCGATCAAGATGGCCGCAAGTGTTCCACGACGACGAGCAGTGTCAGTGTTGAGAAACAGTGCTACAGCCAGCCACAGCAGCAGAATACCGTGTCCCGTTGCAGCAGTGCAGCGATACCACTAAGAAGCATACGCAAGGACGTTAGAAAACTGAGATGATGGGGCCATGAGCCCGAGCCCCGAGGTCATCAAGAGTCGCAAGTGCGTCTCAAGCGGGCCTGCACCATGCTAGCGCCGCCGAACCCGAGGTCAATATGCGGCCAGGACCCGGGCTGGTCGTGATGGCGCTTGCGTTTATTTCGGGGGCTCGGCGAGGCACCAGTCAACAGAGCAGTGCCAGTCAAGGTAGCAAGTTGGGCAAATTTGAGGAAGACAATACGGAAGCACTATCACGGATAAATCCGTGGTTGTCAGCGTGCGATCTGGCGCAACCCAACTCAGCACCGGATCTCCAGGTACCAAATGTTTTCCACATGACATAGCAATTTTCCGGAAACGTTCGCTAGACGGGGAATCCCTCTCGTCTGGCTGAATCCCTCCGAAGCCCTCTTCGATTCAAATCTATGCCGAAATTTGACGGGGAAAATCTTCGCAAAAATCCAGTGTCTGTGCAAAAAATCCAGAAAAAAACACATCTCATTCATCAATTATATAATAATAAAATTCAGATCTTTCAAGATTCTAAATCAGGAGAGCGTGCGAGAGTCCTTCTGATATGTGTGTGCAAGTGTGTGTGAGTGTGTGCTTGTGAGCATGAGAGAGTGACAAGGACCCCAGGAGAGCGAGAACTCACCGCCTTTGACAGACAGATAAACCAACACTCACCAGTTTGCCAAGACTAGAAGGACACTGAGCGGGACTTTGGGGGGCAAGTGGATTACAACTAATGAGTAGGAGGATAAATCGCGATTTTACACACCAATACATGGGCGAGCGCGGAAATTGTGCGATGGCCCGTTTCGACGGGAAAAATTGCGAAAATCCTACCGAGGTAGTCCTCGCCGTTCTCGAAATTCGAGGCAACGAATGCAAATTTATTCGAATGAAAAATGAGGGAATAAATCTACTCGAGAGGGACACACTTGTGAATCTGGAAAATTTACTTCCTCGCCATGTCTGGCCTTGCAGCGCATCCAGTTCGTTGTCGGGGACAAGTCTCCTGGAAGCGAGATTTGCGCGAATTCCAAGGAATCCTTGAGTTAATTAATTGAGCTGTGTACAATGAGCTACCAAATCCTAAGCTAATACTGCTGCTGTGAGGATCATCTCCATGGCTACCACCCATTCAAGGATTTCGGGAAAATCAATGACTATTTTTATGATCCAATTTGGTGCATTTTTCCCTTCCATCGATGGTATCCCTTCTTCAAACATGTGGAACGTTATCGAAAAACTTCATCCCACCCCTCCCACATTTGGACATCGAAATGACCAATCTCTGCCCATTGAAAAAAGAAAATTTCAATATCTCGCCCCAATCAGAACTTGAGTAAGATTACACCCAAATCGAAAAACCCATCAAAACGAATATTTTATTCAGAAAAAAAACTTTTCACCCACCAGGGACCACCCGCCCGGATCCACTTTCAGTACCGAACCGAATAAAAAGTGAACCCCTACGAACGAACCCTGTTATTTATCCACTTTGGTCAATCACTTCCGCTGAATCCCTCGGAAAAAACCCAATCCAGAAATCTTTCCACCGCTTTTTTCCATTAACATATAGCTCCCACTTCAGGCACGACTTGGTCGTCCTAGTCGTCGTCGTAGCCGTTGTCGTCGTCGTGGAAGAATTCTCCTCTCCAAGTCCGAGGCAGAAAAACAGTGCTTTCATCCTTCCAACGTCAAACCCCCCTTCCCCAAACATGCCGTGAAAAAAAAAATCACCTTACCAACACATGACTTCCCCTTTCCCCGCACCGCAAAACCCATCAACCTCCGTGCCGTCTTCAACAATGAACGTGTAGCGCAGAGCGATGGCGATGGGAGCTGCTTGTGTTGCCATCGCTCTTGCCATTCTTCTTCTTCACTTTTCCTCTTCTTATCAACTTCAATTTGCTGGAGGAGGAAAACTCATTCAGACATCCGTTCCGAACCGACCGAGGACCCTGATCTCTCTCGCTCTCTCTCTCTCTTGCTCACCATGATTTGGCTCTTTCTCTCAGTCGACGACGACGGAAAATTGGAACATCTCTCCCCGGTTGCCCCGGTCGAGCGCAGGAGATCCGTTGGGAGATTTCCACCATGAGAGAACTAGAAAAATCCTGATTTTGACAGGCCAAACTCAACTTGACTAACTCGAGTCCGCTGACTGATGGGTGCCCTCGGAGGCTGCCTGACGGTCGGGTGCGGAAGAACCGACTGCGTGTAATTAATCCATATAAATTACTATATTGATTTTCATTTTTTCGGCACCTTTGGCACGGTTTAAGCGTGCCGTCACCCTCCCTCAGAGCCACTGTTTTTTTCTTCCTCATTGGGGAAAGTGAGTTTCTATTCCTTTTCTCACTTTCCCGGACCAGAAACGGGAATCGATAAAAAATTCATCACCGATAAGATTATCGTTGTCGTTGCCGTTGCCGTTGTGACAGCAGCCAGGGCAGTTGCAGAGCGGTGCGGGGTTGAGGGTGGAAGTGGCTCGCGAAAAGAAAAAGTAGGAAAACTAGAGGCGAGAACGGATAAAGGGATTAATTTGAGCCGAGCATGTGATGGAACGGATGTGATGTGGGAAACTTCAGACTGCCTTCTTCGGTGCGCAAGGTGCCACCAAATGTGGAGGACGAGTGGTGGTTTGTTCTTGATGGGTGGGATGCTTCGCTACGGTGCCATCCCCCCATCAAGAACAAACCACCACTCGGATGGTGTAAACTATTGTAACATCGCAGCTGTTTTGGCAATGACAAAGAGATTCGGTTTATTGATTGAGTATTTAAGTGTAATTTTGTTTAAGGTTGTTTGTTGCAAAAGCTGGTCTGGTGCAACATTTTACTTTGTTAAATTTCATTGAAGTTTGTTAAACATATTTGAACTTTCATGAAGTAGTGCTGTCGTGGTAAATTTAGAGCTAGCTACTTACTGATTTTTCATATGTGCGCCCCCACCCATCTCAAATTCATTCGCCCCTTTAAGGCGCGGCCACACTGGTTGGTTAGGAATGTACAGGAGATACTCAAAATAGCTAGGATTGGCACATTTTTGGTCAACTCTGGAGTTTTGTAACTCCTTCGAATATGGTCCAATTTTAATTCTTCCAAAAGTTTTCGACTGGAGGTTATTTTTATTTTTCCATCGCGTTTAAACTAGTTTTGAACAATAGTACTTTGCTACCGGATAAAATTTTTACTATAAAAATGTGCAAGTGTTGGAGAAAAGTTCATGCGTGCGTATTGCCAATAATCAACCCTAGTTTGACTTTGAAGGGTTTGTCTTGAGCCATCATCATGCGTTGTTTTTTATGTGATTTCCGTGATGGGAAGGGCCGGATCGGAAAAGGTTTAAGATAGAATCGGTGTATAATGAGTCACGCCAAGAGTGAAGCCAAGTCTACCTATTGAACTGTCAAACCGGCTACCTATCGTGCAAAGTCAATAAACATTACGATGCTATGAAAGGTCCACGAAAGGTATTGCAATAAAATATAAAATATAATCGAAGAAAAGAGCATAAACACGCAGTGAGCGTTAAATTGTCATGGGATACGCTCGGTAATGATTTGTAATGAGAATTTCTACTATTTTTTGTTAAGATAATTTGACAAAATCACTGATATAATGATTTACTACAGCTGCAATATTTTTTCTCTCGCTAGAAGTCATTTGAAGTTGTTGTAGAAGTCTTTCGAAAACCGTGTTGCGAGTTCAACTGTTTTTCTCTTGGCGTGAGTCATTATACACCGACTCTAGTTTAAGAAACAAGTGCCAGTGATGAATGTGCTTGATCGTAGTGTGCTGTGCTCAAAGAGAGACATGGACAATTTTCAGCCGTCAATTTCTTGCCGCGTTTTTTGTTTTCGTTTATTGTGAAGTTTTAATTAGTGTTGCTTAAATCAGGTTTCGTTTGCTCTATTGGCCATTCGAGACCTCTTCAACCGCCGATCATCATGATCGATCGGTTCGGTCGGCCTCTCGGGATCTAGTACCTTATTGGTTGTTCTTTCCGGCTCTTTGTGTTTCTTACGAGTGGGTCAGTGGGCCTTTTCTGCTGGCATCATCTGGCCGATTAACTGATAGACAGGATTTTTGGTTCACTTGTATTCATCATTGGACGTCATCACCGACACTCGCTTAAATTTGGAAGATGGACAATTTTCAAATCCTGCTATTTTTTCTTTGATTTGTTTTCCGTCGATCTTGTTTTCCGTGCTGAGCACCAATGCTACCGACGCCAGGGAGGCAGCTCCCACACCGGGACCCTACCTATTGACCCATCAACTCATGAACCGGGACCAACGGCTTTACTTCCCTTCCGAAGGAAGGCGTGATCAGAGATGTTATGCCTCAGAAAATTCCGGCGGCGCCGACTAGGATTGAACCCAGGCCTGCTGGGTAGGAGAAAATCACGCTTACCACTCACCACCTGCGTCACTTATAAACCTGCTATTGTACCGTACTTATTTCTGACAGACCAGGAATCAATTCTGACAGACCACCTTGTCGTAAATCGGACGATCACAACAGAGGGATTTTCGAACATTATAATGTATTTTCGAAGTGTCGAATTTAAGTTAAAATTAATCAAATGGAACACAGCCTAAGAATAGCCAAACCTATAATCGTTGCCCTTGAAGTTTTTTTCTTTCGTTTTCCTTTGTACCTCGCTGTTTCGTGATTTTTTCTACTTAATATAGATACTGGACTGCAAAAGCTATAAACAGGCAGCCAGCCAAGTTAAGCCATGACCAGCCAACATAAGAATCAACCTGGAAGCAACGGAGTATAACCTGGAAATCGAAAGAACCAAAGTTCAAACAGTCCGTCGTTTTGGAGGACTTATACTACAATCCAAGCTTTGGACGGAAGAATTCAAAAAATCGTTGTGGAAAGTTTTGAGGGTTATGTAAAGGTTTAGCGGAATATTCCGGAAGTTACTCGAGAAGAACAGCAGCCGCAAGAGGTGGCGGAAGATTTTTTGCTGCTCAAATTGGATCTAACCCTGAAATAGCTGTCAGTGACGAAAACAAAGATGGATTGTCCTCATATAGATGATAATGTAGTTCTCCGGAAGGATGCAGTGAGAACCTTGAAGCTACACAGATAAAAATTCTGAATTTTAATTGTGATGTGAACATTCATTCACGTAAACTTGTATTTCATTTCATGCAACCAAGCAACTTGTAAACAATGTTGTTTACAAAGATGGGCTTTTGTATACAATATTTGCTACATTGCATGACATGTCTCAGAACTTTACATGATTTATAATGTAAACATGCCGGCGCCGGTGGTGTAGTGGTAAGCGTGACTGCTTTCTAACACCCCGATGGGTCTGGGTTCAATCCCAGCCGAGGTCAGTGGTATTTTTCTAAGGCAAAAAATCTCTGGTCACGTCTTCCTTCGGAAGGGAAGTAAAGCCGTTGGTCCTGACCCATGTGAGTTGTTGAATGGGTGCGATATCCTACGCAGGTGTGGAAGCTGCTTTCCTGCACATTCGATTGCCGTCAATTGATGACAATCGATTGCGGAACAGAGACCGACGTTAAATAAAGGAATGATAATGTAAACATAAATGATATGTAACGCTCCATTTATGCGCATCATATTGAACATAAATTTACACTACTTTTTCGAAGTGTGTATCCGTATGTGGTGAATCTACCACATTCGCTATGCCAGTGCCCGGAATGGGAACACCTCCAGTAGCGATTTCGAAATTGTGGAAATGTGCATAATGTTCCGGCAAAGACAACTGGATGTGTTTGCAATGTGGATCGGTTCGTTGTGGACGATACGAGGAAAAAAACCAAAAAATTCTGAATTTTACTTGCGATGTAAACATCCATGCATGCAAACATCCATACATGTAAACTTCCTTTTCACGTTAACTAGCAACTTGCAAGAAATTTTGCAAACAACAGTGGACAGTTGCATACAATATATGGGATATTACATGACATGTCTCATAAATTTACACGATCTATAATCTAAACTTGTATGATATATGACGCTCCATTTATGTGCATCATAGTAACGGAAATGTACACTACTTTTTTTTAGCTGTGTGGGGACGCCTTGAAACACTCATCGAAACAGAACCACAACATTTGTATCAACACGGTTAACCTGTCGGTTTACTGCTACAAATGTGACGAATGCGTAGTAAATGATACGGCTGACAACGTGCTGGAGGAAATCCGCCAGGAGCTGAAGGACGGCGACGGGGACACCGTGCCCGAGACTTCATCCACAACGGAAGAGATCAGTTCGTCCAAATCAACCCAGGAAAACGCCAGCAGTACGTCGTCGTCCAGTGATTCCGGCTGGGAAGAGCCTTTCGACAGCTTCATCCGTATCGTCCAACACCTCCGCGTCCTCGTCCAGTGCCCGAAAGTTGCGGCCCCGCAAGCGAACGATCTCAAGCAACAGCAACAACGAAAACGGAACGGCAGTTGGTGGTCAGGGTCGATGCAACGAGTCGTGGGTTTGCGGAATCTGGGGAACACATGCCTTATGAATTCACTATTACAATCGCTGAGTAACATCCAGGAGTTTAGCTGCTACTTCAACACAAAGCCCTCGCTCGAGACTGGTAAACACAAGCAGAAAGCGTACCATTCCCGCAGCATGAAGGAGAACCTAGATGACGTGTTTGTAGTGGAAGAGTTGCGCAAGGTTAAATCTCAGCCAAGGAGGCGATGGGTCGAAGGGTGCCATCTCGCCAGAATTTTTATTTTTTATAATCTGGAAGGAGTTACCGTAGTTTTGGGGCCATCGTCAGCACGATGCCCATGAGTTTCTGTGCTACATGCTGGATCGACTGCATACCGAACTACACCAAGAATCATTTCCGGTGGAAATTTCCATTCCATTGGCGCAGAGAGCAGGCGAAATCAAAACTAACCCATACAACATACCAGCATGCCGTGGCACTCAGTCACTTACAGTCAAAGGGACGTAACTCGACCGTGACAAATGTCTTTGACGGTGTATACAGAGCAAAGTACGTTGCCTGATCTATGGTATGGAAAGCAAAAAGCACGGCCCGTTTCTGGATCTATCGCTGGACATTCCGGAGAAGTTTTACAACAAGGATCCACCGGAAGGTGACGAAAAGGATAAGGATGGAAACGCACCGGTTTGCAACATTTCCGACTGTCTGGCTAGTTTTGCAAAAGTTGAAAAACTCACTGATTCGGATGGAACAACTTCTACAGAACCAAAATCGATCTGAGGATATCGTTTCCGATAAACGCCCTGGACATGGCACAGTTCGTGCTAAACAATAGCCCGGAAACGGGACGTTCGAATTCAAGCTGTAACGTGTACGATCTGGCGGCTGTAATCGTGCATCATGACAATGGATCTAGCTGCGGTCACTACACCTCCTTTGCGATCAACAACGGTGCGGTGTGTGGATGCATTTCAATGACCACTCGCGTGAAGGAAGTCAGTAGCAGCGCGGTGGCCGAGTGCAAACCGTGCATTCTGTTTTACATCAAACGGGATCCGACTAACACCAGCCGACTGGCGACGACGGCATCCGGTGGACCTGCGGCGATCGCGTCTTGAGATTAAGTTATTCTTCATTTAAGACTGATTAATATAGAGCGCATAGCAAAAGGAAAACAAAACATTAGAAGCATACTGGATGCAAACAAAACCAACACCAACAGTCACAGAGTTCAAGCTGCAGAATTCTGGTTCTTATACGAATTGTGGAGATTAATGTTCTGGAAAAGTGCAAAATTCGCCAAACAAAACCAAGGGATGTAAGAACGTACAAATTACAAGCAAAAATATTAGCAAACCAAATGCAAATTGTCAAAGCAGATGTTCAAATCTAGTAGCAAACTACCTACATGGGGTGTGATAACCTCCAAGTCGTTCCTTGGTTGTGATTCACTTCACTAAATTGTGATAGATTGAAGCATTTTAGCATCCTTTAATATACTTCTAACAATAACACTTGTAGAATTGTGTGAAACATGTCTCTCCAGTTGGAAGAGAGAGAGAGAGAACGAAGTGTACCGTTTCCTTTTCATGTTCTCATTGTGGATAAAAAATGTGATTTCGAGAGAGGAAACTTTTCATCAGATTCCATAGTTTTTCTTTAAATAAGGTTATTGTTTGCATCAACTATGAGATTCTCAAAGAGCCCACTGTGTTTTTTGTGCTTTTTTTTAATTTCTTAGGTTTAGATTAGTTCTAGATAGAGCTGGAATTAGGGCCTAACAGCTTTTGTAAACAACGACTTCTCTTGATGATTTCTAGAAATTTAAGTCTCACCCACGCAAACCAACATCCTCATCGGGTAGTGAAAAACTTCCCCTATCCGATGGTTAGGTTGGTTGCTATGTTATTTTCATGCTGTGAAAATTTTAAGAAAAAAATGTCCCAAAAATGTCTTTGAAATTAAAAAAACGCGAAAAAAAAAAAATCGTACTTAGTCAATTAACCCTTGAGTATGGAGATCAGTGTAAGCATTTTGTAAGTCCATTTCATTTAATTATTTTAATTATTTCCCTTATAAAATTGTTATGATAATTGTCGGAGGTCCTAATAATGCGATCTGTTGTGTGATGTTGGCAGATGTCTCTATTGGGAAGAAGATTCTTTATTCACGAGAGTTCAGGGTAAGAGTCTACACTCCAAAAACGTGCCGCGACGTGAGAACGCTCTGAATTACTGAACTACCAGCAAAAAGGCTTTGACCTCCTGAACAATTTTGTTGAAGATAGTAACTTCATATCGAATCAGGATCTCAATATATTGGGACTTATTACGGGTGTCACTACACGGTGATAAGCAAGTGATACTCAGAATAAGAGCCGTGATTACCGTACAAATCAAATGGGAATCACTTCACCGTGACGACAAGTGACAAGTTTTCACCGTGAAGTGACATCCGTAATAAGCCCCATTTTATATCTGAGAATTTAACGTGTATACTAGCACTGCGTAGTGAGAAAATGCTGAACTGCTTTGCCCCAAGCAATCAGCTTTGGCCTACTGAATAACTTTGTCGAAGACAGTAATTTTCTATCTGGTCAGGATCTCGGTATATTTTATAAACGAGAATCTCATGTGTATACTAGTGCCGTTTACTGCAATAAAAATTTAGCATGTTTAGTTCAAAACAAGTTTTTTGAGAAATACTCGTTGGTTTCAATGCGATTGGTAGTTCGGCAACAAAATGCCAATGTAAAACTCACACTGTTGTACAAAGTACAACGCGCGAGTACTCGTGTTGGCGCGAGTAACGGAGGGTTAATATAAGCTAAAGCGAAATTCGGTTGGAGGAACGAGTACATAAAAGAATATATTGATCGTATTGATCGGAAATCTATAACAAATCCTTCTGATACCACCGGGATCGAAATCTAGTAGCAAAAAGTGGAACAGGAACTTGGTCGAAATTGTTTTGTAAGGAGCTCTGTGGGCTTGTGGCGACCAATCTTGCTTACTGAATGATTTTATGAGTTCAATCCCACGCTCCTTTACATTATACTTTAAATCTTACTTACTTACTTAAGGGTACTGTGCACCCACCAGCGGGGCAAAGGGCCAACGTGAAAGACTTCCATCCTGGGCGGCTGCTCGCTTTTGCCTTGACCTGCACAGCAAAAATATAATTTTGATATCACGTCAAAGTGGATGCACTACAATCATGTCGAAAATATGGTGTAATATTATTTGCTAAAATGGACAAAATTATCATTAATACAATGCATGAACTGACATTACGCTGCTTTTACTGCATTTGTTTATTTATGTGGTCATAAAAATTACATAAAATTTTCGACATGATTGTAGTGCATCCACTTTGATGTGATATCAAAATTATGTTTTTGCTGTGTGGGCCCAGGTCAGATTCCTATCGACTTGCTTAATTTCCTTATTGATGTTCCGCCGCCATGAGCCCCTAGGTCTGCCTCTGCTGCGATGTCCTGCCGGATTCCAATCCAGCGCTTGCTTGCAGATTTCGTTTCCGTCCCGTCGAAGTGTGTGGCCGACCTACCTCCCTTTCGCTCTCGAATTTCTGTTGCTATCGGCTTCTGATGACATCGACGATGGAGCTCGGCATTTGAGATCCAGTTGCGAGGCCAACAGGCACGAATTATGTACCGCAGGCATCGGTTGATGAAGACCTGCAGCTTTTGAGTGTTCTCCGCTGATACACACCACGTCTCGCTGGCTTATAACAACACAGATTTCACGTTCGAGTTGAAAATTCGGATCTTGGTGCGTTGACTTATCTGGTTGGATCTCCATACGTTTCGTAAACTCGTAAAAGCAGCCCTAGCCTTCTTGATCCGTGTACCTATGTCGCTCTTGATCCCACCGTCCGATGCTATTTGACTGCCAAGATATTGGAAACTTTCGACCTTCTCCACTGCTTGCCCCACTACTGTAAAGTTGGAAGGGTTGCCCGTGTTGATATCCAACGATTTGTTCTTGTTGACATTGATGATGAGACCCGCCGCAGAGGAGCGTTCGGCTAGGTCATTGAGCTTACTCTGCATATCAGAGCGCCGTTGTGCCGAGATGTTGATGGCTGGTTGGCCGTCGAAACTTGAAGAAGTTGTTCGAAGTGCTCAAACCAGCGTTTCAGCTGGTCAGTGGGGTCGGTAAGCAATTGTCCAGTCGTGTCCTTCACTGGCATGCTCGGGTTCATCCTTGCTCCACGCAGGCGTCGTGAGATATCGTAGAGGAGGCGTATATCGCCAGTGTTTGCGGCTTTCTCCCCTTCGTCGGCCAGGGAGTTCACCCACGCTCGCTTGTCCCGTCTGCAAGAGTGCTTGACTTCCTTCTCTAGAGCCGAGTACCGTTGACGGGCTTCGTTCTTGGCTCCTCTGGTTCTCGCCCGCTCTATCGTGAATTTTGCTTCTCTACGCTCCTCAATCTTCCGCCAGGTTTCATCTGTGATCCACTCTTTCCTCCGGGTGCGCAGCTCACCCAAGTTGTTCTCGGCAACTTGATGGCCGTCCATTGTTCTTCTACGCTGCCACCTTCTGGAACGTCTGCAGCTCGAGTCTTAAGTTCTTCAACAAAAGACCTTTTTACCGCTGGATCTTCAAGTCGGCGTGTGTTGAACCGCCGCCCGTGTATCTCCTCCCGTTGCTGGATCCGCGCCATGCGTAGGCGGATTTCGCCGATTAGAAGGTTATGGTCAGACGCGATGTCGGTGCTGCGTTTATTCCGGACATCAAGAAGGCTCCGTCTCCATTTTCGGCTGATCCTATGTGGTCGATCTGATTTTCGGTATGTCCATCACGAGAAACCCACGTGACTTTGTGCACTGGCCGATGGAGGAAGAGCGAGCCCCCGATCACCATGTCGTTATTGCCACAAAATTCTGCAAACAGCTCACCGTTCTCGCTCATTTCGCCGAGACCATGGCGTCCCATGACACGCTCATAGTCCGTGTTGTCGGAGCCAATCTTCGCATTGAAGTCGCCAGTGTAGATCTTGATGTCACCCTTTAGAACCTTATCCACGACGGCATTCAGTTGACTGTAAAAATTCTCCTTGTCTTGTAGCTCGGCAGCATCGGTTGGCGCATAACATTTGATTATGGTAAAGTTACGAACCCGTGTTCTAAATCTGGCAAAGACTATCCTCTCATTACCAAGGCTCCCACTTGATTAGCGCAGCACTTGCCTGGACGCTAAGTAGGAGACCAACTCCACGATGGCGGGGAGCGTTTTCACCTCGAATATCAGAGTATAATAGTACCTGTCCCGACGGCAGTTTGTGTTCTCCAAAGTTTGGCCAACGAACTTCACTCAGTCCCAGGATTTCTAGCTTCATGCGTCGCGTCTCGTTGGTGAGTTGTGCCAGTTTACCCTGCTGGACTAACGTCAATACATTCCATGATCCAATTCGTGTCCGTTGTTTTGCGCTAAAAGTCGTTGCCGTTTAATCAGTTCGATGTCTTTCTCTGTTGGTTTCTGTAACAATTGTAAAGGTTTCAGAGACAGTAGGTGGTTGGCCTAAGGTCTCCTATCCACCGTGATGGGGCTGCCATCTTAGCTGTAGCTTCCGGGGAAGAGCATTTCTTATTCAGCCGCTGGATGCAAGTCAGACGCTGTTTGAGCCGCACCTCCATGGTGAACAGACGCTCGGGTTGGCGAAGCATTTCCTCTATCCGTGCTATGGTTACCGCGCCAGTGTTCGCGTCGCACCTCCTCACTCTGCTATTGTCGGATTGAGAACATTGCCCAGACTACGCCAACCAGCTGTGTCCATGTTTCAGCTGGCAATCTTTTGTGATCATATGACTCGTGGAGGCGTGAGGTAGGAACTTGTGAGGACCGGAGCTAGGTATATTGCTCCTTCCAGATTGTAACTCACCATTTTGTAGCCCTATACTTTAAATCGGCTCTCTTTAATAATATTATATAAAGCGTAATGAACTTCATCGAAATAAGTTACTGCAACTTGATTATGACCGGAATAAGTTGCACACAAGTAGCCACAATTGTTCAGTGACAAGTGTGCTTCTAGAGTTCGGTTGAAGGGACGGGTACGTAAAAGAAGTAATATGTAAGACGTGTTGATTGGAAATCCATATCAAACCCTTCTTAAGAGCAGTTGTTGTCGTCGTCGGTGAGGTCGCCTCCGGGATCGAAACCTAGGAACAACATGTTTAACGGTAGCTTGATCGTAATTGTTTTTATATATATATGAAGTGCTTGGTGGCCTAGTGGCGACTTCTTTTGCTTACTGAGCAGTTCAAACCCAAGCCCCTTCGCGATATTGAATTTTTGAACATCATTTCAGCATATCGTCTACGAATCTTGCTGCAATCCCAACCCTTTTATCCAACAACCCAGTGATTTATCGTGGATCTGCAGAGGTGTTCTCGGCTTTGAGTATAGCGAACATAACGTCAACATATTCCTACCCATTCCTTCCCTGCCTGTTCCCACAGTTTTTTTCCTTGATTTGTTTTCCATCGATTTTGTTTTCCGTGCTGAGCACCAATGCTACCGATGTCAGGGAGGCAGCTCCCACACCTGGACCCTACCTATAGACCCATCAACTCATGAACCGGGGACCAACAGCTTTACTTCCCTGGATAGGTTGACCCCGATGTTGAACAACCGGTCATCAACACCCACAACCCCACGATCGCCAGCAACACCACAGCCACAGCCACAACCAATACCATAGCCGTTATCAATGCCAAAATCCTATCCTATGCCACCACCCTGTCCTATACCACCACAATCACCACCTCTACCACCTCCACCACCGCCGGCACCACCAACTCCACCTGTACCAGTACCAGTACCACAGCAGGCTCCTCGGATACGCCAACCGAATTCAAGAAACGATCGATATCCTAACTCTCTAGCATCACAGTTGTCTTCAGCGGGGGACCTCGACCCAGTTTTGTATATTCGACCTCCGTACGATTCATGAAACCGTTGGCAGGTCCCTGTTAATAAGTGGTGGTTTAACTTCAGTGAGAATTTCAGAGGGCCAACTATCACTCAATTCCAAAATAGAGTTGAGGTATTAGCTGTAGTTTAGTTTATTTTAGTTTTCTTTATTAACCAGACTTTCAGCCTTGGGCTGCCACACTAAGTACTTCTTGGAAAATTTATCGACTTTCTGCTTCCGGTACTTCTCCGGAACATCCAGGCGGGACTTGCCGACAAAAAAAGTCCAGACCGACGATCTGCTTGGCGTCCGCTATAATGTACGTCTCGTTGTCCATTACGATGCATTTCGGCTGCACCAACCACTCGCGGTACAGCTTCTTGGCGCGGGATTTGGCCACTGTATTCTGTTTATCGGTTCGGTTAGGCGCCTTCCTTACCTTGAAGACATGAAGTCCAGCCCGCTTCATTGTCTACTGGAAGAACCAGACGGAAGAATCGACCACGTCCCGAATCGAAAGGTTCGGATTGCGCTTGAAGTAATCCCTCACCTTCCTTGCGTTCACGGGGTCTTCACTGTTCTTCCACTGCCAGGTCGCCGTTGGGTTGTCTGGGTCCCCTTGAACGATTTTACCACACTAGACACAATCGAATTGTCGATTCCAAACTGTTTCGTGATCCACCTGTGGGACTGGCCAGGATTTTCCACCACCACTCCCATAATTTTTTGTCGAAGCCATCTCCATAACCACTTGACAGATTGTGACGAGTTTTTGCACCTGTAAACATTACACTCTAAACTGGTTTTACTCAAAATTTCATCAATTTTGCGTGGGTAAAAAAGCTATACACAAAAGAAAGTGTTGCATTTTTTCGAGTATAATCTTTATTCATTCAGGAACAATGACCATGGTTTAAGCGGTTTTTGTATGACCAATGTGCCAAGAAGTCTTAACAAAAGTATGACACGGAATTTTGGTTTTCGAATCCATTTTGCACTGATACTAAACTAGTGTCTTAGATCCGACCAAATTTCCAATTTCAATCAAATATCAAAGCAGCATCGTCGATGGAATTCGCCCGCCAATCACCACCTTCGGTGATTTATTTTACATCAAATTCCAACCCCCTGTTTTCCCTGAACCTCACACATGTGTTTGTCTTCGCCACTTTGACGGAGTATTTATTTGAGCTGTTGCCCTGCCTTAAAAGACACTCGGTGTCCAGATCTAAACAAACCGAAATCGATGCGGACCGAGCGACGTTGTGGCTACTATGTGGTCTACAGGGGTAGTCGGTCAGTCAGTGCCAGCGTGTCAGCCCTCGCCTTAAGTGAGCGATAGTTTTTAGCATAAACCATCAACGGTTGGGCGAATTTGTGTAGGATCGGCGATGTTGGTGGAGGTTGTTGTTTGAAAGGTTTTCCGAGAGGCTATTAAAATTCTCGCCCGAATGACTGTGAATGGATGACCATCCAAAGGGGGAGATTCAGATGAGGATCGGATATTTGGAGGGGATGCTGGAGCAGTTCGCCTCGTCAAGTGTTAATGTTTATTTATCCAAGAATCTCAAAAGATGCGGAGAGTTTATTGGCGCAGTTTTCCATCCCATCAGTGATATACAGCCTCGTTGGTCTGATCGATTTTTTTTCTTTCGTTCTATTTCGCGGAACTTGTGAAAAGAGCCGTGGCGGCGGCGGCGGATGAAAGGCGATTGAAAGCAAAAACACTGTCGAGAAACATGACAGATGAATTATGTGATATTAGCCCCCGGTACGTCGGCCAAATGTAGAATTGGTATGACTGCGCGCTTGCGGTGACTGACGGGGCTCAAAATAAGGTTTTCGTCAGAGCCTGTGTGATTGTGCAAATAAATCCCACTGGGTTTTGTCAAAGCTGTTTTGAAATCGATCATTCACCAGTCCCCGGGGGGGTTGGGCGGGGATGTTGGAGTGCGAAATATTTTCCCGGGAAGTTTCGGTGAAGAACGAATTCCAAAATTCCAATGAGCCGGAAAGCATTAGCAGCTGCGTTGAACTAGGTCGGTGGAAACTAACCGCAAGGACTTATGGGACGCACTCGCACCATTTGCTGCCATTTGGTTTTGGTCTTCTCTGCGCGCGCGTGTGTATGTGTGTGTGTGTGTGTGTGTGTGTGTGTGTGTGTGTGTGTGTGTGTGTGTGTGTGTGTGTGTGTGTGTGTGTGTGTGTGTGTATGTGTGTGTGAGTCATTCTAGGCTGTTTGTAGCATATATCTAGTTTCACACTTGATGGTGCGCCTAGAAGAGATTTCTAGTCATTTTGTGCTCCTGTCCAGAGAAGTGGTTTCAAAATCGTCACCCACAAATGCACCTAACCACAACCGGCCCGACTAGTGTATAATGGTTTAAACTTGTGATAGGAATTGAATTCATTGAGGATTCGTTAACCAATCTTCTAGGCATTGGAATCTTGATAAAATATAATACAAATAATGACTTTTACAGAACCATTTCTGTTAGTAATCAGATCTTCTTCTTATAATAGGCCTTTTACGCTTCTGTAGAGAACCATTTTCCAGCTCTCAACTTATTGTTCTTAGATTTCCACAGTTATTAATTGAGAGCATTATTTTCCAACCAATGCATGAATTTGTATTTTATGTGAAAAACACAATAATACCGGTGGAAACTAACGATTTAAAATTTACTCACTACTTGACTAGCCTATTGGTTCCAAGTAAATCTATAAGGGTACTTCATTCTAGTCAAAATTCTAGTACTACACTATGTTTGTTTTGATTCGCTATGAAAGTTAGACAGATAAAATGAGGGGTTCGTAGATTTTCCCATGTTTCGAGGGGTGCATCGATTGGATTGGGACCGAAGATAGTACCAGAGCTGAGCCAAAAAGTTGAGCACGTTTCTTCGGGAACTGCTGGTCTTATAGTTACCTCTATGATAATACTCTATTATGCCCAGGGAAGTCGAGCATATTTCCGAACCCGACGCCTCCACCTCGATAATACCGTGCCTTTACTGACTAGGCCAGTGGTTTCCAACCTTTTCGCTACCGCGGCGCTTTTTGATTTTTTTTTTTTGGAAAACCCGCGGCCCACCAATATTAAGTAGAAAAGAAGGCCAAATTTCTTCATAGAGAATGAAAAGATTGTTTTTTATATGTTTTTTTTTTTATTATTCAACAAGTATACAATGAATTCCGTGTGTGCTATCTGCTTCTCTCTCCCAGGGTTAAACTATTCAATGCGCCGGCTGAATTTGCTTGTCTTTGCACAACGTATCAAATCTCGGAGTTAGTTGGGAAATTGCTACACGAATCTCAGTCTCGATATCGAGCTTTGAGCGATATTTGGTTTTCATAGCAGCCACTGCAGAGAATCCTGTTTCACAAAGATACGAGGTTGCAAATGGAATCAAAACGCGTGAAGCTTTCACGCTGATAAGGGGATAATCCGTTTTTGCGTGACTCCAAAACTCAACCAGCGACGATGTTTGGAATTTGATTTTTATGTGATTTTCAATCGACGAACTGTTCCACTTCTTCAGATGTGAAAATTTTTGGAACTAAATACATCTACAATTGGATTTTTTACGCAAAGTTTAGTTTCCAGCTCAGTTACAGGAAAATATTTGTCCAGTGCCGAAGACAACTTGGTTAATAAATCTTGAAAAGTATGTATTAACGTTTTTGACATAACAGTTTTATTCTCGTGCAAGAACAAGTTGAGCTGCGTGAAACATGTAAACTCTGCTTTTTGTATGTAGTTTTTCCACAGTAAAAGGTGTTTCTTGAAAGCAGCAATATTTTCGGAAAGCTGCAAAATATGTGACTCTTTTTCTTGTTCAAGCTCAAACATGACCGGTGCCGCGATCGTCAATTCGTAAGAAAACACCATCGCTCTGGTGGGATCAACAATGCACGGAGGTTTACCGTAAAAAGTCCGACGCGTTTAAACTTTTTCGGAAACGCGGAACGCGCGAGCATTTTGAAGCATACACATCTCTTGAACGCGAACTCAAGAGCCTCATCAAGGCCAATTTGGTAGACGAAATCAGTCAACCTTTTTCACTCTCCTTTCGTGTGGCAATTCTGCCCCGGGATCTGATAGAATCAAGTTCAACTTGCTGAAAAACCTCCCAGACGTAGCCAAGAGGCGCATGTTGAACTTGTACAATCAGTTCTTGGAGCTCAATATTGTTCCCGACGATTGAAGACGAGTGAGAGTGATAGCCATTAAGAAGCCTGATAAACCCGCGTCGGATCACAATTCGTATCGGCCCATCGCGATGCTGTCGTGTATTCGGAAATTTATGGAGAAAATGATTCTTTTTCGCCTCGACAAATGGGTTGAGACGAACCACCTTCTTTCAGATACTCAATTTGGTTTCCGTAGGGGCAAGGGAACGAACGACTGTCTCACGTTGCTTTCCTCGGAAATTCAGTTAGCTTTTGATAAGAAAGAGCAAATGGCTTCTGTGTTCTTGGATATCAAGGGGGCTTTTGATTCAGTATCCGTTGAAGTTCTTTCAGAGAAACTCCACGTTTGTGGATTGTCTCCATTTATGAATAATTTTTTGTACAATTTGCTGTCAGAAAAACATATGAGCTTTTCTCATGGAAACTCTACAGCTTTTCGATTTAGCTACATGGGTCTCCCCCAAGGCTCATGTTTAAGCCCCCTGTTGTACAATTTCTACGTTAGAGAAATTGACAATTGTCTTAGTGACAATTGCACGTTGAGACAACTTGCAGATGACGGCGTAATGTCTATCACAGGGCCAAAAGAGGTTGACCTGCAAGGACCCTTACAGGATACCTTGGACAATTTGTCTACTTGGGCTATTCAGCTAGGTATCGAATTCTCCACGGAGAAAACTGAGTTGGTCGTTTTTTCTAGGAAGCATAGCCCAGCACAACCGAAGCTTCAACTTTTGGGTAAGCCGATCACTCATTCCATGTCTTTCAAATATCTAGGGGTCTGGTTCGATTCCAAATACACCTGGAGATCCCACATTGAGTATCTGAGACGAAAATGCCAACTAAGGATCAATTTCCATCGATCAATTACCGGAACGTGGTGGGGAGCCCATCCACAAGATCTTCTGACATTGTACAGGACAACGATTTTATCGGTTTTAGAATACGGTAGTTTTTGCTTCCAGTCGGCAGCTAAAACGCACATCATCAAGCTGGAACGGATCTAGTATCGTTGTCTTCGTATCGCGTTAGGATGCATGCACTCGACTCATACTATGAGTCTCGACGTGCTGGCGGACATGTTGCCGCTATCCGTCCGTTTTTCAGAGTTATCTCTGCGGCTCCTCACCCGTTGCGAAGTAATGAACCCACTGGTGATCGAAAACTTTGAGAAGCTTCTGGAGCTAAATCCTCAAACATGTTTTGTGACTTTGTACTACCTATATTTAACACAGGATGTCAGCCCTTCAAGAAATATTCCCAATCGTGTAGTCTTCTCCGATTTCAGCAATTCAGTGAATTTTGGTTTATCTATGACGCAGGAAATCCGCGGAATTCCAGAGCATCATCGTCCTATGATTGCTCCGTCATTATACTCTGCAAAGTTTGGCCATGTTGATTCTACAAGAACGTTTTTCACAGATGGATCTCTAATAGAGGAGTCCGCTAGGCACATCTCGTATTTCCTCTTGAAAATACGAGAGCTGCTTAGTGCTTTATCCGTGCGCTCTTTCATCATCACCTTCGCGTGGGTCCCTTCGCATTGCTCAATTTTGGGCAATGAGAAGGCGGATTCACTTGCGAAGGTGGGCGCTATGGAAGGCGACATTTATGATCGACAAATCGCCTATAGTGAATGCTTTTCTATTTATCGTCAGCAGTCGCTCGTTAGCTGGCAACATCAATGGAGTGAAGGGAGCTTGGAACGATGGCTACATTCAATTATCCCTAAGGTGTCGAAGTTTGCATGGTTCAAAGGGTTGGACTTGGGTCGAGACTTCATACGCGTGATGTCTCGTCTCATGTCCAATCACTATTGTCTGAACGCTCACTTGTTCCGTGTGGGGTTGGGAGAAAGCAATCTCTGTGAATGTGGACAAGGTTACCAGGACGCTGATCACATCCTTTGGTCTTGTGAGGAGTATCGTGGAGTCAGATCACATTTTTATGATTCCCTTCGGGCTCAAGGTAGACACCTTAACGTTCCAGTTCGGGATATTTTGGCTAGACGCGATCCGGAGTTTATGAAACTCATGTATGTTTACTTTAAGAATATTAACCTTAGATTGTTAGTTTGATTAACCTTGTGTTTAGTATGTATTTTGTACGTATGGATTTTTTTTTCTCAATGTTTGTTTTCCAGATGAATAGAAATAATTTCATGTTTTAGGATAATTAAATATTTGTATCGTAAACCACATTTTAACCTCCTTCTTTCCTTTTCCCATCCAAAAAATTGTAAATCTCAACTAACCTCGAGACAACTGCTAGTACTCGGTCCAGTTCCTTTAACTTTAAATATAAGACAGTAATAATGTGTAACGGAACGGTTAACTCGGCTCTGTTAAGTTTATTCGGTTGAGCCTGTACCAATAAAGTAATTATAAAAAAATATTAAGTTTTCGGTAAGAAATCCGATTTTTGCCAAAAAATCTTGATCGTCAAATTTAGCAGCATATAAGTGATTTTCCTCAACTAGGAACGAATAAATTTCCTTCCTTAGTTCGAAAATTCTAATCAGAGAGTTCCCAAATAATAACCATCGAGCACTGCTGTAAAACAGCAAATTCGAATGCTCTGACCCCATTTCATCACACAGTTTTGCGAAAAACCGTGCCTTCATCGGTCGAGTCTTCACATAATTAATCACTTTGACGACCGTGTCCACGATATCACTAATATCTTTGGTCAGGCACTCCGCTGCTAAAGCTTCGCAGTGAATTATGCAGTGTGTCCTCACAGCATTCGGAGCTTTACTGCGAATCCGTGCTTGCAATCTTTGGAAACGACCTGACATGACACGAGCTCCATCCGTGCAGATCCCGACGCAGTTTTTCCAAGGAATGCCATGTTAAACCATGTAAGAATTGAGTATTTTGAACAGTTCCTCGCCGGATGTTCCTCCTGAAATCGGCTTGCAGAACAGCAAATCTTCACAAAAGTTGACCTCATGAATGAATCGGACGTAGCAGATCAGGTGCGCGTTTTCATGGTTGTCCGTGGCTTCATCCAACTGCAAAGCATATTCTTTGAGTTTGACCAAATCCACGAGCTGACAGTTGATATCCTTGGCCATGTCATCGATCCTTCGGCGAATAGGTACTTCAGGTACCTTCAGCAGTTGGTGACTTGCCTGCTCCCCAATCATGGTTGAACCAAGATCAATGCGGTTTTTTACACTGCGCAACACTATAAGCCACTTTGTACGATGCCAGCAACGCGTTGTTTTTAACGTGGGTTTGTCGTGAAAATGAAGCTTGTTGCTGTTTATTTTCCGTCAATTGCGATGGACATATTCTCCGTCCTTGTTGACCAAATTTGGCTGGTGGGTTTCCAAATGACGTTTCAGCTTGCTGGGAAGCATGGATTCGACCGAGAGAAATGTGAGGCACACAACACATTGTGGACGATCTTCACCATTTGGGTTGATGCATATATTATGTCACGCTCTAGGGGGGAGGGAGGTGTCTAAAATTTTGTGACAAGCAATGCATTAGCTATAGGAAAAACGTCACGATAGGAGGGGGGGGGGGGGTAAATTTCTCCTCGATTTAGCTTGACATAATTAATGCATGGGCCCTTTGCCACACTATGCGTAAAACCAAACTCAAGGTAACTGTCGTCGTATTTCCGGACCTTCACTTTTCTTTTGTCGTCCTGTTTCTTACCTTCGTCGACCTGCCCACCATCGTTTGGTTGCTTCGAAATCCGGAACCGCTTCATGTTAACTCTGAAGAAAGGAAAACACTATTTTAACTCTAAAACAATTATTTCTTTTTGAGCACCACTTACCTGATTTAGTTCAATGAAATTTCAACAAAAGTTTCACTAGAGTTTCAAAAATTTAGAGCAAAAACAACGCGCACTTTACCTCTCTTTCCTGAACGAGTTTAAACTAAAAATGGAATATTTCTGTCAAAGATGACTTCTAAATTAATTCACCTTTCCAGACGTACCGTTGGATTTGATAAAAAGCCACAAATTGTTGAGATATCGTTTAAAATCTAATACTGCTTCTTGATTCTAAATTCGTTCTACGAGTTTTAATTCCGTCCTTACGCATTGAAACGCCATTAGATTTTCTTCGTCCTACGGATAAACGTAGAAAAGGGGAGATTCGCAGGGAGCTCTTCTTTTGTTTTGAGAACATTGAGCGTAAATATTCATACAATGCGCTGCAATAGGCTTCATGTTGTGGCTTATGAACTAACGGATCAGAACAAACGGATTATTGTTTTGTGCATGGTGAAATCATTGATATTATTGATATTTTCTGATCGATAGAACGAAAATGGGCGATTATTTACGACGAAGTAGTGCCCTACCCTACTCCGTGTCAAATTTGGCGCGCGTTTGTTGGTTTTTTTTTGTAATCCGCCGTGGTCAGCTTCCATTGCACTTTGCTCTCTCCGTTGTCACACCGCAAAGCAACCTGCGCTACGCACAGTACATGCTTAAAATCAATTGCACATAGTATGTGTTTCGTTCACATATAATGTAAATCACATGATTCACAACTAGTTCATACCACGTTTGTTTTTCTGCAAACCTAAGTAAAGTACATGCGAGCATTGCAATGCACTTCATTCAGATTGGTACAAAATAACAAATACTGAATTTAATCTACATGAGGCATCTCATTGTGCGTGAATAAAACACATGCTATGTGCAATGGATTGTTGCGTGAGGCTTTTCACACATCAGCTAGCTGTCCACAAAATTTAAAGAGATAATCAAGGAGAGCATTCCTCTTACACAATTTTTACAGTGCTTACATCTGTTTGTTCATGCGCAAAAGTAGATTGCAGGGGAAAATATTTGAGACCACTTCTCAACTACAGAAGTGAACAGAGGATATTTTGAATTTTTTATTACATGGTTGAATAATCGGCACTGGTCATGAATGATTCTCAAAAATTGACGTTCCCTAGCTGGATTGTAACATACATTTTTTTTCTTATCCATGTAATAAGCCCGCGGCTCACCTGAGAAAACTTCGCGGCGCACCAGGGCGCCGCTGCGCCCAGCTTGGGAAGTACTGGACTAGGCTATCCAAGGCCTTATTATTTATCAGATACCTTACATGAGTCTCCCTAATGCAAAATTCAAAAGTTTAAACTTTTAAAACAAAACACCCATTCATGTTCCCTCGGAAATGTTCGGCAAACCCACGGTTCAAGTGGATTACATTAATGTGGAAAAAATGTATTCACACTGAGGGCGGCTGGCATAGCCACTTGACTTCTTGCACCGCGTTTCGTCATTGTAAAACCAGGGCAGGAAAAACGGACTAAAAGCGAACAGCAGCAGCTCAACCGTCGGACGGATCCATGAAAGATTCATTCCAACCGTGGTTCGGAAAATTTTATCCGGAAAAAGCCGCCGCCAAGGGAACGTGGCTTCGGACGGGCATCGGCGTTTGGTGGGGATCACTGTCAAAAGGGAAGCTGATTGTGAAGTGGTGGCAAAATTTTTGTCTAATTTTAGCCTACATCATGCACCAAAAGCACCAGACACCGGCGGCGGCAGCAGCAGCAGTAGCAGCCAAGGATGCTTCCACTCACTTCGCTGTGAAAGAAAAGTGTTTTTTGGAATTATGGAAAAATATATTATGTTGCTATAACGATATTTTGCTCTTGTAATTTAGAAGAATATGTTCTTCCTCGCATTTTAAGCTTGTTGCTAATCGCATATTAGATTATTGCGTGCTCTCAACTTAGTGTTCTAGATGCACTTCCATAGTTATTAATTGAGAGCTTTCCAGGCATCGACTTCATCATTAGTATAATTCTAGATAAAGCTGGAATTAGGGCGTAACAGCGTTTGTAAACAATGATCTCTCTCATTGATTTCTAGGAATTCAAGGCACGCCTACACAAACCAAACCAACATCGAGTAGGGGAAGTCTTCCCCTACTCGATGGTGATGTCGATTTTCCAGGAACAGTCATGACTTTTGAGAAATCATCGAGATATGTCATAGTTTACAAAAGCTGTTTGGCCCTGATTCCAGCTCTATCTAGAATTGTGTGGCAAGTTCAACCATACTCTATGTCCAGGGAAGTCGAGAAGTTTTCCAACCCGAAAAAAACTTAGACTGGACCGGGCATCGAACCCAGCCACCTCCATCATGGTTTGGCTTTGTAGCTGCACCTTTACCGACTGAGCTAAGTGAGGAGCATGTGTTCTTAAATTTCGCTTTATGAGAGTCTCAATCAGTGATTTTATGATTCGTGAGTGATCACTTTGAGTGAACGCTCACGAATCATAAAATCGCTGATTGTAACAAAATTGACAGCTTTTATGCGTCTAACAAAAACTTTTCAAACTTAAAGTATCATCTGGTGGTTTTTCGTATGAACTTATGTTTATAGCGAAGTGAGTCGAAGCAACCCTACCTAGTAGCAGCAGTAGTCGAGAATCGGAAATACTAAATTATTTAGAGCGATTCGCTCCACAACCTTGATAATTCATTTAATTAGCTGTCAGATGGCACTGCACCAGGTTTGGAGGGGAGCTCGGGGACGAAGGTGGATGGTAAAACAAAATGGTGAAAGGTGAGAAATTGGAGCTATTTTGCAATGCCTTTTGGAACGTCGAGCGTTTTCGCTCTATCCGGTGTGCATTGCAAGTGATGGATATGACACTTGCTTAATAAATAGTCGACCGTCTGTCTGTTTCGCCAGGAGGTTAATTTCGGTTTGCTTCGTACAATTTTAATTATTGAATATGATTTTTTTATTCCAATGTATGCAACAAGGAAGAAGCTTAAACTATCAAATTTGAAGGATAATATTCATTTACCATCTCGATTGTTGATAACGCTTTTCAGATTTATAATTAGTGTAGTAGAGGTCGACTGTAGAATTTAAAACTATGTCTGAGTACGGCTTATCAGTCTAGTACTCTGATTTATAACGAAACGTTTGTTTTTCGTCCCGATATTCAAGTTTTCTTATTGAGAAATTCGAAAGCATTTGAGGCGCTTGTGTTTTTTGTTTTAATTTTTAAATGTCACCGCTTAGCTAAGAAATTTTATCTCCTAACGATTTTTAGAATCGTATGTTTCTTCAGAGATACAAATAATGCCAAAGGGCCATCGTGGCATCAGATGAATTAGAAATTAGATAAATTACGAAAAGGGGGAAAAGTAGCCGGCACTTGTAAGGCAAAATTGGATGGAAGATTTGAGATATTTTTGACAGTGGTAGAAAGCAGAAGCAAAAGCTAAATCGCATACCTGGAAAAATATAAAAATTACAGGAACATTGAACATTGCTTGGCTCCGTAGAGTATTTAAGACATTTGTGCCTTAATTATTGAACAAATTAAATAAAAGATTAAGAATTAAGACCTTTATTCAAAAATTTTGATTTTCTGACCATGGCATAGATTTGAAGATTTAGGAATTAGTGGGCAAGCCAAGTAAAAAAAAATCACTCATATATATAGGGTACAAGCGCCTATTTTTGGCATATTTGACAGAAAATTGAAACATGTCAATGATTTAGACGTGAATTAATCTATCATGCGTTTTGGTGACATGAACGCTCAGCTAGGACGGCAGGCAATGTAAAGACCAGCAATCGGGCCAGCCTGCATGCCGTATCGAACGACAACGGCCAACGATCCGTGAACTTTGCAGCCTCTCGGGGTATGGTAGTCCAAAGTACCTTTTCCCCTCGCAAGGATATCCACAAAGCCACCTAGAGATCACCTGACCAACGCACAGAAAACCAAATCGATCACGTTCTAATCGACGGGAAATTCTTCTCCAACATTATCAACGTCCGCACGTACCGCAGTGCGAACATAGATTCGGACCACTACCTAATTGCAGTATGCATGCGCTCAAAACTCTCGACAGTGCATAACACCCGTGGAAGTCGAACGTCGCGGCCCAACATTGAGCAATTACGGGACGCCGGAGTTTCCCAGGATTTCCCTTGAAGCTGCACTACCTACGGAAGAGCAGCTACTCTTGAAAATGGCTGGAGGGACATCCGTTTCGCCATAGATAGTAGGTATAGTGCAGTGGCACTAGGTACTGCGATCCCGGACCGATGAAATTAATGGTTTGACGGCGAATTTAAACTGTTAGTGGAGGAGAAGGATGCAGCACGGGAGAGAATGCTGCAACACCGCACGAGATTGCATGTGGAGCGATACATACAAGCGCGGCACAGAAAAAAACTCGGTTTTCCGAAAGAAGAAGCGTTAGTATGAAAACTGAGATCACGAGGCGATGGAAAATCTGTACCACGTAAACGACACACGGAAGTTCTACGAGAAGCTAAATAGTTCGCGCAAAGGCTACCTGCCGCAGGCCGATATGTGCTAGGACTTGGACGGTAACTTTCTCACGAACGAGTGTGAGGTGATTGAGAGGTGGAAGCAGTACTATGACGAGCACATCAACGGTGATGCAGCAGAAACGAAGTTGGCACGGCAACAGACCTTGCAGCACGCGCAGAAGACGACCCCTGATCTTCAAGAAGTTGAGGAGGAGATCGGTCGGCTGAAAAGCAACAAAGCAACTGGTGTAGACCAAGTGAGCTATTAAAATATGGTGGTAAAGCTCTGACTAGATCGCTGCATTGGGTAATTGCCAAGATGTGGGAGGAGGAGATATTACCGGAGGAGCAGGTGTCGTATGCCCAATATACAAAAAGGGCGACAAGTTGGATTGCTGCAACTACTGCACGATCACACTGCTGAGCGCCACCTACTAGGTACTCTCCCAAATTCTATGCCGCTGACTGTCAGCATTTGTTAGAGAGGCGGGATTCATGGGTGCCCGCGCTACCACGGATCAAATTTTCGCGATTCGACAGGTTCTGCAGAATTGCCACGAATACAACGTGCCCAAACATCATTTGTTCATTGATTTCAAATCCGCATACGACACAATCGATCGAGATCAGCTATGGCAGATTACACACGAGTACGGATTTCCGGATAAACTGACGCGATTGGTCAAGGCGACGATGGATCGAGTGATGTGCGTTGTTCAAGTATCGGGGACACTCTCGAGTCCCTTTGAATCCCGGAAAGGGCTAAGGAAAGGTGATGGACTTTTGTGTCTGCTATTCAACGTCGCGATAGAAGGTGTGAACAGAAGAGTTGGGATAGACACGAGTGGCATGATCTTCAGCAAGTCCATCCAACTTCTTGGCTTCGCCGATGACATTGACGATGGCATGGAACTTTGACTGAAAGCTGAAGCTAGACGGATCGGACTTGCCATCAACGAATCGAAGACAAAATACACGAGAGGAAGAGGTTCTAGGAACGACAATGTTAGCCTTCCACCCGAGCTCAGATCGACGATGACGAAATCGAGGTGGTCGATGAGTTCGTGTATTTGGGCCCACTGGTGACTTCCAAAAATGTTACCAACAGAGAAATTCAAAGACACATTATGGCAGGGAATCGTGCCTACTTTGGACTCCGGAGGATGCTCCGGTCGAATAAAATTCGCCGCCGCACGAAGTTGACTATCTACAAGACGCTGATTAGACCGGTGGTCCTCTACGGCCACAAGACCAAAGCGCCATTGGTGTTTTCGAACGGAAGGTGTTGCGTACCATCTACGGTGGATTACAAATAGATGACGGAACGTGGAGGAGCCGAATGAACCTCGAATTGCACCAGCTGCTGGGAGAGCCATCCATCGTCCGCATTGCGAAAATTGGGCGACTATGGTGGGCTGAGCACTTCGTCGACCCCGTGAAAATGGACCGAACAGGATCACTAGGCTGGCGAAGTGTAGTCATGGATCGAGTAGAGTGGAGACGTGAACTAGTTTGAAGTTCAATGAACTTGTTGGAAGATTCGAGATTGAGTCAAAAGTTCCACGATTTTGTTAGAAGTTCCGGGAACTTGTCAGGAGTTCTGTGAAGTTGTCGGAAATTCCTCGAACTAGTCAGAAGTTCCATGAACTTGTCGGCAGTACCTTGATTGAGTTGGAAGTTCCATGATCTTGTCGGAAGATCTGTGAACGTATCGGAAGTTTTGTGAACTAGTCAGATATTTCATGAGTTTTTCGGAATTTCCGTGAATCTGTCGGAACTGGGAAAACTTGTTGGAAGTTTCGTAAGCTTGTTGAAAATTCCATTAACTCGTCAGATGTTCTGTAACCTTCTTGGAAGTTTCGCGAACTAATTGGAAGTCCAATGAACTTGTCGGAAGTTCCGCGATTGAGTCGGAAGTTCCACGATCTTGTTGGAAGTTTCTTGAACTTGTTATGAGTTCTGTGAAGTTCCCGGAAGTTCCCGGAAGTTCCTCGAACTAGTCAGCAGGTCCATGAACTTGTAGGAAGTACCTTGATAGAGCTAGAAGCTCCACGATCTTGTCGGAAGATCTATGAACCTGTCGGAAGCTTCGTCAACTAGTCAGAAAGACCGTGAGTTTGTCGGTAGTTCTGTGAATCTGTGGAAGATTTGTAAACGTGTAAGGAAATTCCATGCACTTGTTGGAAGTTCTGTAGCCTTCTTGGGAATTTCACGAACTAGTTAGAAGTTTCACAATGGAGTCGGAAGTTCCGCGATTGAGTCGGAAGTTCCGCGATTGAGTCGGAAGCTTCGCGATTGAGTCGGAAGTTCCGCGATTGAGTCGGAAGTTCCGCGATTGATTCGGAAGATCCGCGATTGAGTCGGAAGTTCCACGATTGAGTTGGAAGTTCCACGAGCTTGTCAGAAGCTCCTTGAGGTTGTCAGGAGTTCTGTGAAATTATCAGCAATCCCTCGAACTAGACAGAAGGTCCATGAACTTGTAGAAAGTATTTTTTATTGAGCCGAAAGTTCCACGATATTGTCGCAACTACTGTGAACTTTTTAGAAGTTTCGTTAACTTGTCAGAAAGTCCATGAGCTTTTCGGAAGTTTCCTGAAATTGTTGGAACTTTTGTGAACTAGTTGGAAGTTCAATGAACTTTTTGGAAGTTCCACGATTTTGTTGGAGGTTCCAGTAACTTGTCAGGAGTTCTGTACAGTTCAAAGTGTTTTTATGGTACTGCATACGCGAAGTTTGCGATTTTCAGAGTGCGTTTGACTTTGTACTGTTGCATTAAAGACCCTTCGCTCATTTTCAACTTCTATTCAATTTTCATACTGCCGTACTCTAACGGAACTATCTATCTACTCTCTTATAAGATCATTCTCTAGCTAATACATTAAATCCAACTGCGACACTAAAGCTTCGTGTTAGATAGTATTTCCAACCAACTCTCTGTAAAGTTGTTGCAAATTCCTCAAACTAGTCAGAAGCTCCATGAACTTGTCAGAAGTACCCTGATTGAGCTGGAAGTTCCGTGAATATGTCGGAAGCCCCTTGAATCTGTTGAAAGTTTCGTAAACTTGTTGGGAATTCCATGCACTGGTTGGAAGTCCTTTAACTTTCTTGGAAGTTTCACGAAGTATTTGGAAGTTCAATGAACTTATCGAAAGTACCGCGAATGAGTTGGTTGGAAGTTCCGTGAACTTGTTGGAAATTTCGAAAACTTGTCGGAGATTCATTTACTAGTTGGATGAGACGGTTGTAGAACTTCTTGGAAGCTTCGTGATCTCTTAGGATTTTCAATGAATTTGTCGGAAACACCATGATTGAGTCAGAAGTTCCAAGAACTTGTCGGAAGTACCTTGATTGAGCTAGAAGTTCCATGATCTTGTCGGAAGTTTCTTGAACCATTCGTAAATTCCATGAGTTTTTCGGAAGTTCTGTGAAACAAAAAGTTTCAATGAAACTTCAAAAAAATTCTCATGTAACTTCAAAAAAGTTCCAATGGAACTTCAAAAAAGTTCCACTGAAATTTCAAAAAAGTTCCACTGGAACTTCAAAAAAGTTACAAGGGAACTTCAAAAAAGTTCCCAGGGAACTTCAGATAATTTCCAAGGGAACTTCAGATAAGTTCCAAGGGAACTAGATAAGTTCCAAGGGAACTTCAGATAAGTTCCAAGGGAACTTCAGATAAGTTCCAAGGAAACTTCAGATAAGTTCCAAGGGAACTTCAGATATGTTCCAAGAGAACTTCATATAAGTTCCAAGGGAACTTCAGACAAGTTCCGAAGGAGCTCCGAATAAGTTTCGAGGGAACTTCAGATAAGATCCGGGGAATCCTTAAATTACGGGGAACATCTCTGAAGCCCTCATGAACTTCCCTTATATTCCCCTGGAAGCTTCTAGAGGTTCCCCGGAAATTCATTCGAATCGTCCTTGAAGTTCCTCCGGAGTTTCTCATTTAAGTTCCTTTGGAACTTCTTTATAGTTCCCTTGGAACTTGCTTAAAGTTCGCCCAGATTTTGCTAGAAGTTTACACGGTATTTCTTTGTGGATCGCTCTTGAAGTTCAATAGAAACTTTAAGGAAGTTATGTTAGAACTTGCCTCGGAACTTTTATGAAGTTCCTTCAAAACTTTCAAAGTTATTTCTGAACATCCCCATCATCCAGTATCCTCGAAATTTCTTTCATTCTGGAATTTATGTCTGAACTTTCCCTCGGATAAGCAGCTCCATATAATTTGACTGGAAATCCCAAAGTACTAATCTAATTAACAATTCAAAATCCCTTAGAAGTACCATTCCAAGTCTTCAAGATTTCAAAGTTAATCCAAAGGTTTTTACCCTTCTTACAAAGAAAAGTATACATTAAAATGATGTACAATTTCGAATTTTTGCTCCACAGTGCTCAAACGTTTCCAAAATGGGTCCTGATCAACTGCTCAAAATTTCAATCTGACTGAATCTGACTGTGCAAAACCATTTGAATTACTATGGGAAATACAACCGGAATTACTATGGGAAGTAACATCTCCCAAATGAGAGACACAATGGTCCTAATGAATGGTATTTAATATTTTTAGAATCGGTCCACTGGTTCCAGAGAAATCTCCGGAACATGTTTTTAGTGAGTGACTAGAAGCGTCCAAATTTCCAAACCCACCATGCGACACATCAAATCACATGAAAACTCGTAAACAAAGACAATGGTAACCATACTGAGTGCCCAGGACCACATTGGCCACATCCGGGAATGTTCCGGACATGTTCTAGATACCTCCGGGGAAGTGGTCAGTTTCTGACTTGGATCAAAACCCGTCGTACGACACCTCAAATCACACAAGAATTGAAAACAAAAAAAATTTCAATAGTAGCCATATAAAGGTTGAACACGAAAAAATCCGGACCCGAAAATCTGATTGGGATTTTAAAATGCGATTTATTTGTCATAGTTCAATGTAACAGCTATACATAAGTAGGTATTATGCTTATTGTAAGACCATTGCTTCAGTCTTCCTTCTTACCATAGGCCATTGCTCAAACTTTTCTTCGTACACGGCCCATCTTCTTTTACACGAGCCTTGTTCCCACTTGTTTGGCTGCCAAATTCCATTTCCGCTTGGAATCCTTCAGGTAAATTGCAGCTCCACCATTTTTCTTAAGTATCTGTATAGTACAGTATTCTTCGATTGGCCTTAGTTCCGGAGTATTGGCCCGATTCATCTCCTTGGGAACCACTGTGAGGCCATTTTCGCTGTACCACTGTATGGTGGAATTTGAGAAGTGGCAGCTTGCCAAGTCCGGCTAGAATAGGCATACACCACGTGCTGCTCCAGAAAAGACAGAAGTCTGTTCCGTAGGATCTTCTCCTGGTAAATTTACTGGTTCATGGTTCCAGAAGTAACGAAAGCTTCATTGCCAGACAAGGAACTTTTTGGGGAATTTCGACTTTTATTTTTGATTTTACATTCTTCCGGGCACTCTTCTGGTCAACCGGGGTATAAAACTCCGGCACAGGAATTTGATCAAAAACTGCCAGGAGTGTATAGACAGAGATTTTCGTTTCAAGCGTGCAGGATCGAATTGCGAAGTGTTTGCTCCGGTGAAGCCATGATGTAAACAAATGAGCTTATCCTGACAACCAATGCTTCATTCAGTGAAAATTTTATTCAAAAAATGCCTAAATGGCAGTGTTTTTAATGTGTCGGGATTTTTTCGTGTTCAACCTTGAATACGTAAATATGCACTTCATGCAGATTTTTGAAAGTAGTTTTAAGTGATCAAAACAAAACCTTTATTCATTTCAAACTTTCGAGTAGATGAGACTTAATATTTGAAAGCAAAATGGTACAGGCTAACAATGTTCTCAACTAATATCTGTGATAGTGGCGCCGGTGGTGTAGTGGTAAGCGTGATTACCTCTCACCCCAGCAGGCCTGGGTTCAATCCCAGTCGGCACCGCCGGGATGTTCTGAGGCATAACATCTCTGATCAAGCCTTCCTTCGAAAGGACGTACAGCCGTTGGTCCAGGTGTGGGAGCTGCCTCCCTGGCGTCGGTAGAATTGGTGCTCAGCACGGAAAACAAATCAAGGAAAAAATCTTTGAACGTACTCAAAGGACACCAAATTCAGAATGGACGTGCAAGTCCACAAAAAGATAGTTAGCTCAGCTTTATTTTAGAGACTTTCACATCCAAAAAGAACGCTTCCATCCAGAATCATATTCGCGTGATGCCACCCTATTTGAAATCTTCCTCCTTCTCTTTTGCTTCCGTTTACGATACAACATACTTTTTTGGAGTGTATGTACTTGGATCAGCAAGCGGTCTTAACCACCAAGATTCGAGTATGGCTGGTTAGTCTCTGGGAAAGTCAGCTAGCATCAGACCGACATCAGAAAGTACCACAACCAACAGCACTTCGAGATGATATCAATCACTCACTCGGGACTGACAGCCAGACACGATCGTAGAAAGGGGACTCATGGGGAGGTGTGTCGATGGTCGATGGAGAGAGGAAAAACACGGCTATGGATCGTGCCCCGGTTTCTTTTAATTTTTCATCAGATCCAGCAGCAGCAGACATCAGGCAGTCGGAAAATTGATGAGCGGAAGGAAGCTACTACTACTGACGGTGCAGTACACGAACGTTCCGACTGCTGCTGAAGAACGATACAACTGGGGCGAAATAGATCAATCTTGATTTCTGGTGCTTTCCGGACGAGGCTGATTCGTGCCAGTGATATGCAATCGAAATTTTATGAAATTTTTTTTTCATCAAAAAAGTACTACCTATGCTCCACGACAACCCTACTCGAACATCTCATACTCGTTCCATTCCTTCTACCCGGTTCCGATTTTTAAGAATCATTTACCGAGCTCTACACCCTCCTTATGAGCGAATCCACATTTCTGACAGCTTTCCGATATTTTTAGTTCCATAACTGTCGGTCCCGCCGGTCCTGCTCGAGTTGCATGGCATGGTTTATTATTTCGGCCGGAGATTTATTATAACACACAAACAAATAGCGTGAGCAAAATACCTTCAATGCTCGTCGTCGTCATCGTCGTCGTTTTCTCCAACTGAAATGAAAATTGGCGGTGGATTGGTATGAAAACCCAAATCTTGATTGAAAACTAGGGCAAAGGTATCACGGTTGGATGCTGCCGTTGCTGTTGATGATGATGATGATGATGATGATGATGCTGAAGTATACGATGAAAAAGCCCCAGTTTTCCCAGGTTTACCTCGTTTGCTGTACTGCAATGGGTATCCTTCACACAAAGACCTCCATCTCTGCCGTGGAAGGCGGGACGGAAAATCATTGCTTTTTTCATTCGCTTCCCATCGTTGACGACCGGGAGAGGCCGTTGTTCGTGGTTCTTGTTGTTGTTGCTGCTCGAGTACGGCTCAACCCCTCCCAATGAAGCGGGTATAATTTATTGGAGGGAAAATTGGAAAAGCTTTGACGTCCCGACATGCGACATTATCTCTTCCTCTTGATCTCGTGCCGTAGTTTAATTTTCCCGGAGAGGCTGGCTGCCTGACGGGTACTTGGTGCTCGATTCTAGTGGTTGGTGAAGAACAAATTTGAAACAGGTTGATGGATTGAATGATGGATGTTTTTGCAGGAACATAGCAGGTCAATTACTAAAATTGTTCGATTGCACAGTGAAAACCCATATTGATCCACCGGGCAGGTGAATAGAACCTTTGTTACACATGATAATCTCATTTTTGATATTATCCGTATATAGACGAGGCCTTAATGGATATTTTTTTATTTTTATTGGTCTCAGTTTCTGCACTGCTCAATTGAACAGCAATTGCTAGCTTTAATTGGAATCCAAATCATAAATCAATAATCAATTGATTTATGTCTTCACGTTTATTTCCTAACATGACAATAAATTTAAGAAATAATTGTGGATCTATGTTGAGCTGATATGAGTTTTACGTAGTGCGAAGTGTATATAAATTACTGTCTTCTTCTTGGCTTACAACTGGAGCTTTATTACTTTATACTTAATCTGTTTTTTGTGCTCTACATACTTTAAGCACAGTTATTATAAGTTTAATAATCAATCAGCTAAATTTTCCGTATTATCATTAGACAAAACACACGAAAATCAAGAAAAAAAAAATTTCGGTGTATCATTAAGATCATAGAATGTACCAATTTCTACTGTTTATCGTTTTCTGGCAACAGTTCGGAAGAGGAGAAGAAAAAGGATTTCGATCGCTAGGATACCCGACGTTGAAAAGGATAGGAATAGTTTGTCAAGATAAATCAAGAGCTCCAGAATACACCGATCAACAAATTTCGAACGTGAAAGCCCAAGAAATTACTCAGGAAAATGTCTCGTTTTTGATGATGAAAGTTACTTTCCTCTCTCAAAATCTCACATTCCTGGAAATGATCGATATTATTCAGATAATAGTTCTACAACATCTCCAAATGTAATATTCAAGTTCAAAAACAAGTTTGAACAGAATGTGATGCTGTATATCGCCATATCGGAGCGAGGAATTTCTAAGCCATGGTTAGAGCCTAGTGGTTTGGATATCAACAAAGAAGCGTATCAAAATCAGCATAGTCTCGCAATTTTTTCGATCCAAAATTAAAAAAATATATTTCTGTTTTCTGAAATAAATTTTTAAATCCTTTTTTTCAATGATATGTTATCCATCGATCTTGTTTTCCGTGCTGAGCAGGCTTCCAGTGCGCGCGCTACCGTATGCGAGACGCAATACGAATAGTCTCATAGTCATAGCAGTCTCATGCGCAAGAGATTTGTAGCACTCTGTTTCTCTCTCTTCAGTTTTGTCGCATCTCACATTCTCATAATGTCAGTGTGTCGCACTGTTTTGTAAGCACAGCACATTTCCGAATGTATGCGTTTCATGAGAACGAGTATCATGCGACGTCGCGTGAGCCGAAGCTCATGTGCTTTTCGCAAAGAGACGTCGCTAAGCGACGTTTCAATGCGACATTTAAATAACAAACTCAACTGGAAGACCAACTCGTGTTCTTGATGTGGAAAAGTGTTGTTTTGTTTTGAAAACGATGGAAAGCGACCTAGCTACTACACTCTTATCGAACATGGAGAAGAGGTGTCGGATGGTTATGACCAACAAAGTTTTCCTAGCGGCAATTTTCGTTGATTAAAGGATTAACTTGAAAAATAGCCCATTCATAACGAACGAAGGAAGAGATGTGACTTTGGTAAGCGAAATGTACAATCAAGTTGTGGTTTATTTGCTGGTTAATACATGTGCTTTTTTTAATTTCACCGAGGGTCCACGGTACTAACACTAGGACTATTTAGAAATCTGTCGTCGCAAATTGATTGTTTCAATTCAGCATCATGGTGGCTGATATGAACTATCCTGTGAGCACTAACACATCTGAAGAATTCAGATGCTGCCGTAGTAAGTTTAGTTGATTGACAGGTATTCAATACAATCTCTGAAGCAAGAAGCTTAGAAACAATCCGTAATACAGATACGACACAACTTTTTCCTAAATATATTACATTAACCTTAATCCAGCATTTCGTACCTACGTACACTGAGGTGCTAAGTTGATCGGACAAAGGTCGTTTTCATACAAACTAGCCAAGTTTAACATGTTGTAAATGTGTTCTGTTATGATCAATCAAGCTGAAATTTTGACGCAAAACTACAAATATTTTGAGCTTCACGTATAAGAAATACCAAATTTTTTGAAGCTGGAAGGTGGCAATAAAATTAAAATTTGTGCATAGCTGATCGGACAAAGGACAATGGAAAAGCAAGTTTTGAGTCAAAATTTCAACTCAATTGATCATAACAGAACAAATTTACAACATGTTAAACTTGGTTAATTTTTAAGTGTAGACTGGTGTGTATGTAATAAGAAGTCACCACCAACGTTTTTGCAGCAAAGTACACTTCTGCGTTGAAAATAATCCCTTAAAATAGTGATCACTCAAGCAAGACAAAATACAAATATTAATCTTCAGAGTTCTATCATTACTAGCGTGTTGGTATGATCGATCAAGTCAGACCGAACTGTGAATTTTTTTTTTGATTTCGAGAAAAACGAATTTAAAGTTGGCTGTTCAATATTGTGTCTTATGTAATGGGACAAATCATTTGACGGTTTTCTCTTGCTACTCTAATTTTTCAAATCTGGCTGAAAAAGTGAAATATAGCTGAGAGAATTCTTGATCTTATGATATCATTAACTCTTTTTTTCTTTTTATTTTGCTACTTAGTCGCTTCTGACTTAACGCCGACTATATGATCTTGTAAAGTAAAATGTAGTGCTGAGTAAAAGTATTCTGAGGGATTCCGAGTCTAATTTGGTGCAAATGCGCAATAACTTGTTTATTTTCCACCAAATGGGCTGAACGCTTCAGAGGCTTCCAAAAAATGTACGCATAAGGACTTGTTGAAGGACACATAGTTCCACAGATATTCCGGTATTATTTGGGGTGCTTACATGCTAACGGTATGCCAACCAGGGATGGGAAATCATTTTCATTCATTTCGTGCATTCATTTACATTCATTTGCCTCTAACTTTTTTCATTAACAGAATTCCGTAGAATAGTTTTTGAAGCTTTTGAAGGTTTTGATATTAGCTACATCTTTTGTAGATGACTCAAATCGGTATCTCTTATGCATGATGAATCAGAGCGATAAGAACCCACCATTGTTTTTCAGTGAATGTAAATTGCATTCACTGAAAAACAATAACATGTTCTGCCAGCTCTAGTTCGTCATGCATAAGAGATTCAGATTTTAATTATTTACAAAAGTTGTAGTTAATATCAAAAGCCACAAAAGCTTCATACTTCATTTTACGGTATTCTGCTGATGGAAAAAGTTACAGACAAATGAATGTAAATGAATGCACGAAATGAATGAAAATGATTTTCCATCCCTGATCCCAACTACCGTAAGGTTGCCATCCAACGCTCACGTAGTCTTCCTTTACCTTCCTTTAGCATCCTTTCGACAAGCAATTGCGTCTTCCTAGGATCATGAGTGGTGATCTTACGGTGATTCCAGTATAACTCTGGAACCATGTGTTGAGTCTGCTTGAATCTATACTAGAAGATTAGGGTGTTTCATTTTGAAAAAAGTGATGAATTTTTGATAGGCCACCCTCCAGTTCGATTCATAGCCCCAAAATATGAACCTGTGCAAAAAATGGTAAAGATTGATGAAGGTTTAGAGGTCGCGCCAATGATTTGGATTTTGTATGGAGATTTTGGTGAATTAGTATGGGAAATTATTGATTTTCGTTTACATTGCTCTAACTTTGGTTGTAGTTGTCCAAACGTTGAAAAAAAAAATATGTGGTTGTCATGACAATGATCAACAAGCCTGTTGTTGTTGCGATGAAATTGGCGTTGTTGCCTTGTACATATTCATCTGTCAATTTACCCTATTTTGCCATTTTTTCACATTTTTATAATTCTTGATACGCTGCAAAACTGAGCGTAGCAACTGTAGGCTTTTTGTTTATTGCCATAGCAATAACATACTAAATTTTTTCGACATTTGGACAAGTAGAAGCAAAGTTATAGCGATATAAGCGATTTTTTAAATTCTTCCATAGTAATTCCCATACAAATTTCAAATCATTGGCGCGACCTCTAAACCTTCATCAATCTTTACCAATTTTTGCACAGGTTCATATTTTGGGGCTATGAATCGAACTGGAGGGTGGCCCATCAGAAATTCATCACTTTTTTCAGAATGAAGCACCCTATAGAAGATATTTCTGGAACCATTTAAAAACTTCACCCCATTTGAAAAGGGCACACAAGTCTTCTGTGAACAAACCCTTCCAGTCCCTTCTCTCGTCACCCGACAACATCACATATGATGAGACCGCGAGAGTCAAGGCATGCGAAACAGCGCACGGCGATGGCGCCCTGAGAGAGCGCATAGAAATGTTGCAATGAAACAGTCGCATGTGATTGAATACATGCGTCGCATTGAGAGAGCAATGCGATGAGACAAAAAATATTGAAACGCTTGAATTTGTTGAGAGCGTGTAGCTTGTCACGCACATTGTTCTGGTCTCTCTTTTGTACAATTAATGTAGCACACCATGAATTTGAGAGTCATGCGACACTCTGTCTCACAGCTCGCTGACGCATTTGTGTACGCGTGAGATTTCCGGAAGCCTGGTGCTGAGCACCAATACTGACGCCAGAGAGGCTGATCACGCCTTCCTTCGGAAGGGAAGTAAAGCCGTTGGTCTCCGGTGCATGACTTGATGGGTCGATAGGTAAGGTCCAGGTGTGGGAGCTGCCTCCCTGGCGTCGGTAGAATTGGTGCTCAGCACGGAAAACAAGATCGACGGAAAACAAGTCAAGGAAAAAAATAAATAGAGTCGTCCCCCTCGCGCTAAGTAATAAATATTCTATTCAAATTTTCTTAAGAGTTGGAGCCGGATTCGAAGCTGGATTCGGAGCCGGACTCAGAGCTGGATTCTGAGCTGGATTCGGAGCCGGATTTGGAGCCGGATTCGGAGTCGGATTTGGAGTTGGATTCGAAGCCGGATTCGGAGCCGGATTCGGAGCCGGATCCGGAGCTGGATTCAGATTCAGAGAATTCGGAGCCGGATTCGGAGCTGGATTCAGAGCCGGATTCGGAGCCGGATTCAGAGCCGGATTCGGAGCCGGATTCGGAGCCGGATTCGGAGCCGGATTCGGAGCCGGATTCGGAGCCGGATTCGAAGCTGGATTCGAAGCCGGATTCGAAGCCGGATTCGAAGCCGGATTCTGAGCCGGATTCTGAGCCGGATTCGAAGCTGGATTCGGAGCCGGATTCGAAGCCGGATTCGGAGCTGATTTTTTAAGCCGGATTCGGAGCCGGATTCAAGTCAAGGAAAAAAATAAATAGAGTTGTCCGCCTCGCGCTAAGTAATAAATATTCTATTCAAATTTTCTTTAGAGTTGGAGCCGGATTCGAAGCTGGATTCGGAGCCGGATTCGAAGCCGGATTTGGAGCTGGATTCGGAGCCGGATTTGAAGCCGGATTCGGAGCCGGATTCGGAGCTGGATTCGGAGCCGGATTCGGAGCCGGATTCCGAGCCGGATTCGGAGCCGGATTCGGAGCCGGATTCGAAGCCGGATTCGGAGCCGGATTCGAAGCCGGATTCGGAGCCGGATTCGGAGCCGGATTCGGAGCCGGATTCGGAGCCGGATTCGGAGTCGGATTCGAAGTCGGATTAGGAGACAGATTTGGAGTCGGATTCGGAGTCGGATTAGGGACCGGATTTGGAGTCGGATTAGGAGCCGGATTTGGAGACGGATTCAGAGCCAGATTCAGAGCCAGATGCGGAGTCGAATTCAGAGTCGGATTCGGAGCCGGATTCGGAGTTGGATTTGGAGCTGGATTCGAAGCCGGATTCGGAGTTGGATTTGGAGCTGGATTCGAAGCCGGATTCGGAGCCGGATTTGGAGCCGGTTTCGTAGCCAGATTCGGAGCCGGATTCTGAGCCGCATTCGGAGCCGGATTCGAAGCCGGATTCGGAGCCGGATTCGGAGACGGATTCGGAGCCGGATTCTGAGCCGGATTCGGAGCCGGATTCGGAGCTGGATTCGGAGCCGGATTCAGAGCCGGATTCAGAGCCGGATTCAGAACCGGATTCGGAGCCGGATTCTGAGCCGGATTTGTAGACGGATTCAGAGCCAGATTCGGAGCCAGATGCGGAGTCGAATTCGGAGTCGGATTCGGAGCCGGATTCGAAGTTGGATTTGGAGCTGGATTCGAAGCCGGATTCGGAGCCGGATTCGGAGCCGGATTCGGAGCCACTTTCGGAGCCGCTTTCGGAGCTGGATTCGGAGCCGGATTTGGAGCCGGATTTGGAGCCGGATTTGGAGCCGAATTCGGAGCCGGATTCAGAGCCGGATTAAGAGCCGAATTCGAAGCCGGATTTGGAGCCGAATTCGGACTCAGATGTGGAGCCGGAGTCAGAGTCAGTTCATTTATTTTCTGGATTCTGGAAATTTTCGGATGGTTTTTTTTTTATTTTTCTTTGCAACTAAGGGGCTGTTCATAAACTACGTAGACAGTTTTTTGGGATTATAGACCCCCCCCCTCCCCTGCGTAGACAATTGTCCATACAAAAAAAATTAAATTTGTATGGGCCGTGGATAGTTGCCAACCCCCCCCCCCCCCCCCCTAAACTGTCTACGTAGTTTATGGACAGCCCCTAAGCAGTTCCATGCCAAAAGACGCATGGAAAAACTCGACCTTCTCCAATTTTCAAACGTGACAAAATTATGGAAGGCAAATTCACGTTTATTATGCCATTCTAAAATTCTACCATTTCGGATCTTGTAAAATTTTATAAACGGCGCCTTTGAAAAATGGTAAAATGGAAACAATACTTTTGATTTAAATAACGAACAGAAAATCAATGTTTTGCTGGTAAAAATATTTAAAAAAAAATCTAAATATTCCATATTTTTTTGGGGATTTTATTTTTAAATGCTCATTAAAAATGTAAACATTTAGAGTGTTTACAATTATGAGCACTGAAAATTGTCAAAAACCGTAGAACAAGGACTTTTGGAAAAATATTTTAAATTTTGTTAAAAGGTGTAATTTATACTCAGAAAACAATGTGTGGGATATTTTAAATATTTTGCTGTTAAAAAAAATCACAAAAAAACATATTAACCAAAAGTTTTTCTAGTTTTCAAGTGCCTACAGTTTTGAACATTCTAAATGATTGCATGTTTTAAAAGATTTTTTAATGAAAACAATTTTTCTCAAATTGGGATAAGACATTTTGAAATATTTGGCATCTCTATTTTTATTTAAAAAATTTAAAATATATTAAGTTAATTTTTCCCAGAAAGGCATTTTTTTCTCTATAACTTTATCTCAGATTCCATTTCGATCAGAAATGTGAAGTGGCACTTCAATGCTACCATTTGTTTTTTTTTTTGCAAGTTTCATGCCACCATTTTTTTTTTCAAATTTCATGAATGTCATTTTGTAAATTTTTCAAGATTCAAATTTAAGCAAAATGTGAATCATTGCTAACAACAAACAATTACGATGAGTTTCATATAAATCCACCTTCTTCTTATTCGCACTGATTTTGTCCACAAACTGAGCAAATTGCATGACTTAAGAGTTTGGTCATTGTTTCCAGCAGGGCTGGAAAGCACCCCTCAGAGCGTTAGCAAAGCAACTTCGTGCATGCATCTCACAACACTCGACAAAGAGTGTGTGGTTCTCTCATTTACTTCGTACACTCTTTTCGACCTAATCTGTGAGAAAGCGATCCACACCAAGAGCGGTACACTATGTACAACAAGCGCTAATGTCTTCTTTTAATGCTTTACAGATTTTGCTTACCACGACTGCATGCATAGGAGATGAAGAAGGGCACAACGAAGAAGAATTTTGTCTTTTTGCTGGGTTTCCCATTTGCAACCCTACACTGAGTGGTGCTCTTTGCGTCGGAGCCGTCGGAGCGATGGCTAAACATTGAGCTTTCGTTATTTCTGGGTGTTTGTCTGTCTTCGCTGCTTTACACTTGTGCAGGGTGAAAGACAAGCAAACTGTGTGTTTGCTTGATTCTCACTTTGTTTATTTCAGAAAATCAGTACATTGCGCGCATTGAGTGATAAGATGGCAGCCCTGGTTTTCAGGATTCTTTTTCAAATTGTAGTGATGCCTCGTAGCTTCGACTAGCTCGACTGTCTGGTAGCAAGTGATGGCGGAAGTGATTTGGCAGAGGTGGTGTACAGATGTAGATTTCCGTTACTCTTCCTTTCCCTCTGTAACTGATGGTGGAAGTGAAATGGCAGACCCTTTTTTGGACAAACATTTGCTCTGCTCATACTCTTCCTTTATTCTGAAGTTGTCACCGAGCTCCGATCAGATCGATCGTCTTGGCTGATACGCTATGCCAGACAAATTTTCGCATGAGCTAGAAAGTGATATCCATGCTTCCGTTCGCTCTTCTGATAAGTTAGAGAAATGTACCTATTTTGTTTGTTAAAATTCTTAATAGTTTAACTGTTTTCACTATTTTTACTATGCACCAAAAAATCACTGGATAAATTTTCCAACGAATGACATATTTCTCATAAATGGTATTGAGATATATGCATTTGGACACTTCCACATTTTCGTTACATTCCTTATTTTCAATTTCGTAATGTAAAGTAAAAGAAAGACGTAGGTGAAATGGCTCTAATGTTGGCCATTGGATCTAAGATTGGGCCCATCTAAAAATCTGCTATTTATCAATTTTATCTAGATGAACGCGTCATTGGGACGGTATTAATGGATATTTTTAGGCGCTATTGAAAATTTAGTGGATTGCTGATGTATGGGCCCAAATTAGGGGCCGACATTTCATCCATTTCCCCCTAGTTATACAAAATATTTGTGTGAATTAATAAACGTTGTATTTCGAGATTAAGTATACCAATGTGTAGGTACTGCATGATATTTTTATGTTGCAAATATAATGACAGCCAAATGGGTGAAAATTGTCCAATATTACATAATCACTCATCAGAAGTTTGTCATTAAAATTATTTTGAAATTTTGTAGAAGTATGCAACAATTTTTTTCCAAAAGCCTTGAAAATTTATTAGAATTTGATTGGTAAACAAAAGAGATACAACGGTTCTAGTGATGGTACAATTTAGCTAGTTCAAGTATTCTGACTCGTACCGACTGTATTCATTATGTTACAAAGTACACGTATTATAAAAAAAATATTTAAAAAAATGAAAAGTTCAAACCAGTGTTGCTCAATGGTTTGAATTGCATAGACACAAGAGTTTCATCAATTCTTGAATTAAATTATTAGAATTCATTTTAAAATTAAAATTCAATTTAAATGCATCCAGCCACGTACAGCTCTGGCACGATGATTCATAAAGCAATAAGCATTCGCCAAAGTCGATCTTTCCGTGCAGAATACCATGATTCGCTTATTGATTTCTCTGAATCAAGTGGATATAGACACGGTCGGACAGCGGAAGTATACTGCACGTTCCGATCCGTTAGGTTTCGTTATTCATTTTCTTTATATTCACTGATCCTTGCTAGAAGCAGCACGGAGGGTGAATCATGTGTCATTCAACACTTAACTTGACCGGTGTACCACACAGAGATGGCTGCGGTGAGCAGTGGCGATACATTGGAGCTGATGAGGATAAAAGAATGAACGGGAAATATTTGGAGCGACGACGACGACGGTGACGACCGACGCTCCTCCAGCGCTGAGTGTTTGCCCCGTCCGTGTGCCATCTCATCCATCGTGGGTGGGTGTTATTGTCGTAGGCGAGCTGCAGCAGAGACAAAGAGAAACCTTGCTCACCTATCTGCAGTCAACCAACATGCGCCATCTTCGCCATTCCCTCGCCGAGCTCCACCGACATCGCTCTAATTGACCTTCATTTTTACTGTGAAGAAATTTATAGTGTCGGGCGTTCCATTGTCCGGGATGGCTCCGTGATGGGCAAGGGGACACAATATGCAAGTGGATCGATAGCTGTGCAGAAGGAAAGGGAGGGCTGGAAATGTAATAAAGCGCTAACCGCATACCATGTACCGCAGTGACCGTAACCAGCAACAGCCCCATAAACCAGACCCAGGTCCAGGACTGAATGTATTCCATGTATGTGTGTGAGTGTGAGTGTGTGGTTTGTCAAACTACAACCAGCATCATCATCAACTAGCAAAGTGACATGGTGTCAGAGAAGATAACATTTTATCAAATTGATTGTAGAATCTTGTCGGAATTTTAGGCACCATTATCGTTAGCCTTTTGACACTGGGCTTGGGTTCGATTCGGATGGAATAGTTTAGCTTTTGAGAGTGAATTACATGGATTGGTGGCAATATAATGTATTTGTGGGACTGAATTATATAATTGAGACTTAAATGTTCCATTTTGCTAATGCAATTTGCCCGTAATGCTGATATGTGAAGCAAGTTTTCTGTTACAGCAGCAATGGATTGCATCATTCGAGCAGTTTGAAAATAAATTTCTTAGGGGAAATGGATGTAATGTCGGCCTAAATGCCTCTTATTTGGGCCCATACATAAATTCAGCAATCGACTAATTTTTCAATAGTGACCAAAAATATCCATCAGTACCGTCCAAATGACGCGTTCATCTAGGTAAAATTGATAAATAGTAGATTTTTAGCGATGGGCCCAATCTTAGATTCACACAGTTCGAAAAAGTAGTGTAAATTTCTGTTCAATATGATGCACATAAATGGAGCGTCACATATCATATAAGTCTACATTATATATCGTGTAAAGTTCTGAGAAATTTCATGTAATGTAGCAATTATTGTATACAAAAGCCCATTGTTGTAAACAACATTGTTTACAAGTTGCTCGGTTGCGTGAAATAAAATACAAGTTTACGTGAATGGACGTTTACATCACTATTAAAATTCAGAATTTTTATCTGTGCATAGACCAACATTAGAGCCATTTCTCCTAGCACTTGAATTTCGCCGTGAAATAATGTTCCGAAAAAAAGTGTCCTATTTATGCTTGATTTGAACAATCAGGAATTGTTGTTTATTTTTTTTTTAAATCACTGGTAGAAGGTCTTCCTAAAACTGATCGTCAATATGAATAATCTCTCTACAAGTTCACCCAACAGGGACATTTAAGATTCTATTACAGATTTGCATGAAAAGTATGTTGAATTCTCAATGTTTTGCTTCATGAACAGATTCTGTAATGTGGTCGCCGGAAGGTTTTTATTATAATTTTGAAATTCTTATATTAGCTTATTTTTCGAATAAAGTTTGTTTCCCCAAATGTATTGCGTCTAGAAATTCATCTCGTGAAGGTTTAATACAAAAATATGCATTCTGGAAAAAATTGGCTTGTACGCGCTCTATTGCAAGCAGAGATGTCAGATTTTTTTTTCAGAAGTTTGCGAAAAATGGCTGTGAATTTCAGAAATGTCTGTAATTGGGCTGCTTAAAATTAGCAGAAGTTTTAAGTGTGACGTGGGGAGGGAGTAATGAAATATATGTGAATTTGGAAATGTCTGTAAAAGTCATGTTCGAGCAAAACAGGCCTGCTTTAAACGAATTGAACCTCATTGGAGTTGGGAATGCATCCATTTACGCCGTATACGTTAAAATAAATAAATTAAAAGATAAATTACGATTGTACGACAAATGAGGTTGACTCAGAGTCAGTGATGGAATTCTCACCAAAATATCATTTTCGCTTGCGATACGTTTTCTCTTGGGAACTTTCCCTCACTGTCACTAGTTTCACACTCCAATATTTCCTGAGCGAACTTTCTGGGATGAGAGAATGAGATATCGCGAACTTTTTTAACTCGAATCACCAACGTGAGGATACGAAAAATATCACATCATTTTTTCTCTCTATCTCTTTACACCACATTCGTTCTTGAAAATTGCACTGCACATTTCACAAGGGAAAGATTATAGACAGAAAGCTATCCCGAGTAAATCAATACAATCTCTAAAGACTGATAAGTCTGGTACCTGGCTATCTACTGGCGCCTGTTGTTTAAAGTAGCCGTTATCAGGATGATGTGAACAGTTTTGTGCAACTGATTGATTGGTGCATTGGTTTCTGGCAAAAAAATGAATGAATCAGCACAAGTGTCAACGCGACATTAACGAGGAACGGGGAGGGTAGTGTAAGATTTTGTGACTAGCAATTTTTATATTAAAACCGTTCCTCAGGATAGGGGGTTGCGGAAGGAGGAGCGCCTAATGTATCCTAATTTTCACGAAATACAATTAATGCATGGCTCCTATCATCACTAGTGTTCGTAATATCGTTCCTGTAAGCTCTTATGCAATAATTATATGCAGGGGGATGGTTGGGAATATAGGTGGTGGTGAACTTTTTCACTGTGCTATTAGTAATTAGTGCTGTAAATTCTCAAAATCATTTGAACATTTTTGATGAAAATGAGAAAAGTAGCTATTCGCTATCAAAGGGGACCTCCTCCGAATGGGTGATATCAGTTGCTTAGTCATTTGCATGGATCATTCTCATTTGAGAAACGCTATATATCATTCGATTGAGTGTAACCTACACACAAACGGAGCTCTGGTCGACATTCCGGCGAAAAAGCTAAGCCAACCCGACACCAACCTGACTTCTATCAAACCCCAACCCGATGTTGACCCGACATTGACCCGACATAAACCCAAAATTGACCCGACATTAACACGACATTGGGTCGACATCGACCTTAAATTAGCCTTAAATTGATCCGACATCGGGTCGACTTGTCTGTTCGGGACCATTTTCCTGGATTTCTTCCATACTCCACTGTCTTATATCAAATGATACTGAGTGACTCAATTGACAGTGACAATGAGCTTCGAATGAGAAAGGGGCTCTACAAATTATGGTCATGTGAGAATTCGTTTACACAGAATTGATTGAATGGTTGTAGTGGTTCATCTTCAATCGAATGATATGAAAATTTACAGCACTGGCTATTACTGTCCTCTCCCATGACTGGGAATCCTGTAAAACAATGTAAAACTAGAAAGGGTCTAGACCCTCCCTATGTAAAACCATAAGGTATGCGGGACTGCTGCACTGCTGAACTTCAAAACGCTTTATTTGCTGACCAAGGATCTGACAAAAACATCTTTTTAGTGTGCAATTTAGGATGATAAAAAATTTAAACAGGTTATTCAATGTCCATTAAAACTGTAAAAAATATAGGCAGAAAAAAAAGAAAACAAAAAATTATTACCAGTTGGCTGGAAATGAACACAAAATTAATCAAAGTACCATGTACCTTGAGTTTTTGATATAGTGACAGATTGAGAACGATCTAAATTTTCCGTCCACAAGTATTGCAAGACTTGAAATTAACAGACAATCTCAAAATACTTTCAACTTGCGAAGTGATAGATTCCCAAGTGAATACACCTGCTGAATAAAAATGATCAAGTAAACTATTTTTTTAGAATCGATGTTTAATAGATTTTTTTTGCAGTTTGAGATCCATGAAAAAAGGTACAGTTTTAAGAGATGAACCAGCCCAAGGCTGAAAATCTCTCTAATAAAGCAAAAAAAAAAAAAAAAAAAGGTACAGTAGCTTTATGGCAACAGTGACCAGCAAATTTAATATTTTCATTCAAGGTTGTGTGGAAATTCAAGCTACCGGGCGAGCTACTGGGTTACATTGCTGTCCTTTACCTAATGCAGTCGAGTGATCAAATCAGAAAGTTAGCAGATTAGAAATCAATTAATAACTAATTTCCTCAACGTTAAATTAAAAAGTGGTCTTTAGAAAAAAAAATGTAGCTGAGAAAATTTCCTATGAGTACACAAGGCAAATTTATTGGTAGATCATTATGGCGAAATTTAAAGACGAGGTGAACAAAATAATCACTTTTCCCATAGTAATACCTTTATAAATTTTAGATGGCCATTGCAGAATGAGATCACAACCCAATAAGCTCAAATTTTGGGAGAATTATTTGGACCTGATTAAAAATCGATTGAAATTAGTGAAGCAAAGCCGATATTTTGAACCACCCTAATAAGCATGTTATCAATGCAGTAAGACTAATCAACAGAATGCTTGCTAGCTAACACTTAACATTTCTAAGCGCCAATCTCAGTGGTCTAACTGTACTTCGCACTAATAGCATAGTTCTTCTTGTCGAAGAGTACAGCCACAAATGATGATTTGGTCATCAAAGATTAAACTCTTGGTGAATAGTTACAAGTATCTACTATTAGCTGGTTGCATTGAGAACTAAAACAATAAATAAATCCGGAAAACTTTGAGATTAGGGCGTAATTTCTTTTGTAAACACACACTTAATTCGCCGATTTCTCGTGAATTAAAGTTCAATCTAAAAAACTAACAACACAGACAGGTAGAGGAATGATTCATTTGGTATAGTATAGTTCGCTAGATTGTGCTTTGATTCGTGAGAAATCGCTGAATGACGTGTTTGTTTACAAAAGCAATTACGCCCAAATCTCAAAGTTCTCTGGAAATGGTATTTAATGTGAAGGATGCGAAAAATATCGGAGAACGAGAAGAAAACAAACAGACACTCTCGCGTGATCATCGCTGTCGTGACCGGACCGAGGTTTCCAGCCTCGGTCACGGCTACACGAATCTCGGCTGCTAAGCTTCCACTGCTACTGCTGCTATTCCTGTTGCTATTCCTGTTACTGTTCCTGCTGCTGCTGCTGCTGTTCCTGTTGCTGCTGCTGTTCTTGCTGCTGCTGCTGCTCGTCCGTCGCCTTCAACGTTCGTCACAAGAATGCCTTCTGCGAGCTTAGTTAGCCCATATTTATACCAAAAGAATGTTCCCTATTTTACACAGCACTGCTAGCTGTCTCTGGATTTGCCCTCACAAAGCAATGATAGTTAGATTTTATTCACATTCACGCTAATTTGGGTTTACTCAAATTACGCGTTTCATTAATGACTTAATTTTCATTCATTTTTTTTTAATCATTATTATTTTACACCAACTCTATACACCACATTCTTCCCCTCTTCTACTCTTATGAACACAAATGCAAACTTAGTTAGTTTTTATTTATTACTTTTTTTTGCATACACAACCAAACTGTACAATTTTTTTATTTTTTTTTTTTTGCAATAGAATTCAACATACCCACATTAATTTCATCGCTGACTTCTGACAGCTTCGTAATTTTCCATCTATATGTATCACCTTTAAAATTTCTGCCTATTTCACTATGATCGTTTACTTCAGCGGTATCAATGTCCTCACTATCTATTTTTAAAATGCCATAAATTATATCATGAAATTTAACTTCAGCATAGATGTCAAGTTCAACATCACCGTGTACATCAACATTACCGTTCACTTCAAGTTTGGAAGGAGCTTAAATATAATTATTATTTTCATAACCTGTAAGCCCGACTGTATTTTTTTTATCGTTCATTACCTGTAAGCCCAACTTTATCGTCAACATCACTCTTACTATGAATTTCAAAAAAATACACAAATTTAATCATGAATATCAGCATTAACAAAGCTAAAAGCTACGTCATTATTTACCATCAGTTTCTCATTATCTTAAATTTCACAATTTCTGTCACCTTGAACATTAAAATCATAAATCTGAATATTGACCTCAACTTCAGCTGTGCCAGCAACATAAAATATTACTCTCATTAACATAATCAATATCATCATTATAAATATTGAACATTTCAACAGCAACATTTCAATTTCAATAATCCAGTTAATAATCAATTTGAAAATTACCATCAACTTCAGCAATGTCATCAACATACATTAATATTTGTTTCATTATCAATCTCAATCGTTAACATCTACATCATTCAATACAAACGTCAATATTTAATTTATCTTAAACTTCAATGCCATCCTCACTTCACCTTTTTTCAGCAATTTCAACTTAAACATCAACTTGGCTTCTACAATCATCTTCAAAATTGCTTTCAATTACAACATTTTGAATATTGCTGTAAATTACAATGCTGTAGTCAATCACTATTACCATCAGTTCAATATTCCTAATAACTTCCATGTATGGCAACTGCGTCATACACTTAGTTATTTCAATCTATTTATTCATTTATTTATTTATTTATCGTCAATCAAGAGTAGACCATTTTGATACAATCAACACCTACACTTGATTCTATATTACCATAAACCTTAACATCATGAACAATAAAGCCAAAAACCTCAATAATTTAATAAACTCTAGCATTGATATCAATCTCATCAACCTAAATAAACATCAACAGCATTATTAATTCAATGCTTAACTCAAACAATGATGTCAGCTTCAACATTGCCATCTCAACCCACATCATTCTCGTAAACTTTATCAACTTTAGCAAACAACCGTCCACTTCAAGTCTGGAATGAGCTAAAATATAATTTTTATCCTCAAACATTACCTGTAAGCCAAACTTTTTCGTCACAACACTATGAATGTAACATTAAATACATTAACTTAATCAAGAATATCAACTTTAACAAAGTCGAAAACTACATCATTATTTACTATCAGCTTCACATCAACCCTAGAATCATCTTAAACTTTACCATTGCTGTCACCTGCAATATTAAAATCAACTTCCATCTCCCAGAACCTGGTTCTACGCTCGAAGTCAACTTATCTTTTAAATACAGATATCCAACCAACCAACTAACTAACGAAGTCTCCAACACCCGTCTAAAACTTTAGAGGATTTCACTTGATTGCTCTCAAACATCTTCTTCAAAACAACCTCCCTTCGCAGAGATCTTATCACAACAATCTTTCCTAAACTAATTTGAAATTCTTCCTGGGAGTACCTCAAAAATTTCTTTATAACAAATAAGAAATTCTCTGAAATTCTTGAACTACTTTCTCCAAGAATTAGCTTTTATTGTTTTATTCTCATGAATTATCCTTAGACTTCCCATGCAATTTATATCAGAATTGTCTTGCAATTCACTCAGAATTATCCTGAAGTTCTCCTTTCGAAAACTCAAACTATCCAGAAACTCTACCGTCTACCTACTCTAAAGTATACCGTGGAGTTATCTCTAAAATTCATTTTAAAATTTACTCAACATAACTTGGGAAAAATAAATCTAAAATCTCTTAGCAGTGTTTCAAAATGACTGTATCCTGAATATCTAGTCCAGTGTTTTTTTATGGTCCAAAATCATATTTTTTTTAAACAATATAAACATCAATTTATAATTAACGTTTTTGCTTGTTTCTTCTCTGCCACTCCATCGCTGGCTGGGTCAGGGAACCACCAGATATTCTCTCCTACACCATCCCTCTGACGGGGAACCTCTTTCATCTCCCGGCCTACTCCACTTTCCGTTATGGAGCCCACCGGGAACATTCCATTTTTTTTCGTCCTCCGGCCATTCTGCCAGCGTACCGGAGACACTCCTCCTCCATAGTCACTCCGACGAGGAGCCTCCCTTTGTTCTATCTCCCAGGCAGTCCACTGCCCCATCAGGGGACACTACCTTTTTTTTTTCGTCTTACCGCCTACTCCGCTGGCCATTTTGCCAGGGAGCCTACCAAAGAAATTTCTCTTCTGCCGTTCTTCTGACGGTGAACTTTTTTTTTTTTTTTCTTTTGTATCCCGGCCTACTCCACTGCCCTTCCGTCAGGGAGCCTACCGGGGATATGTTTGTTTTGTCTTCCGGCCTACTCCACTGGCCATTCTGCCAGGGAGCCTACCGGAGATATTTTCTAATTGCCCGTCCAGGGTATTCTATACGTCATGTATTTTTTTTTTTGTCTTATTCTCAGCCTACTCCGCCAAGGAGCCTACTGCAAAAAATTATTACTACTCCGCCCTTCCGTCGGAGAGTAATATTTTTTCATTACACTATACTTACATTGACACTGATCTACCGGCTGCGCCATTGTCGTGACCGGACCGAGGTTTCCAGCCTCGGTCACGGCTACACGAATCTCGGCTGCTAAGCTTCCACTGCTACTGCTGCTATTCCTGTTGCTATTCCTGTTACTGTTCCTGCTGCTGCTGTTCTTGCTGCTGCTGCTGCTCGTCCGTCGCCTTCAACGTTCGTCACAAGAATGCCTTCTGCGAGCTTAGTTAGCCCATATTTATACCAAAAGAATGTTCCCTATTTTACACAGCACTGCTAGCTGTCTCTGGATTTGCCCTCACAAAGCAATGATAGTTAGATTTTATTCACATTCACGCTAATTTGGGTTTACTCAAATTACGCGTTTCATTAATGACTTAATTTTCATTCATTTTTTTTTAATCATTATTATTTTACACCAACTCTATACACCACAATCGCCTACCTTTACTCGCTGGAAAAAAAAGAACAAAGCTGAGGGGATATTTGGTTGGTTCGAATCACGAGTACGTGTGAAATGATGTGAGATGGAGAGACGACAGATCTTTCGCGATACGAAATGAAAATTTCTCTCGCTCTACGCTTTCATGAACTTTTTATCATCTCTCGTTCGCGAACTTTTTGTGAGAAGTTCCTTTGGGATTTATCTCTGCAATGAGCTGTGATAGAACTTTTTTTGAAAATGATTTTTCCAACACTGCTCAGAGTAAAGATTAGTTCAGTCATATTCTTGAAAACTTAGTTTACTCACTTAGTTAACAGACTGAATAAAACTTCCCGAGCTTTTCCAGGAATTTGTTTTCTAATATAAGCAACATCTCGATGTATCAAATTTGTATGCTTCTTAAATGAGTTAATTTTTCGTCGATTTTTGTCATATTCGAAAAGATTTATGAGGCTTGGAAAATTTTACTCAGTCTTCAAGTAAACTACGTTTTCTATAGTTTGATTAATTTAAACTTAAATTTGAGTCAATCTTATATGCCTTTTGCACGCCAGCAGCGGGGAATCGAGCACATCTTAGTGAGAGAGGCAAACTCCACCACCACCACCAAAATATGGAGAAATCGACAATCAAAAGAGCAATTTATAAGCTTATTAATTCGATTCTAAGCACTTCGTGCTCAAAAAGTGTTGATGAACCAGGATCAGGGTTGCTGAAACGGTTCAGATAGGAATATATAAATAAATATCATCGAGAAATGGAAAGTACTTCACAACGAATTCAAGTTCGATGAATTGGCGCTAAACACTAACACTGTAGTAACGATTTTACAAATACAGTTTATAATAAGATATATCAATCAACATATACATTACATTTCGCAAAATATTTACACACCTGATAGAGAAAAACTTGGCTAAATATAATACAATTTGTTGATACCAACTTTTTTACCTTTCTCGTACACCAAAATGTACCGAAAGGCTATGATATCACTTGAAAAACACAATTTCGTCCCAAGACCCGGAGAGACGAATGGTTTATAGCAATAGACTGATCTCAACGGGATCCTTTGAAAAAGTTTGTTATGGTGTTTCCTCTCGGATTCCCTTTGATTTTTCTCGATTTTTTTCCACCATTTTACGACTCTTATACAGGTACAAAATGGCGAAAATGGCTGCTTCGTTCAGCACTAAAACTGCATCCGTGTTCGAATAAAAAGATGAAATAGGATGGAAACACACTGTCCGTTTCATTCAAGCGGGACGAAAATTATCGGCTTTACATTTCATTTGACGGATTTCTATAAAATTTGCTTCAAAATTTCCATTATTGAATATAAATTCGAGTCGTTATGAATAATAACAAGCACCTGCCGATATAATCGGATTTCATACACTATTCATCGACAATTTTGGATGTGGTAGCATTATCGAGCATTATGCTGATGTTGTTTTAAGTGTGTTTTGTGATGTGATCTGTCACTTTCATGGGCACCTGCTTTTGTGATTATTACATGTTCAAACTCTTGAATCAACGATATTTGCCCGGAGATTTGACAACAGAATTGATGGCCAAACGTGACCAAAGCCAAGACCAAACGATAGGTGCCATCATGCTGACCTTCACCGGATGCCTTAGATTGGGGAAGTCTGTTGAGGTAGTGCTGGAAATCAGTAATGACCTTGGAAATATCCGAGAATTCCCATTCGTGTCATATGCGTTTCCGCACTTCCTATAATGTGTGTAATGCGCTATACTATCCCCTCAAAATTTCAAGTGCACAGCTACCATAAAACATATAACAATGAAACTGGAACTTCACATTTGATGCAGCAAACCAGGAGCTCCAATTTTTTGAGTGATGTCACAACTGTGTCCGAAGTTTGTGCTCTAGAACACTTGAAGCGATGGGGCACCTCAGCCATCATCAGGAAATTTGTGGACTCTTCAAGGAATCACCATAATTGATTTTTGAACAGATTTATCAACCAACCATACTAAAGGATCAGCTAAATTGTAATGACCTTATCTACGCAAGTCAATCCCACCATCGAATAGGAGAGTCCTAGCCGACGGTGTTGTTAATTTGGCAAGGCGAGAAAAGAGCATTACAAGATTTGATTACAAAAACTGATCCGCTGAGTTGAGATATCACGACGTTCTTTTCTAATAAACAAACGGCTGTCATCGTTACCTGTCATGATACTTATAGAGATGTCAATGGATGGCAATCGATGTCCATCGGTGATTGGCACTAGATTGCGGAACAGAGACCGACGTTAAATAAAGGAAAAGAAGAAGAAGATGTGACCCTATAAATTCATAAATCAAACTTAATTTGAATAAATTTGGGACTTTCACTTTTTCAGAGACAGTGACTATAGACAGTCAAGTTATAGACCTTCCAACGTGAGTTGACGTATCCAAACAAACCGTCAAATAGTATGGAAAATGTTCGTTTTGGATACAACATGGCAGCACATTGACAGGTCTACAACTATGACCGTCTATAACAGTGACAGTTCGTTCATCTGGTGGATTTGAAAACGCGCGAAATTATAATGCGTGTGGCAAAATGCATCGCACGTGTAATTTATTAATGTAAGGTGATACTCTAAGGAAACCTTAGCGTGAAGCTTCAAAGGCACAAATGTCAGCTTCTACAAAACATACAAATTTGAAATTGCTACTCTCTGTTTGTAGTAGCACAGCAAAGTTTCACGCTAAGGCTTTCTTAGAGTATCACCTTAGATGTAAAACATTGTAACCAAATAATTTTGAAATTTTCCCTTGATTATAAAAGTCTGTAAATATCTGTGAAAAAACTAAAAAGTCTGTAAATGTCTGTAACGAAAAAAAAAAATGTCCGTGAAAAAAATAAAAGTCTGTAAATCTGGCATCTCTGATTGCAAGAGCTGCCATTACATTTGTTGCATGTCACATATGCAGAGGATGTAATAGATTCATCTTTACATTGGAGGTAAGAGAAATTAGTATTGCGTGTATTCTTCTCAGTCTGCTGCTGCCAGAATCATGCCAACTGCCAGAAACGCTGAATCATCTCATCGACCGTGTAGAACTGATAGCTTCGTGGATCTTGGTTGGTCATGGTTTTCCAGCGTACATTCTCCTGGAACGATCCAACCGAATGCTGTGTCCTTGGAGCAGAAGAAGATCAATACCGAGAAATATTCGAAAACGGAAAAAAGTGTGTGGTGCCTACACTAAGGCATTTTATAAGAACTACTTATGAATTTTAGCCACAAGTAATCCGTAAGAATTTCATTGATTTGACTTATGAAAAATACTGTTGACAAAACAAATTGTAAAACGGACCAGACAGGAACCGAACCATGGACGTTGAGATTGCGTGTGTTGACCACTAATTTTTCAGTGCTTGGGAAAATGAAATGGTTAAAGTCATATAAGAACTACCTCATTTTAGACGAAAATCATTCATAAGCCACGCTTATGAAATTCGTATGTGTCTTCCATAAGTTGATAATTATGAAATTCTTAAGTTTATTTGCCTCAGTGTGCGAAATCGATCATGGACGATCGTCGATTGAGAACTGGGGCAGCGTACTGGCAATCGACGACAGTATGAGCAGAGCACTCTTGAGGGAGCAGTGGTTATTGTGACTTATAACGTACAAGGTTGCAAATACTCATTTCAGCTAAAATAATGTTTTTCGGAATAATAAAACCAAAAGAAGGTATGATGACATGTTTTACTTGTAACTTACAAGAAGAGGTTACAAAGAATGCGTTTGAAACATAAAACCTGTAAATTTTAATTCTATGAGTCACAATCAGTGATTTTCTGATCGCTGAGTGAGTGAGTGAGTGAGTGAAAAATCGCTGATTGTACCTCTCATGAAGTGAAATAGACAGGTTTAATATGTCAAACACATTCTCTGCAACCTCTTCTTGTATGTTACCAATTCAAAATATAATCAATAGCATCTAATTATTTCATAATTAAAAAAAACGTTGTTTTAGCTGAAATGAGTATTTGTAACCTTGATAATTTATCGTAAAACAGGAGTACGTTGGAATCAACAGTGTCACCTTGAAGATAGTTTTCCCAATCTACCGACGACTGACGAGACCTCTAAATCTAGAGAAACCAAATCGCAGTACTGAAAACCTAAAGCCAAGACTACGAATTGGGAATCAACTTTTTTTTTATCTAGTTCGTTTATTTGGAAGGCTCAATCGCGTTAGCTTTACGGAGCCGATAATTCATTGTTCACTGTGTGTAACAAAATTCACTTAATTCTATGTCTAGTAGGAGTTGGGCCGATTACTCGCGGCTTACTCGAGGTTAGAAGGGTACATTTTCGAAGGATAGGATCAGGGGAGGAGCTTGGGGTAGGGTTTCGTTGTCTCATCAGAGCGTTGTCGCCAGTATGAACGGTAGTACTGTTCTAGCTTCGTCCGGAGTTCGACCGGCTATGGTGGCTGACCAGTGGGCGACGATGAGACTCATCGAGACGGGGGGACAAGACAAACAAAAACTAATAAAGAGAGACAAAAGACAAAAGGAATTAAATTCTTATACTAGACATTTGAAGAAAAACATAAACGGACTGCATATAGCAGAGATCACGGGTTGCCAACACGTCTCTGATAGGAACATAGGGTTGTCTTCCTTGGGCCTCGAGGGTATTCAAAAGTCGCTCTCTGGCGGCGTCATTATCCGTACATTGCCAAACTGCGTGTTCGATGTCGTCGTAACCGTTTCCACACCGACAGATGTTGCTGTCCACGAGGTTTATGCTATTGAGATGAGCATCTAGCGAGTAGTGGTTGGACATAAGTCTACTCATCACGCGAATGAAGTCACGACTTAAGCCCAAGCCGTTAAACCACGCTCTCGAAGAAACATTAGGAATAATTGAATGTAACCACCGTCCAAGATTTCCAGTGTCCCAATCGGTTTGCCAACTCGAAAAGGTACTCTGACGCACTAAATGGTAAAATTCATCGTGTGAAATTTGCCTGTCATACAATTCGCCTTCCTGCGCGCCCACCTTTGCGAGAGATTCCGCCTTCTCATTGCCTGGGATTGAGCAATGTGAGGGGACCCATACAAAGGTAATCACATATGATCTTTCGACCAGCACACACATCTGCTCCCTTACCTTTGAAAGGAAATAAGATGAGTGCCTACCTTGTTTCATCGACCGAATAGCCTCAATCGAACTGAGACTATCCGTGAAGATGAAGTAATGGTCTGCGGGCATGTTGGAAATCATCCCCAATGCGAAGTTGATTGCTGCCAGCTCAGCAACAAAAACGGAACAAGGTTCCTGAAGTTTGCGGAAGGCGCTAGAGTTTTCATTGAAGACACCGAAGCCAGTGGATCCATTGAGACGGGACTCGTCTGTAAAATATCTTTTCATGCAATTGACTTGTTGGTACTTTTCAGTAAAAATACGCAGAATAATAATAGGTCGAAGTTGATCGGGAATCCCATGAGTTGCTTGTTTCATGGTCAGATCATATTCAATTGAGGAACTGCGATTGGTGAAGTGAGCACGGTCTGGAGTGTAACAAGGAAGACACATATCTGATGATATGTAGTGGTGGTAGATTCTCATAAATCGAGATTGTGTGTTCAGCCCATGAATTTCTTCAAAATTAGCAATTATAAGTGTGTTCGTCACTCCGCATTTGATTAGTATTCTGAGAGAGAGCTCCCAGAAACGGTTCTGGAGGGGTGTTACTCCTGCCAGAACCTCGAGACTCATGTTATGCGTTGAGTGCATACAGCCTAGAGCAATACGCAGACAACGATATTGAATTCGTTCCAATTTTATTAGGTGACTTTTTCTTGCTGGGAATCAACTTGATCGTGTATTGCCGCTATGGGTGTTTACAAGTATAACAAATGGTTTGTGATGAATATCGATGTGGAAGCGGAGATCGTATAATTTCAAAATCCTGCGGTGAATCCACGAACACCAAAATGAGCTGCCTATCATTGCAGTTTGCGATGGAGTTCATTTGTACCAGACCACAATTCGTCAAAGTTTCAATGCAGGTGAGGAGTTCAGCATTCGGTCGAAGATGGATACCAAAGGTCTTGTTGATCTCTGCTGTCCGAAGAAGTCGTCTCCACTTGATCCATGACCACACTTCGACAGCCTCGTAGTCTGCGAAGGGTAAACTGGTTGCCTTCCACTTGGTCGATCCACCTTACCGGCTGCGTGCCACTTCTTCTTGTTCCTGTTGGATCGCTTTCAAGAACCATTTTGACTGGATCGTTGTCCAACATTCTAACGACGTGTCCAGCCCACCGTATTCGCTCAATTTTTGCAATGTGGACGATAGATGGTTCTCCGTCATCCATCTGCACTCCACCGTAGATGGTATGCAACACCTTCAGTTCGAAAACACCAAGGGTGCTTTGGTCCTCCAAGAACATAGTCCAGGTCTCGTGGCCGTAAAGGACCACCGGTCTAATCAGCGTCTTGTAGATAGTCAACTTCGTGCGGTGGCGAATTTTATTGGACCGGAGCGTCCTCCGGAGTCCAAAGTAGGCACGATTCCCTCTCATAATGCGTCTTTGAATTTCTCTACTGGTATCACGAACTCATCGACCACCTCGATTTCATCATCGTCAATCTGAACTCAGGTGGGAGGCTAACATAACCCCTTCCTCTCGTGTATTTTATCTTCGATGCGTTGATGGCAACCCAGATAACCAGAATGCACGTTTATTCAAAGTTGTTTTCTTGATATACAAACATATATACAAACAATCAATTCGTATATAATGCAAAGAAATGGCTTATACGTACAAAAGTGGAGGCCATATACGTGCATATTTTAATTTAATTTTAAACGAGTTGATTTAACATCAAATACGATTTAATCTGTAATAACAAATTCATTTTGAAAAGTCTTACGATGTAATCCGATTTAATTTGTGATACAGTACGATGGAAAAATGAGTCATCGCATATTGGTCGGAAATTTGCATTCTATACGATTTAACTTAAACATAATGCGATGTATGCCATTCTTATATGCGATTTTGACTAAAACTGTAGCAATTTACGATACTGTCTGTACATTATTATACGACTTCTGGTTGTCTGGGAAGTCCAATTCGACTAGCTTCAGCCTTCATTCTGATGTACGTTTCCGACATCATCTCGAAGTTTTGTGCCATGATGTCAATGTCATCGGCGAAGCCAAGAAGCTGAATGGACTTCCTGAAGATCATGCCACTCGTGTCTATCCCAGCTCTTCTGATCACACCTTCTAACGCGATATTGAATAGCAGACACAAAAGTCCATCACCTTGTCGTCGCCCCCTTTGAGATTCAAAAGGTCTCAAGAATGTTCCCGATACTCGAACAACGCACATCACTCGATCCATCGTCGCCGTAACCAATCGCGTCAGTTTATCCGGAAATCCGTACTCGTGCATAATCTGCCATAGCTGATGTCGATCGATGCGGATTTGAAATCGATGAACAAATGATTTGTGGGCACGTTGTATTCGCGGCATTTCTGCAGCACCTGAGGAATCGCGAAAATTTGGGCCGTGGTAGCGTGGGCACCCATGAATCCCACCTGGTATTGCCCCATGAACTCTCTTGCAAATGGTGACAGGCGGCGGCATAGAATTTGGAAGAGTACTTTTTAGGCGGCGCTCAGCAGTGCAATCGCGCGGTAGTTGCAGCAATCCAACATGTCGCCTTTTTTGTAGATTGGGCATACGACACCTTCCATACACTCCTCCCAAATCTTGGCGATTACCCAGTGCTTCACCACCGTATTTTAATAGCTCACTTGGTAGTTGATCTACACCAGTTGCTATGTTGGTCTTCAGCCGACCGATCTCCTCCTCAACTTCTTGAAGATCAGGGGTTCATCTACTGCGCGTGCTCCAAGGTCTGTTGCCGTGCCACCTTCGTTTTCTGCTGCATCACCGTTGAAATGCTCGTCATAGTACTGCTTCCACCTCTCAGTCACTTCACACTCGTTCGTGTGAGAAGGTTACCATGCAAGTCCTTGCACATATCGGCTTGTGGCACGTAGCCTTTGCGCGAACTATTTAGCTTCTCGTAGAGCTTCCGTGTGTTGTTTACGCGGTACAGATTTTCCATCGCCTCGCGATCTCGGTCTTCCTGCTGACGCTTCATCCTTCGGAAAACCGAGTTTTGTCTGTTCCGCGCTTGTCTGTATCGCTCCAGCTGCAATCTCGTGCGGTGTTGCAGCATCCTCGCTCGTGCTGCTTTCTTCTCCTCTACTGACAGTTTGCATTCGCCGTCAAACCAGTTATTTCTTCGGTCCGGGATCGCAGTACCTAGTGCCGCTGCAGCAGTACTACCTATGGCGAAACGGATGTCCCTACAGCCATCTTCAAGAGTAGCTTCACCAAGCTGATCTTCCGTGGGTAGTGCAGCTGCCAGATGCTGCACGTAATCCTGGGAAACTCCGGCGTCCCGTAATTGCTCAATGATGGGCCGCGGCGTTCGACTTCGACGTGTGTTATGCACCGTCGAGAGTTCCTGCAACTGGGTAGTGGTCCGAATCTATGTTCGCACTGTGGTACGTCGGAGGAGAATTTCCCGTCGATTAGAACGTGATCGATTTGGTTTTCTGTGTGATGGTCAGGTAATGGTCCAGGTGGCTTTGTCCCTTGCGGGGGAAAGAATACTTCGGACTACCATACCCCGAGAGGCTGCAAAGTTCACGCATCGTTGGCCGTTGTCGGTCGATATGGCCTGCAGGCTGTTTGGCCCGATTGCCGGTCAGTACATTACCTCCAGTCCTACCTGAACGCCGATGACGATTTTGACGTCCCGTTGCGGACAGCCGTTGTACACCTGCTCCAGCTGCGCATAGAACGCTTCTTTCTCGTCGTCGGCTCTCCCTTCGTGTGGGCAGTGCACGTTGATATTGCTGTAGTTGAAATAAACGGCCCTTAATCCTCAACTTGCACATCCTCGCGTTGATCGGCTGCCTACCATTCACGCGTTAGCGCATCTTACCCAGCACTTCAAAGCCGTTTTCCAGCTCGTTGGTGTAGAATTGCAGAATTTAATTGCAAACGTAGGACAGGAAAATTAATTTCCTTCGACTTCGATCACGCTTTCGATCGAGTTAGTAAAAACTTTTTTTTTTTTTTTCTTTATTAGAGAGATTTTTAGCCTAAGGCTAGTTCATCTCTTTTAAAAATTACAAAAAAAGAATTGGGACCTCAAAAGGAGGATCCCAATCTTGGCAAGTGGGCATTTAGCTTAATTATATAAAATATTGTAAAACACTACCAAAAGGGCCAACGAATTCAAAAGCACAAACAGAAAACACTCAAATGTTGTAAAAAAGATTCGCCTCCTTCAGGAAGGCGATGAGGGCGTCTGCTGCCGGGGACTCGTCGCCAAGCAGACTTTGTATGCTGGTTCCCTCCAGACCGAAGGCAACCCGAAGGTCCTCGAGCTCCACACAGTTGATGAGGATGTGTTCTACGGAGGCTGGCACTCCGCAGGTTTCGCAGATTCTCCGGAACGGTGTACCTCCAAAATTATGGGAGGCCCTGCTATGCCCGGTGCGTAGCCTGGACACCACTTGCTGCTCCTTGAGGCTCGGTCGATCCTTCCAGGGATCGGTGGTCGCCTTGATTTTTCGTAGTTGGTGAGTTCGATTGTTCCTCCACTCGTTGTCCCACGCTCTCCGAACCGTCCGCTTGATCCATTTTTTGATGTCCTGGAACGGAACATTGTCAGAGAACCTGGGTCCGATGGGGCCTGAGCCGGCGAGGTGGTCGGCGATCACGTTCCCCTGGATGCCACAGTGCCCGGGTACCCACATGTATACGGTGTTGGGCGGCGCATGCGTTACCGTCCCTTGTATCCACGGATGCTTTGGTGCTTCATCGGTTAGGGCCATTATTGCGCTTTGTGAGTCGGTAACGATGAGGATCGGCCGATTGGCTGGAAGGGAGGTTGCGTGAAAGACGGCCGCTGCCTCAGCGGAAAACACCGAGCACTGGGCCGGAAGTGAATTGCTGACGACCAAACTATCTCCTGAAACCCCCATTCCCACTCCGCTGCTGGAGAGCGAGCCATCAGTGTACCTGATTTCGTGATCTTGATAGTGCGCCCCGAGAGTTTCGACGACTGTCCGGCGCAAAGCCAGTGTATTGTCTCCTGCCCTGAAGCGGTCCTTGATTCGGCTGTCGATTCTGATCTGATGTGATTGCCAACTTTTGTCTCCGTGCCAGTGGACCCTGGCCACTGGAGGGAGATTTACGTCGGCGACCGTGCGGAGGAGTCGGTTCGCCTCGTCGAGGAGAAAGATCCTGCTGTTTCCCGACGTTTTAGCGAGGAAGGCAGCGGCTTTGGTAGCGGTAGCTGCGGTGTAGACGAGCCGAAAAGGTAGAATACCGGCTTCCACGCACGCGGCGTCGGCCGGGGTGAAGGGCAGGAGACCGGAGACTGTTCTTACGTATCCGTTGTAGACCGGTTCCAAGATTTGGACGGCTTTCTCGGCGGCAAGGCACGTTAGTTCTACGCCGTACAATAGGCGACTGTCGATGATGGCTCGGGCTACCCGGAAGCGGATTTCACGGTTGTTGGATCGGTGGGGGCGGGAGATGGTCTTCATCAGGTTGGATCGACTACGACAGTCCTTCTTCACCTGTTGGAAGTGCGGCTCGAGGGATAGGTTCCGATCGAGGAGCACTCCCAGGACCCTTATTGTGTTTTTGGTCGGTATCGCTTGCTGTTTGATCATGATGGGCTGTCCGTTGTTCCGATGCCGGGTGGTGCATATATGGCAGCGCACGCTCTTGCCGGCGGAAAGCTGGAACCCAACGGAGTCAGCCCATCTGACCACCGAGGAGACTGCCGCTTGCGCCCTTAATTTCGTCCTCTGCCGGGTGGGGCCCACCGTTACAATGAGGACGTCATCCGCGTAGACGAAAATATATATATTCCTGGGAAGCTTGTCGAAGACCCCGTTCATGGCTACCAGGAAGAGGGTGACCGCGATGACCGAACCCTGTGGTACTCCGGTTTCTTCGCTGAACCTTCTGGATTGGACGTTTCCGACCGACACCCGAAAAGATCGGTCGGTCAGAAAGTTTCGGACGAAGTGTAGGATGCGTCCTTTTAGTCCCCATTCGGCTAACTTCTTCATTACTGCTGGTGTCCACGTTCTGTTGAATGCTTTGGAGATGTCCAGCGAGACGATCTCCATATGATGGCCTTGGTCCTGTGCCTCCTTCAGGACTTCTCCAAGAGTGGCGAAGTAGGTGGAGGTACCATACCCTTGCCTGAAGGCATGCTGTCGATGGTCAAGCAGTCCCTTAGACTCCAGGTATTGCTTGAGCCTTCTGTTGACCATCCGCTCCAAGACTTTGGCCATGCAGCAGGTCAGCGCGATGGGGCGAAATCCTGTGACGTCCTTGGTCCCTATATTTGTTTTGGGGATCGGGATCACGAGACTTTCCCTCCATTCGTCCGGGTATTCTTCGTTGGTCCATAGCTGGTTGTAGAGTTCGAGCAATTGTGTTTTCCCTTCGAGCGGTAGATGCTTCAGCAGTGGGTATCCGATTTCATCCGGTCCGGCCGAGTTTCCGTTGCTCCGGCTAAGAGCGAACGAGAATTCTTCCCAGGAGAATGGTTGGTTGATCGGTAGGTCGTCGTTGTCTGTGGGAATTCCGAAAGTGGGCACCGAGGACAGCGAAGGACCGACTCGTCGTTGGAAACTTTCGCTGTACTCCGCGATTCCTGATAGTTTGGCGAAGTATTTTCCCAGTTCATCTGCTACGGCGTTTGGTTCGGTGATGGTAACGGTGTCGGCTTGCACTTGTAGCGGCGGTGATCGCCGCTTGCCGCTGAGGGCATTGATGCGGCTCCACAGTTCTGCTGACGATTGTTCGGCGTTGATGCTTTCCAGAAAATCCGACCAGCTATTTTGCTTCGCCGTCCGGATTTCCTGTCGGCATTTGTTGTGCTGCTGGCGGTAGTTTGCGAGGATTTCCTCTCTCGCAGGGTCGTTCGTAGAGGTTCGCTTGAGTTTACGGAGTGCCTTCCGCCTGGCTTTTACAGCACTTTTCGTGTCTTCATTCCACCATCGGAGTGCCCTCCGCCCGGGAATACTGCCTGTTCTTGGGATGTTGGTGCTGGCTGCTTTGTGGATGACTCTCGTGATACTTGGGATGTCCGTAGGTTCTTCAGTCTGCGCGAGAGTTCGGTAAGAGAGCTGATAGCCCTCCCAGTCGGCTTCTCCATACCGCCACCGTGGTCTTCTGGTGTTCTCCGGTGCCATTGCGGCGGATAACCGGATCTGTACCGGATAGTGGTCGCTGCCGTGTAGATCCGGGTTGATGCCCCATAGCATTTTGCCCGCTAAGGAGCGGCTAACTGCGGACACGTCGATGGCGGTGGTGTGCCGTCCGTTAAAGAACGTCGGACCCCCGTCATTTAGGATGACTAAATCTTCCTCCTCAAAAATATCGCAGATGGTGACCCCTCGTGGGTCCGCTCTTGGACAACCCCAGGCCGGGTGATGGCCGTTCAGGTCCCCAATGAACATTTTGGGTTCTGGTAACTGCCGAAGTATTCTGCGAATCTCGGTTCCTAGATTGGGTAGTCTTCCGCAGGGCAGATAGGCGCAGGCGATGTAGATACTAGTTGGGTCTTGGATCCGAATGCCGACAATAGGGAGGTCGGTATCGAGATCAACCATTTGATGGGGGACATTTTTACGGACTCCTATGGCCACAGATCTCCGAAGGTTAGATCCTTGTTTAATGGACCATAAGTAATCGCCGCCAAGTGTCTTATTCATCCGGTCCACCGTGACGTTGTTGACCTCTTGCAGGGCAATCACCAGGGGGGACGCACCGCTGCAGAGGAGTTCCAACTCCGCCAAGTGGAGAAAGTAGCCGCTGATATTCCATTGGAGCATAAGATTCACCGGAACCGGTAGGGCGGGGGTAGGAAACCCCCGCTCCGATCCGCTGGTTGAAGGTCGTTCGATTGAGCGGTGATGGCTCATTGCGTAGTAACTGGAATTTGGGGGTGTTCCAGTCGGACTTGCTGCGGCAGAACTTTGTGCCGAATGAGACGGAACCCCACCAGGGGCAGGTGGAGTCGTTCCACCCACCCGTGGCAGGGGCGTCCCAACGGTGGTGAAGAAATCTATCGTTGTATTTGAGCTTGGAACTATGTTTGAGGGTGAGCTACTGGTTTGGGACTTGAATCCCTCTTTGTCCTTCGGGGAATGGGAACAACTGCCCTTATCCGTCCCGATATTATGCTGTGCCTTGAATCCCACGTTGTCCGCAGGGGAATGGGGGCCGAGGCCGCCCTTGTCCGTCCCTCTTCCAGGTTCGCCGCAGCGCCGGGGGGTTGTCGCCGGTTCCGGTGTGGGGAAGACGTCCGCACCGACGGGGCCCCGGCTACTGTGGGCTAGTACTGGGTTCTTCGCCATTTGCATCTTCGTCCGAAGGTCCCAGAGGTTATCAGACAGTTCCAGTTGGGGTATATCTTCCGCACTGCCGGTGCCCTGAGTACCCACGGCACGGATATTTTCATTTGGTTGGCTCGGACACCGAGGGGGGTCCGAAGATTCCGGTTGGGGTAAGACTTCCGGTTCGACGGTGCCCCGGCTATCCATGGCTAATGTTTAAATCGAGAAACCTAACATTACATCAGAAGGTAATTATAGTGAACACGTTTATTACATCAAGGCTCTGGTTCCTAGCATCGGTGATCAGTATCCCAAACCAAGCAATCGCACGTTTGACTTCATACATCGGTAGCTTCATTTGGGAACGCTATCCAACCAGGGTTCCCATTGAGCAGCTCACGTTGCCAAAGAACATGGGTGAACTAAATCTACATCTTCCTATGCATAAGCGCAAAGCACTTCTAACCAACAGATTCCTGAAAGAAATTGTACATACGCCATTCGCAAGCTCGTTTATCCAACATTTGCAGAACCCGCCAAATTTAGCTGTCATTCCAGCTCTTTATCTCACCATTTTGTAGTCCGTATCGATCGATATATATGCCACAAAGATTGAAAAACTTGTTCTTGTTGTCGAAAGCTGTCCAATGAGTACGCAGTACATCGTAGACTAGTTTTTATTGCAATAAGGACACCACCACTTCTCAGTAGATTGTCACATCGAAATACAGAGTTATCTGACGTAACAGGAAGGGTGACTGACTTTGATAAAGGCGTGGACTTGATGTGAGAAGGAGAGGATGCAGCTGGGGACATTGCTAACAACACTTGAGCATAGCTTTAGAGGTCTTATTGCACCACAGTATATCATTGAACTATCTGTTTGCTGCACTACAGCAAACGTTGAGTTCTAGTTTCATTGTTATCTGTTTTGAGAGAGCGTGGTAACGGCGCCGGTGGTGTAGTGGTAAGCGTGATTACCTCTCACCCCAGCAGGCCTGGGTTCAATCCCAGTCGGCGCCGCCGGAATGTTCTGAGGCATAACATCTCTGATCACGCCTTCCTTCGGATGGGAAGTAAAGCCGTTGGTCCCCGGTTCATGAGTTGATGGGTCGATAGGTAGGGTCCAGGTGTGGGAGCTGCCTTGCTGGCACGTCGGTAGCATTGGTGCTCAGCACGGAAAACAAGATCGACGGAAAAAAACAAACCAAAGGGGAGAGAGCGTGGTAATTGCGGTCTTGAAATTTCGATATTTGTGATATTGAACTTTCGAGGTGATATAAAATGTCCACAGCCATTCACCTTAAACATCCATCTTGACTATGAATAAGAAAAATTTGGAATTACAGTTATATAATTTTTTTGAAAAATAAAAGTCTGATGTGCGGAAGGGCTGATAAATCGGGCATTAATCTAATCGAACACCAACACAGCCAGTTGTTGAAATCACCCTGAAAAATGATGGTTATACCTTCATCATTTTTCTTGTCCATTTGAAACATGTTTTACGTCGAAGATGCGTAACACATACCAAAACGGCCATGCCTACTATGTGGTGTTTAAGGGGCAAGATGATTCATAACATATCGGACCTGTTTAAATCGGGCGATTAGGCGGTAAGCGTGACTGCTATATCTTCCCAGTGTGTCTTTGGGTTCAATCTCAACCGAGGTCGTAGCGATTATTATGAGGCGAAAAAATCTCTAGTCATGTCTTCCTTCGTAAGGAAGCTAAAGCCGTTGATCCTGGCCCATGTGTTGATGAGTTCGATAGGTATTCATGGAGTGGAAGTTCCTGGTACTTGATTGCCGTCAGTGATTAATGATCAATTGGCAATCGACATTCGTCGATGATTGGCAGTGTATTGTGGAGCAGAGTCCAACGCTAAATAATAACTAAAAAAAAAAACGAGTTTAAAACATCGATTTTGTTTGATATTTTTAACTTTTTTAACGATCCAACCCACCGTTCAATCAGCACAAAATAACCTCATACCATAGCAAGTTCACCAAAGATGATTGTTTTCTGACTTGAATTTTCTTGGCAGCACATTTGGACTGGTCAACGCCAACATTTTCAAATTCTCATTGCTACTGGGTCACTTTTATGGCCGTTGTAACAGCTAATTTTCAGTTGACCAATAACTGGAAGGTGAATGAACTGTATGCTATGTTCGATTGCAATTTCTAGCTCTTCATGAAGCAGCAATCTATGGTAATTCGGCTTATCGAACTTGATAAATCTTTCCCGACTATGAAAAGTATGAGAATTTTTGTGGATTTGGGAATTAATCAGAAATTTCAGGCAATGATTTCGTTAATTTCTCGGACTTCAACAATTCAAAATTATTCGGGAGCTGAGTCATTAGATACCCTCTTGCACTTGGGCAAATATCAAGGTGTTCGTGAATGTATGTTGTTTGATATCCTAATCAGTCTAAATTTCTAAATTGAAATCTGTGCCTAGTTTGCAATAAATGGAAACTTTAAATTTCAAAATTCCCACCATTCGAAACGATTTCGTCTGTCTTATCACTCAATAGCCACTTGTTAAAATGTAGCCAAATCCTCAAACCCCCACACGGCAGCATAAATCCGGCTCTCACGCTCAGCCGCTATCAATTATTACGATTGCTGTTTTGCCTCTCGGCGGACATCACTCTTAATTCGACAATAAAATTAGGCTAATCAGATTAGTGAGCCGTAGCAGGCAGTGGAATTAGCACCAGCCACCAATTTGGGCTTTTCGGAGTCATTCCATTCCGCAACGAAAAAAAAACACGCTTTCGAATCCCCTTTGGATACTTTTGCCGGCTTGCATGAAATGAAATCGTATCCATCGCAAATCCGGCAGCCAGCGCCGCTTAGGGAATATTTTAATTTTGAATTTTAAATGCCTTCAGGCCGTACTGGGAAACGAACGGGAGTGAGGGAAAAAATATACATCCATGAAATATGAAGCCCAGATCAAACAGTGCTGCAGCATCAAGCTTTCGGCAAATGCTTAGCAGCTGGGTGGAAAAGCGTAGGAGGCAGCCGTCGTCGTCTTCGTCATCGTCGTCAGTCGTTTAGGCCGATTCGAGCCGGAGTTGGAAAGCGATCGTGAAACGACGTCATTTGGGTGGGGGTGGTACGCCCACACCCTCCGCGAGCGAGGATGAGCCCGTCTGTGGGGATGTGGAAAAAGACTAACCGTGCGATGGCACAGTCCGGGAAAAGAACTGAAATGATTAAGGAGTGACTGATGGGAGGGGGGGGGGGTCTGACGGAGGTGCGGTGGCAAACAAGTCAATTACGTCATTATGTGCTTTGAACTAACCCACATAAATCGCTCTTCCCTTTTCGTTTACTGACACATGTTTCCATCAGCCACAGGCAAATGGCATCGCAAGCTGTGTGTGTGTGTGTGTGTGTGTGTGTGTGTGTGTGTGAGTGCCTACTTATCGCTGAGTGTCACAGTAAACTTCTGAATTCGAAATGTTTTCCACCGACCGCCGCAGCACACGGAAAAATTACATTGTTGACTGGATTCGGACAGGGATGGATTTGGATCGGAATTCGGAGAGCTTTCCGGAGCTCCATGGCATGCAGTCAAAAGTTCACTGAAAAACAGCCCTGTTATTCGCCATTTACATATTTTTCCCGAAGAATGCTTTCCCACTAATGTCTGGAATTTGTTTATCTCTCGTTCTAGGGTCAATGTTCAGCCGGTACACTGCCTGTGGCCTGGATAAACGAAGGTCCTGGTCCACCGCGGTGTCCACCGCCATGCTCGGCTAAGTCTAATAATAAAAATAGTAATACTAAGGCAAACAATACTGATAATACTAAATATAACATGGAGAACCGGTTAAATGATAAACAACAGTGCCTTGACTATTTGGGCGATAATGAAGAGTTAAGTCCAGCACAAATTTGTAAAAAATCGTCACAAAGTATTGAGACCAAGTTGAAAACGTTACGTTTAAGACATTGTTGTGAACGTACTGTTGGCAGCGCGCTGCACAACGAGGCGTACGCCAGAGTGTTGCGCGGTGGTTCAGAATGTGTTAGGATGCTGAGTGACCTGCTGGAGACAGACGCGCTGGCCGCCAGGCTCACCTGCGAGTTCACCGAGGTGCTGGTGCGGTACGACTGCGGACAGAAGTACTCGATTATCCACCGTTGCGATGACTGCAAGGTAAGTGCCATCCACTCAACGGAATGCCAATTGCCACCGGACTCCACAAATACTTTCGCTTCCTTCCCGGTAGAGGGCGGTTCCGATCAACAGGCACTTTTTACAACGAAAAATCTGAATTAAAAATATTATTCATTAAAGGAAAGATTTTAGGGGAGCTGGGGGTAAAATCAACACTTGTCTTTAAGCGATTATTCAACAAAATATTAATTAATATTCACACTAAGAAATAACTCATTTTACACAGGGTGGAATCCATCCGTGAAATAAAGGAAGCGACGTAAACGAACATGTCATGTAAAATTGAGTGCTGTGAGGCAGAAAAGTTCGTTACTCGAAGAAAAGAACGGGAAATTGAGCTAAATTTCACGTCTGTTATGACTAAATTTTATGTAAAAATTGACGCTCGTATACGTCAGTCCCATTTAGAATTGAAACATACATATACGGATATACATGCTTGGCATGCACAGTTTTACACACCAGCTGCTCATTTCTTAAGCATTTGAAAAAGCTCCTTAGTATGCACCGCTTTGCACCATTTTGAAGTATAATTGTACCATATATCATCGGAAAAGTTGCTTTAGAAAGGTTAATAAGTACCATGAAATCAGCTGAAATGTTCAGTAAATCATTGTGTGCATTTGTGCATTTTTACTGAACATTTCAGCTGATATCATGGTACTTATTAACCTTTCTACAGCAGCTTTTCCGATGATATATGGTACAATTACACTTCAATGTACAGTTTTCTCTATTTTAGGGAGCGTACTTTAAATATTTACTGAGCATTTTAAGATTTTTAACGTATTTTGATCAATCATTTAAGCAGCAACCCGATCCATTTTAAGAAGATTTTTTTTACTTATTAAGGATAATTTCATCTGTTTTATTGAGCAAAAGTAGGGCTGCCATTCATACCGCTGTAGCACAGTTTTACTGTAATGACGCCTCGCAAGGCCAAAACATGACAGGTTGCTTATGGGATCGGATTAATGGCAATATTCGCTTTTGGAGACAATTCATCCCGAAAAACTCTAAATTGAATGTCTTTTCCGTGATAAAATCCTTTGTCTCCTACCGCAGCTTCAGATGCCCTGCCAGATCATGTATTTACGTGCTAATTTATCAGCAAACGCATACTTTAATTTGGCAGGAACATGTCCCCGAACCGTAGCCAAGTAAAATGTTTATTCGTTAGCTGATTGAAATCGGCCTTCATAGGTTTCATCATCGATGAGGAGGCAGCCCTTAAATTTGGTCAACACCTGATCATACAGCTTCTGGCCACATTGTTCTGCTTTTGATCCCTATTTGGTTGTCTGCAGGCACGGTATGACTTGAGGCTTTCCCGGAGACGAATCCGTTGCACGGTACTGCATGCGCTTCGAAGTTTTTGGCAAAATCGCGATCTGAGATTTTTGGGTTAGTGTCCACAGTATTCCGCAGTGGACAGTTGACAGTACCCGCCCGATGCTTGCTTTGTAGGTATTTCATTTCATCGGTTATGTCAAGATTTATGAGATCTAATACCAGCCACATCAGAATAAAAAAAACCACATCAACTTCATGGTTCGGTGTCAATAGATCAATTTAGATGGTCAAGTTTTGAACCCACCGCAGCATGTTTTTGGCGCTACTGTATATGAATGGTCAAATTTAAAATACTGTGGTAGCCACTGTATAGTTCTGTTAAAAACCTCAGCATTTTCATTGATCCATTATCAAATCTTCACGAGTATTCTAGATAAACAAATATAAAATTTTATTTCAAAGCTTGAGTGGCAATAAATGCAAATTAAAATTGGTTGACAAAGTGTTTCATTGATGTTAAAACCACAACGTCAATCGCTCCATAATGTCGCATACTCCTTTCAATTTCAATTTCAATTTCAATTAACATTTCCACTCCTTTACACATCACATTTTTTGGTACTTCACACTTAAAATGTTTCGCCGAGATTCCAACAGCCGAGTAATTCTGTAATTTATTTTGCTGAGATTTAGTAAAACAATTGCCGAACTCAGCTAACAAATAACATTTTGCTAAGATATCAGCTAACAAACAGATATTTTGCAGAGTAAAAGAGCAAAAGTAAATGCCGAGGTAATCGGCTGTTCGAGATTTTACCGAGCTAGATTAAGTGTGTACTTCCCAAATGACACACGCGTTGTTTTGTCAATTTGATTTCGAAACATATTAATGCAATATCTGATCGATGATAGAGCAGCTAAGACCAGGCTCAATATACTTCATTATCATCAAAAAAAAAAACATTGCATTGCAGTAATAACTACAAACAAAAAAGAGTCCTCGATTACTTTTTCGAAGGGACGTATCTGCTATTGTAAACAATACATTTGATACCCACGCATGCTAACAATACCATGAGGTAGGGAAAAATTCCAAATTTATCAGTTACGCCATCTCGGCCATAAAATGAATTTTTAACAAAAGCAGATACGTCCCTTTAAAAATTGAATCGAGAATTTTTGTTAAAGTTTTGTCATTTTCAACCAATTTCGGTGCATCAGGTTTCCAAGAAATCGCGAATTTCCACTGTCTATGATCATTTTACTCGCAGTTTCCTAACAACGTATCATCGCTTTGTTTGTAACATCTCAATTTTACATCCAAGAGTCAAAATCGGGAAATTAAAAAATCTGTTTTTTTCTGTTTTATGATAAATAACGGCTATTTGGGTTATTTAATCAAAAAGGATGTTTTCCCATACTAATTTCCACACAACTTTCAAATGCAATGCGAAAAACCGGGCTACAACCAGTCGTCCCCGAACGTTTCACAGTTCCTTGGGACCCCAAATGGAACCAACAAATGGTTGTTCTGTTAAAAGGATCATGATGACCAAATCCTAATAGACATGCAGAAAGAAGCAAAATATTTTCAAGATTCATGACTAGGAAGGATAATTGCGATTTCATGTATTTGAATTTCCTTTGAAAGCTTGTGAGAAAATTCAAAATTGTGTGTTTTGGGAAACTGAAATAAAATATGCATCCAACACCTCAATTAAATTTTCTAAATCACATAATTCTACACCCAACCGGGGGATGTAAGATTCGCTTACAATTATGTGGGATTCATCATCAGAGGATGTTAGTGGAGACCGCATGAACCGAGGATGCGATATACCTAGCTGCGGTCCAATGCAAGAAAATTGGAGACCGAAAAATGTAGAGTGTATTAGTGATTAATTATGTCGAAAAAAATAGGAAAAGGTTTGCCGACAGGACTCGAACCACGCAAACATGAAGCGCTCATTTTCTCGCATACTCGACTTCGTATGCTTCGTGTAGAATTTTTTTCAGAACTCGGAACGAAACGAAAATCATGGGAGGAAAGAAAATTCGACCATTCCAGGAAAGTCATTATACATCATCCAAATCCCTTGAAGATATATTCATTGTATTATGTAACTGCATCGCCAAATAGATTTAATAAGAAAAATTTGGTATATATTGTTCCAGCAGCTCCAGCCAAAAATAAAAAATTAAATGCCCGGAATCAGTGTTGGAAAATTTCGCGATATTTCACAAAGTTCGGCAAGTGAAAAGTTCACGAGTCATAGTGAGTTTTCGCGAACTTTTCCACCACTGCCCTGAACCCTACACAGCAAAAAAATAATTTTGATATCACGTCAAAGTGGATGCACTACAATCATGTCGAAAATATGGTGTAATATTACTTGCTAAAAAGGACAAAATTATCTTTAATACAATGCGTGAACTGACATTACGCTGCTTTTACTACATTTGTTTATTTATGTGGTCATAAAAATTACATGAAATTTTCGACATGATTTTAGTGCATCCACTTTGATGTGATATCAAAATTATTTTTTTGCTGTGTAGTTCCCGACTTAAACTCTTTAAGAGAAGATTTCAATGCACCGTTATTTTCAATCCGGATTTAATCGAACCAACAATTTGAGCTGATTGAAAGTTGAATAAGCGCAGGGGATGACCCCGGCGTAGTTGTTAGCATCCATACCTCTCACGCCAAAGTCACGAGTTCAAATCTCACCCCGGACATGTCACGAATGACCCAAGAGCGTTAAAGGACTATAAAAAAAAGTTGAATAAGCTATTATTTAGCTTTTTTTTCAACTTTCAATTTTTTTTGGGAACCTTCTTATCCAGAATTTGAAGTAGGGTTTTTGATGTAATTCCCACGCTTTATCTCTCTTTTCTGAACGAGTTTAAACAAAAAAGGGGATTATTTCTGTCGAAGATGTCTTCTAAATTTATTCACCTTTCCATACGTACCGTTGGATTTGATAAAGAGCTACACATTATTGAGATATTGCTTAAAATCTAATACTGCGTCTTGATTCTAAAATCGTCCTACGAGTTTCAATTCCGTCCAAACGCACTGAAACGCTATTAGATTTTCTTCGTCCTACGGATAAACGTAGAAAAAGAGGATTCGTTAGGAGCGCTTCATTTGTTTTGAGAACAATGAGCGTAAATATACATACAATGCACTATAATAGGATTCATGTTGTAGCTAATGAACTAATGCATCGGAACAAACCTATTATTGATTTGTGCACGGTCAGATCATTGATATTATTGATCTTTTCTGATCGATAGAACGGAAATGGGCAATTACGACGAAGTAGCGCTCTACCCTAGTAGTCAACATAATTTCACCATCTCGAGCTCCTTAGTTCGATAAATTCCTTCGGACTCCAACAACTCCTTGACTCCGACTCATCGACTTCGACTCCTTGACTCCCGCTCCTCGACTCGGATTCCTCGACTGAGTTATGAGATCAATTTTGATCGAGAAAAAATATTTTTTTTATGGTTACGGTAACTTACAAGCTTCCTTTTCTATAGTAAAAGTTTCTTTTATAATAGATTTTAAAAGGGTGTCCCACATCAAATTGCATCACGGAAAAAACGCTGTAGAAAATTACCTAGTGGACCGATATTTTGCAAACTTCCAGATAATAAAATATAACCCATTGGTAAGCTATTGGCATATTTATTTTATTCAACTTCAATACCATAACCGTACGCTCGCACCTTACGCATAACTCCACTCATTATGTTCTGTACAACATCTGGCTGCAGCTTCTTCTATACGAAAACTAACTTTTTCTTCATGTCTTCTTCAGATTTGACCCCCTTGGGATGCTTCCGTAGTGCCTGCCTCAAAATAGTCCAGTATTTTTCGATGGGCCTTAGTTTCGGTGCGTTGGGGGGTTCATGTCCTTGGATACGAAAGTGACCCCGTTGGCTTCGTGCCACTCCAGGACAACATTTGAATAGTGACACGAAGCTAGATCCGGCCAGAAGATCGTGGGACCCTCGTGTTGCTTCAACAAAGGAAGTAGACGCTTCTGTAGACACTCCTTGAGGTAGATCTCCCCGTTTACAGTCCCGGTAGTCACGAACGGCGCATTTCGTTTGCCACATGAGCAGATCGCTTGCTATAATCATGTATTTCTTGGCAAACTTTGAAAGTTTTTGCTCCTTACTTCCTCCGAAACATCAAACTTGTGCTGGGAGGTGAAGAACAGTAGCCTCGGAAGCTGCCGGAACTCTGCCTTGACGTAAGTCTCATCATCCATGATGAGAAAATGAGGCTTCGTCAGCATCTGTGTGTACAGTTTCCGGGTTCATGACTTTCCCACCGTATTTTGCCGTTCGTCACGATTTAGAGCCTACTGCACTTTGTACGTATGCAGTCCCTCCCGGTCATTGGCTCCCTGAACGAAAGACTTGGACTGATTCAACTTTTTGGCCACATCCCTGACCGAAGCATTAGGATTCCGCTTAAACGCTTTCACGATACGCTTGTGATCCTGATCACTAATAGAACAATTTTTCGAGTTAGAAAATTTCTCGACTGCCCTGGGAATGATTAATATGATTGTACTTGCCACACAATTATACTAATGGAAAAATAGTACAGGCATCCCAAGCTCTCAATTGATAACTGGGGAAGTGCATCGAGAACACTGAATTGAGAGCACGCAATAAGCTATCATGCGATGAGCAACAAGCTTGAAATGCGGAGAAAATAAATGTCTGGACTACATTTGTGACAACGACCCAGAAAAGATGCCGTTATTATTTTCAACTTATACTTGGTTTTTCCGACAAGTGGATGGTAATTTCTACGAGTTTTGGTTATACAATGTGGCGGGTTCAAACGATAGGTTTTTTAACTGCCAAACGTTTTGGATTTTTTTGGCAGCCTTCTTCAGGGAAAATTAGTTCTATCATTTACGTTCAACAACTTGCGATATCAACGTATTGAACGTAACCGATAGAACTAGTTTCCCCTAAAGAAGGATGCCAAAAAAAAAAAAAGCTGAAACGTAGGGCAGTTAACAACTTATCGTTTGAACTCGCCAGACTGTATAGACGAAACTCTTCTTCGCATTTCAAGCTTATTGCATATCGCATATTAGCTTATTGCGTGTTCTCAACTTAGTGTTCTAGATACACTTCCACTTTATTTATTGAGAGCTTTCTTTGCCTGTGCCATTTTTGCATTAGAATAATTGTGTGGCAAGTCCAATCATACTTCTATGCTCAGGGAAAATTTTCCAACCCGAAAAGTTCCTAGACTGGACCGGATTCGGGAATTAAACACAGCCACCTCTAGCATGGTTTTGCTTTGTAGCTACGCCTTTACCGACTGAGCTAAGGGAGGCCCTGGGAGACCAAACTAATAGAAATTATTTTCAATTTCACATGATATTTGCATTAGATTAGATTGATTAATATATCATTTTGATTGCAAAATGTGAATTCAGGAGCTTCAAATTATTTATAAATTAAATTACGACCAGTTTTATTTCATGGGCCGCCCCACTGTGCACCAGTGGTTGAGTGATGATCGCGACTGCTTTCTCACCCCAGTAGGTTTCGGATCAATCACAGCCGTGGTTTTAAGGTTTCCCGAGCCCAAAAATCTCAGGTCACGTGTCGGAGATGGAAGTGTCAGCCACGCAGATTGGGCTGTGGCATGGGGTAGTGTTTGATGCAAGTGTGAATCGGGATTAATTTAGTGCATAGAGCAGGGGACTACTCTTCCTTTGTCATGGCCAGCACTGGTTCCTTATCTACTGGTGCTATGGGAAGTGCTATGGACAATGACAAGCATCAATATCAATACCAACAAAATGCTGATTATTGCTAGCCACCTGATGTCAGTATCAGTTCATATAGTGTCAATCAGGCATGGAAAATCATTTGCCTTCATTTCGTGCATTCATGTACATTCATTTGCCTCTAACTTTTTTCTTCAACAGCATTCCGCAAAATGATGTATAGAGCTTTTGTAGGTTTTGTTATTAGCTACAACTTTTGTCAGCAAGTCAAATCCATATCTCTTATGTATGACGAACCAGAGCGAACAGAAGCCAGTACTGTTTTTCAGTGAATGTATTTTAAATTCACTGAAAAAACAGTAACAAGTTCTGCCCGCTCTAGTTCGTGATACATAAGAGATACAGATTTGAATTATGAGCAAAAGTTGTAGCTAATAATAAAACATACAAAAGCTCTTTACATAATTTTGCGGAATGCTGTTGATGGAAAAAGTTAGAGGCAAATGAATGTATGAAATGAATGTAAATCATTTTCCATGCCTGGTGGCAATATCCGTATCACTCGCCAAAATCTCAGTGCGCAATTGGCATTTAAACCGAATTGAACTTACTGAAATTCAGAGTTCTATTGCAAATATCTCCCACTTACGTTTGCTAAACGGGTACTGCTGTTTAGAAAACTCATCGGTACTATTAAAACAATGAAATGGCCGTACAAAATAGATGGTTTATTGTGATAAAAGCAAGATTTTCAACTATTCTCTAGTCATATTCATATGAATAGCAATGTCAAATCTGTACCTTCTGATATCATGCTTGCAAGGAATATCAGTGTTGTGAAATTCAGTGCTGGTGCAATATCCAATATTAATTGACATTGCAATTTTTCAAATACAGCTGACCTTTGACTCTAAAACCAAGTCTTGCCAATATGTCTCCGAAAACGAACAACTTATCTGTCAAACGCGAACCAGCCTATGTGATTCCATGCGATCGCGAAGAAGAACAAGAAAACGATTATATGCAGAAAAAATAAGAAGCCAGTTTACAAGACTCATCTGTGACTAGGGAATCTCCATAGGGGGAACGATCTTCAAACTTCCAGTCAATGCAAAAGAACTGTCAAAGAATTTTCAAAACATCGAACCAACGACGATTTTATATGGTTAGATAGGTAAATTATAAGGCTGGAGGAAATGCTACCTCTAACATTTTTTCAACAAATATAGAACCAAATTTCTTCTTTGCATTACTTTCAATAGATTTGAAGTTGGATGCGCGTTTTAAAGTTCTATTAGTTGGAAAAATACTTGTTTCTTACCTTAAAATGTCTATGTTTTTTGATTCAGTGGTCCAAGTTAGGTTATCAAAATTTGTGTTTTTTAAAGCTCTAAAAGTGTTCTCAAGAACAGTTTTCTCTAAATACAAAGCAAAATAGTTTATGGTCAAAAAACTGTTTTTTCATGAATCACCCTAACCTTCTAGTTGTTTCAGTTTGTAGAATGCGTAGATGATGAGATAAAAATTTGACGTCCTCGACGTAAAAAAAAATCCCAAAAATTTCCCTGAAGAGTTAGATTTTTGAAGTCACCCTAAAACTGAACCACCCTAATGACTGATCCAATGAAAATATGCGTTTTTTAATTGTCATTACGTTTTTTTCATTACCGAAGACATCAAAACGCTAAAACCAGTATATTTTGGGGAAAACTCAATTTCCATGCATTTTTCCGCTCTGGACCACTGTGCATTGTTAACAGTGGCTACGGAGGCGATATGTTACACAATAACATTAGTGGTTTGTGGTTTTTTTATTTGAAATTTTTCAATTTTATTTAAAAGTTAATAAAGCCAAATTTATTTTATATGAGTTTAACAAAACAAAAAAAAAAATCAGTTTTTTCGTTCATGTACACCAAGGCGTGCCCTTTAAAATGAAAACTTGAGCATTTGTTTGTATTTACTCCACGTTGAGTAATTAACATTTGAAATAGATGCATACAATAGTTGATATCTCGTAATTTTTAACAGATTTCGATTAACTTTATTCAGAAAACTAGAATTAATCCACTTATGGTTAGACCTGACCCTTACAACCCTTAAATTACAACAAAGTGTTCATTCTCATTCAATTCTCATGTAATTTGTGGCATCGCATGATGGATGTTGACCTGGGTCAGAAATTGACCACTTCTCCGAAAGTATCCGGAACATATCTGGATGTTGCCAATGTGGTCCTGGGCACTCCAAATGACTTCCATCGAGCTGGTTTATTCTCCCGTGGTTTGAGGTATCGCATGTAGGTATTTGACTCTAGTTATAAACTGGTCACTTTTACGGGGGTATCCGGAACATATACGGATGTGGACAATGTGGTCCTGTATACTTCGAATGACTACTATTGATATAGTTTTTGAATTTGAATGTGACAGGTGACAGGTTTTATTCGTTTCTAATCAGATTTAGTCTTATGGTCAACACAACCCGGAACATGTTCCAGTCGTATCTCCGATTCTAAAAATATTAATAAACATTCTTTGGGGCTATAATATCTTAATTTGGCTGTTGTTGCGAGAAATTTGGTTTAATTAATCATTGGTTGTCGAGAAATTTTACATAGTTCGTCAAATCCATATTTTTCGGACCTTGTTCTGGGCTCATCTCTGGAACCAGATCACCAATTCCAAATTATTCAATAACGTTCTATGAAATTATGACACCTTTAATTTGGTGGCTGCAGCGTCCAATTCGGTTTACTGATTGCCAAGAAACACGAGTCACAATATTTTACTACACACACATAGACATTTCCTGATCGCGTTGTGCTGAGTTGAATGGAGTTTAATACACCCCCACCAAATCGCCAAAAAAAAAATAACCGCATCACATGGTAGGATTCCTCTCTACCCACGATCTTGTGGTATAAAATTGTTGAAAAACGGAATTTTTAGGGCGTTGATTCAATAATTATAATGTCTTATATATTTATTTATTTCATCAACCTATGTAGACTAGTACATACATACATATACAATAGACTGATTCAAAATTTGACTTTTTCGCTCCACAGTGCTTAAATGGTTTCAAATCGGGTCCTGATTAGCCTCCCAAAGTTACAACTCGTTTGGTTGGAAACAGACTTCGCACAAGCCATTTGAAGTTTACATGTAAATTACTATGGGAAATCTCAACTTTTTGTTCATTGCCTTCTAGTCTTTTTCCATATTGAGCTGCGAAACAGTTCGATAGCCATTCTTATAGAAAATTTTCTCAGCTACAACTTTGCCGAAGATCGTTTCTATGTAAAACGAGATATGAAAAAGTTATTAATTATTTAAGCGATTGGTAAACTTATGACATGATCAAGCAGCTGCTCTGTAGTTTTATACATATATTTACTTCAAAAATCAAAAGAAAAGTTAATCGATTGAGCCTTGAGTGTAAAATTGAACGCATTTTCGCTTGATGCCCTCCATCAAAGTCTTTACAGTGTCATCCGGTACCAGTTTCTCAGTTTTTTTTCCATTTTCTTAACATGTCCTTCTCGTCTTTGACTGTCTTCTTGCTCTTCCGAAGTTCCCGCTTCATTATTGCCCAGTACTGCTCCACCGGGCGCAGCTCCGGACAGTTTGGCGGATTCATGTCCTTTGGAACAAAATGGACAGAATTGGTCTCATACCACTCCAGGACACTTTTAGAATAGTGGCATGATGCCAAATCTGGCCAAAATAGCGGAGCTTCGTCGTGCTGCTGCAAGAACGGCAAAAGGCGCTTCTCGAGGCACTCAGATTTGTAGATCTCGCCATTTACTGTGCCCTTTGTCACGAAAGGCTCACTCCTCAGTCCGCAAGAGCAGATGTCCTGCCAAATGAGATATTTGGAGGCGAACTTCGACATTTTCTTCTTCTTAAATTTGTCGTCCACATCGAACTTGCTCTTGCCGGTGAAAAACTCCAACCCCGGAATTTGCTTAAAATCGGCTTTTATATACGTTTCGTCGTCCATCACACAGCAGCCATATTTTGTCAGCATCTTCTCGTAGAGCTTCCATGCCCGAGTTTTAGCCGTCGATTGTTGCCGCTCATTGCGGTTTGGGAAGTGCTGTACCTTGTATGTATGTAGTCCAGCTCTCTTCTTTGCATTGTGGACGTAGCTCTGCGACATGCCGATCTTTTTAGCCAAATCACGGCTTGAGACGTTGGGATTTGCTTTAATCATCCGCTTCACCTTTCCCTCCGTCTTTTTGTTCTCCGGTCCCGGTTTTCTTCCAGCTCCTTTGCCGTGGTCCAACGTCAACCGCTCCTGGAACCGCTTCAACACTCTGGAGACGGTTGAATGGTGAATGTTCATCATTTTTCCCAACTGCCGGTGCGACAGGTCAGGAAATTCCAGGTGTTTGGAAAGAATTTGTTCTCTCAACTCGCGTTGGTTCACCTCCATTTTCGTTGAATCGAAAAACACGACTTCGAGTTTGACAGCATGTACACAATACACATCAATGAGAAAGTATGCAAAATTTGGTTGATTTTTACCCAATGGTAAAAAAGTTATGCCCTGTTGAATGTGTCGCAATAATTTCGTGTTCGCCCTTTAAAGAGCTACAGAGTCGTCGTCAACGTCAATTGATTAGCCGTCAAACAAATTTAACCCCCTTTTAACTCACAATTGAGTGTTGGGCACATTAGCCATATCTTCATTTATACGCCTGAGAAGCAGGTGATTTTTGGTGCGTGTTTGCGAACGGTTCGATTAACCGTGAAAATCCTTATCAAACGAGATCGAATCCGGTCGAAACCGGTGCGAAAGTGAAGTGCTACTGACGGTGGAGTGGAATGTGTTGAAATTCGCTGAGAAAGTGCCCGATCCGGGACGAAAATTATGATTGAATCCTTCTGGAGAGGTCATTTCACTTTGATGTCGTTTTCCCGTTGATGTTTCCTTTTAGCACGACCGTCGTTGGTGGTTAGTAGCCACCAATACTATCGTGCCGGGTCGGTTCAGGATGACACCAACACCACGATCGTCCGCAAGAGTGTTTTATTATGAAAACGAATAACCTCTCCCAGTTGATAATGAGAAAGTTCATTAAACATGCAATGCAAAAGTTCAGTCTGAGGTCTGAGAAGCAGTGTTCTTATCATATGGGTTTTTTTTTCGGATGAAGAAATGCAATGATGTGCTTCGCAGTTGGTAACATACTGTAGAAATTACGCTAGATTTGAGTGGAAAAGAAGTGCGATTATTTTGAGTGGTAGACAGGCTTATTGCAGATAATTTAGGTGAGATGTTTGCTTTTGTATTTATTTATGGTAGATGTTCCAGTAATAGTGGTGTACCTATAGTTGCGATATGGGGGTTGTGCCGGAATAGTGAGGAAGACCCAGATAAGATTATTTTTCATCGGTAGCTGTCCTAAAATGAAGCATGTTTGCATACTTCAAACTTAAAATTAGCCCAAAAATTACGGAAAATCATTAATTTTCATAAAGATTTTCACTCCTTTGCACCTATAGTTTCGGTAGTGTTTCTCTAATAGTGGAATCCATAATAAACCAACGCATTCCACTATTATAGGAACCAAAGTTAGCAACTACCACACTTACTGGAACAGTGTTCCTATTAATGGAGGATGAGTTTTCTAAAATTGTACGCACTTTTATTACAGTGTGATATTTTTCTATCCCAAAGTTGAAAGCTAAAAATTTACGTACATTGACAGTTTTTAGTGTGTACATCGTATATTTATTGTTTAATTAATAAAGTACTTAGTAGCTTAGTACCTCCACTACTGGCTCACCCACCCTAATTGTATTTCCATTTTCACATAATCTTTACTTTATATTGCCTAACAGAGATTCCTACATACATACCATTTACTCCTATAGTTTCTGTTTAGTATGATGCACATAAATGGAGCGTCACATATCATATAAGTTTACATTATATATCATGTAAAGTTCTGAGACATTTCATGCAATGTAGAAAATATTGTATACAAAAGCCCATTGTTGTAAACAACATTGTTTACAAGTTGCTCGGTTGCGTGAAATGAAACGCAAGTTTACGTGAATGAATGTTTGCATCACTATTAAAATTCAGAATTTTTATCTGTTTAACACAAATGTTTCATCTCGTGACATGTATGAAGGTAATATGAGCTCTTAAGTAGAAGATTGGCTAATATTACTTCCTATCCCCTGCGATTGAAAGGATGTGGCCAGGTGTATATTGCTATACTTGTTTTTCAAGTTCTGATGTGTGGGGAAAACTACTAATCCCAAGTGTTTGTTCACGGAAACACACGATATTTACTACAAAATGTATTGGTTGTCCATTATATAGCCCGCCACTATTTGTACAATCGCATATGCTATGCTGTTAGCCATGTCTTCATTAAGGGGGTAGTACACTTTGAACGTCCAAAAAGTAAGGCATTTTCGTTAATTTTTTGTAAGCAATAAAACACTCAGGGAGGGCAAATATGTTATTTATTAGTCATCCTTCGAACTACAATTTGTATTTTTTTTTTAACTCGATTGGCGTTTCCCCGTGGCCGGTTTACCAGGTCGCGCGGGCGTCCTCGCTCGGAAGTCGAAAACGGCGTGGGAAAATACTCCTTTCCATGTGATCCTGGAACATAAATCGAACAAAAATCCTGATTAGTAATGAAATTTTGGTTAGAAATACGTATTCCGATTTTTTTTTAAATTAATTTTTTCAAAAGTTGTGGCCTTAGGGAAAAAAAGTCTATTTTTTCACCCTTAAAATACTTACAAAATCGTGGATTAAAAATCCATTTTTGACAAAATCGAAAATGTGGATACGTATTTCTAAGCAGAGTTTAATTCTGAGCAAGAAAACTTAGGCGATATCCAAATTTAATGATAACTGGTTAGAGTTATTTCCCACGCCAGTTTGAAAACCCCGTTTCGAGATAAACGCGTTTAAAGATAAAAATGCTCTCTCAGCGCGCCGGTACATGTTTTAGGAAATCGCTTCGTAAAGCGGTAAGGAATATTCTGGCGGACTTGGAGTCTTTTCTTAATTAAAGTATACATCCCAAGGAACATTTTAAGCCAAAAAAATGCATTTTTTTGAAAAATCAAAGTGTACTCTCCCCTAATGGGCTGCATGGTGGCCATCAGGGCCTCGGATGTAAAGGCAGTTTTCCAAGCGATATGTATACTCTTTGATGGTAGTACTCGCTGGGTCGTTAGTCGAAGGACTTACTTCGCTGGCCCGTGACCAGCACCGAAAACTACAACTCGCGAAAGACAACCACCAAACACAAATAATCCTCTAAGTCCAGTTTTGCGGAGGAACTTAGCCGTTTTCACTCTAATGAAACTGATCACCACACGTGCTGAAAGTTAAAGTTGATCGTTGTTCTCAACACTTAGACCGATTTCGGAGTCATCGAACGACCAAAGAAAGAAACCGAAGTAGACGGGGTGTGCTTCTGCTTACTTCAGCTTGTATTTTGTTGTATTGTTCAGTATATCTAATGTTGATAGTTTAATGGCTATTTTACACGAATATGAGTGATGACCATCGGCTACCTATCGGAGAAGACTACAAATCAAGAAGACTGGCAACTGTTCCCTTCTCCCATACAAATGTTAAACGTCACTGACCACAGCGCCTCTGTCAATCAAAGGTGGAACTTTGAAGCACAAGTGTTAGTGAGACTGCTCATAAACAGTGACTGTGTGTGTGACCTAATGTCACCGAAACGAATTATCATTACACGGTACTCGTTGTTGTTTTTGATTTTCTCTACAAAATTTCACGGCAATTTGTATTCTAATCACAGCAAGCCGGTGGTTTTCCAACTCCAAACCGAAAAACTTGTCATGGTGGATCAAGTAGAGGATTGAAACTCGGATACCTAGTGAAAGTAACTTTTACTTGTGTACGATGAAACGAAATATTGTATACTTTGCATGTTGGAAGCAATCAATTATAAGGAATTGGCGGCTTCCATCTCCGTTGAGTGAACTACCGTCATTCGGAAGCTGCTGAAAATTCAAGGATTCACCTACATCACGATCCAACGGAAGACGTAGCAGGATCTAATGTTGGAGAAAATGAAAATGAAAGGTTCAAGGACTACAACCTCAAACGGTACGCATTGATAAAGAATATATTTCCATTTTAGATGTCGTCAGAACATGAAACCACCGGATAGTGATCCTCTGTGTGCTTTAACAATTCTTGGAATCGACCGACCCCTTCCAGAGAATGATAACAACAGTGTTGGATTGGCCAGGGACATTCAAATGGTCAGCGAGTACTGTGCTAAGTTGCTGAGCGTCACAACTTAACTCCCCCCGCTGTGGCCAGGTGCCAAAGTCGTGCGGAACGGGCATACTAATGCACCATACGAATTCCCATAAATGCATCACTAAAGGGCTTATGAAAAGTGGAAGATAATTCTGAGATAGCAAATTAATGATCGAGGAAGGTCCCACCATCATTGTGAATGGCATCATTGACGTAGTTTTAATTTTCAAAACAAATTTACTTACGCATCTGGGATTTTACTCGTTGTCAGCATAAAACAAAGAAAAAAAAACGTTTCACTTCTTACGACAATCATAACAAAACCAATAATTGACAGCTATTTATTTCTACCTATGTGTGTGAATGTACTCTTGAATTAACACACCACCATTCACAGGTTCCACTTTTGCTCAGAAGAGGCGTTAGCGTTGCTGTCTCCTGATTTTTGGCAGAGTTGCCAGTCTTCTTGATTTGTAGTCTTCGCTATCGGTCATGTTCAATTCTCTCACTCTTTGGCTGGTTAGCCATTTGACAAGTCAATGAAACAATCTGTGTCATATGGAGCGGGTCGTTTGGGTCAAGAGATTTGAATTCAAATGATCTTAATTAGTACCTACAAATACTACTAACTCCAAATGTGCTTTTTAACAAGATAAAACTTACTTTACGATAAAGTATTTATTTAGAGCCAAAAAAATTTAATTTTTTAGGTACACCCAAATTCAATTCTGATAAATTTCTCTAAAATGAGAACGAGATGTTTTTTTTATTTGCATGAATTTAACTAATCAACTTTGCTGGTAGGGGAGATGGATGTAATGTTGGCCTAAATGTCCTTTACTTGGGCCTATAGATAAATTCAAAAATCGACTAAATTTTCAATAGTGACCAAAAATATCCATTAGTTACGTCCCAATGACGCAATCATCTAGATAAAATTGATAATTAGAAGCCCAATCTTAGATCCATAGGCCTTTTCCCCTATATCTTTATTATCAAAAATGTTAAAGCTAGTTTATGAAAATCAATTTATTTTTGGACCACCCTAATGTTAACAACGATTAAGAGAAGGGAAATTTCAAGTACATAAACTTCACCGAAGGCACTAAACGTCTTAATATGAAAACAAAAGATCTAGGATTGCTTTCCTGCAAAATTCCTATCATGGACCACTGTGCAGTCTCACAAAAAATTAGAAGTTGACATGTCTTTAATCAAATTACATTATTGTATATTAAAATAAACAAAAAATGTTGTTAATAATTAAAAATAAGGCTGACTGTATTATTGATTTATATCACCCGTTAAAAATTTCAAAATATTGAAGGGGCAAAAAATAAAATAGCCTATTCAAAATCATGTTTCGCTTAGCGTTTTATCTTAAAAATACACACTTAGAAATAACTATTTTTACACGAGACGTAATCTATATTGGACGTAAATCATGGAAAGTTAACAAACATTTCATGTAAAATTAAGTAAACTCGACGACGAGTACGTTGAATTGATTTCCTCGTTTCTTTCAAATGATTCTTACGTCAAAAGGGCCGCTAACATGTGTTGGTCTCATGGAACCGAAATTTACACGACTTTTTCGTTGTGTGTACAAAATTTGTTTTATGAATCATTTCAACCGTATCATTAAACTAGTTGTTTATCCATTAATTTATTTTCCCATCCTTTGTTAGATATTTTTTTTTTTAGTTTTTTCAGACATAACATATAGGTAAATATCATTTGCATCAGCTTTATTTATCAAATAAAATTTCGAATAGTTCAAAATTCAATTTTGTTACGTAGAAATCAGAGTCGAAGTCAGTATGAATGCATCAACTCCGACTCGAGTTCTTCAGATCACTTAATTCCTTCCAACTTCAACTCTGACTCCGACTTCACAGCTCTGAGTAGAACAAAAATATAATAAAACAAAACCAATGCAGGGATCGTATTTGTACTACACGGATCTCTTTAGTTATATCAATTTAAAATACCTTCTGCTTTAGCTTTTGATGCCTGTACCATTTTTAAATTAGTATAATTGTGTGGCAAGTACAATCATACTCTATATGCCCAGGAAAGTCATGAAATTTTCCAACCAGAAAATTGTCTAGACCGGACCGGGAATCGAACCCAGCCACCTCCAGCATGGTATTGCTTTGTAGCTGTGCTTTTACCGAGGTAAGAGAGGCAGCACAAACGTGGAATTACAGTTTAATTATTGCATGTTTATGGGCGCTAGAATGTAACATATGTGCTCTTTTAGTTTCATGATAGGTCAATCTCTCCTCCCAAAATAAAAATTGTGTATCATGAAAATTTCAAACTTTGTTTGTTTCTTTTTTCATAAAATTCATCCACACACCTTCACAAATTATCGTGCGAAAAATTATTCTGCACAAATCCTTCTTGAATCTTGCGTCGAAACATCCTAGATCGAGTTCAAAATGTCACATAGATAGACGATTTTCAATACAATTAATATCTACTTCATTCCAACATGTTCTAAGCGAACCATCCTGCGATCATCAAACATTCAGTAATTTCTCAATTAGCAGCAAACCTATAAAAGTGGATCTCCATTGACTTTAGCCGCCACCACAACCGTACGCCTGAAGCATACATAAATAAAAAAGAATAAAAGCCACAGCCTACACGTTCCCATTGACGGAGCATAAGAACACCGGAAAAAGGTAAGAGGAATAAGAACAGCAGCCAGAAAACATTCCCATAAAAATTCATTCGTGACGTGATGTCACAAAACACTTCCTTCCTCTCGAAATTTACCACCCCACTGTGGGAGCTTCTGTTCTTAGGGCTCCGATGGCTGGCTGATTTCGACCCATTGCGTTCGGTTTTGTTGTTGTTGTTGTTGTTGTTGCTGCTGAAGAAAAGGAGAGAGATAACCTTTTCTTTCGATATCGGCAAACGCATACATACACACAAACTCAGCTCAGTGAGTGACAGGCCAAAGGAAATGGACTACCAACTATTTGCCAACACGCTCCAAAATGGACATGTTCTGTTCCGGAATAAATGGACGGTTTTCCAGGGAAACTTTGCTCCAATTCCTTTCATTCACGCTTAAATTAAATCATACCAGTATCATTACGGACACTGACTGAGCGAAATTTCTAACCTAACCTCAATCTAAGGAAACTCATTTTCGAAAGCCGTAATTCTTTCGAGATAATTACGCTTTGATTCTCTAATTAAAACAGCATCATGCGGAACCGCATTGGATGGGACTAACAACCCTCCCAGAATCCATGTGTGGTGTGTATTAAAACATTCATTACATGACTCACATGCGTGACTTTTTCTCGCGTGATGCTCTTGGAAACAAAAGCCCCCATCCAGCCCGAAATCAGAGTAGAAGCAGCAAAAAAGACATCCTTCTCGGTGGTCCAGTACTCCTACAAAGAAGCTGCTGGCTGGCTGGCTGGTATGTTGGTGTTGGCGCTGGGTGTGGGTGCCAGGATTTGAAGGAAACCGACTTATTGATTTTATGTGCCCGTCGGAAGACAGGACAGGAGATATCTTCTCTCTGGCGAAATGAGAACACGCGAGAAATGGGAGAGTGCGAGAGTGAGAGAAGCTTTCATCGAATGAGAAGTCTGCGTGAGAGTCCTCTCTGAGAGTGGGGAACTCATGGGCAGTGGCGTAGCGAGGGATGGCTGGGCTGCTTTGTGCGGAGTGTGAGGTCTATTTTTAATGCTTAACGTTGTCCCTTTGTACCACTACGAGTGCTCAGGATTGTTAGATAGAAATTGTTCACATATTTTAAATGGAATATGAAAACGGGTGCGATATGAATTCGATGGGCAGTTTGCATTGAAAATAAACACAAGGTACCATCCGGTAATTTCAATACTGTTCATATTATTATTTTAGAGTTAAATTTAAAAAGCCTTAAACATCAAAATGGGGTTTAAAGTGAGTGGGAGTAAGCTATGTTAATTGGATACATTTAGCATCGAATTCGAGAGCTCACAAACTCCATTACCGACACAATTTCCGGTTTTTTTTTTCCGATTACCGAAACATAGCTTACTTTATCGATCTCCATTACTCACTTGAAAGCACATTTGGGTGGCTTTTTAGATTTGATTTTATAATAAATATACGAACAGTAGCGAAATCACTGGATTAAACCCCTAGTCTTGATGAAACTTTACAGAGTAGGAGGCCTTAAAAACCATTTAACAATTAGCTAAACAAATGCTAATTTAAAGCATTGACGGAGGGGAACCGTGATGAGTTTTTCTGATGTTTCCTGACGTACTGTTGTTACCGCAGCTTCTTCAATTCATTGAACTGTTGTTGCTTTTTGGTCTCCGTTCACATTACGTCTTCACCAAACTCGTCGAAGAACCGTGTACTCCTCTTGTTTCTGGACATCGCTTGCTTTCACTTCTCAGTTTTCATAGGCCTTCGGGGTAGTCACATTAATTTGCACTGCTTCTTTCCGCCGTCACCTTGTCATTGTTGTGCTACAATGCACCTGTTGTCATTATTCGCTTCTGAATCATCCACTTGGGACAGAAATTCATAGGATGTCCTTCCATCTTGAATTAAGAAACAATTGCTTATGATACCGTCGTAGAAAATTTTCCCTTTCCTTTTGAGGAAATGAAGTGTCGATGGAATTTCCTTCTCCACGTCCATATACACACCTTGCACTCCTGTGTACATGCATGTCGAGGCCCAGCTCAGCAGGAATCTTCTTTCGGGTGACACGATTCGCCTTTTCTTATTTCCCTAGCACCAACGCAGGATCGTAATCCGGGAATTATGGTAGTAGATCGTATGATGGTAAGTCAAGTCAAGTCTGATAATCACCCTGTTGGAAACATAAGGCTGATGTTCAACCAATATCAATTCCGGGAACCCTAAATATTAACATTATATCGCAAAAAGGTGATAATCGGGCAGCTAGTGGGCTTGGTTGTAACTTGGCTTATACTGCCTTTCCATCAGCATAGATGAAAATTAATTGCACCGGGCTACTCAACCTAAGCTGGACATTAAAATATTATCAAAACTATGTAAAATTATGCTCTTGAAAACATGCTGATATCATGTATTGATATTATTTTTATTTAAACGCGATCAAATTTGTATTTTGGTATCAATTTAGTGTTACTAAAAATCTTAATTGAAATCATAATTGTTTTTTTTACAGAAAAAGTGCTAACTGAAAGCTAAAATCTCCATTTTAAAACGAAATAATCGAAATAGGGTGTCCCTTAATTGGGTCAAAAAAGCAGTCATCAGTTGAATATTTTGTCATGTGATTAAAAACTCAATTGATGGTTTTAAATAATATATCAGCAAACAATATTTCACTGTCAATATTCATGCTGATATAAGCTAAGCATTTTATAAACAATTGGGCACGATAAACAACTAATAAACTTACTCACTGGAGAATTTTTTTGTTAATTGATGTAATATCGGACTATATTTGGCGAAATCAAAATCACTTTAAGTGAACACAATTTGTTTAATTTGAGTAGAAATTTCATGCACATCAGTTTTCAAATGGAAAAACAAACAGAAAATGTACTGAATTTGCCTTATAAATTAGTGATTCCATTATGGATCATAATTTTTAATGACCAGATTGATAAAAATAATTTCACCTTGTAAACTTATGTTGTGATTCCTAGTAGTCTAGGGATAATATAGCGAATTATAGCTCAATATTAATTGGCGGGGTTAGAAGGAATGAAGTGCAAGTGACAAACTGAAATGAGCACTATTATATTATAATATGAACCGTACTCACAGATCGAAACCTCGCTGTTTATGGACAGCTCTTAACGTGAAAGGCGTTGGTAAAATGTTGCTTAAAGTATCAGAAAGTCCCATTTTCATTATATTTAAGGTTTTTTATATGCACCCCTTTTTTCTAACCCCCTCAATTATGAAGATTTAAGACTGGATTCCTGCTCCCATTTGTCACACCGCATAGAATTAAAAATTGTGTTTTAGCCCTCAATTTTATCGGCACACCGATTGTTCAGAATTCGTCACTCCGCCGGTCTACGATTTTCCACGCCGACGGTCAATTTTTTACAGTGCATGCGGCTCTTAGGATGGGATATTCTTTTTTTCATTCCTTACATACAAACCTTGATAAATCACTTTTGACGAATCCAGAGACGCGGAAAGAAAATTTCTTTCAAAACAGCAGCACGGTTTTTGAGAGATCTTTTGGTAATGTCACTGGCAACCATGTTTCTTTGAGTGGCGTCAAATGACTTTCATAATGTGCCGCAATGCTGTTGAGAAATTTGAACGTTCGACCGGAACTGAATAAAAATGAAGTGCGCTATTAGACACTACCAGTACGTCTTCACAGCCAGGTTCACACAAAATTGTGTCGAAAATATATTTTCTTTGCTTGGCCAACAGCTCTGCAGTTCATGAATAACTTAAAACTGCTATCAGTTTCCCAATTCATGTTAGAAATTCCAAACACATCGTATGAATACGATGATATACTATGACTGATGGACTTCAAACATACATACGCCAGGAGATGGTTTTAATAAGTAACGGTCATCAAAAGCAAGTTGTGACTGATGACCACCTGATCACTGTGGAATACCCGGAGGATGTTTTGGACAATGCATTTTTTCACAACTCTAAAAGAAATCAAATTTATCACATCGGTTTATATATTCTACGGAGCGTTGCCATGAACTACACCGTTTGTGAAGCTTGTTTTTCGTCATGTATATCAACCAGTGCTATCTTAAAATTATACTCGAAGTTTACTATACTGAAGTGGCGGGCGAAGTCCTTGACATGGATCACTGCCTACCCGTAAAAAAAAGAACCATAGAGGTTCAATGAAATGTATTGTTAGCATACAATAGAATTTATTGAATTCACAAGAAATATTACTGTCTACAACAATAATATAACCATAGAATTTCTCAATTAACCAGAAGTCGTATAACAATGTACAGACAGTATCGTAAATAGGTACAGTTTAAGTCAAAATTGTATGACACACATCGCATTATGTTTAAGTTTAATCGTATAGAATGCAAATTTCCGACTTACGTGCGATGATCATTTTTCCATCGTACTGTATCGCAAATTAAATCAGATTACATCGTAAGACTTTTCAAATTGAATTTTTTATTACAGATTAAATCGTATATGACACAGAAGCAACATTAAATATACGAGCATTCTGGTTGTCTGGGTTATTATTTCCACAATAGAATCTGTGGTAAATGGGGAAATCTACAATAGAACAAGGGGGTTGTTATATATCTTAACCAAACGAAAAATAACGTTTTCCCTAAACAACTTGAGCCATTTACCGATAATTGTAATGTTGCTCTATTGTTGAAAATCCTTACAATATAGGACGTATTGTACATGTGTTGTAATAACAAAATTTTTAAATTTCTTGTACAATAACGTTGTAACTGTATTTTATTTTATGGTGATTGTATGGTTATTTTTTTTCCAGGTAGTGCTTTTCACTTTATCGACGATTTCAACTCTTCACTCCCATGGCAAAACCCCATAAGCATCTGTCAATATGTGCGTAAAGAATTGCAGACTTTGTCTTATCTCTTCGCCCCAGCGATAAATTCTGTAAAAAACTGTCATTAGTTTAGTGTATAAACGTTGCCGCAACGGTGCTTGGTTGTTGTTCTCGGAAAAGGAAACCATTGCTGCGACGACTTGTATTGGTAAAATCGAAAATATTTAAAGTAAAAATGCATCCCATCTCCAACATCACAATATCAGCACAGGGAAGACAAGAAGAGCAGTTGTTGGCTGGATAGTACGAAATTGAACTCGATATACGAATAAAGCTTAATAGGGGAGAAGACTACTCCGGCCTAATCGCCCATTCTGGTCCTAAAGGGTGTCCACGATGAAATTGCCACACACAAAATTGATTCGCAAAATTCGAGTTTTCATCCGATTGCCATCAAATTTTCAGGGATTGAGAAATAACTATTAAACTTCATTTTACCATTTTACTCGTATTTTATTTACAGTCCATACGCAAATGCCCGCACCTTGGCCTTAACCCCGGCCATGAGATTCTGCACAACCTGTGAATCAACCGTTTTTTGCATGTAAACCCATACTTTCTTCAGTTCCTCGACTGTCTTCACTACCTTAGGTCGTTTAAGAAGGTGCTGCTTCATAATCGCCCAGTACTTCTCGATGGGGCGGAGCTCCGGAGTGTTGGGAGGGTTGAACATTTTCGGCACGAAATTGACCTTATTGTCCGCATACCACTTCAGCACGTCCTTGGAGTAGTGGCATGAGGCCAAATCCGGCCAGAAGATTGTTGGGACGTTGTGGGCCTTCAGGAGAGGAAGCAGCCACTTCTGGAGACACTCTTTTATGTACACCTGTCCGTTCATCGTGTCCTGGGTCACGAAAGGTGCACTCCGCTTCCCGCACGTGCAGATGGCTTGCCAAACCAGGAATTTCTTCGCAAATTTGGACATCTTCTGAGTGCGGACATGCTCCGGAACGCTGAAATTATCCTTGGCCGTGAAAAACAGGTTGCCGGGGATCTGTTTGAAGTCGGCCTTCACACTTTCGTCAGCATGTTGAGGTACAACTTCCTGGCACGGGTTTTGGCAGACTTGTTCTGCTTCTCGTCGCGATTAGGGGCCTTTTGTACCTTGAACGTTCGAAGCCCAGCCTTAGTTTTGGCCTTCTGGACAAAACTTCGGCTTAGGTGCAGCTTCTTAGCCACATCCCTAACGGAGGCGTTCGGATTTCGGTTGAAGGCCCCAACTACGCGGTTGTGATTTTTGGTGTTGTACGGAATACTTTTTCCTTCACTTCTGGGCTTCCGATCAGTGGTCAACCGTTCCTCGAACCGCTTAATCACTCGCGACACCGTGGAATTCGCGATTCCCAACGTTTTAGCGATGGAACGATGCGAGAGATCCTTGTTCTCGTGATGAATGCGCAAGATTTTATCACGCACGAGCTGTTCTTTCGACTCCATTTCCGCGAGTTTTGATCACAGGACTTTAAAACTTGCAGGATGTAAATAATGCACTATGAACTAAATCCACCCAAATTTTCATTAAATTCTACCCAACGGTTAAAAAGTTAGAGCAATTTCATAGTGTGGCAATTTCATCGTGGACACCGAGCAGAAAACATCAAATATAGGGTAGAGAACTACTTCGGACTAAGAGCCCATTTTGGGCCTTTCGAGCAGAAAACTTCAAATAAATCCATGATTTCAGAGCTAGCAAGTCAATATGCGTTTGGTACGATACTTTAGTTAATAAGCTACGGAACGAAGTCAATGAGAACGCATGATATGAAGGTTTGCACCCATTATTCCCAAAAACAAAAGAAGCGGTCCAACCGAATCAGTTTTTATCTTCATCCGATAGGCCGAAGTGAATTCATCGGTGTTTCAATTGCGTTTCAATGCGTTAGGCCGATTTTAGAATCCGTAGGCCGAGTTTGGCGTCAAGAAGCAATGTTGGACTTTTGACAATATCTCAACGATTGGTTTCTCGTTTTGGTACGTATGGTACGTACGGAAAGGTGAATAAATTTGGAAGCCATCAGTAATAATAACATTCCGGTTGGTGCTAAACTGCGCTAGATTAAGAAAGATTAAGTGCGGGTTGTGCTTAATAGGCTAGAAATGGGGTATTTAACTCTATCTATGATAACCCCATAAATGAAACAATTATACGTATGGTACGATATTTTAGTTCAAAAGCTACCAAACGCAGTCAGTAAGAACACGTGATATGAATGTTTATACTTATTATTCTCGAAAACTAAAGAAGCACAGCGTTAGAAGCAACTTTTCTCTCCATTCGATAGGCCGAAGTGCAGCGTCATTGAACATTTTCAACAATATCTCAATAATTTGTTACTCTTCATCAAATCTAGCAGTACGTATGGAATTCATTTCCATAGTCAAGCCATTCAATTTTGAAAAAAAAAATCCGTTTGAAAAAGAGGGATAAAGTGTGGAATGCGCTTAATAGGCCAAAAATTTGCTCTAAACCCTATTAGCAGGCTCTAAACCCCAGATGACAGGCATAACGAATGGTTCCATTTAGTTCAAGGAACTTTCCTCTTTTTTTTTTGGAAACCAAAAATGGAACATGTAACAAAATTAGGAAAGATTCTGAACGTTAATAACTCAGCTGCCCCTGAACCAATTTCAATAATTTTATCACCAATCGATCATAAATATCTCCATGCAAATGTTGAATTTAAAACTTTATCATTTTAAAAAATGTCACTTTTGAAAATTGCACGAATGTGCAACTGATGCTATGATAATTAAAATAATCACCGATTGCCTGCGAAAAACGATTTCCCTAACACAAATTTCAAAGTTGAATTCCATTCGGTCTCACCAAACGGTGTTAATTCAACTACCGCGTGGTGAGTGGTGATGTTCTCCAGTACACAACTAAAGACTGCCTGCAAGCAGCGAGTTGCAGCTCACTTGAGCATCCATAGAAGGAGGAAGAAGCCGCACCGCTATTGATCGGAATCAGTAGCTCTTTGTGAGTCACTGTGGGCCATCTATGTCAAGCGCGTCTTACTAAAGAGTACAAACAGAGAGAACTCCGCTCAAATTCCTATTGCTACACAAAACACAAGCTCCTGCTGCAGTTAACAAATAAGATTTTTTTATTTAAGACCACGTAGTCCTACGTCACCATTGCGTACAACTTCATAGGGTTTTCCCTTGAAGTTTTTATTAAAAATTGTCGAATTAAAAAAAAAATTACAACTTAGCCATTTTTAACCAAATGAGCTATCTGTGCATTTTGGAAGTGAACAAATGTTTCAAATTGCATTGATGTTAAAATGTTGTGATTATAATCGAATTAGACTCATTTAAATTTGCTCATGTTCTAAGATCTAAACTAAAGCAAAATGACGATGAGACGTCACGATTGATGCATGTATTCATGATTATCGATATCAGTGGATCCTTATGGATACGTTATTTAGCTGAAGAAATGTAAACTTGCGATGTTTAGCTTTACATTGACCGTGCATATTCATTGTTCAATTTGTAAAAAATACTATTGGGCGCAAAAAAATTCCACGCCGATTCACGCCGCCACCGCCGCCACCTAAAAGTGCTATTGACGTGACGCAAGTAACAAGTTATTACATTTCACCGTTCGAACGAACTGTCTCACTTTACTTGTGATCGATGCCATGATCATGATCTGCACAGTCACTGGTGACACTGTACCGGTGAACTTATTCCACTTTAAACGAATTTGTTGTGCATTTGCCACTTCTTTACCGCATCTTCGAAGTTTTCGCTTGACAATGGCCCAATATTTTTCGATCGGTCTGAACTCAGGGCAATTTGGAGGATTAATCTCTTTGGCAACGAAATTAACATTGTTTGTAGCATACCATTCTAGAACCTCCTTAGAGTAGTGGCAGCTGGCTAGATCCGGCCAAAACATAACGTTGGTCTTGTGTTGTCGAATGAACGGTAAAATCCGCTTTTTCAGACCTTAATGTAAACCTTCGACGTCATTGTGTGAGATGTGATGAAATCTTGGTTTTACGGCCACAACTGCAGATTCCTTGCCAAATCATTAGTTTCCGAGCAAACTTATCAGCAAAAACAAATTTATACCTTGAAGGGTCATCCCCACGACCAGTTACCAGGTAAAATTTTCGTCCGGGATATGTTTATAATCCGTTTTGACATATGTTTCGTCATCCATTAAAATACAGCCATCAAATTTCGTCAAAACTCGTACGTATAGTAATCGTGCTCGCTTTTTGGCCACTACATTTTGTTTTAAGGAGCGATTCGGAAGTTTACTGGCACAAAAAGACTTATATCCTTCTCTTGAAAGGATGTTACGCACGGTGGGAAAGTTGGAATCGTATTTCTTTGCCAAATTACGTATGGAGATACCTGTGTTGCTTTTCACGTACCTCAACAACTTTCTCCTCAGCTCTTTGACCCTAGTGCCACTTTTATGATAGACGCGCTATGCTCTATCCACACTCAGAGTATCCTTGTAACGTTTGATTACAAGACTCACCGTTGACTTTGGAAATTTTAACACTTTTGCTATTTTTGAGACAGACCACGAAGGGTTCTCTAGATGTTTGTGCACAATTAATTTTATTTTTTCAAGTTCCATGAACCGTAATTTCGGGATGCGTCGATATATCGAGGAAAACTTTTCACCAATTTCTTCGTTAACGACACATCAACAAATGGCTGTCAAACGTTTTTTGTTCCAACCACCAGGGGCGCGGTGGTGTATTGAACCGTGCGTCCAGATTCACTTTGAATCGAGCTTTATTAACCAAAATTCCAAATTCACAATGCTTTCATTGATATATAATAAGTAGAGCTAACTTTGTTTTCACTTTGATAATCCTCATATACCATATAGATCAAAGTTGTGTTATGATTACTGTTAACTCGACCACACGGTTGTCAAACTATGTTATCTTGAACAATTATATGATAATATAAAATATGTTTTAAAGTTTGATTTTATTCCCTGCTCGGGTACGCAGCTTGGATTAATCCGTTTTGAACTTACTAAAGACCACTTTCCCCTCCTCAATCCGGAAATTTATTTCCATTTCTAAGGGATGCGCGCTTAGTGTTTTCATAGAAATTTCGCCCATGGTAAGCTTCGCAATTCCTGTAGGAAATCCAAATCCAACCGTGTTCCTCACTTCCATCATTTACAATTGCCGTTTGACGACAACAAAAGGCACATACCTGGCTACATGCAGTTAACAAAACACACCAAAACAATAGCTGCTTCCGACTGAATTACTATACAATTGCAAGCGAGCTGTTTGATGTATTACTAAGATAAATTTTACACAATTATTTGAAAAAGCTTCCTGCACATAAAAAATCTGATGACGTTTGGATTCCTTCGAGATTCGGTTAATTTTGTATACAAAACTGTTAGAAAATCTGACATTCCCAGGATAGGTGACAAATTGAGAAAATTATTCCAGAAGTGAGCTGCCTTTAGATATATAGTTAAAATTTAAATGTTATAACCTAGTTGGATTTTTTTTTAAATTGTTTACAATTTAGCAACACTTCCAATGAACATGGCATGCTTGTGCTTCCAACCTGGTGTATGAAACTAAACATCAACACCAACTATCCAACGGAAACATAGAAAATATTTATCTAGAACAGCCACACAAAGCAAAGAATACAAAAATTGCAGTCGAGCCCGCATAGATAAATGAATTTGCAAGAAATACCATCAGCACCGAGAACATGATCAAGCTAACGCATGACGCGTTTCGTTTGCTCTATTTGGTAAACTTTTTTGTCCAGAATCGTTTGAGGTTATTATGTAAGAACTTCAGCCCATTTATGGGGTATTTTTATACAGCTGGTTAGTTTTAAATATAATTTGATAAAATCTACTATTTTCGAAACCATCCTGAATGGAATATTTTTTAAATCTTTTTGAGGCGAATTTCTCACGAGATGTTCCAGAATTGATCAAGATTATGCTGTGAGAAACTCTGCCCAGTTGGTTGAGCCACTTTTATGAAATTGGTAGTTTTAAATATAATTAGATAAACTTAGCCAATTTTGAAATATTGAAATGGCTTTATCATTCCTGAAGAATATATTTTTAAACTTTTATGGTACCACAATTCTCACAATTTGTTTAAGAATTGTTTGAGGTTGTTCGGGGAGAAATTTGGCCTCTTTGGTTGAGACTCTTTTATCCTCGCTTTTATCGAAGTGGTATGTTTTAAGAAATGTTTATTGCAATAATAGATTATTATCACTTTGCAACAAAATTGCTAGGACCATTTCATCAAAGACCCACCATCTTTAATCCAACATTTAAAAAATAATCCACCACCTTGAATCCACCATTTTAAAAATCATTTCCAATTCTGAATCATCAATTTTGTACATAAATAATCTACCGTCCTGGAACTGCAATTGTCATTGCAAATGCAACAATTTTGAATTCCGATAAATCGACCATTTTATAAAAGTACGACCATCTTCAATCCACTCTTTTGAAAATCAATTTGAAGATAAGCCACCATTTTGGAAAACAAATTGGCAATTAAATAGTAGATTGTACAAGAAAATTGCATTGTATTTTTTATCAAAGGGCCGTCAAAGGCCTTGCATCCTCCACATTGAAAATAATCCACTATCTAGAAGCCACCATTTGGAAAATTAATCACAACCATGGAATTAAAATTGCAATATTTGTTTTGACGTAGGACAACGTCTGCGATTTCTATATGGGGGTACACTTTGTGAAAACCGAAAATGGAACATGTAACACAATTAGGAAAGATTCTGAACGTTAATAACTCAGCTGCCCATGAACCAATTTCAATAATTTTATCACCAATCGATCAGAAATGGTCCGACGCATCTGCCTTATTTAAATAAATAGTGACATTTTTCAAAATTTCACTATTGAAAATTGCACAAATGTGCAACTGTTGCTAAGGTTATTAAAATAATCACTGATTGCCTGCGAAAAGCGATTTCCCTAAAACAGATTTCAAAGTTGAATTCCATCCGGTCTCACCAAACGGTGTTTATTCAATCACCGCGTGGTGAGTGGTGATATTCTCCAGAACACAACGAAAGGCTGCCTGCAAGCAGCGAGCTGCAGCCGACATGAGCATCCATAGAAGGAGGAAGAAGCAGCACCGCTATTGATCGGAATCAGTAGCTCTTGGTGAGTAATTGTGGGCCATCTACTAGCATGTCAAGCGCGTCATACTAAAGAGTATAAACAGAGAGAACCCCGCTCTAATTCCTATTCCCACAAAAAACACAAGCTCCTGCTGCAGTTAACAAATAAGATTTATTATAGAAGACCACGTAGTCCTACGTCACCATTGCGTACAACGCCATACCCTTGTAGTACGCTAGTCACAAATCAATTGTAGAAACTTATATACGACTTATTTCAGTCATAAACAAGTTGCTGTAACTTATTATGATGAAAGCGTGCTACTTGGGTAGGGCTGTACCTTGTAGTTTTTCCAAAAAATTGAACTTATTATGAACGGAAAACCATCTGGAATTCACCATTTTCAAAATCAACTGCCATCTTGAATCATGCATTTTGTAAATCATCTACCAACTTAGAAATTACATTGTCGTTATAATCACAACATTCAGAAAGATTAACCTTTTTATCAAAGACCCACCATCTTGAATCCTCCATTTTGAAAATCATCCATTATCTAGAAGTCAGCATTTTGAAAATCAATAACGTCCAAAATTGGATAGGCATTTTTATTGCAATTGCAATAACATTTCTATCAATAATATGAAATATTTTATCAACGACCCCCTTGAATGCACTATTCTGAAAATCTAACTCTAATCTAAAAACTCTTTAATATTTTTTTTTGTAAATAATCTTGCAACTTGGAAGTTACACAGTCATTTCAATAACAAAAATTTACTTTAAAATAAAATAACAATTTTCTCATTATATAGTTGAAGATGCAAATTTCAAATAACAGACTAAAGTAGTAATTTTTATACTATAGATGAGGAGATGAAAGTATAGAATTGATAGTTCCGTTAGAGTACGACAGTGTGAAAATTGCATATAGAGCAATTGAGGGGGAATACCCCTCACCACCCCTCTCCAACGGGGAGTTTGGTAAAGAGAGATGATCAAATCGATTTGTATCTTCCTAAAGTTGTCCTTGCTTGCTTTCTACTCTCTATGTGCAATTTTCACACTGCCGTACTCTGACGGAACTATCAATTCTAAACTTTCATCTCGTCATCTATCGTATAAAAATTACCACTTTAGTCTATTATTTGAAATTAGCATCTTCAACTATAAAAATCGTTGACTTCACGCAGAAGCTATACTAAACATATAGTCAAAGTAATTTTCTCTTAATATTATGACCAATAAAGATCATCCATTTGATAAAAGAATGGCTTTTTTAAATCAACCATATTGAAAATCATCTTTCATCTTGAATACAGCGTTTTGAAAATCAACTGCCATTTTGTAATTGAAATTGTTGCCTTTAAAGTTTAATTATCATAACTTTTCCAAAATATTGCATTTAGGAATATTGGTCAAAATTTCAATACTCCCCTTTTTGGCTAATTTGCAATGCCTGGAGGTATTGATGCAATTTGGATTTGGGTGTAGCTTGAACGGGTGTGGCGTCAAAACCAACGGAAAACATTAACTTTCATCTTAATATAACTTTGTACCTAAAGGTACCCTTTTCTTCCTTGATTTTTTCCGTTGATCTTGTTTTCCGTACTGAGCACCAATGCTACCGTCGCCAGGGAGGCAGTTTCCACACCTGGACCCTGCCTATCGACCCATCAACTCATGAACCGGGGCCCAACGGCTTTTCTTCCCATCCGAAGGATGTCGTAGTGAGAGATGTTATGCCTCAGAGCATCCCGGCGGCGCCGACTGGGATTGCTCCCAGGCCTGCTGGGGTGAGAGGCAATCACGCCAATCACTACACCATTAGCGCCGCTAAAAAACGTATATTCATTCAGCGCGAACTCCTCTGCACCCGAAAGAAAGGAGAGAGGGAGATTGTTTTCTTATTCACGCTGCACTTATTCCGCAGTAGCTTCATGTCCGTATCCTGGGTGATTCTCTATTGGAGTCATATTTGAAACTCCACAGACTCGTATGATTTCTCTCGACAGTTACGTCCGACTTTGCACGGAAGTATCTTGCAACATCTCTTGGAATTTTTTTTTAAACTTTCCGTAGTAGAATCTTTCATCTTTCTCCAAAAGTTTATTCCAAGTTTCTCCGGAAAGTTCTTCCGTTCCAACAATATCTTCGCGTATGAAGTAACATACAAACACTTTGAATGTACCGCACGCAACAACCACCCTACTGCTAGTTGGTTGGAAACATTCTTGTAAATTTAGGTGCTCTGAGACTGACATATACGAGCGTCAATTTTGACATAAAATTGAGTCATACCCAGGTAAGAATTTGATGCTGAACAAGTCTTATTCAATCGAATTTAATTCAGCCTTAGTCTTAATAATTATTGTAAATAGACCATGTTAACCTTTGTTCAGCTTTTAAGCATCTAAATATGCTGATTTTAATCACCAAAAGGCTTAACAGTTATGTAAATTATAAGCTTTCTAAGGCATTAAAAGCTGTCTTTTCCAACCCTTGTTCAGCCTTCTAGTTTTATTTAGAAAAAAAAAAATGAAGACCGCTTCATATCTTACATATTTTTATGGGACTGCAACAAGGTGCTAACTAACTAATTGGATTTACAAATTTATATTGCTATTATAAGTCTAAAAATTACCTTTGCAATTCGGCATTCGAACCGGTCACGATTGACAGGCATCAATGGAACCATGTGGCAAAAGATATGATCATGAACTTGAAATACGTCAAATTTAAGTTGAATAACAGAAACCGGAAGAGTATTATACAGCAATGCAGAATTGTAAACAACAACTGGTGGCAGCAATACATTCCTTTCATTTCCAAGTGTAGTTAACACAATGTGGACATAAGTGGGCGATTTATTTCGATCATCATGTGGAAGCTGTTTTAGTGCCATAATTGGGTTATATTTTTGGAATCCTGTCTGAAAATTCAGTGCAATACAGCAGTCAAAACACAGAAATACAAATGTTCATGCTTCCGACGTTGTCGCAGCCCACTTCTACCTGGAGCTGTTCCAAAAAAGCTCCTCTCCCTTGTCTCTACTGCTGCCGCTGCTAGGGATTAGAAAGGTAGGCAGTGAATTTAGAAGAACTAAAATGCCGGAAATGCAACGAGTGACACTGACTACATTTAACAAATCAGGCTATCTAAATATTTTTAGAGCATTGTTGATTTGTGAAGTAGTGTTAAGTTAAAATAAGGCTTGTTCAATCTGTAGATCAGCCAACTTATTGAGGTTGAATTATGAGTATACAATTAGCTTCACGCACTACTAATCAACTTTATATTCAGCCTGCTGTTAATCAGCTTTGTACACCTTAAATCAACCAATAATCAGATTCTGTTCTTACTGTACAGCTTAGGTAATAGTCGCAAAATTCATTCCAATCAAACGTACTTTTCGTCGAGTAACGAACTTTGCAGTCTCGGAGCACTTAATTTTACATGACTTGTTTTAACGAGATGAACCAGCCCAAGGCTAAAAGTCTCATTAATAAAGAAAACTAAACTAAACTACTACATGACATGTTTGTTACCGTCTAATCCTTTATGTCAAAGATGGATGCCGTCACGTGCAAAATTAGTTATTTCTAAGTGTGATGAATTCGACAGTGAGCATGCATAAGTGCGTATAGGCGATGATCGATTCCCGCATCTTGCCCTTGGCACCTTTCATAAGGTTTTAGAACTTCTTTTGATACTTTTACCCACAGTTTCTTCAAATCCAGATCGTTCTCCAACACTTTTTGGTGTTTTACAATGTTTGGCCTTCATGATGGCCCAAAACTTCTCAATAGGCCGAAGTTTGGTGGGTTGACGTCTTTTGGTACAACATCAACATACCAGTCTAACACCGACCGAGCGTAGTGGCACGGTGCCAAATCCGGTAAAAACAGCGTCTCGCTTCCGTAAGACCACAGGAGGCGCTTCTGGAGGCACCCGTCTCGGTAGATTTGCCCGTTCATGGTACCCGTCGTGATGTACGGATAGCTCATCAACTTTATGACGAATTTGTCCACTTTCTTCTTCCTTACCTCCTCAGGAACGGCCAACCGTGTGTGGAAACGTAAAACTACTACCCCGGCAACTGCCTTGTGTCCACCTTGATGTAAGTCTCGTAGTCCATCACGACGCACCTCGGTTTCGTCAGCCATTCCCGGTACAGTGGATTTTGGCCACCGTGTTTTGTTTGTCGTTCTGGTTCGGTGCCTTCCGGACCTTGTAGACGTGGATGCCAGCTTCGGCTTCTTCGCCGCATCGCGGATCGACAGATTCGGCCGGCGCTTGAACAGACTCAACACCTTCCTGGCCTTCACCGGGTCAGCTGTATTCATTGCGGGAAAGTCGCCATATTGGAATTCAGCATTCTATTGCTCATCCAATAAGCGGCCTCTACTCGTCGAACCTGTTCACAAATTCATAATACCTGGCAAAACAACATGACTGTTTTGATATATGACAAGGCTGCTACGAGGAGGGAAGCGTGCCAATCGGGTATCGAGACTTTTTGCAGCGTCAGAAGGGGACACGGATTGCCCGGCGACGCCCCTGTCGGCCACCCACCCACAAACATAACAGGAAGCTTCGTGACAGGCCGTGAGAGATAGAGAGGCCGCAGGACATTGCTGAGCGATAATATGACAGAGGACGCACCACGGAAGGAAAAAAAATGCTTCCCAAGTCTGATGAAGAAATGCAGAGCTTTTGTTCCGTTGCCATGCTTTTCTTATTGATGTTCTTTTTGTTGTTTTAGCTGGTTTGTTGCTGCCAGCCTGCGTCTCCCTCGTCGGCCGTTGTCACCATCGCCACCATCCAAAACCGGCAGGAAGTTAATTTCTACATTAAACGAACTGGTCCGTTTCGAGGGATGATGGAAGAGGGGAAGGGGTGGGGGGTATGGCAATGTTGCGTATGTGTGTTTGTGTTTCGACGAGTAAGTGGCAAGGGGATTGGTCGATCCTTGAAGGACTTTTGCTCCAATACGTGGGAAAAGAAACGACAGCAACTCCGAATGCGAGAGATGAGCAAAGGGATTTGGGGACCTTGAAATGAGGTCATTTAATTTAATTACCCCATAAAGTGCATTATTCATGAACTGGACCACTTTCGATGCAAACGTGCCTTGCCCCTCGTGCGTTGCCGTTCGTTCGTTGTGCAGGGAGGATCCGAGTAAATAAATTGGATGAATTTGGAGCTAATTGAGTGACAATGTTTAGGCAGTGGTTAACGGACGGGGGGAATTTGAGGATTGAGGTGGGAACAAGCGGGTTAAGTGGAATTAATTAAGAATTTGATGGAACGGCAGCGAAAAATACACAGGACAGTTGGAGCTGCTGTTGAATGTTTGATAAATGAATGGATGAAATTATTCGCTGGGGTAGTTCGTGCCCTCTGTTTTATGGAACCGATGGTATTACACTCGAGAAAAATTGGGTTAACGTTGTTGGTTGGTTTTCACGAGTTGTCGCTTGGAAACAGGAGCATTTGAAAATAATATTTTTTTTTTCTTTATTTAAGAGATTTTTAGCCAAATATTGAAAAACATAGAAATTTACTTCCACTGAAGAAGACTTGAATATTTCGTTTTAATCTGAGAGTTTGTAGACCTGTTTAGGCTTCACTACCACGAGCTCCTTGGTCTGATGTGTGGCGAAGGATAGGCGAGAGCTGGTTGAAGAGTCAGCAGCAGCATATCTATGGGAGTCCTTCTAAAGCATCGTGATCATAGATTTCCTTATTTTTTCTCTTAACTTTAATTCCATTATTATATGGAACATTAAATGCATGTACGGGAGGTTCCACCCCAATTGAAGTGAAATGGATGGGGAGACTTCCAACTCCCTGATTTTAACATTTCGTGAATAGAGGGCGGTATCTTCTCCCCACTCATTGGGACATCCTCCTGTTGCATGGCCTGTTTTTTTTATCGGATGTATGATCCTGTTGTTGGAAGGAAATTCTCGCGAGCTCATTGCTCACGAGCCTCTGCTGCGATGTTCTTCCGAATTTCAATACAGCACTTACTCGCAAATCTCGTTTCCAACCTTTCAAAGTTTGTGACCGACCAAACCTTGCCTTGTAATGGAGCACAGCATTCGAGATCCAGATGTGTGTCCAGATGATCCAGTATTACGTTTAGCTGATGATTTTAATTGAAAATTATTATTTTGGTGCATTGACTCATCAGCAGTTGGGTCAAATTAGAACCGGTTGGCTATCTCTTCCCATCATCGGTCGAATATAATGAACAAATCGTTCCCGTTCAATTCACACGTCAGTGAGGCGCCTCGTGCTAAATGCCATTTTCTCGCAAGTATAAATCATCCATCTAATCGAAACCAATATCGATATACGTTCGCACAGAACTCAATGGCAGCCTCAATCGACACATGCACATAACGGCATGATGTGTCATTTACAAATTCCACGTCCACGGTTCATATATTCCAGGAATTCGTTTCGCTGAAAAGGTGACTCAACAACGCTCAGCAACTAGCTCATTCTCGCCAAGCCACGTAAAAAAGGCCATCAAAATTTCGCGGCCAGATTGATGAAAATGTCACTAATTTCGCGCTTCAGCCTCGAACCATCGCCAGCCCCTCACCTCACCCACCCCTTCGTGGAAAATATAAAACGCTGTCATTAGCGACTGACACGCCGCCGACACTGTACGAATTCAGGCAAAACTGTCACCTTTCCCCTTCCCTGCCTTTCCCGGGACGCACCCAATTGCTTTCAAAACGATTTAATGAGTCGTTGAATGGGGTTGATTGACAACCTCGATGAACCTGTAATTTTTACCGAGCCCTTGATTTACGCGGCGAAATGATCCCGTTGCACTCGATTGCGAAATGCAATAATTTTCGAGTCATCAATCATGCCGACCGAATGCGTTCGCATATTAGCACGATCGCCATGACCGCACTGTACCACCACCGTGTGTGTGTTTCCCGGTCTCAACAACATTCGCAATCATACCCGTCGGAAAATGGAAACAACAAACAGGCTAATCCGGGAAAATTGTTTTCCGGAAAAAAAAAAGAATTAAACCGATGCAGTTCAATTCCACACAAATTGAGACAAGCGAAACGATATCACGTGATGATACCTACCAGGGCTTGATTGGCCCATTCCCCGTTGCTATGAGGGAGGGATGGAAAAATCCTGACCACGCGGACGATGCGAACCCGTCGTTGTTGTGCAGGTCGCTGGTTGTACACCACGATATCGGGAGGTAATCAATATATAGGTACAGTGACCAACCGCCCAACAACAACAACAACAACAACAAACGTCCCCTTATTGGTCCGCCGTTTAGCCATGCTCCGTGCAACGAGAGCGCGCGTGTGTGTGTGTGTGTGTGTGTGTATGTGTGACGTTATTTTATAATATTTGAGCGTGTTTCAATAAAAATCGACCCCACTGCACAAATAGTCGTAAAGAAGATTGCAAACAACACACAAAGCGATGTTAACACTTACTCTTAATTAATAGCGAGACGACGTGGAGACCGGATGGCCAGGGCTTCGATGGACCGGGATCCTACGGGGATGGTTTGTGGGGAAGTGGGGGCAGAGGAGGTTCGACAGCTGCTCTGAGATTTGAAGTTGTGCACAGCAAAAACGCGCTCACTGCATTTTGAGGTTGATGTTTTGGGTTTCATCGATTGAATGATTATTGAATCTTAAACCGTGAAGTTGGTGTTTGGCGGGGAAAATGTTCGCGTTTCTTTGTTTCGGCATTCTGCAACATTTAATATGAGATTTTCTGTTTGAACTGGGTTGAGCGTGTTTTCATTTTTCTCCGTAAAATACAGAAACTTGAAAATATGGTTTAAAGCAATGGGAAAAAATCACAAATCTGTTAAATATTTGTAGAAAATTTCGTGGTTGCGCAAACGAATCGATAGTAATTCAAGCAAAACGGAACTTGATTGTAGTTATTTTCGAACACGATACTATTTGAAAATTATCATACGACTTGCGGTTGTCTGGGTGACTTCCACTGACGATTTCTCGTAAAAGAAGCTCACTCCTGCCAACTAACGATACACGCAAAACACATTTCTATTACATCCAATGCACAGTGGGCCATGAATTAAATCTAGCTAGAAGTAAAAAGCAACTGGTGAATGTCGTCTTCGGTATTGATCCATCACCGATTTGGTCATTCCCGATAATCACGACACTCAACTGTACTCGTTTTGAAGCAGTTGCTGCTTTGCTTGCTTATGTTAGTGTGTTGGTGAGTTCACTGTCGTCGTTGTGCTTTACATCATCAGCAGCGAGTGTTACGTTTTGCCTGTGAGCAGTGACCATTACTGGTGATTGTTGTTTGCCATGGCTCTTCCTCTCACTGCGTGACAAAACGTTCTGTCAGCGATAGTCGGTTGATGCGTTGACGAGTGTCGAGTGAGTGTCATGATATTTTGCATCACTGCATTCATATTTGACACAGTTGTTGGGGATCTCAATACAGATCAAAGAACTATTCAAACTTGGCCCATTTAAATGTACGCAATAGAAATAAATGAGCTGCTCTTGTTTAAATAAAATGTATTGTTTGATTTAATTCCAAACATCTCAAATGTATCTAAATATACATCTGAACAATGTCTCTTATTTGGACCAATACATACATTCACTAATCAACTAAATTTTCAATAGCAAACAAAACTATCCATTTGTACTGTCCCAATGACGCGTTCATCTAAACAAAATTGATAAATAGCAGATTTTTAGCGATGGATCCAATCTTAGATTCATAGACCAACATTGGAGTTATTTCCCTATTAACAAATTTCGTGTGATAGGGGAAATGGCTCTAATATTGGCCCATGGTTCTAAGATTGGGCCCATCGCTAAAAATCTGCTATTTATCAATTTTATCTAGATGAACGCGTCATTGAAACGGTACTAATGAATATTTTTGGTCGCATTAAAAAATTTAGTCGATTGGTGAATGTATGTACGGGCCCAAATTAGGGGAATTTAAGCCGAAATTACTTCCATTTCCCTTATCATAATTGTTTAGAGATGAATAGCTTTTATGTCCTGGGCAATTTTTCTTAAAATTTATGTTCCACAGCTTTGCCCAAGACAGGAAACCTCTTTTTGTGAAATTAAAAAAAAGTTTGTATCGCTGCGCCATCTTTGCGACCAAAACATGAACTATTTCTAACCACCAAATTGAAGTCCTAATTAATCCAATAAACCTTACTCAAGACGTCAACTCAATTGGAAGCAATACCAGGGTGTTTTTATGTTTTTCCTGATAGATTTAATTCCTGACCCATTTTGAAGTGTAAAGTTGAATTTATTACAACCTCTGCCTATGTTTCATGCAACAAATGTAATGGCAGTTTTTGCAATGGACTGCTGCGGTCAAGCAAGTTTTTCCAGAATGCATATTTTCGTATTTAAAATTCAAGATGATTTTGTAGACCCGATGCATTTGAGCAGTGATGAGAAAAAATCCAAAAAATCCTAAATCAGGAACGTCCGTAAATCACTAATAATAATAAGATCAGTAAATACACAAACAGAAAATCACAGCTGATCTTATCTTAGCTGATTTTGCCTCTAGAGAGCAGTGAAATCGCAAAGCAGAAAATCAAAGCTACTGCCATACCTCATTTTGAGGTAGTAAAATCACCAAACGGAAAATCAGAACCTTGGTATTACAGTCAAAGTAAGAAACTGACATCCGCAGCCTTATTGGAATCATATGGGGGCCTGCGGACAGCGTATATGCATTAAAACTCATGCAGCATGGGTATCTATGGAACGGGCTCGATGATTATAAGTGGAAAATTGACATCCTCCGACATTTTGTAATCCAATATCCATATCCAATATAACGGCCTCCGGACAGCGTATATGCATCTGGAATGGAATATGCAATGGAATCGGCTCGATGGGTAGAAGTGGAAAATTCACATTTGACGCCTTTTTGGAATCCAAGATGGTGGACCACAATCCAATATCACGGCCTCCGGACAGCGTATATGCATCTAAACCCATGCAATATGAGTATCTATGGAATGGGCTCGATGAGTAGAAGTGGAAATCATCATCCACCACTGTTTTGGAATCCAAGAAGGCGGACCAAAATCCAATATGGTTGCCTCCGGAGAACGTGTATGCATCTAAACCTCTGCTATATAGGTATCTATGGAATGGGCTCGATGATTATAAGTGGAAAATTGACATCCGCCGACATTTTTTAACCAAGATGGTAGACCATAATACAATATGGCGGCCTCCGGACAGCGTGTATGCATCTAAGCCCATGCAATATGGACATCTATCAAGGGGTAATCAACTCTGCACACTGTGCCGAAACACATCGTGGCACACTGATCGGCACGTCATGGCACACTATGACAAGTATGACACAAAATATAATTTAAAACGGCGTCACTGCGTTGATATTTTGCCAATTGTTGCTAAGGTTTACTTCTTTGTTTACTTCAAAGTAAAGGGGAAAAGGGAATTTTTCGTCAATTCCATTGTCCAGCGAAATTGTCCCCAATCATTGACGAGACTCTCTTGCCCTTATGCCTTCTTGGAGATGAACCTCTACAAAAAGTCCACGTGGCTTTTGAGAGATGTCCATAGTATCAGGGAAGTCCAAACGAATTGGTCAGAGTCACCACGCCCCGCAAAATAGGCCAGAATACGTATTAACTCAATGGCCATATGATGCGAACCGAGAGTCAGTTGTATGGGTAAGGAGAATTGCAGCGCTGATATACGGTGTCAACAACAACCCCGTGCCGAAGGATCCTATCATTCTCAGATGTATCTACAATCGCAGCTGTTTCTCCCGCAAAACCACTCGGTACGATTGATGGTTCACCAATCAGTCAGCCGTACAGCTCATTCTATGAACTGAACTTGGATTCAATTGAATGTAGAGGCTGGTGGAGTCAGTGGATCCCGTATTACCAATTTGCAGCCTCCCAACGCTCTTTCGCAACTGTTCTTAACTCTGATGGCAATAGCAATATTGAGGAAGATGCTGCTAACAGAACTGTGAAGGTAACCACACTGGAGGTATCGAGATCCTGGACCGACATTTGGGTAATGTTGAAAATTATTCCATGGAAGACGTGGATAAACGGATTGAAAGTTAGAATTTGAGAATTATGAGAAAGAAGTTGGACCCAGTGGTTTACTGGGACGCCAGTTTATTTATTAGGGTATTTAAATGTTCTAAACCATGGACGAAGTAGTTTGAACCCCCCATAAAAAGGATAGGCCAGTTAGACGGATTTAGTACCTAACGACGACTGCTGACACTGGAAAGCTATTGAAAGTATAGCATTGCCCGAGTAGGATGATGATAATGCAGACTAGATGCATCTTCCACTTGCCGGTTGGGTACTTGGATTCGGGAAACGTCTGACAGAATGACTCAGAACTGTCTTCTATGATGATGATGATTCTCCTAAATGGACAGCTTTTGCTATCAGTGACCCTTTTCCTTCTCGCGGAGGGGCTAAACATCGAGTGCCACTTCCTTGAAGCGGATGATCGGTAACAAGCTCGTTGAATACTATCTAAGAATTGAGTTACACAACTTTTTCCGTCCTTGACTTGAAAATGTAAACACACAATATCAAAAGTCATAAGTACAGGGTTGCCAAACTCATGGGTTACTGAGACTGATACCTTGACTGCCACACTTGACGGCACGTTCGGCACAACGATTGACCCAGCTTTCCACACTGATAAAGTACCCGGCACAAATTAGGATGTGCAGAGTTGAACATCCCTTGGTATCTATAGAATAGGCTCGATGGTTAGAAGTGAAATTTTGATAATATTTCGCGATTCTCTAGTTCCAAGAAGGTTCATCACTACTCGATACTTCGGTACGATTGGAAAGCTGTATATGACAAGAATCACAAATTTTGAACTGACTGTTAAGTTGATTCTCATCAGCAAAACCCGGCTCAACCAAATTCTGTTTTTCAACAAATCATAGCTTTGTTGCCCATCATTTTGCCATCAGTCGTTGGTCCCCGGTCCAGTATTTTCTATAGGCCCTTTTTAAAAATAAAGCTTGATTAGAAATTGAAATTTGAAGATGTAAAATGGATTTTTGGACAAAAGGAACGTTTGTGCAAATTTTCATCCCAATAAAAAATACAAGAATAAATGGATTAGCGAAGTAGTATGGAACCGCTCTGGATTAAACAAACCGTAAAAATCGACAAGTTGATTACCTTAAGAGTCCAGCTTTTTGTTCATAATGATATAAAAGAATTGTGTACACTTGTAATTTTTTCCAGGTATCTAAGGTTTATTTTTTCCTTAGATTCCTGAAAGATTGTCTTGGATTTTGTATATTTTCTTCCAATAATTTTAGAAAAATCAAAACATGCCAGAAAAAAAATAAATTTCGTTTGGAAGTTAGCTTCGCCTTATCAACAATTCAAGATTATCGATGTTGGAGCAGGCTCGTGATTTCCGTTAAAAATTTAACCAACGGGAAAATCCAATGTGCACTGTAACTATGCTGAATGGAGGTGTGAGCATCGGTTAACACTCCAGTTGATTCTTACACCAAACTTTTAGGTTTGCGCCTAATCACCACTAGGAGTCACTTCTTCTTTTTAAAGGAAACGCTTTGCAACGTTGGATTTGGATTTATTAACTATCAACTTGGGATACACTTTAGGTTTGGTTTTTTGGATAGCTCGAGTTGGAATAATTTATTATTAATAATTCAGTTAACTCTGAACCTAATTTGCTACTACTACTAACGTAATTAATTTTAAATTCTACTTATTTCCAGTACTACTACATTTGTATAGCACTCATTTGTAGTACCAGAATGGTGGGTTCGGCGCGAAACTATAAAATAAATTTGGAAACTGGATGAGAACAAACAATCAGTGTATCCATAGATTCCTGAAACAAATTTACATCTAAAGTGTTTGATGGGCATTTTTGTAGAACAATTGTACGTAGTTTTTCTTTTTAATTCTAATACTATTGTAATACTTTAACTAATTTGCTTTAATTTCACTAATTCCCTTTCTACTTTCACTAGGTATCTCTTTAAAAAAAACATAACAGACACGTATTTCGTTTGCTACTTGCAAACTTTTTCAGCGACCAGACACTGAAGAAGTTTGCAAGTAGCTAACGAAATTTGCATCTGTTATAGTACTTTAACAAGTGACAGTGAAAGCAAATCGTGAATTTTTGAAAGTAAGATTGAATCAATAGTAGTAGAATAAATGGAATAAACATCACATGTAAACATATTGTCTCTACATATCATGAAAAAATGTGGAATTCTAAACAAACTTTTCTGCAGCGATGGTTTGAAATCAAAATTGACACGAAAATTATGTTAAAAAAGAGACCAAAACTGATGATTTTAGATTTTTGATATCTTTTTCGAATATGATTGGGAAAATCGCTTTTTCTTGGGCGGTAAACTTCCCCTTAATGCAACTAACACAGTTTTCAGAATTTACCTGAAATTCTCAGAACTTCATTAAAGATCCAGCATTATTTATGATCTTCATGACTCTCCCAAATTCTATGAAGTTTTCTGAACATTGTTCTTGAAATATCTGTAAAGTTCCTGCATTTTTTTAAATCTTAATTGATTGATAAGCGTTTTAGAAGAATAATTGTATGCCTTTGTCGTCGATTTTTCCTTATAATTCTACTACTTTTGTATCACTTTCACTTTCACTAATTGACTTTGAACTATAACAGATACGCATTTCGTTTACTACGTGCAAACTTTTTCAGTGTCTAGTCATTGAATTAGTGAAAGTGAATTATTGAAAGTGAATAAGTGAAAATGAATTAATGAAAGTGAATTAGTGAATGTGTATTAGTGAAAGTGAAAGTGGTATAAAAGTAGTAGAATCAAAACGAAACATTGACGAACAAGGTATATTTTTGAAACTAATCGAATGGCACTGAGCAACTCAATTTTATTAAAGTTTGAAAAATCTCCCAAATGTTCGCAAAAATGTATGGATGTTCATGTAATTGCCCTGACTTTCTCAAAACATTCCCGAAGGTCGTTGGCCAGTTTGATAAATCTTTAAACTTACCTGAAGATTCCTAGAAGTTCTTGTAGAGTTTTTGAATTTTCAGCAACTGAAGTTCTCTGATTTTCATCAAATTCCTGATTTTTTTTATGAACTTCATGGAACTGCTTTGAACTTCTCAGAACTTACTTTTAAAGATCTTTAAACTTACCAAAGAACAGGACTTTCATGTTGTGCTCTGAATTTCCCTGAAGTTTTCGAACCTTATCTGCATATTTTGGTTATTCTTTCAAATTCTTGATCCATCCTGGCTCGATATTTTTGCGCCCAGTTAGTTTCGATTAAAAAAAATCAATTCAGTATACGGAAAGGATTACTAATGGATAAACAAAGGGCTACCACGATAACAGACCTGGTTAACCCTAAGTGTAACTTTCAGTGCATTTTCAAATTATGCGTTTTTTTAATCTCATGATAATTCTATAGATAATGCTTTAGAGTGTCAAAATCCTTAAATTCTACAAGTCCAAGAGCCATGATTTTTTTTTAAATCTGAGGCAAAGGTCTCATAATATTAATCATTTTGCCATGCAATCCTCGCAGTTTGGGTATTCAAATGTTTGTAGATATCATTGTTTTCTTAAAGTATTTTGAAGCTCAATCTATAAATTCGTTCTGGTGTCCTTCCAACTTGTTGTTAAGATACATTTCAAAATTCTGATTCCTTTAAAAATATTTCTTATTTTGTGCTTCTTAAAATTATCGAAAATATTTTAAAATATTTTATGACCTTTGTGAAATTTTCCAAATTCTGATTATTTATTTTGTGTTTTGTGGGTGGGAGTTTTCTCCGGTTTTCTGCATTTAAATTAAAAAAAAAAACATTTTTAATTCAGTTACATCAATTCTTGAAAACAATCATGTCGGTATTTCGATTTTTCCATATTTAGCTATTGATATGAAACCGCGAAAAATATGTTCGGCACCCGGAGAAAACTGCGAACAAGGAGAGTATCTGTAGTATCTTGTCGTACATTTTACATTATTTAAATTTCACACGCATTGTTGATTTCTTGGCTCATATTTTAATGTATCCTATCAATAATTAATTTCAATTGAATTATCAAAATATAAAAAGAAAACAATTTATGTTGTGTTTTTTTTTTGTTTTTCTCCGCTGGGATCTAAGTCTAGTAACATCAAGTTCAACAGGAATATGGTCGTTATTTTTGACGTAGGACTACGTCTGTGATTTCTATATGGGAGTACACTTTGTGAAAACCAAAAATGGAACATGTAACAAAATTACGAAATATTTTGAACGTTAATAGCTCAGCTGCCCCTGGACCAATTTCAATAATTTTATCACCAATCGGTCAGATATATTTCTACGCATCTGTTGTAATTAAGACTTAATCATTTTTCAAAATGTCACCATTGAAATCCACACGAATGTGCAACTGTTGCAATTAAAGTTAAAATTTTTTAATTCCATCCGGTCTCACCAAACGGTGTTTATTCAATCAGTGGGGGAGTTGTGGTGTTCTCCAATGCACAACGAAGACTCCCAGCAAGCAGCTAGCTATCAAGGCTGGCCTCAACCAAGGTTGCAAATACTCATTTCAGCTAAAACAATGTTTTTTTTTATTTAATTATGAAATGATTAGATGCTATGATCATATTTTGAATTGGTAAGATACAAGAAGAGGTTTCAAAGAATGTGTTTGACTTATTAAACCCAATCAGCGATTTTTCACACACTCACACATTCACTCACTCACTCACTCACTCAGCGATCAGCAAATCGCTGATTGTGACTCATAGAAAGCAAAATTTACAGGTTTTATGTTTCAAACGCATATTTTGTAACCTCTTCTTGTAAGTTACAAGTAAAACATGTCGTCATACCATCTTTTGGTTTTATTATTCCGAAAAACATTATTTTAGCTGAAATGAGTATTTGCAACCTTGGCCTCAACCGCTGAACGGATTCAGTTCCAATCACCGTGCGTGATCTTGTACGTTCGTCGGCATTAGCTGCAGCAGCAGCAGTGCTTTCAGAGCGTGGCGTTGAACATTGTTCTCCAGTACACAACAAAAGCCTGCCTGCAAGCAGTGAACTGCAGCCAACATGAGCACCCATAGAAGGAGGAAGAAGCCGCACAACTATTGATCGGAATAAGTAGCTCTTCGTGATTCGTTGTGGGCCATCTATGTCAAGCGCGTCATATTAATGAGTATAAGCTGAGAGAACCTCACTCAAATTCCTATTTATACACAAAACACAAGCTCCTGCTGCATTTAACAAATAATATTTATAATATAAGACCATGTAGTCCTACGTCACCATTGCGTACAACCCCATAGGGCTGTCCCTTGTAGTTTTTTGAGAAATAAGGAGCTCGGTGACCTTGTGACAACCGATTTTTCTTACTGAGCAGTAAAGTATGTGTTCAATATCGAGCTCCCTCAAATTATAGAGCAATTGTGTTAATAGTTTTATTTTTCTAAATTTGAAATAAAGCGTAATTAAATTCGGTTGGAGGAACAAGTACGTAAAATATATAATATTCGAGTTTTAGGAAAGACGTGTTGATCGGAAATCCATAACAAATCCTTGTCAATAGCAATTGTTACCGTCGTCAGTAAGGTCGCCGCCGGTACCTAAAACTTGATCGTAATTGTTTCTGATACAAGGAGCTCGGTGGCCTAGTGGCGACCGATTCTGCTCACTGATCAGAAGACCATGGGTTCAACTCAAGCTCCTTCACACTATTAAATCGTTAGGACATCAATACAGCATATCGTTTGCCAGAACGAATCCTGCTGCAATCCCAACCCTTTTATCGAACATCCCAGTGATTCCACGTGGAAGTGCAAAAGATCTCTTGGCTTCCATCAAAGCGAGTGTCACGACAACATATTCTTACCCATGCCTTTCTTGACCAGCATTCGGACGTGACCGTGCCCAGTTTAAGATCACCATTGAGGATGATTGCTAGTCACAAGCAACGTCTATTGGTTCACTGTTTAATTACAGCTGATCTGGCAATAACGAAGTTGCATCCTCGGGCGGTCGATCATGTTCATGCTCATGCTCAAGATTCAACATAATTTTTTTTTCCCTCAAAGAACGTGATATTGTAGAATCAGCTTTCAGAATTGGCAACTATGAAGGACGTTGTGTTGGTGGTGTAGTGGTAAGCGTGATTGCCTCTCACCCCAAAGGGCCTGGGTTCAACCCCAGTCGGCGCCACTGGGATTTTCTGATGGATAACATCTCTGAGCACGCCTTCCTTCAGAAGGGAATTAAAGCCGTTGGTCCACGGTCCACGAGCTGATGAATCAATACGTTGGGTTCAGGAGTGGGAGCTGTGCCTCCCTGGCGTCGGTAGTACTCCGTATCCACGGAAAACAAATCAATGAAAAAAGAAGTGGGTCTTCTCAAGGACTTGCTGGAAGCTACGTTTTATCCAAAAAAAAGCCTTAATTTATGTATTTTCATTAATGCCACATCGGACTTGCTATGAATCCAGTTACTCATGTACTATTGGCATTATTTTCGAGGAGTGCAGTAGGCATAATTGTATTAATTAATGTGGTGTTTTGTAGTTCATCTGTGCTTTGTAATTTCAATTTATATCATTGATTACCTTAACTTTACTCTTCAGTACGATTAAAGCAGCAGCAGGATTAGAGTAGAAATGAAAAAAAAGTAACGTGATTTGCTGAAACATATTGTAACTGGTTTTAGGCAAATAGAAAAGTTGATGATAATTTTTGAGTTTAATCAACTCAACCATGCTTGGCGAACGAAAACGTTACATAGTGAGAGCTTCCAGTGATATAATATAAGATCTGCTACGATTTTTTTCCATTGATGAGACAGATTGTCGGCTAGTTTGAAAATGTATGAAAAAAAGTTTTTATATCAAGTTAAAAGGTTATTCTGCAATCAAAGCATATTTTTCATAAGAAAATTTCCAAGCATAAATTTGAATAATTTAAACAACACACCAATTATTTGATGAGATATAATAGCAAAATGTGATTTTGCTATTCTGTAGATAAGGCAACAACTGACTTTGCTTTTACTAGGTATTGATTCCATAGATTTGTGTATGTCATTTTTGATATAAGCCTCTTATATCAATCAACCTATTAGCAATTTTTGTTGTTCTGTTCTCCAGTTTAAATAATATTGCTATTGATTTAATAGTCTCGTGTACCAAGCTATTGCATACTCTTATACTTCACTTGTCTCATTCCTCTGCTACATAAACAGACCAGTTCGGTAATTTGATTACGTGAGGTTGGTGAAAACTCAAGAGAAAATTAAATCATCCACACAGTCACAGACTTATCGCTAAATTCTGTTGTATGAAGTAGTTAAACCGATCCATCCGTTTCCAGACGTAAACCCATGTAGCAACGTGAACAGGACTGTGTGTTTCATAACCCGAACATTTATCGGGTGAATCCTTATTTTCCGCAAAAGTTCAAATTTTCCTCGAGGACCCAAGGGAAAAGTTTCAATTGCTTGACGAAAGACCACTTCAACTTGCGGTCAGCGCTAGACATCCTTCTCCGTTCCATCATCCCTGAAGCATAATCATCTCTCATTCCGGCGAGAGCTGCACAACGAGCTCATCCCAACCAAACCAAATAAAAAAAAAAGTTCCATCCTCCCCAGCAATGTGACGGTTTAACACGATTTTTCATTTCATCTGCATTGCGCTAATTTCTCGGTGTGAAGTTGTGAAAACTTGTGCGGTACGAATGGCAGAGCATTTTCGGCGCACACACCCGCTCCTAACTTCTACCCCGCATAATCGCTGTTAATTCGAATGGTTATTCCCAAGTTTCTCTTCAGCTCGGCTCAGGCCATACGATACGGTTGGGAAGGAACGCAGTGCTAGTTTTTCCACATGGGTCCAACTTCGAAGAGGTAGAACTCTCATTACCCATCAGCATCGTCATCATCATTACCATCAGCACATAGTGCTGGGATTCCCTGCGCTCCACGACCAAGAGGGAAAAATCGCTCACCAATACATGGCCATTCCTGCACGCAGGACCGACCGGGGTGCTCCGGTGGTGGTGAATGGGCATACGCACCGAAGCGTTTATACCAGCACTCGCTTACACAACGAAATGAGCAAAACCGTCCAATCGAAGAAATGAGTGGGTGGCAGACACGAACGTACCTATCACCAACATTGTAGGTAAGGTACATAACGAGTGTGTGCATATGGACGATGACGACGACGACGACGGCGAGAGGGCCCGCAGGATACGCAGGCAGGGCCATATCAGTTGTTGGAACTTTAGCGAGGTGCGGTGGTGGTAGGTGGGATGGGAAATGCTTTTTGACTTGGCCAATGGTAATTGTTTCCGGCTGGGCACAAGATAGCAACTTTGTGTGGCCACCGCAGCACGTTCCGATGAGAGGGGGCGGCTGCTGAGAGTTCAGGGATGCGCAAGATTTCCAACGAATGAGTGCGCAAGCTTCTGCAATGGATAGCGTAATGCATCGAAATCCGGGCACTTCTGGACTTTTGATTGTCAATGCCTATCATGCTCTAAATACCAAATACGTTTTAACATGGCTTCAAGATATCGTTCAGAATCATCACACATGTTTATCATGCTGCAAAGTAGACTTAATAATTAATTTTAAAGGAAATGCCCGGATGAGCTGACCTTCTGGTATTCGGAGCATTACTGTATAATGGAACGTAAATCTTGTAAATTAAATGATTTTATGAAATTTAAAAACATAAGCAGCAAATTAGTGGTATTAAATGTTATCAATTACATAATCGCAGACATGAGGCTTAAAATTTTAAAACTTTTTCAAGAACGATTTGAAATGTAAAAATACATTTTCGACACACTGTACTTCTATTTTATACATTTTTCTTAGTTCTAGATAGAGCTGAAATTAGGGCGTAACAGCCTTTGTAAACAATGACTTCTCTCGATGATTTAAAGGAATTCAAGGCACGCCTACATAAAGAAAAAAAATCTTCGAGAAGGGGAAGTTTTCCCCTACTCGATGGTAATGTCGATTTGCCAGGTAGAGCCATAGCTTTCGAGAAATCATCGTGAGAAGTCAGTGTTTACAAAAGTTGTTCCATCCAGCTCTATCTAGAGTTAAATGTAGTCAACGGAATCGATTCGACAGTCCCTATCTCGTATCTCGTATTGTATTTCTGCCATTTACGTCTTATTTTCGTTCGTTTTAGGTAATTTGAAAAGTATTGACCTAAACTTACTTCAAAGGTATGCGAGTCAATATATTTTTTTGTATATTAAAACTTCCCCGAAAGTTAGAACGCTTTCAAAATTCACACTGATTAATCATGATTGATTTTCTCAAAATTGAGTCGGCCTAATTTTGAAATGAAAAAGGTATTAGAACCCTTATTCTATACCAATCGATCAACTTTTGTGAAACATGGTGAACATTTTTAAATCAATAAAATATCAATAAAATAGTTATTCTAGTCATCGATCATAAGTCTTGGTTTGTCAATGCTGTAAGTTTAGCTGAAAAATATGTTCAACCATATACCAAAATAAATATGCGGAAAAAGTGCACAGAACACCAGAGGATGACATAGCGCACTCTTATAAGTGATAACGAGCTTTTAAGAAGTCCAGTTTAAATTTAAAAAAATACTTAAAAATAATGTGTCTTGAAAAATATCCAGGAGTTAACTGAAATCTTCAATAAGAAGGAGATCTTATGAATACTGCTTGATCAACCTAACATTTCGGGAGAATTTACGGCCTACGATTTTCAGAATATTTAACATGATCAGCCTGATGTCTTGAAAAACATCCATAGGACATCATTGAAGTCTGTAATCACCTGGAGATCTCTTGAATACTTCTTGATCTAAAACATATGACAGACATCATTTTTATATTTGAACAATTGAGGATCAACTTGATGCCGAGAAAAAAAATATTCATAGGAATTAATTGAAATCTTCGTCTATTTGAAGATCTTCCAAATACTGCTTGATCAATCTGCCGCCTTGTGAAAAAAAAACTTGAGAACATCCCTTGTAACTTGCACAACGTTCCTTGAACATCAAAAGTTCCTCAAATTCTAGAACATTTTCTAAACTTTTTTGAAGTTTCCTGAACTTATTCCAAGAATCATATTTTTCCCACCCTCTGTTAATTTAAGCATGATCTCATGAAACCCTTATCCTTTTCTTAAAAATTTCTTAAACATCTGGAAAATTACCAGAAATTAAAGAATGTTTTCAAAAATTCCGGGAAGTTCATTGAGCTCTTGTGAAATATAAGGCTGTTCATGAACTACGTACACAGATTTTGAGGGGATTCAGACCTCTCGTTCTCTCTCGTGGACAATCGTCCTAACTTCTTAGATTTAGTTAGATTTCCCACCTAGTTCCACAAAGTTGGAAAGAACCTGTCTGGAATTCCTTGAAATTAAAAAGAAGGTATCATTCGTCAGATTCCCTAAAATTATAAAGTTATACAAAGCTCCCGCTTTAACAAAGTAACGGAGTGTTAACAAAGTTCCATCCGAGGAGAACCGGCCTATGGATGAAAGTCTCATAACCATCCAACTTACGAAGTTTCCTGAACTTCTACGATACTCTTTGATCTTCTTAGAAGACCCTGAAATGTTGCGATCTTCTCTAAAAAAAATTCCCGAACTTCTACGCATTTTCTTGAATATCTAAGAAGTTTCCTGAAAATCTACGAAGTCTCAAGAAGCTTCCTGATTTTATATAATGTACTAAATTTTTACGAAGTTCTCTGAAGCTCTGTAATATTCCCAGAATGTTTAAGATGTTTCTTTACCCCTTCGTCTGTGCCACAAAAAAACATACGTTGTCTGTACCTTGGAGTCAATTGGACCAGACCCCCTTCACTCTATGGAATTTACAGAGACAGATAATAGCGCCAAACGGTTTGTGACGAGACAACGTTGAACTGCTGCGTTGGAAGAAAACACGCACACCAACATCTATACATGTACGAACCCACACAACTGAGCGGACGATACAGCGCAAAACAAAACACGAAGTGAAGTGTCATCACTCATCGTCATCATTCAGCTTCGGCTACTCCCGTTTGCGTTTGTTTTCACCGGCGTTGTCAAATACTTCCTTCGTTATAAATTTTTTTTTTTTTCCTTTGGTTTGTTTTTTCCGTCGATCTTGTTTTCCGTGCTGAGCACCAATGCTACCGACGTGCCAGGAAGGCAGCTCCCACACCTGGACCCTAACTATCGATCCATCGACTCATGAACCGGGGACCAACGGCTTTACTTCCCATCCGAAGGAAGGCGTGATCATGCCTGATCATGTGATGTTATGCCTCAGAACATCCCGGCGGCGCCGACTGGGATTGAACCCAGGCCTGCTGGGGTGAGAGGTAATCACGCTTACCACTACACCACCAGCGCCGTTGTCGTTATAAAATAGGAAAGTAATGTATATTCCAACGTAATTTTTGAATGAAATGCGTGCTGCGTTGGCCAAAGAAGACGGCATATTTTATTACGTTTAGCAATGATTTCGATACGTTGAATTTCCAGTAGCTGGGGTGTTGGAGTTAATCTTAAGAGAAAGGGTTTCCTATGGTTACTTATATGCTTATTAAGATTATGTTAAACAGCAGCTCCGTAAATCATCAATTACTATTAGAGATTTGCATCTTACTGATACCGGTGGTATATTGGAAACTCTTTCGCTCGAAAGCAAAACATATTACAAGCACATCATGATGTGCGCTTGGATATGTGATTGTCTTCTCAAGTGTTTCTGTTGCGTATAAAGTGGTAAAGATTGAAAATCGAAGCAATCACAAACAAGTAAGAATCTTGCTATCACAATATAATGATGATGTCTTCGAGGATGATATCGTCCTCGTCCACGTAATTGAGCCCTGGTGGTAAAGTTGGCGGGGAACTCCCAACATTTTCAATGTGCCATCAACAGATAGCGTTGAGATCACATAAGGGTGGTAACTATATGCCTTGTATGAGGAATTGATTAGTGGGATATCTTGTTAATTAGATATCTTTGATTGGACCCGAAATTCAAATTGTCATATCTTAGTGAAAGTTCAAAGGATTATTGAAATTTCAAATGTTTTGCACAGTAAATCTAGTGTCGTTTAGTTCAAATTATCACGTGGGAGGGGTCATTGAAAAATTATACCCATGAAGGGACATATTTTGAAGATAGAGATGTTTATATCACTAAATCCCAACCATGTAGGATGTTGCTTCGATCCGGAAATATGTTCAAAAATACAAGGATTTCAAAACTATGGATAATCTACGACAAAATTTACTCACTAGATGGCTGTAAAATGAAAATGACCATGATGCGCCTTTTAAAAACACACTATACAACGATATCTACAGATCCTACTTATATGGATGGTTCCCGTCTTGAGCAAAGCTGTTCAGATGGACAAGATCTGTCCTGAGGTAAAACGTAAAGTTCTGAACTCACACTCCAGACAGTTTGAATTGTTTGCCCTAACTGATCATCTTGACTAGATAGAAGGTTTCCATCTTCAGTAATGTTGTTCAGATGGTCAAAACCAATCCTAAGGTAAAGAGTTTAGTTCAGAATTTACACATCATGCAGCGCTAGTGTGATATTCATTTTGAATTGCTTACCCTACTAATGTATACCGGGCAAGTTGAAACGCGTGGGGAAGTTGAGCTGTATCTCTCAGCGGAAGTGAATAATCACTGAGGCTATTTCTAATCTAGAAGTTTGTGATAGTACAAAATGCCTCTTAAAAATAATTACAGTGATTATTCAATTCCGCAAAGAGATACACGTAGCGTTTCAACATCCCTGTGCCTTTTAAATTGCCCCGGTGGTGTACCTTATAACTTCTTGACTAGATTGATGATTCCCGTCTTAGGACAAGTTATTCAAATGTACAAGACCTATTTTATGGTAAACATTTCAGCTCAGCATTCACTCACCAGGTGGCGCTAGTGAGATATTAATTCTTCATTGATTGTCCTAATCTCACATATGGCCTAGATAGCAGGTTTCCGTCTTCGGTAAAGTTGTTCAAATCGACAAGATCTATCCTAAGGTAAAGAATTTAGTTCAAAATCCACGCATCAGGTTGCGCTAGGGTGGTATTCATTTTTAATTGTTTGACCAGACTTAACATCTCGACTAGATAGAAAATTCCTGACTTCGGCAAAGTTTTACAGACAAGACAAATTTTATGGTAAAGAATTTAGTTCAGAATTCACACACAAGGTAGCGCTAGTGAGACATTTATATTGAAGTGTTTGCTCTAAGCTAACATATGTACTAGATAGAATATTACCGTCTTGGGTAAAGTTGTTCAGATGGACATGACCTATCCTAAGGTAAACTCCACACCTTAGGATATGTCTTGTCCAAGTTCAGAATACACACATCAGGTGGCGCTAGTGTAATATTAATTTTGAATTGCTCGCCCTTAATTAACTTCCTGACTAGATAGAAGGTTGCTGTCTTTGGCAATGTTTTCCAGATGAACAAGAGCTATTTTATGGTAAAGAGTTTAGCTCAAAATGAACTGCATTGTTTACCCTAACCTATGGACTATTCAAAATAAATGCCACACTAGCGCCGCTTGGTGAGTGAATTCTGAGCTGAACTCTTTACCTTAGAATAAGTCTTGCCTATCTGAACACTGTACCCTAGACGGGAAACTACTATCTAGTCCATGTATTCAGTTAGGGATTTTTTTTAAGTGAACATCACACTAGCGCTTCCTGGCGAGTGAATTCTGAGCTAAATTCTTTATTTTAGGATATATCTAGTCCATCTGAAACACTTTACCGAAGACGGACACCTTCTATCTAGTACTAAACCCAAGTAACAAGGCTTTTGAAGACCATGATTTAGATTTGTAGAATGCTATAAAACCTCAATAAAGCTTGCAATGTTACTTGGGATGTTAAGTTTGAGCAAACAATGAAAATTAATGTCTCACTAGCGCCGCCTGGTTTTATTAAATCTGAGCTGATTTATTTACCATAAAATAGGTCTTGTTCATATGAAAAACTTTGCCAAAGACGGGAACTTTCTATCTAGTCAAGAAGTAAAGTAAGGGCAAACAATTCAAAATGAATATCCCCCTAGCGCCACCTGATGTGTGAATTATGTACTAAACTCATTACCTTAGGAGAGGTCTTGTCCATCTGAACAACTTTACCGAAGATGGTAACCTTTTATCTAATACATATGTTAGGTTAGGGCAGACAGCTCGATATGAATGTCACACTAGTGCTGTCTTGTGAATTCAGAACTAAACTCTTAACCTCAGGATAGGTATTGTCTATCTGATCAACTATGCTCAAAACGGGAACCGTTTATATGAACAGAATCTGTAGATATCGTTATATAATGTGTTTTAAAGAAGACACAAGTTGATCATTTTAGTCTTAGCGCCATCTAGTGAGTATATTTTGTCATAAACTATCCATAGCTTCGAATACCTTCTATTCTTAAATATCTTTGCAGAAGGAAGCAACATCCTTCTTCTTCTTCTTCTTCTTCTTCTTCTTCTTCTTCTTTGCATTTCAAGCTTATTGCATATCGCATATTAGCTTATTGCCTGCTCTCAACTTAGTGTTTTAGATGCAATTCCACAGCTATTAATTGAGAGTTTTCGATGCCTGTACCATTTTTGCATTGGTATAATTGCTTTGTAGCTGCGCCTTTACCGACTGAGCTAAGGGAGGCCCCAAAAGCAACATCCTATATTGTTGGGATCTCTTGATAAAGGGTGTCCCACATCAAATTACATCACGGAAAAAAACGCTGTAGAAAATTGCCTAGTTGACCGATCCTTTTCAAACTTTCAAACAATAAAATATAACCCATTAGTAAGCTTTTGGCATATTTATTTTATTCAACTTGAATATGCTAACCGTAGGCTCGCACCTTACGCTTAACTCCTTAAAGGCCCAAGCGCAATGACAGCGGAAGCGGAACGGCAACGGCAGCGGAAAATCATTTCCACGTTCACCCTATTATATAACACTTCTGAAATTCATGAGTTTGACAGAACCACCAGCACCAAATTTTCGGGGTACACAGTAAATGTACTGGAGTGGTCAAGTTGCCCCCGAGTTGAATACCACTTCTCATATTTTGGACACTCTAAGCGGCCGTTTTGTTCCACCATCTCTTCATCTCTGTCACATCCCAAGTCACCTTTCCGCTTTTCTCCAACTTCTGTTTGACAATTGCTCAATATTTCTCAATTGGGCGTAATTGAGGGCAGTTGGGTAGATTGATGTCCTTTTCGAAGAAATCTACCCGTTGTCTCGATACCACTGTAGAACTTCTCCGTTGTAGAGGCAGCTTGCCAAATCAGGCCAAAACTTCACAGGTCCATTGTGTACGCGAGAATATATATTTTCAGGCACTCCAGCTTGAACATTTTGGAATCCATAGTCCTGTTTGTCACGAAAACCTGGGTTTTTCGTCCGCAGTTGCAAATACCTTGGCAGATCGTAAACTTTCTTGCAAATCTATCGGCAAAAACTAATTTGATCTTGCTAAGAACATCACCAGTGGCTTTATGGAACTTTTGTCCTTATGCTGCCGATAATCCACCTTCACGCATGTTTCGTCGTCCATGAGGATGCATCCTTCGTGCTTTGTAAGAACCTCATTGTACAACTTCCGGGCACGTCTTTTGGCCACTAGATTCTGCTTCAGTGTCCTATTTGGTTGCTTACTGGCCCGAAAAGATCGAAAGCCTTCTCGCTGACGAATTCTTCTGACGGTGCTTTGGCTGTCATTGAATTTCTTGGCGATATCATAATCGGAGAGCCCTGGGTTTGCCCTAACCGTTCTCAACAGCTTCAAATGCAGCTTCCGATCCTTAGTTCCACTACGATGCTTGCTATGCCGCTCACGAAAACGTTTGAGAACACTGCACACGGTCGATAACTTGATCAAGTGGGTGTCCAAAACAAATTTTCGGTTCACGGCTTTTATTAAAGTATAACTCCTTTTAAACAAAATGAATCGTGACGAATTTTTCAGCACTGAAAGTAGAAACATTTCAAAACAAACTGCTGTCAAAACATTCCAGAACCGACCGCTAGGAGCACTGCAGTAAAATAAACAGTGCGTCCAGATATTAAATGACTAAAGCTTAAGAACATATTTGTTTCTTGGGTAACCTGAGAGCCGGAACAAAGTCCCAGTGAGGACGTAACGAAGCCAACCCAGAATAAGATGAAAGCTGTTCTAAATTCTTGCACTAATGCTGTAGCTAAGAATCATTCGATCCACTAGATCAACCTGAACTCTTCACAGTTCATTTTCAAATTTTTAAACAAATTCCATTTCGGTGAAGTTATCAGCCAAACAGCGGAATAACAAATTGACCATCCCCATCCATCGAGCTAAAAAGCGCTGCTTCAAATGTTCTCCGAGCCGACCGGATGGCTCGATGGCCTCGTATAGCCTAATGCCACCGACGACGCCCTTACACCCCCATTCCCTTTATCCCTCTGACCGGAAGATTGCGATAATGATAATGATGACGACGATGACGACCACCATCGTTGCCTTGTCGTCGCTGCTGCTGCTGCTGCTGCTGCTGATGATGGGCCATGCGGGGGTAAAATTCCACGCTAAACTACACAGAGGGCCAGTTTAGGCATTATGGGAGGGAAATAAAGTTTTTGCTTAATTCGTTCATCACCGGCACCATCGCCAATCTCCTCCCGTACCATCCATCACGACACCATGAGGTCGTATCGTTGCTGTTGCGGTTCGGCAGCAGCAGCAGCAGTTTGGATAATCGCGTTGTCCGCTTTTTTTTTTATATTATCGACAAGAATTATGCAGGCTACGTTCCAACTACCTGAGAAGAGGTATCGATTTCAACAATTTTAATTAGTGCAAAGTGAAATCAAATAGACGGAAGTGGGTTCCCTGCTGCCATGGAACTTGAGCATGAGGATGGGATGGCGTTTAATAATCTGGTGTTAATTAGGAAAATTGCCGTGCGTTTTTTTTTTATTTGGATGGAAATGGCACGGTTGACGTAATTGTTGCTCTTTTTCGTTGGAGGATTCCTTTTTAAATTATTACATTAACCTGGTGAAAGAAAACTTTGACCAATGTCGAATACGTACCGTGGACCCTCGGTAATTTGACCGTTCTTAATTTGAATTATTTTTATTTGAACGCCGCTAATCTGCACGGCACTGCTCAAACTTCATGTAACACATGGAATGGATTTGAGAGAAATTGAACGATGTTAAACGGGACACAGAATTGAAATAGAACAGCAAATAAAGCTATCAGAAACACACTTTTTATGCTCATAGGGTTACTAGCAGGGTGGCTTCCACTTATTTGCTGTAATAAATTGCTTTTCGAAACCACAAAATCATTGGATGCTATATGCTGTAATGATATTTAGTTCTTGTAAGTCACAAGAAGAGGTTCTAAAGCATGTGTTTGGCACATGAAACCTGTCAATATTGCTTTCAGTGCGTCTCAATCCAACGCGGTGCCACAGAAGGAAGAAATGTTTGTTTTTTTTACTTACATTATCTAAGACGATTGTTTATAACAAGTTTTGCTATAATCAACCCTTCTCGTGTATATTCGTGAAATTCACATCACTTGCGCAGGAAATCAATTAATCATATCGTCCGGCCATTTTGCACAGAGATGACGCTGTTGCGCTGGTAGGAAGTGATAAAAATATAGAGATTTATAGAATTTGAGAGAAGTGGGAATAATTCGCTTTCGGTGCATATTCAGGTCAAAAAAGTGAACAACAACCTAAAGAAATTAGTTAGGGACTTTGTCGTTCAGTTTTTTCTCATTGTTAAACAAGCTACAATTAAAAAAAAATAGTTTTCCCCGTACAGTTTTACCTGGTTTACTACCAGTCCCCAGAGAGCCAAAACAATTAAATTCGAGAGAGAAAATTTGCTCTAAGGAGCTCAATCTCTCAACATGCCATGTATTTTGATGACACTTGATTTGTGATTTCCCTTTCACAGATTACAAAATAGAGTACCTTTTGACTTTAAATGATATTTATTTCTTGAATTTGTGTGGTTTACATGTATAACTTATCAAGTGACATAGATGCGTCTTTTCAACTTTTGTTTCCCTTGATTTGTTTTTCGTCGATCTTGTTTCCCGTGCTGAGCACCAATGCTACCGACGCCAGGGAGGCAGCTCCCACACCTGCACCCTACCTATCGACTCATCAACTCGTGAACTGGGGATCAACGGCTTTACTTCTCTTTTCAACTTTAATTCTTTTGAATTTCAATTAATATTAATTACAGTTCCTAGTCCTATCAGGCCTGTTTTACAGAGTGACCACCTTCGTGGAATTGATGTGTTTTAAATTGAAAAAGAAAACTACTTATAACTACTATTTACAACTACAACTAAGCTACAACTACTAAAAAAAATGAGATTTTTTTTCAGTCATGTAGCGCAAAAAAAAATTCAACGAATTCAGTATTTTTTATTAAAAACATAATGTTTATTCTTCAAAAAAAACGTCAATGAATATTAAAGAAGGGGCCCTGGTCAGCCGTACGACGCAACTTAGTTGCGATGCTCTCACAATAACGCTGGACGGCACTGAAATCATTCTCATTTTTAATTGAATACCCGTTATACACCTAATTTACTATATACAAATTGCTCAACAAAGTATGTTCTAAAAAAATACATTTTTTTGTAAATTTATATTTTGGGAATGCCTGCCTCTTCGTGTAAATTAGTTATTCTAGTGTCGAAAGGACGATCAAGAACCATCCTCAGCACTCTATTCTGAGCGACCTGAATTTTGTTCCTGTGAGTCTTTGCACATGATTCCCACACCGGAGCTGCGTAGAGGATCGCAGGTGCTATGATTTGTTTTCAGACAGTCAGTTTGTTCACCCTTGCGAAGCGGGATCTGCGGCAAATCAGCGGATACAGACACCTAACCAAGGCAGAACACTTGACTACAGTTTTCTCTACATGCAAACGGAAGAGGAGCTTTTCATCGAACAACATCCCGAGATAGGTTACTTCGGCAGACCACTCAACCCTTGTGCCATCCATGATTACAGTACATACAAGATGGAGCTGGTTTCAGTTTGGGCGATTGCCGATGGATGAACATGATCGCATGTGTTTTGGAGGGACTGATTTTAATTTTCCACGTGGTGGCTTAGTCAGCAAAGGCGTTAAGGCATCGTTGAAGTTTGTTCGTTATTTCGCGAGGTATCCTTTCTTTGACGGCTAAATATTGCGGTATCATCTGCGAACAGGAAAAACACGCAACCGTCCCGAGGGGAGGAATGTCGGAAGTGTAAATGCCGTAAATCAAGGGGCCCAGCAGACTCCTGCTGGGATGGAAAACGTGTCTGAAAGACAACCATTCAACGATACCTTAAACGACCTTTGCTGGAGGTAGTTACGGGTGATTTTAACCCGATGTAAAGGAAAGTTGAAGTTACAAAGCTTGTACACAAGTCCGTCATGCCAAACATTGTCAAACGCCTTCTGAACGTCTAACAAGGCCATGGCTGTGGACTTGGATACAGCTTTGTGAATTCGGATGTTATTCATCACCCGTACTAGCTGGTGATTGGTGGAGTGCCCCTTTCTGAATCCAAACTGTTCCGGAAGAAGAATGTTGTTTTCCTCGACGAACTTGAGCAAACGATTGAGAATGAGTTTCTCGAACAATTTGCTCAGCGCTGAAAGGAGGGCTTGCGGATTAGTATGATTTTTGCTACTTTCCAGATGCTTGGAAAGTAGTGCAGTTTCAAGCATCTGTTGAAAATAGCGGTTAGAAGAGACTGCACTTTCAGGCTGAGTCTCTTCAAGATCAAGTTGAATATACCATCAAACCCGGGAGCCTTTATGTTCTTGGTGCATTTCAGCGCTGAGCAAATTTGTTGTACTGTAATCATATCCGCCGGAGGCACGACACAAGGGGAGCATCTATGTTTTAAACGCATTGCGCAACCTGATCTTCGAGCGGACTTTAGATATTCGAGCCAAGCAAATGCGATGATGCGACATGCTCGCCGATCGCATTTGCTTTGTCCTGTGGGGTGATTATAAGCCGATCGTCATCATTTTTGACTCTGAGAGGTGGAATGGGTTTGGGATGAGGACCTTGGCTACCTTCCAGAATGGTCTGGAGCGGTCGTTCAGATTCTGGACAACACGCCCGAAACTTTTATTTCGGAGTGAGTCCATTCTGGAAGCAATCTGTCTGTTCAGATTAGCCATTTCACGTTTTTTGCCCAGATCTCCAGTCCACTGAAACTGGCGTCTACGAACATTTCTCAGGCGAATCAAAAGTTGGGTGTGGGAATCAATGGCAATAAACTTACCCCTCACAGGAACTCGTCAGACGCACGCCTCGTCAGCCACGGTTATGGCTTGGTGGAGTCCCTCCAACGCTCGGTCGATGTCCTCCACGGTATCAAGCGGCGGGTTGTCGATGATGTGCCTGTCTACCACGCGTCCAAACTGGGCCCAGTTTACGCGATGGTAGTCCTTGCGCAGGCTTTAAGCAGGAGCCACGTTGCAGCCCAGTTCAGCCACCACCGGTTGGTGGTCGGAGCTGAGTTCGTTCAAGGCTACCGGCTTGGACAAGCCTATATTTGTCAGGAACAGGTCTAGCGTCGATGGGTTGCCCGCCGGTGAGATGAATGTTGGTTCATCCGAAAACCAAACGGAGTACAGCCCATGCTGTAAGTGGTCGAACAGGAGACGACCGTTCTGGTTCTGCTGGTAGTTCCGCCAGGCCTCATGGCGATCATTTAGATCTCTTCCAACTACGAAACGGGAACCGGTACGGGTGATGGTGGACAGGTCCTTCTTAAATTTAGCCGCTAGTCCACTGCTGGCGGCACACTGTTGAAAATTTCAAGTAGTAGCACAGCAAACAAGGAGTAGCCATTTCAAATTTGTATGTTTTATGGAAACTGACATTTGTGCCTTTAAAGTTTCACGCTAAGGGTTCCTTGGAGTATCACTTTAAATGGAAATTACTTATCTTTCTCTCTCTCTTTATTAAAAAGCATTTTGATGTTTAAATTCAAGAGATTTAAAACGACTTTTTGAATTTTCGGTGCGCACAATCTAAATCTAAGATGCACGAGCAAAAGGGAAATAGATTATAGTGATGAACAAATCTTTCTTCGCCGTCGTTATATGCTACAAAAAGAAGATGATTAAACGTTAAAAGGGTCAGGTTCGTAATCAGTAAAACTTGTTTATTTTATGTTAATTTTCAAGAACCAATTGGTAAAAATATGTACTAAATCTGCATTAAGTTTCAAATATCTGTATAATGTATGTAGTCTGTATTGAGTCTGTACGAGACTTCAAAAATCTGTTTAAATACAGACATATCTGGCACCGCTGATAGAGGTGCAAGACATGTTTTGCACTGCAGTGTCCTCTGTGAACAATTATAGGAAAACAGATTGTGTGTGTTTTCTGATAGATGTCAACGCAAACAACAGCAGTGACATCTGATGGAACATTAATGCAGAAGCTTGGCAAAATGATTAATTTGGCAAGGCATTAGTGACCATCATACACCGTCGTATAAAACAGGTTCAAATCTGTCCAAAAGGGCAAGGAACTACTTTGGCCTAAGCGTTCATTTTGGGCCTATCAAGCAGAAACATCAAATAAATCCATGATTTAACAGGTAAATTATGCTTTTGGTACGATACTTTAGTTCAAATACTACCGAACGAAGTCAATAAGAACGCGTGATATGCATGTTTGCACCCAATATTGTCAAATATAAATGAAGCGCTCCGACCAAATCAATCTTTATCTTCATCCCATAGGCCGAAGTGAATGCATTGGCGTTTCAATGCGTTAGGCCGAGTTTTGAATCCGTAGGCCGAGTTTGGCGTCAAGAAGCAGTTTTAGACTTTTAACAATATCTCAAAAATTTGCTTCTCTATATCAAATCTTACGGTTCGTACGGAAAGGTAAATAACTTTGAAAGCCATCAGTAATAATAACATTCCGTTTGGTGTTAAACTGCGCTAGATTAAGAATGACTAAGAGCGGTTTGTGCTTAAAATAGGGAAGCATTTCATGAACATTAACGGTAAAAACTGACAAACACTAGTGAACCGCGAGTTCCAGTCCACTTGGTTTCAATCAGCGGTTCCTGAGTGAACGCTCAATATTAATAAACGCTCTGGAAGCGAAATTGACAGGGTTTAAGAGTCAAACACATACTTTTCAACCTCTTTTTGTAACTTACAAGCACAAACTATCATTATTACCAGGCTTGCAATTGCTCATTACAGCTAAAATGCTATTTTTCGTTATTATGAAGCAATGGGATACTATAATGATAATTTTTATTTGTAAGATGCAAGAAGAGGTGGTAAAAATTGTATATGACATATAAAATTTGTCAATTTTGCTTTCAGAAAGTCACAACTAGCGATTTTATGATCGCTGATTGCTCGCTCATCGCGTTGCTCATCGTTACAGCAAAAAGCTAGTTGTGACCTTCAGAAAGCAAAATTGACAAATTTCATATGTCATATACAATCTTTACCACCTCTTCTTGCATATTACAAATAAAAATTATCATTATAGTATCCCATTGTTTCATAATAACGAAAAATAGCATTTTAGCTGTAATGAGCAATTGCAAGCCTGAGTATAACAATTAATAATAAGTTCATTAAATAGTACAAACAAAAAATTATATCAATGGAATGGAAGCCGCTAGACTAGACGTAACTAGAAGTTCAAATTTAAAAGCGATTTTCTGCCCTGAGGAACAAAACTTTGGAAAATAATGTTTCTAAATAAGACCCGAGTTCCAAACCCTTTTGGAAATTCACAAAAATTTTGAAAAAAAACCTCAAAAGCCTATTCCAGCACTTAAAGAAGGTGGTAAAATTTTGATCACAAATTTGGAAAAAGCTCAGAAGCTTGCTAAGTAATTCGAGAGTTCCCATAATTTCAGTTTGATTCTTACTAGTCCTATTGAGAATCAGGTTACTCGGGATTATCTGAATATTTTCTCTCGGGAAAATATTTTTGATGATTCCTGGGGGACTGATTTGGACGAAGTAAGGTCTATAACTATAAAGTTTTATAATATGAAAGCTCCAGGTGATGATGGAATTTTCTATATCCTCATCAAAAAACTCCCAGAGAGTACCTTATCTTTCTTGGTAAAATTATTTAACAGATGTTTCCATTTGGCATACTTTCCTGATAAATGGAAAAATGGAAAAGTTGTTCCAATTTTGAAGCCGGATAAAAATCCAGCTGAAGCTTCTAGCTACCGTCCAATAAGTTTGCTTTCTTCAATAAGGAAACTTTTTGAAAAGATAATTTTAAATAGAATGATGCCTTACATCAATATGAACTCAATTTTTGCAGATGAGCAGTTTGGATTTCGCCATGGGCATTCAACTACTCATCAACTCTTAAGAGTTACCAATTTAATTCGTTCAAACAAATCTGAAGGCCACTCAACTGGAGTTGCTCTTCTAGACATAGAAAAAGCATTCGACAGTGTTTGGCATAAAGGTTTGATTGCTAAATTGAAAAAGTTTAATTTTCCACTTTACGTTACGACATTAGTTCAAAATTATTTAACTGACAGAACACTGCAGGTAAATTATCAATATTCCAAATCTAATCGACTACCTGTTAGAGCAGGAGTTCCTCAGGGTAGCATTCTTGGGCCTATATTGTATAACATTTTCACTTCGGACCTACCTGATTTGCCTCAGGGTTGCCACAAATCTTTGTTCGCTGATGACACAGGCATTTCCGCTAAAGGAAGAGGTCTTCGTGTCATTTGCAGCAGACTGCAGAAAAGTTTAGATATTTTCTCTTCTTATTTACAAAAATGGAAGATTTCTCCCAACGCTTCCAAAACTCAACTTATAATATTTCCACATAAGCCTAGACCTTCATTTTTGAAACCTACTAGTAGTCACATAGTCACTATGAACGGAGTTCCAATTTCCTGGTCAAACCAAGTGAAATATCTTGGATTAATACTTGACTAAAAATTAACTTTTAAATATCACATTGAGGGCATTCAAGCCAAATGTAACAAATATATAAAATGTTTGTATCCTCTTATAAAGAGGAAATCCAAACTTTGCCTCACGAATAAACTTCTAATATTTAAAAAAGTTTTCAAACCGGCCATGCTTTACGCTGTGCCAATATGGTCTAGTTGTTGAACTACCAGGAAAAAAGCACTTGAAAGGATTCAGAACAAAGTTCTGACGATGATTTTGAAGTTGCCTCCCTGGTAAAGCACTACCGAAGTACATAGAATTTCGAATGTTGAGACTTTAGAAGAAATGTCCAACAAAATAATTAATAAGTTCAGGCAAAAATCGTTGCAATCCTCAATTGCAACGATTAATTCCCTTTATACCTAGATATTTATCGTTACAATTAAGGCTGGTAAGTTACTGTAGTAACTGGAGAACCTAGGGTAAACTTAAATGTAATTTATTTTGAATTTGGAACAAATAAAGAGTTAAAAAAACCGTTAATATGCCCGCATTGCCGTTCAGATTAGCGGGGGTCTACGGTAATTAGTTGCTTGAATGATTCCGTCCATATTTACCCAAGGCTGATATATTTAAGTTCACATCAGTATTTCCGCCTGGAATGAGATCATAGGAAAACACTCCAGACACATCACCAGTGTAGGATTCAGGCATTGAAAGTGATTCCAAACCGGGCCAAAAGTCCCTCACCATTAGCGACTCTGCTCTCCGTCAGCACAGGGTGGGAAAAGGCAAAAGGCTGGTTCGCCAACATATTCCCACATCCGTCAAACACACCACTCGAACCAACCTCTGTTTGTAGGTTTTCCACGAAGGAGAAGAAGCGACCCATCCCGCGTCAAAGGAGGAACCTTCTCAGTTTTCTCATTAAAATTTCGCCCCTTCGCTGAAAGGCATGCCTCGCTCGGCTCGATTCAAACTCATTCACACACGTTAACATACGTACTCGGTTCACAACTGACTCGCTCGCTTCGACGTTCAACATGCTTTACATGCTCGGTACACACAGGCCCGGTTCAGAGTGTCTCTTCGTTAAAAAAATGTCAATTTCCGCACATATTTATTTAGGATTTAAATAATATTTGACTCACCAATGTTAATTTCCATTATGATATGAAAACATATTAAATTTAAATGTTAATCATACATCTCCAGTCGCTTTGAAGAGCCCGCACATTTTCTATTTTGTGTGTGGTTTGTTTCGAGGTTGAAGCACTGCTGTTTGAGGTTTGAGATTTCCGTGCAACTCGGTGAGTGGTAGCTTTGTGTGAGTTTGTTAATATTTCTACATGTTTGGTTGCAGTCAATGAAATTTGTTGCAAATTGTTTATTTACAGGATGGTAATGGCTCTCCAGAGTGGAGTTATGATATTTTTCCCCTTCTTTTTATTTGTGGGAACTACGGTCGAACTGGATCAATTCGCCTGTCCTCAACTAGGTATTTTTTTTAGTTTAGTGAATTCAGAGCTTTCAAAGTTTGTTCCATGTTTGCTTTCGTACATTGTGATTCACTTTTTCCAGGGAAGTTGAGATCTCTGAACACCTATTTTGTTAATGAGTGAGGGGTGGGAGAGATTTGCAGTAGCAAAAATGTGTGTCACTCAGATAATTTTTCACAATGCGTTTCAAGTTAAGTGAAGTATTTAGCTAAGTTATAATTTCTCTTTAAATGGAAAACTATCCATCAATGAAGCGATCATCAATGTTCATGTTATTGTTTGTACATCAGTATTTTGATTTGGGGTTGATGCTCGATGAATGTAGAAAAAAATGCGTGAAACTCAAACATTTTAGTTCTTTAAATATGAAACTTTGAATAATCAGAAAACATCATAGGCAATATAATTACAACATTGTGATGGCTATATCGGAAATTCATTTCATACGTGATGGTTTTTTTGTGCTTTTCATACAGACGAAAAATACGAAAATTGTTTTTTAATATGTTTGTAAAATATTTAATACATAGGGGAAATGACGGCTTCGGCATGCCAGACTATTTTCGACAACCCAAATTGAAACACTATTTTCACTGGATTTTCTTACGAAAACACTTCGCTCAATGCATGCAAACGATTCTTTATACTTTCAGCTTCAATTTGACTATATTTTTACCACTAAGAAAAAGCAATCTAGCAAGGTTTTCTTGAAATGAAACACACGCACTACAAATTGTAGCTGATTTCGAGTTGCCGATAATAGAACAGCAGATTTACATGCAGTTCAAATGGAACGGTTGCCGAAGAAAAACTGGTTGCCGACAATACTCGCTCTCACTAGAGAAGATTAGAGCTTTGTAAAAGCATTTCAAAACAGTTTTTGACAATTCTTTCGACTGAAATTGTTAGAGCAGCTGGCAGCAAAAGATTGTAAACAAACCAATACTGCATATGTGTGCGTTCGTTAGAGAAAAAGGCTATAGAAAGAAGGTCGCTGCTTAGGTTGCCGAGAATACGTAAATTCCCCTACTATATAAAAACTATATACGATATCAACGGAAACACCCTAAGCTACAATATGGAACCAATGTTTCTAATTTGGAAAAGCGCAACGAGTAAATTTAATCTTTACATTATACTATCAAACTTACCCGCATTATCAAAGATACCGCGTTTTACGGTAACTTTTTCTCATTCGTAAACATACATATCTAAAAGCGTTGATCACTCAGCGGAAGTGCATCACCTACGTGAAAGAAACTCACTCTCTGATTCGTTTTCAGTGAATGTAGACTGCTTAAGATTATTTTACCGAAATCTGTGATATTTTACTGAAATCTCAACAGCTGAACGTTCGATAAACAGTTCGGTGATTTTTCACTGATTTCCTGTAATTTTCAACGAATATCTGTGAAAAATCACAGAAAATCTGTCAAAAATCACCGAACTGTTTATCGAACGTTCAGCTGTTGAGATTTTGGTTCAATTTTTTTTAATAGATTTCGGTCAAATAATCTTAGTGTGTGGTGAGTGAATTATGAACTAAGAGGTCAATCTTGCGATAAGTGTTGTTCATCCGACTATCTTCACTGAATACAGAAACCTACTTTCTAACCGTGCTGTCAAGTTAAAACATGGAATTTGATGCAAAGTGCACACCTAGCTTGACTATCCAATATTGAATTTTTAGCCGAGATGGCCAGCTAAATACATTGAAAATGAAAATTACTCAGATAATGAGTCTCCTTTACTCTTTCGTATGGATTTTTTTTTTAAATCGTAGGTTACTCATGCGTTGTATAACTTTCGCTTTAAGAAATGTTTCCATACGGATAAGTAAAAGTGACTCACAGCTGAGAAAAAGTTATTCACTCTCTGAGTTAACTTCGTTTTCGGTGTGCAACGCAACAAACACCCCTGTTTATCACGCGGTAGCAAACCTTTTTTTATGTACTTAGCTATATTTATTTCATTTCGTCAAGCCAGTGTAGACTACATTCAATGATTATTACAATGTTTACTTACATACTATGCATTAATTCTATTCTGTTTTAGCTAAGTTTTTATTTGCTGCTTGGACATAGTGATGTCAATAGTTCCGCAATGCAAATTATATAGGCGCATCATTCGATTGATTGGGCTATTTTTTGCATAGTTTGTTCTGTACGATTTTTCTGAAAATAAATTCCGTGTTCTAAGATATCGACTGCCGAATCTATGCGCATTGAAATAATCTCGTTGATGAAGAAAAGCATTGCAAATTGGCGGCGCTCTTTAAGTGTTTGTACATTGATGAGCATGCAGCACGTTTCATAAGATGGTAATGGAAATGCAGTCCAATTCAATTTACGTAAAGCATATAAAAGGAATTGTTTTTGGACAGATTCTATGCGTTCTTCGTGTATGGAAATGTTTGGATTCCATACTAGGTGGCATTATTCCAGAATTGGCCTTACATATGTGGTATATAATAGCTTAATAGTGTATGGGTCTTCGAAATTATGACTGAACCTTTTGATGAAGCCTAGCATTCTGTTTGCTTTACTAATGATAGTATTATAATGTTCTATGTAAGTTAGTTTGGAGTCTAGGATTACACCTAGATTTCCTAAAATTTTGCTTTTTCTACTATTTGGTTGCCTAATGATATTTCAATATGCGGTGTTTCAATTTTTCTGCTAAAGGCTATTGCAGTACATTTTTTTTACGTTCAGTTGAAGTAGACTTTTACAACACCAGGTGTGGAATATATTGATTTCATTCTGGAATTCTTCTGCATCGTTAGAATTACTTATTTCCATAAAGAGCTTCATGTCGTCTGCATATAGCAATTTTATTTTTTTAAGTATGTATTAAATGTCGTTTATGTACAAAATAAAAAGATGTGGGCCTAAATGAGAACCCTGGGGTACCTCAGAGGTGACTGAAATTGGTTCTGAAAGTTTATTTTGAAAGCGGACTATTTGTTTACGATGTGTTAGGTATGATTGAAGCCAATTAAAAAGTCCAGGCTCCATTCCTATTTTCTGCAATTTGAGGATTAATAATGGTATGTCGATGCGGTCAGTCGGTGTATAGCGCTTCAACGTGCTTGCCACTGTCCAACGCTTTAATAATGAAAGATACATATTCTAGAAGATTAGAGGTAGTTGAGCGACCTTTAAAAAAGCCGTGCTGTTTACTTGTAATTAGATTTTTCACCTGCTGAAAAATATTGCCGTTTACGATTGATTCAAAAAATTTTGGAGTGCAAGAAATAATAGCAATTCCACGATAATTTCGAATGTCTGATTTTGCACCTGATTTGAAAATAGGTACCAAATAAGATGATTTCCAAATTTCAGGGAATTTCCCATTTTTCAGAGACATGTTGAAAAGACGCTCTAGAGGAAATGCGAGTTCTTCAGAAAGGTTTTTCAAAAATATGGGTGCGATGCCGTCAGGTCCAGACCCTTTCGACGCGTTTAAGTTTTTTTGTGCATTGAGGACTTCATGTTGAGAAAGTTGGTTGACAGAGATGTTTTTAGAAATTTCAGGAATGAATGCAAAGAAATCGCGGTCACGATCTTCTTCGGAAAATGTGGTGTATACTTGTTGGAAGAAATTTGCAAAGAGATTGCAAATTTCAGAAGAATTCTCACCTACATTTGCATCCAAATTCAATCGCGAAGGAAAATTGCTGCTTTTTAATTTCGTGTTTACATAATTAAAAGAGTTCTTAGGACATGATTTGACTTCATTTTCGACTTTGCGGTTATAGTCCACATATGCAGAGTTGATGGCTGTATTTAATTGGTTGCATAAGCTGTGATAGTTTCGCAAATTGGTTTCAGTTTTTTTCTTTTTTATATAGTTTATGAGCGTTCTGATTTTTATTCTTCAAATTTTTCAGTTGTGGATAGTTGTGGGTAGTTTATTGTTTTGTGTTCGTCTTCTTTTTTTGAAGGTACAGTTTCTAAAATTAGGCTTTGAAAAATTGAGTGAATGTTTTCTACTTCAGTATCGACATTTCCTTCAATACTTATTAAATTTAGCAAATTTATTGTACATAGTCTACGTTTGGCTTCTTTGTAATTTGCTTTAGGATATTCCGGCACTTCCTCGTATTCCCAGTCGCTGGAGGAAGAAGAATTTTGTACGAAGATTGAGTATTCAATTGCTGTGTGAAACACTTCATTTTTCCATAAAGGTGCTAATGATGTATCCACACAGAAATCTTCAGTACAATTTGTAAATAAAAGGTCTAAATATGAGTTTTGTTGATTTTTTACATGGTTTATTTGACTAAGACCAAAATAAGATATTTTGTCGAATAATAATTGTAATTTTTCGTCTTCACCTACGACCGGGAGTAAAAATGATTCATTTTCAATGTCTGTAATAAAGTCTGCGTTTCGTTGGTTGAAGTCGTCATAAATATGCAGTTTTACTTCTGGTTCCATATTTGACATTATAGTTTCAACAATTTGAAAAAAAAATAGTTCAAAAGGCTGCTTGTGGGCATGTTTAGGTGGAAAATACACAGAAGAAAAAATGTGTATTTCACCGGCAATAAGTGCTTTGACCCAGACATTTTCGAATTCCTTGTGCTTATTTGTTATGATTTCTTCAGAAGTAAAGTCAGCATTGATGGCAATGAGCACTCCACCACCAGACTTTTTATTACAGAGTTGAAAATTCCTGTCGTGCCGGAATACATTAAAATTGTTTCCAAAAATTTCTTCGCTTCTGACACTTTCGTCCCAGCTTGTTTAAGTTCCAAGAATTATTTGAAAAGAAGAAGATAGAATGTTCTGGTGGAATTCTTTCATTTAAGCTGGGCTTTTAATGCGATTGCTGATCATAGCTGATGTAGATGAATGAATTGAATGAAAAAAAAAATGCTACGACGTCCATGCTACAGCAAACAAGTTCGATGTCGACCCGTGCAACATGTAACGCTGAATGATTGCGTTGTTAGGAACCAAATTTCTGATGGTTGTGTTAGGAGTTAGCACCTTGCGATCGAAGAAAATGTATTAGAAATTAATTTTTTTCCATATTTCTTAATTTTTAGCTATTTCATTATTTAAAATTTATAATGTGTTACAAATCACACGAATCTTATAAGACTGCTGAATCGATCGACGTGCAACTCATTAAATTCCATTGATTATTGGCCAAGTTATTAGCATTTAAAATCTGACCAATTTTCGTTGCATTTCCCTGGATTGGCATCCTTTCCAAATGACGTAGTTCTACGTAACAAAAAAAATCTCAAGAATGTTTTTTTTTTAACTAAGTTTTTTTTTGTAGCAGTGAAGTTCATAATGTTTGAAACTAGTTGAAAAAAATTGGTAATGGTTAAATCATAAACAAAAAAGTTATAATTTTCTGAAACTCCAGAGGAAGTTTATGGAATTTTAACAAAACTCGCTGGATTTCTACATAGTTTTATGAAGTTCTACAAAGTTATCTGACAAAATTAACTGATTTCCTACAACATTCTCTGCACTTTGCTAATGTTCGCTGAAGTTCTACGGAGTGCACTGATCTTTGAGTAAGATAGCTGAATTCCCATTTGCTGCACTTCTAGAAAGTTTTCAGAACTTCTGAACAGTTCCTTGAACTTCTAGGAAGTTTTATAAAGTTCTACGAAGTTTTCTAAAGATTCATAAGGTTCCTTGAAGTTTTGCACTGTTCCCTGTGATTTAACGAAGTTTTTAGGAATCAAATGATGTTCTCTAAGCTTCTACGAATTCCACTATGAGATTTTATATTATTATTGGCCAAAATGGGCAGAAGGTTCTCAGAATGGTATTAAATTTCGCTCATACGCAGAGGTTATGATCAAAATCAGGCCACAACTGCAAATCGCTTGCCAAATCATGGCCTTTTTCGCGAGCTTGTCGGCTAACACGAATTTGAATCTTCCCGGCACAATCCCACGTTCTGCCACGATGTAAAACTTTTGACCGGAAAGCTACACGAAACGAAAATTAATTATTTTATCCATGTGTTTCACTTATACATTTTTGCCAAAACATCAGCCTTATACATTCCATAAGACAAACCACATAGGTCCTATGAGAATGCATAAAATGTATGTTTGGCCGCTTATATATTTCATTTGACACATGATCTTCATTAACTTTTTGCAAGGCGTCTGTTTATTAGTTGATTTATACGTTTGATGAATAATCAGCAATAGAAATTTGCCAAAAGGTATAAGGAGATTTCTATCCGTGTACTAAAAATCGAGTCTGAAGTTTGTTTCGTCATCGATCAAAGTGCAACCCTTGTGTTTCGTCAAAATATAGACGTACAAGAGCCTTGCACGCTTTTTGGCCACAGAATGCTGCTTCATGTGCCGGTTTGGATGTTAACTGGCTTTGTATGACTTGTATCCTTTCCTGGTAAGGATTTTCCACACCGTTTGAAAGTTGGCGTTGTACCTTCTGGCTACATCTCGGATCGAAATACCGGGGTTGGCCTGAACGCACCTCAATACCTTGCTGCGCAGCTTACGATCCCTGGTTCCAGTTTGTTCATAGGTCCGCTGATTTTTTTCCACACTCAGGGTTTCGTTGTAGGTTTTGAGCAGGCGACAAACTGTTGTTGGCATCTTCAGCACTTTAGCCAGCTTGGAATCGGACCACTCCGTATTTTCCAGGTGTTTGTGCACAATATTATTTCTTCTTTCGAGTTCCATTTGACGCTATTTCTGAACGTGATCGACTACTTTGATCAAACTTGCACCAGTTGTTCTATATAGAAGTGTAAACACAAGCAGCATGCTAGCTTCGCGCGAGGGGTGTACCAATTTACTTTTAGTCAGCCTTTACCAACTTAGCTACGCCAACACATTGAGCTGATGTAAAGAAATCGCTTAGTCTTCTTCTTCTTCTTCCTCGCATTTAAAGCTTATTGCGTATGGCATATTAGCTTATTGCGTGCTCTCAGCTTAGTGTTCTAGATGCACTTCCACGGTTATTAATTGAGAGCTTTCGATGCCTGGTACCATTTTTGCATTAGTATAATTGTGTGGCAAGTACAATCATACCACATAACATATGTGGAACTTCATGAAAAACTGCTGACTAAAAGTTGACCCCTTTTTTTGTGTTGCCTGTTGCCTCAATAGTATAACTGGTATAGTCGGATATCGATCTGTTAAAATTAAATTTTCGTGAGCGCTCATGTGAGCCAATGTCGTAAACGTAAGCAATGGCTTCTTTCGTAAAATATCTTGTAATTCAAAGCCAATTCTTGTAACCCAGCAATTCTATCAGCTATGGGGACTTTCCTTATACACAACCATCGTGGTGGCTTACTTGAGCGAGTTTTCCTTCTCAAAGAAAATTCGTGCAAAAGTCAGTGTTTACGTTTGTGACATTGGCCCTTATGAAAGAAAAGCAGATATTTGGTTGCATTCTCAGTACAAGCTATTTGAAAACTACCCAAATTTGAGTAAAATCCACCCTGATCGGTCAAAACTGAAACTATCAAAAAATTGGTAAACTATGTTACGAGTGACAGGTTAACAATTGAACAACGTCGGTCGGGTCTATGTCAATGTTCTCCATTTGTCAACATGTCACTCCCAACATAGTTTACCTATTTTTGGGTAGGTTCAGTTGTGACCGATCTGAGAGGATTCTACCCAAATTTGAGAAAGTTTGAAATAACGTGTAAGTATTGACGTTGACGGTGGCTCTGTAACTCTTTACTCCTATGATAAAATCACATATGTCAATCTGTGCTTTAAATCTAGAGGATTTTGCCTTATCTCTTCACTCCACCAGCGCCGCTAATTCTTCATGCAAAGATTAAGATGGGATTTTTCACTGGAGTGAAAGGATAAGGAAATGTCTCATATGTTTCACGCACAGACTGACGTTCGCATTTCACTATAGGAGTAAAGATTACAGAGTGACCGAAAAGGTGACTTCTCAAGGTAATGCGGCCATTCTTGTTTAGAGTAGCTTTAGGGCACAGGGGGCTTATCAAAGGACGCGTAAACCAGTCATATTGTAGATAACCAGTCAGTAGATCTTTGTGTAGAGATTTGAGCAGAAACATTCAATTGTACACAATTGAGAAACATAGAGAGGATTGAAACCTTGGATGTTACAGGTATCGATAGGCACTCGATTTCATTTGTCCTTCTGGCAAAATTCTTGCGAATGGAAAGATGCAAAGTCAGCTCAAAACACAATATCCAGAGATTTATGTCTGTTTTACAAATTAATTCCAAGAAGAAGAAGTTCCACATTTCAAAACCGACAATTGAAATAGCCTTAATTCCATTTTGTAAACGAACCGAAGTCCGCATAGGCAAACCAACATAATTAACAGGTAGGGAAAATTCTACTCTACCCGATTGTGGTTTAGGTTTGCGAATGAAGGTTTCGGTTCGCAAGAAAATGGCCTTACAAGGTTTGTTTACAAAATAGAGTTAAGGCCATTTCAATGGTTGGTCTTGATTTGTTATCTAAGTTTATCATAAAGCAAGAATATTGAAAAAAAAAAATTACCCTCCAAAATTTAAAGAAACAAACTAGTATTCGCTTGGAGTTTCTCCAGTTCTGGTCATAATTACAAAAAAGTAGTACGTATCGCTTTCGAAAATTAATTGTAAACAGTTAACACATCGCAGCTTAAAATTAAATTTCATATGTGGCAGGTCATCGCTTAAAAAAACGGCAAAAATGTCCACTTTTTTATACAAACGTTAATTTATGTTTTGCTGTGTGAGGCAAGATGATGCATATGTTATAGCTAGTTTTATAATTATAAATAAAGAACTTAAATGACTAAGGCAATACAAAGAGTTCAAGAGTGATAAGAAGACATAGAATCATGAACCTCGTTAGAATTATTTTAATAATATTGACTATCCCCTTGATCTCCTTTCTCATTTTACAGCTGATATAATCAGTTTGACAGATCGAGGTCCTACTATACCACTTGAAATCACTGAAATGGGGTCGATTTTTGATGATCGAGTTCCATATATGTTATGTGATCATACTCTATATGCCCAAGGAAGTCGAGAAATGTTTCAACCCGAAAAATTCTTAGACCGGACCGGGAATCGAACCCAGCCACCTTCAGCATGGTCTTGCTTTGTAGCTGTGCCTTTACCGACTGAGCTAAGGGTGGTCCCGCTGAGTACAGGCTTTATAATAGTGTACATAAATCACTTCTCTCGACTAGTTTATTCAGCTTTGTAAAAGAGCATAGTAAAAGCTGAAAAACTACTCACGTCTTAAAATAATTCTAGTTGACTGTGAAAATACTTCCAAAGTAGTGCTGGTATATTTTATTAGCTGAGTACAGGTTGTTTCGTTGTTGAAAAATCACATTTGACGTTTATGTTATTGAGCTAGAGTGGTTGGCTGTGTAGAAACCATCATATGTCACTTTGTTAGCTTTGTTTGCAGCTACAATTTGAAGTGACAGTAGCATATTTTTGTATAAAACCTTCACTAGATGATTTTCTAAACGGATTGTATTTGGCGAAACAGACTTTGTCCGAACAACAAGCTAACTACAAATTTCACTTCGCGATACATTGCAAGTTCTGCATACTTTTCATGCAAATCTGTTAAAAAATCTTACATTTCCTACACACTTTTGATGTAAATTTAAGTGCTCTGAGACTGACGTATACGAGCGTCAGATTTGACATAAAATTGAGTCATAATAGACGCGAAATTCAGCTCAATCAAACGTAATTTCGAACTTTTCAGTCTCGGAGCACTTAATTTTACATGACATGTTTGTTTACATCTCATCAAAGATGGATTCCGTCACGTGTAAGATTAGGTATTTCTAAGTGTGTAGATGAGTGTAGTGGGATTATTCATTCTTCAATCAGTAGCGTCCTACAGCATAGGAACCAAAGTGAATACGAACCAATCTTTAAAAGCCTTTTTCACGCCTTACTGATTTATGCAGTGCAGTGCGTCTGATAAGCTTTCTATTTTTTGCACAGAACCGACAATACCAGCGATGAGAACGCCTCCCGAACCCAAAGCATTTATCAATATTAAATTACAGGTGGCAAACCCGCCTCCGGCCTCCACCGGCGAATACATATTTAATGCAGCCTTAATCGCCGTCTTGGGACCGTCAAGCCGGATGTTGGAGAGGGCTTCTACAAACTTGCCCTGCCGTGTTTGCTGCTGGTTCTGCGTTGACCCGTTTGCCTTTTTGTCACCCTCTTTCGGGCGGGGAGGTGGTCGTGTCGTTTTGTCGCCAAGTGGGGAAACGACGACAAAGGACTTCCATTGTTATAAATAATGAAAATATTGGAAACCCATTATGGGTGCACAAATTTTGTGCAAAGATTTGTACATGCACAGCTGTGTCGTGTCGAGCAGAGCGATGATGGCACTGGCGACGACTACAATGACGAAGATGAGAACATCAGGACAATTTTGATGTCGGTGGGAGGTGGAAGGATGAACAAATACGTTGGTCCCGAATGGCACACTCGAAGAATGGGATATGCACTTTGGTTTAAGCTGCGAAAAGCTTTTCACCACAGAATGTTCTCGGTTTTTTGCAGCTCACACTGGTGGTAGAACACCCTTTTATTTTCTCTCAAGAAGGAGCGATCGTGGGACCTTCTTGTGTGCATTGAATAAATATTTTTGATAACAATTCCCGTCGCTGCGAACCCACACGACCGTCTTCAACATGTTCCTTCATACAAGGCTAAATATGTAGGTCAAATCGAGCACGCCCACATACACACAAACTGCGCGTGTGGCACACAATCGAGAGTTGGGACGTTAATGGTTGCATTGTAGGTGCACTAATACTGTCGAAGAAAGCATGAAGACGACGGCGAAAACTATTGGAAAATAGCAGCACCAGCAGCGAGAACGAGAACTGAGAAGACGGAATCGGGAGTGAATCCGAGGACACGTGTTTGTAATTGAAGGCCGCTTAGCTGAGGAGTTGAAGTATTCTCAAATGGCTTAGTTTTTGAAGCCTTGTTACATCAAAAGTGATGTAGATGCTTCCTGAAAAAAACAAAACACGCACACCTAGAAATCTTACGTCAGAAAACTGCTCAACCAATATGTGTAGTTCTCAGTAGTCGTCTTGGCGAAGAAGTCCGCTGCAGGAACAAATCAGCCTTAGCAAAAAAAAAAGTATTCCCTATTTTCTGGGCAATGGGCAGCCTATCAGTGAAGAATGAAATTCGGTCGCTACATCAAGTGGATCAGTAAATTTATTCTTTTCCTCTGTGCTTAGCGAAGATAAATTATTCCATCGAAATCCAAGATGATGATGATGATGATGATGATACAACATCGAACGATGGATTTTCCCACTCCCCTTGGCCTTCCGCGCAAGGGGTGGGATTCCACGCTTGAGGACTGGTCATTATCGTTGCTTTCGATAGATTTGAATGTCCGAGTCATTGAACCAACAACGGAACGGGCACGCTACTGCTGCTGTTCGATACTCTGGAGATTCTATTTTTATCCCGCGGCCAAATTTTCGGCCAGTCATGGGCAAAACAAGCCAACAGTCAGGCGTGGAGAAGCAGCACAGAATGTCGAATTTGTTTCGACGAGAGAATCAATTAGCTTTCCCTTTCCGCACTGCTCGATGGAGGGATGAGGGATCCTCCTTTCCTATCCATCGTTGTAATCTGGTTCGATGGTGGTCGGTCACCATCATAAAACACACTCCAGTGCGTCTCCATTCCAGGCATGTGGCACGAACCCGACGTTAAAAATGCAACGAACTGCAGTCGAACACCACTTGAGTAACCATTTGTGCTTCCTGCTCAAAACTGTGTACGATTCCGGTTGACCGTGAAAAATGACCAATGAAACTCGGCGTAGTCTGCCACCGTCGATCTATTTGTGGCCGCCGATCCGTCCGTCATTCATTTGAAACACCTATCGTTCATATTCTAAAATTATTCACACTGCGCTGCAAGCGTAATGAATGTTGATGGCAAGTTCAACTCACCCCCTCCCTCCCACACATCATCCAAAAACGCTTCCAGGGAAAAAGCATACAGGGCCGGGAAAAAGAATCACTTCACATGTTTGTATATCATGCTCCAATTTGCCACTTTTCGCGCTCGCACACGAACGTACGTACCTTCGTTGCTGCGTTGGCTGGTGCTTGATCTGCTCCGCTCGAAATGATTTATGAACTTGGCTGGTTTGACTTTTTCGTTTCACTTCATCCCGGCGAGATGAGCGATGGTGGGGGTGATGCAGAATAAAGTGCTTTCTGTGTGGTAGTCATGCTGATGCTGAGAGTGCAGTTTTCATCTACCCCCTCCCACCCCTGTCGCTGTTAGCTTCCGGTTCCTTCTTCTGAACTGCGTCGTTGCGTGTGGGAGAGTTGACTAGAGTTGTCGGTTCAAGTAAATAATGGGCTTGACTTATTACTGTTTGCCAGTTTGGTGTTCGCGTTTGAGGAAAATAATGACTGCGAAATGGACCGCAGGTCGTAATGACTCCGTGACAAATTGAACGATTGAAAACAGTTGCCGATGTGTTGTGGGAAAACGGAACGATTTATAATGATTGGTGCATGGCATAGGCAACTGAAAATTAGAAATGGCTCTCACGTTGGCATATGGCTCTAAGATTGGGCCCATCGCTAAAAATCTAATTTTATCTAGATGAACGTGCCATTGGGACGGTACTAATTGATATTTTTGGTCGCTATTGAAAATTTAATCGATTGCTGAATGTATGTGTGGCCTCAAATAAGGGCCATTTAGGCCCCATTACATATCCCCTTCATTTTGAACAGTAAAAAAAACATATTGATGGTTTTCAAACTAAGGATTTGGCAACACTGTACCAAAACTCTATTTCTAGATGGATTGGGCAGTTAACTTTTGAAAACTTTCAAATTAATAAGTCTGAAGAGGTATTCCACCTGCTTTGGACAATGCCTCAAAAAATCACTTTCTTGAAATGTTTTATCTTTTCCCTCCGATATTCTCATTCACAGCAATAATCTTACTTGATTAGAATTCTAAAGGGTTAATATCCCTTATGTCAGGCTAATACCCCGTACAGACTAAGGCTTATATCATGTAATATAGGCTGTCTTGCAATGAGCACTCATACATAGAATTTCCACTGAAAACTCGATGTATGAGTGCTCATTGCAAGATAGCTTATATTACATGATATAAGCCATAGCCTGTTCAGGGTATAAGTGTCCCTTATATTGAACCCATACAAAAATTTCTAAAGAAAGCATTTTTTTGACAATTTTTCACTACCATCAAAAAATATCCATTAGAATTATTCAGAAGAACCTTTCAGAAGATCAAAAAAAAAATAAGAACAGGAGATTTCTATTGATTGGCCCAATCTCATAGGTCACCATTAGAGCCATTTCTCCAATTATAACATAATACTAGTGGTTTTATCTAAGCATTTCCGAGTATATTATGAGAAATTTAAGTTTTATTGTGGCTTTGTTGCCTACTTGCTGGCTTTTTTTAGGTAATACAACAAAATCATATCAAAACAAATACAAAACCAAGAAAATACGATGCGCTTTCACATTAGAATTGCCAACAGATGGAGTCAACCAGGTAGTGAGAGTCCCGCACAAGCCTGGAAGTAGAACTTTAACTCGAATAGAGCGGAGCGCTCTCCTGCTAAAAAGCCACGCAAAAACGATTTATCAAATTTATAGAAATCTGCTAATCTCAATGTACAGACCCAATAGAAAGGAGCAAAACTGCCTGCTTCGTATGAAAAACAGTTTGTGATCTTTGCGGGAGTGTGTCGGAAAATGGCTTATTCAATACTTTTAAGAGCTCCAATGCCTCATGTTGTATGAGAGAACCCACAACTGTAGACTCCATAGAATTTGGTGATGTTTGAGATTATCTTATCTTGATCATGCTGAGCAGCACCGAGAGGGTTTTATTTTTTTTTCATCTGAACCAATTTGGTTACGTGCGATCACATCAGTGCCAGCATCATTCCTGACGGTAGCGAGTTTTCCAAGCTTTACATTACCTCACACTGAATTACTGGAATTTCAGGCAGAAATTCTCCTTCATCTTTTATGTGTTGCCTGTTTGCATTAAGGGGTTCTGATAGGAACGATGCGAGTTGAAAGCAATATTATAAAGTTTCATCAATTGCAATTGAATGTTTTGTTTTTTTTTTCTTTAGTTTTAAGCAGGTTACCGTTAAAACTATAGAGTCTCCTGAAGTTTATTTTGGCAGCCATTTATCGGTTTTACAAAGTACTTTAAGTCTTATATTTATGATGACCATAGAAAACCATTAAGTAACATAGAGTAATTACATGTAATTATGTAATGAAAACGGCATTTAAACTTAGAAGGTTACTTTAAATATATTTTTAACTAATTTGTCTGAACTTCTGTGACACAGCAAGTTGAAATTTTTTGACGTAGGATTTCGTCAAAATATTTGGAGTGCAATTTATAAAAACCAAAATCGACGGCTTTACAAAAAGTGGTCAGGTTTTGAGCACTCATAACTCTGTCAATAGCGGATGGATTTTAATTCTAAATAAGCCAATCGATTGGACATTTTTCTACGAAAAATAAAAACTTTATCAATTTTCAAAAGGCCACAAATACTAACAAAAATGTCCAACTGTGCAAATTGTGATCAAAATTATCACAGATTGCCTGCAAAATAAAAATGGTTTCCCTAACACAGATTTCAAAATAGAATTCCATCCGGTCTTGCCGACAATGCTTATTCAATCACTGTGTGAGGTGTCGTCCAGTTGGTTGTTATCATCCGCAGCAGCAGCAGTGTTTTCAGCGCGTGGCGTTGAACATTGTTCTTCAGTACACATCGAAAGGCTGCCCGCAAGCAGTGAGCTGCAGCCCACATGCGCGTCCATTCACCAAATGGAGGAGGAAGAAGCCGCACCGCTACTGATCGGATTCAGTTGCTCTTCGTGAGTCGCTGTGGACTTCGGCACATAGCATATGTGGAACTCGATCATCAAAAATCGACCCCATTTCAGTGATTTCAAGTGGTATAGAAGGACATCGATCTGCTAAATTTATTATACCAGCTTCAAAATAAGAAAGGGGACCAAGGTGCTTGTTAATTCTTATGAATGATTCTACCGTGTTTTATAATTCTATGTGTTCCTAGCGCTCCTGAACTCATGTCTTACTATTTCCTTAACCATTTATGTGCTTTATTTATAATCATATAGCGAACTTTAACAATTTCATCACCTTGATTCATACAGCAAAACTGTGGTAAACTTAGAACAAACATGTATGTTACATTTCCTTCTTTGAACACGTTCTATTTTTTTGGAACCAATTGCATCAAACTTTGATTTCATTAGGTTTCGTAGGAGGAAAAACATGACCGCGTAAATTTGGAATTAAGTGTTTACATTTTGAAGTCTTGAAAGAAGCAGCAATATTTGAAACAAGAGTCAGAAGTACCATTTGAAAAATATTCAGTGTTTAGAGCTGACTTTGCATCGTTCCATTCGCAAGAATTTTGTAAGCAGAACGATAAATGAAATCGAGCGCTTATCGATACCTGCAATATCCAAGATTTCCCCTTTGTTTCTCAATTGCCGTCAAATGAAAATTTCCTCAAAAATCCCAACACAAAGAACTACTCCAATTACTTTTTAACAAAAAAATATGGTTAGGTTGATCCTTATTGAGCTACACACAATCATAACACACTTTTTTTCGACCACTATGGCTAAGGTCCCAGGGTGGGACTCCTAGCTAGCGGTATCAAAGTTAGGCACTATTTACTAACGAAAATAATCGTTAATATGCATCAATCCTATATTTCGTGATGTAATCATAAGTTGACTCACTAAAAGCACAGTTAACAATACGTATTTCATCATACCACGGACAAAATGATGGTTTTACACCGATTCAACGTAATCCTCAAATCTTCGAATTGTTTGCATTTAATTATATTCAATTAACATAATTTCCGTCATGAATCCAATGCAAACTAATAAGACGAAGAATTAATGCATCTGCTTATAGGCAATATTACTGAATAACAATTCTCTTGATTGGTTTCTGACCAACTTGAAAATACTAGCTAAAAATCCGTTGAAAAGCCCCATGTCGAGCTAGTCGAACAAAGAATGCCCACACGTCAAACTCCGTCAAGCCTTTAAACAGCGGACGAACACCATCTCATTACGCATTACCATGACTATTGACAATTCGCCTCTTCGGTCACTCTGTAACTCTTCACTCCTATAGTAAAATCCCATAAGCAAACATCACTCTGTGCGTGAAACTTGGTGAACATTTCCTTACCCTTTCACTCCTATGAAAATCCCATATGATTTTGTCAATCTTTGGGTGAATAAACGGCGGCTTGCTGGAGGAATGAAGAGATAAGACAAAGTCCGCTAGATTACATGCACAGATTGTCTGATGCTAATGGGATTTTACCAGGAGTAAAAAGTTGCAGAATCGCCGTCAACGCCAATGTTTACTTTCGTAATGGCCAATGCTGCAATCGTAAAGAATAACTTTTTTTGTGAATTTCTCAAAAATGAAAACTCCTTTAAGAAAACCAACACCATGATTGTGTAGAGAAAGAGTCCTCCTATTCGATAAAATTAGTGGCTTACATGGATTGACTTTGACGCATAGATGCCAGATTTACAGACATGTCTGTGAATTTACAGACATGTCTGTGAATTTACAGACTTTAATTTGTTTTCACAGACATTTTTTTCGTTACAGACATTTACAGACTTTTTAGTTTTTTCACAGATGTTTAAAGACTTTTGTACTCTAGGGAAAATTTTAAAATTTATTTGGGAGCACTGTTTTACATCTTAAGTCAAATTACACGTGCGGTGCATTTTGCAACACGCATTAGAAATTCGCGCGTTTTCAAATCCACCTCACGAATGAGCTGTCACTGTTACAGACGGTCATACCCCGGACGGGACTTGACAATCCAGCTTCTCACTTTTTAATGAATACCCGTCGAAAATTAGTGCATGGTGTTTGACGGAGTAGACCAATGATGCCAGGATTGCAGAATGATTCTTCTGTTTTGATTTTAATTTGATTCGGAGTTTCTACCGCAGTTTAGCATCTTGTACATCATTTTTGCTTAACACAAAAAAACAAGAATATCCATCAGCACGCCGTGGACCCTATTTTCCAACTTTAATTTTGCAAATTTAAACAATTAACAACGCCATTGACTTCAACATCGATTCCGGCAACACTGCCAGTCAGAGTGATATGATCCCTCTGTCCTTTTTATTCCACGATTGCTACTGTCAAATCGACCAATCAGCTACTGGCTCGGATTTGACAGCAAATTGGCTCGAAATCGCTACCCGATTGTCAAGTCCCGTCCCAGGGTCATACTAGCGATTAAAGTAATAGACCTGTCAATGTGCTGCCATGTTGTATCCAAAACGAACATTTTCCATACGATTTGGCGGTTTGTTTGGATACGCCAACTCACGTTGACCGGTCTATAACTTGACTGTAAATAGTCACTGTCACTGAAAAAGTAAATGAAACGGACAGTGTGTTTCCATCACAGGACTGCATCGTCTGTCATCTGCGAACCAGAGACGTTGAATAGAGACACGCATAGACTGAAGCAAGAAGAAACAAACGAACCGTCAAACGCTGAACCAAACGAGCTAAGTCAATAAACATTACTGTTTGCTCAATTCACCAGAAAGGACTATTGTTCTCAATTATGAAAAAAGTGTTTAATTATTTTCACGATATCTGTTAATTATTTTTTTTATTGCGGCGCTGTATGAAAGACATTTGAAGCCACTCGAAGAAACATGGTTGCCAGTGACATTGCCAAAAGATCTCTCAAAAATCGTGCTGCTGTTTTGTCTCTGCTGCGAACAACTCGAGTGAAGCCTGATTTCTCTGGAGCTAATTTGTGTTATATTTAGGGAAGTTTTTCTCCCCCGGGTGTGTCATTATCTTGCAAAATGTAAAGAATATGTTGCTTGATATATCTTATTTTAAAACTGTATTTGTAAAATCGTTACAACAGTGTTTGTGATTAGCGCCTATTCATCGTACTTGGCTTCGTTGTACAGTACTTTCCATTTCTCGATGACTTTTATTTCGATATTCCTTCCTTTCTGAATTGTTTCAGCAACCCTGATCCTGATTCAACAACGCTTTTTTAGCACGAGGTGTTTAGAATCGCATTAAAAAAGCTTATAAATTGCTCTTTTGATTGTCGATTTCTTCATATTTAGGTTGTGGAAAGTTGAATCTCTCTCTAAGATGTGCTCGTTCCCCCGTTTCTGGCGTGCAAAAGGACCAGTACTAAGTAATTAACGGCGTTCCACACTACATGGCATATAACATCGACTCAAATTTAAGATTAAATTACTCAAACTTTAGAAAACGTAGTTTACTTGTAGACTGAGTAAAACTTTCGAATATGACAAAAATCGTCGAAAAATTTACTCATTGCAGAAGTATACACTCAATGAATAAATCTCATATCCAATGGAAAACATTCATTAGAATTTCACATAAATTTTATGTGATATCATAATTGGGAATTGCACCACAAAATCACATGAACCTTATGTGTCAAATGACATTTAAGTGATTTATCATATATATGTGATTATGTGATTATGTTATCACATAAATGTTATGTGAAATCCAGATAGATATCTTTAATTTTGTTAATGGAAAATTATTACATGCATTCCGAATGGAGACTACATGAAAACTTTTTCCGTGTACTAATTTCATATGTACATCGAAATGTTGCTCATATTACAAAACAAATTCCTTTTAAAGGTTGGAAAGTTTTACTCAGTCTATGAGTTAACTACATTTTCAAGAATATGAGTGAACTAATCTCAACTTTGAGTCGACCTCATTTGTCGTGTAATCGACATTTATCATTTTATTAATTGCTTTTAACGTATACGACGTAAATGAATGCATTCCCAACTCCAATTAAGTTCAATTCGTTAAAAGCAGATCTTTTTTGCTCGAGCATGACTTTTGCTGACATTTCAAATTTTGCATCTATTTCATGACCCCTATAGTCGTTATATTTATAGTCTTGCGACTAGAAATTCGATTTATCAAAAAGCAGAACGAATGCAACATATTGTACACCAACAATTGAAAAAGGCACTATCAACTTTTAAAAACAAAACTGTTATAGCTCTTTCTTAGCCAACCGAATGCTTCCCCAATTTGATGATGGTGTTGTTTAGCGTAGGCGAACCTTAAGTCACGAGAAAAGGATTTCCGAAGGTTTGTTCGCAAAAGCTAATGTGTTCTTTTCTGTTGTTGGTCGTGATATGCTCGATTGGCTCCGCTATTTCAGGCATAACATTTGATAACGGCACAAAAGCATTTGTAAACAAACTTTCTAAGGCCTTTTACACGCGAACCAAAGTACGCCCACGCAAACCAATACCACTTTCGGACAGGTGATAGTTGCCCCTATCTGATGATGTTGTTGGTTTGCGTGAGCGTACTTTGGTTCGCGTGTAAAGGGCCTTAGAAAGTTTGTTTACAAATGCTTTTGTGCCGTTATCAAATGTTATGCCTGATTTGACAGCTCAATTGGGGTTCCCAAAAGTCTATCCGCCAGACTATAAATAAAGCAACTATAATGACCGGGGCGGGTCATTATAGTTGCTTTATTTATAGTCTGGGGGGGGGGGGCATTACACGCAATACTTCTGCTAATTTGATGCAGCCCAATAACAGACATTTTCGAAATTCACAAACAATTCTCGCAGACTTCTGAAAAAGAAATCCGGCATCTCTGTTTTGACGAGACATTTACCAAAGAAGCCATTATTTATTTTTTCGACATTGGTGTTTATGAATGCTCAGTGTCGATATTACGAAAATTTTATTTTGACAGATCTATGTCCAACTAAGCCAATTATACCACTGAGACGAAACAAAAAAGGGGTCAGATAAACTTTATACTAGTGAATGTTTGATTCGGTTTTCCATTTAAGTTCATTTTGAAGGACACCAATTACCGACTTCGGAAGCCTCGTAGCTCATAAAGTTTGTATGTTTATCACTGTATTAATATTCTCCCTATCGAAGTATTCACTAAATCAGTCAACTCACCGCACATTTTAGAATAGCGCAAAAAAAAATGGCAGTATAATACTGAAGAAGGCCGAACGTAAAGAAATCAATCTTCTGAACAACACTTCATAAAACTGAAGCCGTGATGCAAAATGGGAGAAAAGCAGGAAAAAACTGTCCCCCCCTCCCTCCACTTTAGGATCCTCATCATCAATGAACCGGGAGGAAGTTTGATGGTCAGGGTGTGTGTATGTGTGTGTGTGTGTGCTGCACCCGTATCACACAATGTGCTGGACTAGTCTGTGAACAGTGAGCAAGAGCGAGTTAGCTTGTTGAGTTTTACAATGAAGGAGGGAGAGTGATGGATGATGGGGGAATGAGGCATTTGTGAGAGATCAGCCGGTTACAGGGAGAGATGGTGAACATTTTACACGAGGATTTTCCATATCGACTGGTTGGGAACTGAATGAGTAGGGAGATCACTATTTATTAGGGTGCCTAACATTTTTCATGTTGGTCCACTGGCATCGATTCCTATTCAGGTTCTAATCATCTTGTTCTTTTAGGTTTTCAACGCTTCTGTAGCAAGCGTTTTGCCGGCTTTCAACTTAGTGTTCTGACTGCACTTCCACAGTGATTAATTGAGAGCTGTGCCAAACACTATGCCTAGGGAAGTTGACGCGTTGGTAATACCGTGCCTTTACCGACTAGGCCTAAGTTAGTTGTAATCAACATGCTGTAAATAAGAATATTTAGTACGTATATTTCGATCACAGATAATTTCACAAGGCCAGTTTAAATTGAGTTAATTTTTTGAAAACTGTGTAGGTCAGATTAGAAATCGATTGCGCTGTGTGGAGCAAAGTGAATAATTTGAACAATCCTAATCAATAGGACCTGCAGTTGGATGCTTTAAAGATAGCCCGGAGCGATCGATTGCGATTGCGCTGTGTATCATACATTTGTTTACCAATATTTTTCTAGTTATGATTTTGTCAAAGTTTATCGAATTTTCTTCAAGACATATTTTTTTTTCATTATAAACTAGCGTTAGTAATAAAATTTAGTATTTTCTATTGATTGGTTATTGGTGTGTATAAGGATAAGCACCTATAAGATGAAAATACTTCTATCATACAAATCCCTGAATCATCTGCTTTCAGCATCCATCTGCTAATCACAGTAAGCAAAACACCATCCATCCACATGGATCCCTCTAAAGACCCATCGAAGAACGTGTGACAAAATTCTCTGTGCTGGAGACATCGAAAGGATATATATCGCTATTAGCTCTAATTCCGATCTGCGCACATCGTTCTCCGTAGCTCTATTCTCGTTCCACATTCTCTCAATCCTTCAGTCACCAGATCCCATCCATTCAAGCCCATTCGTAGGCTTTTTGTCAGCAGACAAAACGTTCGCCTTATACATACATCTCTCCGGCTCCGCAGTCAGTCAATTTGCTCCTCTGGTGGCCCTGCTCATTCTCTGCGAAAGTGCTGGAATAAATTGAAAGCTGCTGCTGCTGCTGCTGCTGCGACGATCCTTGCTTCACGCACACGAACACATGTTTTCCATTCTCGCCAAACAAGTGGATGGAAACGAATCAAACCACCCACATTCACTTAACTCCGGCCCCGACTCTGACAACGAAAGTCTCACTCTCTAGTGCTCTCACAGCTGGTTTTTCCCACATGACTCTCAAAACCCTCTCGAGTTGGTGAGTGGTGTGTTCAGGTTGAGTGTCCTGTATTTGTGGTCCGGATCTGGAACTCACTCTCTCCGAGGTCACGTTTTCACAGTTTTGTTTTTTTTTCTTCTCTCGGACTACGGACATGATTGGATGGGAGGAAAAGCGTGGTAGAACGAGGCCACACGACTCACATGTGGGACCAGCAAAGTCCTGTGCGAGTTTGGCAAATCAGCTTATGCTGGCTTGCTGCTGACAGGCAGTTGATTCCGAGTCTTAATTATGGTTCAAAATTAATTTGTTTACAAGCATTTTAGCAAATCATGGAAATAGAGTAAATTTTGCATCAGGTCTGCCCAACCTTTCTAAACTAGCTTTTGTAATGGCTGTAGCTATGTTCGATGAACATGTTTCATGCAGTTTGATTATTTCTCATAAAACTAGACTAGAATGATCATTTGCTCGTTGATCCTTGGTGAGATCCAGAGATCAGCCAGCGGGCCACACGTTTGACAGCACTGTTTTACATGGTTTGCTAGCTTGCAGAGTACTGAAGAAGGGCGATGATTTTATTAAGTATAGAGACATGCCAATTTTATTTCGTCGTTTTCAACATTCAGAAACTTGTGAATCGAATGGATCATATCATTCGACTAGTTTAAAATGACGACCACTCTAGGAGTATTTGACCCAAAAATTTGGCCAAATCTACAAATCGATGATTTTTTGTTGAAATCGATTCAATGTTTGCTAGTAAAGTGTTTTCATGTGAAGTTATATACTCAAATACGACGTTCTAGACTCCAAAAAAAAAAATGAATGCAATGGACAGAAATATCTACCATGGCAATAAAAAATACCAATATATCGTAAATTCGCAAAAAATTTCAAAATCTTCTGCCGTCGATCATTTGTTAGAACCTTAATCTACCCAGTAGTATCAAACATTCTGCCCAGAAATGCCCGGAACATTAATAAAAATACCTTTCAAACATAAACACGTAAGCAAAAATTGTGACTTGCTTCTACCTTGATAGTTACTATGTTTGCGCTTTGAAATTCATTGCTTCTTGGGATTAACATATTCTACATTATCTTGAAGATCCATTTTAATTCAGGTTGATCCTTAGCTTAACATTCGAAACACTGTTGAGACAACTTTCCTTCTTTTTCAAACGAAATATCGACATTCAACTAACAGCACAAATTCAGCAACTGAAAACGGGGTGAAAACAAAACAAAGGAACCCAAATGGCTGGCACATAGTGTTTATTTATTTATTTATTTCGTCAACCACCGTAGACTAGTACATATTAGAATACAGTTTTGTTTTCTTAAATTTATTTATTTATTTCGTCAACTTTGGACAAAAGGTTAAAAGTAATTTTTTTTCTTTAATAAAAATAAAGTAGTGACAGCTTTCCTATTTTTTATGAGTTATAATGCCTTATGGAGTAAAAATATTGTTTTAGTTTATGCCGAGACATTGTAAAGTCAATGGTTTCGCAGTATTGATTGTAAGAGGCCATAATGCATAATTTGTGCGATGATGTTTTCTGGCAAATAAATTTCGATTTCGGAGTTGCCGAGTAGGTGCATGGAAATTTAATTTTGATAAAAGTTCTGTGGAGTAAATGCGCTGCGAAACGATATCGTTTACAAATGAAACCATTGCATATTCACGACGCTCTTTTAATGTTTGTATGTTTATAAGCATGCAGCATGCTTTATATGATGGACGAGGAAATGATGTCCAACCTAATTTACGAAGAGCGTATAATAGAAAGTGTTTTTGTACGGATTTTCATCTTTCTTCGTGCGTGATTGAAAAAGGAGACCATACAATGCTGCAATATTCCAGTATTGACCTCACATAGGCGATATATAGTGTTTTAATTGTGTATGGGTCCTGAAAATTATAGCAAAAGCGCTTGATAAAGCCTAGCATGTTATTTGCCCTGTGAATAATTATGTTGTAATGGTCTACGAAAGTTAGATAATTCCTTAATCCCTAACTCTTTCACATTTTTCTACATTTTGATTTCCTAGTGTAATTGAAATATTTGAAGTTGTTTTTTCCTGCTAAATGATATCAAGTTGCATTTTTTTACAAACAATTCTAGTAGACTTTTTTTGCACCATAAGTAGAATATGTGTGTTTCATTCCGGAATATATTGATGTCTTCTTCATTTCTTATATCCAAAAAGATCTTCATGTCGTCGGCATAAATAAGCAATTTAAGTTTTTTGAGAATGAAAGAAATGCCGTTTACGTATAGAATAAAAAGAAGAGGTCCCAAATGAGAGCCTTGGGGGACGCCTGAAGTGACTTGAATTGGACTCGATTTCTTTCCGTTGAATTTAATTGAATTGAATATGATTCAAGCCATTTTAGGAGCCCTGACTCTATTCCATTTTTTTGGCAATTTAAAAAGTAGCATTGGTATGTCTATGCGGTCAAATGCCTTGCTAAAGTCTGTATAGAGAGCTTCTACGTGGTTTCCATTATCCATTGCATTCAATGAATAGTCTATAAATTCAAGTAAATTTGTCGAGGTCGAGCGATCCTTGAAAAAGCTGTGTTGCATGTCAGTAATTCTATTTTTGATTTGGAGAAATAATTTTTCGTTGACAATTGCCTCGAAAAGTTTAGGAATTCAAGATATAATGGCTATACCACGATAATTACGTACGTCAGATTTTCGGCCAGATTTAAAGATAGGCACTAGGAATGAGCTTTTCCAAGTTTTTGGGAAGGTTCCAGATTCCAGGGACATATTAAAAATCCAGAACAAGGGAGCAGTGAGTTCCATTGCTAGACATTTAATAAAAACTGGAGGAATTCCGTCAGGTCCAGGACCTTTTGAGGCGTCTACATTTTTTAAAGCCTGCAAAATATCCTGCACTTGAAGTTGATTGAGGCCAATGTCCCGTGAACATTATGGAAAAAATGCAAAATAATCGCGGTCTTCAGAAAATGTCGCATAGATTTCTTGAAAAAATTTTGCAAATAGATTGCATTTTTTTTCCGAACTATCACCGACACCGTCGAGTTGCATTATTGAAGGAAAATTGTCAGATTTTAATTGGGTTTTTACGTAATTAAAGAAGTTCTTTGGACAGGACTTAATTTCATGTTCTTTTTTTTTTTGGAGGCGAACCAGCCCAAGGCTGAAAGCCTCCTTAATAAAGCTAAATAATAATAATAATGTTCTGTTTTTGCATTATATTCTTCAAATGCAGTACTGCTAAATTTAGTTGATCGCATATATCCAAATAAATTAATAAATTATTACTACTATTGTGTTTTTTTTTATAAATTTTATGTGCTTTTTGCTTCCGTTTTTTCAAATTTTTTATTTGTTTGTTATACCAGACTGGATTTTGTGTGTTTCTGTTGCGTCTTTTTTTCTTCAAAGGAATTTCTTCCGAAATTATTTCTGTTAAAATTTTGTAGAATATTTCTATACCAATTTCGACATTTCCAACATTCCTTAAAATTAATTGCCAATTGACACTGTTTAATTTAAATTTTATTTTTTCGTTATCTGCTAATTTGTATTCAAAGACTTCTTCGTATTCGCAGTCGTTGGGTCTTTGGTTTTCATGCACAAATAAAGAATACTCAATTGCTGGGTGAAACGTTTCATTTTTCCACAGTGGATTTAATGATTCGGTCACACAGAAATCTTCATAAATATTCGTTAGTAAAAAGTCCAAATAGCAATTTTGTTGGTTTTTGATGTGGTTAATTTGGTTCAGTCCTAAATTAGCAGTTTTGTCAAAAATTAACTGCAATGTTTCATTATCCCCAACGACTGGAAGTAAGATACTTTCATTTTCAGAGTCCAGAATGAAGTCAGCATGGCGTTGATTAAAGTCTCCATAGATGTGAAGTTTAACCTCAGGAGGAAGCTCAGATAGAATTTGTTGAGCACTTTGGAAGAAGGCTTCATAAGTGCTTTTATGAGCATGGTCTGGTAGAAAATACACTGAGGCGAACACGTGCGTTTCACCGGCTATGTGTGATTTCACCCAAATATGCTCAAATTCTGTAAATTTTGGTGTAAAGATAATTTCTGAGTTAAAATTGGCCGAAAGAGCTATAAGGACTCCACCGCCTGACTTCTTCTGAGTTGCATGAAAATTTCTGTCGTCTCTGAATACATTAAAAGGCATTTCCAAAGATTTCTTCACTTTTCACGCTTTCGTCCCAGCTTGTTTCAATTGCCAGAATGACCGAGAAGGATGAGCATAATACATTTTGATAGATTTCTTCATTTTAGCTGGGCTTTTCATGCGATTGAAATTTTGACAGTAAATCAAAATTTCAGTAGCATTCTGTTTATGTGAAGAAATTGTTGGAAGTACGTCGGTTGATAAAATATTTTGATTATTATTATTATTATTTACACTTACATTTACATTTTCTTCTGAAAGTGTCCGAAGTGTGTTGTCGTTTGATGAGGTTTCCTCCGAAGTGTGCGTCAATGTCGATGAAAATTTTGGGTGCTGTAGAATTTATATGCGGCTTCCCGTGTGTGGTGCAGTCGTTGTGTGCGTTCACTAGATAAGAACGCACGGTGTGATTCCAGGTCTGCCAGGGCGTCAATGCGTGGGATTCCAAGTTCTTCGTGGACGTCCAGGAAAATTTCGCGCAAAAGTTGTGTGTCCGTTGGAAATCCTTCGGCTGCTAGCATTAAAGTTGAACTTGTTTTCGTTATTCCGCGGACACATACTGAAGGCGGTTGGTTATGCAGGAAAGACAGATAGGTTCTCACAGTATCCATGATTTTGGGGTCCCGCAGGCGTGCCTTCAAAAAGCGTTTGTCGCCGGCTGCAGATTGTTTCGTAAGCCTTACGACAGGCGGGTGCATTGGGTCAAGGAGTGTTGGGTCAGGCTTTTCGGTGCGGTAAGGGTTAATAGTTTCCCCTTTTTGAAAATATATAAATTTCGGTGTACTGTCTTTATTTGGTGGTCCAGAAAATTGTATGCGTGCTGCGGCTAATAATTATTTGTCCAGGGGTACTGATTTCCATGTGATATTTCCATTTCCGTTGTTGCTGTTGTTGCTGTTGATGTCGTTGTTGCTGTTGTTGTTGTTATTGGTATTGTTGCTATTGTTGATGGTGTTGTTGTCGGTGGTGGCGTTGTTGTAGCTGTTGACTTTGTTTGTGTTGTTGTGGTTATGATTGAATACTTTCTGGTGGTGTCTTTTCCGGTGCTTGCGTCTTCTTATGGCTTTTTCTTGCTTTTTTTCCTGAAGTCGACGGGAATGTTGCCTTGCGTCAAATTCTGTCCAGTCCCGTTTACATATTTGTTTTCTTCCTACGATACGCCAGCTTGACGTGGGTTCTTTAGTGACATTCTGCAATTCACTTTCTAAGATATTGTAAGTGTTAGGTATGGTGGTGTGTGTGGTCGACTTAGTTTTTGTCAATTCTTCCATGTGCGACATTACATCGCATGCTAGGCTGGCATGTGATTTCGCCAAGTCGTTCTTGAGTGTAGTAATTAATAGCGGTAGTTGGTTTATTGAGTGCGATGTTGTTTTTGTTATTGCAGCTACTGCTGCTGTTGCCGCTGTATTGGCTGCCGCTTCCACAGCTGTGCAAGTGTCCGAAGGTGTGTCCAAATGTGATGAAATGGTATTTTTCATTTCCGTGGCAAAAAGTTTGTTGCTGCTGGCGACGTTCGATATGCTGTACTTAATGTCAGTTAGCATTTTTTCTATATGCTCAAGCGCATCGTCGTGGGTCGCACTGAGACTTTTGAAATTTTGATGCAGTTTGTGGTTCGCTTCTAGTGAATTTCCAATGTTTTCCGAGATGCCATTTAGTGATTTAGTCAGTGCCTTCAGGTTAAATTCAGTTATGAACTGATCCTGACAGTCCTGACAGAGGGGTAACATGAAGGTCCTCAAAATTTCTTCATGATTCCTCTGTGCGCCTACGCAAGCTGCGTGAAATGTCCGGTTGCAGGTTCCATGGCAGCGCCATAGGAAGCGATTGTCGCTCTGCACACAGTTTATAATTCCACACTTCATTACACTCGCGTCGAAAGAGATTCTTAAAAGTGCTTACGCGGGGGTTCTCGCGCGGGTCAGTTAATAATAATTTAAAAAAAAGTTTAATTTAAGAATATTTACAAGACCGCTGCGAAAGCGCGTCCGAACGCAAAGGTGGTTCGTTGTGGAAGCACTGGAGAGTTAGTAATACAGTGGCGTGCAAAATGATGAGCTAGGCAGCTTTTTGAGATTTGCCATTTTGGCCATCTTTCTTGCCCAAATACTCCTCTCTGTACTCAAACTTTGTCGTAGAACCGTATTTTTATATTTTAGCTTCTAGCACCTCGTGAAAATTATGCTAAGCTTGAATGTATTGCTTCATTTTCTTAAAGAACGTAAAGGGTGTCCACGATGAAATTGCCACACTATGAAATTGCTCTATTTTTTTAACCGTTGGGTAGAATTTAATGAAAATTTGGGTGGATTTAGTTCATAGTGCATTATTTACATCCTGCAAGTTTTAAAGTCCTGTGATCAAAACTCGCGGAAATGGAGTCGAAAGAACAGCTCGTGCGTGATCAAATCTTGCGCATTCATCACGAGAACAAGGATCTCTCGCATCGTTCCATCGCTAAAACGTTTGGAATCGCGAATTCCACGGTGTCGCGAGTGATTAAGCGGTTCGAGGAACGGTTGATCACCGATCGGAAGCCCAGAAGTGAAGGAAAAAGTATTTCGTACAACACCAAAAATCACAACCGCGTAGTTGGGGCCTTCAACCGAAATCCGAACGCCTCCGTTAGGGATGTGGCTAAGAAGCTGCACCTAAGCCGAAGTTTTGTCCAGAAGGCCAAAACTAAGGCTGGGCTTCGAACGTTCAAGGTACAAAAGGCCCCTAATCGCGACGAGAAGCAGAACAAGTCCGCCAAAACCCGTGCCAGGAAGTTTTACCTCAACATGCTGACGAAAGTTGAACGACGAAACATATGTGAAGGCCGACTTCAAACAGATCCCTGGCAACCTGTTTTTCATGGCCAAGGATAAGTTCAGCGTTCCGGAGCATGTCCGCACTCAGAAGATGTCCAAATTTGCGAAGAAATTCCTGGTTTGGCAAGCCATCTGCACGTGCGGGAAGCGGAGTGCACCTTTCGTGACCCAGGACACGATGAACTGACAGGTGTACATAAAAGAGTGCCTCCAGAAGCGGCTGCTTCGTCTCCTGAAGGCCCACAACGTCCCAACAATCTTCTGGCCGAATTTGGCCTCATGCCACTACTCCAAGGACGTGCTGAAGTGGTATGCGGACAATAAGGTCAATTTCGTGCCGAAAATGTTCAACCCTCCCAACACTCCGGAGCTCCGCGTACTGGGCGATTATGAAGCAGCACCTTCTTAAACGACCTAAGGTAGTGAAGACAGTCGAGGAACTGAAGAAAGTATGGGTTTACATGCAAAAAACGGTTGATTCACAGGTTGTGCAGAATCTTATGGCCGGGGTTAAGGCCAAGGTGCGGGCATTTGCGTATGGACTGTAAATAAAATACGAGTAAAATGGTAAAATGAAGTTTAATAGTTATTTCTCAATCCCTGAAAATTTGATGGCAATCGGATGAAAACTCGAATTTTGCGAATCAATTTTGTGTGTGGCAATTTCATCGTGGACACCCTTTAGTTCCAAAACTGCTGGACAATATGGTTAATTGTTTAAGAAAGTTAGAAGATACTGAGAGGTAAGCACATATCATTGAAGAAAGACGTGTGGGAGAAAATTTTGCGAAAAAATCTAAGGTCACCGGTAGGATTTGAACTCACAATCCTTATTCAATACACGGGTGCACAACGGTGGACCTATACATTTTTTCGAAAAATTTTCTCACACACACGTCTTTCGTCGATGATATGTGCTTACCGCTCAATATCTCCTAACTTTCTCATAAACAAAAACATACCAACGATTAAATAGTTAGCTGTAATTAATAGTTAATTGTTTAATTTGTCCTGCTTCAAATTACAAACTTACTTCGTTTGCTGTTGCACCCAGAAAAGTGATGAAAAGCCAACACGAATATAAAATGCTCATGATAAATTTAATTAAAGTTGCATAGGCTTTACTAGTGAGAAAAGTGGAGTGGAGACTAGTCAAACCCCTTGATTAAATATAAAAAATATAATTCGAAATAATGATTATTGATATGCGATCAAAATCGCAAACTAAAAATCTAAGCCACTGAATGGTGATATTTTTTTAATTCGAAGATCTCAAAAGTAATTCAAATTGCCATAATAATTTCCGCTGAACAGTTTGTTTTCCAATTGAAAAACATACATGAAGAATCTCACGCCAACTTGGCCAGTGGCTGGCAGCGCCAACTTTCAGATTTCAATGAAACCTTGTGTGTGTGCAATGTATCTGTTTTCCTTGGAATTTAACCCGGACGAACATTTAAAAAAGCTGATTTTATTTTTAAATTGTTTAAGCATAAAAATATAATTCGTTAATGATTAGACCTTCAACATTTTATCAATGAGTAAATTTAAGAAACGTTACAAGCTTTCTAATAGAACATTTGGATTTATTAAATTCAATGTAGGGGGGTGCGAAACAAATATTTAGCATAGCATAGCATAGTCCAAGTTGCACGATAGCGTAGGTGATACAAATTCAAACTGTTGTGAATAAGCAGACCCAGCTCCATTCGTTGTTGTCAGTAGTAATTTGTGTGAAGTAATTTGGAATTAACCACTACCCCTAAGATAGAGGATGTGTCTTTTTCCAACAGTTACAAACTGCCCTGGCCTCGTTCTTGCAACCAGTAGGGATGGGAAAGGAATGTTAGTCCGACTTTTACTTAATTAAGATGCAGAGAACTCTACGACCTCTGATAAGCTTAGCCAGCGTTATCAGCAATCCATTTGTTGTGTTATGTAAGCTGGTTTATACATTTATCCAATTAAATACCAACTACCTAAATAAAAAAAATCCTATTATATAATTATAAGGTCTTCAGAATTATACAGTATTTCTTCGAGGAGTTGGTTGCATTTTTGCCTCTGATTCAGTTGTTCTAAAGAGTGTTCCACATCAAATTGCATCACGGAAAAAACGCTGTAGAAAATTACCCAGGTGACCGATCCTTTTCAAACTTTCAAACAATAAAATATAGGGTTGGTTGGAAATGCTAACATGAAGCTTTAGTGTGATGATTTATTAGCTAGAGAATGATATTTAGAAGAGGGTAGGTGGATAGTTCCGTTAGAGTACGGCAGTATGAAAATTGAATAGAAGTTGAAAATGAGCGAAGGGCCATTAATGCGACAGTTTTTTTTTTTTTTTTTAGAGGTAGACGCACACTTTTGCCTAACCCGTACGATGTACGCGAGGACTTGAAGTATGTCTCCAAGTCCACAGGTAAAAATGTGCGTCCCACAATTAAATATTGTGTTTACGCATATGTTCAAAATTTCAATACTTCCCATTTTTTCTAATTTGCAATGCTTGTTGGTATTGGTGCATTTCGAATTCAGGTGTGGCTTGAACGGGTGTGGATTCAGTATCAACGGAAAAGCATTAACTTTCACCTTAACTCCACTCATTAGGTTCTCTACAACATCTGGCTTCAGTTTCTTCTGTTAAAAAACCTATTGTTTTCTTCATGTCCTGCACAGATTTTACTTCCTAGGGATGCTTCCGTAGTTCTCCGTATATTTTGATCGTCTTTAGTTCCGGTGCGTTCATGTCCTTTGGTACGAAAGTGACCTCGTTGGCTTCGTATCACTCGAGGACAACATTTGAATAGTGGCACGAAGCTAGTGCCGGCCAGAAGATCGTAGGGACCTCGTGTTGCTTCAACAGAGGAAGCAGACGCTTCTGTAGACACTTCTTGAGGTAGATCTCCCGGTTTACAGTCCCGGTAGTCACGAACGGCGCACTCCGTTTGCCACATGAGCAGATCGCTTGCCAAATCATGTATTTCTTCAATATCGGTATGTTTGGAATCATGGTGACGTCGAGAGACTGAAAATCGATGGCCGACGCCATTTTGTAATCCAAGATGGCGGTTTCCAGTTTTAAAAAATCTAGAAAACATTGTCATACACCCTTCAATGTGGGTATTTTGGAATTTGGTTGAAATTGACAAAATTCATTCAATATGCATATTTGGAAAATCGCAACCGATGATGGCGGCTTCTAGTTACAGACAAATTGGAAAACTTTGTCAAGAGGTTAGAAATCTAAAACCAATCCAGGATAGTAGCGTTTGGTTTTAGGGAAGCAGCTTAGTATCTTATAATTATGTATATTTATTTTTGCTTAGTTAATTGATGTTACATTTACCATTACCATTACCATTTATATTGAACCTTATTTTTTATCATGTTGTGGAACTTTGTCGATCGTATCAGAGTTCAGCGTTCATAGTTAGTGTTAATCAAATTATTCTCAGCTAAGTGAGTAAGTAAGTGTAAAGTGAATCGAATTAACTGAAATCGCACTCTACTAAAGCCAGAGTTCAGCGCTACGAATAAGGTACAGTCTCGGTGGGTTTTCAACCAAGCGCTCTGATTTTCTGCAAGTGCCTAGTTCTCCATTGACACTACTCACATGCAAAAAATTACACCGACTGGTTGAAACCCCGCCGAGAAAAGTGGTGGGTGCAACTCAGTGGGTAACGTGTTCTTCGAGGAAAAGCTGTGTTATTCAAATTATTCTCGGCTAAGTTAGTTCTAGAGTAAGTGTAAAGTGCGTTGAACAAACTGAAATCGCGCTCTACTGAGCACTGGTTTGCGGGAGCGGCGTAAATTATTTTTGCCAGTTGCCAAATCTCACGGTTTTATTTCCACATTTACAAAATTATAATAAAACATATCTTGATTTCTTGAGAAATTGATATGAAGGTAAAATAACTTCATTTCATAATATAAGAGCACTGAAAACCTTTGAGATGGTGCCTGAAAATAGCACCACAAAGGTGCATGAAGGTAGAAACTTAAATGAAATTTTTTGGTCAACAAATTGCACCACAGTGGTGTTGTGCATACAAAAAATTTCTGGTGTAATTTTTTTTTTCATGGTGGTTCATGGAGGGTTAAAAGAAGAGGGTAAATTTAAGGTTGAAAAAAATTCAACTTCGTGATGGTAAATCGAAGAAATAGCTTTTTATTGAATATTTCTTGTGTAAAAATATCATCAAGGTGGAGGAACTAATCAAAATGAATAACTCTGGTGGAAAAATGGAATCACGCCAAAAATTTTGAGGTGCACATTTAACTGAAAATTTCTGGTGGAAAGTTCGCATAACTGTGGTGAATGTAAAAGCAAGGTTTATTAATTTTTCTGGTGCATAATTTGCATCGTTTTGATGAATGCAAGCTTCATTGACAATTTATGGTGGAAAATTTGCATTGAGGCATGTGCATGTAGAGGCAAAGTCTGAAAATTGCACCACAAAGGTGCATGGTGAAACAAACTTCACTGACAATTTTTGGTGCACCGTTGTGGTGAATGGAGGAGCATCCTTACTCAAAATTTATGATGCAAAATTTGAATCGCACTGATGAATGAAATGAACAGAAAATGGTCTGGTGAACGGATAGGAAAGATTTTCTGAAAATTTTTGGTGTTTCATTTGCATCCTTCTCCTGAATAGAGAAACAAATTTCAATAATAATTTCTGGTGGAAAATCTGCACCATTCTGATGATTGGAGGGAAGCTGCTTTACTGAAAATTTATGATGAAAAATCTGAAAATAGGGGCAAGCTTTATTTGGTGGTAAACCTGCAATATTCTGATGATAGGAGAAGCAGTCTATATTGAAAATGTCTGGTGAAAAATGTAAAAAAAGGAATTGTGCACCAATCAGAACATTGGAAAGGCAATTTTTATTGAACATTAATGGTGGAAAACATGCATCGTTCTGGTCAATTTAAATTTTCTGGTGTAGAATTACCTGGAGGCAAGTTGGTATTTGAAAATTTATGATATAAGATTTGCAACAATCTGCTGCATGGAGGGGCAAGCTGATTTGAAAATTCCTGATGTAAAAATTGCACAGTTCTGGTGAATGGAGAGGCAAGCTTTATTGAACATTTCTGGTAGAAAAACTACAACGTTTTGGTGAATGGACAGACAACTTAAACTTGACTTCCGAGAAGAACCTCAAGGGTATTGAATTCTGAGATCAGTTCCAAAAGAAAAAAATCTGAGATTGATTTCATGAAAATTCTGCGAATAATTTCTAGTCAATCCTGTAGATAGGTTCAAGATTATTAAGAAAATAATACCGAGAGAATCAAATTTTGAATGAAATTCCAAAGGGATGTTGAGGAAAATTTCAAGCTCATTCAGGAAATGATTTCTGGAGAATACAGAGGAAATTCTTCTGAAACTTTAGAGGAATTTTAGTTCCAAGGTGGTTCGAGAAAAAAAAAGTCCAAAAATATTCCGAGAAGAACCTCAAGGATATTGAATTTTTAGGACAGTTCCAAAATATTTCTGGGGAGAATTCAAAGAAAATTCTGCGGATAATTTATAGTACCTCCAGCAGATAATTCCAAGAGAATTTTGAAAAGAATACCGAGAAAATCAAATTTGGAGTGAAATTCCAAAGGGGTTTTTAAGCAAAATTTCAAGCTCATTCCGGGAAAATTTTTGAAACTCTAAAGGAATTTCAGTTCCATGGTGTTCTGAAAAAAAAAACATTAAGGGTTCTGAGAAGAATTTCAAAAGAGCTCTTAAAAGAGTTCTAAAAATATCCGAGAAGAACGTCAAGGATATTGAATTCTGAGGACAGTTCCAAAGGATTTGTGGGGAGTATTCCAAGAAAATTCTGCGAATAATTCCTAGTGAATCCTGCAGATAGCTTTAAGATAATGCCGATAAGAATACCGAGAAAATTAATTTCTGAGTGAAATTCCGAAGGGATTTTGAGGAAAATTTCAAGGGAGTACCGATAAGCAGGGTTGCTTCCACTCACTTGCTATAAAAACTTGTTTTTCGGAATTGTGCGGTCGTTGGATGTTGTAGTGATGATTGGTACTTGTGAGTTGCAGGAAGGGGTTGTAAACTAGATGTTTGACACATGAGGCCTGTCATTATTTCTTTCAGTTCGTCACAGTCGGCGATTTTATGATTCGTGAGCGCTCACTCTGAGTGAACGCTCACGAGTCGTGAATTCGCTGATTGTGACGCACTGAAGGCGAGATTGACAGGTTTTATGTGTCAAATACATGCTATCCAACCTCTTCTTGTGTCTGGCAAGAACACAGTATTATTGTAGCATCCGGTGGTTCCATAATTTTGAGAAGCATTTTTTATACCGAAGTGAGTGGAAGTAACCCTGCCGATAAGTTCTAGCTCATTCCGGGAATAATTTCTGGATAATACTGAGGAAGTTCTTCTGAAACTTTAAGGGAATTTCACTTCCAAGGTATTCTGAGTAAAAGTCAAGAAGAGTTCTAAAAATAACTCCAGAGGATTTCTGAGAAGAATTTTAAAAGAGCTCATAGAGTTCTAAAAATTTCGAAAGGAACCTCAAGGAATTATGAGGATGGAATTTTTCGCAACTGTACAAAATTTAAAGACAGCTTTTGAATTTCCTAATTGAAAAGTGGGTATTAGTTTGCCATTGAACTTTGGTCTATTGTTGGCTTACTGAGAATTCATCTAAGTATCATTTCGATTAAAGCCCTACTATTACAACCATGTGACGAACCGATCATCATCGACATCGTCGATAAGATTAAATTGCCAATTCCATTGGCTGTCTGAAAACAGTTTCCATTGCAGAAGATGAACCACCACCGGAGCAAAAAAATAAATAAAATTAGCTAAATTGAACACTAGGGAAACAGTGGTGGGTGGACAGCAGCATCCACCACGCACTTTGGAGTACTCCCCATCCCCAGATTAAATGCACCATAGAAAAAAAAATTGCCCCTCCTTAACAAGATTCCTGTGCAAGCTAGTGGTTTTCTGTCCTTCTGCCTTCTTGGATTTCAAAATTACGTCGGACATCGATTTCCGGTCTCTAGACGTCACCACGATTCCACAAATACCCATATTGAAGGGTATTTGATAATGTTTCTCAAATTTTAGCATAACCAGAAGCCGCCATCTTGGATTTCAAAATGGCGTCGGACGTTGATTTTCGGTCTCTAGACGTCACCACGATTCAAAAAATATCCACATTGAAGGGTATTTTACCATGGTCTCTAGATTTTGTATAACCGAAAGCCCCCATCCCGCCATCTTGAATTTCAAAATGGTGTCGGGCATCCTTGGCATACACAGTTTTGGCCACGAACTGCTCATTTGCCAATAACTTTGCACACAGTTGACGAAACGTAGTTCTTTTTGAAGTAGTAGATATAATAGAGTTTAAGCTTGTTATATATACGTAAAAAAAGTAGATTTTAATTCTAGTAATAAACTGTATTTGTTGTAAAAATTAAGTGAGAAATGCTCGCTGCACATCTGTAAGTGTAAAAACTTATTGGTATTGATTCAAATGTTGATATTTACCTACTATTTGCATATGTATAGTAAACTATGATCTTAATATATCAATTACTTTAAAGAAAAACAAATTTCAACAACTGAGTGAAAAGTTATCTACAAATGAGCAGTTGGTGTGTCCAACTGTGCATGCCAAGCATAGCTACGGGCATCGATTTCCGATCTCTAGACGTCATCACGATTCCAAACATACCCATATCTAAAAGTGTTTGTAATGCCGCCATATTGGATTTCAAAATGGCGTCGGGTATCGATTTCCGATCTCTAGACGTCACCATGATTCCACAAATACCCATCTTGAAGAGTATGTTTCCCAAATTATGGAATAACCAGAAGCCGCAATCTTGGATTTGAAAATGGTGTCGGGCATCGATGTCCGGTCCCTAGACGTCACCACGATTCCAAACATACCCATTTGTTTTTAAAGTTTGTTGAACAAGTTCGGCAGATTCTTTTCTGATACAAACCATTTTTCCCACTAGCCAGGTTTTACGGTATGCAGGATAATATAAAATGATAGAGATGAAACAGGTCTCCAAAAATGTGATGGAGATAAGATACGCCGTTTAATTGATAATGATAATATCACGAACGTTCTCTCAAAAGATTGGGATGGATAATAACATCTCCATCAAGCTATATCATTCGCTGCGGTGAATGATAGGAAATGTAATAGATATTTGGTTTGCGTGTAAGAATAGCTATTTTTGATCAAATTCCTTCAGCGCTAACAGCTAATCTGAAACCATGAATATGAATTTATAAACATATTTCTTGATTCTCTCAAAAATCCTGGATGGGACATTACTTTGACTGTCCCACCCGGATATTTTTGTGCATAGGACATGTCCTTCCTGTACCACCCACTTCTAGCGCCTCTGGATTGTGCAGCAGGCCAAATCTCATCGAATATTGTAAGCCCATCAACAAAGCTCTGGCCAATGCCCTGCCCCACCATTCATTCCCAACCCCTCTCACTAAGAAAGGAATAAAAGTTGAAACAGATTCATTAACTGTTATCACTATAAAGAATTCCTCTCTGCCGTGACACGCCAACCATCCAGCACGAACGCATTGTGCCATGCAACGGAAATGACTAAATTACTGCTCATAGCAATGGCTTCCTCCAGCCGGATCCAGACCTTCTGTATACCTATACTGACGGCTGTGTCCTCCATGCCAGTCAGTGCACTGCACTGTTGTTGTACAAGTTAAACGCCTATTCATTTCGTGCCCACTCCTGGCTAAAAGGCGGCCCTTCTTGAAGCTGTTTTTCTCCTTCTCACAATTCTCATCCCACGCATCGACCCGATTCTGCTTTGGTCTGCACGTGTCTATCGGATAAGATTTTCGCCACATCCAGAGCCGTACTCTACAGGAGAGACCAGCTACACAGCAAGCGGATCTTCTTGGCTCGGCACATAATCAACTGAACTTAGCAAAGTTAATGAAAAGAGAATTTCCACAAGTTTTTCTTTTCTACTACGATTTTGCACGGGACCGGGACCAGGAAGGTCGGTAGCGAAGAGGCCGTTGCTGGTGAAATTTCCCACCTAACCTCGTGTATCGACGTCGGCCTCCGAGAGGAGAAAAAAATACAAGAAGAAACTGGAAAATCTCCCCTCGCCCTCGCCCTCACCGTCGTCCACAAAATCGGTCTGCGTGGGTGTGAGTGTCTAGGATCGTGCTGAATCCCTCCTAAGGAAGCCTGGTATCGCTTGAATAATAATGCACGCAAAAGAGAAACAGCTTTCACGTGATTAGGCACGTTTATGACTCTCTTTTTTCGTACCGACTGCTGCTCGGGCTGACTTTTTCGACTGGCCTCAGCACATTGCTTCTGCCATCTTCATGCTTAAAGGGTTGACGTGGGCGGTGGGGTAGGTTGAGGGAGGAGGGGATGCTATTCGTGGTCGATTGTGTTGTTTCTGATGAGTGTATTCTTTCGTTCCAGCAGGGTTGGACATCAGACAATAATGAATAATGATTTTAATAATTTAAGCTATTTTTGCTAATCGAAGATACTTGAAACTTCATCCAACCCTGGCGTTGCCCATTTAACACACAAGATTTACATTGCTTACCTAACTCTACTAGCATCTGCACCTTGAAGAATCCATCAGCATCAGAACCGTTCCTTTGTTTCTTCTCCCAGTCAAAAACAGAGTCTTGGAAGCCAGCCAGCACCGAACTACTGCTGGCAGCATTAAACTTTGTATCCCTGCTTCAATTATTCGAAAGTATCGTGTTGACTGTGTTGACTTGTCGAAAAGGAACTGGCCAGCCATAGCAGCGGAAAATGGCATGATTTGGGTATACCCAAGTGCGAGTTGGCCAAAAGCATAAAAGTGATTATGAGGATTTGCTTTTCCTCGGTTGGTTCTGTGCTCATTTTATTCGTTTTCATTTTCGGCTGCTTTGCCTATAGCAGTACGATAGCTTGGTTCTGGGGTTCTGCGCTTTTACTAGGAACTGAATCATTTGTAACATTATTACATAACCAGCCGAGAGTGGAAAGTTGGATTCCATTTCGAGTCCCTACAGAAATGTATGCCACGTGGTAAGGAGTTATGGTTTTGCTATTCTTCTTTTTCCTGGCATTTTGCGCTTCTTATGCGAGCGTTTTGCCTGCTTTCACTTCCTGTTTTTTGAATACATGAATATGTATGTTGTGTGGCAAGCGAAATTATACTTTTGCCCAGGGAAGTCGACAAAATGTCCAACCTGAAAGATGTTTTAAACTAGACCAAGAATTGAACCCACCACCTTAAATGACTAGCCCACGAAGCCCCTTGTTTTGATATGCATATCTCAAATTTGAATCATCGTCGTCCGAGATGAATTCATGCGAAATTAATTAAACTCAGGACAAGAAGCTGGAAAAAGTTCACCTTCTTCTTTCTCCAAGAAATAACCAGTTGCAATCACTCCTGAAAAGTACCAAACCCCCGTTGCTTTTGGTTCTGCATTATTAAATCAACCGCAAGTGCACACACAGAGAAGTTTTTGGGGAAAAAATAACAGGCACGAATAATTTCGTCTTTCCTGTGGATGGTTCTGGATCGGTTACGGGGAGGATTCCGGAAGCTGAATCTGAAGCAATGGTCATGTTTTGGCCCTTGTCGGTGCTCTCGCGTCGAGGTGAGGTTAATTTATCATAAGCGACTCAAAACGAACCTCAACCTTCCACAGTAGGCAAAAGACTCCATTCCCATTTTTTTACGTGATGCAATGTGATCAAGGTTATGATAACAATCAATTTTTCGACCAAAATATAACATAGGGTAAGTGATTCAGTTATGGCAAAATCCCTTATATGCAGTGGCACCAGTTTAGACCCTTACCTCATTTAAATCCCCTAGGCCATAACAGGTTTCATTTTTAACTAGTGCTATAGCTGTTATACATAAAGGGTTTTCCATTAAGCATTTCCTATCTTTAAAGTTGAATAAAACAAACTGTGTGTGAGTTTGACAAGATTTGTTTTTCGATTGAAAGGCCTATCAATAGCATTATAAATGACATCGTTCAAATGGCCGCCTCGGCTTTGCTTGGTGGTGAGCAATTCTCCTCCGGCGCACAAATCGGGCTGAATCTCGTTGATGGCTTGAGTGATGTTGGCATAGACCTAGGACTTCACATAACCCCACAATTAAAAGTCTAGCAGGGTTAAATCACACGATCTTGGTGGCCAGTTGACATCGCCTCCGCGCGAAATAACCGTAAATCTCTCATGCAGAATATCGATTTTTTCGTGCGCTGTATGGCACGTTGCGCCGTCCTGTTGGAACTACATATCGTTCACATCCATATCGTCCACTTTAGGTCAGAAGAAGTTGGTAATCATCGACCTGTAGCGCTCTCCGTTGACGGTGATGGCCTCGCCAGCGTTTTCGAAGAAGTAGGGACCGATGACGCCTCCAGCCCAAAATGCACACCAAACAGTGACTTTCTGGGGATGTATTACCACTTGGTGGACCTCGTGTGGATTGGCCTTGTCCCAAATTCGACAGTTCTGCTTGTTCACATACCCCTTCATCCAGGTATGGGCCTCGTCGCTGAAGAATATTTTTCGGGCAAAATCGGTGTCTGTTTTCAACTGCTCCACAACCTAATCAGCGAACACACGGCGCTGTCTATGATCGTTAAGCTTAAGCTCCTGCACGGGAAGAAATCCGATTTCATTTTCATCAATAAAAAATCATGAAATGAAAAAACGTTCCAAGCCATTAAATTATAAGAGTGTTCACTCGGCTGTCGACAGAAGCAGGCCACTCTCAATATGTGTCACGTGATCGTCTGTTTACTCGGCAGCAACTATTCTGTGGTCCTCCTCATTGTTCTTCATCAGCAGTTCTTTCAGTCGATGCGTCGTCGACTTTGGAAAGCAACCATTTCGTGATGAATGTGTGAGTGCTGACCACGTTTTGCGTCCATTGCTACAATGAAAGCGCTCTGACCCTCGTTGGCGAATCTGCCATACAAGTAAACCACTGGAAGCGGCTCCCGTTCTGGTAGAGGTGGCTTATTGGATAGCGGGAGATGAAATGTTGTGAACAAGTGAACAAGAATCCTCGGCTCTGTAATTCGGTTGAGCCTTATCAAATAAATTAATAATAATAATAAAAAAAATTAAATCATTACAATGATCGACAATTTTATCATGAAAATCCATGATTTCATAATGCAGCGGAATAATGACCGCTACAAGTGTTACAAGTTCCTGGCAAACCGTGTTCATAAAATGCACTATATAAAATAGTAGCGCATGCCGATTTTTATACAAAATGGTCAACATGATGTAACTTTGTTAACTTTGTTAATATCTTCACGCAGCACTGTATACCATCCATCGTAGCCCTGATCAGTCTGGTCAGCTTCCCGGGAAATTCGTTCTCGTCCATAATCTTCCATAGCTCTTCACGGTCAATAGCATCATAAGCGGCCTTAAAATCGATGAATAGGTGGTGCGTAGGGACTTGATATTCACGACACTTTTGAAGGATCTTTCGCAACGTAAATATTTGGTCCGTTTTCGATTGCCCGTCCAATAAACCGGCTTGGTAGCATCCCACAAATCTGCTGGCTAGCGGCAATAAACGGCGAAAGATGATCACTTTGTAGGCCTCGTTAGGAATAGTGATCGCTCGATAGTTCTTACATTCTAGATTGTCGCCTTTTTTATACTGGACATATTACTCCCTCTTTCCACTCCTCCGGTAGCTGTTCTGCATCCCAGATCCTGACTATCAGTCGGTGCAGACAGGTGGCCAACTTATCCGGGCCCATTTTGATAAGTTCCGCTCCGATACCATCTTTCCCAGCTGCTTTGTTGTTCCTAAGCTGATAGCATCCTTAACTTCACCAATCGTGGGAGCTGGCATGTCCCCCTCATGCGCTGTACCGACGAAGCCATTCCTTCTGCCGTCCACTTCTGCACCGTTCAGATGTTAATCGTAGTGCTGCTTCCACCTTTCAATCACCTCACGTTCGTCCGTCAAGATACCTCCTTCCTTACACCGACACATTTCGGCTCGCGGCACAAAGCCTTGGCGGGATGCGTTGAGTTTCTTGAGAACGATACAGCTGCTCCATTTCTTCGCACTCCAGCTCTTCCAGGCGGCGCTTCTTATCCCGGAAAAGATAGGTTTATATCGCTCCACATTATGACGGGTTCCTTGCTGCAGCATCGCCGCCCACGCTGCGTTCTTCTCGTGCAAAACCGTCTGACACTCTTCGTCGAACCAATCGTTCCGTCGATTCCGCTCCACGAACCCAACGGGGTTAATGGCTGCTTTCACGTTGCTCCAGCAGTCCTTAGGAGGGGCTTCGGTGAGCTCTCCCTCATCCGGCGACGCTGCGTCGAGGCATTGCACGTACTCAGTTGCGACTTTGGGCAGCTTCAGTCGCTCCAGATTGTACCGTGGCGGGCATCGGTACCGAATGTTGTTGGCAACGGAAAGTTTTTGGCGCACCTTGACCATTAGAAGCTTGTGGTCCGAATCGATATTTGCACCGCGATAGGTCCTGACGTCGATAATGTCCGAGAAGTGCCTTCCGCCGATCAAAACGTGGTCGATTTGCGATTCTGTCTGCTGCGGTGATCTCCAGGTGTACCGATATGGGAGGAGACTATGCTGGAAGTAGGTACTAAAGGGTGATACGGTCAAAATTTGGTCAATATCAACTTGACGTATTTCTTTCAATTTTGCATTTAAAAAACCTGAACACCCCTCATTTTGAAGGTGTGTGTGTGTAGAATGTTGCTCCTATTTTGATTTTGGAATTCACTCTTTAGTTGTCAAAATGCCGTCCAAGCAAGAAGAGCAGCGTATCAAAATTTTGCTCGCGCATCGCGAAAATCCGAGCTACTCGCACGCAAAGTTGGCAAAATCGCTAAAAGTTGCCAAATCAACCGTTACAAATGTAATTAAAGTGTTTGGGGAACGTTTGTCGACAGCCAGGAAGTCTGGATCGGGGGGAAATCGAAAACCGGAAGCCGCTGAGACGACAAAGAGAGTTGCCGGTAGTTTCAAGCGAAACCCTAACCTCTCTCTCCGAGATGCCGCAAATAAGCTGGGTGTATCGTCTACAACCGTGCATCGAGCCAAAAAACGAGCCGGACTATCGAATTACAAGAAGGTAGTGACTCCAAATCGCGATGATAAACAAAATACGACGGCCAAAGCGCGATCCCGGAGGCTGTACACGACGATGCTGACGAAATTTGACTGCGTGGTAATGGACGACGAAACCTACGTCAAAGCCGACTACAAGCAGCTTCTGGGACAGGAGTTTTATACGGCAAAAGGAAGGGGAAAGGTAGCAGATGTTTTCAAGCGCATGAAACTTTCAAAGTTCGCAAAGAAATATCTGGTTTGGCAAGCCATCTGTACCTGTGGCTTGAAAAGCAGCATTTTCATAGCTTCCGGGACTGTCAACCAAGAAATTTACGTGAAAGAGTGTTTGAATAAACGTCTGCTGCCTTTCCTGAAGAAACACGGTTGTTCCGTACTGTTTTGGCCGGATTTGGCATCTTGCCATTACGGTAAAAAGGCCATGGAGTGGTACGCCGCCAACAACGTGCAGGTGGTTCCCAAGGACAAGAACCCTCCCAACACGCCAGAGCTCCGCCCAATTGAGAAATACTGGGCTATTGTCAAGCGGAACCTAAAGAAGACCAAAAAACTGCTAAGGGCTAGCAGCAGTTCAAGGCAAACTGGCTTTCTGCGGCGAAGAAGGTGGACAAGGTGGCTGTACAAAATCTGATGGCAGGGGTCAAGCGTAAGGCCCGGCAATTCGGATTTGGAAAAGCGGAAGCCTAACTGAATATTTTTCCTGAATTTTATACTAATTGAACTTGAAAAAGAAATTTAATTTGATTTTTTAAATAAACGATTTCACCGATTTACACGCGTTTTCCCTTGACCTGCGCGTAAAAAGCGTCTTTATCGTCATCGTCACTTGCTAAGTGAGGGCTGTGCACGTTGATTATGCTGACATTGAAGAAACGGCCTTTGATCCTCAACAATTCCTTCCCAAGTAATTGAGAGACTTGCAGTTCCATGTTCCGAGTTTCCAATCGTTAGTCCATTTCCGTTGCTTGGGTCTATGCCGATTGTTCCGGTCCGTACTTACATTGCTTGCTTCCAGTACTTTTGTTTTTTTGCGGCTGGCTTGTAGGGCTTGCACCAACCCCCATTGTCTCGCCAGCACTGTTTAGAGTCCCACGCTGACACCAGGACGTTGATCAGCCGCTCCTAACATAGAGAACAGACGCCGTTTTGAGCCGCACCTCTATGGTGAACAGACGCTCGAATACGGCACTCTCCGGAGAGAGGAGTCCCTCCTTTCCTGTCAGCATACGACCAAGGTCCCACCAGGCCAACATTAGAGCCATTTCCCATATATACATTATTAGTAATGATGTGATATGACCACAACGGGATGGCCGTTCAGAACGGTTCAACGGATGTGTAATGAGGAAATATTTAAATCTAAAACGATTGAAAGTATTTCAATGCAACATTGGATTTGTTGAATAACAATTAACACATTTTTCAATATGTGATCTTAACTAATTTCTAGAAGCATTTACTTGTGCTTTATTCAATTAGTATCAATGTTCCGTCATATCGTATCTTCAAGTGATCTTCGCAAGCGCCACATTTCGTTCAGGCTCTTTGGAACTCCAGTGTCATCACTTACTCACACATGAAATCTACCACGACCAACCAGGCAGAACGCGCCCTAACCCTCACTGAACCAAAGGGCAGGGTGTATCACTGCGTCATCTTTGTGGCTAAAACTTGAACTATTTTTCTCCACCAAATTGTAGCCCTCATTTATCCTAAAAACTTCACTCAAGGCGTCAACTCAATTGGATGCAATCCGACAGCGTTATTATTTTTTTCCTGCTAGATTTAATTCCTTTCCTTTGATTTTCAGCGTCCAATGAATGCAGAAAAAAAATTATTCCCTACGAGCCGTTCTTTTGTTTTTGAGAACAATGAGTGTAAATATTCATACAATGCGCTTTGATAGGCTTGAACTAACGCAACGGAACAAACGTATTATTGATTGGAAATGGGTGATTACGACGAAGTGGCGCTCTACCCTATGCTGGATCCTCCGAACCTGAACACACAACTGACCATCAACTCGACATTGTCTTACAACTCTGCTTCATACCTTCCTAGCCTATATAGCCAGCACACGGACCAGAGCCTGTGTGCAAGTACACAGTTTCCAGTGTTGATACAATCATGGAAGCTAAATATTTAAATGAATGCATTATCATTTTCACTACCCAGCGCCGAAAAATAGGTCAACTGGAGGTTAAACATAACGATTGCGGTTGCCACCAGCCACCATTTGCAACGAGCATTTTTCTTTCTCGGCCTGGACGGTCTTCTCCGTCTTCCCGAATATATGGAGCTAGCTGGTGGTTTCGCAAGACATGCTGCAGCATCATTCCGGTGCAATTTAGGTGGCGTGTAGTTTGATGATGATGATGATGATGATGATGATGATGCGGTGGTATGGCATTGCACATCACCTTGCTGCACAACTTCGAGAGGAAAATTGTCGAAGAAGAATGGGGTTTGGCCTCGAGCACCGAGAGTGTGTCAAAGACTCAACCAAGCGCTACTAGCTCCTTTTTCATGCACTTCCTTGACTCCTTGTGAGACACGATGGATGACTGTTGGTCGGTTGTGTTTGCTATGCAAGCATTCGGTGACAACCGTGTCATGTTATTTGGTGGTGAACATGCAAACAAATAGTTAATTCAGTTTGAACACCTGTTTGGGGCGATTGTCATTCAATTCTTCTCTCTGTTTTGATGGTTTTTCAGCATTCAAGTTTGATGTAGCAAGATTTCCCACAAGTTTGAAGCACCCCAGCAGGACAATAACTCTTGGCTGTAATAAAAATCAACTTCCCAACCTGTCGGAGAATAAATGTTTAATCCACGTTTGTCCGTTTCTTTCCATCTACCATTCCAGGAGGCATATCGAAGGTGGGGTTGTACCATTTTACTGCCATACTTTGCGACGACGGAGGAGGTAGCGGACATGAGTAGCATGAGCAGCAGCAGCAGCAGCAGTAGAGACAGCAGCAGTGGAAGTGGAAGTTCCTCCCGAGGAAGCAGTTCCAGCACCAGCAACAAAAGTGTTAACAATAAAACCGGAAACGACGGTGATCGAAGGGCGACCCAGGGTAAATCGAACGCCAACTACCGTGGGGACGTACCAACCAAGCAGACTGAACCGAATTTGAACGATGCGAGTAAGCAACAACTAGCAGCAAAAAATATATCAATCACTCCGAAAAGGTAGGTGGTCCAAGCTTCTTACGGGAGGTTTTATACTGCTCTGTTTTATGGAGAATTGAGAATGAGGTACCAACAAGGCGCTCTTTCGAATTGTTTGAGTCGAAAGCCTTTAATTTTTATAGCATTATCTTGTCATACTATCTAAACAAAATTGCGGCACCTACCTACATCAATTTTTTGCTTGGATCCTCGTTTTTGCTGCACAGCAAAAACAATACGGGTTCCAATCGATTGATACACGTTTCCCTCAAACCCACAATCGTTGGCCAATCTACCACCCCATAGATATATCGAAGGACATTGATTGTGAAAAAGAAAACATTTTGCATAAAAGATGCCTCTCTTGATAGTCATTTCACATCCCAGCAAGAATGGAAAACATATGGAACTCGTCCGATGCAATTTCGGTGCATTGATGTGCAATGGTTCTAGAACGAAACACAACATAAATAATTCATCATCACTGGCATTTCCCGGAACAATCAAGCAGATGCAGAGGCTTACAAGCTCTTACGAGGTGGAAGCCCAATATGATTGGTCTTGTTGGTTTGGAGTACATTGCAATACAAGTCATGTCCATGCCTGGTGTTTGTTGATGAACTGTGGAGGCATAATATTATTTCTGGACATGATTCCGTTTCTTTTGAAGATGGTTTTAGTAGTATCCGACTTTTGAGATGTTATCAGGATGCTTGAATTGCCTGGAGAAGGGGGACAAGTTCAAGGCAGCACCGGGGGAAAGGTTCGAATAGTGCCGCCCAAGTAGGGTTGTCCGTACCGGACCCTTTTTGCTAGTAGTAGTATGGTAGTACCTAAAGAATCCTGAGCGGGAGCAAAAAAAAACTTCAAATTCAACCTAATTATGTTATTGACGAGTTTGACATACCAAAAATAATACCTTATAAGGGTCATTCCAGCTCAAGTGGGTACACCACTTAAGGTCGATGTCACCGATTTGAGCAAAACTTGGCCGAAACGCTTTTTGATTTTGTTCTGAAGTGCCTAGATCCTTCTCGGCTACAACCCTGGATTTTCGAGATTTTTTAAAAATTTATCTTTCAGAAGAGATTACCCAAGTAACCAACAAGCCCGCTAATTCGCCTTTTTGCAATATAAGGCTGATACACGGCTGACATAGAGCATACAAAGCTTTATATTAGCCGCATATTAGCCTTGTATTGCAAAAAGGCGAATTAGCGGACTTGTTGGTTATTTAAGTACTCCACAACCAAATAATCTTTTTTTAACGGCGCCGGTGGAGTAGTGGTAAGTGTGATTACCTCTCACTCCAGCAGGCCTGGGTTTAATCCCAGTCGGAAGGGAAGTAAAGCCGTTGGTCCCCGGTTCATGGGTTGATGGGTCGATAGGTAGGGTCCAGGTGTGGAGCTGCCTTCCTGGCACGTCGGTAGCATTGGTGCTCAGCACGGAAAACAAGATCGACGGAAAAAAACAAACCAAAGGAAAAAAAAATAATAATAATCTTTTCGTGATATTAGAACGTAAATTTAAAGGTTTTTAATGTAGATTTACATAAGTGTACCCACATTTTGTTTTTGCTATAGTAACTAAAGTAAACTGACTGATTACCAGCAGTTACCAAATTGTCAAAAAATAATATTAATATTTAATAGATAATAATTAATATTTTCACCACACTATGAAAAACTCTTTCAATTGATGTGTTTCCAAGGGCAAATGATTTAGACAAATAGTTTTTGAGATATGAACAGATGAGTGTGTGCTAGTTTTGAGTTTTACTGGTGGAAAATCAATGCTATTTAAGATTTTTTTTTCTTGAATTCCTTCACGACGATGGAACAATAATATTTTTATACTACTTTTTCCCGTGTTCTGAGCAGAATTGTCATTATGTGAAATCATAACAAGTAAATGTCCATAATTTAATTGTGATCATCTAAGTGAAAAATACGTTCGTATGGGATACAGCCAACACGTTCTGCTTTAGAAGAACGATGGTTTTGATATTGGTGATCAGTCTGTTTACTGTAGTTACTATAAAAAAAAACAAAATGTGGGTACACCTGTGAATCTACATTAAAAAAAAACCTTTAGATTGACGTTCTAATATCACGAATAACTCTTTTTAAAGTTGATTTTTTTTTTTAATCTCGAAAATCCAGGGTTGTAGCCCAGAAGGATCGAGGCACTTTATATAAAAATCAAAAAAAAAGGTGTTTGTTCTGAATTCTAAAATAAGCGTTTTGACCAATTTTGGCTCAAATTGGTGACATCGACCACAACTTTTTTAAATTCTGAACCCACTTGAGCTAGAATGACCCAGAAATGTTCTATGAATAACGAACCAATAAATAACTGACTCCGAGCAAGAACTGATAACTGACCGATATCATATAATATATTAATGTGGTATGATATCTTATTTTGGTAACTTTCTTTAGATATTATTCAGCTATCAACATATTAAATAAATTATCAAATAAATAGTTAAAGATGCTAAGCGTCAGATAACAGACTTAAAATGTTAATTTATATACACGTTTGGTTAACCATCATGTCAGTATAACAATTGTCATCTTAAAACTAAAAACTAAATCTTATCTAAATATAAAGGAAATTTATTGGAGGACTTCAACGGTTTTTGTTGGACATTTGTTCAAATGTTTGAATATTCGAAATTCTATGTACCTCGGTAGTACTGTACCAGGGAGGCAACTTCAAAATAATTTTCAGAACTTTGTTGTGCTTTTTTCCTGGTAGTGCAACAACTAAACCATACTAGCACAGCATAAAGCATGGCCAGTCTAAAAACTTGTTTAAATATTAGAAGTTTATTTATAGGACAAAGTTTGGTTTTCCTGTTTATCATATGTTACAAACATTTTATGTGTGGAAAATCAAGGACGTCCAAAGTGAAAATGTTATACAATACAGGCCCAAGAATCTTACCCTGAGAAACTTCTGCTCTAACAGGTTTGGAAATTTGATAATTTTCCTGCAGAGTTCTGTCAGGTTAATAATTTTGAACTTATTTCATAACATAGAGTGGAAAATTAAACTTTTTCAATTTGGAAACCATGCTTCATGCCAAACACTGTCGAATGCTTTTTCTATATCTAGAAGAGCAACTCCAGTTGAGTGGCCTTCAGATTTGTTTGAACGAATTAAATTGGTAGCTCTTAAGAGTTGATGAGTAGTTGAATGCCCATGGCGAAATCCAAACTGCTCATCTGCAAAAATTGAGTTCGTATTGATGTGAAGCATCATTCTATTCAAAATTATCTTTTCAAAAGTTTTCTTATTGAAGAAAGCAAACTTATTGGGCGGTAGCTAGTAGCTTCAGCTGGATTTTTATCCGGCTTCAAAAATTGGAACAACTTTTGCATTTTTCCATTTATCAGGAAAGTATGCCAAATGGAAACATGTGTTAAATACTTTTACCAAGAACAACAAGGTACTCTCTGGGAGTTTTTTGATGAGGATATAGAAAATTCCATCATCACCTGGATCTTTCATATTTTGAATTTTTTTAGTTATAGATCTTAATTCGTTCAAAGCAGTCCTCCAGGAATCATCAATTCCCGAGAGAAAATTTTTCCGATAAATAATCCCGAAAGAATCAGGTTCTAAATTGGACTAGTTAGACCAAAATGGAATAGGCTTAAGATGATTTTTCTAAAAAAAAATGTATGCTTCCAAAAGTGTTTGGAACTCGGGGCTAATTTCGAAACATTATTTTCAACAGTTTTGTTCCTCAGGGCAGAGAATCGCTTTTTAATTTGTTTTTTGCAAATCCCGCCAGATAACTTTGAGCTGAAGATCGTCTACTGCTCTATGGTAATTGAAAGTAGAGCTCTTGGGATTAGCAATTACTTCTTGGAATATTTCAAAAGTTACTGAACCGAAGTCAGCATGGGTAACCAATTGGCTACAAAATTGACTTGAATCAGCTAAGACCAAATCAATAGTTGAGGGATTTCTTGCTGAAGAAAAGCATATTGGGCTATTTGAATATTGAATAGTTTATACCAAGTTTTAAGTGATTTTTATTTTTCTTTGCTATAATTAAGAATAAAAATCCTAATTTATTCATCTATCGTGAAACGTGCCCGTTCTTACCAATTTATATACCGGCGAAAAAATTAATTTTATTTTTGCTTCAAGAAATATCCGTATGGTCCGCCAATGACAATGTTTTAGAATTCCCATGTGATTTTGATTTAATATGATTTTGACCAATTCCCCGATGGTAAACGTAATACAGTTTATTAAATCGAGATGAAAAAGTTGAAAGAGCTATAACTTTTTTGAATGTCTATGAAATATTCTGAAATATTGTTTCCTCGCTATACAAGTATCGGTACAATATTTAGTGTAATCGGTGGAATCTGTTAGAGTTTTGAGAGTTTCCAGCAAAATGCTTCTTTTCGGAGTAATATATTTAAATATGCAATTTCCTGGAGTTCAATGAATCAAATTTTGCTCATAAGCAGCGCTAGTGGTGTAGTGGTAAGCGTGATTGCCTCTCACCCCAGCAGGCCTGGGTTCAATCCCAGTTGGCGCCGCCGGGATGTTCTGAGGCATATCATCTTTGATCACGCCTTCCTTCGGAAGGGAAGTAAAGCCGTTGGTCCCCGGTTCATGAGTTGATGGGTCGATAGGTAGGGTCCAGGTGTGGGAGCTGTCTCCCTGGCGTCGGTAGCATTGGTACTCAGCACGGAAAACAAGGTCAACGGAAAACAAATCATGGAAAAAAATCCCAATTGTTGGCTCCTGGTCCCCGGACTCATGACCGTGATATCTTTTACTAACCACGACACGTCACGTTTGAAGGTTGAAATGTAATTAATTTATTCTGATTCCTATTTTTCATATAGGTTCTAAGTTGGAGACACTTGATGCACCGAGTATATAATGCTATATCATACGACACCTTTATTTGTCGTCATAAATGCTGAGTAGGTTTGAACAAGCATTGAACTGAAGGTTCAATGCTGGGTGTGATTTAGCTACGCAGCATATTCCCACAATTGTGGTCTGCTAAAAGTGCATGATAGAAAAATAGCAATGACATGTGGTACGCACATGTCACACAATGCTATACAGGGTAAATGGATGTTATGTCGGCCTAAATGCCCCAAATTTGGTCCCATACATAAATTCAGCAATCGACTAAATTTTCAATAGCGACCCAAACTATCTATTAGTACCGTCCCAATGACGCGTTCGTCTAGATAAAATTGATAAATAGCAGATTTTTAGTGTTGGGCTCAATCTTAGATCCATAGGCTAACATTAGAGCCATTTCCCCGAATTATGTCCGGTATTGTATGTTCAGGAGATAATGGAGAAGATGGCTAAGCTAATCCCAAGTAACTTCTTTGTGGTTCTCTGTGCAATTCAATTCCCTAATCCATGGTCTTTTTGGTTAGCCAGACAGGTTAGTCTAAAAGGATTCCCCTAATCTCTAGTCTAGCTATGGAGATCGTCTGGAGTGGGCTACACTCACCTCTTTTGTTGGCTAGCTCGGGCACCTTAAATTCACGTTTATTATTTTACACACGGGTTTCTGCGATGACGGTTTTCTGCAGCGGGTGGGGTTTCTCGGTGGCGGATGAATGATAGGTTCTCGGTGAATGCCGGTGATCGACGGTTGTCGCGGCGTGACACGCCGGATGTCACACCGGGTTTCAGTAGGTTATCAATGACTTTTTAGTCCGTAATGGTATTAGGGCTGGGAATTTCACTACTTGGTTTAATTGGGTCCTATCTGACTCCGCATTTGGGGGTATTTTCCGGTATTTGTTGTGTATTTTCATTTAACTACAACTGATAAAATGACCAAAGTTCTAGAACTCGTTTATAACCTGGCAGATCGATGCATCGTATTGGGCGAGATACTGAAGTAAAAAAGAAGCTTATATTCAGTCAAACCCAGGACCAAGCGGTTCCTAAATCGACGCACTCAATAATGTTCGACTATTTTCAATCATTGAAACGTTACTTCTGCAAATATTAGTTCGTGTGCTCTAGAGATGATGGTGTAACAAAGTTTTAAAACATATCTTGTCAAAATCGAGATGCGATAAAAAATAGACGAGTGCGTCATCATTAGGGACGCGTCAAATATGGTGCTGGCACGGTAGCTCCCCACTTGACCTACGCTCATTTCCACCAACCCCTTGTTCACATTTTGCTTCTGTTTCGAACGCCCAACTTCATGCGTTGTTGGTGGGATTGGGCTACAATAAGCTGGTGTGAGAGCGGGTTTTCATTATATACTATAAACAGTCCTTTCCATAAGTTGATATTGAAGGGACCATCGAGTTATAGAATTATCGACTTATAGAATGGATACAATATTGTTTGTGATCGTCTATTATTTTAAAAATAATGCCAAAATACTCCATTTGCTGTAATATCTCGCCTGGAATGAGTAAATAATCATATGAATTTGAGAAATGGTTCAAGGATCCTATTATAGACGATCCGAGTAGTTAATTTATAGTATTGAGCCAATATGCATGAAACACGCAATAGGGCTGCCAGTTCATGAAATTTAATTTGTTAAGATATCAAATGTTCTGGTGATTTCTGGATGTGACACTATCGCCCTGAGGGCCATTATCCTAGACATATATACATTTTGACGAGCTTCCTTACACAGTTCTGATTTTAAGATTTTAAACAATTAGATATTTGTTCAGACTATGACTCTGCTTTGTGCTTCGGTTGAGAGAGGTTGTGCCGCTCCTCCGTGGCGTGTTATTTTTCTGGTGTCGGCAGATTAGTCCCGTGCGCGATAATTTAATCTGATTGAATTAGTTTTTGCAAACGTTTTGTTCTGGAATTAATGATGCAATGGTGTTTTGTGTGCTCTCACATTGTTTTTTGTTATCCGGCATATGACCTCAATAACGCCTGATCTATTGTTCGGTTGGTGCGATGAGCCAGGCTTTTGTTCAAGCGAGTGAGGTGTGATCGAACAAGAATAGATACCGCACACACGTTCTATCATGTTATGTTAGATTACCAGATTTGGTGATAAAAGTGCCAGCCAAGCAAAAATGAAAATTATATGGAAGAAAAGTTAATCATACCTTATTATTGTGTGGCTGTTAGAGATTATTTATTTTCCATCCGGTTTGTTTCGAGTTAAGTACTTGATAATAAAATAAATGTGTGCTATCGATTTTTTTATGTTACCGGTTGCCCGGTATGACCTCTGATCTATTTTTCTGTTGCTGCGATGAGCAACGTCTTTGTGTAGCGTTAAAGAAGAAAGTCCGAAAACACATGACATGCGTGGAGTGTGTTCTTTTGTGGATGCGAGCTAGAAGAGCGTTATCAGTGATTGCGGTGGTTCAAGGAACATTCAATAAAGCATTTTCGAAAACATGACGCTGCAAAGTCACTAGGCCAATCGGGTGAGATCTTTTCATTTTATCTATTTAGATTCCATTTGTGTCACTGATTTATAAAATGCTCTATATTGACAAATAGAGCTTCCAAATCATTCACCCTCCCACTAACACAACTCTTTCCGTCCTGTGACACCTATGAAGGTAGTATGGGTTTTCTGCACCTTCTTAAGTAGATGTTGAATTAACTTTCCCTCCCGTCCCCTGCGATTGTAAGGATGTGGCCAGGTGTATAATGCGATGCTTGTTTTGTAGATTTTATGTTTGTGTGGGGGAAAATCACAAATCCCAAGTGATATTTTCTGCGTCAACACACGATATTTTCTGCAAAACATATTAGTTGACCATTAAACAGCCACCCACGATTTGTACAATCGCATATGCTATGCTATGCTATGCTAATTAGATATTTGTTCAGACTATTTGAACTTATATTTTTTTTAAGATGTATCTGACTGCTAATTTTGGTTTCTTTTCCGGAATAGAAGAAATCAGTGTTGGTAAAGTCATCAATTAAATGACAGTGTTCACTTGGCTGTCGACAAAAGCAGACCACTCTCGATGTGTGCTACGCGATCGTCTGTTTTCTCGGCAGCAACCATTGTGTGGTCCTCCTCATTGTTCTTCATCAGCAGTTCTTTCGGTCGATGCGTCGTCGACTTTGGAAAGCAACCGTTTAGTGATGAATGTGTGAGTGCTGACCACGTTTTGCGTCAATTGCTGCAATGGAAGTGCTCTGACCCTCGTTGGTGTAGCTGCCATATAATGAAACCACTGGAAGCGGCTCCAGTTCTGATGGAGGAGGCTTTTTGGATAGCGGAAGATAAAGTGTTTATTGTGTTGTACCTTTTGACTATATTTTTAAGATGTATTGTATAGTGATCAAGAATCCTCGGCTCTGTAAAGTTAATTCGGTTGAGCCTTACCAAATAAATTAATAAACAAAAAAAAAAAAATCAATTAAATGATATTTTCCTCTCAATACACGCGTGATATTGCAACAAAACTTCATGCTCGATATTGATTTTACAAGCCCCTTTGATATTGCGAGATGGTTCACAACATGTAATGGAGGTGAGAGTTGAGCCGACACTGCAGTGACGGTAGTTTCGGGTCGCGTTCGGATGTAAAGCAGAAATCATTTAATTGAAACTAAGCACGGTTTGGTTAGACTTTCGTTAGCTTGATATCCGTATCATCTGCATTTGCTTGATTGTTGATTTCAGATCAACCATGATCTTGGACATTGGTGAGATTTGATTGATTGATATTTTCCCAACACTGGATGAAATTTCAGGTATCCCCTGAAATTTGGAAAGATTCAAGTTTGGCAAGCAGTAAAATGCTTCTTTCATGCATTGCAACTAAAATATACCATCACATTTATTTTCCTTCTTTTAAAAGCTGCTAATTATTTTCTCACCCCCATTAGGTCTTTTAAGAATAAAAATTTGATATTGGTCACTGGAAATTTGGTAAGAAATCAAAATGTTTCATTTTTAATGATTTTTCCTTCACACTTAGAAAAATTGATGTAAATTTAAGTGCTCTGAGAGTGATACATACGAGCTTCTATTATGACATAAAATTGAATCATAATATACGCGAAATTCAGTTCAATCAAACGTAGGTTCGAAATTTTCTGTCTCGGAGCACTTGAATGTTGAAATGTTTGTTTACCTCTCATCCTTTATGTCAAAGATGGATTCCGAGGATTTCAAGCAATCTAAAAGTTTAAATCATGGTATGCAGAACCCATATAAAATCAAAATTGTTACTTGGGTATTTGACTGACTGATAGTTAAATTTGGCTTTAAATTTCAGGCTATCAACTCATTTGGCTAAATAAAGTTCCCTTGGTTTTCCAGGGTTAACTTAACCATACCTTTTACGGAAAATTGTCAGGTTAATGAGAAATCCCTTTTTTAATTTCTTAAAACATAAGTAATTTTTGGTAAAACTGTAACTTGATTGCCGAAAACTTTTTAAAGACATACCAACTTCACGCCGTTCAGGCTCATAATATTTTATAAACATTAAATCTTTAAATGTTTTAATTTATTAAAATTAAACAAACCCTGGATCCAATGTCCCGAAACAAATCTATGTTGGAATCATCCTGATACCTATTGAAATCAACAGAATTCAATCAGTATTTTAGACCTCTATCTGGAATTTTCTTGTAATTTGCCACATAATAGTCTTGAAAGTCAACCGAACACTTCACAATAAATTCAATCTCAAGTGCTCGACAAACTACCTTATGCGTGGTAATGTTTGCACCATTCCTGAATGGGATAAAGTAAACACGGAGGTGTATATTGGCAATCCTAGTAAGTACGGTAGAGAACTACTTCGGCCTAATCACCCATTTTAGGCCTATCGAGCAGAAAACTTCAAATAAATCCATGATTTCAGAGTTAACAAGTCAATTATTCGTTTGGTATGATACTTTAGTTCAAATACTACCGGACAAACTCAATGAGAACACGTGGTATGAAAGTTTGCACCCATTATTCCCAAAAACAAAAGAAGCGCTCCGACCGAATCAATTTTTATCTTCATCTGAAAATTCATCCCACCTTAATCTTGATGTTTTTAAAACCTGTGAACTTGAATCATATAAAGGAAAACACTCAATGTCCTTCTCCAAGTAAAGTTATTTTTAAGAGTTTAGAACTTCAGATTTTTTTTTCAAAAGTACAAAAAAAATCGAGCCTTTACATTTTGAAATATATTTAGTTACAGAAGATAAAAAAAGGTTGCCGACTTGAGGACTAAAACCACGAACATGTTGACAATTAGACCTGTGCTTTTTCTACTGCTCTCTCCATGCTTGATAGGATTAAAGCAAATAAGAAGCGCTCATTCCCTTGCTTCCGTTTGCTTTTTCTGCTGGAGAGAATAGAGGCGAGTGTGAGCGTCGTTCTACTATGTTATCATAAAAATCAAAACATAAAGAACTGTGATATTAAAAAGTATTTGGGATCGTGACGTATACATGAACCTGGATGGCCACGGGACTGTCCTCCGGAAGATTCGGAACATCGGTAAAAGTGGACAATCCACAAAACTGATCCTAGCCCAAGTAGCAATTTCGGTTTTATGAGGGAACTGTAGACCACGATTCAGACTTGTAGAATGCTATAAAACTTGCAATGTGATATGAGAATGAATTTTGGACATGGATGCAGATGGTCATCGGACCGTTCAGCGGAAGATCCGGAAGATCCGTAAAAGTGGTAAATTCATGATCCTGATCTTAGAGCTCCGCGTTTTTTTTTTATAAACATTAGGAACTGTGATGATAGAAATAATTTGGAGTTGTGACATAAACATGGACGTGGATGTCCATGGGACCGTCCTCCAGAAGATCCCGAACATCCGTAAAAGTGGTCAATCCATGAAACTGTGAAAAACCCAAGGTTTTTTTTTCGAAAACTCTTGGAACTGTGATTTAAGATAGGATTTAGGGTCGTGACATATGCAGGGATCCGGACGGCCATGGGACTGTCCTCCAAAAGATCCGGAACATCCGTAAATTTGTCAATCTGTGAAACAGATCTTAGAGCTCTGCAGTTTTTTTTTAACACTTGAAACTGTAATATAAGAAACCACTGGACCCCTTTTACGGATTTTCCGTATCTCCCAGAGGACAGTCCTATGGCCATCCAGGTCCATGTTTTTTGTCATGACCACAAATTCTTTCTTATATCACAGTTCCTGATGTTAAAGAAATGCGGAGCTCTAGGCACAGATTCAGGGATTGACCACTTTTACAGATGTTCCGGATCTGTCAGAGGACCATTCCTGTGTCTCCAGGATCCTTGTATAGGAACCATGAGGTTATTCTAACTAATTATGGACATTTGAACCCATTAAGCCATTTGCAAAACCCATAATCACACTTAAAAATAACGTGTAACGACTCTTTTCGCATTTGGAAAAAGTAGACGACTCTATTTGCAATGTTTCTACAATCAAAATAATCTGCAGACCTTAGGAATTTTTGAAATGCCTTAATTTTTGAAATTTATCGAGAAATGACTAAGCTATGCCATTGCAAACTTGCCGTTACACATTTTTCAGAGGCATCGTATTCGGAGTGTTAATACCATTGCATCGTCTTCAAGGTCAACTTCTCACATTCACTGTGATGTTCGTGATCAGAGGATGATAGAAAACGTAGCTAACATTCACTGTAAAAAAATTTTGGTTTGCATGAATCTTAAAAAAAAGTAGAAGGATCTGTGCCTAGGGGCACGAACGGAAGCTTGACTTAGGACCGCTAGTGGACTGAATAAATGTGAAGAGCATTTAGTTATTTTAACTGATCAATTATCTATTATCTAAACTCTTTCCGTTTTTGAATTGTAGGCGTACCAAATTTGTAATATTTTTTTTAAAAAGAGAAAGTTTATTAAGAGAATCTATCAAAATCACTTGCACCCCTGCTTCCAAGGTTAGTTAAAAGATTACAACTCTGGAGAGCATTTTGTGAGGTCATTGGGGGCTTGTGGTTCTGAATATGGACAAACAAGCACAGATAAATTCTATTCCAACTCTTTATTAGCTAAGCTTGATGGCCCTGAAAAGGGCCGTTTTATTGAAGAGGAATCCATGGCCACTTACGCTTGGCGTGTTTAGTGTAGGTGATAGCATCACGGCCCTCATTTTGCAGGAACATCTTCAGCACACCTCGTAGATCAGATCGGAGATACGTTTGACACCACCACGGCGAGCCAGACGACCGATGGCGGTTATCTCGAAGAACTTTGCGATGACGCTTGGCGCCTCCTTCACCAGACCTTTTCTTCCTTTGCCACGACCAGTCAAATGTGAAGGAGTGGACTAGCCACCAGCTTCCTACTGCTGCTATTGCTGTTCACCACGCCGTCCGAAGCGAAAATGAGCTAATGCCATACAGCAGCGCTTTTTTATATCTTTTCAGGTTAAAGTAGAATGATGTGCAACCAAGTGGTATAAAAGCTACAAAGACTCCTCCCATTATGAGTAGTTTGCTATCAAGTAGCGACACTGGCTCTTTTCCTTTTGCGTACACGGCGAATGAGAACGACCCAAATTTGAGTTTAGTTCACTCATAATTGCCAAAAGTGCAGGAACTCAGTGATGAGTAAATTTGTCTCATGGTTTCCTGTGGAAAATCTAAAAAATCTGCCAGAAAATGAGGAAATTGACAAAAAATTTATTCAGTCTCGGAGTAGTACCAATAGACTGAGTGAATCAAATCTTTACTTTTCTCAAATTCGGAATTTTTTCCCTGGAAAATCCTGGGAAAACATGAGGCAAATTTACTCATCGCTGAGTTCCTGCACTTTATTTCTTATTTCTGAGATAACTAAACTCAAATTTGGGTCGTTCTCATTCGCCGTGATATCACCTTGAAAGATATCGGCGCCGGTGGTTAGTGTGATTACCTCTCACCCCAGCAGGCCTGGGTCCAATCTCAGTCGGCGCCACCGGCATGTTCTAAGGCATAACATCTCTGATCACGCCTTCCTTCGGGAAGTAAAGCCGTTGGTCCCCGGTTGAGTTGGTGGCCCTGAAAAGAGCTGTTTTGTTGCCAAAGTTGGTGATGATTTGACCTCTGAAACCAAACAGAGTGCGTCTCTCTCACTTCAAAACGTAGATGACATCCATGGCCGCTTAAGCTTGCCGTGTTTAGTGTAGGTGACAGCATCACGGATCTCATTTTTCAGGAACACCTTCAGCACACCTCGTAAATCAGACCGGAAATACGTCAGACACCGCCAGACGACGGATGGTGGTTATCTCGAAGAATTTGCGTTTGGTTCTGAGTATGGCGATGAGTGTGCAAAATATTACGCAATTTCATCCTCCCTATTCGCACGCGTCCGAGGATCGGAGGCGAATGCCACTTCGACTTGTTTCGTCTACTTACTACTCTCTGACGACTGTGCTGGGGAAGCAGCATATGCATGTAGGTAATTGGTGGATTTTTTAGTTAATTCGACGCTTTTGGACCATGCTGGACATTAACCATTGTTGAAAATCAACATTCGGAAGCATTGTTATCGATGCGTATGAATATTTCTCATCGATTGGTGATAAAATTATTGAAATTGGACCAGGGGCAGCTGAGTTATTAACGTTCAAAATCTTTTTTAATGTGTTACATGTTCTATGTTCGGTTTTCACAAAGTGTACCCCCATATAGAAATCAAAGACGTAATCCTACGTCAAAATTAGTTAAAAAATTTGTAAATTCCAGATTTTTCCAGGAAAAAAATCGCTAATGATTCCCGGTTTTACAGGTTTTTTTTTTACGGTAGTAAACACCTTGAATTGCTATAGCTGTTTCTTCTGCTTCCTGATATGAAACGGAATAATTGTCCTATATGGAATAGTCTTATATATGGAATAGTCTTATTTATCCTTCTATTCTGGTTATTTTCTTTTTCAAATTTTCTTCGCAAGTGTTTAGAACTAATTTTCTGGAATTCGTTCTAATAATCGTTTGTCCTACTTACATTCAGTATAATAACCCAGCATCCACCCTGGGCATTCAATACAACCTGTTTGATATATCTCATGGTCCTGGGTACTGAATATGATCTCCGAAGTTCTACCTTTGATATATCGAGTTATGAGCTTGAGCTTGAGCTTGAGCTTGATTGACCGCCCACGGTTGCTACTCTGTTACTGCCAGATCAGCTGTAATTACACAGAGAACCAATAGACGATGCTTGGAACTAGCAATCATCCTCAATGTGTAAAAACTGGTGATCTTAAATTAGGCAATACCAGCGCCGGCCGCGCCCGAACACAGGTCAAGAAAGGAATGGGAAGGATTGTGTTGACATGACACTCGCTTTGATGGAAGCCGAGAACACCTCTGCACTTCCACGAGGAATCACTGGGATGTTGGATAAGAGGGTTGGGTTTGCAGCAGGGTTCGTTTTGGTAAACGATAAGCTGAATTGATGTCCTAACGATCATATAACGCGAAGGAGCTTGGGACTAAACCCACGGTCTTCTGCTCAGTAAGCAAAAACGTTTGCCACTAGGCAGACGAGCACCTTTTTAATCACCGTGTTGCTGTTATTACCATGTAGTCATATTAACAAATAAAACGATTGACGAATCTTGAATGTGGATGGGCCTGAGATTGGACTCATGATGTTCTGCTCAGCAAGCAAAAACGGTTGCTCTAAGGCCACCGAGCCCCTCATATCACATAATACCGTTTCTCAAATTTGTGTATCCATTCAAACCCGGAACCAACGACAACAACGTGTTTTGCAAAATACACGATACACAAGCGATTTTACCATAAATCTCTTTGATATGTAAGGACCTGGAACAGCGTTTTTCTGCTCAGTAAGCAGGCCACTGTAACTGACGATCTTTCAAATCCGAAAACTAAAAACTACGAAAAAGTACTTAGGCCTTCATTAAGTTCCACTTTCACGCGACGTTCAATGACAGGGTCCTATCCAGGATTACATCTGAAAAATCCAAATCTGGCCAACGCCCACCTAAACCTGTTCTAATCCACCTGAAATGACTAACGAATGGAAGACTTTGACTGCCCAGCCATGCAATAGTCTCATTCCGTGCCATATGGCAACTTGATGATTCTATTGCGCTCATCTTCTTGAACCACCCAGGGGAGACTTGGTCCTGTACCCAATGCTTAACTTATCTCCATTCCACTCAGCTACTCGCAATTTCTTGTGATATAGTGGGCGGAATATTATTATATGAGACAATTCAATGCAGACGTCTTTCCAAATTTGGCAGATCGACAGGTAATCGGTGAGTTACCACGATAGTTGCTATTCAACAACTCGACAACGTCCCATCGTCAACGCCTGCTATGAGAATTTTCCATTGCATACGTCAACGAAATCACGTCATCGAGCTATCGATCAACTACCCTGGTTATCGCCTGGTACCTTATAGCACGATGCTAGGAGGCGAACCGGAAGAATCGATGAGCTACCTCTCCCCCTACCTTTGATATATCGAGTTATGCTCTCAAAATAACACTACATGGAACTTCGATCAAAAGATGCATCGACTTATGAAGAGTAGTACTATAAATATGAATATGAAGGGACTGCAGAATCCATCTAGTTTTAGAAAATATCGGGTTATAGAATGTAGAATTGTGGAGAGTTGACTGTATTTAATGAATACACATATACCCTATTCCTCGCTCTCGCTATCTGCCGATTTTACTCGCTCGAAGTGGTTAAGTAGGGTACAGGAATGAAAATGTTCTTGGTGAGCAACTTCCAAAATGTAGCTGTTTCAGGATGTTTTGAAAATAATTTCGACAAAATGTGTTTTTTTTTTTGTGCATGGAAATACCCCTTTTCATAGATTGGTATTTTAATTTTAAGGTAATTTGGTCTTCTGTAGACAAGAGTAAAGGGCTACATTTGATTTTTTTTCGTTCTGACAGATGCCTTCATCCTGAATACAGATGCTCATAAATGTTCATCTCCTCCACGATTATACTAGCATCATAGCCCTCCAAGCTAGACAATACTAGATCAATGATAGTGCTGCTACTATGCCCAACACGTGTTGGTTCAAAAACATGTTATTTCATTCCAAGCGCCTCCACCACGTTTTTGAGTTCACGTGCATACCCAAGCTCGTTCCATCTCATGTTGGAATTGCCAACAATAACATTCGTTCATCCATAAACATATGTACATGTCATCGAAACTTTCGTTAAAACCTACCTATATGGCTGCAAGTAGGTCAATGATAAACATCTTCATAAATTCCTTTCGAAAACAAACTTTTCCCCTCAACTGCCAGGAAGCAGTTATCGCCAGCTGTAGTGTTGTTACGCATTAGGTTTTATCCCTAAAATGAGCCGATTTTGACAAAAAATGCTGAGTATTTGTGATTCGGATTCTCAATTTGATCAAGGTTGCAATCTGGTGTCAGATGCGTTTCAGTCAAAATGACACTATCGGATCCGTTTGTTTTTGGCTCATCAAAGTGACATCGCAATCCTACAATGTTCAAGTACGTTGTAAACTGCATGAAACAACAACATTTTACTAATTCAAAATTATATTACTCACTTACATAAGCATTCATTCTCTCTTTGATTTTTCAATAAGTTTACATAACCCAAATTCCATACTTTGGTGCAACAAGACCACTGAAAATGTTCATGCGTTTCGTAAAATATTAAAACAGTTGAGAACAGAAGTTGTTACATTGTCAAAAGTTTGACTCGTGCTCATGCAAACATTTAAACTGAACCACATCACTAACTTTATAGAAGATTCTCCTCATGCTTTGTTCATTTTCGAAGTAGCATCATTTAAAGCACCATTGTGAGTCTCCTGGGACCAACTAGCTTCCACCGTAGCCCATTTAGCCCTCAGTTCCAGAAATCTTTCCCTTATCGCACCATCAACTTTGTGCGTTATGCTGTTCCCTCCCCCCACGGTTCTAAGCCAAGCAACCCCCCCCCCTTCTTGGTTTCATCCTTGCTCCATCATCATTGTTGTCCGTTGTTATCGCTTTCCAGACTTGCAAAATTACTCAAGAAACTGGAAGCCTAATTGATTAGATAAATGGATATGTGTTTGTGGCTCTGTGAGCACTCCCGGTTTGTCCCTATGCAAACACATCACCCGTTCTGGACAGACGAACTACGTACCAATACACACAGACTGAGACTGATAAATAATAGATCAGGGCAAATTAATAAGCACTCAAGTCGAAGCTCCCTCAAGACGAAGCCGACCGAAACCGAATTGGACTTCTGGATTTGCTAACAAACAGATCACCACCCTCCCCTATTGGATGATGTCTTGGTTATGGGCGCTTGAACCTACTGGCTGTGGTATGTGGATCGAGTCATTTTTCCTGTCAATTTCACACGAATGAATAAATTAGAGCGTTGTCCACAACCGGTTCTTGTATAGTTTCTGATTGTGTGTTCTCATGGTGGCATAGACGTTGCCAGTAAAGCTGATTTGAACTGGCTAATAAATGAAGCTTCTTACTACGCCCACCGACAGGTCCGTTTCTACCCAGTCAACAGCCCAGAAGGACGCAGCCCTTTGGTTGTTGCACATTGTGGAACAAATGGAGTGTTTATTGAGTGGTATGCCTGGCTTTTCTAACGAATCAATTAGAATAAAGGAAAGACTGAGGCTCGTCAATTTACCACTAAGCTTGGGGATGGCTACTTTCCCTGGTTGGTGAACAATAAATTATTCAAAAGATATGTAGAACGTTTCACTAGTTTTGTCTAGTGAAGCTTTCTTGAAAGAAATATGGCTGTATGTGCTGCAGCGAACGGAAGCTGCCATCAACCGGTAGTGGCGGGTGCCCAAAAGAGCCAAGAGCAAGTTTCGCAATAAAACTGAATAATGATCTGCCGCTTTTTTTTACGGCGTCGAATTAAATTTCCTTTCAGCTGCTTGGGACACATTATCAAGACATAATACTTCCAGTCGAGAATGAGGGAAAGGCAAGCTTTCGAATGGGCCAAGTTTTACTGGTAGTCATTATCATTCGTAATCATGTCCTCTTATCGTTTGCATAGTAGGGTGAAAACTCCTGTAGTTGCGGAAGGAGACTCCATCGGGAACCTAACGCTTTTAACGTACCACAACTATAGGAGCGTTTACCCTACGTAGTAAATGACTGTATGACAGCCAATTGAACAGTTTTGTAGTATTTCCTGCAACCGCTACTAACCAAGTTCACAGAGGTTAACCTTTTTTTTACTTGATTCATTCCAGTTCACGCCGAAAAACGCAACGAGTACGAATACGACCGTGTCTAGATGTATGTCAAACCGTAGAGCAAAAATGTCCGTACATGCTGCCGGGTGACCGGGCTCCTGCGTTACCCACGCAGTACGCCGGTGAACCAACGTTTCTTTGTCGAGGTGAGTACAAATGATAGTGAATAGCTATTTATCCAAAAATTACTGCTTTATAACTGGATCTGCGGAAATTCACCGGATACGGACACCTAACTAAGGCAGAACACTTGACTATGGGTTTCTCTACATGCGAACAGAAAAGAAGCTTTTGGTCCAACAATATCCCGAGATAGGATACGTCGGCAGATCACTCATCCCTGCAGCCATCCAAGATTACAGTACAAGATGGAGCCGGTTTTAGTTTGGGGGATTGCCTGTGGATGAACATGATTGCTTGAGTTTTGGAGGCATTGATTTTAATTTTTCAGGTGTTTGCATAATCAGCAAAGACGTTAAGGCATCTTTGAAGTTTGTTCGTTATTTCGCGAGGTATCCTTCCGTTTACAGCTATTGCGGTCAGTCTTGTAAGCGGTCACCGTAGTCGACACATTTTCTGTGATAATCGACTGCCTTTGCTTCCGACAATTGCAAACAAGCTATCAAATTACAGTACCAAACTAAAATGTCATACGCTTATACGTACAAAAGTGGAGGCCATATACGTGCATATTTTAATTTAAATTTAAACGAGTTGACTAAACATCGTATACGATTCAATCTGTAATAAAAAAAATCCTTTTGAAACGTCTTAGGATGTAATCCGATTTAATTTGTGATACAGTACGACGGAAAAAAATGATTCGTCGCATATAAGTCGCAAATTTGCATTCTATACGATTTAACTTAAACATAATGCGAGGTATGCCATTATTATATGCGATTTTTACTTAAATTGTAGCAATTTACGATACTGTCTGTACATTGTTATACGACTTCTGGTTGTCTGGGTCTGTCATAAGACACTGTCACCGAAGACCGTCACGAATGTATGTATTTTAGTGTTTCTCATGATAAGAGCTGCTGATGTTGTGCTTGTGTGAATTCTGAAAACAGCAAGCAACGATAACATTTCTGATCAGAAGTGGTTTAATTTTCGCCAAATTGAGGAATTAGAACGAAATGACACATGTCATATGATAGCTTTTGACTGTTAGATGCCGTTTCGGTTGGTTTTCGACGCAGTGCTAGTACCCACATCGTTTGGATCAAGCATTATTCAATCCAGTTTACTTCTTCGGCATTGTAGTCCTGCGGATCCTTTCATAGTTGGAACCTCGATCAAGTCAGAAATGAGAGTTATCTTCTTCGCACCAGTTCAAAAAAAATTGTTGATAAGCTTGTCAAAATGACGGAATTAACGGACGGCACCAAGATTGCGATTGTCCCACATCCAACTCTCAACACTGTACAAGGTGTAGTATATGATCCAGATTCCATCGACAAAGACGAACAAGCTATACAGTAGCACTTTGCTTCGCAGGGTACGAAGAATTAAAAAACGAATAAACGGCACTCTAAAAAACACGCCTCTGTCAGTTCTGTCATTCCATGAGACTATCGTTCCGGACTATGTCTACTTCGGTTTACTGCGAATCCAAGTTCGTATATATTATCCTACACCCATGATCTGTTTCAACTGCGGCTTCTACGGACACTCAAGAAAATACTGTCAGCAAATTGCTCTGTAACGCTGAACATACAGTAATATCAACGCGGCTGTCCAAACTACAAATAGGAGGCAAAAATTGTTCAAATAAAAACTGATCAGGGTATATACGCTGAAGGAAGTAAAAAAGAAACATATAGTGGAGTTGTTCAGCAGCAAATAAAGAAAGAACTGGCAGCCAAAGACCAACTAATATCTACCATACAAAAACAAATAGCCATACTGGAGAAGGAACTTGAAAAAAACACTGAACCCAAACCCTCGCAGCCAATCCGTAGCCGCCCAAGATCCTTCAGCCTGTCATCAAAAAATCCACTTCACAAACCTCACCATCAACTCCCACACAGCTGGTCTTGTTGTCGAAAAAGTCCACCGACAGAGAATCCCGAAGCGACAAACACTTCATCTCTCCACCAGCCAATCGACGAGATAATCGTAAAAACAATAAACCCGAACATGCTCTTAATACCCGTAGCAGAACTGGAAAACGGCATATTGAGACCTACCGAAACAACCAGCAATCGAGGTAAACGTCCTTCGGCGGAACTTAACACACGAAGCTCAGCCATCGACATTGAGATGAATAATCTACCAAGAACTGCGTAAGAAAATATTTTCGACCAACGCTATAAGTGACTCCGCCACATGGACATGAATACTGAAGAACGACGCCCACCACTCTGCAAGAATATTGACGAACACAACTATCAAATTGACTTCGACTTAGATACAAGCAATCGAACAAAAACGTGGATCGAAAGCGAGGAATGTGCAGTACTCCTCTCACTTCCAGAAGAGGAAGCGAATCTGCTAAATGCGGAGATCCGGAATGCCTTCCTTCAACCCGTTGATCACCAAACTTTCAGCTCGGCTGCAACCACATCAACGGTTCTTGCTCTAACAGCTAATGAGTATGACAGAATCAACAAGCTCAACATCAAACGTTCAAGCAGCAAGATGAACTTTCTATGATTCGCAAAGCGCGAGGCCTCCCACACCGACCCTTTCCAGGGATGTCCCGGAGCAATCCGATGAGCCTCTGGTGGCAGTCAGCGTGGCTTGCCCACAACCCTGCGCAAGTATGTCGGGGGAGACACTCGTAAAACAGTAAAACAATACAGCAATAAGTGCAAACTCAACCACAATAAAGGACAACAGACAATGGAAAATAAAAACATCAGCTGAGCCGTGTTTCAATCAGAACAGCACTCCCAAGTAGCATTGCAGGTTTTATCACGGTTTTATAGCATTCTACAAGTCTAAATCATGGTCTACAGAACCCTCATAAAACCAAAAATTTTACATGGGCTAAGCCGCAAACACCTTCAACTCACAAGATCAACATCAAACCACCGACTAGGAAGACTAACTTGATGACTGACTAGAGATGTCCCGCAGAGATCCGACGAGCCTCTGGCGGCAGTCGGCGTGGTTTGCTCGCAACCCTGGGCAAGTATTGCAACACCTTTTTCCAGTTTCAAATCAGTCAAGTACTGCTATCTCTCGTACCAATCCAGAACCCGATTTACATTCCAAACCAACAGAAGATCACTACCAAACGTACACAGATCCGGAGGTGGATCCTCGAGGGCCCATTGATGAGACTAGTTACGAATACATTGAGCTAGTATCCTCCTTCCCAAGATGAGTTAAGGTGAACAGAACAGCACCGCGCCACAATCACCCTCACAAGCTTCAACTGCTTCTGAAACATATAGGGGAAATGCAGGTAATGTCGGCCTAAGTGCCCCTTATTTGGGCCCATACATAAATTCAGCAATCGACTAAATTTTCAATAGCAACCAAAAATATCCATAAGTAACGTCCCAATAACGCGTTCATCTACATAAAATTGATAAATAGCAGATTTTTAGCGATGGGCCCAATCTTAGATCCATAGGCCAACATTAGAGACATTTCCCCTACTACCAGGTTGCACATAAAAACATCGTCGTTTGCAATTCAGTGGAACATATGCGGACTCCGATCGCATCTACATGAACTACAGATTTTAACCAGAAAATACCAACCTGTCGTCATATGTCTGCAAGAAACGAATGCAGATAACTTCAGAATAGGAACAAATTTTCAACAAATAGCGATTCTAACATCCAAGCTGTCGTAGTACAGTTGTACGCTCCAATGGCAATAACAGTCGCCTCAGTATACCTCCCACCTAGAGATAAAAATGCAGAAAAACTGATAGATGAGGTCGCAAAACCAATCCTCCTATTAGGTGACCTCAACGCTCATCACACCGCTTGGGAAAGCAGGATGCAGAATACTTCATACGAAACAAAAAAAAATGTGGCAAAGCTATTTTGAAGCTAATGGTGAAACACGACATGGTTGTCCTCAACAACGGCTGCCACACTCGCATTGATCCTGCAACAGGAGCCTCTCAGGCTCTTGATGTCTCCATTTGCTCAATATCTCATGCAACTAAATTAAACTGGAAAACATTGCCAGATTACTCGAGTAGTGATCATCTACCCTACGAACCGTAACGTCGAACAAAATGGATGTTCGAAAAGGCCAACTGGAAACTTTACGAACAACTCACTAGTAGATATCTGCGTCCCGGGTCTACCCAGACGGTAGATGAATTCACGAAAACGGTTATTTATGCGGCTGAATCTAGCATCCCTTAAACTACAGGGATTTCAGGACCAAAAACTGTCGTTTGGTGGAACCAAGAATTAGAAGTAACAATAAAAGCCAGACGTAAGCGATTGCGAGCTCTCCGGCGCCTAAGCGATAACGACCCACAGAAAATCACAGCTAAAATATATCAGGAAGCTCGGTCGTTCAGTCGGAAAACCATACATGATGCTAAACAAACGAGTTGGGAGAACTTTGTTGAAAGTGTTAACCCGACCACTCCAGCCAGCCAGCATCAATATTCTTCAGGGAAAAAGGCATTGCAATACAACAACACTCAACCTCTCAACTGGTCACACTAACGATGCACAAAAAGTTACGAATGCATTGGCCGACGAATATCAAGTGAAAACATCAGCTACAGCTACAGCTTTCAACAACCAACGCCCTATGCACAAACGTTACAACTCGAAGGATACAGGCCAATAACGCTACTCAGCTGCCTAGGTAAACTATTCGAAAGAATAGTTAACCACCGTCTCATTACCGAACTGGAGGCAACAGGCAAATTGGACCCACGCCAACATGCCTTTCGTGCCGGCAAGGGTGTCGATTCACACCTCGCCAAGCTTGAAAATCTTATCAGCCTTGAAGAAAACGAACACGTGGAAATCGTATCCCTCGATATATCAAAGGCCTACGATTCAACATACAGACCCAAAATATTCTGTCCAGTTTCCTTAATGACAGATACTTTCAAGTAGCTGCCAACGGGTCACTCTCAAGTATCAGAAAAGCTGAAAATGGAGTGCCACAAGGCTCAATTCTTTCTGTAACATTGTTCCTCGTGGATATGCAGCCAATTTTCAATGCCATACCAATCATGGAATTATTTGTACGGTTCTTAGAAAAGCTGTTGTAGCTGCTGTTGAGTGAACAACTACCACCTTCGCCACCGAAAACGCGGTCGGGCTATAACAATCAACAGAACTCCAATCCCACTAGTGAGAAGCATGAAAATTCTTGGGGTCCTACTAGACTCTAAGTTATTTTTTTAAGGAACTTTGCAGCCACAAAGCTGTCGCAGGAGAATCAATTTTCTACGCATATTCGGGCATCGTCTCAAAAGGAGTAAATGACATAGGCGTAGCCAGATAGGGGCAGGGGGGGTCGACTGCCCCCCCCCCCCTAAACTCGGCAACACAAAGGCTTTCGAGGAAATGGCGTTCGGTGAAATGGCATTCGGCCAAATTTTCCATGGTAATTTTTTTTCGCCCCTCCCTAGCTCGAAACCTGACTACGCCCTTGGTAAACGATCAACTTTGCTTAGAATAGGATCAGCGTTGGTCTTATCGAAACTTTTTATGGCCTGGGATTCACGAGCACCAACATCGAAGCAATGGAAGGAATCCTAGGGCCCACTTATAATGACGTAGTTCACCAGGCATCTGGTGCATTTCCAACTAGCCCCATTATTTCTATAAAGGCTGAAGCTGGTTGTCTCCCCTTCCGCCTTTCACTTATCCAACGTTTATGTCAGCTAACTGTCCGACTAATGGAAAAAAAATCCACGAAGTAAACGAGTATCCTTTGACAAAAAGAGCTAAAAACCTTTTTCTTAAACCATCCGGATTGTGTTTCCCAGATGTATGCAGAATTCTAAGAGCTGCAGATAGAGAGTGGTATGCACCAGTCCCAAAAATCGACAACAACCTTAGGAACAACATCAGAGCAGGCGCAAACAGGGGTATCGTACTACCGAAGTTTATCACGACCACCAGCAGATATATACTGATGGCTCCAAAGAAATCAACCGCACCGGAGCTGGAATAGTTGTGTACAACACAAACGTTAGTTTCGGCTTGCCTTAGATGTGCAGCGATTCTCAGTCAAAGCATTTGCCCGCTCCATTTATATGCATCATATTGAACAGAAATTTACTCTACTTTTTCGAACTGTGCATATACTAGTGGAATTCAGAGGGTATGCACAAACTAGGAGATCTTGCGGAATCAATGGATCACTATGTACGATACTAGCTAACAATACCGACAAAGTAGAAGAAATATTAAAATTTTGAAGAGATTTTAGCTTTTTCAATGAAATTTGCTAGAGTAATCTATTGTAGTATTAATTATTCTGACACGAATGCCAATAATGTGGTAAGGTCTTATAAATACGTTATGTCAATATTGCTTTCAGTGCATCACAATCAGCGATTTCACGATTCGTGAGCGTTCACTCTGAGTGAACGCTCACGAATCATAAGATCGCTGATTGTGACGCTCTGAAACCGAAATTGACAGGTTTTATGACTCAAACACACCCTTTACACCTTTTTTCTTGTTACTTGCAAGTCTTCTTCTTCTTATTCGCATTTCAAGCTTATTGCATATCGCATATATTAACGTATTGCGTGCTCTCAACTTAGTGTGCTAGATACCCTTCCACAGTTATTAATTGAGAGCTTTCGATGCCTGTATCATTTTTGCATTGATATGATTATGTGGCAAGTCCAATCATACTTCTATGCCCAGGGAAGTCGAGAAATTTTCCAACCCGAAAAATTCCTAGACCGAACCGGGAATTGAACCCAGCTACCTCCAGCATGGTCTTGCTTTGTAGCTGCGCCTTTACCGACTGAGCTAAGGGAGGCCCCTGCAAGTACAACATATTTTTTATAGCAGCCCAGCAACCCTGGTTTCAACCCCTGATTGCGGTATCATCTGCGAACAGGAAAAATACGCAACCGTCTCCGAGGGAAGGAATGTTGGAAGTGTAGATGCTGTAAATCAAAGGGCCCAGCAGACTGCCTTGCGAAAGCTTGTATACAGCTTTGTTACTTCGAGTGTTATTCAACACCCGTGCTAGGCTGGTGATTGGTCAAGTGCCCCATCCTGAACCCTAACTGTTTCGGAAGGAGAATGTTGTTTTCCTCGACAAACTTGAGCAAACGATTGAGAATGAGTTTCTTGAACAAATTTTTCAGCACTGAAAGGAGGTTAATTGGTCCGTAGGTTGAAGACAATATTGGATCTTTACCGGGTTTGCGGATTGGTATAATATTTGCTACCTTCCAGACGCTTGTATATAAGGTTCAGACAATGCCGCTTAAGAGCGCTACCGGAACCGGTTCCGGGTATCCAGATGTAGCCAGATTAACCTGTTGGTCCATGACATCATGTCTATTTACTTCTGGATGAAAAATCATAAATTTCGAGCTGTCACACGGTACCAGTAGACGAGGTTTTGGAAGTGTCCTTTTTGGGACCCTGCCGGAACCGATTCCAGGTATCCAGATATAGCCAGATCCACGTGTTGGTCCATGGCATGATGTGTCTTAACTTTTGAATGTAAAATCATAAATTTTGAGCCGTCAAACGGTACCAGTACATGAGGTTTTGGATGTGTCCATTTGTGCCCTATCGGAACCGGTGCAAGGTATCCTAAAAGGCCAAATTAAAAATCCTGGGCAGAGTGAAGAAACCTTTATCCTTTTTTTTAGGCCAGTTGATCAAGAATCGGTTCAAAAATGGATTTTTGGGAGTGAGTTGCAGTCTGTGTCATTTTAGACCCCAATGCACAATGTGTTACTTTTTTTGTAGCGCCACTCCTTGAGGCCGCTGAGAGCTTCTTTCACAGCAAAACTTTTGCTTCCGAAAGTTAGGAAAAGTCAGGAAATTTTAGGTCTGTATCATATTTCGTTACAAAATTACAGCTTTTTGAAAGTGAGGCCGGGTCCAAAAAGACCCTAATGCACTAGGAAGATTAATGTTCTAGAAAGTTGTAGGTGTTCTAAAAATGCACATTTTAGCTGTTTAAATCAAATCGCTATCCCTTTTTTTAAAGGATTTACATCCGTATTTAAAATTTTTAACACTATCTTTAGGGGGCAGATATTTTCAAAACTTCCTGTTTTTAATGGGTCTATTATTGATATTTTAGGGCGCACTTATTTGTTTCTATTTGTGCTACCGATTAGAACTCTTTAATGCTGATATTGACAAAAAAACACCTGTAAATCTCTGAAACATCAGTTTCAACTGATTGATTATTTTCAAAAGCTGGACAAGTTCAGACAATGTAAAAGGAATCTGTGTCTAGTCCTAGAGATTATCTATCAGAACTGGACCAGTTCAAAAGATCCGGATTAGTATGGAGAGTATCCACGGCTCATTTTTTTTATAAGATTCAGATCAATAACATTGTCTTTGAGCGGCACCGGTGGTGTAGTGGTAAGCGTGATTACCTCTCACCCCAGCAGGCCTGTGTTCAATCCCAGTTGGCGTAACCGGGATGATCTGCGGCATAACATCTCTGATCACGCCTTCCACGCCTTCCGGGCAGTAAAGCTGTTGGTCCCCGATTCATGAGTTGAGGTCCAGGTGTGGAAGGTGCCTCTCTGGCGTCGGTAGCATTGCACCTCAGCACGGAAAACAATTCAAGGAAAAAAATTACATTTTCTTTGAGTTCTCAGATCGAAAACATTCACGTATCAGAATGAGCTGCCAAAAAAATTATCAAAAATTACTTTTCCTGGTTTTTCCTTATTAGAGAATTGTATAGATTTTTCTCCTTTGGTTTACTTAAGTTTTTGGTTTTTATTAGTTAGGTAGGTTCCGATTCAACACATTGTAGTTTCATTTTTATACCTATGATCTTGACATTTTTACCTAGGGTATGAGTACTTTTTTTTTTTTCCTTTGGTTTGTTTTTTCCGTCGATCTTGTTTTCCGTGCTGAGCATCAATGCTACCGACGTGCCAGGAAGGCAGCTCCCACACCTGTACCCTACCTATCGACCCATCAACTCATGAACCGGGGACCAACGGCTTTACTTCCCATCCGAAGGAAGGCGTGATCAGAGATGTTATGCCTCAGAACATCCCGGCGGCGCCGACTGGTATTGAACCCAGGCCTGCTGGGGTGAGAGGTAATCAGGGTATTAGTACTTAAGGGGGTTATGTTTTTGATAAGTCTTTAGTGGGAATGACACTGATAAAGACTGCACATTGTAGTCGAAATACGTATCTGCCATGGATTCCAAAATTAATTAAGTGGAATTAAATGGAAGATAACCTTGCTGTTTTATTTTAAAAATGACTTGTTGCCGTTGGTCGAGGCCGTTTTCACTTCCCTTCACTACGATGCCAAAAAGAACTATTAGTTTCACGGTGTCAGATCCCTTGTCCTTGCCAATGCATATCAATACGAACAAACCAAAGGTCCTATCTGCTTTGATCGATTCTGTTCATCGACTTTCTCTTTTACAGCTGCAAAAACATTCCCATGTATTTGATGTTCTGGATGCTAGATGAGAATCTCCTACACCAAACTAGGTTGCAAAAATAGCTTGAAATCTGTTTGTATAGTTGTGGTTATCAAAAGACAAAGTCGATTAAAAGAATCAATCCAAGCAGATAGGATTGTTCATCGAGATATTTGATGGGAATAGGTTGCTTATAAATTGCTCTGAGTTGAAGAGAGAGCCTTCGCAAATTTCCAAACTGATCGAGGTTAAAGTGATTCGATGAACCGTTGAAAAAATCCGGATCACCTATATGAATGAATGGAGTTCAGAGTCGTTCACCTAAGTGATCTCTAAAATCCTATCCTAGTTGTCTCACTTTCATTTCCGCTTAGGGTGGGTGAGCCAGTAGTGGAGGTACTAAGCCAATTTATTAATTAAACGATGTACGATGTACACACAATTGTTATACGTCAATCTATAGCTTTCAACCTCTATTTTGATATAAAAATATTACACTGTAATAAAATTGCTCATCCTCCATTAACAGGAACACTGTTCCAGTAGTTGTGGTAGTTGCTAACTTTGGTTCCTATAATAGTGGAATGCGTTGGTTTCTTATGGGTTCCACTATTATAGGAGCACTACCTCAACTATAGGTGCAAAGGAGTGAAAATCTTAAAGAAAATTAATGATTTTTCGTAATTTTTGGGCTAATTTTGAACTTGAAATATGCAAATATGTTTTATTTTAGGACAACTACCCTTATCCGGGTCCATCTCCATACCGCAACTATAGGTACACCACTATTGCTGGAACACCTACCCTACTGAATTTAGAATAAATTACCCATTTGAATGTGTATGCAGCTCAGCTGCTAATTCTGTAACACAAAATGTAAAGTTTGACTTACCTACAACATTTATTTCCTTCGTTCCAGATCTGAACATCGAAGAAACGTACGAACAATTGCTAAAGTCCAACAGTGGTCCGGCTGAGTGCTGCTACGACTACTGTGGGTCAAATCCTCAAGCTGGTGTCTGCTCGAGGTGTGACCCACTGCTGTACGAGGACGACGACCCCGAGGAGGTTCAGGCGGAGACAAACATGCGAAAGGAAAGTCCCAATACCGGGAAAAGTGGATTCGCAAATAGCACGCATGCCAGCAACAGCAGTAGCATCAGTAATACCATCAGCACTCCCAGCAGCAGTAGCAGTAGACGGAACCTCCTCGCTGAGCTACGGTTTAGTAGCGAGCTGCCGCCCCGATTAGCCACGTGTCCGAGCATAACAAGCGCAACAACCCCGTCATCACCATCGGAACATTGCAAATCATCGCAGCAGCTTTTACTTCAACGCCAACAATCCAGAACGATCACCACCAAAAACACCCTCAGTACTGATACCCTTCCATCGAGGTCGTCGTCATCGGCATTGACGGCGACCGCAGTGACGACGACCGCGGCGACGGCGGCATCATCATCAGCCCCATCGCTAGCATCATCGTCATCAATTATTAAACTAACTAGTATAAAGTCGATTTATAACGTTTACTTTAATAACTCGTGGTCGATGAGGTTGCGGTGTCTAGACGAATTTGTCGCATGGACGAAAATCCTGCTCCAACTAGTCGGGTTATAGTTAAGGAGAAACATTGGGCGCTAACCGGTTAGGTCGAATGAAAACAATACACACACACACTCATACATAACACACTCGGATACACACACACAAATGCATACACAGAAGACGCCAGACGTGCTTATGCGTCAACCGAAGTTCGCCCAACAAAGGAAACTACTCGACAAACAAAGCAAAACAAACAAAAATCAAGTCAGTGTAAAACGAAAACAACAGAAAACCCCGAATTGTAACATCAAACAAACAAATAAACGCAAACAAATGGAATGTATCAAGAACAAACCAGTGATTGAGCAAGAAGAAGAAGACGGCCGAACGTCCGATTCGCAGTGCGAATCCGACCGAAACAGCTCCGTGAGGTATTTCAATTTGCGGAAAATAGCAACAACAGCAACAACAAACAACAGCCGATGATTAACAGATTGAAGCACAAAAATTTAATACTGAGCTCCTCCTCTCCTCGGCCGGGCTTCGCGGGTGCCACCCGTCGATCGTTCCTCCACCGGTCCGGCCCCAGGGCCAGTAGTGGATCAACCCGGACCAGTGATCTGGCATCTGCCGCTACGCTTACGGGATGGAAAATAAACAAATATGGGGAGAAAATCTCGGTGCAAAATACGGTTGACGTGTGCGTGCTATCGCGAGTGCGAGTGATGTGTTTTCATTACTTTCTTCTTCTTTTTTTTTCGAAGGGAATTGGCTGTGTTTGGGAAAGTGGGTTGCCGATGGAGGGCGATCGATCGCGGTGCCGATACAAGTGGAAAGGAGGGGGGAGCGAGCGAATAATAAATGGGAAATGGACAATTTTAGGTGAAATAATAAAGAAATTATTAATTGTTAAGTAAAGTGAGAAAACTAATAGACGTAAACGAAAGCTAACAGTAGAAGAAGATAAGGCAAGAAAAGGTTCAACAGATAAACAAACATTAAACAGTTTTTACAAGATGCAAAGAAAAACCAACACGTGTAAGCAAGCAAGTATTTTTCGAGTTCGATTTTTTCCGTTGTTAAGTTTCAAGCTATTTTCGAGCGTTTTAGTGGATCAAACAGCCAGACCGAAACCAAAAGTAGACGATGAATCCGGAGGGCTGGTTCGGGTTTGGACATTTTCTTGGTAATTCTATCGCTGCCGTTCGGAGAACACGATGATGAAGGATTAGGATTTGGCCAGCAGAGAGATAGGAAAAGATACATAGATTCACAGGAACAAAAGCGAGACGGTGTTGATTGTGGGTTCAGAAGATGGTGGAGCAGACACACGGTTCTTGAGTACGCCTAAGTCGCTACTATTATAATTAGTCCGTCAATTTTCACAACAATCGTTGTTAGCTGATCATACCAGGAACATGTGTGTGTGCACTTTATGGGGAAAGAGCTCTTAACAAGGCAACATAAATCGATAGCTGAGAGAGAGAGAGAGGAACGGATCCTTTCGCGAAGGACTTGGGAAGCCTAGTGAACAAATCAAGCAAAAACCACCAACAAACTCTACTTATTTAATCGTCAAAGGTAAATGCACTAGTGGGAATTATTAGCGAAAATAAACAAAAAATAATGAATACAGTTTCTTAACTTTTATACTCGTTGTTGAAGAGCAAGGCAAAATCAAGACGATAGGATTGTTTTTGTTTTTCGCAGCAGACACAAACACTTACATGTTCCCGTACACGAATGCCCCCCTCACGCGTACACGTATCCGTTCATCCGGTGCTTATGTGAGCGAGTACCAAAGGCTTTGTGGTGAAACCGAACAAGAAGAAACTATTGCAAACAACTCTAATACAAACACACACACACACACACCCCTAGAACCCTATCGTAAAATTGTAAAACTTAGATCAACCAAAGTGAAATTAGAGTAATCGGTCATCATGTTTGAAGAAAACTGTATCGTAAATTGTCGCGTTTGAGTCCTGTGCATGGACCGGCTCCACTGGTAATCAAGCCGGGTGCGGGAGGTCTACTAACGGTAGGGATGGGACCTTCGATTGGTTCCTCTCTATCCGCTGAAAACAAACAAACACAAACACGAACGCTATTGCCAATGGTCGGAACCAGTGTAGAAAACAACAACATTCGGTTCGACGACCTTCAAACACAGACAACCCGACATAACAGAAGAACAACAACAGCAAAACCCGGCAACGGCTGCGAACCTTGGCCGAAGCACAAATGAAAACCAGAATAAACCTAAAAGAATAATAATAAAACAAAATTGTTAACGTTCGAAAAGCCATATTTTTAGCATTTAAATAGTAATTAAAAACAAATGAAATTATAATCAATATTTGTTACATAAATGTGAGATTTAAATGCGGAGGCAGAAGAGGAGAAGGGAAAACACAAATACAGACACAAAGGTTTATTGAACTAAAGGAAAGCAAGGAAGAGCAAGAGGCAAAAACAAACAATAAAAGAAATCGTTTAACTTTAATCTACGATCGAAACGAGTAGATAAAAAACTTAACAAAAAAAAAACACACACACACAGTGAAAAATAATCCTAGAGACGTCATCAAGTTGTAATGTTAATCGTGTAGGTCAAAAATGGTAAACAAATAAAAACACAAGTGAAGCAGAGAGAACCCACCCAAAGTTTTTTCGAAAAACCCTTAGTTCACACTGGTAGTGCCGGAAGCGTGGTGATGTTGAGTTTTAATTTTTATCTATTTATCAGATATATTTTCGAAAATTTATTTTTATAGAGATTGCAAAAAAAGAAACACAACAGTGGTATAATTAGTAGAACGAAGTCTTGACATCAGAGAAAAATTAAAAATATCCATCTGAAAACCGAAACGAATCGGCACAAGGAGAAAGAGGGATATAAACAAAAGGAAAAAAATGTTAATATAAGAACTACTAGTGAAACAAAAAAAAACACACACACACAGGAGGATTAAGTCCACACTAAAACAAAACAAGAAAACGTAGAGTGTATAGATTGAATTTGTACTAATTTTTAGGAGTAAACAATAAAAAAAACAACAGCACAGACATACACACAGAAACACAAAACAACCGACACTATCTATCTCTTTCTCTTATCACACACAGACACACGTACAGCAAATCGATGCCAGAAGCAAGTAGCGAACACGAGAGCTTGTTCGAAGTCGATTCGCCATATTTGTACAGTAGAAGATATTAAAAAGAAACTGTCAACTGTTTCGAGCTCGCGCGCTGTTTCAGTTTTTGCCCCCGAAACAAATACACACGAAACAGACAACAACTACTACTTAGAACTAAATAATAAATTGGAGGAAAGCCATGGAAATCGTTCTTCCACAGCGCGAAAGTTATAACTCATTAAGCAAAACAAAACAAAATAATTGATTGCAATTATTCCACTAGAGACGATAAACAAACAAAAACAAAGAACAAAGAAGGAATGGTGCAACACACTTACGCAAGAGACGAAAAACGCAAAAAAGGAAATCAAATCTATTAATTATAAAGAAACAAAAAAAAACAAGTATATCTCTATCTAAGAACACACTCTATAACTAATCACTAAGAAGACGAGATAAAAAAAAAACACACACACACACACAAACACATAACACTTGATACGCTGTGAAAAGGAGAAATGGAAAAAGACGCATGTAGCTTCGCAGAAAACTCACACTCAAACACTCGAACACAAACACACTCACACACACAAATCAGATGTTAAATAGCTTTTGAACCATAGACCGAAGCAAAACTCGAGAAACCAGACAGCACAAATCTTTTACCGCTTTCGTGTAAAACCGTCACATTACTAACTGTATACTGTTCACTTACTTCTACTGCAATTTTCCGTTCTTTCCCATTTGTTGGTTACTTTCCTATTCTGAGAAGACAAAGCAAACGACAACACAGAAACAAAATCGCAATTCACATTCGGTTAATTCTTTTCTACCGTACTCTAAACAACAGTCAGTTAGGTGCAGTTAGTGCAGGAAACAAAAAAAAAAAAAAAAAACAATTAAAATGGAGAAGAACAAGCGAACAATTTTTAAACCCGTAAGCGTAGATGAACTTGGATAGGGGACTGACTGGACGACTGGACTGGACTGTACACACCAAATCAACACACGAACAGGACCGTTGTTCGATCGGGCATTGTCGGAATGCAGAAGGCAAGTTTTACAGGGCAATTTTCGGAACGTAACTAGTGGGACAAAGGACAAAGGACAAAGGACGCGGTGTTCACGGGAAGGTTGTATGATTTTAAGATGATGCAATTCAGGATGGCTGGCTGCCACTTCAAATTTTCTATGGAGTAAGCATCGGACGATAATGCGAATTCAAGCAAGAAAGTTGCTTCATCGCAGCAAACATGGGGAAGCAGTTTGTATGTTTTCATTAGCTGATATTTATTCTTCATAAGATACGGAGTGGCATCCAGACCGTGTCACCCTAATGTGGTGTTTAAATCTGTGCTGGTTTGCTAGCGCTAGTGTACTAAAACTGTATTAAAAAGCAGTTAGCATAATGTAAACAGGGCGTGAGCATCTACCAGCATGAGATTTCAGGATCAACGGAAATTAGAGCTAGTTAGTTGATCTGGTGGAGCTAGTGAACTAGCATAAGTTTAAACAGCCCATAGGGCACGCAAAATTTCGTAAAAGTATTTCAATTCGCCTGTAGATTATCTGCGATCATGATCGAATTTTCGTTAAGGCATGCACTTCCACAGTTGTTAATTGAGAGCTTTCAAAGCTTCTACCAATTTTCATTAGTATAAAGGGTTCATGTCTCCAATGTCAGCATAAGTATTTGTAATATTGGGCCCATACATAAATTTCGATGGAACGAATATTTTGCGAAATGTTCACCAGCATCCAAAAATATCCATTTGTATTGTCCAGAAGACGCATTGCTCTTAGAAAAATTTAAGTGCTTAGTTGATCCATAGGCAAACATTAGTGCCATTTCCCCTATTGTGACATTGGGTCATAGTCTTAGTCATAGGTCATAGTCTATGCCGACGGAAGCCGAGAAATTTTCCATTCCGTAAAATTCCTAGTCCAGACCGGGGATGGAACCCAGTCGACTCCAGAATGGCCTTGCTTTAAAGCTGTTCCTTTACCGACTGAGCGAAAGAAGGCATCTGATAGAGATAGTTAACATAAATCCTTCAAATTTAGAAGTAAATAAAAGTCCAAGGGATTAGAACAATTCGACAGCGAGCATGCCTAAGGGCCTAACTGTAATGATTGATTCTCTTCATCGATATTCTTCTTAAATTGCTACAGCTAAGGAAAGCAATTTTCTGAATTTTTTCCAATACAGTGCTGTAACAGTTTGTATTGGCTATCAAAAGCAGCAACAAACACACCGAGAAATGTTAATCCAAGCGAGTTATTAAAAAAAAAGAGAAAATTGACGAAGAGAATCGATCATCGCGGTTACACCTTTATGAATGCTGTCTGTCGAATTGTCACAATTCAAAAACTACACGGCCGTTGAATCTGACTTATATTTGAGTTTCATTTACTCAAATTCGCAAAAAAATAGGTCACTCAAAGACTGAGTAAATGTGATGCCAAATGTGAGTGACATTTACTTACAGTTGAGTAGTCTATGAGTTAGCCACAGTTTTTTTTTTTGGAATTGAGTGAATGTAACTCAAATATGAATCAGACTCAACGGTCATGTAGGATCAATTCAAATTGCATGATTCTAATGAGTAATTTTTTACACAGTTGAGAGTAACTTTTACTCATTCGTATGGACAAATTTCTAAAAGCGTCGGTCACATGAGTAAGTGTTGAAAGTGACTCTCTCTCTCTAAGTTTTCGGTATAGTTATTTTTTGACTTCATGTGACGGTTCATCTCACCAAGACATAGGTATATCCAGGCCTGTCATGATGGTTACTCATGGGTGCTTCATGATTAACCAGCTCCGAAGCCTGATTTGTCTGTTTATATAATCAAAACTTACAGGGCGCAGAAATCACGATCTTCATGCGCTTTCCTTATAAAACCTGTGAGTGATAATATAAAAAAAACCTGTAAGTGAAATTGCACTGCAAATATTTATTTTGTCTTCATCCATGTCGAATCAGCGCTCTTTAATGTGGAATTAAAATTTTACCTATTCAAGAAATACGTTTGAAAAATATTTCACTTTCAAATGTGCTTTATCAATGTTCTGCATTCATCTGATTTAAAATGGATATCGGGTGCCCATCAGGATATTGACAAAATTGTTTATCACGTAGTCTGATAAACTTGATCATCAAAAAAACCTTTGTCAAAATCTCATTAAATTTTTCGTCAATGACAAAGATTCATTTGGCAACAAAACATTTAATTTCGAGCACTCTGTGTAAAATTATGGTTTAACAAGTAGGGGAATTTACGTATTCTCGGCAACCTAAGCAGCGACCTTCTTTCTATAGCCTTTTTCTCTAAGGAACGCACACATTTGCAGTATTGGTTTGTTTACAATCTTTTGCTGCCAGCTGCTCTAACAATTTCAGTCGAAAGAATTGTCAAAAACTGTTTTGAAACGCTTTTACAAAGCTCCAATCTCCTCTAGTGAGAGCGAGTATTGTCGGCAACCAGTTTTTCTTCGGCAACCGTTCCATTTGAACTGCATGTAAATCTGCTGTTCTATTATCGGCAACTCGAAATCAGCTACAATTTGTAGTGCGTGTGTTTCATTTCAAGAAAACCCTGCTAGATTGCTTTTTCTCAGTGGTAAAAATACAGTCAAATTGAAGCTGAAAGCATAAAGAATCGTTTGCATGCATTCAGCGAAGTGTTTTCGTAAGAAAATCCAGTGAAAATAGTGCTTCAATTTGGGTTGCCGAAAATAGTCTGTCATGCCGAAGCCGTCATTTCCCCTAGTTCAGAACGTAGATGCTTGTTCACTTTAACGGCTCCATGCTTTGCTCAAGTCATTCAATTTCGTTGCAAATTAAGCTAGTAAAAAAACAGCACATGTTCGGCACTGACAGCATTCTCACTGACAATTGACATGGTTTGCCTAGACGATGACTGTTAGCTCAAATGAGTGACGATTTTGGATTTCGTTCTGTATTATAGAGATTTTGCAGCACTGGATAAAGTAGCGCTGCACTTGGGTGATGATGGAAACAGGGCATAGAAATAGGAGCAAATACAAATCCTTTCTTCTGAGATTGTAATCTTTGCTATCAAATTCAACCGAAACATTTACCTTTGAGCGGTAGAAGACGCGATTGTGCCTGTCACATAGCGGTCGTATGAGAAAATGGAAGAGTTGCCAGTCTCCTTCGTAGCTTGTCTGCGGATAAAATCAAATAAAGTTGATTGAGATGGTTGGATTATGTGGTACATATCAAAGAACTTCAGAACATTTCTGTTATATCTTACCTTTTATGATTACTAATGAATACTCAAAGCACTTATATTTCACTTCATTTATTTACTTCAACCGCATGACTTATACATCTGCTTGGCAGTGTCGCTCACAATCAACTGGCCTCTGACTCACAGTATGCAATCTCGCTCGGCCTCACTCTTTCCCGAATCCTACGTATCGTTATACTCCTGAGCTCATCTCTACATCTCTCCTCTAGTCCGAACATATCTACAATTCAGTGACAGATTGTACGTATTGACGAGGAACTTTTCTATTTCTGATTGGACGATCTGAAGTTGACTGCGGCGAATTCTCTCTGGTTCTCATTAGCGAGTTCTGCTGCGTACTAGAGTTACTTCTCCCTGTTTGTTTTTGGCAATAATGATGGTGTCGTGACGCTTCAAGCTCAATCGATTCTACTCATTATTTATCCAACACTATCTCTATCTACTACAGATGGGTATTCTGCTGATCCTGGTTGAAGCGGTAGAGATGAATTTAACTCTGAAGAAGGGTCTACTACGTCTGGAAGAGATTCAAGTTGGTTGTTGACTGATTTGCTTGATCCCGGCCATTTCTTTAGATGGGTGACACATCGTCGTAATGTTACACCTTCATCATTCCTGACGACTTATGACTTTGAACGTATCCAGCTTAAATTTCGATTCAAGCTTACCGTGTTCATAGTTTTTAAGAACAACTGCATCTTCTTCACTTATTTCTGAGGGCTTTGCATGTCCCGTAGTCCTGTTAGCTTCTCGATCGCATCTCTTTCCCGTACTCCTTCTTTCCGATGCTATTGAGGATCCGTACGCAATGGTCGCCCAGTTAATAACTCCATGAGCGCTTTTCTGGTCACCGTGTGAGGTGTCGTATTATACGTATAAACATATTCCTTAATTGTCTTTCTCCAGTCAGACTTGGTTGCTTTTGCTATTCTTAGTGTTCGCAGTATTCCTTGGTTCTGACGCTCAACCAGCCCATTCATCTGAGGCCAGTACGGAATAATCCTAATCAACCGGACATTCTTACTAGAACAAAATGTCGCAAACTCTTCACTGGCCCGTTGTCCCTGCGTATAGTTTCCGGATACGTATGTTCTGCAAAAATGTCCTCTAAAGCATCAATGGTTTCAGCTGCTGTAGTAGATTTCATTTCGATAACTCTCAGGAACCTGCTATAATAATCTACTACAACCAGGAAGGTTGCACACTGCTTCGCCGTGAAAAAATCTATCGCGATCTCTTGCCACGCCCCAAGTAACCAAAATTTCCGCATTCAACGATTAAAATCACTTCCAAGTTCCATAAAGTTCAGATAAATTTCCGACCGAACCTTCAAGTTCCATAAAGTACAAATAAAGTCCCGGCAGAACTTTCAAGTTCCACAACAATCGAACAAAGTTCTGACAGAACTTTCAAGTTCCATAAAGTTCAAATAAAGTAATATATCTTAGATGACGTAACGGTTCGTGCTGGGGCTCTCACGCAGAAGGACTGGGTTTAATTCTTCAAACAGCTCCAATTCTACTGCTTATATTAGCATTGTCAATACACATTAATACCTTCCTTTAGAAATAACTTTCATAAAAGTGCAAACTAATTTTAAAATTGGTGTAGAGGACAAAAACCTTTTTTAATTTATTTTCTAAAAGTTCCGTTCAAGTTCCGCCAAAAGCTGCTAAGAATGCTCTTCAATTATGGTACCGGAACTTTCAAGTTCTTATAACGACTTAAAAATGAGGCTGCTTAGAATTCTATAGACCACCTTCAACCAAGCTGCTTAAGCCACAAATAGCCTTTTTTCATAACTTTTGGTTACTTGGGGCACGCTCAGGCATCTCCTTTCTATGAAGTGGTTCTGGCGTTACAACAACGCTGACAGAAATACAACCGGCACATTCCTGAATTCTCTCGACCACGTCGTCATCCATGCCGGGCCACCAAACTTTCTCTCGAAGTGCTCTTCGCATAGTGACAATACCAGTTTGACCCCGATGTACAATATCTAATGCCTTTGGCCTCAATTTAGTCGGCAAAAGAATCCTTTCATCTCGTACTAGAATACCACTGGTGACACCTAACTCTTTCGCAAAGGCTTGATATCGGATGAGGTGTTGTGTCCAATCCCCAGATTCCAGTGCCTTGATAACAGCAGTCAATGTTTCATCTCTCACTATTTCATCTCTGGTGTCATCCAGGGTTATAGCGGATGCTCCCTCACGAGTCGAACAAAGGTAGTGCTCCGCATTGTCATCAAACGGTGGGTCAGAATTTGAGTTCAGCCCTGATAATATGTTCGAAATATTGGAAGCTCCAGCTATATGCTTTATATCGAAATCATACGGCTGAAGCCGTAGCGCCCATCCTTCTGCCCTGGTAGTTGCTAGACATCCTTCTTGGTGCTAACCTCCAAAGATGTATTCCAACGTCTTATGATCGGTGAAAATCGTGAAGTTTTTTTTTTATCTAGTTCGTTTATTTGGAAGGCTCAATCGCGTTAGCTTTACGGAGCCGATAATTCATTGTTCACTGTGTGTAACAAAATTCACTTAATTCTATGTCTAGTAGGAGTTGGGCCGATTACTCGCGGCTTACTCGAGGTTAGAAGGGTACATTTTCGAAGGATAGGATCAGGGGAGGAGCTTGGGGTAGGGTTTCGTTGTCTCATCAGAGCGTTGTCGCCAGTATGAACGGTAGTGCTGTTCTAGCTTCGTCCGGAGTTCGACCGGCTATGGTGGGTGACCAGTGGGCGACGATGAGACTCATCGAGACAAAATCGTGAAGTGAAGCCCAAATAAGTATAACTAAAACTTTTCAACTGCCCAAACAACAGCAAGGGCTTCACGCTGGGTTTGAGGGTAGACACGCTCTGTCGGAGTTAATCCTCTCAATGCAAAACAGATGATTCTTGGTACATTAAATTGGTTTCGTTGTACAAGGACAGCTCCTAAGCCCACCGAAGAAGCATCAATGTAGAGCTCCGTGATACCCTTTGAGTCAAAATATCCTAGTTTTCGCACACGGTCCGACAATTCATTCCGCAAATCATCGAATGCTTTCTTCTGTTTGTTTCCAAAATCAAGGACATCTCCACGAAGGTACTGTTGAAGAGGTTCAGATCTCATCTACAAACGTGGAATAAAATGTCCTACGAAATTCACAATGCACCCAAGAAACTTCGGAATTCTTCTTTACTTTCCGGGACTTTGAAGTTTTCTATTGCTGCCACTTTGTCGTCTGAAGGGCACTGACCTTAAATCCCAGAATCTCGAGCTCTCTCACTCCGTAGAGACATTTTCTATCGTTGATCATCAAGAGTCCTCGCTGAGATAACGATGTCATCAATTTAAACAATGACACCATCCACTCCAGCAAGTACCTCAGTCATGACTCGCTGGAAGATTTCCGGCGCACAGTTGATTCCGTTTGAAACGCATCAATCCTCTTACAGTCATAAAAGTAGTTATGCTGCGAGAACCCGGATGCAGTTCAATGTGATGATAGGCTGAAGTGATATCCAGTTTTGAAAAATAGGTTGCACCTCTCAACTTGTTCAATAAAGTTTCAATAACTGGAAGGGGATAATGCTCACGATGGATAGCTTGATTTGGATAGCGCATGTTTATACAAAGTCGAATATTGTCTTTCTCTTTTGGTACGACAACCATAGGTGATATACACTCCGCCGGTCCATTTGCGTCCGTTCTCAACATTTCAAGAATTTTCTCATCAACCTTTTCCTTCATCGGATCCGCAACACGCCAATACACTATCGTTCTCGGAGGTACTGATTTATCAATCGTAAGCTTTACCTGTATGCTTGGAAATTTTGGAAACGGATCCTGTACCATTTCAATGTTTTGGACATCAAGCCCAACTTTGAGTATTTTTAAATACTCTGCAGTCACTTTGCTCAACAATGATTTTTTGGCACCTTCAACAACAACAAAATCCGCATAGTATTTCAGTTTGGTATCGTTGACCGTGTTCTACGCTTCGAAAACGGTTATCACACGTAAAGGAGTTTGTGTCGCATACGGAATAAATTGTCGCATTGGAACTTTTTCTTGGAGATTGTTGCACCCCCATTTGTAAAGGAGTTCCAAACTTCCTCAGTTACGGTGTTTTTTTTTTGTCGAGCCAGAATTAATAAGGAAGTTCACGGGGAATTTATCAATCCTGCAAATGATTGTCCCGCTATTGTGAGTATATTCTTCTTGTATGGTATCTTAACAAATACGGTTTCTAGGATTCATTTTACTCTTGTTTTGATTGAAATAAAAGACCCAAAATCAATTCATGATTAAACAAAATGTAACCCGTATACAATACAGAAATAAATCATAGAAAAAAACGTTATACCATATTTGAATATATGTCGTCGTTATGAAGACATTTTTGGGGCCTCCGATAGCTTTGCTCTGGATTAGCATGCCAGAGGCGGCCGGGGCCTCCCTTAGCTCAGTCGGTAAAGGCACAGCTACAAAGCAATACCATGCTGGAGGTAGCTGGGTTCAATTTCCGGTCCGGTCTAGGAATTTTTCAGGTTGGAAAATTTCTCGACTTCCCTGGGCATAGAAGTATGATTGGACTTGCCACACAATTATACAAATGCAAAAATGGTACAGGCATCGAAAGCTCTCAATTAATAACTGTGGAAGTGCATCTAGAACACTAAGTTGAGAGTACGCAATAAGCTAATGTGCAATATGCAATAACCTTGAACTGCGAAGAAGAAGAAGAAGAAGAAGAAGGCCGGATCTATTCTCGGTAGAGGGATTATGGAATATTCAGAAGTGCATTTCAGAAATGTTCTCAAAACTTCAGTTACATTGCGGAGACTTCAGGGATGTTTAATGAATATCAGCAAAAATTGGATCAATACAGGTAAGGATCTTCAGGGAACATTGTTCTAACATCCTCCAGAAATCTCTTTCTTCCTGAATGTAGGGGAAATTGATCTAATGTTGGCCTATGGATCTAATATTGGGCCCATCGCTAAAATTGTGCTGCTCCATTTTGTCTAGATGAACGCGTCATTGGGACGGTACTAATGGATATTTTTGGTCGCTATTGAAAATTTAGTAGGGTTACGGTATGTAATGTGGGTCTAGTCCTTTCATTCGGCCTATCACGCAAATAAATAATTAATTAAGGAATATTACACAAAAAATAAGGAAAATATTGATCACTGATGGTTGATAAATGTGTACCACACACAAATCAATTTATATCACAACATTTCAATACATTTTCAGCTCTCGTAAGTAATAAAACTGGTTGAGAATATCACAATGTTCGGAGTTTTTAGCCGCCATGACTTCTAAGGTTAAGATGGGAAGGTTGCACTGACGATCATCAAATGGCCTGATTATGGCATTTATTGAATGGAATTACCTGATAATACACACTAGACGTAAAACTCACAGTTACTGTTTGAATATTTTATGTTTATTTTAATTGTTTAACAACGTTTTCACAAGTAAATCATGGACCCAACTTTAGGGACACATTTCTTTTCTATGTTCCTAACTTTGGCCCATGAAATTCATTTGACAGCATATAGCAATAAGAGTAACGTCAACAATGTGGTTTGCATTTGGATGATAAGGAACGAACAGGAAGGGAGATTTTTTCTGCCAAACCTGTATAATGAACATCACAATGTTCTGATTTAGATATTCTGCGGTCAAAAGACGATAAGCGAAATTTTTAATTTTTAATTTTTAAATTGAGTGATTTAATGTAGTTTTCGTAAAATTTTCTCTAAGAAATGTTTTGAGGAATGAAGAGCATTAAGTTAACAGTGATAGTGATAAAAAAAAATACATCAGAAAACGTTACCAAGAGCGTTTTTTTGAGGATCAAACAAGATAGGACGAAGTTGCATCCATAAAAAGACCCAATTTGGGGACAATAGACCCATATTACATACATTTCCCTCGTGAGTTATTGTCTTAAAAAAAGTAAGTTTTTCAACTTTTCGTGGTTTCTGATAGCAAACGACATGATAAGCATATCTAAGCATACCATTTAGCAGTAGAATATCGTTTGTAGGTAAATTCATTGATGAGTTATGATTAAAAACGTAATCGATGGCTGCATATTAGACCGAGGTTAGGGACGTATACCCTATATTGCTGAATTTATGTATGGGCCCAAATAAGGGGCATTTAGGCCGAATTTACATCCATTTCCCCTTTGTTCAACTTCTCCTTGGAGTTTCTTTCGACTGTTCCAGAAGACTTTTGGCTTCTGGGTTTCTCCAGAAGTTTCTTCCAGCGTCTCCAAAAAGGTTAGGTTAGGATTGTTTTAAAAAGGGAGATGAATAGCGTTCGGTCTCCAGAAAGTTAATACCGTCTTCTCAAGGAAGATCCGATTTTCTCCAGCATTTTTTATTCCAATCTATCTTAGAAAATTTCTTCCAGTGTCTCCAGGATGTTTCTTCCATCTTATCCAGGAAGCTCCATTAAACTTCTACCGGCCATTCTCTAAATTCTGGTTTTTTTTCGACTTATATTGGAAAGATTTCTACAAACTTCTCTTGGAAATGGCTGCTCCTGGAACTTGCTTACAATTTCCGAAACTTTTCTGGCTTCCTTAGTATTGCCTAATTTTTTTTAAGTTTCTAAAAATTTTCACTAGAAGTTCCTCAATATATATTTTTAAAGTTCCTCGGATGTTCTTCGGACTTTTCTTAGAATGTTCTTCAAACTTCTTCCAGAAGAGCTTATTGATTCTCTTTCTCTGGAAGTTTTTTCGTTTTCTTTCAGAAGTTAATTCAAACATTTCTTTCGATTTCTCCTGGAAAGTAAGTTTTCTGTTCTTTGTCAACAAAAGCTTGAATTTTCGAAAACGACAAAAATATTAAATTAATTATAATAGTACATACCGAAAAAATATTGATTATTTTTTTTTTAACATTTGATTCTGCTTAAAACAAATCAATCTGGCAACGCTGGATGTTTATAATATCCAAAATTACTGTAATTACTGTACAGGAAAGAACATCCGTGGAGATCAAGTGCAAGTCTCCGGGTGCAAAAAAAAAATTTAAATATTATGAAATATGTTTTATGCGTAATTATTCGACCGGCAGGCGTTCCAATTCTAATAAATAATTATGAAAAATTATGCCAAGTCATTGATTAAAAATATTTTCAGATTCTGAGGAATCCCCGGAAAGAGCCATCAGCTGTTTTCCGATTCCCGAGTCGTCCGAAATGGTCGGAAAATGGAAACATATTTTTTCCAATCCATGCCGGATAATTGAGGAGCTTTGAGCGTGATCTGTGATTGGACATCTTAGCAATTTATCATATTCTTGAGCAGTGAAATTTTAAAACGATATATTTGTTTTAGTAGAGAACTTTAAAAAATCTGAAACTTTGCAATATTTTCCACATTTTAAGATGGGAATTTTTCGAATATTCTGGGACATTGTTGATACTTTCACTTGACTTTTAAGTATCTTGAGAACGTGGTCTCAGAAAAGGCTTACTAAATCCCAGATATGGACCAAATTTAATGATCTTGAAGCTTATATAAAAATCTAAACATATTAGACTTTCATTCTTTTTTTCGTTAGTTCAGCACTCTACTACTCTGCAACTTTAAAAATATTCCGAAATAATAAACAAACAAATTAATTGCAAAATTGTAATGATTGACCTGAATTAGGCACACTGATGAGCTCAAATAATCTCTTCGGGATTTTTTTACAGAGCCGAAAATCTTTTAGGTGAGTGAGTTGGCTATTATAAGACAAGCTTTACTCTAGTGATTAGCTGTACAAATCAAAATAAGTTGAATAAGTAGATTTTTTATGGTCAGCTTCCCAATATATAACGCACAACAATGCTGATCTTTGTACTAGCGATACTAGTGAGTCATTATTGAACTGAAAGGAACACATTGGGAAGTTGAATCAAATAGGAAATCATTGAAAAATAGTATTCATGTTGACAAGCATCATTTGTCACGTTGATCTGACAACCTTTTCCAAAATAAGAAACCATTGATATAGTTTATATCATATCATAAGTTTCTGCTCCATAGCTCACACAAAGTAGACACTCAAAAAAAAAGCCCTGGTGAACTTTTTTGCAAATGTTAACAGAGATCCTAAGTTAAGCCAATTTTGATCTAAAAAGTTTCTGTCAAACAAGTTTTACATAACATCCTTATTTACTTTGCAGAACTTTGCAGATTCACTGAACTTTGGTAGAGCAATTTCTATCGTATTTTGCAAACGATGAATGTCAATATTATTATAAACAAGCTTTCAATTAATTATCCCAAATCCAACCAACAAACACCCCTGACACTTTTGAACATCCAGCTAACCTGGTGAGCACCGTCCCAAAACTCAATAAAACCGTTCAATTTTACAACTGACGACCGACACGGAGGAACTGACTTCTCCTAAGTAGAACCTCCAACAGACGACGGAATGAGCAAACGGAAATTAGAAAACCAAAAATAGTGAAAGAAACATAACAAGATAACAGAAAAAAATATATTAGATAAATAAAAAGAACAAAACCAGAAAAAAGAAACTTAAATGTGTTTTATAGAAGAAAGTGAAAATAGATAAAAAATTTACATAAAATAAAAAAACACAAGAAAAGCCAAAAACTAAAACAAAAAAACTGGAAATCGTATCGTAGCTGAAACCAAAAAAAAAAGTTATAAAAAATGAAAAAAATGAGAAAAAATTGTTAAGTACAGTTATCTAATTCTACAGCAAAGCATTAAAAAATAATAATAAAAGAAGGCTAGGCATGAACAGAGTTCACCGAATCACCAAGTATGGGTGTATTTAGTTGACTTTCCGTTGAGTTTTCACTGGGTTTTACTAAGCGTTAACCAGAAAACGAGGGTAATAAGAGAAAAAGAAAACAGACATACATGATTAAGCGTCAAACACATACTTACACACCTAAGAGAAGTAAAAAAAAACAAGTCGAGAGAATTATAGGAAACAAACAAAAATGGATGAACATTTAATAGCAATCGCCCCCGCCACAGAATCGAATAAGAAAAAAAAAATATGTAACGAAAATTACAGAATAAAATAGTAAGAAAAAATAGTTCAAGCAGAGCACCCACTTTCGTGAAGTGAGTTCCGGCTGTCGCGAATGTAAAAAAAAAAAAATACAACTGGAATCAACCGATCGTACAGAGGGTGCAGAAAAATCTCGAAGCCTATCGACAGGCACGCACATTACAACTAAAATAATAAGAAAACAATGTAAAAGGAAAACACACTCTCACACACACACACACACACTAACACTGACATAATCACACACACACACAAACACACCGTACAGTTATACATTCGAACACACGCAAACACAGACGTTCTCGTAAGCCGAATCATTAACAACAACAACAACAACAACAACAACAACAAATCAACAGCAACCTAAGTTGGTAACCAGTACTACACATTTAATAACAACGTAGAATGTTAAGGCGAAACGAATTACCATTTAACAGCAAAAAACAACAAAAAAGTGAAAAAATAAATAATCGAGTTCAAGAGCAAAAAAAAAAACATGAAGAAAATCACAGTAAGTCCTGAACTTTTTAGTTTGTAGAACTGTTTGTTACCTATGTTTCAGTGAATAAGAGGAAGAAAATAAAAAAAAAGTATATATACGATGTATTAGTAGGAATTTACTCTGATTGAAAATTGTTGCAAATCGGATCCACGGAAGAGTAGATTAATATTAAACAAATAGGAAACAAAATAAAATGAGAGAAACTCACCCACACATACTTAAAAGAATAAAAAAAAAACAAGAAAAAAATCTATATCTAAGCATTAATCTGGCAGAAGAAAAAAAAAACTAGGAAATTTAACAAGTAAATAGAAGAGAAACGGAAGAAACAAATGTGACGGTGGCAGGAAGGAGAAAAATATGGAGAGGAATGAAAATACGAACTACTGTTAGACAGAAAGATCCACCCCAAAAAGGAGTAAGGAACAAGAAGATCAAACACCTAATGAGAAACTAAATGAAACAAAAGAAGAGTAAGAAGATGAAGAAAAAACACGACACAGAGGATGAAGAAATAAAAAGTAAGATCTTTGTTTTTTCGTCGAATTGAGGCTAATTTGTATATAATTTCACCGCTTCTGTATACTTTTAAACAATGCTGTTCATATTTAGGAAGGTAATCAACAACAATGCCAACCAACAGTAAGAAAAAAAAAACAGTGAAACAGTGGAAGTGAAGTGAAAAAACTATGATTAAAGAGAATAACATGAGAGAAAAATAATAACGATTTGTTTATTATTGCTAGAGAAACAAGAGAACTTCACAGGGAGATTGGAATGATTCATCGGGGCAGGGAAAAACGAAAGCAGTAGATGTAAATATCCGAAACTGAGCGGCTTTGTTTGTTGGTTTTTTGCTGGATTTTATGTTTCACTTTGCCAGGAAAATGATACTGAGGGGCGTCCGGTTTTTCCGCATGTGTTGTTGCTCGGACTGCTTTGTGATGCTTGCGGGATTCGCAGTTGGAGTTGACTAACGGGTGAGAGTGTTTTGCTGCGATTTGGATGGTTTTGTTTGGCTGTACCGTTGTACTTATATTCACGTCTCTTGTACATGTATGATTGCAGTCACCGATCACTCTTCCAGAGTACATGTTTTAGCATTGCTTAAATGACGTGTTAAATCTAGTGAAGCGCTTTGATTGAAATACCGACCGAAGTAGTTTTAATAGCAACATAAAATTCAATTAAAAATGGGGGCTTTACATATACAAAATTCAAACGTGTACAATAGGGTGCTAAGATAAAAAAGGGATGAACTTCTCCCTCCAGTTTGATTCACAATAACAAAATATGAGCCTGTGCAAAAATGGTAAAGATTCATGAAAGTTTAGAGGTCACGCCAATCATGCCACAGCTTTGGCCACGAACTGCTCATTCACTAATAACTTTGCACAGAGTTGACGAAACATAGTTCTTTTTGAAGCAGTAGATAGAATAGAGTTCAATCTTATTATAGATACGTAAAAAAAGTAGATTTTAATTCTAGTAATAAACTGTATTTGTTTTTGCGTTGTAAAAATGAAGTGAGAAATGCTCGCTGCACATCTCAGACTTTAAGGGTAAAAATTCATTGGTGTTGAGTCAAATGTTAAGATTTATCTACTGTTTGCATATCTATATTAACCTACGATTCTAATCTTTCAATTACTTAAAAAAATCAACAACTGAGTGATACATTATTAACAAATGAGCAGTTGGTGTGTAAAACTGTGTGTGCCAAACATGACGCCAATGATTTGAATGTTGTATGGAAATTTCGAAAAATTCGTATGGGAAATTATTAGTTTTTAATTACATTGCTCTTGCTATGATTGAAAATTTTCCCAACGTTGAAACAAATTATTATGTGGTTATCATGACAATGGTCAACAAGCCTTTTGTTATTGTGATGAGATTTGCGTTATTGTCTTGCACATATTTATTAGGGTGGGACAAAATTCAAATTCCAGTTCCAATGTGATTTCCAGGGGCCTTTTAGGTGAAATTTCAGTTCGGTCGGTGTAACTATATTTTAGCGCCAGCGGTTTTAATTGTACATAGAATTTTCTATGGAAAAACTTACTTTTTTGAGGTCACCCATTGTCCTCCATAAATAAATCAATCCAACTACTCCCTAGGAAATTTTACAAGGAAATTCTTCGAATTCCGCAAAACGATGCAACACTTGTGGAAAAAGTTATTTCACCATTACTGATTGCTAACCAAACGAACTGCTCATTATTCTTTTTTTCTAGCTGCCGCCTGCTGCTGTCTGCGCGTGATAGTCACGTTTTGTGGGGGTTCACTCAGCATGGAGGAAAGCGATATCGTGCTGAAAGAATCTTCGATTTGGATGAAACTTTGCACAGGGTCATTTAGAAACAAGCGTAATTTTTCACAAGGGCGTATTTTTTTTTCTTGGCACTAGCAATGGCGATCTTGGATCGAAACACAAAAGATCGATTCTTTCGGTTCGATTAATTGATTTTTCGAATCGATCTCAAACACGACGTAAATCGACTGGATCGATTCTTTCCATTCGATTTTTGTTTCGATCTTAAAAAAAAAATCAGTTCATTTGAATTTGCAATTTAATAGGGAAAATAGATGTAATGTCGGCCTAAATGCCCATAGTGTGGGCCCATACATAAATTCAGCAATCGACTAAATTTTCAATAGCATCCAAAAAATATCCATTAGTACCGTCTCAATACGCGTTCATCTAGATAAAATTGATAAATAGCAGATTTTTAGCGATGGGACCAATCTTAGATCCATATAACATTAGAGCCATTTCCCGTATTAATTTTCACCTTTGCACATCACTTGCCTTGAACATGGATTCTGCAAACAACCAGGTCAGTAAAAACATTTACCGAAAAACGGGGTAACATTGATAGTTTTTTAAAGTATATTTTAAATATTTTTTACAGCAATGAATGTTTTTCAAATTTTATATTTTTAAAACAAGTACTGAGGATCCAAGAGTTAATTCGTTAGTAATATGTTGGACAAAACTTGAAGTATATGCACCATTTTTCAAGTTTTGTGACCGACCTTGAGTATTTTTTACTTTGATAATGCTCGATGAATGAAGAAAAAATGAGTGAAACTCAAACAATTTAGTTCTTTAAATATGAAACATTGAATGGGTGTATAATCAGAAAACTTCATAAGCAATATATATACAACATTAAATTTGTGATGGCTGTATCGGAAATACATTTCATAAGTGATGGTTTGAGTGCTTTTTCAAAAAAGCGAAAAATACGAAAATGTTTTTTTTTTTATATTTTTGTAAAATATGTCACACATACTAAGTAAAAACTATATACGATATCAACGGAAATACCCTAAGAATCAATGTTTCTTATTTGGAAAAAGCACAGCGAGTAAATTTATTATTTATATTATACTATCAAAGTTACCCGCATTATCAAAGATACCCCGTTTTACGGTACTTCTTATGACATATTTCATGTTCATCAGTCCTCTGCTATATTAGAACTGGGGCAGTATTACAAAATTTCTTGCATCAGCCTGTTTTCCCACGTTCTGGCGATCCTGTTTGATCCATGCTTGAAGGGAGAAAACTCGTAGTGAATATCCCCATGTATACCCCATTGCTCGAGACTATTTATCAATAATGGTTAAAAATGTTCCGTCCGTGAGGCTTTTCTCTAAAACTGGTGAAACCACACAGAATCGATATCGTCTCAATGCAAAACTCATGGCTCAATTAACTTTCTGGGATCCCTCTCGGATGAGTTTTGGAATACACTGGAACCTCCATTTACGAACCAAACTGGGGGTTCGTAAATCGAATTAGTTCCTTAAAAAAAAACCTCGTTTTTTGGGATTTACTTCGTAAAAAGAGGTTTTTAAAAATATTGTCAAATACCCCACAATATGGGTATTTTTGGAATCAGGCTGACCTATAGGAACTGGAAATCTATGTCTGACGCCATTTTGAAATCCAAGATACCCAAGTAACAATTCAAGTTGAATTGTAAGAACAAAAGTGGATTATTGGTTAATTTAAGGTGAACGAAGCTGATTAACACCAGGTTGAATATACAGTCGATTAGTAGTGCATGAAGCGAATTGTATCCCCATAATTCAACCTCAGTAAGTTAGCTGATACAAAGACTGAACAAGACTTATTTAAGCTTAATACTACTCCACAAACGAGAAATGCGCTACAAATGTTCTGATAGCCTGGTAGAATAATATGAATTTATTGCATGATATTGTTAAATGTCGTCAGTCTCACTTGTTGCATTTCCGACATTTTAGTTATTCTAAATTCACTGCAGACCTTTCTAATCCCAAGCAGCACCAGCAGTAGAGACAATTGAAAAGGAAGAGGAGCTTTTTATGAATAGCTCCACCAAGAAGTGTCCACATTGTGTTTACTGCACTTGAAATGAGAGGAATGTTTTACTGTCACAATTTATTGTTTACAATTCTGCATTGCTGTATAATACTCATCTGGTTGCTATTATTCAACTTAATTTTGATTTGCTTCATGTTAATGATCATACCTTCTACCTCAAATATGCTTATGTGGTCGAGTGGGTATAGTTGACGCCTGTGAATCAGCGACTGCCGGTTCGAATCCCAAAATGTAAAGGTAATTTTTAGACATATAATAACAATATAAATATGTAAATCCAATTAGTCAGCAAAATTCTAAAGCAGTCTCATAAAAAAATATAAGATATGAAGCGGTCTTGGATTATATTTTTTAAATGAAAAATTAAGGCTGAACAAGGGTTGGAAAAGACTGTTAGTTAATGCCTTGAAAAACTTATAATTTAGATTGCTGTTAAGCTTTGGGCTGATTAAAATCATCAGATTAAGATGTTTAAAAGCTGAACAAAGGTTAAAGTGGTCTATGTAAAACAATTATTCAAACTAAGCCTGCATTAAAATCGTTGAAAGAACAATTGTAAAGCATCAATTTGTTACCTGGGTAGTGGTATTCGGTTCATGAGAAACTGGAAAATACTGTCAAATACCCCACAATATGGGTATTTTTGGGATCAGGGTGAGGTGTAGGAACTCGAAATTTATGTCTGACGCCATTTTGAAATCCAAGATGACGGCTTCCGGTTACAAAAAACATAGAAAATAATGTCAAATACCCCACAATATGGGTATTTTTGTAATCGGAGTGACATGTAGGACCCGGAAATCCATGCCTGACACCATTTTGAATTCTAAGATTCCAAAAATACCCATATTGTGGGGTATTGAAAGTATTTATCAGTTTTTCATTATCCGGATGCTGTCATCTTGGATTTCAAAATGGCGTCAGACATAGATTTCGAGATCCTACACGTCACCCTGATTCCAAAAATACCCATATTGTGGGATATTTTACATTAATTTTCAGGTTTTATGTACCCGGATACCGCCATCTTGGATTTCAAAATGGCGTCAAACATAGATTTCCACCATGATTCCAAAAATACCCATATTTTGGGGTATTGACAGTATTTTCCAGTTTCTCATGAACCCAATACCGCCATCTTGGATTTAAAAATGGCGTCAGGCCTCGATTTCCGGTTCCTACTAGACCTGTGCGCCGCCGCCGACGATTTTCATACGCCGCCGCCGTCGATGAAATTGAGCCGGCGCGCCATCGCAGAAAAATCGTTCACGCCGCCGAATAAATTTATGTCACGCCGATGAGAAATCCGCAACACCTTTTCGGTAAAATGCATCTTGAACGCGTTGAAATTAGAACGCTCGATCATGGCTACTAAAAATTGAGTGAAACACCACTGAATTTCATTGCAACCGAATCTACTCTAAATTTAGTAACATAGTCAGAACTAAATTTTGAGTAAAACGGCGAAAATGGGCATATATTTCGATTCGTTTCTTTTTTACCCTTCTTACAAAGAAGGGTATAGATATCACTTGAAAAACCGACTATCGATCCGAGGCCCGGAGGGCCGAATGTCATATACCATTCGACTCAGCTTGACGAGATCGGAACATGTCTGTGTGTGTGTGTGTGTGTGTGTGTGTGTGTGTGTGTGTGTGTGTGTGTGTGTGTGTGTGTGTGTGTGTGTGTGTGTGTGTGTGTGTGTGTGTGTGTGTGTGTGTGTGTGTGTGTGTGTGTGTGTGTGTGTGTGTGTGTGTGTGTATGTGTGTATGTGTGTATGTGTGTATGTGTGTGTGTATGTAACGAAATGAATGCGCTCACGTTTCTCAGCAACCGCTCAACCGATTTGGACAAACTCGGCGCCAAATGATAGGTCTTGAGGTCGCATTGAACGCTATTTAACGGTTTTAGAATCGGTGAACCAGTTCCGGAGATATGGCCGGAATAAGATCCGGTGAATATGGGCCTTCACGCTGGATTTAACGGAAAACGTATCAAAACCATCATATACCATTCGACTCAGCTCAACGAGATCGGAACATGTCTGTGTGTGTGTGTGTGTGTGTACGTGTGTATGTGTGTACGTGTGTATGTGTGTATGTGTGTGTGTATGTAACGAAATGAATGCGCTCACGTTTCTCAGCAACCGCTCAACCGATTTGGACAAACTCGGCGCCAAATGATAGGTCTTGGGGTCCCATTGGACGCTATTGAACGGTTTTGGAATCGGTGAACCGGTTTCGGAGATATGGCCGGAATAAGATCCGGTCAATATGGGCCTTCACGCTGGATTTAACGGAAAACGTATCAAAACCATCATGCGACACATCAAATTACTACAGAATTCAAAAATAAGATCAATGCAAGTCGTGTTAAGTGTTCCAGACCACATTGGACACACTTGGACATGTTCCGGGTACCCCGGGGAAGTTGCTTGAATATGAATTGAATTAAAACCCATTAAATCACATTAAAATACGATGATAAGGTGATTGGTAGCCTCACCAAATAGACTACACCCGGATATATTCCGGGTACCCCCAGGCAGTGGCGTAGCGTCACTGGATGACACGGGGGTGGGGGGCTTGGTCACTGATAATGACAATAAAATAAATAAACTTGAATAAGTAAGAAGGGTCTGATCACACCATAGGTGGATAAATTCGGGGATTTTTCTTTAGGATTAATAAACTAAAAACTGAAAAGCATTTTAATCAAGCATTTTATTTTAAATAAAACAGATTGCAAAACAACAACAATTCACGCAATTACTCCGCCGGCTGATATTTGCACCATTTTCGAATGATTTCTTTCGAAATTTTCAAATTTTCTTCTACGACGAAAAAGCAAATTTCGTATTTTTCAGGACTGAAAAATTTAATAACAGCTAAAATGCTACTTTTAATAATTATGAAGATTTGATATATTGTTATAATAATTTTTATATGTAAGATACAGGAAGAGGAGGTAAAGTTTGTGTATGACTCAAAAAACCTGTCAATTTCACTTCCAGAGTGTCGCAATTAGCTATTAGTCATAACGAAGAGTACTCACTCATTGCAATATTTTATTACAGCTAAAATAGCTAATTGTGACCCTCTTAATGTAAAATTTACAAGTTTTATGTACCCTACACAAACTTTACCTCCTCTTCTTGAATCCTACATAAAAAAATATTATGATTCTCATAGTTGCATAATTTTGAAAAGTAGCGGATTAGCTGTAATAAGATTTTTAGGCCTGCTCACAATTCCATTTTGTTTTTTTTTTGGTCAACAAATGGGCTGAAAATTAAAAATTGAGATCCACCTTAATAAATTTATTTAAATATTGTTGCGTCAATGTTACTCATATTCAAAAATCCCAACTACTCATGCTTTGACGTTTAAAAAGAAGTTATGAAAATGAATACGTCTGACTCATGTTTGAGTAACCTCTAACAAGCCTGTATGAGGCAGCGATTTAGCGTCATTTAGTTTTTTGACGTTTGTTCGCACTTTCTCTATCTAGCACACAGGGATGAATCCAAGGGGTAAGTCACTCAGCAAATTGTGCCATAATTTGATTCGGCATAACTTGAGTACGTCCATCGGCACACCTTTGGCACAATATCGTAGGCATTTGATTGTTGTAAATAAAATGAAAGAACTGCTGGTCACTGAATTTGTTCAAATCGTTACGTGCTGTTTGGTTGTGTATTCAGGAACATCCTCTAATGAGATATACCTGAGGAACTCAGACCAGCAGTTCACTTCTTGGTTCACTAATAGATTTAAATTCGAAATGCCACTATACCAATTTATCCTTGCGATTTCAAACCAAAACATTCCAGGTGCCAGAAATAACGGGTTGCTGGGATGGGTATTTTACAAAAAATCGCAGCTTGCTCTATGACCGGCACAATCGGCACACCTGCGGCACACTAAAAAAAGATGACCCAAGATTGGTGTGTGGAGTGACCTACCCCTTGGATAAATCATTATTTGTCCTCCTGCTCGTACTTGTTCGAGATAGTGTTTTGGTGCGCTGATCAAACGTCAAACATCTCAGTTCACTGGTTTCGTCTCCATCAGCAAGAACGGCGAGATCTATAGGTGAAACAGAAGGAAAATAGCCGACTCTTTTTTTCTATCGACCCGACGAGAACCCTGGATGAATGAAACAGTCGACTAAAGTTTCCTTCTGCCTAACCTATAGATCCTGCACATCAGTCTCGTCTCAGTCACGCATTTTATTTTAGACGTTTTGTTTCCCATTCACGACAACTTCCACGATGTCGAATTTGAATTTAAATAAAATTCCTTTGAATTTTCTGTCGATTGATACTTCGAGAGGAAAAAACATCGAAATGGAAAAAAAATAATCAGACAAATATTAACCGATATCGAAGAATCTGGAGATTGGCTTGATATGGATGAGCAACATATAGCAACAGTTATCTATAATAGAGGAGGAGCTAGATGATCAACTTGCGAGTTTGTGTGAAACGAATATCAATGTTCAATTTGACGGTGAATCTAAATAAGCCCTAACACTTAAAACAATCAGCGTAACACGTTGGCATTAATTACTTAAGATGATAATAAGTTTCGAACTGAATAGAGCTGGCGTGAATGCTTTATTGAACCGTTCTTATAAGCACGATCTCATATTCACAGCACATGAGTGGGCCGCTAGTTGAAAACTTAAGTTTTCTTGAGGCGTTTGAAATGAGTTTTTTTTAAAGTCGTGGTTCTGCAACTATAATTCTAGATGGAGCTGCAATTAAGGCGTAAAAGCTTTTGTAAACAATGACTTATTTCGATTATTTATAGAAAGTTAAGGCTCGTCAACACAAAAAAAAAACATCACCATCGGATAAAGGAAGACTTCTTCTATCCGATGGTTATGTTGGTTTGCGTGAGCGTGCTTTGATTTCCTAGAAAGCATCGAGAAAAGTGATTGTTTACAAAGGCTGTTACGCCCTAATTCCAGCTCTATCTAGAATTGTAAACTATTGTTGCTATATCTCGAGCAACTAAGCCTACTAGCAAGTTCCATCTGACCAATTGGTGACCATATAGGGTTTGAAAATCAATATCCAACCAGTGCATTGAAGATCAGATGTTTGTTTACTGATACAGTAGACGATAGCTGAGAAAATAATGTTTGATATTCACCTAGCGAATTTTTTTTTGAGCGGCGCACATGTCTAGTTCCTACATGTCACTCTGATTTTAAAAATACCAATATTGTGGGGTATTGACAGTATTTTCCAGTTTCTCATGAACCCAATACCGCCATCTTGGATTTCAAAATGGCGTCAAGAAAGGATTTCCGGTTCCTACAAGTCACCCCGATTCAAAAAAATTCCCATATTGTGGTGTATTTGACATTATTTTCCAGGTTTTCTGTAACCGGATGCCGCCATCTTGGATTTCAAAATGGCGTCAGACATATATTTCCAGTTCCTACACGTCACCCTGATTAAAAAAATACCAATATTGTGGGGTATTTAAAGTACTTTCCAGTTTTTCATGAACCGGATGCCGTCATCTTGGATTTCAAAATGGCGTCAGACATAGATTTCCGGTTCTTACATGTCACTCCAATTCCAAAGATACCCATATTGTGGGGTATTTCACAGTTTTTCCCAGATTCTTAAAATCGCAACAAAAAACTCTTTATTTGGGATTTACTTCGTAAAAAGAGTGACGTAAATTGTATACTGCGTAAAAAACAAAAGACTCCGTAAACGGACGTTTCAGTGTATATGAATTAAGTGCATTCCGTAATTACACTCCGCCTTTACACTCCGACCATTTAATCATATGTTTATTTCAAATGTTCATCTTTCGTTTCTTAAATCGTTCATTTGATACCAATAAAACGAATATTAAAATCTGTTTAAACACCCACCTAATCAAGTATCCTGAGCAAAAACTTCCACATGTCAAATGAAATCAAAATAGTCATTTAATATATTCTCATCATGTATATATGTTACACTCACAAATTTTACTGAGTACGTACTGCACTATTTATTTCAAAATGATATCAATCATCATACTAAATGACTATTCTAAGTGAAATGTCATAACAAGATACACTAATAAAAATTCAATGCTAATTTGTATGTGTCCCACACATGAATTTTTGTAAAGTGATTAACAAATGATATATCTGTTGGACACATAGTTCTTATGTGTACACATAAAATTCATGTGTAACCACACATACTATTTATTTGACTCATAAATGTCATGCGTTCTTCTGAGTGGATTCTGTTTGTGTGATGTGTCATGAGGCAAGAATCGACCTTAGTTTCATATATAACGGATCAGAGGAAAGTTGGTGCAGATTAACGCCAAGTTGATATTACGTTACATTAGTAATTTTCCATGTAAATTTCCACATGATTTTCATGTGTCCACATCCATTCTTGACACATGCTTATGTAACGTAATATCAACTTGGCGTTAATCTGCACCAACTCTCCTATGATCCGTTATATTTGAAACTAAGATCGATTCTTGCCTCACCGTCGCCCAATGCTATTTGGCATACAATTTATTCAAATAATCCTGCTTGGAAAAACTTCGAGTGTACACGCTATTTAAAAACTACCCATTTTGGATAGAATCCACCCAGATCTGTCAAAACTGAGCCTATCAAAAAATGGGTAAACTATGTTGGGAGTGATAAGTTGACAAATTAACAACGTCGATCGGATTCAGGGTAGGTTCAGGCGCCGCTAAAAGCGTTATGTTGGTCATGAAAGTTGTGGAGAACTACCCAAAATTCCAGATCCACTCGAGGGGCCGAAACTGAACTATTTAACCAATACCTATATCGAATGAAGCATTGCGATAGAAATAGAGCCAAAGTGCTGTAATGCTTCCAAAGAGACTGATCATCAAAGTTTTCGCTGCACATCCCCGATTTCAAAAGGTGGCTCATCCACCTCGCACGACTGAGGCTACCTGCATTGTGAAATCTTAATCCTTTTGGAGGAACTCCATCCAAAAACATTACGACCAATTCGAGGAGCTTTCGTAATCCGACCGTTGTTGTTTAATCAACAGCTGGTCGTTATTAAACGCGATGATTCCGTTCCACCATGTTCCAGGTAAGGTTCTCAGTTTCTGATCATCCATAACGGTCCGGAATTTTCGGTTACTCCGATTTTGGATGATTTATTGAAAGAATCGAGATCGTTCGAGGTGTTTGACCACAATTTCGGCAATGTGATGGCCGTAAGCTAATGGTAGCATGTTTCTTTTCAGTAGAACTGGAAGACGGTTTATAATGCCATCTTTAACGCCAGAGTTAACACTATTTGTATCAAAGTTCATTCCAACTATTCTTTCCTAAAGACCCCGCTCGCAGCTGTTTCAGCATCCGCCGTTCCACATGAGAGGGAAGGTACCGTAAGATGTTTAGACACGCCTGCTCCAGTAACAAGAAAGCCGATCAACGCGCTTTCTGTTGATGTCAGGCAGAATATTTCCATCCCAATGTACTACCAAAGGTACATCAGTTTCAATCAAAATGAACAAAATGAAAATAATTTTAACTATGCAAACAAATTTAGAAAAAATCATAACAAAGAATTTAAAAATTAAAGAATTTATGAATAATAGAATTTTATAATTTAAGAATTTTGGAGTCGAAGAATTTTAGAATTTCCGAGTAATAGAAATTTAAAATTTTGATCTTCTAGAATTTAAGAGTTAAGGAAGTTTAGAATCTTAGAACCAAATAAAAGCATTTACTGCTTTTGCCAGCACCTCACGATGTTTTATTCGGGAACGGAGAATGGTCCGACAATTTATAGCGTAATCAGATGTTTTGGACGACTTCGTGTGATTGCCTTCAATTATTGCTTCCAAAATCATACTCGCATTTCTATTAGATATTCCAGTTCTTCCAAATACTGTTGCAACATTCGGAGATATGACGTTCATTTTTTTAACTGGGATACCTTTAAGTATAGAAAAAAGGAGAACCAACCCGGAATAACCGTAAGAGTGGTTGATTTATGAAATTGGTCTTAGAGCTTTGTGTTTTTTTTCGAAAGGACTTCTAGAAGACTCATAGAATGAATTTTGACTTGTAACCGGAAAATGAACACAAGAGGCCACTGAGTAACCTTCCGGATTATTCGGATAGACATGAAGTAGACAATTATGCGGATTAACTAATCCAGTTGATAGAAATTAACCGAGTCCTGGATCCCCAAAGGACGTCAATGATCGATTTCCGACATCTAGCCATCGTCTCCGTATTATACGATTTTTAACACTTTTTAACAAACCGAAGGTCTTGGTCCTTTGAATTCCAAGGTGGCGTCAATAATCGATTTCTAGCCTCTAGCCTTGTCCCCGTTTCGGAAATACCGTCCCCGTTCCGGAATCGAGATTGTTTGACGTATTTGAACACCATTTCGGCAATGTGGTGCACCCTATCTGAATTTAGAAGAAACGTTCATAGAATTATGTGTTGATGAGATAGAATTTTTATGTTCTCGGAAAAGTTGCTAGAAATTAAATTATCTTTGACTTTGTAGAAGCAAGTATTCGCCTAAAACATATACATAAAAAATAACGATTTTTTTATTTTTTAAATAGAGGACCACCCATGTCACTACCTACGCCAAAAAGAAGATCTTATATTGTAGACAAACTCTTCCTAAGACATCAAACCCCTACAGTGAATAATTTTTCGAGATATCGATTTTAGTCGTGAAATTTTGCGTTTTCGACCATAGTGATGGCGGAGGTATGAGATCTATAAACGTTTATTTATTGTACCATGGTACAATAAATAAACGTTTATAGATCTCATACCTACGCCACGAACAGAGTATTATACATTTTTCAACTTACCGGAAGTCACCACCTTCCGAAAATTCACCCCATGTCCTTTTTCTGGTCACAAGTCCGAATTATTTGTATTGAGTCCCCTATATGTGCTTTCTAAAAAAAACGCTCTGTTCTTTTATGAACTGACTACTTTTACGTTGGGTTTAGACCTTCCGAAAAGTTGTCCCGTCCACACTTAAGTTTTTTTTTACCGAAATTCCAACAGGCAAATAGTTCTGCAATTTATTTTGCTGAGATTCAGTAAAACAATTTCAGTAAAACTCAGCTAACAAATAATATTTTGCTGAGATATCAGCTAACACATAGATTTTTTTAGAGATATCAGCAAAAGTAAATGCTGAGGAAATCGGCTGTTGGAGATTTTACCGAGCTAGATTAAATATATGACCCTCAGGGTCCATTTTCCAGTAGCAAGTCCAAATTAATTCTAATGAGTCTTCTAGAAGTCCTAGCATAGCATAGCATAAACCAGGTCGCACAATGTTGTAGGTTGTATGAGCTCCAAAATGTTGTTGAGAAGGAGACTCACCTTCATCCGTAGCTGTTAGATAGTAATTTGTAATTAATTACTACCTCTTAGACAAAGGATGTGTCTCCCTTCAACAGACCAGAGCTGTCCTGGCCACGTCCTTGCATCTGGTGGGGAAAGGGAAGGAATGTTAGTCCGCCACTTACTTAAGAGAGATGCAAAGAACTCTACGAACCCTCATAAGTGTCACGGAAAGGGTGGATTTGTGCTAGTAGGGAGGGTAAGCCATAAGATACGCACAACCGGCGTTGTTGGCAATCTTTATATCAAGCATTTAATAAATAGAAGCTGTAAGTAGTTTATCTGTCCGTTGTTGCTGTAATACATACTAAACATATTATTCAAAACAGTCTTCAGATTTTGGAGTTAAGAAACGTTATCAGCTCAACCATGTTGCTCCTTTGCGTCTGAAAATGTTTGTTGATGCTAAACATATGCACAATTCATTCTGATTGATAGGAGGTTCTCATGTGTGAAAGGTTATTAATATTATTTGGAATCGAAGATAGGAATGAAAATTCGTCTTTGGCCTAACTCCCACTGTCTGGAAGTGGCATTATGAATAAAATCTGTCTGCAATAATATCTTATGAAAGCAAGAAGCTTGAACCCGGGAGTTAGAAGATGACAGCTCTACCGCAGCTCCAAAAGTCCATTTCAAGAACGCAAGCATTCCGAAGCTATTTTCACACATGATAAGCCCCGCTCCAATACATTTTCGATGCAAAAGTAAGTTTTGAAATTATCGTCTTGAATGTGATGGATATTTCCTATCGAGGACAGAGGAACGAAAAGGTAAATAAACTTAGTTGAGCGAAACTACGCGTAGGTTTGAACAGTTAGCACCACATGCAATGGGTAATAATTTGAAAATTTTCACTTAATGCACTTTTCAACATCATTTCTGTACTTTCAAATTAATACTTTTAAACATGAAATTGTAAATTTATAACATTTTCACTAGAACGAAAACGACGCAGCAAAACAAAAACACGTCATTTACGCAGCGCGGTCTACTTCGATCTAATGAGTCTTCTAGAAGTCCTTTCGAAAAAACCGCAGATATCCAGGACCAATTTTATGAATTGAACACTTTTGAGGTTGTTGCAGATGTTTCGGAAGGTAAAGGAGTGACCTCCAGTGTTCACTTTCTGGTCACAAGTCTGAATTCATTATAATACGTCTTCTATAAGTGGTTCGAAAAACCGCTGAGTTTTAGGACCAATTTACGATTCTTCTGGAATATCCGAAGTCTGAATTTATTCTAATGAGTCTTCTAGAAGTATATATTATGAACTGACCACTTTTACTAATGTTCCGGATTATTTAAAAGGTTACCCTAGTTCCGGTCACAAGTATGAAGTCATTATAATTAGTCTTTTAGAAGTGCTTTCGAAAAAAAAAAATAAAGGGTTGTGTCCTACACGACCGCAGTATGACGTAGAACCACGCAAAATTGATGTTTGGCATGCATTTTTGACTATTAAACTTATTATTATGAATGGGGCGGGGCAGAACGTATCTTTTGTGCAGAATATGTAAAAAAGGATGAACTTTGGATGTTAATATAATTGCATATATAGAGGTACCAGATATGTTTGACAGGCAGCTGTGTGTAATTCACCAACATAAATCATCGAATATGCCTTTCAAGTATTTTTTAATTAAATTTGAAAGTTTTGGTGCGGGAAAATATTAACGGAAAAACTTTTGTTTTACTAATAATTGTGGTTTAACTTAAAATTTATTTCCCGGAAAAAAGTGATCGTGTATTTTTCGGGTTGTTGTTAGGGTGGAGAAGTTGTTGGTAGGGAGGGGGACGAGGGGGTTTAACATGCAAGTTTCCAAGTATCATTCCTCATTGTGGTGGACACGCTGTGATCCGACTTTAGCCGCCGACTTGGTTATGATTGCTGCAGGACCAAGTGCCACGCCGTCTGAAGTAGCAATGAGCAGCGCTGTTTTATATCTTTTCAGGTTCAAGCAGAATGATGGGCAACCGAACCTGATAGGATTTCCCGCCTTTTTTATGAATGAGGTGGAGCAAAAAGTTTAATTTGTGCAGAATATGTAAAAAAGGATGGACTTTGGATGTTAATATAATTGCATATATAGAGGTACCAGATATGTTTTACAGTCAGTTTTTGGTAATCCATCGAGTTTACGTCTCCTGTTAAGCAATTGTTTTTGAATATGTTGGCTCTCCATGTAAAAAATTAATTGTTTATACATAATTGTGGTTTGCTTAAAATTTATTTCCCGGAAAAAAATGATCGTCAAAGTCCATGTCTTTTTCGGGTTATTGTTAAGGGGGGTGGGAGAGAGGTTGTTGTTAAGGGTGAGGGGGTGTAACATGCATATTTTGTCATTCTCATTCCTCGTTGTGGTGGACACGCCGTGATCCACCTTTAGCCGCTGACTTGGTCCTGCTGCCGTCCGAAGCGGTAATGAACAGAGGCAGGAGAGCAGCGCCGATTTATATCTTTTCAGGTTCAAGCAAATGATGTGCAACCAAGTGGTATTCGGTTATGATGACTAGGTTTGGGAAAAATGCTTATTTCATGAAAACAGTGATAAAATTATCATTTGGACATTTTCAGAAGTTTAATTACAGAAAATTGGAAACTTATTTATTTCAGAAGGTTCGTAATGTAATATCCTATCGATTGGCATATTTAAATTTTAATTTAATCTATAAATGACAAAGTTACAAGCGTTCAAAACCTAACACTCCTTCACCACACATGTTTTTTGATTTGTACCCCAGTATAGTCGACAAAGACGTAGTTCTACGTCAAAACCCGAATTTATCCACCTATGGTGTGATCAGACCCTTCTTACTTATTCAAGTTTATTTATTTTATTGTCATTATCAGTGACCAAGCCCCCCACCCCCGTGTCATCCAGTGACGCTACGCCACTGCCTGGGGGTACCCGTAATATATCCGGGTGTAGTCTATTTGGTGAGGCTACCTATCACCTTATCATCGTATTTTAATGTGATTTAATGGGTTTTAATTCAATTCATATTCAAGCAACTTCCCCGGGGTACCCGGAACATGTCCAAGTGTGCAATGTGGTCTGGAACACTTAACACGACTTGCATTGATCTTATTTTTGAATTCTGTCGTAATTTGATGTGTCGCATGATGGTTTTAATACGTTTTCCGTTAAATCCAGTGTGAAGGCACATATTCACCGGATCTTATTCCGGCCATATCTCCGAAACCGGTTCACCGATTCCAAAACCGTTGAATGGGACCCCAAGACCAATCATTTGGCGCCGAGTTTGTCCAAATCGGTTGAGCGGTTGCTGAGAAACATGAGCGCATTCATTTCGTTACATACACACACACATACACACATACACACATACACACATACACACATACACACGTACACACACACACACACAGACATGTTCCGATCTCGTCGAGCTGAGTCGAATGGTATATGATGGTTTTGATACGTTTTCCGTTAAATCCAGCGTGAAGGCCCATATTCACCGGATCTTATTCCGACCATATCTCCGGAACCGGTTCACCGATTCCAAAACCGTTCAATGAGACCCCAAGAGCTATCATTTGGCGCCGAGTTTGTCCAAATCGGTTGAGCGGTTGCTGAGAAACGTGAGCGCGTGCATTTCGTTAACTACACACACACACACACACACACACACACACAAACACACACACACACACACACACACACACACACACACACACACACACACACACACACACACACACACACACACACACACACACACACACACACACACACACACACACACACACACACACACACACACACACACACACACACACACACACACACACACACACACGCACACACACACACACACACACACACACACACACACACACACACACACAGACATGTTCCGATCTCGTCGAGCTGAGTCGAATGGTATATGACACTCGGCCCTCCGGGCCTCAGATCGATAGTCGGTTTTTCAAGTGATATCTATACCCTTCTTTGTAAGAAGGGTAAAAAACACAGAGCTCTAGGTCCACTTTCACAAGTCCGAATTCGTTCAAATGAGTCTTCGAGTGCTTTTAAAACTTTTATGAATTTACCACTTTTACGGCTGTTCATGAAACATCAAACTTGTGCTGGGTGGTGAAGAACAGAACCTCGGAAGCTGCCGGTAAGTCTCGATTCCGAGTTGTTTTCCGATGTCCCGATGAGAGAGTTGAGGATTTTCCAGGTGCTTGCGCAAAAGCAATTCGTGACGTTGCTTTTCGGGTGACGAAAAACTGACAGCGATAAAAAAATACAGAGTAAACAATACACTCTAAACTACTTCAACCCAATTTTGTAAGAGAAAACACCCAATGGGTAGTTTTCTACAGTGTTTTTTTCCGTGATGCTATTTGATATGGGACACCCTTTACATTACGTCCAGCCCATCGTCATGTTAACGCTTGTTTAAACGCATGAAATACGAATCAAACAATCTGCCTTGAAGATAAAGTTGCTAAATATGGCTGTTTATGCACCAAAGCATCCAATTGTTGTTTACCGTAAATGATCGTCTTATTTGGCTTTATTACGCCCCTACTGGAACTTTACGCCAGCCTCAACTTAGTGTTGTATATGCACTTCCACAGTTGTTAATTGAGAGCTTTCTAACTCTGTACCAGTTTTTCATTAGTATACTTGTGTGGTAAGTACAATCGCACTCTAGCTATGCCCAGGGAAGTCGATATATTTTTCAACCCGAAAAAATTACTAGATCGGGAATCGAACCCAGCCGCCTCCAGCATGGTCTTGCTTTGTAGCTGCACCGTTACCGACTGAGCTAAGGGAGGACCCGTAAACGATACGATCCATTTCCACTCCGAATACCGAAAGAACCAATCAAACGCCAAAAGCATCGTTCCTCCGCACCCACCTTCTCTCCCACCATACCCGCACTTCAATTAATCAAAAGCACCCGCCAAATTAGCACACACGACAGATAGATCTATTTCGTCTGCTCTCATTCCGACCGTCTGCTTCGCCATGCTGTCAATCAACGAACGAACTGTCTCCTCCCGGTGCCGATGGGTTACCTAACTAGCAGACACTGCTGCGCAGGTGCGTGATAAATCCTCGACAGGACCTCGTGTGTAAATATCTTTCTTCCACAGAACCGAGAGCCGTCTCGGTTTCATTCATCTCGCGAGTGTCATGACAACCGGAGGCACTACCGTGTGTCCCGTGGTGTCCGTGTGTCGGTTTTCCATTAAGGAGTGGATAACGTCTGAGTGAGTCTGCGACGGATGTTCAAGTTCAAGTTATTCAGTGCAGGGTGCCAGGTGATTTTGGAATATGGACACATTAAACAGAGCGGTGCTATTCATTATGATTTGCAGTGAGTGTAATTGAGCGGAAATATGGGACTAGTTTCGAGGGTGTACAAGAAAATTAATTAATGGGAGTTCCTGTTTACATGGACAAAGCATGAAATCACGGTAAGTAAACAAGTAGAACCTAAAAGCAAATGGAAAAGAAGCTACATTTACGAAAGCAGAAAAGATAAAGGCATACCGGGCACTTAGCAAATCAATTTTTCGCAGTTGTTTAGGAATTTTGTGAAAACCGGGAGGAATCAGTACTTTAGTAACCTTAGATTTTACTGAATTTTCAAACAATTGAAAAATTGGTTAGTATAACTGGCTGTGAACACGCTAAACATATATCTCTAACATCCAATGTAAGGTTGGATTTATAACATTATCTGCATATGTTTCATACAACAAGTGTAATGGCAGTTCTTGCAATGGACTGCAGCGTACAAGCAAGTTTTTTCCAGAATGCATATTTTTGTACAAAACCTTCACGTGATAATTTTCTAGACGCAAGGGATTTTGGTTCAATAATTCAAAAAAAAATTCAAACTTTGCTTACTTTTTAGCCATTTGAATGAGAACCTCCCTTAAGATATTTTAACTCAACTTAAGTTTTGGCAACTTTTGTTAAGTTTCTGCAGCTTTTGTTAAGTTTCTGTAACTTTCCTGGATTTAATGAGACTGCTCTTTATTGTATGTATGTATGTATGTAATTAGCCACCATCTTAGCTTGGGTCTTGCCCTGTATGCGGCTCCACTCAACAGCAAGATCAAACTCCGTCATCATTCTGAATTCAACATACTGATGTATGAAGAGCCAAAAAGGGTTGGACGGGCCCGTAAGCAAAGGCACTTACGCAAAACCCGCGGCAATTAGAGAATCTCTTTCCAACAATATAATCCAACAAAAAGAATAACGAAATTCGCAATACATGTTAAGCTTTACACGGGATGGTTTGTTTAAGAAGAGCGCGTCAAATTCATTGCAACTGATGGAGTGAAATGTAACTATCTAAAATGACAGTACACTCCATCCCTCCACTCCATTATCCAGTTAAAACTTCAATGATGCCCTGATGCTCCCTCCTGTCCCAGTATTTATTGTAATTTACATTTTGAATTTATATATAGTCATGTAAATTATAATGTAAATAAAAGGCAGCACAATTAATCATCAATAAAAAAAGCGAAATGAGCAATAAAAAATCTCAAATTGGCCACTAAATACTACAGGGGTGCACCAATAAACAAAAAACAAGTTGCAATAGAAATGAAGAAAAAGGCAATAAACAAATAAAAAGCTTCTTTTAATAATTTGAATGTGAGCGGTAAAAATGGCAAAAAGGGCAATAGTAAATACAATACGCTCAATTAAATAAGGATGAATATCCTCTAAATTAGGAAATTTGAGCACTAAATAACTCACTTTCGTCACCTGCAGTTGAACATATTTTCCCATAAAAGTGGCAAAATGAGCAATGTTATATTGAATAACCGCAATAAATAAATCAAAAATGTCCCACACAAAGCGCACAGTTATCACTGTTTTAATCCAATTATGCTGTAAAATCGTGATTATTTCCCCAAGAAAAAAAATGAAAATATCTTTTAAAAACTGAAAAAGTTCCAGGATCCAGGAGATAAATGTATGCTTGAACATGAGGATGAGCCATCGTAAAATATGAATCGTTCTTAAAGAAAAGAAAATAATTCATGCAGGAAAGTAAAAATGAGCAATTAAAAACGAACCCTGCGCAATATAAAATAAAACAAAATTCCAATGATATTCAGGAAATATTCCTTTAAATTGAAAGTTTATGAGCCAATAACCCCGATCAATTTCCATATGGTATTTTCAAGACAGCGATAAGTAGTGATACTGTGTCTTGGCTAACAAAGTCGATGTCGATAAAGAAGATTAACGAATGTGGGTCTCATTGAAAAAGGTACCATTAAACAAAATCAAAAGAGCACTAAAAACAGCTGTTTGAGCAATATATACGTCACAAAAGAGCACTAGAAAATGCCATTTGAGCAATATAAAGGTAAAAAAAGGCACAAAAAGCACAATGAATGTCTAAGGGAAAATTTCAAAACGCTCAACAAAAAATAAGAAATGAGCAAGAAACGTATAAAATTAGCACTCTGAAAAATAAATTGAGCATTTTATAGGCCATGAAGGTCACTAAGAACGAAAACAATATCTTTTGAAAACCTGCAAATCTTCATCGAACCATAGACAAACAGACGTAACACTCGCATATTGTACATCGAACACGCATTTACCGGTCAATTTAAATATGTGTTAGTTGATAACACCTCCGCCGGTGGCCCCCATAGTTAACTTAATCTTGCCTTCATTTGATTGTTGTTAAAAAATGAGGCGATAGTTCGATCACAGACAAGCAGACATAATACATTGAATAGTTTCCACTGTAAACCATCTTCACTAAAACATTACCGCCATCTGTTGAGAACACTGTCCCGGGTAGCACGCTCAACAGATGGCAGTAGTGTGTAAACATCAAACGCAAGGAAATTAACTATTGGCGCCACCGGCGGAGGTGTCATCAACTAACACATATTTAAATTGATCGTTAAAAGCGTGTTCGATGTACAAGATGCGAGTGTTATGTCTGTTTGTCTATGGTTCGATGAAGATTTGCAGGTTTTCAAAAGATATTGTTTTCGTTCTTAGTGACCTGCATGGCCTATAAAATGCTCAACTTATTTCTCAGAGTGCTAATTTTATACGTTTCTTGCTCATTTCTTATTTTTTGTTGAGCGTTTTTGAAATTTCCCCAGGGACATTCATTGTGCTTTTTGTGTCTTTTTTTACCTTTATATTGCTCAAATGGCATTTTCTAGTGCTCTTTTGTGACGTATATATTGCTCAAACAGCTGTTTTTAGTGCTCTTTTGATTTTGTTTAATGGTACCTTTTTCAATGAGACCCACATTCGTTAATCTTCTTTATCGACATCGACTTTGTTAGCCAAGACACAGTATCACTACTTATCGCTGTCTTGAAAATACCATATGGAAATTGATCGGGGTTATTGGCTCATAAACTTTCAATTTAAAGGAATATTTCCTGAATATCATTGGAATTTTGTTTTATTTTATATTGCGCAGGGTTCGTTTTTAATTGCTCATTTTTACTTTCCTGCATGAATTATTTTCTTTTCTTTAAGAACGATTCATATTTTACGATGGCTCATCCTCATGTTCAAGCATACATTTATCTCCTGGATCCTGGAACTTTTTCAGTTTTTAAAAGATATTTTCATTTTTTTTCTTGGGGAAATAATCACGATTTTACAGCATAATTGGATTAAAACAGTGATAACTGTGCGCTTTTTGTGGGACATTTTAGATTTATTTATTGCGGTTATTCAATATGACATTGCTCATTTTGCCACTTTTATGGGAAAATATGTTCAACTGCAGGTGACGAAAGTGAGTTATTTAGTGCTCAAATTTCCTAATTTAGAGGATATTCATCCTTATTTAATTGAGCGTATTGTATTTACTATTGCCCTTTTTGCCATTTTTACCGCTCACATTCAAATTATTAAAAGAAGCTTTTTATTTGTTTATTGCCTTTTTCTTCATTTCTATTGCAACTTGTTTTTTGTTTATTGGTGCACCCCTGTAGTATTTAGTGGCCAATTTGAGATTTTTTGTTGCTTGTGCTTTGTTAATTAGGGTACGTATATATTTTAGTCATTATTTTGTATGGATAGCTGTCGTAAAGAATTTTTAATAATTATTATAGCACTTCAAAAACCATTTTGTTTGTCACGATAGTGATAATGGATTTTTGATATTTGATTTAATATTAGTAGATAATAAAAATAAAATGCTAAAGGGTGTCCACGATGAAATTGCCACACTATGAAATTGCTCTAACTTTTTAACCGTTGGGTAGAATTTAATGAAAATTTGGGTGGATTTAGTTCATAGTGCATTATTTACATCCTGCAAGTTTTAAAGTCCTGTGATCAAAACTCGCGGAAATGGAGTCGAAAGAACAGCTCGTGCGTGATAAAATCTTGCGCATTCATCACAAGAACAAGGATCTCTCGCATCGTTCCATCGCTAAAACGTTGGGAATCGCGAATTCCACGGTGTCGCGAGTGATTAAGCGGTTCGAGGACCGATCGGAAGCCCAGAAGTGAAGGAAAAAGTATTCCGTACAACACCAAAAATCACAACCGCGTAGTTGGGGCCTTCAACCGAAATCCGAACGCCTCCGTTAGGGATGTGGCTAAGAAGCTGCACCTAAGCCGAAGTTTTGTCCAGAAGGCCAAAACTAAGGCTGGGCTTCGAACGTTCAAGGTACAAAAGGCCCCTAATCGCGACGAGAAGCAGAACAAGTCCGCCAAAACCCGTGCCAGGAAGTTGTACCTCAACATGCTGACGAAAGTTGAATGCTGCATCATGGACGACGAAACATATGTGAAGGCCGACTTCAAACAGATCCCCGGCAACCTGTTTTTCACGGCCAAGGATAAGTTCAGCGTTCCGGAGCATGTCCGCACTCAGAAGATGTCCAAATTTGCGAAGAAATTCCTGGTTTGGCAAGCCATCTGCACGTGCGGGAAGCGGAGTGCACCTTTCGTGACCCAGGACACGATGAACGGACAGGTGTACATAAAAGAGTGCCTCCAGAAGCGGCTGCTTCCTCTCCTGAAGGCCCACAACGTCCCAACAATCTTCTGGCCGGATTTGGCCTCATGCCACTACTCCAAGGACGTGCTGAAGTGGTATGCGGACAATAAGGTCAATTTCGTGCCGAAAATGTTCAACCCTCCCAACACTCCGGAGCTCCGCCCCATCGAGAAGTACTGGGCGATTATGAAGCAGCACCTTCTTAAACGACCTAAGGTAGTGAAGACAGTCGAGGAACTGAAGAAAGTATGGGTTTACATGCAAAAAACGGTTGATTCACAGGTTGTGCAGAATCTTATGGCCGGGGTTAAGGCCAAGGTGCGGGCATTTGCGTATGGACTGTAAATAAAATACGAGTAAAATGGTAAAATGAAGTTTAATAGTTATTTCTCAATCCCTGAAAATTTGATGGCAATCGGATGAAAACTCGAATTTTGCGATCCAATTTTGTGTGTGGCAATTTCATCGTGGACACCCTTTAGTAGTCTACAAAGGTTTAAGCCTCGCGCGCGAATTACAGATTCAGAGGACTGAATTTAACATTTGATAAAACAAAACAAAATATTCTGCAGTTTATTTGGAAGATGCTTTGAATTAGTAGTAAGTTTTCTGGCTAAATGTCGGGGGTTCGTGAGCATTCCTTCATTTTTTAGCCGCAAAGATGGCGCAGCGATACATTTTTTTTTTCATTATTGAGGTTTGCTATTTTCGGCAAAGTTGTAGAACATAGAGTTTTATGAAAAGTTACCCAAAACATAAAATCTGTTACCGTCATTGTCAATCACCACCAACAATGGCTTTAAAGTCGATTGGCTATGTACATTTTTGTGAATATGATATTTAACTGTAGGTAGCTAGTTTAGTTATAAATTCAAAAGCATAAACCGCGCCTCTGTCATTTGTCTTTTGTGCTTCCTGTAAATAAAAACAAAAGACGGCAAAGTCCGCACTAAATTTTAAACAAAAAAAAAAACTACTAATCAACCCACCGTGCGCAAACGCAAAGCGCAGTTTACATCTCAAACAGGCGAAATGGGAACGTTTGTCTATTTCGGCCTGTCAACGAGATTGAGAGAGAAAGAGGGAGAGAGTGAAACGAGCGAAAGAAGGAGATATGGCCTAGGAAAAGCGCAGGTCACCAGATAGTACGCGACGATCAAACGAAGTAGATGCTATTTGAGAAGTTCGGTAAGCAAATTTTAATTAGTGTAAAAACCATCCGGGTGGTGTGATCGGAGTCTCGGCAAGAGAGATTATCGTGAGAGTGTCCGGAAAAAGGCCAACAGGTCGTGACGGCCGAGCCAGGTTCGTGGAGCCGGAAGAGTAGTGCCAAGTCCAGATCGGGCTGAAGTTGTGCTACGCGGGAAATGCCAGAGTAGCCGCAATCCTCTGTCGGCCGAAGCAACCTGTTGGAAGAGCCAGTGAAGCCCGGAACTTTGGCTGGCCGGAAAAGACCACGTGGGAATATCCGTGGCTGAACAGTACCTCCCAGACGGAAAGTAGATCGATCGGGGAAGTCGAGATCGAGTTGCCCTTGGTCAGACCGTTGACGTTCCTTTGAGTGTACCACGTGGGAGCTCCAACCTCGAAGAGCCTCGCCATTGACGGACGGGTCACAGGATCTTGGTTAAGGTCAAGCAAGCCTCCTTTTTCTGGAATAGACGCCCTTCATCAGTTCGGATTCAACCCCAAGTGCAGGTAGCCAGCCGAGTCCCCTTCGCCATTTCGGTGGCTACACACGGTCGTGGAGCGGAGGAACGGACGCCAAGGAGGTTACCAGCCTGGTGAGGACCGGCGGGTCAACCCCCGCTTGCCAGTGCTTGGAACCGATGTGTCTCCCCCCCTTCCGTGAGCACCCCTCCAACAAGCAAGCCGGATCAGGTATGTCAGCAGAAACACTCTCTCTCTCTCTTGCACTTCAAGCTTGTGAAGGGCCCCACCAGCAGCTGAACGGCCGCACCGATACCCTCTTCCTAAAATTCCCTCCTTCCCTCGCCTCTCATATGTATGTCCTCTTCTAGTCGTGATTGGTTTGGTTGGTTGTCCGCTTTGTTCCCCAAGAGTCTGCCTGAAGTACCTGGGAAGCCGACCCAGGATTAAGAGTAACCCTGAGCTAGCCGTTACTTACAAATCAGCACATCTTCAAACAACTGAGGTATACGAAGTTTTATAAAATTTGCCTGAAAATCACGTTTTTATGATAATATGTTTAACAATCGTTTTGACAAGTATGTGAATAGTTTCGTTCCGTTAAATTTTAAAGATCCACACAGATTCAGATCACAACCATATTCGTTCGAATTTTGCACAGTTGTTAGGGACCTCAATATATATCGAAATAACTATTCGAACTCGACCCACCCACTTTTTCATAATAGAATAATATGAACTGCATTTGTATAGATAAAATATTTTGTTTGATTATATATATTTGAAATCCAAATATCACAAATATATCTCAATATACTTGTGCGATATACTGAGGAATCAAGGTCGTTTTGATGTAAATTTTAATAAATTGATAACTTGCGCAATTTTTAGAAAATTCATTCAGATTTTTTTTTTTAATTTCATGTAGTTTATATTTTTGAGTACCCTAAAAAATAGCATTCATCTGGAAAATATTAAATTAATCAGGAAAAAAATTGGCAAAAGTATTATTTTGAACGACGAATGACGAGATTTTTAAGCAAATTTTATAAAACTTCGTGCATCCCAGTTGTTTAAAGATGTCTTCGGCAACTTATCATAAAATTCTACGTTTTACAACTTTGACAAAGACAGTAAATCTCTATCTTGCTTAGTAAAAAAGTTTGTATCGCCATCTTTGCGGCCAAAACTTGAACTATTTTTATCCACTAAATTGTAGTAATAATTAATCCAAGAAACATCACTCACAACGCTAACTCAATTGGATGTAGTACCAGAGCGTTATTATTTGTTTGCTGCTAGATTTAACTCCTGGTCCACTGTGCACTGTAAATCCTATGAATGAAGATTAGTGAGCAACCTGCTGTTAGCATTTGAATAAAAAAAGATAAAAAATGAAAAAAATTGGATAAAATTGACAGCTGAAAACAACACCGATTTCAACAGTACAATGACAGGCTTGTTTAACGTTGTCATGGCAACCACACATTTAATGAAGATACTAATCTGGCAACTTGCCTCGTAACGTGGGTAGAACACCTTTTCGTGGTACGTTACGGGATGTAAGATCTGCCACCGATTCCTAGTCCCGACTACTTCAAACTAGGGGAACAGGATTTTTCAGTAATCAAAGGAACACATTTTAGTCCTTGCTACTTTTTATGCCTTGTTGATAGTGACAAGACTCGGTCTTGTCCACCGAGGATGATCTTGAAACAAGGAAAAAATGAATGAGTTAGTCTTCATCTATGTGGTTTCTAATCTTTTATTCGTTGTTCTTAGTTTGAAGTGGTTAAGACTAGGGTTCTGATGCATGGTCACTATCGGTGTCATTCCTTAATTTTGTGGCTAAGGAATCCAATTTTGACTGACAAAGGAGCGCGCCTTTGGAGGGTATTCCAACACTCCGAAGGGTATAAATAGCGGGACCTTTCAATTAGAGTAGGATCCTTACGATGAAGGCAAGAATGACAACTGTATCAAAACCGAATACTTCATCATTTCTTAATAGTGATGGAGTAATACGACATGCACTAAACTAAAGACACGGGATATACTACAATAGATCAAATTACTGATCGCAGTGGTGTTAGGTCCCGAACAGAGGGGAAAAAATCTGGCAACTCAAACCAAACATAGATCGATAGAGCGAAATTCCTAAATTTCCCATAGTAATTTGCCATAATCTCCACTCAAACTTCAAACGGTTTTCGCGACCTGTAATACTTCATCAATCTTTAACAGTTTTTGTAAAGGTTGATATTTTTGATATGAATCAAACTAAAGGGTGGCCTGTTATATTTCAATTATTTTCATTGTTTTTTTTTCAATGAACACCCCTAGTATTCACTACTCACTAAGTTGGATTACAACTATATAACAGCAATGCTTCAGAAGATTTGATGTGACCAAACTAGTTAACTTGATTTAACAGGTGGTCATGACATTTCATCTTCGAAATCAAAGTATAAGAAAATAAAGACATGAGATCTGTCATATAATGTGAATATTTGGAAATTGTTGAGCTAGACAAAGCATGACAAACTACAATTTAATTGAGCTCAAAACAGTCCAAATGATCAAAACCATTCACCAATAGGTGGTGAATGTCTTGGAAGTTCATACGCTCTAGGGTCAAAACCTGGTAAGTATAGCACACTTCCCAATCACTGAAAACGAATCACAATCATAGAAATTGTTGCTGTATTGTTGACCAACAAAGTTCAGCCGGTATTGTAAGTTAATTTTACCTACAGAAATAGTGACGACAACCCAAGAGGCAGTCATCAACCTACCGCTAACTGTGGGTACCCTGCCGGAAGTTATCATGATAATTCAGAAACATGGGGCAAAAATCATACCAAATTTGAGGTCCCTGTACGGATATTCATTGCTGGAATCCATTTCTTTCCCTCGAACAAGTCAGCACATCCGGATTCCCTCACCGGATGCTGAGGACAGAGGTTAATGGAATCGAGGTCAAGGTAAACTGTGTGTAACATGCAAGGAGTAAAATTGTCACACCAGCAAAGGGATAGGAATATCGGAAGGATGTTGCTTTTCACAGCTTTGCTGTGCTTTCGCTGTTTGCGGTGCCAGCTGACAGTCAGCGGGTATGGGTGGGAAGCCGATAGCAGATTTGTCTCTGTGCGGTCAGCCAGTTTATCGGCATCCTATATCAAGGGAATTGATTTTAAATTTTCTGAAGGAGCTCTCTTTGACACTTACACTAACTCATGCTCGGGTCGGCGACGAGGAGATTCCGATCCCCTAATGTTAGGCGATTAATTTCCCAAACCATTTGCGGGGTTCTCTTCTCGTGTCCCATTCATAGTCGCACACACTTTTTCCGGGAGAACGGCAATATGTGCAAAATAATCCACTTTGGTTTTTCTGACTACGGTTTTATGGAAAATTTTCCTTCGTTCACACTCACTGTTGTTTTTCTTCTTACTTTTTTTTCTAGAGGATGGCACCACACACCTCTCGGCGTCCTACCGCAACGGGTCGCACGAGGATGAAACCAGGATTTCGTTCAAATCTCTTCAACACACATTCAATCTTCCACTTTGGCTTATATTCCTCGACGATTCCGAAAAAAAAGGACTAGATACGAGCCAACTTTTTTCCACTACATTAAACATTCACTAGGATACATCTCGTTGGTCGCCGTCGTTCTTCTTCTTCTATCCTCCGGATGACGAACCACCGTAATGTGGAACCCACCCACCCTCACTCTAACTCCAAGCAGCTCATCAGCAGCCAACCCAGCCAGAAATCCATTACTGTTTCACTGTGTTTTCGTTTCTGGGAGCTGCACGATTCCTTCCACTTGGCTGTAAATCCCTTACGACGAATGGGCCATCCAGGAATCCAATCCCAATCCAAATCGCATGTATCTTATACGTGAAACGCTCTAGCCAAATGCTTCTTCCACTTATTTTTGCCACGAATTTTACACGTGTCAGTTCGGGGAGGAATTCGGAATGAGACGCGACGGCACCGCGCACCGGTGTGGTTGTCGGGGTGGTCCTGGTAGTGTGCAGGGAAGACCCCAAAAAAACGCACTCGCACCGCGCTGTACAGATGTTGGCACAGGAGTTCTGAACCAAGTCTCGTCCGGGACTAATCGAAAGTGCTTCGCTCTCGACAGTAACAACCGTCCTTTGCCACAGCACAGCCAGTCCGAGAAAAAATTGCCGAAAAAAAAAGCGAGAGCATCTCTCACGCGCTCACAACTTTTCATTGTGAAGAAGCTGCCACACCATTCATCTCCCTGTGGAGCCCATCGACAGGACACAGCATCCAGCATCCCCAGCACGTGTGCGAGCGAGTCCTCTTTCAATGAAATCGGGGCGCGTCACGCACGCGCCATAAAATAATCGAGAGAGGGAGAGCGAAACTCTCAGCTCGAAAGCTTTCTCAAAGGACGATGACGATGAGAGAAGCATTGACTCACGCCTCACTGCTCGCTTTGTTTTTCCAAAAAGCCCACAAGGGCTAGGATCCTTTATCGCATCACAAGAAACAGAGTGTAAAATTCAAACCGTGAAAGTGAACTCCTCGACAGTGGTAGTAGTGCCACACTTTCCGAGGATTACCCAGTTTATCTCATTTGATCTCGTTTATATTTGTTCCATTCGTTCTATCTCACTCTAACGCTAACCTGGACTCCATCTGTTGTCATTTCGTGTCTCCTTCCGCAGGTCCGGGCGGACAATCGGCATTCGTTTGCGACGGAAGTGATTGATAAGCGGATGACTACGGCTGCGAGTCAGCAGACGAAGTCGATAAATTGGAGGGAAATTGATGGGTTTCGACTGCAAAGTTTGGTTTTGAAATCAATTAGTTTCCCAGTGTGGTTGAATTGTTTGTTCGCTTGCGCTGTTCTCGGTGAAATATGATAGCGACGCGACGTTTAGAAGTAAGTGATAAATCAGAACGGGGCGGTGAGTCACATTGACAACGATGATGAATTGTTCCGAATTGGGTTCCAGGATTTACGATCAGTACGACCGCAGTGCAGTCTAGGAATGTGCAGCACCAGGTTAGCACTTATTTGGAGTGGGAATTTTGGAGATGAGTAGAACGTCAAATCCTTACTCCAATAAACCCCAAATTTGAAATTCATCAGTTTAAATTAAGTTTCATGACTGAATTGAAAAAAATAACCTAGTTCCCTCCCCTTGGCTAGTTTTTGCACCTTGCTGTTGGTGGGCGGGCTTAATTTCATGCTAGTGGAGTGTTGGAGACGGTAGGTTTATGGCCGGCGCGATAGAATGGCGCCATGGGCAGGCAATGGGGATTACTAAGCTTCCCCTCTCTGATGAACCACTGCATGAGAAAACCAAAGATCTAGTCCAGCAGTGATAGTATCACACTTGTTACTCCTTTGATTGAAAGCCGCGTCGTAGTATGCTTACGTATAGGCACTGACGTTGGGTGTAATACTGGTGGGTTTTGCCGCAAATCACTCTTATTTTATTTATTTTTACGCAGATAGATTTATTTGGGTTTGCAAGGGAATTATACTATTGAAATATTTCAGAAAGTGCCTAACGGTGCTCCTTCTACTTGTGTGACAAGCTTTCATTGTTGTTTTCATTGAAGTATTACTCAAGGAACAATGTTAAACATCATTTTTGTACATGGTATTGTAACTAATCTTATATGTGCTTCATTTTGATTTGGGATAAATGTTTGAACTATGGCTCGGGAGTTCCACTGTGGCGTGCTTCTATTGTGACATACTCATACGTAATTTTGTGTGACGACATAGTGGAAACGTGTGAGAAATCTGCTAGGAAACTAACTTCAAAGTTAAGCATTTTAGTCACTTGAAGGTGTCACCTGGGTCGAACTAAGATATAATAAATAGGTATAGGTCAAAATCAAAAGTACTTGAAACACGTTTAACTTTAGATTACAAGCACAAATAATTGATTAGGTGAATTAGAGATTTCAATAATTTATTAAATTAGACTTATGAGATATCATATTCATCAAACGAACTTAAATAAGAAAATTCAGAATGTCTAATAACATTAGGTAGATTAACAAAAGAATTAGGATGCGGGGGGTCCGCTTAGGGATGCAACTAACCTTTAAAGTTATATAATAAATTTTCCTATTTAGTCTTGAACTTCAATAAGAAAATGCAAGCAGACCAATAACAAGCAGCATTAACAAGGAGAGGAATAGTTTAGGAAATAAGTAAAAGTAGAGGTATGTGACAATTGATAACTTTTAATCTTTTGTAGGTATTGTTTTCCCCTGAGTTCATTGGACTCGATTACTATATTATTCTCTCAATACGCGAAATCTCTGATAGAAGTAATTGGCAATTCGGAAAAGCTTAAGTAACGAATTCTAAATAACTCATTTAAATTTCAAACTATTTCCAGTTTACACATTCCATATTATTTTGTAGCATCGTGGCCATCTCAATCTAACAAACATCCAACCACCTACCTCAATCTAATCATTATCCCTTCCCATGGCGATCATGTAGTCTGCATGTGGCGAGTCAGCCATTACCCCTCCTTTACTATCGGCCTTGGATTGACTTGCACTCTTACTGCTCCACCCTGCGCTGCAAAATGAAAATGAATTGAAAAAATCACCTAGTTTTTTAGTGATTTGCTTAAATCGTGAAAATATTCCTATGTCTGCGAATTATTTTATTGATTCCCTTGGAACTACTTACTGGGTTTCTTTGGAAATTTTCTAAAGAATTTTCTTGGGACTATCTTAGAATTCATCCTCAGAATTCCAACCCCTGGTTCCCTGGAGTCCTCCTAGAAATATACTGCAACCTCTTCTCAGAATTATTTTGGAGTAATACTGGAATTAACCTCTGAATTTACGTTGTATAGTCTTCAACATTTTCTTAAAAGCCTCCTCAGTTTTCCCTTTCAAATTCTACTTAGAACTAACACGGTATTCTCCTTAGAATACATGGCGAATGAGAACGACTCAAATTTGAGTTTAGTTAACTCTTAAATCACATAAAGTTCAGGAACTCAGCGATGAGTAAATTTGCCTCATGTTTTTCCAGGTTTGTCCAAAAACTTCCCGAAAATGAGAAAAGTAAAGATTTTGTATCCTTGGTTTGTTTTCCGTTGATCTTGTTTTCCGCGCTGAGCACCAATGCTACCGACGCCAGGGAGGCAGCTCCCACACCTGGACCCTACCTATCGACCCATCAATTCATGAACCGGGGACCAACGGCTTTACTGCCCTTCCGAAGGAAGGCGTGATCAGAAATATTATTCCTCAGAACATCCCAAAGGCGCCAACTGCTGGGGTGAGAGGCAATCACGCTTACCACTACACCACCGGCGCCGCTATTGGTACTACTCATATACTGAGAATTTTTTTGTCAATTTTCCTCATTTTCCGGCAGATTTTTTGTGTGAACTAAACTCAAATTTGGGTCGTTCTTATTCGCCGTGTACATATTAAAATAAAAGTGAAAAACCTAAAAATAACCTTAGAATTCTAGTATGAACTCCCTCAAAAAAATCCCAGAAATCCCATAAAGTTTTCCAAGGAGTTTCTTTAAAATTCGTCTTAAACCCAAGCAACATTTCTGGTTTTATTATGGTCCATTCCAAGTCCATTCCAAAGATCCACCCACATATAATCCGGATCTGACACGTTGCAGCAAAAAAACAGCTAAAAATGTCAATCTTACGTCAACGCAATGCAAACGGATCTAATGTGGGTGGTCCTTAAGCCTTATAAACCTCTTTAAAACCAGCATAAAACCAACATTTTTCTTGGTAATTCTTCTTTAATTCCCTGTAATGCTAGTTAATAATTATGTAGCATTCCAAAAGTATTCTCCCGAGATTTAGATTTAATTCGATCACAGAAACATAAAGCCAGCGAAACGTTCACTACTTTAAAAAAAATACACAATTCTTTGCTTCAACGACAACTACTTCAGAGCATCCAGCATTAAAATTGAGGAAGTGAATCTTTTGCATCTCAAAATCAAACGCATTATTTTGTTCTGCAAGCGCTGTATTCTCGGTATTTATGTTTCATTGGCTAAAAATAAAATAGAAGGGTAAAAAATCAGAAGATCATTGATTATTTTAGCTGAATTTTACTGCCAATAGTTAAATCATTTTTTAAACGATACAGAATTTCATACTTCATGTCAATTTTCTTGATGACATTTTCAATGTGAGAGTTGAACTTAAGTTTGTCATCAATAATCACGCCAAGATCTTTAATTTCCCGAATGCGATCAATAGTCTCGTCAATTTCGACAGAGACGTTTTCTCATTTACTCGATTCCGCGAAATGACACGAAATTGAGATTTAGATGTGTCCACACCCCCAGGTTATATATCAGTTTATATAAAATTTATATAACTTGATTTGCTTGTAAAAAAGTTTACTCAACATATTTCTATGAATTTGTGCTACTTAGGTTCCCCACGAGACTGTTGAGTTCTGTCTGACAAATTGCTTTCAAACCATTTACATATATGCAGTAGTACACGTGATTCCAAAGCGATTGGTTGTAATTAAAAAAAGGGCCTAGAAATTGTTTGAAAAGCGCGTTGTAGATAAAAGAAAAACTACAAGGGACAGCTCTATGGGGTTTTAGGCAATAGTGGTCTTATATAATAAATCTTATTTGTTAACTGCAGCAGGAGCGCGCTTGCCATAGATGGCCCAAAGTGACTCACGAAAAGCTACTGATTCCGATCAATAGCGGTGCGGCTTCTTCCTCCTTATATGGATGCTCATGTGGGCTGCAGCTCGCTGCTTGCAGACAGCCTTTTGTTGTGTACTGAAGAACAATGTTCAACGCCTCGCGCCGAAAGCACTGCTGCTGCTGATGCCAACGACCAGACACCACCACACACGGTGATTGGAACTGACTCCGATCAGCGGTTGTGGGCAGCCTTGATAGCTAGCTGCTTGCGGGGAGCCTTTTGTTGTGTACTGGAGAACACCACCACTCACCACGCGGTGATTGAATAAACACCGTTTGGTGAGACCGGTTGGAATTCAACTTTGAAATCTGTGTTAGGGAAAGCGCTTTTCGCAGGCAATCGGTGATAATTTTAATTATCATAGCAACAGTTGCATATTCATGCAATTTTCAAAAGTGATATTTTGAGAAATGATCATATATTTCTGATCAATTGGTGATAAATTATTGAAATTGATTCAGGGACACCTGAATTATTAATCTTTCATAATTTTGTTACATGTTCCATTTTTGGTTTTCACAAAGTATACCCCCATATAGAAATCACAGAAGTAGTCCTACGTCAAAAAAAAAAAATAAAATAAAAAACAGCAACAATCGTATATTTACGCTCCAAGTTATCTTTCTATTTTGCGTGATTCCACGCGATTTCACAAGAATGACCTTCCTGATATCCCAATTGTTCTGGTACCAACTGATAAATAATTCGAAAAACTTCTCTCAATAACGAATAACGCTCATCGCTTTGATTTTAATTTTCCACATCCCGCTTGCTTCCCTCAATATCAAATAGGGTAGGTCTACCAACGATGGCAATATGTTCCTATTATGGTGTGTTTCAATTATGGCACATGGGAATTCCATACCCAAGTAACAATTTCCAGTTGAAGAAACGCTTTCGTTTTGATTTTGTTCAGCTGCATGTTGAATAATAATTGCACAATGTGTTCACCACAACTTTTATAAAACCCTTGTTTACACTCGTTTGGAGAACCTATACAACTGCAACACAAAGGTGTTGTCTAACGTATTCAGTAAAACGTTTGCCCAAAATCAATTTCTTGTTGAAGAAACGCTTCCATTGTGATTTTATTCAACTGCATGCTGAATAATAACTGTACAATTTGTTTATTACAACTTCTGTAAAACTCTTGTTTACACTGGTTTGGAGAACCTGTTCAACTACAGCATTATATGTCTACGCGGTATAGGAGTAGAAGCAACTTTTATACAACGTTTATAGATACATATTTAAACTCAAGCCTTATTATTTTGGTGAAAGCTCTTATACAACGTTTGTAGACACTTCTTGACAGCTGCTTTGAAATTTAGTAGAGAGTAAACCTGAGAGGCGTTTGTTGCACTCTTTTATGACTCCTAAATAATCATTGTACAGCAAGCGGTGAAAAGCGTTTATAGCACTTTTTAATGACTCCTTAATAACCGTTGTGTAAGTACTCACAATATTCACAGATTAAAATTAATTTAACAATTGTTGTGGTACGCCAAAATAATTGCTTGTACAGTTTTTATTAATTTAATTTATTTGTGCACATTGAAAAAATATGTAATTATGCCATAATACACATTCTGTGATCATGGAGGAAGTAGTAACTAGCATCGGTTTAATCTTTGATTGATATTCTTTCAATTAATCTCCCTAATAATTAATTGAGAGAATTTATCTAGAAATGTTATCGTTGATTATATGATATATGTCTTAAATTAATGTTTGCATTTATTAATAAACACCTATATATATAATTTACCTCTACTCCACCGAGGGTTTCTCGAAGCAAGATTCGAACTCATGATCCCGGATTGCCAGCCGCTTCTGTTTCCATCTGCTCTATTCTTGAATACATATTTTGATCATATGAGAGAAGTATATGAAGCTCATCTTGAGTGACTTCTCTTGCAGTCGAATAATCATTGCCTTATGGTCATATAAACGTGCCTATCACTTGTGCTATTTTTAGCAACAAAATTGTGGTTGGTGGTTGGTCGAACGTAAACAATCATTTAAGAGTGCTCCAAGCAGCTTTTGAAGCTTTTAACCAAATGGCAATACAACTACATTCTTGTTCAACTCTGGAAGCTATTATTCAACGTTTGATCAACTCAGGTGTTTTATAAGAGCTCCCAATGGTTTGTTTTGATGCGTTTATTCCACATCCTATATGGCTCCTGTCAAACAGTTTAACCGTATGTAAACAATCATTTAAGAGTGCTCCAAGCAGTTTTTGAAGCTTTTAATCAAATGGCAATACAACTACATTCTTGTACAACTCTGGAAGCTATTATTCAACGTTTGATCAACTCAGGTGTTGCATAAGAGCTCCAAATGGTTTGTTTTGGTGCGTTTATTCCACATCCTATAGAAGCTCCTGTCAAACAGTTTAACCGAACGTAAACAATCATTTAAGAGTGCTCCAAGCAGTTTTTGAAGCTTTTAATCAAATGGCAATACAACTACATTCTTGTACAACTCTGGAAGCTATTATTCAACGTTTGATCAACTCAGGTGTTGTATAAGAGCTCCCAATGGTTTGTTTTGATGCGTTTATTCCACATCCTATAGAAGCTCCTGTCAAACAGTTTAACCGAACGTAAACAATCATTTAAGAGTGCTCCAAGCAGTTTTTGAAGCTTTTAATCAAATGGCAATACAACTACATTCTTGTACAACTCTGGAAGCTATTATTCAACGTTTGATCAACTCAGGTGTTGTATAAGAGATCCCAATGGTTTGTTTTGATGCGTTTATTCCACATCCTATATGGCTCCTGTCAAACAGTTTAACCGAACGTAAACAATCATTTAAGAGTGCTCCAAGCAGTTTTTGAAGCTTTTAACCAAATGGCAATACAACTACATTCTTGTACAACTCTGGAAGCTATTATTCAACGTTTGATCAACTCAGGTGTTGTATAAGAGCTCCCAATGGTTTGTTTTGATGCGTTTATTCCACATCCTATAGAAGCTCCTGTCAAACAGTTTAACCGAACGTAAACAATCATTTAAGAGTGCTCCAAGCAGTTTTTGAAGCTTTTAATCAAATGGCAATACAACTACATTCTTGTACAACTCTGGAAGCTATTATTCAACGTTTGATCAACTCAGGTGTTGTATAAGAGCTCCCAATGGTTTGTTTTGATGCGTTTATTCCACATCCTATAGAAGCTCCTGTCAAACAGTTTAACCGAACGTAAACAATCATTTAAGAGTGCTCCAAGCAGTTTTTGAAGCTTTTAATCAAATGGCAATACAACTACATTCTTGTACAACTCTGGAAGCTATTATTCAACGTTTGATCAACTCAGGTGTTGTATAAGAGCTCCCAATGGTTTGTTTTGATGCGTTTATTCCACATCCTATAGAAGCTCCTGTCAAACAGTTTAACCGAACGTAAACAATCATTTAAGAGTGCTCCAAGCAGTTTTTGAAGCTTTTAATCAAATGGCAATACAACTACATTCTTGTACAACTCTGGAAGCTATTATTCAACGTTTGATCAACTCAGGTGTTGTATAAGAGCTCCCAATGGTTTGTTTTGATGCGTTTATTCCACATCCTATAGAAGCTCCTGTCAAACAGTTTAACCGAACGTAAACAATCATTTAAGAGTGCTCCAAGCAGTTTTTGAAGCTTTTAATCAAATGGCAATACAACTACATTCTTGTACAACTCTGGAAGCTATTATTCAACGTTTGATCAACTCAGGTGTTGTATAAGAGCTCCCAATGGTTTGTTTTGATGCGTTTATTCCACATCCTATAGAAGCTCCTGTCAAACAGTTTAACCGAACGTAAACAATCATTTAAGAGTGCTCCAAGCAGTTTTTGAAGCTTTTAATCAAATGGCAATACAACTACATTCTTGTACAACTCTGGAAGCTATTATTCAACGTTTGATCAACTCAGGTGTTGTATAAGAGCTCCCAATGGTTTGTTTTGATGCGTTTATTCCACATCCTATAGAAGCTCCTGTCAAACAGTTTAACCGAACGTAAACAATCATTTAAGAGTGCTCCAAGCAGCTTTTGAAGCGTTTAACCAAAAAGGCAATACAACTACATTCTTGTTCAACTCTGGAAGCTATTATTCAACGTTTGATCAACTCAGGTGTTGTATAAGAGCTCCCAATGGTTTGTTGTGATGCGTTTATTCCACGTTCTGTATAGCTTTTGTGAATCAGTTTAACTAAGGTGCTATAAAAGTTATCGTAGGTCTTATAAAGCATATAGTTAAACCGAACGTAAATAATCATTTAGGAGTGCTCCAATAGCTTTTAAAACTTTTAATCAAATGGCAATACAACTACATTCTTGTTCAACTCTGGAAGCTATTATTCAACGTTTGATCAACTCAGGTGTTTTATAAGAGCTCTCAATTGTTTGTTGGGTAGGCCATAATTGGAACACACCATAATAGGCATGTATAGTCATAACTGGTACACCTACCCCATATCCTTGATATCTATTAGTTTTTTGAAGATACACCCAGAGCACAGACAAACAGACGTAGCACTTTGAAAAAGTTTTTCTTGAAAACATAGTATCTCAAAACATAGGACCTCAGTAACGACATCTCTCTGGCTTCTCGCGGAAAACAAGATTGCTCGCTAACTCGCAAACAATATTGCATAAAAGTTCTATAGAATGTATAGAAACGTCAAAGTGATCCGATGCTAGCGCTGCGGCGAGTAGTTCGCGGAACTGACAATATTCAAATCAACCGTTAAATGCGTGAACGAAGATACACAATGAAGTGATACGTCTGTTTGTCTGTGCCCAGAGCATGATACATTCATTTATATTAATTTGCCTCTAACCTTTTTCATCAACAGAGTTCCTTCAAATAAAGTAAGAAACTTTTGTAGGTTTCCATATTAGCTGCAATTTTTGTCTGGGCATAAAGTATGATTGTACTTGCCACACAATTATACTAATGCAAAAATGGTACAGGCATCGAAAGCTCTCAATTAATAACTGTGGAAGTGCATCTAGAACACTAAGTTGATCTTTGTAGATACTGGCAACCAGTGCTGAGATTTGCCATTGTCATTGACATTCAAAATCACATTCATTTTTTCGTTAATGACAAAGATTCACCTGGTAATAAAAAGTGTAATTTCGTGCATTCTGAGTCACATTATTGTTATCCAAGCAGTTCAGATGCTTCTGCACTTTAACGGCTCCATGTAACTTTTTTAGCTCAAATCATTTAATTTTGTTTCAAATTTAACTAATACAAAAATCTGCACATGTTCATCGCTGACAGCAGTCACTGACAATTGACATGGTTTGCCTTGACGATTACTGTTAGCTCAAATGAGTGACCAAAGCAGAATTTCCAAATCCGGCAGTACTAACGGCGTGATTGGTTTTTTGGTTGTTCAGACCCATAATCCTCGAACAGCAGTCCTTCTGGTCAATTTACAGGGTCAAGTGCTTCACTTTTAAGCGAAGCATCAAGTTCTATTTTGAAAGACACAAACGGAAGCGTGTTGGTGTAAGTTTGCCTTTCGGAACGAGCTTCACTACCGGTTGATCGCTGTCGATTTCGAGATTGGCATTCGTCATGGCCCGTACAGCTTCCACAGTGACGTCTGGGTAAATTCTGAACAGATATAGCCAATTTTTTTGTTCCACATTGTTTTTGAAAATGGGAACTGACACAACATTATCCTGCGTTTGTTTGCTCCCAATTTGGCAGTTATATATCAGGATCCCGTGCAGTTGATTCCATCTCGTGGGGACGTTTAGCGCCCCTTCGTGGATCGAGAGAGGTTGTAGCTGGTGAGAGTTGTGCAATGGGCTTTGCTTTGCTTAATCTTGGTTCGTAGCTCAGAAATTGCCGTCAAAAGCAAGTTTAGAGGCGATTTCTTATCGAATTGGCTCGAGATAACTCGAAAATGAGACACACAGTTATCATTAGCGAGTCCAAACACATAAAGCAACCAATATACATGGATAAGGACATAGCTTGATCTGAATTGAGAAAATACATAACAACAACGGCTGTCGACAAAAGCAGCCCACTCTAGATGTGTGTCACGCGATCGTCTGTTTCCTCGGCAGCAACCATTGTGTGGTCCTCCTCATTGTTCTTCATTAGCAGTTCTTTCGGTCGATGCGTCGTCGACTTTGGAAAGCAACCGTTTCGTGATGAGTGTGTGAGTGCTGACCACGTTTTGCGTCCATTGCTGCAATAGAAGCGCTCTGCCCCCGATGGCGTAACTGCCATACAGTGAAACCACACTGGAAGCGACTCCAGTTCTGATGGAAGAGGCTTTTTGGATAGTGGAAGATAAAGTGGTTATTGTGCTGTACCTTTTGACTATATTTTTACGATGTATTGTATAGTGATCAAGAATCCTCGGCTACGAAAGTTAATTCGTTTGAGCCTTATCAAATAAATTAAATTAATAAATAAACACGTATCATCTTCGGCTTTACTTCGTGCAGCAGCTTGCCACCAATTAGCTCGTTTCCTTCTACCGCCCCCGAGTGAGCTGTGTCGCAAGGACTGCTTGTCATGAAAAAAAGGAAGAAGATTATTTGGAGATATTTTTGATTCCTTGGTTATCATACATCCAGAAGAGGTTTCTACTGTTGGATGTGAAATATGATTGCAACGCACGTGATGAATATGGAAGTAAGCTCCACACGGCGAATGATAACAACCCAAATTTGAGTTTAGTTAACTCATAATTCATATAGAGTGCAGAAACTCAGCGATGATTAAATTTGCCTCATGTTTTTCCAGGTTTTTCCAGGTTTGTCTAGGAAAAACTTCCCGAATATGAGAAAAGTAATGATTCGATTCACTCAGTCTATTGGTACGTCAATTTTCCTCATTTTTCGGCATATTTTTGAGGCTTTTAGTTCAAATTTTTGGATTTTCCTATAAGCATTATCTCAGCGTCACACACACACACACATATGGTGTGTTTGTTTGTTTACTTTTATCTGCTGCTTGCTTCTCTATCCATTCCAATTGGCAGAATTGTTTAAAAATGTTTGAAAGCGTTTTTACAACGGTCCAAACTTCTCAGGTGAGTGCGACTATTGTCGGCAGCCCCTTTTTATTCGACAACCTTTCCATTTGAACTGCGTGTTGGTCAGCTGTTCTATTATTGGCAACTCGAAATCAGCCCCATTTTGTAGTGAGTATATTTCATTTAAAAAAAATCTGGCATAACAGCATTGCTCAGTCGTAAAAATGTAATAAGATTGAAGCTGAGATATGGATTTTCAAATTATGTGAATTACGGAAAAAATAAAGAAGTTGAACCAAAATTTTCCAAACCTAAAACCTCAATAAGAGCAGTTGATTCCTATGTTCGAACAAACAAATTTAAGCCTTCCCTCCTGCTGAGATGATTGGATATTATGTACTATATACTAGCAAGATAAAGGATTCCTTCAACGAGAAATCAGACGCAGCGGAAGGACTATTATACAGTCCTTGATGGACAAACGCGGGCGGGCGTAGTAAAACTGGTTTCCTCCCGCGGTAATACATGTCTGCACTTTTATCTTGATGTTGCTGGTGGTTAACACTCAAGGGGGCTTGCTGTCTATCTGCGGGTAGTAATTCCATAGCAATGCAATTTTCATGTTGTCATATTGCCCTCAGAAACAAGCACACACTAAAAACGAATCTTACTCAGAGATTGAGTCACTTTTACCCATTCGTATTGAGAAATTTCTAAAAGCGTAGGTTACTCCCCAAGCAACAATTTTTGTTTTATTGAAGTTTAGGGGTTACGCCTACCTGCAAACTTTCAAAAAATCTATTTTTTTGTATTGTCCTAATCGAAAGTAAATAAAGTCAAGAATATTTCCTCAAAAGATCAAGTTGATCCGATGAAAATTATGAAAGTTATGCGACGTACAAAAATGTTCACTTATAGTGGACTAAGCCCAACTTGAAACTTTAAACGCGATTATCTCGGAATCATATTTTCAAAACCGGTGCCAAAAATTTCTCGAAATGTATACATTCGATTCGTCCGATTCGTTTTGATTTCTGTTCATTACTATTTTGTGCAGTCCACGATCGTTCGGATTTCGTCTATCATTTAATTTCGATTTTTTACAGCCGATCAAAGACAAATTTTAAGTCGATCAAAAATCGGCACTTCAACTTTGCAAGGCCGCCATTTTGTCAAAAAAACTAAAAAAAAACCAAACGATCAAGGACTAGTTTAACACATGCTTAACGATTTGGCATGGTTTTTTTTTAGTTCAGATGATTACATCACAAACCGCAGTTGGCACCGCAAAAAAACGTTTTTTAGATCATCGTCCACGGGGAGCAGCCGTGCGGGGCACTAGGACCTCGTTTTTACAGCATCGACTGATAAATGTAGCATTTAATGTGTGTTCAATAAACGACAGAAAACCGATTTTCAATATGTAGCGTCGTTTTCGAGAAAAAAAAAATCCAAACTTTCGCTTTTTTTCGGTCTTGCAGGTAGACGTAACCCCTTAATAGCAGTTGATAAAACCAAGTTATAAAACCTTCACTGACGACCACATTGCTTTAACAACCTCCTGAGAACCGGTATACAGCCATGTCATGGCCAATTGGCCCAGTTTTAATGCAATCATTAAAACTTGATATGCGAACAACCTTAGGAGCATAGGTTTTATGTCAGTTTTATCACGCTCTACACGTGGTTGTTAAAAATGAAAACATTAAACCTCCTCCAGGTCAGAAAGTTTTAACAACGTTTTGATGACTACTATACAACTATATTACAACCGCATAAATCTCTCCTGAAGAAGTTGAAGTTGATAAAACATGATGCGCAAAATATTTTGACAACCTTGAAGGTTTTAAGTGAGAAATATTTTATTGTGGTTTTATTCTTTCAATGTTTGATGTGAAATCATGATCCTTGTCAGTTGGTAATAATAACTGATATTATTGTATACTGAAAATAAGGCGACTTTATTACAATTTTAAACCAATTTGTATATGCTTCACAGCATGCTGTGCAATATTTATGGTGATTATTATACCAAATAGGAGCATAAATTTAGTGCGCCATATGAATACTAAAATACATATAGGGATATTTTTAATTAGTCTGTATTAGCACCATGCGTTAAAGAGTCAATAAAAGATTATATATTTAGTACAAAACTGTTACTACTGTTGAGCAATAACCAGTCACATATTATTTAAATATAAATAGATGTAGGAAAGTGTTTTGTCACCTATCAATTAAAGCGTAATTATTCATACTGTGTGAAATTTGTTCATACGATGACATTTTTTTCGTTATAACTTGCTACTCCTTAAAAATACCTCAATATAACAAATTCTCCTAGATTGGAATTCTATAGCATAACATAAACCTAATGGTTTTATCTTAGCATTTCGTAGCCCAAATTGAGAGCGTTAAGTTATATTTAAGCTCTATAACTAGCTTGATGGTTTTATTCGGTACAGCGAATCAAAACAAAACAAAAACCATGGCAACCTGTCAAAAAGTCAACATTCCAAGCGATCCTCCAATTTTCTCTTGTAATCAAGATGTAAGAAATGTTTATTGGATCCACTAAAAGCTTTTTCAAAACAAAGTTTAAAGCCGTGATGCCAATACTGGCCGTCTCCAACCGGATTTAGTGAAACTGTTTGCGTTGTTTTAAGAAGGGTTCGTGGATCTTTCGGAAGTGTATCAGAAAGCCGCTTGTTCAATATTTTTAAGAGCTCCTTCACCGCACTATGCCTTATATTATATGAGGGAGCCCATAACTGTAGATCCTCCAGGAGTTTCATATTGGCGATCGTCTCATCTCCATCGTGCTCAAAAGCACTGAAGGGGTTTTCATTTCATGTATCTGAATAGATTGTTTTTTTTTTATATTGGTAACAATTTTCAGAGTATTTTTTGTTATTGTTGTAGTATATTTCTTATCTGTGAATCTTAGACCTCTGATAAAGATGATAGTTGTAATGAGGCTTTAATGAAGGTCTAAGACTGCTTCAAGTTTTATATCGGTCATAAAAAGTATGCCATAAAACCTAATTGTATGTTTTTTTTTGGTTTTATTCTGCAGTTATAAGTAGTGATACAGAACCACCTTACAGCTACCGTTAAAACTATGAAGTCTGAGGTTTAATTTAGTAGTCATAAAACAGTTTTATAGACGACTTGACTTGATTTTATGACAAGCACACAAAACCTTAATACAACCACAGGCTGCAAGGGATGCTATGATAAAACAATGATAAAATAAGAATAAATCTTCCAAGCTTTTAGATTGTTACTTGGGTCATGCGCTGAGTAACCTACACTGAGGCAAATGAACTTAAGAATTTCATAAGGCTCGACTTATGAACCACACATTTGAATTTCATAAGCGTGACTTATGAATGATTTTGGTCTCACATGAAATAGCTCTTAAGTGAACCCTACACTAGACTGATGCAAAATTTGACTTTTTCGCTCCACAGTGCTTAAATGGTTTCAAATCGGGTCCTGATTAGCCTCCCAAAGTTACAACTCATTTGGTTGGAAACAGACTTCGCACAAGCCATTTGAAGTTTACATGTAAATTACTATGGGAAATCTCAACTTTTTGTTCATTGTCTTCTAGTCTTTTTCCATATTGAGCTGCAAAACAGTTCGATAGCCATTCTTATAGAAAATATTCTCAGCTACAACTTTGCTCAAGATCGTTTCTATGTAAAACGAGACATGAAAAAGTTATTAATTATTTAAAAGATTGGTAAACTTATGACATGATCAAGCAGCTGCTCTGTAGGCAACACTGTATTTTGTAGTGTGACATAGTAGCCATGATTTGTGTGTCCTATTCAATGCCCCAGAAACACCAATGTTGCCTGCTGAGCAGTTGGTTGAGCATGATCATAAGACATCAGTGCATTGAACCATTGATAACTTTCGATCCTTGCATTTAATCAGAAAGTGGTCTTCAGCAAAGCAAATTTCCTACAAGTACATTTGAAAGCTTTTGAAGCAGATCGATATGGTGAATTATTAGATAGGGGAATTTACGTATTCTCGTCAATCTAAGCAGTGTCCGCACTTCTATTAGCATTTTCCCAGCGTCACGCACATATATGACGTGTCTGTTAGTTTACATTCATCTGCTGCTTGCTTCTCTATCCATTCTAATCGACAGAATTCTTCAAAACTGTTTGAAAGGGTTTTTACAACGCTCCAAACTTCTCAGGTGAGTGTGACTATTGTCGGCAGCCTCGTTTTCTTCGGCAACCTTCCCATTAGAACTGTGTGTTAACCAGCTGTTCTATTATCGGCAACTTGAAATCAACCCCATTTTAGAGTACGTATGCTTCATTTGAATACAAATCTGGCATAACAGGACTGCTCAGACGTATACATACAATCAGATTGAAGCTGAAAGACTAAAGAATCGTTTGGATGCATTCAGGGAAGTGTGTTGATGGGAAAACATAGTGAAATTAACGTTTAAATTTTGGTTGCCGAAAACAGTCAATGGGTGCCGAAGCCGACATTTACCCTAGACAAGAACAAAAATCTTGATTTTACCATAGTAATTCCCATACAAACTTCAAATGGTTTGTGCCATCTCAGTTTCTCTCCAAATGGGTTCAAATTTTGAGAGGTTAGAATCCGAAATCAGAATCCGATTTGGAATCGTTTAAGTACTGTGGAGCGAAAATTTTAAATTTTGCATCACTCTACCCTACACGTTTGTTTTTATTGACAATAATCGTATTGTCAATACATTCTATATTGACGTCAATACATCGGTATTGACAATAATTCTGTGTTCACATCATCAATATTATTGTCAATAATATATATATTGATACGTGTAGGGTTCGCTTTATACGCCTTTAACCATTTATTTTTTTCCCAAGCGTTGAAAGACGGGCCCCGTAACTCAACGTTCATGGTTCGGTTCCAGTCTGCTCCATTTTATTATTTTTTGGTCGACATTATTTTTCATAAGGCAAATCAATGAAATTCATAACGATTTCTTGTGGCTATCATTCATAAGTGGTTCTTATGAATTGTAGAGAGTAATTGAAACACGTCTTTATCGGTTGACGTTGAACAGTGGAATGAAAATTTTATTCAGAAACTTAGCAACTAATAACAAGTGCATATAGCGACGCGAATTACTGGGTTGCTACGATCACAATACTCCTCCCTAATCCGCGACGCCAGTTAGCTTCCGAAACTTCTGCTGCTTCTGAACGGTCATCGGCTTCGTGAACCCATCGGCTGGCTGTTCCGTTGTCGACGTGTAGCTCAGTTGGACGACACAATGCTGCAGGTTATCATGCACGAAATGGTACCGTATACTGACGTGCTTGGTCCGGGGGTTATACGAACCGTTGTTGGCGATGCTGGTTGCCGATTGATTATCGCAGCACACGGAAATCGGTTTGGCCTCGCAAAACTGCGACTGCAGATTACTCCACCACATAGCTTCCTGGATCGTGCGAGACATGGCCATGTATTCCGCTTCACAGGACGAAAGGGCTACGGTAGGCTGCTTCTTGACGTTCCACGAGATCGCACCTCCCTGCATCATGAACACATAACCGGTTGTGGATTTCCGGTCGTCCGCATCTCCTCCCCAATCGGCATCGCTGTACCCAACTATGTCCGCTGGACCGCTTGTCGAGTACTCTAGCTTCTTGGTTATTGTACCTTTCAGGTACCGGATTATCCTCTTCACCGCTTCCCCGTGAGGACGGCCAGGGTTGGCACTGTACTGGCTCACAACGTTGACGGCAAAAGCAATATCCGGTCGGGTGACTTGAGCTGCAAACGACAAACACCCGACTGCTTCCTTGTATGGCACTGACTTCATTTCTTCCATTTCAGATTTCGTCTTTGGTGCCATCGACTTGTCCAACTTGATGCTTGGATCTGCTGGTGTTGCAACTGGGTGGGCATCGGCCATACCGAAGCGATTGACGATGTCTTCGATGTAGGCTTGTTGATCCAACCACAGCTTGCCTTCTTCACGCTTCCTCGTGATTGTGATGCCAAGACATTGTTGCGCCTCCCCGAGGTCTTTCATTTGGAACCGCTTGTGCAGATGGGCCTTCAGCTTCTTCTTTTGCTTCCGATCGTTTGTGAAAATCAAGAGATCGTCGACGTAGATAGTCACAAACATCATCTTTCCTCCACGGATGCACCAGTACAAATAGGGATCCACGCTCGACCGTTTCAGTCCGAACTCCTGCAGCACCACATCCAACTGCGCGTTCCATACGCGGCTGGACTGCTTGAGACCGTAGAGGGCCTTCTTCAGTCTGCACACCTTTCCATTCGACGCATCGAACCCTTCTGGCTGGAGCATGTAGATCTCCTCGTCCTTCAGCTCGCTCTGCAGGAATGCAGTGACCGCGTCCATTTGGTCAATATCCAAGTTGTACCGCACCGCCAGTGCCATCAGATACCGGACGGTCGCGTACCGCACGACCGGGGAGTACACCTCGTCGTAGTCCAGACCAGGTCGTTGAGAGCAGCCCTTCACCACGAGGCGGGCCTTGTACCTCTGGATGGTTCCGTCGAGACCTCGCTTCGTTCGGTACACCCGGTTCCGAATCGCTTTCCGCCCTTCAGGCAGATCGGTGAGCACCCACGTGCTATTCTCGCTGAGGGATGCAATTTCCTCACGCATAGCCGCAATCCAATGATCTCGGTCCGGCCGCCGCAGAACCTCATCGTAGCTCGTCGGATCATCCATCGTATCATCGTCGCTCGTCGTGTTGAAGAATAACTGAGGGTAATGAACACCACCAGAAAAGGAACCGTAACTAATAAAGTCATTATACTTGCCTGGATTACGGCGCTCCCGACCGCTGCGCCTTAACCCTTGCTGCAACTCAGCTGGTCTAATCAGTTGCGGTGGGAGCGCAAAATCGGCACAGGCATCCTCGAATTCGTCTGCCTCACTGGACGAACTGTCGACAACGACGATGTCTTCCTCCGTTGTTTCGGTTTCACCAGGATTGCCACCCGGTTGATCGATAACAACAGCAGGCCCGGCTGCACCAGGTACGACGATGCCATTCGGTTGTTCGCCTAGAGGAAGCACAGCGTGTTGACCATCTTCAGGAGTATCAGCTGCACCGGACTCAGGACGATCATGGATTTCATCCGAACAAAGCTCCATGAACTCCACCGGCTGCACTCGTTGTTCTGCCATACAGATAGCGACGCCTTCTTCCAGTACCATGACATCTCGGCTAGCGTGGAAACGGTCATTCTCTGGATCATACACCCGGTAACCATTCGTGTCTTCACAATAGCCGACGAAAATGCCTTTCTCGGATTTGGGATCAAACTTCTTCCTTTTCGCTTTCGGTACCAGAGTCATCACGCTCGAGCCAAAAATCTTGAGGTGCTTCAAATTCGGCTTCTTTCCGGTCCACGCCTCTTCCGGCGTTTTCTCTTCCAGGGAACGAGTAGGACATCGATTCACCACGTGAGCCGCGGTCGAAATAGCTTCTGCCCAAAACTCTTTTCCCAGCTTCGCATCGTTGAGCATGCACCGCGCCTTTTCAACCAGCGTGCGGTTCATGCGCTCTGCCGCCCCGTTCTGCTCAGGCGTATACGGGCACGTGGTTTGATGTCGAATCCCATCGGACTCCAACACCTTCCGGAAATCTGCATTCACGTACTCCTTTCCGTTGTCTGAACACAAGATTTTTAGCTTCTTGCCCGTCTGTCTTTCCCCTTTGGCCTTGAACGACTTGAACGCTTCGAGTGCTTGATTTTTCTGCTTCAAGAAGTAAACCACCACCCGCTTGCTTGCATCGTCCAGGAACGTCATGAAATAACGGCTTCCACCCAACGACGAAATCTCCACTAGTCCGCAGAGGTCGGAATGTACCAACTCCAACAGTTCTTCAGCTCTTGACTCGCTGCTTGGGAATGAACGCCTCGTATGCTTGCCCTCCAGACAGGCAACACATCCTTCTAACGACCCATCTTGGAAATCTATTCCGTTGGCGATTCGCTTGAGCTTCTTCAAACCACCTTCGTGAAGATGCCCCAGACGTCGATGCCAGAGCTCCATGCCGCTTGCCAAAAACGACTTCTCTGGCCAATTGACTCTGTAGAGGCCACCTTCCTCGACGCCGGTGACAACCAGATCACCGTCTTCGTCCCGAACTTCGCATCTGTCTTTGGTGAAAATAACAGTTTTGCCCTTTTTGCAGATCGTACTTACGGATAACAAGTTGGTGGCTAGGTCGGGAATCTTCAGAACACCGCTGACATCGATTCGACCATCGTTGCTGTCCAACACGACTGAACCCTTCGCTACGACCTTCATAGTGGCATTGTTCGCCGTTCCGACGTTGTGCTCCATCTTGACTTCATCGAGAAATTTCTGATCCGGCCGTACCATGTGACAAGTGGCACCCGAATCGAAATACCATTCACTGGTGCTGACGTCTCCCATGGCAAAAATGGAACAGAGACCCTTGTGTTTGCTCGCCTTCGCTTGCTGCTGCTTCTCCGGACACTTGGCAGCAAAATGACCCGGCTTCTTGCAGGTGTAACATAACTTTTCGCCTTTGCTACCGTCCTTGGATTCGCTTGGCTTCTTCCGGTTCGCTTTACTGTACAGGGCACCTTCCGCGCCGCTGCTGACCGGACCACGATCCAGCTTAACGTCCTGTAGAATTTTGGATTTCACTGCATCCGCTGTCAAAGCCGCTCCAGAGGCTTCGAGTCCCATTATCATGGGCTCGTACTGATCAGGAAGACCCATCAGCAACATCGCCGCGAGCCAGGAATCATCCACCTTAAAGCCCACGGATGCAAGCTTGTGGCTTGTGCTCATTAATTCGTCCACGTACGCCTCAACGCTAGCACAGTTGATCAGCCGTACCGACGTAAATTTTCTGAGCAGTCCAATCTTCCTGGTTAGTCCACTGTCCTGGAATGCAGATTGCAGCTTCGTCCAGGCTTCCTTTGCTGTAACCGCATCCTGCACCAGACTGTAATTGTAGCTCTCGAGGCTTAAGCAAATCGTAGCCAGAGCCTGCAACTTCAAATCCTCAGGAACACCTTCTCCGTCTCCGTCGATGGCAGACCAGCTTCCTTCACGGATTAGAATCATCCGCATCGCAAATGCCCACGTCGTGTAGTTCTCCCGGCCTCTTAGCTTGTCAATGGCTGGCAGTGCCACGGAACTTCTGGTGACTCGAACGCTTCCAGCTTCAGTCCTGCCGTTTCTGTTGGCGCCTCCATCTCCTTGACCTTGCTGTCCGGATCCTAAACTTCCGCCTGTGGACATGCTTCTTCTGGTCTTGAAATTTTAGAGTCTTCCGGTTAGATATCCTGGGCCCATAACCAATTGTAGAGAGTAATTGAAACACGTCTTTATCGGTTGACGTTGAACAGTGGAATGAAAATTTTATTCAGAAACTTAGCAACTAATAACAAGTGCATATAGCGACGCGAATTACTGGGTTGCTACGATCACAATATTATGGAATTCTTACGTTCTTTCTTCTCAGTGTACGCTTTTAGAAATTTCTCCATACGAATGAGTTTAAGTTACTCGCAACTGAGTAAAAGTGCCTCACTCTCTGATTTAGTTTCGTTTGCAGTGCAGCAGCTTTAAGAGTCACGGTTTCCACCAGCTAGTTAGTATAGCACACAAAGTTCGGAACAGGGTAACCTAGAGAGAAGTATAAGAGAGGAGCGGACTGGCTGGTTTTCAGGCAATCGAACTGTCAAAGCCAGCGCCAATCGAGCAAAGCCTATCTTGATTGCATCGGCAGTGTTGCTAGAAACCACCTAGGCATAGGTTGCCAAGGCAGTTTGTTTTGAATCTCTTACACCAGACCCTCTCTAGGGTAACCTACGCTCTGTTTTCTACATAGCCATCCCGTTCCTTTTTAGTGAGCGCAGTAAGCATCATCTTCATCTTCCTGGCATTGACGCTTTGACTCAAGCTTTTGCCTACTCTCAACTTAGTCTTCTTTAAAGCACTTCCCCAGTTATAAACTACCAATGCATGAATCTGTAGATTGTGTGTCAAATACAGGGAAGTCGAGGCAATTTCCCACCGCCTCTGGCTTGCTTATACCTAATAAGGCTACCTGAGGCTCCAGAGCATCCTGATGAATTCTAAGGAAAAAGACAATCGTAAAATGTTCTAGCCTTGGTTCCAGCAGAGCAAAATTTACGAGAACCTATTTCGGCTAATACACCTCATAGACCTAAGGAACATGGTACACGCCGTGTCCGAAGTGACAGATTAATCAACTTTCATGTACATTCGATTTTTCTTCACCAACTGTTAGTTTGGGTGCTAGAATTCCTCAATCGGTTGGTTTTAAAATATTCTGTCTAAGGAAATTTTTTGTGCATTTTTGAGAGGGGCAGATTTTCGTTTTTCAGAGCCATAACCTGGAAAATTATGATAAAATTCAATAATTCACATTTCCCCCGACAGAATATTTTAAAATGAACCGATTTAGGAGTATGAGTGTAAACCCAAACTAACCTTTGGCGAATAAAAACCCAATGTACATGAAAGTTGATTAATCCACCATTCCGGACACAGCGTGTGGAAAAGAAGAGGTAGTAAATAAGGCGTCAAATCCCCCGTGTATTATCTAGTGGGTTTAGGGAGAAAGGCTCTAGCGATAGCCCGATGGCAGTTCCAGGGAAAAGGAAATCGGAGAAAGCGGAAAAGAGACAATAAGGCAAAAATCGTATGGATGTTTTTCCACTGAGAAACCCAACTGGCAAGTGGGATCGTGTACATGCGGGATGAATGTCTTTGGGGGCGGCCCATAAATATGACTTCGATAAACGGAAGGCGAAAATTTGTTGCCATGGCGGGTGTTTTTTTGCTCTGGATTGCCAGAAGGTGTTTGGATGAAGATGGAGGCCGTTGCTTTTCTGCTGATCTCATGTTTTTTTATGCCAGAGGATTAGGTTTTATGTGCGGATACCGGTGGAATATGCTTTCGAGTGGATAGGTCAGCAGAATTTTGCCTGAGAAGCGTTCATTTTGAAATTTCTTTTGATTGGTTGCTATATAAAAAAAATGTACAAACACCATCCTAATGGATAAGCATTATCACTTGCACACTGCTCTTACCCCGTGATTTACTTGGGAATTTAATTTTAGATTCTTGACAAACGTATCCTAAAATGTATACAAGTAGCCATAATCCTCGCTTGCACACCAAAAATCTGAATCAAGTTCCAGCAAAATGGATTGCTGAGTTGCAGGGCTGTTACAAGATCTTTAAAAATTGATCCGCGAAATCCGCGATTCCTCAAAAGAAATCCGCGACTTCAAATTTCAAATACTAATCCGCGACGGATAAAAACTGTTTTCATTGCTTATGGTATTTCAAGCTTATTGCTTATATCATATTAGTTGTTTGCTTGCTCTCAACTTAGTGTTTTGAAGCGCTTCCACATATTAATCAAGAGCTTTCTATGCCTGTGCAATCATATGCCCAAGGAAGTCGAGAAATTTTCCATTGCGAAAAATTAATAGACCGAATACACTTGCTTCGTAGCAGCGCCTTTATCGACTGAGATAAGGGAGTGTGTACCATTTTGAAAAAAAATAACAATGTATCATCTTCAGTTCTTGGTGTTCTTGGTAGTATCAATTCTGACTATTTAATGGACATAAAAAAACACGGTATGAGATTCTAATGAATAAAAGCAGCATAGCTTTTCTGAAACATTATTTGAAATGAAAATTAACTTGAAAACCATCATGAATCAAAAATAGGGTGCATAGAACGAATTACCATGCAATAAATTTAATTTGAGGTTTTCATTTAAAAAAAAATAATACAGCTTAGGAGTATTTCAAAAGCGGTTTGATGAAATTTTTAAGGTTATTCAAACCAAAATTCAAAAAAAAATCCTGAGTTCAGAGGAAGCTGTAACAACATTTTAAGAAAATTTCCAAGGAATTCAGATGAGTATTCCAAGAATATTCCGGTCATAATTTTAAGAAAATGTAAAAGACATTTCAAAGGAAATTATGAAGAGCATTTCAAAGAATTGATGGAAATTCTGAGCAGGACTAAAATAAATTCCTATGGAAATTTCAAGAGAATTCTAAGGAGATCTTCAAGTGTTTTTTCAGGTAATTGTTAGAATTATTAATAAAATTAGTAGCATTGCAAAATAAATTCAGAAATTGTTCTGCAGAAGATTTTCAAGCGTATTGTGGAGGAAATTATAAAAGAATTAAATTTTTACACAATTGGACACAGAAAAAGGTCAAAGGAAAAACAATTAAATCCTGAGGCTTAGATTGCATGCTTGGAAAATTATATGATCATGGATTTAGAAAAATCTTCATGGTTCAGGATGTTTTATTTAAAATTAAATATTCCGGGCATGGAGGAGGGATTAGGGATTAGTTTTCAAGTTCCAAAACTAGCAACAATATTTGAAACGCCGAACTTTGAAAATTAAGGTTGCGAACTTGAATTCCGATTAGCAATTTTCCGGTTTTTTCCCGATGTTTACCCGTAAATTTGGAAATGTTTCCGGTTGTGCAATAAACACTCAAATTAAGCATAAACCCGAAAACCGAAAGGATCACTAGGTAAAATGGGTCATTACTAAGACAACAGCATTTTTCATAAGACGAATTCGGACCTGTGTTCGAATTTTTCAATATTTGTCTATAGTTTAACTTCCCTGAAGCGCAAAAAACGTTACAACGTTACAACATTTCCTTTTGAATTTTCTCCGCGTTTATTTCAAAATTCTTATAAAATAATATTGAAATTCTCTCTTCCTGCTAAAATTCTACTCAAAATTCGAATTATTTCTCATTTTAATTCCTAACCAATTCACTTAAAAATTGCCTTGAGCCTTAGTTCAGAATTATCTTGGACTTCTCCTCTAAATTCTTCTCCAATTTTGCTTGGAAGTTTCCTTAAAATTATCTAGAAATTCATTTCGTGATGCCCTTGGAGATATCTACGGAGTTTTCTTTAAATTATCATCAGAATTTCTTTGGAATTTTACGCTCAAATTAGATATACTTGGTATTTTTCACGGATCTTAGGATCCTTTTCACAATTGATTTGGAATTTTCCACTGAGCCATTTTAAAATTTTACTTTGAAGTGACACACGTGTACACAAGTGACATGGAGTTAAAGTCTACAATCATTAAAAGTTCTTTCCAAAACTCCCATTGATTTTCTGTTTAAAAAACCCTGGTGTTATTCATTCAGACATATTCTCAATATTACTGACTTACTTAAGGGTCCTGTGCACCACCAGCGGTGCAAAGGGCCAACGTGAAAGACTTCCATCCTGGGCGGCTGCTCGCTCTTGCCTTGACCTGGGCCCAGGTCAGATTCCTATCGACTTGCTTAATTTCCTTATTTAGGCTCTGCCGCCATGAGCCCCTGGGTCTGCCTCTGCTGCGATGTCCTGCCGGCTTCCAATCCAGCGCTTGCTTGCGGATTTCGTTTCCGCCCCGTCGAAGTGTGTGGCCGACCCACCTCCACTTTCGCTCTCGAATTTCTGTTGCTATCGGCTTCTGATGACATCGACGATGGAGCACGGCATTCGAGATCCAGTTGTGAGGCCACCAGGCACGAATTATATACCGCAGGCATCGGTTTTTGAGTGTTCTCCGCTGATACACACCACGTCTCGCTGGCGTATAACAACACAGATTTCACGTTCGAGTTGAAAATTCGGATTTTGGTGCGTTGACTTATCTGGTTGGATCTCCATACGTTTCGTAAACTCGCAAAGGCAGCCCTAGCCTTCTTGATTCGTGCACCTATGTCGCTCTTGGTCCCGCCGTCCGACTCTATTTGGCTGCCAAGATATTAGAAACTTTCGACCTTCTCCACTGCTTACCCCGCTACCGTAAAGTTGGAAGGGTTGCCCGTGTTGATATCCAACGATTTGGTCTTGTTGACGTTGATGGTGAGACCCACCGCAGAAGAGCGTTCGGCTAGGTCATTGAGCTTTCTCTGCATATCAGAGCGCCGTTGTGCTAGTAGAGCAACATCATCAGCCAAATCGAAGTCGTTGAGATGCTCCATGGTGATAGGCTGCCAAAGCAGCCCACGGTTCGGTACACGGTCAATTGCACCTACCATGATCTCGTCGATTACGATGAGAAACAGTAGCGGTGATAGTATACATCCTTGTCTCACACCAGCGACTACCCGGATAGGGTCGGACAAGGGTCCGTTATGCAGAACTCTGCACGTGAAAGCCTCATACTGCGCTTCGATGAGGTTGACAATTTTATCCGGGACTCCCTTGCGTCGCAGGGCGCCCCACAGATTTTCGTGATTGAGACGGTCGAAAGCTTTTTCGTAGTCAATGAATACCAAATAAAGGGACTCTTGGAATTCATTGACCTGCTCCAGTATGATGCGGAGCGTGACAATATGGTCCACACAAGATCTTCCGGCACGGAATCCTGCCTGCTGCCGTCGGAGAGTCGCGTCGATCTGCTCCTGTATCCGATTCAGGATAACTTTGCACAGAACTTTGAGAACAATACACAGTAACATGATGCCTCGCCAATTGCCACACACTGTCAGATCCCCCTTCTTTGGGACCTTCACTAAGATGCCCTGCATCCAGTCGGCCGGAAAAGTCGCGGTGTCCCAGATATTACAGAATAGTTGATGCAACATTTGTGCGGATAGCATGGGGTCAGCTTTGAGCATCTCTGCTGATATGCGATCGACCCCTGGAGCCTTGTTGGATTTCATGCTTCCGATAGCTTCTTCAATCTCCTGCAGTGATAGGGCTTAGGAATTGACGCGAGTGATGCGCCGCACCCTAGGCGGATCTTGCCGAGATGTTGATGGCTGGTTGGCCATCAAAACTTGAAGAAGTTGTTCAAAATGCATAAACCAGCGTTTCAGCTGGTCAGTGGGGTCGGTAAGCAATTGTCCAGTCGTGTCCTTCACTGGCATCCTCAGGTTCATCCTTGCTCCACTCAGGCGTCGTGAGATATCGTAGAGGAGGCGTATATTGTCAGTGTTTGCGGCTTTCTCCCCTTTGTCGGCCAGGGAGTTCATCCACGCTCGCTTGTCCCGTCTGCAAGAGCGCTTGACTTCCTTCTCTAGAGCCGAGTACCGTTGACGGGCTTCGTTCTTGGCTCCTATGGTTTCGCTCTATCGCGGCTTTTGCTTCTCTACGCTCCTCAATCTTCCGCCAGGTTTCATCTGTGATCCACTCTTTCCTCTGGGTGCGCAGCTCACCCAAGTTATTCTCGCTTGTTTCTATAAAGGCATTCTTGATGGCCGTCCATTGTTCTTCTACGCTGCCACCTTCTGGAACGTACGCAGCTCGAGTCTCAAGTTCTTCAACAAAAGACCTTTTTACCGCTGGATCTTCAAGTCGGCGTGTGTTGAACCGCCGCCCGAGTCTCTCCTCCCGTCGCTGGATCCGCGCCATGCGTAGGCGGATTTCACCGATTAGAAGGTGATGGTCAGACGCGATGTCGGCGCTGCGTTTATTCCGGACATCAAGAAGGCTCCGTCTCCATTTTCGGCTGATGCAGATGTGGTCGATCTGATTTTCGGTATGTCCATCACGGGAAACCCGAGGAAAGCGCGAGCCCCCGATCACCATGTCGTTATTGCCACAAAATTCTGCAATCAGCTCACCGTTCTCGTTCATTTCGCCGAGACCATGGCGTCCCATGACACGCTCATAGTCCGTGTTGTCGGAGCCGATCTTCGCATTGAAGTCGCCAGTGTAGATCTTGATGTCACCCTTTGCAACCTTATCCACGACGGCATTCAGTTGACTGTAAAAATTATCCTTGTCCTTAGCTCGGCAGCATCGGTTGGCGCATAACATTGGATTATGGTAAGGTTACGAACCCGTGTTCTAAATCTGGCAACGATTATCCTCTCATTAACAGGCTCCCACTTGATGAGCGCAGCACTTGCCTGGGCGCTAAGTAGGAAACCAACTCCACGATGGCGGGGAGCGTTTTCACCTCGAATACCAGAGTATAGTAGTACCTGTCCCGACGGCAGTTTGTGTTCTCCAAAGTTTGGTCAACGAACTTCACTCAGTCCCAGGATTTCTAGCTTCATGTGTCGCGCCTCGTTGGCGAGTTGTGGGAGGGGAAATTCTCCTCCACCCGATTGTGGTTTAGGTTTGCGAATGAAGGTTTCGGTTCGCGAGAAAATGGCCTTACAAGGTTTGTTTACAAAATGGAGTTGAGGCCATTTCAATTGTTGGTATTGACTTGATCCTCAAAAAAACCTTTGTCAAAATCTCATTCATGTTTTCGTCATTGACAAAGATTCACCTGGTAACAAAAAGTGTAATTTCGTGCATTCTGAGTCACATTATTGTTATTCAAGCAGTTCAGAACGTAGATGATTGTTCACTTTAACAACTCCATGTAACTGTTTTGTTCAAGTAATTTAATTTCGTTTCAAATTTAGATAATTAAAAAATCTGCACATGTTCGTCACTGACAGCATTGTCACTGACAATTGACATGACTGTTCGCTCAAATGATTTTTTTTTTACCTTATTATGGAGATTTTTAGCCGAAGGCTAGTTCATCTCTCAAACTCAAATGAGTAACCAAAGCAGAATTTCGAATATCGCCGTGTATTGTCGAGATTTTGCAGCACTGCTCACACTCACCCGACAGTCAATCACCAGTCGCCACCGGCACAATCACTACGGGTGGTGGTTTTGATGGAGACGCAGGGTTGTTTGCTCGAGGATTTTGTTTATGGCCCAACATGTGTAGCGGAGTCCCCACACCGGAAACAATAAGCTTAGGTAATGTATTCAAAGTCACGACGTGCGGATCTATGACAACTTCGATTTACTTTTAAACTTTAATAATATTATGTTTGTCTCGTTTCATTCGATTCAATCAACTCCACACGAAGCCAGCAGAAAACATTTCATTATCTGCTTGTCTAAGTTCCACGAATCCAGACGGTCATCTTTCCATTATCGTCGGCTTGATGTGCTTAAAACGAAAGCCCAGTTCATCATCGCATCGTTCAAACAGGCTCTCAACCACCTCTGACTGTGTACGTATACAGGTAGGTATGTTCATGTTCAGCAGTGCACCCGTCCGTCATCAGAGGCTCTCTTAGGATTTCCTTTCCGTTTGCTTTAACGATGTAATAAGTAAAGATTTCCTTCTCACCTGGCAAAAGACGCGTCTGCCAACCTGAGGAGGGAATACACACCCACGCCACACACCAGACCATCTACCTATCAAACATATCGTCCGTCGTGTGCCTACCGGTTCCTCAACGCTCTTCTTGATCCTCTTGCTTCATGATGCTGTCTGTCTCGCATGTCTCTCTATCTTGGCTTAATGTATTTAGCTGCTTTTCAACCATCCTACTCGGTACCGACCTAGCTACCTATCATGCACAGTATAAGGAAAAGCCGTGGCAAAAGCAATGATGATGGGTGGGTGACACACCGGTCCACCGGGTTGAGAGTTAAGGAGGCGACATCGTTGCGATGCATAATTTTTGAATAAAGTCTTGCCTTTCTCTAGGGGCTGTTCCCCATCCACGTAGAGACTTCAGGGGGTATGGAGTATCTATGGTTCCTACTATTTTTGTATGAATGACAGTCTACACAGAGAGGGGGGAGCTTCTAAAATATCTTAAAAACTGTAAACGTAGTTTATGGACGGCTCTCTACTACTTCCAGTTTGTTTTCTTGAGTGGAAAGGGGTGTGGACGGTTGTACTTGCACACCATCAGGTTGGAGGTACTATTGGAGAAAAACCACGACCTCCGAAGCCTTTCCCCCTCTCATCACCACACCATCGTGGCAGGCCAAAATTTCTCGAAAGAAAAAAAAACAAGTTTATTTAGTTCAAACACTTGAGTGTGCCTGCACTGCTTGGTTTATACGATGTTTCCATGCTGCAACTACTGCTGCTAATGTGGTGTATTCAAGCTTTTATCAGACGAGTTTGATACGGAGCACTCTTCTCAAACCCGTAAATTTTGACAGTTTTGGGTGGTTTGTTTTGGCTTCCATTCGTTGCTATCTCTTTTACTCAGATACAAAAGTGAAATTAGGCACCGTGCATTGATTTGTTGAAATCAGCATACATTGAATTAGGATTTTTTATTGTCTTTGACTATAGTTAATTTACAGACAACCAATTCGCGATGCATTCCGCATGAAGTTCATCGATGTTACAAAACCATCCATGGACCTTACTGCCTACCATAATCATGACCATTGAAGTTTTCAAAACATAAGTAAAAAGGTTCTAATATAGTTCTATTTCAGAAAATGTATGGAGAAAACAACTATTTTGAATGGTAATGGTTCTTAACAACCCATTATTGGTAAGGTCCACTTTAAAAAAAAAACCATAATACATAAGGTTATAACTTTATCACACAAACGTTCATGTAAAGTTCCATAACCGTTTCAGTTAAAGTTTAGCAGGGATTATAAACAATTTTAAATCATTTTTGGTAAGGTCAAGTAATGGTTCCCATTTATGCGGGTAACGGAGCCCGTGTGTTGACAACTCGTCTTTCAACGCTTAGGAAAATGAAATGGTTAAAAGCGTTAGACAAAAATCATTCATAAGTCACGTTATAAAATTCATATGGTTCATTCATAAGTCAAACCTTATGAAATTCTTAGGATTATTTGCCTCAATGTATGCATCAGAAAATCCCGAGTGGGGTGATACTCTAATGCCATGTTCAGACTACAGAGTTATAACAACAATCAATACGAAACTAACGATTTTAAATTGGCTCACCACTTTAGTAGCCTATTGGTCCCAAGCAAACGATTAACGTACCCTATTCTAGTTGAAATTCTAATACTACACTATGTTTGTTTTGATTCGCTATGAAAGTTTGACAGATAACATCAGGGGTGTGTGGATTCATGCAGAACATGCAGGGGTGAGTGAAATAGCTTGGGACTGCTTGGGACCGTTGTTCTGGTACTGAGTGAGCCAAAAATAATAATGATTTTCTTCGGGACCTTCTAAAGGGTGATACGGTCAAAATTTGGTCAAGGGAAAACGCGTGTAAATCGGTGAAATCGTTTATTTAAAAAATCAAATTAAATTTCTTTTTCAAGTTCAATTAGTATAAAATTCAGGAAAAATATTCAGTTAGGCTTCCGCTTTTCCAAATCCGAATTGCCGGGCCTTACGCTTGACTCCTGCCATCAGATTTTGTACAGCCACCTTGTCCACCTTCTTCGCCGCAGAAAGCCAGTTTGCCTTGAACTGCTGCTCGCCCTTAGCAGTTTTTTTGGTCTTCTTTAGGTTCCGCTTGACAATAGCCCAGTATTTCTCAATTGGGCGGAGCTCTGGCGTGTTGGGAGGGTTCTTGTCCTTGGGAACCACCTGCACGTTGTTGGCGGCGTACCACTCCATGGCCTTTTTACCGTAATGGCAAGATGCCAAATCCGGCCAAAACAGTACGGAACAACCGTGTTTCTTCAGGAAAGGCAGCAGACGTTTATTCAAACACTCTTTCACGTAAATTTCTTGGTTGACAGTCCCGGAAGCTATGAAAATGCTGCTTTTCAAGCCACAGGTACAGATGGCTTGCCAAACCAGATATTTCTTTGTGAACTTTGACAGTTTCATGTGCTTGAAAACATCTGCTACCTTTCCCCTTCCTTTTGCCGTATAAAACTCCTGTCCCGGAAGCTGCTTGTAGTCGGCTTTGACGTAGGTTTCGTCGTCCATTACCACGCAGTCAAACTTCGTCAGCATCGTCGTGTACAGCCTCCGGGATCGCGCTTTGGCCGTCGTATTTTGTTTATCATCGCGATTTGGAGTCACTACCTTCTTGTAAGTCGATAGTCCGGCTCGTTTTTTGGCTCGATGCACGGTTGTAGACGATACACCCAGCTTATTTGCGGCATCTCGGAGAGAGAGGTTAGGGTTTCGCTTGAAACTACCGGCAACTCTCTTTGTCGTCTCAGCGGCTTCCGGTTTTCGATTTCCCCCCGATCCAGACTTCCTGGCTGTCGACAAACGTTCCCCAAACACTTTAATTACATTTGTAACGGTTGATTTGGCAACTTTTAGCGATTTTGCCAACTTTGCGTGCGAGTAGCTCGGATTTTCGCGATGCGCGAGCAAAATTTTGATACGCTGCTCTTCTTGCTTGGACGGCATTTTGACAACTGAAGAGTGAATTCCAAAATCAAAATAGGAGCAACATTCTACACACACACACCTTCAAAATGAGGGGTGTTCAGGTTTTTTAAATGCAAAATTGAAAGAAATACGTCAAGTTGATATTGACCAAATTTCACCCTTTAGTCTTAGAGTTACCTCTATGGTTATAACATGTTATAGCGCTATCTTGATGGTGGTTTCTGTGTTGCAATTAGTTGACAACCGTTATAACATGTTATAACTCTCCAGTCTGAACAAGGCATTAGCGTGAAACTTCAAAGGCACAAATATCAGCTTCCATAAAACATACAAATTTGAAATTGCTACTCTCTGTTTGTAGTAGCATAGCAAACAAGGAGTAGCAATTTAAAATTTGTATGTTCTATGGAAGCTGACATGTGTGCCTATAAAGTTTCACGCTAATGCCTTGTTCAGACTGGAGAGTTATAACATGTTATAGCGGTTGTCAAATAATTGCAACACAGAAACCACCATCAAGATAGCGCTATAACATGTTATAACTCTGTAGTCTGAACGTACTATAAGGCTTCCTTAGAGTATCACCTTAAACTCAGGCCCTTTGGAGTAGTAGTAGGTAGGTAGTCACGCTTAAACGCTGGCCAAACTGAGTAGTTATAACATGATATAACGGTTGTCAAATAATTGCAACACAGAAACCACCATCAGGATAGCGCTATAACATGTTATAACCATAGAGGTAACTCTAAGACCACTGGGTCCCGAAGAAAATCATTATTATTTTTGGCTCACTCAGTACCAGAACAACGGTCCCAAGCAGTCCCAAGCTATTTCACTCACCCCTGCATGTTCTGCATGAATCCACACACCCTTGATGTTATCTGTCAAACTTTCATAGCGAATCAAAACAAACATAGTGTAGTAATAGAATTTCAACTAGAATAGGGTACGTTAATCGTTTGCTTGGGACCAATAGGCTACTAAAGTGGTGAGCCAATTTAAAATCGTTAGTTTCGTATTGATTGTTGCTATTACACTACACCACCGGCGATGTTTTTTTCTGAGAGTGTCACTGGTTTGTTTACTAGCAAAGTCTTGTATTTCCGGTGGATCCACTGGAGTGAGTGGTGTCGTAACCTTCATTTGCTCTTTACATCTGGTTTACATCTACTGCAGTTTGAAAAATTATCGAGAAAATGTACCCAAGATAACGTAAATAGCTGTAAACGGTACCACCAACCGATGGAAACTAACGATTTCAAATTGGCTCACTACTTGACTTGCCTATTGGTCCCTAGCAAATCGATTAACGTACCCCATTCCAGTCTAAATTCTAGTACTACATTATGTTTGTTTTGATTACCTGTGACAGATAAAATGAGGGATTCGTGGATTTTTCTATGTTTCGAGGGGTGCATCGATTAGCTTGGAACCGAAGAGAGTACCAGAGCTGAGCCAAAAAATTGAGCACGTTTCTTCGGGACCTTCTGCTCTTAGAGTTACCTCTATGGTACCACCAACAATCAATACGAAACTAACAATTTTAAATTGGCTCACCACTTTAGTAGCCTATTGGTCCCAAGCAAACGATTAACGTACCCTATTCTAGTTGAAATTCTATTACTACACTATGTTTGTTTTGATTCGCTATGAAAGTTTGACAGATAACATCAGGGGTGTGTGGATTCATGCAGAACATGCAGGGGTGAGTGAAATAGCTTGGGACTGCTTGGGACCGTTGTTCTGGTACTGAGTGAGCCAAAAATAAAGGGTGTCCACGATGAAATAGCCACACTATGAAATTGCGCTAACTTTTTAACCGTTGGGTAGAATTTAATGAAAATTTGGGTGGATTTAGTTCATAGTGCATTATTTACATCCTGCAAGTTTTAAAGTCCTGTGATCAAAACTCGCGGAAATGGAGACGAAAGAACAGCTCGTGCGTGATAAAATCTTGCGCATTCATCACGAGAACAAGGATCTCTCGCATCGTTCCATCGCTAAAACGTTGGGAATCGCGAATTCCACGGTGTCGCGAGTGATTAAGCGGTTCGAGCAACGGTTGACCACCGATCGGAAGCCCAGAAGTGAAGGAAAAAGTATTCCGTACAACACCAAAAATCACAACCGCGTAGTTGGGGCCTTCAACCGAAATCCGAACGCCTCCGTTAGGGATGTGGCTAAGAAGCTGCACCTAAGCCGAAGTTTTGTCCAGAAGGCCAAAACTAAGGCTGGGCTTCGAACGTTCAAGGTACAAAAAGCCCCTAATCCCGACGAGAAGCAGAACAAGTCCGCCAAAACCCGTGCCAGGAAGTTGTACCTCAACATGCTGACGAAAGTTGAATGCTGCATCATGGACGACGAAACATATGTGAAGGCCGACTTCAAACAGATCCCCGGCAACCTGTTTTTCACGGCCAAGGATAAGTTCAGCGTTCCGGAGCATGTCCGCACTCAGAAGATGTCCAAATTTGCGAAGAAATTCCTGGTTTGGCAAGCCATCTGCACGTGCGGGAAGCGGAGTGCACCTTTCGTGACCCAGGACACGATGAACGGACAGGTGCACATAAAAGAGTGCCTCCAGAAGCGGCTGCTTCCTCTCCTGAAGGCCCACAACGTCCCAACAATCTTCTGGCCGGATTTGGCCTCATGCCACTACTCCAAGGACGTGCTGAAGTGGTATGCGGACAATAAGGTCAATTTCGTGCCGATAATGTTCAACCCTCCCAACACTCCGGAGCTCCGCCTAATCGAGAAGTACTGGGCGATTATGAAGCAGCACCTTCTTAAACGACCTAAGGTAGTGAAGACAGTCGAGGAACTGAAGAAAGTATGGGTTTACATGCAAAAAACGGGTGATTCACAGGTTGTGCAGAATCTTATGGCAGGGGTTAAGGCCAAGGTGCGGGCATTTGCGTATGGACTGTAAATAAAATACGAGTAAAATGGTAAAATGAAGTTTAATAGTTATTTCTCAATCCCTGAAAATTTGATGGCAATCGGATGAAAACTCGAATTTTGCGAATCAATTTTGTGTGTGGCAATTTCATCGTGGACACCCTTTAATAATGATTTTCTTCGGGACCCAGTGGTCTTAGAGATACCTCTATGGTACCACTGAACTGTCATCCGATTGAGGTTAACCCCGGTGGTGCAAAACCTAATCGGAATCGGGTGAGAGAATAAACCAGAATACCCAGAATAAACCTCATTAGTCGTCCACTCAGACGTAGTGATGTTTTAACATTCTAATTTTAATTGTAATTGTAATTGTTCAGTGCATATCCCGTGCCTTCAGCTAAGTTAACGTATCTAGTGACCAAACCCCACCTACCGTCCTTCCCGTTGCACTTGTAAGCTTGTGTGATACTCTAGACCTAAGAGAAGAGAAGACAATACGGGGGCGAAAACGAACCACTTTTCTGTCAAACGCGAACCAGCTCGTGATTGTCCAATTTGAAGTGCGTAATGTGGATTCGACTTTCCGTTGGGAAGAATCGCCCCCGACCGATGAACACGACTTACTCCGTTGACGTCCTGGATACGAAAGATGAAGAGTGAGCTGCTGCTGCATTGCAGTCGGCTCGGACTCGATGTCGATAGGCGGCGAACGAATGCCGTGTTGCCAACACTACGAGTATAGTGATTGCGTAACGCTGTTGCGTAACATATGCTTGGAGTCACCCAGGGAATATGCTTACCGTGTTGGAGTCACTAAATGTCAGAGAATATGCATGTCCCACACGTAAGATAGAGATAGAGATAGCTATAGATAGAGATAGAGATAAAAGAGTAAGAAGCCAGTTGTCTCCTCTTCCTCTTAGCTCTAGACCACACAGTTCGAAAAGTAGTGTAAATTTCTGTTCAATATGATGCACACAAATGGAGCGTCATATATCATATAAGTTTACATTATATATCATGTAAAGTTCTAGCACAATTCATGCAATGTAGCAAATATTGTATACAAAAGCCCATCTTTGTAAACAACATTGTTTATAAGTTGCTCGGTTGTGTGAAATTAAATTTAAGTTTACGTGAATGAATGTTTACATCACAATTAAAATTCAGAATTTTTATCTGTGCAGGACTGGCAAATGTCATTTTCTATCAAAGATCTCACGTGATATTTACAAAGTAAAGAGCCTGAATTTATAAAGAGGCTACATCTTATCCATTTGACAGGTCTTCTGCTCGATTGGAATGACTTTTCCTATGACTTTGACAGACAATCGATTGTTCCATTTTTGACATTTCGTCTCTTTATAAATTCAGGCTCTTTATTCCACTATCATCGGATGAGAAAACGATGATAAAAATTTTCTTCAAAATCTCATCGAAATTTTTGTCATGACAGAATATGGCAGTGTTGTGATCATCGTAATTACTAGCTCATTCCGTCCAGGTTCTGGTTGATGCTACTACTTTTTTTATATTTTCTTAATTATGAAAAATTGGTTTGATCTGTGTTGAATAACGGCACTTCATATGAATACTAGTTTTACATCAATAGAATTGAATAAATTATTCTTTAAAGCTAAATATTTTAATCTTTATTGCTGCTAAACTGCTATTGGAAACCAAATGCTCTAATTTGGCCACAACATGATAATAAGCTTGTTGTTTTGAGAACAATGAGCGTAATTAAACATACAATGTGCTCTAACAGGATTTATGTTGTAGCTAATGAACTAACGCATCGGAATAAACCTATTTTTGATTTAAACACGGTGAAATCATTGATATTATTGATCTTTTCTGATCGATAGAACGGAAGTTGGCGATTACGACGAAGTAGCGCTCTACCCTATGTTAAATAAGTCATTTGATTGCCAGGACAACATTTGAAAGTAGCGTAACGTCGCCATTCACTGCTCTAACTACCGTGTGATGCCCATTCACTACTCGACCTCTATTCACCGCTGATATTTAAAAACTTATTGAAAAAGTTCACAAAATGAGTCCAAACGCAATAACTTACAAACCGTATAATTCGTTAAATGGCCAGAAAAAAAACAGAAAAGTAAAAAAGTAAGAGGGACACAACCGTAGATTTGACGTAGGTTTACGAAAGGTAGTTTTGATGGCACAGCAAAAGTATAGTAAATATTAAATTGATTTCTGATTGATTCACTGATAACGAGAGTGAAAAAGTTCGACAGGTTGAAATTCGGAAGCAGTTTGAGAGTTCTGTTTTTGAGGTGCTCTGTCGGTGTCCATGTAGCCAATCCTGGACGATGTGTCTTGGATACAAGCTCTTACCAAAGTGACGAGTTATTAACGAGAGATAGAGTCGATGAAGACAATCGATCAATTGGTCTTTTTGAAAGGTAACGCGAGAAGTGTCCAGAAAATATGCTTGAACAAATTTATGGTGGTCCGTTTTGTCGTGATGGTTGAGCAATGCTGAGCTATTAAGGTGTTCAACACAGATGAGGCTGGCGAGCTGTATGTTGTTTGAAACGAGGGTGACGCGCTTGGTATATATGGCTTACAGCGGATCACGACGAGCAACTGAAATCCGATCAGTAGCGGTGCAACTTGGTGCAACTTCTTCCTCATTCTTCGGCGAATTAACCGCCCAGTGGGCTGCAGCTCACGCTTGCGGGCAGCCTTTCGTCGTGTACTGGAGAACAATCTACAACGCCACGCGCCGAAGGCACTGCTGCTGCTGCTGCTAATGATGACCTCTGGACACCACCACTCACCACACGCGGTGATTGAATAAACACCGTTCGGTGAGACCGGAGTGAATTCGATTTTTAAATCTATTAGGAAAAGCGCTTTTCGCAGCCAATCGGTTATAATTTTTATTTTTATAGCAACAGTTGCACATTCATACAATTTCAATAGTGACCTTTTGAAAATTGATAAAGTGTTCATTTTAGTAGATTCGTAGAAAAAATCCCAATCGATTGGCTTGTTTAGAATTAATATCCATCCGCTATTGACAGAGTCCACTTTTCGTAACGCGTTCAATTTTGGTTTTTTGCAATTGCACCCCAATATGTTGGCGAAAGACGTGATTCTATGTCAAAAAATCAATATTTTCATTACAAAATGAGCGCTAAATGGAACCCCTTGTTTACAGGCAATGATAATTCTCGGAATCAATTCTAACAGCATTGTCATCACAATGACAATAGACGAGTGCACGGGTGAACTTTTGTTCATCTACTGAAAAAAATTTGACACAACAGCGGGGCCCTGTTTACTAAAAATGAACACATGAATAATGCTCGCGTAACATTTGAAAAGGGCCTATCAACTTTTGTAAATAATTTGCTAGGTCCTTTCCACGAGAACCGAAGTACGTCCAAACAAACCAAGAGCACTATCGGGAAGGGGATAATTTCCCCTACCCGATGGTGTTGTTAGTTTGCGTGGGCGTATTCGGTTCGCGCGAAAAAGGCTTAACAAGTTTTGTGTACGAAAGTTGATAGGCCGGTTTCAAATGTTACGTGAGTATTATTCATGTGTTCATTTTTAGTAAACAGGGCCCCGCTGTTGTGTCACTTTTTGTCGAGTGAGTGAACTCAAATCCATCCGTGCACTCGTCTATAGCCTTTACACTAGAGCAAAAGTATGCAGAGTATATTTATGAAAAATAGATTTACTAACGATGTGAATCTGATTTTGATCTGAAAAGTGATCAGTGAACGGTGCATTCTTTCACTATGAACCTGTTATTTCTAGCATATCTAAACTATTTAATAAATGGAAACCATAACATGGACTACGCTTCCCTTAAGCATATATATATATGTATGTCTTATCTCAAACACCAAATGACAACTCCCATAAACAATAACAATAACAAGCGCCTAACCGCCAATTCGGGATATTATCCCAACTTTATGTGGTATGGTCGTACCATCTATGATATCGTTTGTGTATGGCATCCGTTTATTAGGGAATGGTGTGAATGTATCAATATTATTACTAGCCAAATAAATATCCAAAACATACCTGCACACAGCAATTCCATTCAAGTAATTAGAAGTTTGTAATCATTTCAATATGCGCTATACTGCCTATAATCCCATATCAGTCCCATATGGAAAAAGTAGGCATTGAGAAAATGGCAGTCGAAGTTACAAAGTGCAATTCCCATGTAAAATGTGATAAATGATAGTAAATTAATTGAACATTTTTTCAGGTTAAAATCTGTTGCAATGAAGCTTGCATGTTTTGTTATATCAAGGAAAAATATAGCAATTCAAAAAGCAGACCTTTAACTTGAACTATGGGCAATTAAATTTCAGGATGGGACTGATACATATGCGATTATTTTGCTTGATGTGACAAACTGACCTGATGTTGTTTTCACATTTTTCATGATCCAAGTCCATAGTTTTATCACATAATATGAAAGTAGATGCCAATTGATAGTGGATAGCGTTGGTATCTCAAAATTGACGAAAATACATATGGGACTGATATGCGATTATAGGCAGTATATTGACCATATACCCATAACCCACTCACTTGGCCAGGCTTCAGATTCGTCCAGTGGGCAGTGCGCTCTACACTCCAAGTTACCTTTCTTTCAAATTCACCCCAAATTTTATACTTTACCCATTGAGTGTTGATTAATCACAATAAAATATTGTGACAGAGCACGGACTTGAGGTTACTAGAGTATCACATGATCTAGGTCCAATTTAGGATTATATCTGAAAAATCAAAATTTATCCAACACCCATGGATGTCTCAACTAGTGATGCACCGAATATTCGGCCACCATAGTATTCGGCAGAATACTTAAGCCGAATATCAAGCTTTACAGTCTCAAAATGTCACTAGAATACATTATCGGTCACTTGTTAGATAGAAAATGGCCGAATATTGGTTAACGTTGTTAGATGGAAAAACACCGAATATCTGGCCGAATAGCACTATTCGATGCATCACTAGTCTTAACATTCTAATTGTTATTGTTATTGTTATTGCTCAGCTCACACCCTGACCGACTATCACCCGCCCATCTGCACTTAAACTAGGTGTGAACCTACGGAAATTTTGGTCGTGGCCTATGCTAGACCCGCAGTGGCGTCGCGTAACCTCACTTTTTACCTGTGCACCAACTTTCAAAACCAGATTTATTGCCATATTCATACTCGAATCGGTTGAAAAATACTCTTAAACTTCTAGTTTCTATCGAAATCTATCCATTGGAAGCAATATTTTGATAATTGTGTATGTTTTGAGAGTTGGTGCACAGGTAAATTGAGGTTAAGGCGACGCCACTGCGTAGACCGTATAGCATAACGACTTTCTTCCACCAGCAGGCCTGTTGCTCCCGTAGGCAGTCCCAATTAGCTTCATATTTGTAGGGGATAGTAAGAGAATAAAAGAATAGAGAAGAGCGATATAGTAGGGTTTTTGATCTAATTTCCGTCCTACTAAGCACAACCCGCGCTTTACCTGTCTTTCCTGAACGAGTTTAAACAAAAAAAATGATTATTTCTGTCAAAGATGACTTCTAAATTTATTCACCTTTCCATACGTATCGTTGGATTTGATAAAGAGTCACAAATTGTTGAGATATTGCTTAAAATCTAATACTGCTTCTTGATTCTAAATTCGTTCTATGAGTTTCAATTCCGTCCTAACGCATTGAAATGCCATTAGATTTTCTTCGTCCTACACAGCAAAAAAATAATTTTGATATCACGTCAAAGTGGATGCACTACAATCATGTCGAAAATATGGTGTAATATTACTTGCTAAAAAGGACAAAATTATCATTAATACAATGCATGAACTGACATTACGCTGCTTTTACTGCATTTGTTTATTTATGTGGTCATAAAAATTACATGAAATTTTCGACATGATTGTAGTGCATCCACTTTGATGTGATATCAAAATTATTTTTTTGCTGTGTACGGATAAACGTAGAAAAAGCGGATTTGCTAGGAGCGCTTCTTTTGTTTTGAGAACAATGAGCGTAAATATTCATAGAATGCGCTCTAATACGATTTATGTTGTAGCTAATGAACTAACGCATCAGAACAAACCTACACACTTAAACAGAGATCCTGAGTTCGGTAAAAAAAAATTACCGTTTTAGTTCGGTAATACTAAACATTACAGATGTTTCGGTATTTTCTCGCTCTATTGTTGAAAACGGTAAAAAAAATTACCGGCAGATCTGTAAACCAGCTTCATCACTGACTTCGGTGAAATATTTTACTGAAGTTTCGGTAAACAACCCGTTCAATTACCGAGTTCGGTAGTTTTCACAGCGAGAAACGTCAATCGAGCCAAGACTGATGACGCAGTATTGAACAATCTTCTATCAGGTGTTGTAAAATGGATACAGGTAAGACGTATGGTATAATAAAAATTAGTTGCTTTATTAAATTTTTTGTTTTAGCCCGAAGATGATTTTCCGCAGGATAGTGGAAGCATTCCACTGTTGGTAGTGCGAGGAAATTTCCCTGACGTGACGGATGGATGTGCAGTATGCTGGGGTACCATTGCTATTCCCGTTGGCGACGATCTAAAATCAGCATTTGGGATCTTCATCCAATGCTTCCCTGTTTTCGATGTACCACTGAAACCTTTGGACAACTTTTTTTGTTCATCGGTGGAGCAGTTTTCAACATCAAGACATTGACCACAACTGGAGCCAAATTTTTGCATGGATTGCAATAACTGTCAGCGCTACGTGTAAGTTTTGAGCTATTCGATTTACATAAAACATGTCCGTAAGAATGAAATAAAATAATGACTAAGGAAAAATGTATTTAATTTAAATAATTGATAAAACCAAGAAAACACCTTCAAACAATATTAAAGTGAATTGGGTTCTTTAATTTTGAAAAATATGTTGGTTTTCATACATCATCTGAAAGGGCGTCGTTTTCTGAGCACAATGATATTTTTTACGATCCCATTTACTTCCATCTCAATTTTTAAATCAAGATTAAAAGCAAAATAATCACTTCACTGTTTGACACTTAACTAACAAACTGACAGCTCGTTCCCATACGAAGTACCATCGAGGGGCGCTAAGATGTTGATTTTTGATTATGTAATCACACTTATTTAAATTAGTTCCAGTGCTCCAAAATTGATGAAATTTTATATTTCGATTCCATTTGTAATGCAGATTACGAATATGCAATTACCTCAATACCCCTAAAGAACCCAATTAAATTTGAGTTGGTAAACTTTTTTAAAAATTACAGATCTGTCGGTAATTTTCATTTTCCATATCGACTCCAAAATTACAGTTCTCCGGAAAACTGAATTACAAATCAAGCTTGTTTTTTCGGTAAACGTTATCGATCGTTCGGTAAATTTGACAGCTAGTTTTGCTGATTCAGTTTACAGATTTTTCGGTAATGTTCTCGATTACCGAACACATTACCGACCGTTCAGCTGTTGAGAATTCGGTAAATGAATTACCGAAGTCGGTAATTTTTTCTAAGTGTGTATTATTAATTTGTGAATGGTGATATCATTGAGATTATTGATCTTTTCTGATCGATAGAACGGAAATGGGCGATTACGACGAAGTAGCGCTCTTCCCTATTTGTTGTTTTTCTGAAAAAAGAAGAACAGAAACAGCACGCCGACTTGTTGTGCTGCATGAGCTATGTCCGCTTTCATTCCCGCTCCTGCGGGTTACGTCCCTCTTCACGTGCTCACTTACTCAAGTATCCTGGGAACCTCCAGAGGTGCAGAGGGCCAACATGAGAAACCTCCATTCTGAGCGGTTGCTTGACCTGGGCCGAGGTCAAATTCCTATTGGTTTGCTTGATTTCCTTGTTGGGGTTTTGCTGCCATAAGCCCCTGTGCCTTTGCTGTGACATACTGATGAATTTGATTCACATGCTTCACACGCTTGCCTTGCCGGTTGTATATTATTTTTATTTTTATATTATTTTTCGGCTGCCAGTACGCTGCCAGCAACAACAATTTCCATTGGGGATCATTTGATACGTTTGCAGTTCCGTCCAGTATAAATTGGCTGTCTCCAATCGGCGTGATCCTTATTGCTTACTCTCTTCTTTTCTTGTTCACGCTTTCTCGCTTTTTTTTCCTTTCTATTGAGCATGTGGCCGTAGGGTTAACTACCCCATTTCCGGCCTATTAAGCACAACCCGCACTTAGTCTTTTTTATCTAGCGCAGTTTAGCACCAAACGGAATGTTATTGTTACTGATGGCTTCCAAATTTATTTACCTTTCCGTATGTACCGTAAGCTTTGATAAAGAGAAACCAATCGTTGAGATATTGTCAAAAGTCTAACATTGCTTCTTGACGCCAAACTCGGCCTACGTATTCTAAACTCGGCCTAACGCATTGAAACGTCAATGAATTCACTTCGGCCTATTGGATGAAGATAAAAATGATTCGGTCGGAGCGCTTTTTTTGTTTTTGAGAATAATGGGTGCAAACCTTCATATCACGCGTTCTCATTGACTTCGTTCCGTAGCTTATTAACTAAAGTACCGTACCAAACGCATAATTGGCTTGTTAACTCTGAAATCATGGATTTATTTGAAGTTTTCTGCTCGATAGGCCCAAAATGGGCGATTAGGCCGAAGTAGTTCTCTACCCTATTCCCATTGGTTCTCAGGCAGGTAATATTGGTACATGAGAGGGAGAAATAAATGGAACAAGTTAAGTGTGAGCCGCATGCATTGGTTAGTCGTTTGGGTCATGGTGTTGTGTTCCCTATTTTATTTGCCTCTATTTCGCTCTCAGATCGCATCACTTTTTCCCTCCCCCAAACTATTATGGGTGTAAAAGAGGACCCATATCTGGTAACCTCTCGCGAGCGCAATTCAAAAGACATTAATAATTCTAGAACTGGGCTCAAACATATCACATTTTCTAAGACTGATCATGAATCATATAGTATAAATAATGAGAATTGTATGAAGAAAAGACGATCCCAAAAGAAAGTTCCCTAGCAATAAAACTATTACTCTGTGCTAATCTAAGTTATTTCAAAATGGGAATCCTTACTCAGAAACTATTCCCGATCTCAACAAATTGTACCGAAATCAGAACAGTTACTCCTTGGTAAGATTTTGGCATTTCTATTTAATTGTATAAAGCTACTTTATATCGAGCTCTTTTCAATAATTGCAACATGTGAATAATGCAGAACAAGTTTAAACTGGTTCTAGAGCCAAATTGGTTTTGAAGGAAAGTCAAACTACAACCGAACAGCTCAGCCGCTCTGAACCCTTCAAGTATGAACATTATGCTTTCCCAATTGGCGTTGACGGCGACTCTGTAGCTCTTTACTCCTATGAGAAAATCCATAAGCAAACGTCAGACTGTGCGTGAAACATGGCGGACTTCGTACTATCCTTTCACTCCATCGAAAATTCCCATAAGAAACTGTCTACATTTGCTGGAAGAGCAAATTTTTCGACAGTGCCGTCAACGCCAATATGGTACATTCTCTCACTATAAACCTGTCATTTCTAGTCTATCTGAACTATTTAATAAATGGAAACCATAACATGGGTTAAGCTCCCCTTAAGCGGGCCCTCCGCATCCTATCTCTGTCTTATCTGAAATACCAAATGCCAATGCAATGGTTTGAATGTATCAATATATAAATTGAAAATGACGTTCAATCAAATAAACCCATAACCCACTCACTTGGCCAGGCTTCAGAATCGTCCAGTTGGCAGTGCGCTCTACACTCCAAGTGTCCTTTCTTTCAAATTCACCAAAAAATTTATATTTTACCCCTTTGAGTGTTGATTAATCACAATGAAACATTGTGACAGAGCACGGACTTGAGGTTACTAGAGTATTAAATAATCTAGGTCCTATTTAGGATTATATCTGAAAAATCCAAATCTAGCCAACAACCACCAGTCTTAACATTCTAATTTTAGAATATTTTCTCGTTTAAATGGCTAGTGTATTTTTAAAATCCAACGAGTTTTTAATTTTACATCTTTCTCAGGGTTGGCAGATTACAACCTTTTCTAACTATATATTAAATATGAGCTCACCAAAATCAGGATTTTAATAAAAGCCTACACGGTACATTGATCCATTAATAGACGATTTCCAGCATGAATTCTATAGGCAGATGTAATTGACGTGGTACTGTGTACACCTAACGTGACCCGTTACGTGAAGAACAACGTGAGCCAGGAAATAGCCGTTTACTTTAAAATTGTGAAACCGTTCTAATATGATGGAACGTACCAACCAATTCTATCTTGCACCTGATCTCAATGCCGTAAATTATGGATGGAAACGGGTTAGCTTGGCTTGGTGTGCCCTTCAACTTTCTTTCCCATTGATCGTTTGTCATGGGCGTTATGGTGTGAGGCATACACATTGTGTGCCTACTACGGGGTACACAGTTTTCTTGTAGCATATTTACTTGCCAGCAAGCAAGAACCCATCAGGAGAAAAGGCGTAACAAACAATTATGAATGTATGCATAAGCCCATCTTCCTCTTCGACCTTCCCCTCCATATTGTACAGTTTTAGCAGACTTGGGGTTGTACGGAGCAAAGCTGATGTGGCGTGTCATGTGTATGTGTTTGTCTGCATGGCAGTTGGGCTGCCCCAGGAATTATGTAAGCCAACACTAATTTTATCGTCAGTTTGAACATCTCTGTTTGCTTTGTGTTTAGCAGCGCATCAGGCGAAGGTGACGGCGATGACGATGCTGATGATGATGATGATGAAAAATGGGTTGGGTTCAAGCAGGCAGATTGAAGGTGCTTGTTGGTGCAGATTGAAGTCGTTGAGGTGATGTCCTACCTTCTCTGAAAAGTTAAGCAACATGAAATGATGGAACGACGGGAGATGGAAGCAAGGCTCTTCCGGGCGCCACAAACCTCATAATGTACGAACTACGAACATACGTGGGCAAAACGGTATGCTGGATATTTAATTATTGATACTGTGGGATGATTCCGAGCTACGATGTGTGTACGACGAAGTTATGACGATAATTTGATGAACGATAGGTAGAAATTAAATGGCAATGTGGAAGCTTTCTCATCTTAATTCGTAATATCTATGGGGGGACGTGAAAATGTGTTAGCAGCCAGCAACCATGCGCCTCCATTGAAACTACTGGACAGATCATAAAAATGGGATTTCTTTCTCCAAATGCATTCGCTTTAACAAGTTTTCAAATTTTAAATTTATTTCAACTTTCTTCCTTAGAGTCTCCCCCAGGAAGCAGCAATGTAGTAGCGCTTTAGGTTTGGTTATTATTCTTATGACCTTGAGGTTTTCATCTTACTTGAAAGCAACGGAAACGCCAAATCACTTACAATTGTCTGTAATAGGTTGCTCGCAGCCGTGAACCAAAATAAGAAACAAACGGTAGGGATAAGAGGGCCATAGTGAACAGGTGGGGCATAATGAGCATCGCGTACTCCAGTCCTCTTCGAACCGCTAATTGTTCGAAACAAATTAATTTGTTTCGAACGATAAGAAATCCAAGGCTAAACTACACGAACCTCACTATGGCCCTCCTTCCACTACTGCTTTACTGCTTTATGTCATAAATAAGCGTTACCTTTTTATAGTAGTTATTATAATACACAAAAGGAGAATAATCTATAATAATCGTTACTGCTATGCCAATTCGTGCTGTAGTACAAATAGAGACGGAGGATTCAATCAATTCAATCATAAGGAGAAAGAACAACCATCCTAACCTAGAAGCGCCAATGCGTTTAGAATCATTCCCAGCAAATGTTTTCCACTTTTCAAACTTTCTATTTTCCTATTATGTTTTTGCGTCAAGCATATTTGAAGAACGCATTTTTTCCGCTATGTGTTGACTCATCAATTAGTGTGTTCGTGTGTGAATGGCTAATTTTCTCCTGTGGTAGTACCTATCATATTCATGTGCCTTCGCTCGGTGTTAGTACAGAAAGCTACCGAATCCAAACGCGGATCGAATACTGTCCCAGTAGTAGCGGTTCCAGTTGGCTTTCGTTGCCTCGAACTCGGCCGATGGGATAAGCGTCTGGGTGAGCTTCAGCATGGTGTGGTCCTCCTGCAATGAGATGGGGAGAAGGTCGGAATAAGTTGTTTGAAATAAAAATTAAGGCAGAATAGATTACGCTTACTAGTAAGTGGGTACGAAATTAAATCAATCAATTAGGTAGGTATAGGTAGCCAAATATGGATTACAGTGTATGTTTAAGAATGCCGCGAGAAGTGGTAAGAATGTACTGTAATTGACAGGAAGATTAAGGAAATGCACAAGCGGTCTCCATCGGGTTCGGATCGGAATGTAGTGAAAAAGCTAAGTTCCGAACCCATCAAACAGACATAACACATTGAATATTTTTCACCATATAACATCGTCGCTAAAACATTACCGCCATCGATCCTTGATCGTCCCTTTGACACAAGAATTTTAGATCTCCACCAAGAGGCAAATGTTCCAAAATTAGATTTCAAAATTGATGACATTAAGACTACGTTTGTGCAGAAATGCAATACATCAGAACATGCTTTGATAAGCAATTTGTATATAGTAGGCTAGGTGTATATAGTAGTTGTACACTCAAAAAATTTATCACATATCTAATGGATGAAAATCATGTGAATTTCACATAGCTTTCATGTGATCACGTAGCTAAAAATCCCACCACAAAATCACATGAATATTATGAGGCCGTTGAAATTCATATGAAAAATCATATAAAATTAACGTGATCGCATAGATGTTATGTGAAATTCAGATGAATTCCATTAATTTTGTTTATGGATAAAAATCATTTGCGTTTCCAATGGATGCTACATGAAAACTATTTTCGGTGTAGACTAGTTGAAGTTGTAAATAGTAGTTATAAGTAGTCTCCTTTTTCCAATTCAAATCAAACCAATCCCACCAAGGTGGTTATACTTTAAAACAGGCCTGATAGGACTAGGAAATGTAAATAATAATTAAAATCTCAAATGTACTAAAGTTGAAAAGACGCATCTGTGTAACTTGAAAATTCATACATGTAAACCACACAAACACAAGAAATAAAGATCATTTAAAGTCATTACCGCCATCAGTTAGCGTACTGCCCATCACAGTATACTCAACAGATGGCGGTAGTGTTTTAACGACGATGTTTTATATTGAAAAATACTCTATGTGCTATGTCTGTTTGTCTGTGGTTACTACCAACGAAAAAATATTGAAATTAACCGTTAAATGCGTGTTCGATGAACAACTTGCGAGAGTATGTCTGTTTGTCTGTGGTTACGCCTATTGGTTACACCTGATCAGACGAAAACCGGTAGTCATCGGAGGAGACTTCAATACTTGGGCGGTGGAGTAGGGAAGCAGATGCTCCAATGCAAGGCAAGAGGGCAGAGTCTGCTGGAAGCTCTGGCAAAGCTTGAAGTTATGCTGTCCAACGAAGGCACCAGCAGTAATTTTTTTCAGAGATGGCCGGAAATTCATTATCGACGTCACTTTCTGCAGTCCGTCTCTAGTTGCAAATATGAATTGGAGAGAGTGCGAAGGGTATACCCATAGCGACCATCAGGAGATCCGATATGGCATTGGCCAACGGAATACCGTGGCCGTACGGAGGACGAGAGCATGCGACAGGGAATGGAAAACGAAAGCTTTCGACAAGGATCTTTTCGTTGAAGCACTCCGTGCGGATAGGGGCCCCACGGATCGGAACGCGGACGAGCTGACAGAAACGTTAGTGAGAGTATGTGACACGAGCATGTCGAGGAAACTGGAGCCAAATAACAGACGGCGTCCAGCTTACTGGTGGAACGAGGCCCCTAGCACTCTCCGCACTAGTTATTTCAGAACCAGAAGACGTGTTCAGAGAGCAAGAACAGAAGCAGACAGAGAGGAATGAAGAGGAGTGTTCCGAGTTGACAGGGCCGTGCTTAAACAAGAGTTAAAGAAGGGCAAGTTGAACTGCTTTAAAGGGCTATGTCGAGAAGCTGATGCCAACCCATAGGGCGACGCATACCGAGTCGTGATAGCGAAGATCTGAGGTCCAACGATGTCCGTTGAAATGTGCCCAGAGAAGCTGAAAGTCATCGTGGAAGGACTTTTACTGAAGCACGACCCAACGACCTGGCCACCTACACCGTACGGAGAGGGAGATAACGTCGAAGTCACGAACGAGGAACTCGTTGCAGTGCACAGTGGTCCAGAATGCAGATTTAGGAGGAATGATATGTTTTGAGCCTGAAATTTAAATTTTAAACTAAAAGTCTCCTCTACAAAGTTGTTACTTATAGTTAGGCCCTCATTTTTATGACAATGAATTCTAGGGTGGTTCCTATTATCATTAAAATCCAAAATCCATTCTTCGCCAAACTTAAAGCTTAGCTAATTTCAAGCAACTTTGTTGAAAACAACTTTTTTGTAACTCTTAAATTAGCCGATTTAGAGCTATTTTCTTGAATTGAGTTAGGGTGGCTCTGAAAAAAACAGTTGTTTTGCTCTAGTTTTCTTATTTCGAATTTCTCAGCAAAGGTGTATTCGAATAACTTTTAGATCTTAAGAAGGCGCAAATTTTTGCTGCACAAAGCTTGTCAATATCTTTCACCGATCAAGAGTTATTGACGTTTTTATACTAAAAATATGCACTTTTCAAATGTTAATATCTCTGGTTGGGGCAAAAAAAAAAAGTTTTTTACGGCATTTAAAAGGGCGTATGTTATTCTCAATAATATGAAAAAAATTGGAGGTAGGTAATTTTTTAAACTCGTATAAAATCAATTTGAATTTATTCATATTTTTTACTATATTTGGGTATATCTTTTTTATATAATATATTTTATTATATATTTTATATAAAACATTCGTCTTAAAGAGTTTTAAAAGTCTCTACAAGATGACTTTCATGAGAAATTTCAAATAAAAAAGTTAGTGCTAACAACAATTTTTTCCAGGAACACCCTATGTCAACTCAGAACCAGGCATTGAGAAATTAAAATTAAAACAATATAGGGAGCTGGTGCGGATTAACCTCAAATTTATTAAAAAAAATTTAGATTTTTTGGAGAGGAATATTTTTCAAACGAACATAAAGGGTGTCCACGATGAAATTGCCACACTATGAAATTGCTCTAACTTTTTAACCGTTGGGTAGAATTTAGTGAAAATTTGGGTGGATTTAGTTCATAGTGCATTATTTACATCCTGCAAGTTTTAAAGTCCTGTGATCAAAACTCGCGGAAATGGAGTCGAAAGAACAGCTCGTGCGTGATAAAATCTTGCGCATTCATCACGAGAACAAGGATCTCTCGCATCGTTCCATCGCTAAAACGTTGGGAATCGCGAATTCCACGGTGTCGCGAGTGATTAAGCGGTTCGAGGAACGGTTGACCACCGATCGGAAGCTCAGAAGTGAAGGAAAAAGTATTCCGTACAACACCAAAAATCACAACCGCGTAGTTGGGGCCTTCAACCGAAATCCGAACGCCTCCGTTAGGGATGTGGCTAAGAAGCTGCACCTAAGCCGAAGTTTTGTCCAGAAGGCCAAAACTAAGGCTGGGCTTCGAACGTTCAAGGTACAAAAGGCCCCTAATCGCGACGAGAAGCAGAACAAGTCCGCCAAAACCCGTGCCAGGAAGTTGTACCTCAACATGCTGACGAAAGTTGAATGCTGCATCCTGGACGACGAAACATATGTGAAGGCCGACTTCAAACAGATTCCCGGCAACCTGTTTTTCACGGCCAAGGATAAGTTCAGCGTTAAGGAGCATGTCCGCACTCAGAAGATGTCCAAATTTGCGAAGAAATTCCTGGTTTGGCAAGCCATCTGCACGTGCGGGAAGCGGAGTGCCTACAGAAACGGCTGCTTACTCTCCTGAAGGCCCACAACGTCCCAACAATCTTCTGGCCGGATTTGGCCTCATGCCACTACTCCAAGGACGTGCTGAAGTGGTATGCGGACAATAAGGTCAATTTCGTGCCGAAAATGTTCAACCCTCCCAACACTCCGGAGCTCCGCCCCATCGAGAAGTACTGGGCGATTATGAAGCAGCACCTTCTTAAACGACCTAAGGTAGTGAAGACAGTCGAGGAACTGAAGAAAGTATGGGTTTACATGCAAAAAACGGTTGATTCACAGGTTGTGCAGAATCTTATGGCCGGGGTTAAGGCCAAGGTGCGGGCATTTGCGTATGGACTGTAAATAAAATACGAGTAAAATGGTAAAATGAAGTTTAATAGTTATTTCTCAATCCTTGAAAATGTGATGGCAATCGGATGAAAACTCGAATTTTGCGAATCAATTTTGTGTGTGGCAATTTCATCGTGGACACCCTTTAGTCGGATATCATATTTTTTAATTCTTTTTATTTTAATCCTCAAATCCACTTGAATCGACTAACAAGCAAAGGGTGTTGTTGGTTTGCGTGGGCGCACGCTATGTCTGAAGGCACTTATTATGCAAGTTGCATATAGGGGAAATGACGGCTTCGGCATGACAGACTATTTTCGGCAACCCAAATTGAAACACTATTTTCACTGGATTTTCTTACGAAAACACTTCGCTGAATGCATGCAAACGATTCTTTATGCTTTCAGCTTCAATTTGACTATATTTTTACCACTGAGAAAAAGCAATCTAGCAGGGTTTTCTTGAAATGAAACATACGCACTACAAATTGTAGCGCGTTGCCGATAATAGAACAGCAGATTTACATGCAGTTCAAATGGAACGGTTGCCGAAGAAAAACTGGTTGCCGACAATACTCGCTCTCACTAGTGAAGATTGGAGCTTTGCAAAAGCGTTTCAAAACAGTTATTGACAATTCTTTCGACTGAAATTGTTAGAGCAGCTGGCAGCAAAAGATTGTAAACAAACCAATACTGCATATGTGTGCGTTCCTTAGAGAAAAAGGTTATAGAAAGAAGGTCGCTGCTTATAAAGCCCTACAGTAAAAGTATGGACGTCTGTCAAAAGTTGTTCCAATCGAACCGTCAAAATGCACCGCTTTGCTCGATTGGAACAGCTTTTTTCAGTTTTGTGGTGACAGTCGTCCATACTTTTACTGTAGGGCTTTAGCTGCTTAGGTTGCCGAGAATACGTAAATTCCCCTACCTACGTTTTTTCATAGGAAGTTAATATTGATGATAACAATCAAATCTGAGAAAGACTTAAAATATTTCAGTTTGGGTTGTTTGAGAAAAAGTGGTTCCTGAAGTTGACATCAGGCATGGAAAATCATTGGCATTAATTTCGTGCATTCATTTAGGGGAATGTGGGGCGGTATGGCCAATGGGACAATGTGGCCACCCGCTTAAAAATCAACTTATTGAACATATTTTACAAAAACTCTGTTGCAGGCTTCATGCCTGCAACTATCCATTTCATATAAGTCTAACAAAATACTTTTCTCTAGAGCAAATATTCAATAAATTTATACTAGCTCAAAATGTCAAAACTGTTATAAGATTTCTGAATCAGAAAATAAGGTCTATCAATAGTTTCTTATAACTTGTCGTTGATATTCCTTCAGCAGCTTTATAAATGTTCATTAATTTAGTTGAAATCTTATATGCCACGATATTTTTTTTCTAATTTTTAAGGAACATCAAAGATTTTCTTAACAAAATATTGCTCAAGTTCATTCAGGGCAATATGCACAACAGATATTTCAACTTAAATTCTTCAATTTTGCATTATTCTTTTCATAAATATGACTGTATTCAATGAAATCACGTTTTGAAACAGCTGCTTTGGTAAAAACATCATTCGAATTTTCCACAGAATTTTGTATGATTAGTGATGATTTTCTTAAGGTGGCCAAACTGCCCCACTTTCCCCTACATTTATATGCCAATAACTGTTTTCATAAACCAAATTTTGTTAAATAATGTATAAGGTATTTGTAGGTCTTAATATTGACTACAACTTTTGTAAACATCTCAAGTCTGTGTCTCTTACGCATGACGAACTAGAGAGAGCAGTGTTTTTCAGATAATGTAAATTATTCACTGAAAAATAATATTGGGTTCTGCTCGCTCTACACTCAAAAAAATTATCACATATCTAATGGATGAAAACCATGAGGATTTCACATAGCTTTCATGTGATCACATAGCTAAACATCCCACTACAAAATCACATGAATATTATGAGGCCGATGAAATTCATATGAAAAACCATATAAAATTAACGTGATCGCATAAATGTTCTGTGAAATTCAGATGAATTCCATTAATTTTGTTTATGGATGAAAATCATTTGCATTTCCAATGGAAGCTACTTGAAAACTATTTTCGGTGTAGTTCATCATGCATAAGAGATACAGACTTGGGATATTCACAAAAGTTTTAGCCAGTATCATGACGTATAAAAACATCAAACATTATTTTACAAAATTCTGTTAAAAGCAATGTTTTCATACCATTAGTATTGTCCCAACAAACAATTTGTGCTGATTAAAGGCTGAATAAGCAATTTTTTAGCTGAAGAAGCATATTTTTATCTGAATAAGCTCTTATTTCGCATTCAATGTTTGTTAGGGTTTGTATGTGTTTTTTGTGCTTGTTTGATTGATGTTTTTTGTTATATGGGTTGGCGACACGGCGGTTATAAACACGTCAGCAATCAGTGAGAAGTGAAGTTCGTTGTGGATATATCTTCTTCTTTCCTTTATTTAACGCGAGGGGGCGACACATCTAAATCTCAATTCTAGATTCTCAAAAAATCTCACACTAGCGAATCAATCTTCAAAAAATCTTCTTTCATTTCTCGCATCTACTTGTATCGCGCATCATCTTTTGGAGGAAATCTTCAGAATCGTCATCAATCTTCTATCTACTCAGCGTATGCGCAGCTAGCCACAGCAAAACACAATCTTTCCTGCATCGTAGATAGAGTCGCCCCCTCGACTTAACGACTTGCCATCCATTGACGGCAATCGAATATGCAGGAAGGCAGCTTCCACAGCTGCGTAGGATATCGCACCCTTTCACACATGGGCCGGGACCAACGGCTTTACTTCCCTTCCGAAGGAAGACGTGACCAGAGATTTTTATGCCAGATTATTAGAGCATCTCCACAGACGTGTTCAGTTGCTATTATATCCATCATGAGTTCTGCTTGTGAAAAATGCGCAAAACCTTTTAAAGGCGATGAAGAGTCCGTCTCCTGCATGGCTGAACAAGGCTTTTCTGAACATTATCGACTCAAGTCTGAACTTGTTCTGGATGTGTGACGAGTGCGTAGCTTAGATGAAATGTGCCAGATTTAAAACAACAGTCTCGTCTCCTTTGGAAGCGCAATGAACTCTATTACTATAGAGGTAAGTCTTAGACCAGAAGATCCCGAAGAAACGTGCTCATATTTATGGCTCAGCTCTGGTACTATCTTCGGTCTCAAGCTAATCGATGCACCCCTCGAAACATAGGAAAATCCACGAACCTCTCATTTTATCTGTAAAACTTTCATAGCGAATCTAAACAAACATAGTGTAGTACTAGAATTTCGTCTAGAATGGGGTACGCTTATAGATGTACCAGTCACCTGTGACAAATAAACAAGTCAAGTAGTGAGCCAATTTAAGATCGTTAGTTTCCACCGGTTGCACATGCTGAGATCAGAAAGGCAATGGCCAAACAAGGACATCTTCTCCGACGAATCTAGATTCCGGAAATATCACCTGTCAACCCCCATTGGAACTTGGCCGAGATGAAGCCCTGCTACCTAGAAAACCACTTGTTGGTGGTACTAAAGCGGTGACTGATGCTGATGTTCGGACTGTTCCTGAGTCTGCTGAGTTGTTCTGGCTGTACCTCTCCCGTATTCACCCTAGCGTGAAACCGGAATCCATTGAGAAGCTGGTCAAAACTAGCGTTCAGTGACAAGATCCGGTAAAGGTTGTCGGGCCTGTGAAAAAGAGATCCGATACGAGTCGTACGAGCTTTATTTTGTACAAGGTCGGAAAGGTTCCAAACCTACGCGAAGTTCCTTTGAGTTCGGATACTTGGAAAGAGGGGATTTTGTTCCATTGAATTCGAGAACACAAGTTCCAAAAACATGTGGTTGCCACGTTTGAACACGCCGACCATCACAATCTCTCCTGTTCCGGGTCCTTCGCATTATTCCACTCCCTTCGCCGCAATTTGTCTGATCAATTTTCGAGTTACAGTGTTACGTCTCTAGGTACCGAATCCTTCACCGACTTTCTCCAGTTTAGTAGCATTTTTGTTTCCAACGGCATTGAACAACTACTGTACAGCATGAGTCACCAAACTTCACGCCGGGGACGCATTATGGACTGCATTTTTTTTTAAGCTCCTGGTTGCGCTGATTTCTGCCAGCGCCCATCACAGTCGTCCCGAACTTGTGACTAGATGTAGATCAGGGGTCTACCAGCTTGCTTCAACAGGCAACTACAAATGTGATCATGACAATTCTTCGCCTGATATGCCTTCAAGTTACAGCACGTCTTGCATTTCCAATGTTGCTTATTCCAATCCTGAACAATACGGTCTGCAGTTCACCGATGACGGCATACTTTATAACACCGATTCTGAATATACTGCACCAAATCGTAGTTGCCACGTTTCTGAAACTGTCAGCCCAGAACGCTCATCCAAACATGTAGTGGCGGAGAATCATATTAAGAAATACGAAGAGAACCTGTTGAAAGCTGTGGTTCCGTATAACAGTGCTCATTTAAAGTAATCTTCGTTTTCTTTGTTGCATCACATGTTAAGCAAATTTTCATAAGATATTACTGATAAGAAATTAGTATCATATTTTACTTATAAATGCATAATAAAACTATGGAAAAATAATGAAACCTTATGGTCCCGGTAATAGACTCCCTTAATTTTTGAATGCAACCCACTCATTCTCATTTCCATTCACTTACCTTCTGATCGAGCTCCATCACAACGTTGGAGTAATGTCCAGCAGGCCACTGCTTCAATCGCCACGTCTGAGTAATCTTTTTGTTCGGGACGATGTCACCAAACTTGCCGCAGACGTTTCCTCCGAACAAAACGAACCTAAAATAAAACCAATCGCTCAGAACTTCAGACTCACGCCAAAACATGTTCCCCCCCTCCGAACTTACTCTCCACCCTTGAAAAGATCCAGCTTGACGTGACCTCGCGTGAAGGCCGTCACCATGTCTGTTCGGGTAAGTGCGTCGTAAAGCTCGTTTGCCTGACACTGAAACCGTTCAACGGTTTCCAGCGTTTTCACGTCCAGCTTGACGCCAACATTCTTAGGTTCGCTAATCACAGTCTGTAGCTCGATCTTCTGCTTGTTAACACCGCTAGCGTAGACGGTTTCCTTGTCCGGTTTTACCATCTTGACATCCTGTTCCTGACCCTTCTTGGGCAAGATGAGTCCTTTGGCAAAGTTCTGCTTCAGATCGTTGATGTAGGTTTCCAGCTGCTTCCGCAGTTTATCCCGCCCAACGTTATACATGAACACTTTTAGCTTCTCCGAGGCATTGTTCGATTCGTCCACCGAAACCGTCAGTTCCACCTCATCCACATCGTTCTCCTCCGAAAGATTCGGGATGGAAACCTTGCCGGTCACGTCCTCATCGTCGACCGTACCCTTCCACTTGAGGATAATGTTCCACTCGTAGAAGAATATTAGCTTCCCTTTACGGTTGTTGGCAGTGGCTTCTCCTTCCATTTTCTCAATTTCGACAACCTTACACTCCTGTCCGGAGCCACTGATTACAAAATCCTTCAGCAGGGCTATCAGTTTGTCCTTCGACCATGGTGTGGCATTTTTCTCTGTCCAGTGCCAGTTGTTTACGTTCGTGGCGTCTGGTCGTTCCTCGACGATCCAGCGTGGATCTCCTTCACCCCATTTGGCCATTTTCCCGGAAAAAAATAAGGGTTCCACCAGAAGAAAACCTCCAGAAAAAATCAAGCACTTTTTGAGGTTAGTCCCTGTTACAGCTCTCGACGGCGAAACTTTTTCTGCGTTCTACAGAAAAAACAACCAAATTTGCAAAGTCCAATTTGAAACACAATTTTCAAACGTTATGACTTTTCCAATAAATTATGCTCGTAGTTTTAGAACTTTCCCCAATGGAATTTTCTACAAAATGAGTTGAACTGACGGCTGATCAGGAAGAAAAACACTGCTGTCTTCAGCACGGAATGATTCTAGACTGTTCGGCAACGTTCGGGAAATCGATTCTCCGTCCGATTCATCGAAGCTGCTGTCAAGAGCGAAGCGAAAAACGAACACTGACAGTTCTATGCCCAGTGAAAAATATATGAAACCGAATATTTTCACTTTTCATACTAGTTTTCATATAAGGGGTCAAAAAAATAATAAACCAAATTAAAATTTCTTAAAATTAAAACGCGTAAAACACTAGCTCGAATTGAAGTTAGAAAATAAAGTATGTTTCGGAATAAATTCAATAAACACCCATATAGCATTAAACTACATGATTAATTTTATTTCATTGATACTTACAAGGAAAAAAGTGAAATGATTCATACGAGTAAAAGCAGCTATACGCATACGTACCCAGGGGGTAACCACCGATCACCAGACGGTGCTTTTTAGATAGCCGTCCCGCGTTCCAAGTTCTGCTTGATCTCGGTCGTATGTTCGCCGTAGAACCGTTCCAGCTTCTTGTTGAATCGGGCATTCTTCTCGTTAATATAATCGATATCGGCATCATCGTTGTGCGTCCTCCTGCGGGAGAATTTCTTCCTCTTATCGATCTGCTGTTCCAGATCCTTCACCATCTTATCGATAGCCACCGGAGTATCCTTGTGTAGCCCTTGCAGGACCACATTCGGCCCACCGTAGAACGCTTCCCCGTACCGTTCCTTCTGCTCTTCATACTTGATCAAATCCCTTGGTTCCATAGTCTTCACCAGCCGATTGTACTGCCGTGCCGTTTGCGCTTCATAGTCCGAGAATCCCGGATCGGCGTTCTTCTTTTTGACCTTCAGTTTATGGAATCGCTCCGCTTCGGCTGCGGAAACTTTCATCATCTTCACTCGGTTATAATCCAGCCCCTTGGCCTCTGCCTCCGCCTTCGCCTTACTATCGTCAATCAGCCAGTCTGCTTGCCGTTTGCGTGCTTCCCAATTAGCTGGCAACTTCTTTTGTTCGTCCTCAGCAACTACTTCCTGGTGGTTGGAGTTCCTGGCCTCGTTCCGCTGCATATGAAGTTTCTTCAGCCGTTCCATCCGTTCGGCGTGTTTTTCGCTGAAACTTTTGGCTATCGCCGATGGTTCCGTCTGGGAAGAAGATGCGGCCACTGCAGTAGAGTCCATTTTTATGAATATTCACGAGGTTTTACAAAAAAAAAGACGGGAATGGACGAGAAACTCCGTCGTTGTTTTCGCGAGTGAAAACAAAAACAAAAATGTGACGTTTCATTCGACAGTTGCGAACGCACTCCTGTCGAGGAAAAGGGTTTGGGTCGAAAAAGTCGAAGTATAGTCCATCGCGATTTTTTATATATCAAGCTGAACATTGCATTAGGTCCTAAGTAACATTAATCGTTTCTCTTCGTCGACTTTCACTTTCGTTAATAACATAAGCACATAACCGTTCCTAATAGATGAAAGCTTCTTTTATCGATATGTGTGCTGAAAATACCTGGGAATGTCTTAAGATGGCCGTGGAGATACAAAGAGAAAGTCGACGAAGAGAATATTTTTTTAGGTTTTCGTCCAGAATTTCCTAGAATTTTGAGTAAATCTGAGTAACTCGAGTTGCTCAATATTCAATGTCAAGGTTACTTAGCAACCTATTTGTTTTGTGTGCATTCCACAATTGGGTTCGTTAAGGGTAATGAGGTAAATGCATATTCGTAATCTGCATCAAAAATAGAACCAAACCCAAAATTTCATCAATTTTGGTACACTGGAACTATTTTAAATAAAAACGATTAAATTTGCAAAACTCACCTTATTAGCACCCCTCGGTGTCACTTTGTATGGAAGTGAGCTGTCAGTTTATCAGTTAAGCGTCAAACAGTGAAGTTATTATCACAGACAAACAGACATAACTCTTAGAAGAATATTCTTCGAAAAATTTCGGATTTTGTATGCACACTAGCACCCTCTATCTTGCACATTCAAAAGCATTGATTTACAACCGAATCATCCCTAGTCCATGCATTTTATTCACTAGTTGCTTTTCCCTCGTTCTGTTAACGGGTCTGCTGTGTTGAATAAAAACAAAACAAATGCAAGTCAGTGTTGCCGGTTCTACGAAGGGTTCAGTATTGATTGAATTTAGCAGAAATGATCCGTAGGACAGAAGCTCAGTCTATTTTTAGGAATTTGTTTTGTTTGTTTTGTTTGTTTTGCGTGGTTTTTATTTTGCTGGAAACAAGCTTTTAATCGTGATAATGTATCACCTTTCAAACACCGCCCATAACTTTAATATGTACATAGCAAACAAATATCATATGTATCAATCAATGTTATTCATGGTGATGTAATTGATTGTAAAAGTGGATACAATATTACACTCATTAAAATGATTTGTTGTTAAATTCTGTGATTTTACCGTTTCTAATGAATTTTAAACGTAATTATTTACTTAAAATAGTATTGCAAAATGTATTGTTTTTAAACAGTAAAAATAATAATCTGTCGAACTTCAACTTCGATTTTCTCAAAATGGTGGATATGTTACATTGGTCTATTTGAAATATGCGAGAAATATGCTTCAAATGTGTCATATAAATGGGTATTTCGTTCTTACCATGCATGAAAACTTACACTCAAAAGATTTTCAAATCTAAATAGATTAAAAGTTACACTAAATCGCAACTCTCCTGACCGACGCATAGGTCGGTATAAAGAGAGAGAATTTCGAACTTAGTATAAAAATGATTTATTCATTGAATGGTGTAAAGTTGCGGTATTAATAGTGTTTTGAATGCGATAAATTAGCAATAATTGAAGAACGTTCTCGAATCACCCAAGACGATGCAAATAAGTAAAAGTTCAAAGTCAAATATAAACAGCTGTTCTGTTTATCATCCCTTCTGCTTAGTCATGTTCAATGAATACAAGAGCATCGAAAATGACACAAAGTTCCAGGTCAATGCCATGTAATAAGAGAACGCATAAGTGGTACGCTCTCGTTTGCACCATAGGATTTACCCAACGGATGCACGCAGCATAAAACAAAGCAATAAAACTCAGCATAGGGAAACTATACACTTGCACCAGTTTAGCTTAGGTATAAGCGCTGCGTAGGAGTCAAGTGCATCCTAGACGTATGCATACATATGAGATTATTCTAGAAGGATTGAGTTGGTCCCGAAATGCCTCACATGATCTTGAAGGAGAACGATGGATAAGTTTAGATTAGGAATATTTTCTGTCTCTTTCGTTCTAATCAACATTACGTTAGGAAGATCTTAGCAGGAGACAAATCTTTCTAGGCTCAAACCCCTATATAAGGCAAATTTTGTACTTGATCAATCGAATGTTTTCGTTAGTCTTAAAACGTCTGTCGATCTGTTAAGATCCGAATTCCTTCCAGCCAGTACCTTCATCAGGTTTTAAACTAAAATTACTGATGAGACCAGAATCTCTAATTTAGTGAGAAGTTCAGTCCTCAGTCTACAATCAAAGTCCAAACACCTGATGCTAAAGGCACTCCTTTGCTTTCTATCAAAATCTGAACCACGCTATTGTAACAGTCTCTTAATTTAGTAGAGTAACGGTCTACGGCCTTGAACATTTTTTTGATAGAATCGAGAAAAACGGCACTCGCTCCAGCAGCCCCGGCAGGGCAACGGCGTACCATCCAAACCGTTCGGCGTGGTAAGTAAACCTTCGCGTGATTAAACAAAGCTCGGGACAGCTTATTTTAACTCCTCTGCCATCCGTGCCGAACAATTAGAATGCATAAAGCCTGATTATCCGTCAGAATGCGTTTTTCATTGATGTCAAGTGAGGAATTTTAGAATAAAGTAAACAAAAGATCTGGAAGTAATGGAATTGTGTTTTTAGTGAAGCATTTAAATTAAATATAATAAGGCTTCCCAATGGCATTATAATCACACCACGGCAGCCGAGAAAGGAATGTACGAATATTAGTGATAATAATCCCACAATTAGGCTGCAAATAGACGTAACATCTGGTGCAGGACAGGTTTGAATCGGTCCTTCAGATCTAGTCATGATCTTGTAGATTTTGCATGAAAGTAATCGGACTGGTTCCTCCTCCACGTACACCCAACGGTTCTCTCTGTCACCCGCACATAATCGTATTCAACATATCTCTCTCATGTGTTCCCAAACCCGACGATACACGAAACGAAAATCAATTATTTTATTCATGTGTTTCACTTATACATTTTTGCCAAAACATCAGCCTTATACATTCCATAAGACAAACCACATAGGTCCTATAAGAATGCATAAAAGGTATGGGTGACCGCTTATACATTTCATTTGACACATGATCTCCATTAACTTTTTGCAAGGCGTCTGCTTATACATTTTATGAATAATCAGCAATAGAAATTTGCCAAACGGTATAAGAAGATTTCTATCCGTGTAGCAAACGACCTAAAACAGTAATAAAAAGTCGAACTTCTTTGTCAACTCCGAGTCAATCACATCAAACCCTTTCGTACCTGATTTTGGATTATAATCAGCTTCAGACTGTACTCAATGTCCACGTCATTCTGCTTCACGTACACCTAGCTACTCTCTATTGGAAGCTTCATCATAGTCGGAATCAATTACCGTGTGCTCCTTCTCAGCATACAATCCGGAATCACTGGATATAGCGGCTTGCTTTCGTTTTTTCTTCCACTTCGGAATCAGCCGAATCAGAACGGCTGCTTCTCGACGGAGACCGCGATCCAGAGTTTGATCGAGTTGATTTTTCAGGGTGAATTAGACCTATAAGGGATACAATTTCGTCTTTTAGTCTAGAAATGTTTATAATACTATTTGAGTAGTAACTTACCGGAAAGGAAATTGTTTCGCTTAGCTGTAGCAATGCAAAGAAAAAATCGATGAAGAGAATCGATCATCGCGTATTCGCCCTTATGCATGCTCACTGTCGATTTTTTCAATGCAGAGTAGTAACAGGTTGTATTGGCTATCAAAAGCAACAGCTAACGCACCGGGAAACGTTAAATCTAGCGAGTTATAAACAAAAGAGAAAATCGACGAAGAGAATCGATCATCGCGTATAGGCCCTTATGCATGCTCACTGTCGAACTGATTTATTTTTTTGAATGCATAACAAACTGCATTTTGTTTTGTTTTTTTTTTTCCTTTGTATACTAGGAACTAATTGGCGTTGACGGCGACTCTGTAGCTCTTTACTCCTATGAGAAAATCCATAAGCAAACGTCAGACTGTGCGTGAAACATGGCGGACTTTGTACTATCCTTTCACTCCACCGAAAATTCCCATAAGAAACTGTCTATATTTGCTAAAAGAGCAAATTTTTCGACGGTGCCGTCAACGCCAATTACATGCCTTTATTCAGAATTAGTATTGCGCGTTTCACACCAAATTGAACTTATAAGCGCGTTTTCACTTATTAAAAAGTGTGATTAAATTGCAAGTTTACGTCTAATCGTATTGGTGTCTTCGGTGCACTTATCCCTTATGATGCAAGCAATAAGTGCTCCCAACACATCAAAACGATTTGACGGAAACGTGCACTTTTATCACACTTTTTGCATTTTTGGGACAGTCCAGTTTCAGATGCAATCAGCTACATAGTTTTTAAAGAAATTTTAATCGGATCAATGTATAAACATTGCTTAATAATAAAATGATTAAATTTTAATCTATCTTTGTTAGTAATATTTTTGAGTGTACTCGGGGTTCCGGAGCGCGTTCACTAAATTTCCTTTTCAAGCCACTTTTCTTTTGACAACGACGTTTGTTTTCGCGCGCGATCAAAACATTTCACGCACACATGTTCATTCTGCATGCGAGTGTGTAGGTAAACCACAGTAGTAAACACGCAAGTATTCGATCGGGTTTCTTCGTGTTCATTCAAAAAAGCACAACAGCAGAGATGCCAGATCTACGGAAATCTCCGTAGATCTACGGATTTTACAAATTTTTGCGGAAATACGGATCCGTAGGCAACATCTACGGAATTCGGTACAGTTTCTATGGATTTTTCTCTTCAGTGTACGTCTCCCTTCAGTATCGAATTTTACAATCTAGAGCATAATCTGATTCTGAAGGGAAAGAAGCATAAAGTAGAATACGCCTCTGCAACTTGTCAACCGTTTTCTTGCTCAATTATCTGTCATACGACACTGTCGCCCAAGGGCATCACGAATGTATGTATTTTAATTTTTCTCATAATAAGAGCTGCTGATGGTGTGCTTGTGTGAATTCTGAAAATAACAAGCAACGATGTCATAGTAATAAAAAATTTTGATCAGAAATGGTTTAATTTACACCAAATTGAGGAATTACAACTCATAATTACTCTTCATTTGTCCTGTAGGAAATTTTCGACAAAAGATATCAAGAGAAATCTTGATAGTATTTCATCAAAGGACTATCATATGTCATATGATAGTTTTTTGATAATCTTCTATTTGCTCGAATGTTGTTCTACCGTTTGCGTAGTGTAAGAGAGACGCCCCGTCAGCTCGATGATGATCAGGCCATCAACGTGTTCATCAAATGGCACCTCACTGTACCACCGCTACAGGATCACAATTGATCAGATTGCCATAGATGGTCTTGAAACCCCTGCAGTGGATCCTCAAATTGACCTGGAAACCATTGCCGTGGATAATGAGACAGAATTGGTGCTTGAGCACCGAGGAAACGCTCCTTTGGAATGAGGACAAATGCCTGGAGATCGCTCCCGCGCAAAACAAGGTTCCTCTGTCATTAATTTATGACGAGCACGGTGAAGAGATAGCTTTGCCTGCCATATGTCTCGGCCATGTACGGAAATTCAAGTCAGGGGTTCGGGTGACATATTTCATGATGACATCCAGTGAAAGGCGTGTGGTCAAACCACAACATTTGTTGTATATGACAATGAAAGTTCATCGCCTTAGAGTTTCCGAAGGCTTGCAATTCACTTTTAAGTGCACGGGGATCGCAAACTTTACACGTGTCAACCTTAAGGACCGCCTTATTCATCGAGCAGTGCATTGAGCGAAATCTATCCTTCCTCACATCAATACCGATTTCAGTACAGAATTGGCAACAAAGGAAGAGAAATTTGTTCACCATGATGCGACAATTGGGAAAGCCTACGATGTTCCTCACACTCAGCGCAAATGAGATAAAGTGGCCCCATTTTTTGAATCTCCTACATCGATTGTCAGAAGGACACAATGGCAATGACTTAACAGATCCTATCCAGGAATTGACTGCACTACAAAGAGCAACCCTGGTCAATGATGATCCAGTATGCTGGTTGACACGATTGAATTTCAGCACCGTGGAAGTCCTCACGCGCACATCTTGCTATGGCTGACCAAGGATCCCCGGGAAGCAATCAGTGAAAGTATGCCAAAAACTACAGGTGCAACAGTATCATGGTATTCATGCCTGTACTACCATCGGCCCTTTTCAGGGCCACCAAGATTTTCCAAAAGAGTTAAGTTTCTGAACATGTCCCAACTAAAATTCATATCAAAGGCTTCTTTTCAGGGCAATCATAGTCATACTATAGTATAAACAGAGAGAACCCCGCTCAAATTCCTATTCCAACACAAAACACAAATTCCTGCAAATAACATTTATTATATAAGACCACGTAGTCCTACGTCACCATTGCGTACAACCCAAAGGGCTGTCCTTAGTTTTTCAAAAGTTATTTCATCGATTTATCATTGAACGTAAACTAAAAAAAATATCACCTCCGACTAAAAAAATCCGTAGAAATCCGTAGATTTGAACAAGTCTACGGAATTGCATAGAAATAATTCTGGCATCTCTGCACAACAGTCGAGAAGAGAATCTGCGCAAGTTTGGACGTGTGTTTTTGTTGAATGTGTTGCGCAGCGCAGCAGAGTGTTGTTCCACCGAAAGCAAGCCGATCACGCGCGTTCAGTTGTGTGCGGTCGGACGGACGAAGAAGCCAAGAAGCGAAAACTTCAGTCGAATGTTGTGTGTGGTTTAAAAAAAATTAAATGGATGCCAGCAGCAAGAGCGTCTTTTTGTTCGAATTTGTGTCGCCGTCGTCGCGCTTTGTGCAGTCCCTCGGAAATTGTGCTCAGTGAGAAATAATTATCGTTGCGGGTGTGAAGAGATTTTCAATCGATTGGAAATTGATTTTCTTTTGTGTAGTGGAATTTTGTTTCCCAGTCCTTCATATTGAGGGAAGTAGTTTACGTTGAACGCGAAAAAGTAAATAACCCAGTGTAGAAAAATGGATACGCCGAAGCGAATTAAAACCATTTCCTCACCGTACATCGGCAGTCCTCCGTCAGCCAGTAATCAAGCGATGTTCGGTTCGCTTACGGCAGCGGCAACCGTAACACCCGGTGATAGTAAACATCTTTATCACCAGTGGAACTCCGGTTGGCCACCGTCATCACACGAATCACTAACCAGTCCGGCATCGACCTGCAGCTCGCCGGATGTAATCATGGCGAAAACCCTAACGGGAACACCTACCACCCATGGTAACAGTTGGAAACATCATTCCAGTGGTGGCAGCTCGGCGGAGAAGTCCGAGAACAAACGGGGCCGGCCGAGATCGGAAGCCCTTACCATTCTGATGGTGGAGGGCTCGATATCTCCATCGGCCATTAAGTGCCGCTACTGTAATCGCGTTTTCCCGAGGGAAAAATCCCTCCAGGCTCATCTCCGGACGCACACAGGTAGGACCATGCTAATTTTCCATTATATGCATTTTTTTCTGGTTAAATGCTCAAAAACCTTCCCGCACGAAGGCTCCTCAGGCAGAGAACAAAAGCTGCGCTGCTGGAACTGGAAGCAGCCGTCGCAGGTTTTAAACAACACCTGCTTCGGTGAAAACCAGAGGGCCCCAATTTTTGGAATTATTTGCCTCTTTTTCTCCTGCTCCTCCTTTTAGGCTTCTTTCTACATTCGTTTCAAACTGATGATGCTCTGCGGTTGTTGCGTCGTTGGTTCCTTCTTTGTGTTTCCTCTTTCGGTGGTCATCATTCGATGGCCGGTAGGAGCAGGGGTAAGAAGATGGATTTTTTTGTTGGCTCTGGGATCGTCTATGGGCGAGCCTTTCGATCTTCTCAGGGACCTGTTGCAGAAAGAATCGATTTATGTATTTAATTGAATTGTTTTCATTTTGGGACCTACCTTGGCTCAGTCATTTAAGACGACGAAGGTATAAATCATAACCGTAATAAAGCCGGGTGGGTTCGATTCCCGATCCTGTCGGGGGCATTTTTCCGACTTTCCTGAGCATTGAGCCTCTTTGTGCTTGCCGCACAACATACGAATCAATGGTACAGGATAAGTAGTTGAAGGCAGGAGCAAAGTTGCAGTTTAAACGAAATAGTCACGAAGAAGAGTTACTTCATTTGTTAATTAATTTGTACTCAAATGATAATCACTAATGACTCTTTAGGAATATAAAACTACCCAATTGCACTGCACACTATCGACTTGTTGAACAGCTCAGATATGGTAGAATTTGTAACATCCTAAGTTTTGAAATGGTCAGTCATATCATATACTAGAATCTGGTTGAGCCACCAGCGAAATCAAACAGTTTGAGAGAAGTATGTCACCAAAAAACTAGTACAATTTACAACAATGTAAATTTCTTTAAAACAATATTTAAAGAAAATTTCAGCATCAAAGCACTTATCTTAAAATCTGAAATCTCAAATACACTGGAGTCGCTTTTTACGCGGTTTTTTTTTACACGGTTTTTTTTACGCGGTTTTTTTTTACGCGGATTTCGGAATTTACGCGGTTTTTTTTTACGCGGATTCCAGAATTTACGCGGTTTTTTTTTACGCGGATTTTGGTTTTTTTTTACGCGGATTTCAGAATTTACGCGGTATATCGCGTTTTACGCGTTTTTTTCTTACACGGTCTTTTTTTACTCGGTTTTTTTTACGCGGATTTCGGAATTTACGCGGTTTTTTTTTACGCGGTTTTTTTTTACGCGGTTTTTTTTTACGCGGGACATATCACCCGCGTAAAAAGCGACTCCAGTGTAGATTATTCTTAAATCTCAAATACATTATTGTGAACGTGTTTCGGAACCTCTCTAAATTAGGCTTTTATGAATCTTACCAAATATTTGAACATGGTGCAATATTTCAAGATTTTTATTTTATTTGAGAGACGTTCAGCCTGAGGCTGGTTCGTCTCTTTTAAAAAAGTCTGGGGACTCCAGAAGAAGAATCAATTCAATTCGACCTTCGTATCAACGAAGTTATCGATGGTAACTGGTTCTTGGGCAATTCAGTTGTGCGTGGCATGAAGATGGGCAATTATGGTATTTTGTATCATTCTCCCAGTTCTAGTGAGCTGCGTTTTGTTGAAGTTTTAGAGAACTGTCTCAAGACATTCCTTGATTCTAGTAAATTAAATATACCTATTAGCTGGTGATTTTAATATTAATTGGCGTGACAATTAAAAGGAAATAAACCAACACACTCAAAGCTCTTCATAAAGGGATTCCGTTGAGAGGTTGTTTAACAAATTTAAAGAGTGACAACTATAATTCGAATCATGTGAAGAGTTTAGTTGATTTTTTCGCTTTAAATTTTAAAACAAATGGTTGATGAATATGCGCGGATTTGCAGGCACAGTAAAACATTAAATAACCACGTTTATTCCAATTTTGATTTTATTTGTTCAGTAACGGATACTGATTTGAAAATAACCAATCATGAGACCTTAGTGATTAATGCATTAGATAATATTAATAATAACGACGACTTAGTGAAATTGAAGTGCTGTAGAAAATATTGTAGGATTTTCCATTCCCGGCTGGTAATTTAGATGAATCTACAGCTGTTCTAACTAACGCTTTGAAAACGTGTACCAATCACCTAGTTGGGCAAAAGTTTGTTTCTTTGAAAAACTCGAACAGCTGGTACAATTTGGATCTTTTGCGTCTTCAATGTAAGTGGGATAAATGGTACAAAAAGTGTTGTACGTCAAATAGTGATAATCATTGGAATAGGTACACATTCGCGCGTAATAAATATTCGCAGTCGATAAAAAAAACTCGTTTTGAATATTTCCAGAGGAAGATTGATCAGCATCAAAACAATAGCAAAGAGTTGTGGAAAATTTTGAAATCTTCATTAAAACCTAGTAATTGCAAACCGTGGTCCATAACTTTTAATGGCACATTAGAACAGTCAGAACATTTAATTGCATCTAAATGTAATGATTAATTTGTCAACAGTGTTTCACTGATTATTCAATCTATTGATAAACCCTACGAAATAAAGCAGCCAATTGATAGTAGTTAAAGATTTGAAGCTTTTCACCCAATTACATTAAATGAACTTAGAGTTATTTGCTTTTCATTAGGAAAATCGCTAGAGTTATTCAATATTGCTTTCATGTCATTGGCCACATCTTCAAGGAAATCTAAGTGGTTCCTATTCAAAAAATTGCTGGAACGATTAAAGCCGAAGAGTTTCGTCCCATCAACATGTTGCGCACATTTAAGAAAATTTTAGAACTTGTTGTTAAGCTGTTGAAGTATTTGAATAACTTTTTTTTTGTTGATACCACAACAATCAGGATATCGAAAAGGTCATTCTTGTGAAACTGCGTTGAATTTGGTGTTAGCGAAGTGGAAAGACAGCTTGGAGCGTAAAGATACGACTGTTGCTATTGTTTGGATCTGAAACACACTTTTGAAACAATGTCTATGCCCTTATTGTGAAGTACAATCTAGCGCTTTGGAATTTTGAGTACTGCTTATAAATGGTTTGAAAGCTATTTGTGTGACAAGACTCAACGGACTGTTTTTAATGATTCTGTTTCCAGTCCCGTGGGGAATAACCTTGGAGTGCCCCAGGGAAGTGTATTAGAGCCTCTTTTATTTATTATGTATATAAACGAGATGCGACGTGTTTTACGATTTTGCGGCATTAATCTTTTTGCAGATGTTACTGTGTTATTCATTGCAGCTAAGGATTTAGAAGTTGCCGTCTCACACTTGAATGTAGATTTGCGATCTCTAAGTAGATGGTTGAAGTGTAAGCAGTTGAATGCAAGTAAAACTAAATTTATGGTAATTTAGCCGAACCGAGTAAATGATAACGTCTCTGTTGTAATTGATGATGAAATTATTGATCGCGTTCGGGAGAATAAATATCTTGGCGTGATTATTGATGATAAACTTAAGGTCAACTTTCACATTGACAATGTCATACAGAAAATATCCAAGAAGTGTGGAATTCTATGTCGATTGAAAAACGATTTAACTATTGCTAGTAAAATAAAGCTAGACAAATCCATCATCTCTCCTCATCTAGACGTTTGCCCTTCTATTTTAGTTTTTGACCAATGCAACACAAATATCCAGATAATCGCGCTTGCAGAATAAAATAATGCGTTTGATTTTGAGATGTAATGGATTCACTTCCTCAACTTTGATGCTAGACGCCTTACAATGGTTGTCGGTGAAGCAAAGAATTGTATATTTGACAATGGTGTTCATTTTTAAAGTAGTTAACGGTTTGCTGCCTCGATATTTTTGAGAACGAATTGAAAGAGGAAGTGACTTCCATAGATATAATACTAGAAACTACTCCACCTTTCGAGTACTCGCGCGTTGTACTTTGTACAACAGTGTGAATTTTCCATTGCCATTTTGCTGCCGAGCTGCCAATCGATCTAAAACCAACGGGTATTCCTCAAAAAACTTGCAAAAAATGTGGAAAATAGAGCAAACGAAAATGGAAACCACGTAATAGTAGTTCAGATTTTTCTCACTACACGGTGCTAGCATACACGTGCAATTCTAGCATATACAATAGCTCGACATCTTGACCAGCTAGAAAGTTACTGTCTTCGGCAGACTTAAAGGGTGTCCCACATCAAATTGCATCACGGAAAAAACGCTGTAGAAAATTACCGATTGGGTATTTTCTCTTGAAAATTTGGATAGAAGTAGTTTATAGTGCATTGTTTACACTGTATTTTTATCGCTGTCAGTTTTTCGAAAGTTGGAAAAAATTGCGTCACCCGAAAAGCAACGTCGCGAATTGATTTTGCGCAAGCACCTGCAACATTCTCAACTCTCTCATCGGGACATCGGAAAACAGCTCGGAATCGTGCAGTCAACGGTGAGTCGTGTGATTAAACGTTACTACGAAACTCTTAGCATCAAACGGAAGGAGAAATGCGGTCAGAATGGATGTTCTATTATTGATCAGGATCACAACCGTGTCGTGAAAGCGTTCAAGCGGAATCCCAATGCTTCGGTCAGGGATGTGGCCAAAAAGTTGAGTCTGTCCAAGTCTTTCGTTCAGAGAGCCAAGGACCGGGAGGTACTGCATACGTACAAAAGGCAGAAGGCTCCAAATCGTGACGAACGGCAAAATACGGTGGGAAAGTCACGGGCCCGAAAACTGTACACTCAGATGCTGACGAAGCCTCGAAGCTTCCGGGTCTACTAATCTTCACCACCCAGCACAAGCTTGATGTTCCGGAGGAAGTAAGAAAGCAGAAACTTTCAAAGTTTGCCAAGAAATAGATGATTTGGCAAGCGATCTGCTCATGTGGCAAACGCAGTGCGCCGTTCGTGACTACCGAGACTGTAAACGGAGAGATCTACCACAAGGAGTGTCTACAGAAGCGTCTGCTTCCTCTGTTGAAGCACCACGAGGGCCCTACGCTCTTCTGGTCGGATCTACCTTCGTGCCACTATTCAAATTTTGTCCTGGAGTGGTACGAAGCCAACGGGGTTACTTTCGTACCCAAGGACATGAACCCCTCAACGCACCGGAACTAAGGCCCATCGAAAAATACTGGGTGATTATGAAGCAGGCACTTCGGAAACATCCCAATGAGGTTAAATCTGAGGAAGACATGAAGAAAAGTGGGTTTCCGAAGAAGCTGCAGCCAGATGTTGTACAGAACCTAATGAGTGGGGTTAAGCGGAAGGTGCGAGCGTACGGCTATGGTATTGAAGTTGAATGAAATAAATATGCCAAAAGCTTACTAATGGGTTATATTTTATTGTCTGAAAGTTTGAAAAGGATCGGTCAACTAGGTCATTTTATACAGCGTTTTTTTCCGTGATGCAATTTGATGTGGGACACCCTTTATTCAAAGTTTTTGGTAGGTTGACAGTAGTTCAGAATTGTCTCATCACGTGGCGCTAGTACACATGTACAATTCTAAGAACTAAACAAATTAACAATGTTCCAGAGTTTAATAAATTATAAATGATAAATTATTAAAGTTAGAAAAACAAAATTGTAAGCCTCTCCCACTTGAGTTTTGGTTAACTTCGAAATCTCTAAAGTTTGTTTTTGTCCTATTTCCGACAGTTTGAATAACTTTGTAAGCTTAAGAACATTGAGAACTTTTCATGTCACAGAATCTAGAAAAGTTCTCCATTCCTTACCTCAGAATTCCATTAAAGTTAACTAAATATTACCAAAATTACCTTGAAATTCATATCAAAATTCCACAGAATAGTTTCTCTTGAAATTCTTCTGAAATTTCCTTTAAAGAATTTCTTAGAATTTCTTTGGATCTATCTGAGGATTCGATTCCCTCAGAATTCTTCTCTAAATTATATTGGAACATTCTCCCGAGTCATCCTTGAATGCTTTTCCACTCTAGATTTCCCTGGAATTCGCCGTAATGGTTTCTTCAGATAACCATGGAATTTACCTTTATTTATCCTTACAATTGTCTTGAAATACTTCTCAAAGTTACCTGAAAATTCTTGTCAGAATTCCTTGGAAATTATCTCTAGAATATATTAAAACAGGGTGTCGACTACCTGGAAAAACCTGGAAAGTCAGGGAATGTCAGGGAATTCTATTTATGATCTGGAAAGTCAGGGAATGTCAGGGAATTTTAATGTAGGTCAGGGAAAAAAATAATGTTGATCACATTGCAAAAAATCATGTGTGGGACACATAAAACAATCTTTGAAATTTTATCAGTGCATGACGTGAAAGTTTTTGGGAAGATCCCGGGCATCAGATCTACTCGCTGCGTTTATGGACGCCCTTGCCGGTATCTCTTCGAACAAGTTGCTTCAAGTGTCCATGAATGGGCCCAATGTAAATTGAAGCTAGAGGTACAAAAAGGTGGCGAGAAGCTGATAGATCTGGGAAGCTGTGGGCTGTATATTTTGCATAATACATTCAAGGATAGTGTTCACAGTATCAGTTGGGATGTTGTCAAATATTTGCGTGGTATCTACAATATCTTCAAAGATGTACCAGCAAGACGAGCGTTTATCACGATGTATTCTGGATCTACCATATTCCCGCTAAAGTTTTGCGGTCACCGATGGTTGGAAAATAGTGCTGCTGTTCAGAGGGCAATCAAAATTACTCCGCAAATACGAAAATTTATTCAAGGCGTCCAGAAAGACAAAATTGAACCAACGTCAGCTTCCTACCAAGATGTTAAAAACTGTTTGAATGTCTCGCTGCTGATGGCTAACAGTACGTTCAGACTACAGATTTATAACATGTTATAGCACTATCTTGATGGTGGTTTCTGTGTTGCAATTATTTGACAACCGTTATAATATGTTATAACTCTGTAGTCTGAACGTGGTATTAAGCTAGCTTTCTTTAAATCAGTTGCTGTCGAAGTTGAGCCATTTCAATGCGAATTTCAGATGGACAACCCTATGGTGCCTTTTTTGTGCAACGCGATGTCTCAAACGGTTAGAGGCGTTATGGAAAGGTTCATTAATATTGACCATCTGAACGGTGTACATTCCCCCTGAACGACGTCTCGACTGTAGTATAATGCAACTTCATATGGATCCTGTAGAATTTGTTTCTTCTATGGCTTTACATTTGGACTATTATTTGGACATGATTCTTATGCTCGGTGATTTCAATCAACCTTGGCTTATCTGGTCGCACTCAGGTCAGGGATTTGCATATCCAGATCCAATAGCATCTGTTACTACTCCGGCCAGCCGCTTGCTTGTGGACGGTACTGGTTTTCATGGATTGAGGCAGATAAATCTAGTTCCCAACTTTCAGTCTCATTTCCTAGACTTGGTGTTTGTTAGTGAAAATTCACTTCTTGACTGTACCGTTACTGAGGCGCCTGATGTCATCGTTCCTCTTGACAATTTCCATCCTGCTTTGGATATTTCTATCGCAAATAGATCTCAACTTTACTTTGATGAAACTTCGATTGTCTATCGTCTCAACTTCCGGAAGACTGATTTACGTTTGCTGCGACGTTCCTTGTCCGGATAGACTGGAACGTGTTGAATGACCTGGAGATCGACATAGCTGTCGATCGCTATAATTGCTTTCTGCGCGACTGTATTTCTGCTTCTTGACCAAACAGAATTTTTCAATTGCCAGTAACAACTATCGCCGCAACAACAAGCTTCTCTACCAGCGGTATGTAATTCGCACTGAACGCAATCTGCGAAGCAATGATTCTGGTCGTTCGTAAATACTAAAAGAAAGGAAACTGGTCTCCCGTCGAAGGTGTTTCTGGGCAACGACGTAGCATTGACAACTGAGGATAAATGCAGGCTTTTTGCAAGGCACTTCTCGAGCGTTTTCTCGAACGACTCACCATCGCAAGTTGAAATCAATCTAGCAGTCCGCGATGTGCCAACCGATGTCGTAAACATGGATGTTTTTACTGTGGATGTTGAAATGGTTCTCTCTGCGATAAGGAAAACTAAATCTTCTTTTTCACCCGGACCGAGCGTTATGCAATCTGCTGTGCTGAAAAAATGCTGTGATATCTTAGCCACAATGATGCAATGATGACCCTGCTTTTTAATGCAATGTGGAAAACTACCGTGGGATTACCTCGCTCGGGGTCGAATCGAAAGTGTTCGACTCGCTGGTCAATGAGAGATTGTTTGGTTCCTGCAAAAACTACATTAGCACCTGCCAACATGGCTTCTTTCCTGGCCGCTCCGTCGAAACGAATCTCGTCAGCTTTACGTCTCTCTGCATGGAAAATGTATCTAAGAAACTCCAAGTGGATGCCATCTACTCAGATCTTAAAGCTGCGTTTGATAAAGTTGTGCACGTCATTCTACTAGCAAAACTGGACAAAATTGGATGTTCTGCTCTCTTCTGCAGTTGGCTGAGATCGTACCTCGTACAACGGCAAGTTACTGCCTGCATCGGAAACTACTCATCTTACTGCTTCTCGAACAGTTCCGGAGTTCCACAGGGAAGCATACTGGGACCACTGCTCTTCTCTCTATTTGTGAACGATGCAACGTTTATCCTGCCTAGCGGAGGTAAATTGTTTTTTGCTGATGACCTGAAAATTTACATTGCTGTTCGCAATGCTGATTACTTAGAATTACAAAAGCTTCTGGAGCTGATTACTTAGAATTACAAAAGCTTCTGGAGATCTTTTATGTTTCGTGTGTGCGCAATTTTATGGGATTCTTTGTGTTTTAAAGCTCTTTACTGCTCGTTGGTGCGCTCATTGCTTAAGTTTGCGTGTGTTGTCTGGAGTCCCTACCAGGCAGTATGGATTGTACAGCTTCGAGTCCAACGTAGATTCGTCAGATACGCATTGCGCCATCTTCCTTGGAGCGACCCGCTTAATCTACCACCGTATGCTGATCGCTGTCGTTTGCTGGGCTTGGATATTCTTGGTGAGCGGAGAAACGCATCGCAGGCTGTCTTCGTTGCCAAAGTTTTGCTTGCTGAATATGATGTGCCGGAGTTACTGGCTAAGATTAATGTATATGCACCTGTCCGTACACTCCATCCGAGAGCTTTGCTACACGAGGAAGCGCACAATACCAATCATGCAGCTAACAGCTCTCTTGTCGCCATGATTCGTCAATTCAACGTGGTATCCGACCAATAATAAATAATAATAACAATATTGCACAGGTAAATGCACATTTGATCAATATGATCGCAAAAACGGAACGACTGGACGTTTTTTGGCACAGGTTATTGGTCGGCGTAATCAGAACTATTGTTGGTTGTGAAAATGATTTGCTGCTTATCGCATGGCAACGCCAATGCAGAGAGAGGTTTTTCGGTAAATGCAGAATATCTTTAAAAACATGAGGGAAGAGTCAAGGCCCAAGCGCAATGACAGCGGAACGGCAGTGGTAGCGGAAAAGCCCGATCTGAGTAAGCCTATTTGTCGGATTGAAAACTAGTTAGAATCAAATCGAGTGCGGTTAGGCATCTTGATGTCATTTGTGACAGCGTTTCCGTTCCGCTTCCGCCCACATTGCGTTTGGGCCTTCAGTCGTAGCGCGACGTCAGATCTATGATGGTGTTACTCATGCAAGCGGGTTCGAAAACTTACAAATTTTGAATGAACTTATTCAGTGAGTTCGAAAAATCGCATTCGCTTTCCAAGTAGACAAGGATCGTCGTTTGCAGGAGAAAATTGTTCTGCTCAAATGATAAATATTTTTAAACGTAATCCGAAAATAAACACATATTAAACTTGCAATTTCTCGTTGTAATGTGAACTCACTGAGAGAATAAAATGTTAATGATAATTAAACTTAAATTATTTTACCATGTCTGCGGTTGTCATATGGAGTTCCAGAAAGTACGAAACTGACTAATGCATGAGCAGTGCATCCTCAGGTTCGGTTGCAAAAGCAAGAATAATCACTGCTCTGTTATTTTACAATAATTTATATGTAAAGAGAAAGGATCGTCTACGGGTTGATTTTTATTTGGCTGTGAAATTATGAACACAAATTGAGAGCTTGGTGACATTGATTAAATATTCCTATTATTACTTTTTTTGTTGGGGGGAGTTGAACCACTGCGTCCATTATTTGATCTTTTGTGGTACCCCTTACTTAGTAATGAATAGGGAGCCTAGTTGTGAGCAGTAGTTATTCATTATTATATTATAATATGTATTTATAGCCCTAGGTCTATTCACATCCTTCGTAGGTAGTCGGTCATATGGTCTGTAAAAATTGTATTAGTATCAAGTTCTGTTGTAAGTGCCATGAGTATGCTATTCTTGATATTTTCGAAAGCTTACCCTGCTGCTCATTTTAAACTAACCTTAATTTAAGCTACGGTATAATAAAGCACATCACGTTGTAGCTTCTTAGGTTAAAATAACGAAGTTTTGTGGACTGGAATTTTTCTGAAAACCGACTGGAAAGTCAGGGAAAGTCAGGGAATTTTATTTTCGACTTTGAGTCGACACCCTGTAAAATTTTGTCCAAGTGATGATTTTTTTAACTCACATCTTGGCATCATATGTATTTGATATTTTAAATTTTTCGGTGTCTGAAATCCGCACAAGTTCAAGAGTGTGAAAAACTGGTCTAGTCTCAAAATCTCGACATTTTCTTCTCAAGTAATCTTCGACAAATTTCTCAGTCCGAGATTCAAATGGTATTCCGTAGATCTCTTTGTTTTCTAAATAAATGTCCAAGCTCCGGCTCAAAGACCCATTCGGCCTTTGAAAAAATAACATGTAACAGGGTGGCCAGCAAACCGGGAAATAACCGGAAATTTGAAAGGAAGCCGGGAAAAAGCCGGAAATTTGACGGGAAAATCGGAAAAAATCAATAAACCTTAACTTTCAACAAAAAATAAAAGTTGAATAACAGCGTCAGCTTAATCAAGCAAACATCAGCTCAAAAATGATTTATTCAGCTCTCAATTATCTTAAACATTTGAATTTTTTTGACCTTTAGCAAAACTCTCCTCAAAAATCCTTTGAAATTCTGTGCTGAATTTTCTTCAAACTTTCTTAATTTAAATTCTTCAGCATTTTTCTTCATTTATCTCAGAACACGATTTCTTCGGCATTTTTCTCGGATCTTGCATAAAGTTCTCTTGTAAATTTTCCTTAGTATTCCTTTGAAATTATCATCAAAAAAACCTTTAAATTCTGATTATATTTCTTTTTAAATTCTCCTTCAAATTCTCCTCACAATCCGCATACAATTCTCTCTTCAGAATCACCTAGGAATTCTACTTGAAGTTCTCCCCACAACTTCCTTGTAATTCTTCTAAGAGTTCGTCAGAACTTAATCCTAGAATTAGTTTGGGATTCTTGTCAGAGCTCCGTTGAATTTTTCTTCGAGTTCTTCTCAGTATTTTGAAATTTCAAAATTCTATAAAAAAAATCTTCCAGGGACTGTATTTTTTCAAATCTGGAATCTCAAAAATTTGTCTAAATCGGATATCTAGAAACATTTTAAAACTCCCACATTTTGAGAATTTTTCCCAGTTTCATATTGTTGGAAAACAATCCAATCCTGCTTTTTCTTCTAAATCTAGGATAGATTTTCATTTACGAGGCTCGGTAGCTCAGTGGTTACCGTTTCTGCTTACTGAGCAGAAGGTCGGGAGTTCAATCCCAGGCCCGTCCCCTTCCTTGCAATTTTTCACTTTGCCTTATTCTATACCCACTAGATTTTAATGAAAACAAATTCTTCTTTAACATCGATCGCATCACTTACCACAATGTGGGTCCTGATCTTAAAATAGAAATTGGATGAGTGCGCGCGCGTGTGTGTGTGTGTGTATTATAATCGCTCTACCAAAAACGATCCCTGCGTGTGCGTGCAACCTTTCCCCACATCCAACATCCCAGTGATTTCTCGTGGAAGCGCAGAGGATTTCTCGGTTTCCTTCACAGCGAGTACCACGTCAACACATTCCTTCCCATTCCCTAGTTGACCTGCATTCGGACACGGCCAGCACTGGTATTGCTTAATATTAGATCTCCAGTTCTTACACATTGAGGATGAATGTTAGTCCCAAACATCATCTGTTGGTTCTCTGTGTAATTGCAGCTGATCTGGTAATAACAGAGCAGCAACCGTGGGCGGTCAATCATGCTCATGCTTAAATCTAGGATAGATTTTCATAAGTCACAAATTTCTAAAAAAATGGCATATTCTAAGACTCTAAACACATGTCAAAGCCTCAGAATCTTAGAAATTAAAATTGTTATTAAGATTTATATTCGCACAGATCACGATACATAAAAAAAAATCTTGCGCCGTATCAAGTTCAAGATTTTTACAACAATTTCTTAATTTAATCTCTCTCTCTAAAATTCGGTACCATGACCCATTCAGCCCGACAGCGTTCGGCTATGCGCAATTTAGAAAATCCATGAATCTGGTACTCTGTAAATTCTGGTGCTTTACAATCATAAGAGGAATCAAGTCTAAAAAAATATTCAAATTGATTCTAAGTTCCTCGAAAATAGCGAAAATATTATCATTATATTTACTAAATATTAAAAACCCGAAATGTTTTGAGTTTTAAACCGGGCAAAAACCGGGAATTATAAAATGAAAATTTACTGGCCACCCTGATGTAATCAAAAATTTCAGAATTCCGATATTTAAAAAAAAAATAATAATTTCAGACTCATGTACAGTAACTTATTGAAAATATTGAACATAATTTGACAATTTGATTTAAATTTGGAGCTTTTTCAAGTATTCTATTGAACCATATGTAGCTATTTATATGAATCCGAGAAAACTATGATGGGCAACCGGGAATTTAATTTCTTAAATCCAGTGCTCTGATGCTCCTAAAGATGTCTACACTCGGAAAACTACAAGGGACAGCCCTATGGGGTTGTACGCAATGGTGACGTAGGACTACGTGGTCTTATATAATAAATCTTATTTGTTAACTGCAGCAGGAGCTTGTGTTTTGTGTAGGAATAGGAATTTGAGTGGGGTTCTCTCTGCCTATATACTCTTTAGTATGACGCGCTTGGCATAGATGGCCCACAGCGACTCACGAAGAGCTACTGATGCCGATCAGTAGCTGTGTGGCTGCTTCCTCCTTCTATGGATGCTGCTTGCAGACAGCCTTTCGTTGTGTACTGGAGAACACCACCAATCACCACCCGATGATTGAATAAACACCGCTTGGTGAGACCGGAAGGAATTCAACTTTGAATTCTGTGATAGGGAAATCGCTTTTCGCAGGCAATCGGTGATTATTTCAATTATCATAGCAACAGTTGCACAGTTGTCCAATTTTCATTAGAGACATTTTTAAAAATGATAGTCTTAATTTTAACAGATTCGAAGAAAAAAATCCTATCGATTGGCGTATTAGGAATTAAAATCCATCATCTCTGGATCAAAATTAGACCACTTTCATGCCGCGACCGGCTTTGGTTTTTGAAATTGCACCCCCAATGTTGCAGATTTTGTAAACAATGACTTCTCTCGATGATTTTTAGGAATTCAAAGCACGCTCACGCAAACCAACATTACCGTCAGGTAGAGGTAGTCTTACCCTACTTGATGATGACCCGATTGATACAGCCTTGATAGCTAGCTGCTTGGGAGGAGCTTTCTCTAATACAATGTGTATGGTTATTTTGCTTAACGACGTGTTTGGGGTATCATGCAAACCATTTGTGGAATAGTGCAATCATTTGGGTTATCATTCGGGTATGGTAATTGTTTTATTGGAGTTTCATTATGTACTGGAGAACACCAACACTCACCAGACGGTGATTGAAAAAGTTTGGTGAAACCGGATAGAATTCAACTTTGAAATCTGTGTTAGGGAAATCGCTTTCTGAAAGCAATTGGTGATAATTTAAACTATCAGCAACAGTTGTACAGTCGTGCAATTTTCGATAGTGACATTTTGAAAAATGATAAAGTCTCAATTTCAACGGATGCGTAGGACTATTTCTGATCGATTGGTGATAAAATTATTGAAATTGGTCCAGGGGCAGCTGCGTTATTAACGTTCAAAATCTTTCATAATTTTGTTACATAGAAATCACAGACGTAGTCCTACGTCAACAATCCTCACGTCCGATTTACGTGAAATATCACGTAACTGATCTGTATTTAGAAAATCTCAAATGTTACGTGTCGTTAGTAACTTTGACCTGCATTACACGTCATGTCCACTAAACATGTTGGTGAAATCGACCGTATATTCACGTAAACAGGTTTAGTGTATTTGTGTTTGTGTGTTTGGGACTTCGATATTTCCGCGAAACGAGATTTACGTGATTTTCAGGTACCCAATATGGTGTCACCAAGCGTGGTGGAAGAACAACTCAAAAATTCCAAATTTCCCAGCAGCTTGGTAGAAATATTGGTAATTTGATTCATTAACATTAATTTATGTATGAGCCTTTTTCTAGTTTTATAATTTCAGACGGTGGCATCAGCATTTTGAGTCTGCAAACTTTTTTTTTTTTTTATTCTTTATTTGAGAGATTTTTAGTCAAAGGTTGCAAACAATTATTAATATTTTGACGGAAATAAAAAATCTCATACCTCACCTACCAAGTAGTCAATAATTTGTAATTTTATGAGTAGATATAAGTATCAATTTAAACACGTAGAATTTATATCTGCCCGATGAAATTGCATAATATTGACTGCTTCTATATATAAGTTTCATTATTCTCATTCAAAATTCACGTAAAAATGACGTGACAAGCATTTTAAACGAAACGGAATATCACGTAAAAGTTACCAGTTTCCGAGTAGTTTTAACCCCAATTTCACGTAAGGAGTACGTGGAAATCAGGTCTTATTTACCTGAATGATTACTTAGATAACCGACGCTGAGTTTTAATCGGCTACATGCAATTCCGGTAAAAGTTACGTGAAAAATAGGGTGAACGAAAACCACCTATGTTTTCACGTAAATCGGACGTGACGATTTTTTAGAGTGTAGAGAACCAACATACATCAAGCAAGCTAGAGGTTTGAGAAGGCACTGATAATAACAATGCAAACTGAATTTTCAGATCCAAGTTTGAAGTTATATGAAGGTATATGACAAGCATACTTAACAGCATGAGCTGTTATGCCGACCGTCCGTATTCCAAACGTGAACTATTACAACCTCTCCCATTTCAGTCATCCCTCCCTGCTATTGTAGCGTATTTCCCTGAGACATAAAGTCCGCCACTTATTTGCTGATAACCATCATAAGTAGAACAGCTTTATTATATTTATAGAAAAAGCAAATCTATGGCATGAATCAATCAAAAACCCTAGCGCCGCGCCGTGTCTATGTACCCTCAATTTCAACTTCTGACGTAGATCCAATGATCCAAGCAATTTGATCGGAAAAATCACCCAAACACATTGGAAGCATATATATATATATACTTTCCAAAAAATTATTACCCAAAATGCAACCAAATAATACATGAAATCACATCAATAAAAACAACAACAACAACAATTGGGCTCAACTGCTGAAATTTTATTTAAAAGTATACATGCAGATGATGATGATGATGATCTTTACGTCCATCCGTGTCCGTTCGCTCGCTCGCCAATGTGCGTTGCCTTTTCGCACTGCTAGATGTTTAACATAACCCGGTGAGGTGTAATGATCTTTAATTGCCTGTATTGTTCAAAATGTAGACTGGAGTTTACGATTGCTACTACACGGCTTGGTGTGAAAGAGGAAACGTGGCTCTCAAGACAAGCTGATACATTTATTAGGATTTAGTTGATCGCAGATCGCATGAATTCTACGCAACTTTGTATGAACTAAATTTTGACACTCGCAGCAGAACACCGGCTAAGAGTTTCTTCTTTTTAGTTTCCTTTAGTAACTTATAAAGAATCAGCGGAAGCCAGTGATCTTCTCCAGTTCATCAATTTTCGCTTCCTGCTGCTATTGAGATAGATCCCATCTCTCACAGCTGGTCCATTGGTATTGGTGTGAAATTACCCCAACCCCAAGGTATGCAGAAAATTTGCCAATACACTGGATTGTCGAGAGATAGTTTCCTCTTCCTCGCCTCGTTTCTCATTCGAGCCCGAGTTACGCGTTTTGTGTGTAGGTTCGCATTTCGGCGATCGAGGCTCGCTCGTTTACCGGGCCAGGCAATGAAGGGGGGTTTTAAAACCACTTTGATTTTGGTTGGATGGCGAACCCCGCTTCTTGACGTAAGAAACACGGTGGAGACGAGAAGGCATGCGCGATGGAAATTAACTCCACTCCGGTCCGGGGGCCATCGGCAGCGCCATACAAACACACTTACAGAATGAACGGCGCCACAGAGGGGCATTTCTTCAGTCTAGCTGGTCAAAAATTTGATTTTTTTTCAAAATTAACCAAAATTGATTCAAAATTGTTGCTTTGCAAACTTAAAGGGGGATAGGAGAACAATGATCTTTATTTGTTTTGTCTTATTGAAAGCTCACAACGCGTTGTGGGATCAATTCAAATTTAGCTGTTTTTGTATTGTACAAGTTCGCTCGAAGTGATCGTTGTAGTTTTCTTGCCTATGTTTGCTGTTGGGATGATTGAATCTGTTTGCATGAAATGTGCATTGAGCAAGCAGGTATTGAAGTATTTGTTCTATATGATATAGGGAAAATGGATGTAATGTCGGCCTAAATGCCCCTAATTTGGGCCCATACATAAATTCAGCAATCGGCTAAATTTTCAATAGCGACCAAAAATATCCATTAGTACCGTCTCAATGACGCATTCATCTAGATAAAATTGATAAATAGCAGGTTTTTAGCGATGGGCCCAACATTAGAGCCATTTCCCCTAAGAAAAAATTTGGTAAATTTAGGCTTCGTTCAAGTCAGTGGCGTCCCGTAACCTCACTTTTTACCTGTGCACATACTTTCGAAACCAGATTTAATGCCATATTCATACTCGAATCGGTTGAAAAATGCACTTAATATTCTAGTTTACTCGATATCTATCCATTGCAAGCAATATTTTGATAGTTGTTTATGTTTTGAGAGTTGGTGCACAGGTAGATTGAGGTTTAGGAAACACCACTGGTTCAAGTAGTTCGTCCATTTTAGTGCTTTTTTTTTAATATATCATGGTAAGAAAGTTAACATATTCTGTGATATTCAGTGATGCCTTCTACTGAGCCAGAATGGCACATATGTAACATGAAGATATCGAGTCAAAATAGATAAATCTTACACAAAAGCGAACAACCTTTGCATGAAATTTTACAGATCGTTTTTATTTTGCTATTCATAAAGAATTATGTAAACAATTTGGTCAAAATGATCAACTATAGGCAGAAGTATATTGCAAAAAAATTGTTCGTGCAAGCGACGTTTACCGCCTTGACTCTAAGTAGATTATATCAACCTTAACAATCGATAGATACCACCACTTGTTGTTATTATTTATCTGTAATGTGCTGTCTCTGAAATACAAATACAATAAATATAACACAGTATCATCTGCCTTTACGCGTATTTTTCTTTCAGTGTAGTTTTTTTAAATTGTATACGTAGGGACTATCCATAAATGACTTAGCAAATTTTTATGCCAGCTCTATCTAGATATATACCCATAACAAGTAACAATTTTGGTTTTATCATAGTCTTGTAGGTCATCATTTGGTCTTGAAGAATCCTTTAATCCTTTATAAAACTTGCAATGTTCTTGAAATAAATAAATTTTATATCATATACATAATTATCTTTCATATTATGTGTTTCACTGTGGTAAAGTATCAAAATCCTAAAAATTACAAAAAACTCTATTCTTTTCTTTGACTCTATGATTTGGATAATTTGGATAATCCAACAATGTTATTCTTAAACACAGTTAATAATATTAAATGATGTTATGAGTCCCCGTGAAGCACAAAATGCTCAAAAATTCTGAGTGGAAATCGAACAAGATTTCGATTAACCTGTAAAATATCTCCAGGACAATTTGGAGAGTGATAAATATTTTGATAACACATGTTTGTATCCCACAAAATGTTGTTTGGCTTATAGAACTTCAAGATCTAAGCTCCAAGAAGATCTAAAAAAAATAATACTACTCAGGTATTGATATATCTCGCGTCACTCGTCAAATAGACAAATGTAACATATCCAAAATTTTGAGAAAATCGAAGTTGAAGTTCGACAGGTATTTTTTTTTCTTTTTTTTTGTTTTTTTTTTTTATAGTCACTTTAACGCTCTTGGGTCATTCGTGACTTCGACAGGTTATTATTTTAACTGTTTAGAAACAATATTGTTTGCAATACTATTTTTAATGTAGTCAGTGAATAATAATATTGAAGATTCAGTAGAAACCGTAAAACTCACAATTTACTTTGAATTTCATGCTACAATACAGAAAAAATCACATAGGACGTTTTGACTAGTCAAGTTGTACATCGGACATGTTACATTGGACGATTTTTCTCAACGACATAATCAATGAGTGTTACATTGGACGTTTTGTTCTACATGATACTAGATTCCCTTTCACAGATTTCAGAGAAGAGTACCTAACTTTAGCTTGGCCCCGCCTTTGGAAAATGAGCACCAATCATGTTAGGCAGTCCGAATGACCGAAGTAACAATCCCATCATGTAACATGTACCCATCATTTCAAACTGTACATTGGACAATTTTTTATCTATGATTATCATAATAAATGATACATAAACATCATAAACAATGATAGAAGAGCAATAATTTGTATCGCTTAACTCAATTTGTTTACATTTGTTACTTAGGACCTTTTGAAAAGTGACGCGAGATATGCTTTCTTCGACACAGTGGCGTCGCCCTAACCTAAATCTACCTGTTCAACAACTCTCAAAACGTAAACAAACAAAACACTATTGGTTCACATGGATACAAATCAGTGAAACTAGAAGACTCTGTGTCCTTTGAAACTGATTTGAATGTAAACATGACCCTAAATAACGTTTTCAAAGTTGTTGAACAGGTAAAAAGTGAGGTTACGCGACGCCACTGCTTCGACATACCAAAACAAAATTTTGGAGATCTAGATCATCAACATTTTAATGCAAATCTCATCTCCTATTTTTTTTTCTACAAAGTAGACATATTGTAGTGCAATTCTGCTGAGAAAATATGATTATCTATATGTATACGGTTTTGAACGCCTTTTTTGTTGATGGCAGGAGTGATGTTTGGGGATTGTTTTTTTTAAATAACCGAGAAAAAACCGGGTTATTGAAAAAAAATATTTGGATGGACACCCTGCATTTAAGGGGAGAGGGGGTCTGCAGAAGTTATGACGGGCCATGTATGTATAAAGTATAGCAAAATACGCTACGAGATGAGAGGAGGGGGTCTGAAATTGGTCATAAATATGCTACGTTGTTTATGGATGTTCTCTTATAGTATTCACTGTTCTCAACACTTCGTCCTTAAACGGAAATTAAATCCAAAAAAAACTTTTCGATGTAAAAATCTTCGGGTGGTTTAATATTTTTGGTTGAGTGTTCACTCGGCTGTCGACAAAAGCAGGCCACTCTCGATGTGTGCTACGCGATCGTCTGTTTACTCGGCAGCAACCATTGTGTGGTCCTCCTCATTGTTCTTCATCAGCAGTTCTTTCGGTCGATGCGTCGTCGACTTTGGAAAGCAACCGTTTCGTGATGAGTGTGTGAGTGCTGACCACGTTTTGCATCCATTGCTGCAATGGACGCGCTCTGACCCTCGTTGGCGTACAACAATTTGCCATACAATGAAACTACTGGAAGCGGCTCCAGTTCTGATGGAGGAGGCTTTTTGGATAGCGGAAGATAAAGTGTTTATTGTGTTGTACCTTTTGACTATAGCTTTAAGATGTATTGTATAGTGACCATGAATCCTCGGCTCTGTTAAGTTAATTCGGTTGAGCCTTATCAAATAAATTAATATACAAAAAAAAAAAAAAAAAATATTTTTGGCCAGCTAAAATAATAAAATACCCAACTGTGCGGCGATTGATCGATCCGATCGCTCGGGTGTATATTTTTGCTGATTTTTAACAGCTACCGGTGTTACGCCGTTCGTTTGTTGGCCGATCGGTTGCCGTGGCAGAAGCAGGAGTAGCAGTAGAAGAGAACTTAGGGATCTTCTTCTGCGGTTTTTCATGTGGCTCTGGCCTTTGTCGTGGTCTTCGTCGGTCGTCGCGGTCGTCATATAGTGAGATGATCTGTATTTGTATTTGGGAAAGCCTCTAATAAAACAACGACGCGGACATCGAACGGCTGCGGTGCGTAAGATCGCGTATTCGTGTGAGGGGTGGGAGCTTTTTAAATTAAAGGTGGTTTGAATTGATTTTTTGTTTGGCTTGCCGTAGATTTTAAACGTTAGAAGGACTAAGGCAGATGAATTTCGGCAATGACGTTTTTTTCCTTTGATTTGTTTTCCGTCGATTTTGTTTTCCGTACTAAGTACCAATGTTACCGACGCCAGGGAGGCAGCTCCCACACCTGGACCCTACCTATCGAGCCATCAACCCATGGACCAGGGAGGCGTAGATGGTTATTACGAATGATACAGAAAGGGAAAAGGGCAATGGACTTGTAGAGGCGGAATTTTACGGGATTTTCAGCATGAAATACATTCAGTTCGTTCTACCAAACAAAAATCACATTTTTCGCTATTTTTTGCAATAGGGTTAACTATCCCATTTCCGGCCTATTAAGCACATCCCGCACTTAGTCTTGCTTAATCTAGCGCAGTTTAGCACCAAACGGAATGTTATTATTACTGATGGCTTCCAAATTTATTTGATTTGATAAAGAGAAACCAATCGTTGAGATATTGTCAAAAGTCTAACACTGCTTCTTGACGCCAATCTCGGCTTATGGATTCTAAACTCGGCCTAACACATTGAAACGCCATTGAATTCACTTCGGCCTATCGGATGAAGGTAAAAACTTATTCGGTCGGAGCGCTTCTTTTGTTTTTTGGAAATAATGGGTGCAAACCTTCATATCACGCGTTCTCATTGACTTCGTTCCGTAGCTTATTAACTAAAGTATCGTACCAAACGCATAATTGACTTGTTAACTTTGAAATCTTGGATTTATTTGAAGTTTTCTGCGATTGAAGATTGGGCGATTAGGCCGAAGTAGTTCTCAACCCAATTTCCGTTAATTTTGAAACGAATTTCTGGTGTTTCATATCTAGTTGGAAAAGATATTAGTTCAACTTTCTTATGGTTTAATTGATCATGTGACATGGTAGTTGGTTTAATTGTTAACCAAATATTTGAACTTCAAATTTGTGTCGTGCCGGTAGACAAGTTATTTTAGCACTTTAAAGGGGGGCGACCCCGGCGTAGTGGTTAACATCCATACCTCTCACGCCAAAGTCACGAGTTCAAATCTCACCCCCGGACAAGTCACGAATGACCCAAGAGCGTTAAAGTGACTATAATAAAAAAAAGCACTTTAAAGCTGATTGGTTTCTTCTTATCACTTCTTCTAATCACAATATCAGCGATTTTATGATCGGGTTGTTATAAAGGGTTTTCCAAAAGAGATTTCCTAACTTTGACAGTTCATTGCGGCCATATTGTTGAAGCTTCTTCTTCTTGTTCGCATTTCAAGCTTATTGCTTGGCGCATATTAGCTTATTGCGTGCTCTCAACTTAGTGTTCTAAATGCACTTCCACAGGTATTAATTGAGAGCTTTCAATGCCAATACCAATGCATGAATTTGTATATTGTGTGGCAAGCACAATGATACTCTATGCCCAGGGAAGTCGAGAAAATTTCCAACCCGAAAGATTCCCTCGACCGGACCGGGAATAGAACCCGCCGCCTCCGGCTTGGTAATACCGTGCCTTTACTGACTAGGCTATGTAGGTTGAAGCTACAAGTGTCAAATTAGCTGTCATTTATTCAGTGTGCCTTGCCAGATTACCATGGAGAGTTATAGCGTCCAACAGCACGTGCAAATTATAAAATTGTTTCATCAAAGTAAGTGTTCTTTGCGAGCAACATTCCGAGAGCTTCGCCCATTTTACGGTCGCAATATTCGTCCTACCCAAAGGACTATTCGCAATGTGGTGAACAAATTCGAGGAAACTGGTTCAGAACGCTCAACCACCACCCGTACGTCAACGAAACGCAAGGTCTGCCGAGAATATCGCCACTGTACTCGATTTCGCCCGAAAAATCTTCTTAAGCGACGAGGCCCATTTCTGGATGAACGGGTCTATGAACAAGCAGAATTGTAGAATTTGGGACAAGGTTAATCCACACGAGGTCCACCAAGTGGCAATGCATCCGCAGAAAGTCACTGTTTGGTGTGAATTGTGGGCCGGAGGCGTCATCGGTCCGTACTTCTTCGAAAACGACGCTGGCCTTCACCGTCAACGGAGAGTGCTACAGGTCGATGATTACCGACTTCTTCTGGCCTAAAGTGGACGATATGGATGTGAACGATATGTGGTTCCAACAGGACGGTGCAACGTGACACACAGCGCACGAAACAATCGATATTCTGGATGATTATGTCGCGCGGAGGCAATGTCAACTGGCCACCAAGATAGTGTGATTTAACCCCGCTAGACTTTTCCTTGTGGGGTTATGTTAAGTCGCAGGTCTATGCCTATAAGCCGCAAACCACCGATGCCCTCAAAGCCAACATTACTCAAGCCATCAACGAGATTCAGCCCGATTTGTGCGCCAGAGTTATGGATAATTGGACCTCTCGAGGTCATATTCCATACATGATGGTATTGATGGGTCTTTCAATCGAAAAATAAACCTCGTCAATATCTCACACACAGTTTGTTTCATTCAACTATAAGGTGTTTTGTTTGAGATCGTAATTCTAGTAACCACTTCAAAACTTTAAGTGCACAAACATCAGCATCCAGAACACGTACCACAATGAAACTGTTACTCCACGTTTGATAATATCAGGTGAAATGGGGCACTAATTTCTGAGATTTGTGTAATTGAAAATTCGAAGTGAAAGTGCATGTATAACCCTCGTGGCGGCCATTTGTGGACTCGACAAGGAATCACCTTAAAGATAGGAAACGCTTAATGGAAAACCCTTTATATCTAGACAAATAAAATCATGAAAACATATTTTAGATTGTATGTAACCCTATCATTGAAAAGTTCAGAATCTCAATTTCTTTCCTTGTCAAGATTTCAAAAAAAAAGGCTTTAAAGATTGTTCAAGCCTAAAATAATTTAATTTGTTTAGTCAGGGATCTCGATATTTTATAGTAGGATCCGTACACTGGGGCTGAACTTACAAGTAACACGTCAAAAACTCGACGATTTTCGGAATTTTTGTGAGCAAATGAAACAACGCAAACGTTTGGGGTTTTTGCATTAAATTGCTTAAATCTTCCTCTACATTTGAGTTTTTTCCATTGGTGTGTGACCTCTGTGGCTCCTTGGGGTCACATCGGAAGGAGGTCACCTCCGGTGGGGATTGGTAATTGGCGGGCGTTCTAGAGACCTGAAAAATGGACAAAATTTACTTTTATCAATTGGACCTTATTCAGAAACGATTTTGTTCTATGTGAACCTCTGAAAACCAAAAAAAAAAAAGATTTAAAAATTTAGAAAAAAATACCTAAAAAAAAAAATGATTTTTCACTGTTTTTTTTTTCCACTTTAGGCAGATCTGAAAATTATATATTGTTAATTTTTTCATGATATCAGTGGTTCACATAGAGTAAAAATCTATTTCCTTTAAGATGCGCTAGGTTTCAAGTCATTTGGATGAGAACTTTTTGAGTTATCTTTCCCGCCAATTTGGACAACACCGTTTCGAGAAAAACGCGTAGTTTTGGGTTGTGTAAAAACATGATTTCTGGAACTTACGATTAAGCTGCGATACCGGGGCCTTAGATCACTCCTTCCTCGTGCACGTAGCATTTAAAAAAAAAATTAAAGTGAAATAAAAAAATCGATAAAAAAAATTTTTTACTTGTATTACCCCCCTTAATATGTTTTTACTTTCAAACTTTAATATTTTTCCAACCATACGTTGGCAGTGGCGTCGCGTAATCTCACTTTTTACCTGTTCAACAACTTTGAAAACGTTATTTAGGGTCATGTTTACATTCAAATCAGTTTCAAAAGGCATATGGTCTTCTAGTTTCACTGATTTGTATCAATTGGAACCAATATTGTTTTGTTTGTTTACGTTTTGAGAGTTGTTGAACAGGTAGATTGAGGTTAGGGTGACGCCACTGCGTTGGATACACCAACAACCAACATCTCAACCCTGGCAACTTTCAAATTCTGTTTCAAATGCATATTTTGTTGCAAATTAGTATGAAATACGCCTAACGCCAGTCTTAAAGTGGTCATTTTATACGATAGATGAGAAGATGAAAGTATATAGTTGATAGTTCCGTTAGAGTACAACAGTTTGAAAATTGTATATAGAGAGTAGAAAGCGAGCAATGGTCAATTTTGAGGAAGGTAAGTATCGGGTTGATCATCTCCTTTAGCAAAATCAACCCGATTCGTACCTTTATCAAAATAGACATTTGCTCGCTTTCTACTCTCTATATACAATTTTCACACTGCCGTACTCTAACGGATCTATCAACTCTATATTTTCATCTCCTCATCTATCGTATAAAATTACCACTTACGTCTGATATTTGATGTTAAGCACCTCCAACAATGTATTTTTAATATTTTTTTATCGATAATGCGGAACATTCCTAAACGATTGGTAGCTATTTAGCATGGTATCAAAAAATTATTTGTTCACATTTTGGTTATAGGCCCTTTTCAAGTTTTACGCGAGAACTGTCCCATATGAATAGAAAATCAAGCAGAGATTGGACAGTGAGATGTTTTTATGAGCAGTTCACGAAATTCTGAACTTTTCCTTATAGTATGGGAGTTTCGACAATTTCTCCAGTTCAAGATCGTCCAGAATTTTCTTAAATGATTTCATAGAAAATCCTAATCAAGCTACGTGAAATTTTGTTAATTTTATAGATCACTATTACGAGTTTGAGATCTCCAGACCAATGATAGGACGTCATTGCTGTCTACTATCAAATTCAGTTGTTGGTATAGGCCCTGTCAGTGGTCTGAAGATCTCATACCTCTCGCTGTTACACTTTTCAGAAATTTCTGGTTCCATAATCTTGAACAGTTTTCTCAGTGGCGTCTCGTCCACATGTGCAATCTGTGCACGACACAGGTGTAAATAATTTTAAAAAATGCGTTTAGATTTTTATAGATGTTATGTTCACATTATAGCTGTACTTCTTTACTCCAGACCACAAAAAACCATGAATACACTATTTTATAGTGTTGCTCAATTAAATCTTCGACATTGGTTTGCTCCAAAAAGGATTAAATTCAGTTGGGATGGTCTGCCTAATCCCTAATGCATTGATTTCTAAGCATGTCGATATTATGACAAAACTCGTTAAATAATGCATCTAAAAGCGAACTTTTTTGGGTGGCGGGTGGCAAGTTTGTGAATGGTCAAATGCCTGATGTAAGCCAAGCAGACCTTCTATAACCTCTTGAAACATACCACTAATTATCCACAATACATGGCGGTTTGCACCACTAGTTGTAATTGAAACAGCAGTCTGGTAAGCTTTGGACGTGTATCGTACTTGCAGACCGGTTTGAATGTGTGAGTTTAAATTAGAAGAACATTTGTGATGTATGGGTGCCTAAAGCGTGCATTTCTCGCTGTGCACTTGAATATCTGATTGCAGGCAAAGAGAGTAATGGAGAAAGAGAGCGTAAAAACTCTATTGTCAGTTGTAAATCTCTCAATTACCGATGGTTGCGCCGGTGCGCCTTTCAAAACTTATGAGTTTCCCCTGGTTCATTCTGATAGGGTTGTTCTGATGAATAAAGAGTTGATAATTAATAATAATAGCTAAGTTTTTCAATTCCTCCTACTTCGGTTAGCGCGAAAAGGATCATACAAATTTTGTTTACACAATATGATAGGCCCTTCAAATGTTACGTTAGGTAGTGATTAATATAGTAATTGAGAATATGTCCCTCGAATTCATGGAGCATTGAAAAACAAAAAAACAAAAACTAATATGTGGTGGTGAACTATAACGAACACTGGTAAACAAATAAGACACGCGACGCCTCTGGTTTTCTTAAACCAGGATCTTCAAATTTGTGATCAAAAAAATTCTTAATCTTGAACTAGAATTTATGTGTAAGGAATTATATAATTTATTTCTTTTGAACTGATCTCGTAAGTTCTATGAAAATTTCTCAATGATTTCCTTAGGATAATTTCAAAATGTCATTTGTGGCTTTTCCGGGGATAAGATTTGAACTCGTAATCTTTAGCGTGAGATTTACTTTCAGGATTCGCCTGGATAACTTTATGATTCTTTATGGTATTTTGTAGAAAGTTTATCTTTAATAGATTCGGAATTATGTACAGAACAATTGTTATTCCATTATACTCCTGAAATTCACTCTACATTTATCTTCTTATGCTTTATAATTCCAACGAGAAATTGCTTTGTTTTCTCTTCATAGTGTTACTTAAAATTCCCTTGAAATATTCCTCAGAAATCTTTTGCCATGTTCTAAAAGGCATAGAATTTCGAAAGCATTCTTTCAAAATTACCTTAGATTTCACCTTCACCTTTCCTCAGAATTCCCTTGAAGTTCTTCTCAAAATGGCGTTGAGAGAATCTCTTGTGTAACTATATTTTAAAATTCTTGTGTAACTATCATTAGAATTAAGTTCTTTTGGAATTATTATCGATATTTATTTGGAGCTCTCCCTCAGAAGTCTCTGATTGATTAAATTTTAGGATATTTTCAGTCGTAGTTGATCATCAAGGATAGTAGACACTTGCGCGTCGCTCTGCTCCTCTGACTAAAAAATATTTAATTGGTAGGTACTACATTATTGATAGTATTTATAGTTTCAAACAAACAATCTGAAAAAAATGAGCAATATACAATATGTTATCTGGAAAATACAAATGAAGCTTTTTGGTTGCTAGTGAAAAATTGGCCTAAAATACTTTCCGTCGAAATGTCTGTATGGGTTCAATATTAGGGACACTTCGGCCGACATTGAGATACCCCCATAACCGTTTCTTGGCGTGTTTGTCGCATTAGATGATAGATAGGGTTAACTACCCCATTTCCGGCCTATTAAGCACAACCCGCACTTAGTCTTTCTTAATCTAGCGTAGTTTAGCACCAAACGGAATGTTATTATTACTGGATGGCTTCCAAATTTATTTACCTTTCCGTACGTACCGTAAAATTTGATATAGAGAAACAAATTGTTGAGTATTGTTAAAAGTCTAACACTGCTTCTTGACGCCAAACTCGGCCTATGGATTCTAAACTCGGCCTAACGCATTGAAACGCCATTGAGACGCCAATGAATTCACTTCTGCCTATCGGTTGAAAAAGATTGATTCGGTCGGAGCGCTTCATTTGTATTTGACAATATTTGGTGCAAACATTCATATCACGCGTTCTTATTGACTTCAATCGGTAGCAGTTGAACTAAAGTATCGTACCAAACGCATAATTTACCTGTTAACGCCGAAATCATGGATTTATTTGATGTTTTCTGCTTGATAAGCCCAAAATGGGCGCATAGGTCGAAGTAGTTCTCTACCCTAATAGTTTTTTTTAATCGGAATGTGTGTTGAAAGTAGCTGGAAATGTCTTTACATGGCCGTTAGAATGTAGAGAGGTCTGATAGAGATGAACTAGCCTAAGGCTAAAAATCTCTTAAATAAAGAATTAAAAAAAAAAAAAAAAAAAAGAATGTAGAGAGAAATTCAACGATCAGAATCTGTCAATGTTACCTAATCCATTGTTCGGCTTGATATCAGTTTTTCACATAAAATCGTTTTTAAGATAAGAAAAAGTTCAACATTCATCCAGATTCAGCACTCAAAATTAAGTAAAATATGTCTAGCGTTAATAATTATAAAGGCCTAACTGCGATGATCCATCGATTATCTCTTAGCATTACTAAAGTGAAGTGAACCAATTTTCTGATATAGTTTTTTTCTTCTAATGCTATATAATAAAAGGGTGCATTAGTTGGCAAAGCAATATCAAACTCACAGAGAAATGTTAATTCAACCGAGCTACTAACAAAAGAGAAAATCGATGCAGAGAATCGATCATTGACATCTAGTGTTTAAAATCATAAGGTATTAATTATGATTTTAAACACTAGATGTCAAAAACTTTCACAACATTGTACAAACTTATTATAAACTTCCTTTGGAAATATCTTCCTAATTAACTTAAAGTTCTCTTTGAAATCCCCTTAAAACTCTCCCAAGAATTGCTTTGGAATCTGTCTTAAAATTCCTTTGCAATTTTCATGAGAATTAGATTTCTTGAAATTCTTCTCAAGATTTTCTTTGAGCTCAAAACTCTCATCAAAAATCCTTCGGAATTCTCCTCAGAAATTTTTAGGATTTCTCTTTTGTATTTACTTGAAACTTTTCTTAAATTCTTTTAAATTATCCTCAGTGTTTTATTGAATTATTTTCAAAATATGATTCCTTTGATATTTTCTCGGAATTCTTTTGAAGTTCTTTTCTGAATCTTCCTGAGTATTCCTGTTAAATGATCCTCAGATTTCCTTTTAAATTCTTCTTATAATTATTTGTGAACCTTGATCACTTCTTCTTCGTCATTTTTTAAATCTTCGTTGATAAGATTAAAAAGATTACTTTTAATATTCAATTAAATATTGTATTCATGATGTAAATAGAGTTTGAAACTACCCATTTAGTTAAAAATCCTTCGAATTTTCCGCTGAATTTGGTATAATTAGTGATGATTTTCTTAGGGTGGACAAACTGCCCTACTTTCCCCTAGACCCCTTATTTTCTGATTAAGAAATTTTATAACATTGTTGAAATTTTGAGCTAGTCTAACATTTTTCGAATATTGGCACTAGCAGGGCTGGTAGCGTTTTCATTGACTTCGTTCCGAAGTAGTTCTCTACCCTAACAACCACTGAATTTAATAGTAGGCAGCAATGACGTCCTATTATGACCTGGAGATCTCAAACTTGTAAAAATGCTCTATAAAATTAACAAAACTTTGCGTAGCTTGATTAGGATTTTCATTGAAATTATTTAGGAAAATTCTGGACGATCTTAAACTGGACAAATTTTCAAAACTCTGGGATGTTGTTATCTATTATAAGATGTCAGGCTTAATTATTGGTATCCCATACTATAAGGAAAAGTTCAGAATTTCGAGCTTGAATAAATATTCAAAATTCTAAGTGAAATATTCGAGAACTGCCCATAAAAGCATCTTTTAAGTGACTTGGTCACTATTTTGAAGTCAGTCACTAAAAAGTAACTTTTTACACCAAAAAGTCATTATTTCCCTAAAAATAGTCACTAAAGTCACTTTTTCAATAAAATGTTTAAATTGAGTACTTGGCACTAAGAAAGTCTACAGTAGTTTTAACAAAATGTGCATATGACAATATGACAGGGTGACAAGTGAACCGCAAAACATTAAAATACCAGGAAAACTATTGGGAAATGCCTTCAATTTTGATTATAAATCGGGAAAAATAAACCTCCTTTCCCAGAAAATAAATTGTAATTTTTTTATACTTTCCAAAGGTATTTGTCTGTGATAGATTTTCAAAAGTCTTTCAAGGATGATTATGAACTTAACAAAATCGAAAGTAAATTTTAAGAGAATTTTAAGGGATTTTAGGCATGACACCAAGATATATCTGAGAAGAATACCAAAGTACAAACTACGAAAGTCTCATGTAAAAATAAGTGCTCTGAGGACTGATTTCTTCATCTCCGCTTAAATCTTATGCCAGGTTTACCTATATAGTTAAACTTGGCTTAACACATACGAGCCTCGCTTTTGATTGTTGTTTAAATTATTAGAGATGCAAAATTCAGCTCCGAAACAATTTTGGAAATAATTCCAATATAATTGAGAGTGCATTTTAACGAGAGTTCTGAGAAGAATTCTATGACGATTGGATGAGGATTCTAGGTTCAGAACTCACAATTAGTTTGAAGTTAGTTAGTAGAAATTTTGCTTAAGGGAGCTCTGATGAAAATTCTATGAAAACCCGTGAACTTCAGAAGATGGTCTCTGCGGATAGTTCTAAAATAATTATGGGATGATTTCTGAAGATACTTCCTAGAGAATTTTAAAGAGTTTGAAATAAATCCCGAAAAGAATTCCAATAGTATCGAATTTTGAGGTTGAATCTGAAAGGAAGAGTTTCAAAGTTATTCTGTGATGGATTTTTGTTTTGAGAATTCTAAGGACAATACGAATTGCACTTCAAATTGTATGCAGGGGGGAAGTCCAAGATTATTCTAAGCAGAAATTTTTGATATTTCTGAGGTTAATTGCATGGAAATTCTAAGGAGAATTCTAATAAATTTAAAATGGATTTATGGAAGGAGCCTTCAGGAAGTTCCTAGAAAAGTCAATGAAAAATCTAAAATAATCTACTTTAACTAATCATGTGTTAAATGGAGATTTTAATACGATAGATGAAGAGATTAAATTATAGCGTTGATATTTCCGTTATAGTACTGCAGTGTGAAAATTGTATATAGAGAGTAGAAAGCGAGTAAGGACAACTTTGAGGAAGGTAACTTTTTCCGCACATCGGAGGTATATGAGCAAATCGGCGATCATACCTTTTGCCAGTGGCAGGGGGAAACACCCCTCACCATCCCTCATTAACGGATAAGCTTGGTGAAGGAGATGCTTTACCCGATTCGTACCTTCCTCGAAATTATCCTTTGTTCGCTTTCTATTTTTTATATACATTTTTCACACTATAAAGGATCTATCAACTCTCGCGTAACATTTGAATAGGGCCTATGATCAAAATGTAAGCAACCCGATTTTTGATACCATTCTGTAGCACTGGTAATTAGCTACCAGTCGTATAGGAATGTTCCGCATTATCGATAAAAATCATTAAAAATAAATTGATTTTAAAAACGGCCGATCCACGAAATTTTTCCAATCATTCATGCTAAAACGGCCTAACCTCGGGCCTAACATATATCTTTTTCGTTCGATGAGGTTGCATTCATAAGCCTAGCGACGTAGAAGGGCGCCGAAGGAAAAATTTCAAATCAAAGCTAGGCCCTACTGCTTGAGGCAGGGCCGATGATTTATTTGACGTTAAGGGGAAGCTCACCGGCCCAAAAACAAACAAAAATATTTTCGGTACGTTTTTATTTTTCTAAAAATATTGGGAAAAATTATCAAAAATCCAAGAAAATCAGTTTCTTCCTTAGATTTTTGTCAAAAATAACATGCAAAAAATTTTTTTCTATCCCATCATGAAAAAAAATTGAACTCTCAGAAAGCCGAAAAGTTGATGTTTTGTGGTTTTTTGAGTCCAACCATAATGACTTATAAAAAAAAAAATTGCATGTGAATTTTCTTTGAAAAATTAAAAAATATGTGATTTTCTTAGAATTTTTATATCTTTTTCCAATATTTTTAGAAAAATCAAAACGTAATTATTTTTTTCGGAGCGGTGAGCTTCCCCTTAAGAAAAGGCTTAGCAAAGGGCCTACAATTTATGATGACAAACACAACGGCTTAACAAAAAGGGTCTAACCATTTAAAGATTCACAAAAAGGCTTATTACTGTGATATTAATTTTTTATCGATTTTCATGTATTTTTGAAAACGTTTCGCATGTTTTGGATGTTGTGTACTGAGATAAAGTTACTATTGTTATTGTGAACAATATAAATGCCTAAAATACTTCAATTTATTTATATAGGAATTAAATACTGGCGGAAAAATTTACAATTCATTTTCTGGATTCTTTACATTTTGGACATAGGCCCTTTTCAAATGTTACGCGAGAACTCTTTACTTTCATCTCCTCATCCATCGTATAAAATGTCCACTTTAATCCTGATATTTGAAGTTAAGCATTTCCAACTACGAAAATAATCTATTTCCAGTAATTTTGTTGATTGTTCTGCTAAGATTTCCAAGAATGCAATATTATTTTCGTAAAAGCTTATTTGCCTTAAAGTTTAAGAGAAGGGGAATTATTCTAAGTTCTTGAGATCATTCTGAAGAAATTCTATGAAAAGTTCTTAGCGAATTATCAAAATTTTAAAGATTTCAAACGCAGAATCATTGGGAATTACTATTTGCTAGTCATCATGTATAACGTAAGCAAAAGTAAATTATACAAATCATTTCAAATGCTCTTCACAGGAGATTCCGTTGTGAGATTCGATTAAATAAGAGAAATTTATGAGATTTTATTTTAAGTTCCATGACACATAAAGATTATTTCAACATTAAACCGCATTTGAATTTCTATGTTACCATATAAAGGGTGTCCACGATGAAATTGCCACACTATGAAATTGCTCTAACTTTTTAACCGTTGGGTAGAATTTAATGAAAATTTGGGTGGATTTAGTTCATAGTGCATTATTTATATCCTGCAAGTTTTAAAGTCCTGTGATCAAAACTCGCGGAAATGGAGTCGAAAGAACAGCTCGTGCGTGATAAAATCTTGCGCATTCATCACGAGAACAAGGATCTCTCGCATCGTTCCATCGCTAAAACGTTGGGAATCGCGAATTCCACGGTGTCGCGAGTGATTAAGCGGTTCGAGGAACGGTTGACCACCGATCGGAAGCCCAGAAGTGAAGGAAAAAGTATTCCGTACAACACCAAAAATCACAACCGCGTAGTTGGGGCCTTCAACCGAAATCCGAACGCCTCCGTTAGGGATGTGGCTAAGAAGCTGCACCTAAGCCGAAGTTTTGTCCAGAAGGCCAAAACTAAGGCTGGGCTTCGAACGTTCAAGGTACAAAAGGCCCCTAATCGCGACGAGAAGCAGAACAAGTCCGCCAAAACCCGTGCCAGGAAGTTGTACCTCAACATGCTGACGAAAGTTGAATGCTGGATCATGGACGACGAAACATATGTGAAGGCCGACTTCAAACAGATCCCCGGCAACCTGTTTTTCACGGCCAAGGATAAGTTCAGCGTTCCGGAGCATGTCCGCACTCAGAAGATGTCCAAATTTGCGAAGAAATTCCTGGTTTGGCAAGCCATCTGCGGAGTGCAGCTTTCGTGACCCAGGACACGATGAACGGACAGGTGTACATAAAAGAGTGCCTCCAGAAGCGGCTGCTTCCTCTCCTGAAGACCCACAACGTCCCAACAATCTTCTGGCGGAATTTGGCCTCATGCCACTACTCCAAGGACGTGCTGAAGTGGTATGCGGACAATAAAGTCAATATCGTGCCGAAAATGTTCAACCCTCCCAACACTCCGGAGCTCCGCCCCATCGAGAAGTACTGGGCGATTATGAAGCAGCACCTTCTTAAACGACCTAAGGTAGTGAAGACAGTCGAGGAACTGAAGAAAGTATGGGTTTACATGCAAAAAACGGTTGATTCACAGGTTGTGCAGAATCTTATGGCCGGGGTTAAGGCCAAGGTGCGGGCATTTGCGTATGGACTGTAAATAAAATACGAGTAAAATGGTAAAATGAAGTTTAATAGTTATTTCTCAATCCCTGAAAATTTGATGGCAATCGGATGAAAACTCGAATTTTGCGAATCAATTTTGTGTGTGGCAATTTCATCGTGGACACCCTTTAAATGGTTTCTTATTTAGTATTCACAAGTCACTATTTGGTCACTATTTCCGTAACTTTAGTCACTAAAGTCACTACTATTTTATCGCATCAGCACTACCAGCCCTGCAGTAGAGAAAAGTATTTTTTAGGCTATAATGAAATGGATAGCTCAAGCATTAATCCTGCAAAATTTTTTTGTTGTAAACTAGTCCAATCAGTTAATTTTTAAGCGGGTGGCCACATTGTCCCATTGGCGAAATTGTACCATTTTCCCATATGCAACAGAATTTGTTTGAAAATTATTCTCATATTTCCATCAGGAACTGCAATCTTTTTTATTTGCTGTAATTTTTATAATACACTATACTTTTCATGTGTAATAATACGTAATACTATGTTCAGATTGGACAGTTTTAACATGTTAATAATGCTATCTTGATTATTGATGTTATTTTTGGCAAATCGAATTAATTCACTTCCATGTCGACATAAACAATGGAACCGGGACTATACCATAATTCGTTTTACAGCTCCAAGATACTATTGACATACCCAACAGTTGTTGCGCTGGCCTGTGATTTTAGAGGTGATCTTATAGACACATTTTACTGCACGTAACGTACCTTCTAAAAATTGAACATTGAAAAATCTTTTCCCCAACCGGCCTCTCCAATATTGTCAGCTCTTCGACGAAGGCTTACGCGATCCACCAGCTCTTTGCCTTTCGTCTTCGCTTTCCTTCGCCCATTTCTTTCACTCTGCTTCCATTCCATCCACTTCATTTACATCCGCCCGGTTTAATTGGCCATGATGGGTTGCGAAATTTCGGTTTTTTTTTCTTCTCTTCCTTGCTCGATTGCACTCTTACTGCTGCCACTGCAATCTAGATGAAATGGCCGTATGTATTTCTTGTTAGATTTGAATTGGGTAAGAGAAAACGGGGACACGAAAGCAGTTAAATACCCGGTTGTGCTGGATTGGTTTGTTTGTTACACGATCACCCGAAGGTGACCGCTTAGGTATATTTAAATAAGTATATATATTTGGATTTTTGTTGCCTTTTCAGGACCGGGGATGGCTATTAAATTATTCATCGGATCATTGGGGCATGATTGCGAGTAGTTAGCTACCGACTTGAGTCGAGAAACCGAACGTAACGAGTACTTATCAACGTATCGCCATCTTCGAGTTCTACGCGAGAAGCCCATAATTTCTGCTACAGTTCCTGGAAGAAAGTCAGCCAACCCTGCTCGCCTAGTATGGCCATTTTCCTCGCTTCAGTTGGAAAAATAAATCCCCGGCCGGAAAGATGGATATAAAAATAACCAGCAAAAAAAATCGCATAGAGCAAGAGTGAATTAAAGCCAATGTATTTAATAAGCCGAAACAGCGGCAGCGCAGCACTCTCGGTGTGAGACGTGGAAAAGCCCACCAAAAATTATGGGTACCAGCAGTAGCAGCGAAAAAGAGAGCTAGGGTTGGGGCGAGGAAGAAACAGAACAAAACTACAAGCACAGAAATTACACCGAACATGGACGGGAGGAGCCGCCGCCGCCGCACCGCCCCGCAATCCAAGCTAAAACCAAAGCCACGCCGGCCGGAAGGTTAGGCGAGCGGAAAATAGAGAACTCGTGTTGTACCCGGCGCAGTAAAAGCAGCTAGCGAGCGATGTATGTAGAGAGGAAAGGCAAGAGAAGCGATTTAAGCCATTTAATGAAGCTGCATTTGCGATGGCCTGTTGCTGGACGTGGAAAAGAAGAAGAGCAGAAAGCAACAGGCGATTGAAGAATCGACGTAAACAACAGCAGCCTGTTGCTTCTTCCTCGTCTTCGTTGTGTTACGGTGCCACTTTATTGAACCCCCGGTCGTTGTGCGTCACCGTCGCTCGGCCAGGGCAAAAATTATAAGGGGACCGAAATTGAATACCAATACACGTTGGAACTATGCCGGCATCGTGGAAAGAGACACGCACATACCGGTGGAAGCCTTGCGAAGCTCTAGGGTTACTAGAGTTGTGAATATTCAATAAGCGACGTTCTGTGAATTTCACTATAACTGAAGTTGCGAACTTAGTACCTACACATTCTCTACTTAACTGTATAAAGGGTCAACAACGGCAGGGAAACTCCAATAAATAAGTTCGTATAAGTATAGCTTAAAAATAAAGCCATCGAACAGAAGTGTGGAACAACAATTGGAAAGGTCCCATCAGCAGCATCATCGTGTAGGGGAAAGGTTCCCATACACGATGATGCTGTTGGTTTGCGTGGGCGGCCTTTGCTTTATGAGGAAAGGGCTTTAGAACGATTTGTTTACAAATACTGATGGACCCTTCTGTATTGTTGCTCCAGAAGGTCGCCCCAACGAATGGGGATCTCCATCTAAATCGCCTCATCCAAATTTCTATAACTCCACATAAAAGTTATTTAAAACTGGGCTTAGACGATCTTTCAAGTCAATCTTTCTTTTTCACTTAGATGACGCTGATGTACATACTCTATACCAAAAAAACGATGAGGCAAGGCTAAGTAAAAGAATACATTCAGAAGATTTGGACTTACAAGGCAAGTGAAACGAACCCGAAGTGTGAAGTGCTCTAAATGTTCCCTAACTTTGAACATTTTTTCTGGATGTTTCCAATTCCAGTCTATTGTCAGTAGTTCAGAGAAGTTCAGCCAACTTCAAGGAACGTTAACAAATTTAAGAGTAACTCATAAAACTTCAGAGCTCAAGTTCTGAATAGATCAGAAATGTTCAAGAAGCCTCAGAAAAGTTAAGGTAAGTTCAATGGAATGTTTCCGAAACTTCAGAAATGGATGAACAATTTAAATATACGGAAGTATTGCAAAGCCATTTCCCCTACCATAAACATAATAATAGGGGAAATGGCTCTAATGTTGGCCTATGGATCTAAGATGGGGCCCATCGCTAAAAATCTGCTATTCATCAATTTTATCTAGATGAACGATACTAATGGATATTTTTGGTCGCTATTGAAAATTTAGTCAATTGCTGAATTTATGTATGAGCCCAAATTAGGGGCATTTAGGCCGACATATTACATCCATTTCCCCTAAATAAAATTAAATAAACGAATTTATCGCTAACCTCGCAGCACAGTTCGACAGAAGATGATGTTAGCTTGCGCCTGAAACAACACACTCAATGAGAACTGCATTAGCAGTTGGGTTATTCGCGAAAAAGAAAATCGATCAACAATGATAGGCACCTTTTCTCGTGTTGCGCCAGAAAACTTTACAGAAGTGCAAAGATCAAGATCACCCGAGTGACAATTCAAATTTGAAATAAAATTTCATGGTTTCATTTGCTTAGATAGGGGAAGGGGATGTAAAATCGGCCTAAATGCCCCTAATTTGGGCCCATACATAAATTCAGCAATCGACTAAATTTTCAATAGCGACAGATTTTTAGCGATGGGCCCAATCCTAGAGCCATTTCATCTACCTATATGGCAAAACCTATGTTCTAGCCCTGCATTGAATTACATTTGGTGAAGCATGAATAAAATTTAAAATGTAGGATAGGGCCAACAACTGGCGTACTTACCTCTAAGGGGGGATACGAGAATTTTAGGAGGGAGTTCAGTTCCACTAATTTCGGAAAAATAGCGGGAAATTTTAAAGCGTTCCCAGATTTCCAGGACTGTTACGGCACATGGCACCACTGCGCAATTGATAATTCTAGATAGAGCTGGCATTAGGGCGTAACAGCTTTTGTAAACAATGACTTCTATCGACGATATCTAGGAATTCAAGGCACGCCCACGCAGACAAACATAACCATCGGATAGGGAAAGTCTTCCCTACCCGATGAGGATGTTGGTTTGCGTGGGCGAGCCTTGAATTTCAATAAATCATCAAGAGAAGTAATTGTTTACAAAAGCTGTTAGGCCCTAATTCCAGCTCTATCTAGAATTCACCTACCTTGTGTGGATAACCTTGATCACGCAAGTGTCAACCAGAATGGGAGACAAATTATAAAAACCAAAACAATATAGGTAGCTCTCGGAAAGATTGATTGCTGCCATTGCTTCGGAAAATAGTTGCTACGGCAAATTCCTTCTTGTAGTGAACCTGAAAAAATATACCTAGAACAATTAAATTGAATATTTGTGATTCGTGATTAGCAGATGAGAGTTGAAGAAAATAGTGAATATAAATTCGAAACAAAATAGTTTTATAATTTTTGGTTTTGAGCTACAACATCAAAATTAATTTGAGATCCGAAAAGAGAGATTTAGAGATGTTATGAAAATTATTGATGTCTTCACATAAATTCAAAACCTCACGGAAGCTTGAACATTTTTAAAATAGTTCAAAGGGGGGACACCTGTTAAGATCTTTAAAAAAGCGAGTGTTTCAGTTCTTGTTTTCGAGGAAAGGGCTGCCAACATCGAAAAGAATAATATTTTGGACTCAAAATTTTCGAAAATAAAGCTAAAATGTAACATACTGAAAACCCGAAGTGATTGCATATATTCTAATGTTCTAAAAATATAACAAAAAATATCCTTTTTAGAGATCTTAACAGGCGTCCCCTCTTATATTCAGAGAAGTACAACAAGCTTCATGAAAACTGCACAAACTTTAGAGAAGTTTGGAGAACTTCAGGAAACAAAACAGAATCTCAGAGCAGTTCCGATAACATTAACTAAATTGCATAAATTGAAAAAAAAAATGGAAATTCCATGGCTTTCAGGGCTGTTTGAAAATGTGATAAGAAGTATTGTGAGCACCAAGCTAGTTTCATCAAACTCGCCTTAACCTCAATCTACCTGTGCACCAACTCTTAAAACCTAAACAATTATCAAAATATTGCTTGCAATGGATAGATATCGAGTTAACTAGAAGATTAAGTGTATTTTTCAACCGATTCGAGTATGAATATGGCATTAAATCTGTTTTTGAAAATTGGTGCACAGGTAAAAAGTGAGGTTATGGGACGTCACTGCTCAAACTACAAAATAATGTCAAGGTATCAAATTCAGGAAAATTTTGAAAATTTTAAGTAGTTCTGAAGCCCTCAGAATAGTCCATACCATATTCAACGGAGATTTCTCATGAAAACTTCCTTGGAGTTCTTTAAAAAATATCACCTAAACATACTTACAATACTTCTCATAATTCCATTTTCATCAAAATTTCGTTGAAATTATCCACCGTATTCATTTTTCTTTGAATTCACCTCGGAATTACCTTGAAATGCTCCTCAGTATGATGAAACCCTTCGGCGAGATTCTCCGAATTTTCATTGAATTCATTTCAGATTACAGTGTTCACTCGGCTGTCGACAGAAGCAGATCACTCTCAATGTGTGTTACGCGATCGTCTGTTTACTCGGCAGCTACCATTGTGTGGTCCTCCTCATTGTTCTTCATCAGCAATTCTTTCATTCGATGTGTCGTCGACTTTGGAAAGCAACCACTTTCGTGATGAGTGTGTAAGTGCTGAACACGGTTTGCGTCCATTGCTGCAATGGCAGCGCTCTAACCACCGTTGGCGAATCTGCCATACAATGAAACTACTGGAAGCGGCTCCCGTTCTGGTGGAAAAGGCTTATTGGATAGCGGAAGATAAAATGTTTCTTATGCTGTACCTTTTGACTATAGCTTTAAAATGTATTGTATAGTGAACAAGAATCCTCAAGAAAAATCAGATTACCTTTTGAATCTCACTCCTTCCCTTGGAATTCTACTCACATTGAAAGTTTCCGAAGAATTCATTTGCATTTCTCTTTACAAATTCTTTAGATTTCTCCTCATAATTTGTTTGGCAAAATCTTCTGGAATTTGTCTCCAAATTCATTAGAAGATCTCCTGGAGATATTATCAGATTTATAATTAAATCCTCCAGCAAATGACAGATGGACTTTGGGCAGCTTCCCGAGCAAAAGTTGTATGTAGCCACAGTTCGAGGAGACGTCCCCAACAAATATAAATTCGTTTTTGCTGATAACTTGCTGATAAATTTCTGATTTGGAAAGGGATTTGCAGCTGTGGACAAAACACTCAAGTTTTCGTTACAAATGAGTCTATGAACTCGAAGCACTACAAGGAAGAGTGCCTGAAAAAACGCATTCTACCGTTCATCAAAGCACACAAAGGCCCAGTAAAGTTTTGGCCAGACTTGGCTAGCTGCCACTGCAATCGAGAGACACTTCAGTGGTACTAACCGGTGGAAACTAATGATTTTAAATTGGCTCACTATTTGAGTAGCCTATTGGTCCCAAGCAAACGACTAACGTACTCCATTCTAGTCGAAATTCTAGTACTACACTATGTTTGTTTTGATTCGCTATGAATGTTTGACAGATAAAATGAGGGCTTCGTGGATTTTCTTATGTTTCGAAGGGTGCATCGATTAGCTTGGGACCGAAGATAGTACTAGCACCGATAAACCGACATGACACTTGATTCTGACTTATGTCCGAAAATCGTAAACGGTCGATTTAAATGTGCAGTGATCCGAACTGTCAAAACCATAGGATTTTTTAATCTAGATAAAAAATAATTTGTCCAGAATAGATCAGACACGAACCAATTCATAACTTTTGCATGCGGGTTCATGGCTTAGCTAAATATTTCCCGCGAACACGGAGCCAGATGTCAGAAGTGTGCTTTGGTCAGAAATTTTATTGTTTTTGCTATGGTAATTCATGTCGGTTTGTCGGTGGTACTAGAGCTGAGCCATAAAGTTGTGCACGTTTCTTCGGGACCTACTAGTCTTAGGGTTACCTCTATGGTGGTACCGTGACAACATCGAAAAAGACCTCAACCCACCCAATTGCCATCGATTTCGCCCAATCGAGAAATATTGGGCAATAGGCGAATCCAATAGAAACTAAGCGATCGTTTCAGCCTCTGGTGGTAAATAGGGGAACCATCAAAAGAGTGATGAGGGCTGAAATTTTCGCCATGAAGCATAGGAAGAGGAAACTGATCTTCCGGATTTTTAATGTGGTGTTATTTGAGCTGTACATCTGTTCAAATATGTAAAAAAATAATAAAATAAGACCCCTCCCGATAGAAATATGCAAGATATGCATAAAAATATGCATTAATTTTAGATGTAAAAAAATGCAATTTTGATGTAAACAAACGGTTTGGTTGACGTTTCCTCTCATAATCGCCTAGCGTCTCTACATTGGTGGTGCATAGAAACAACCTATAGGCCTCTTTAATGCACCACCAACGTAGAGTGCGCCACGCGAGTTCGAGAGGAAACGTCAAACGAACCGTTTGTTTACATCAGAATAAGGATTTTTCACAACGCAAATTAAAGCCTTTTTCATTGAACATCTTGCCAATTTCCATCGGTAATTGTCGGTCGATTTTCCATAGATCTGAACTGATCTGTACCTCAACTATTCACACTCAAGAATTCCGGATGTTCATAACCACTAAGGCACTATTCTAATTTATCATTTTCATCAGTAAAAATACTCATGAACACCAGCAGGATCCTTTCAAAAACTATACAGTATTAAATGTTTCAACGGTAGAACAAGTTTTGGAGCATCTCAGATGAATTAATTTATCAGGAAAAGTGAACAAGTGTTCCGTTTCCTATGTCCCACGGCAAAACATTCTGCTCACAACACTCTTTTTTAGCTTTCTCCTATTCACCACCAGAGGCTGAATCGATCGTATAGTGTCTATTAAAAAGGCGTATTGTTAAGGTGATACGGCACGTCATGCAGCAATGGCTGTCCCTACAATCATTAAATAAATGTATTATGGTATGCGTACGAAAGACATCTTCCTACAAAACAGTAAGTTACTAATTATATACCTTGAAAAATGGGCCTGAATTGTATGAATAAGATCTGGATACATATTTCTATACTTTGCCACCAAAATATTTCCATTTCATTCACTCATTGGTAATATTTACATTAAAAAGTACGATCAGCCGATTTTGCTCTGCTCAGGGCATGAAATTTCAATAACTGTTTTCACTAGCTTTCACTTCTCAGAACCACACTAAAAACAATTACGACACGTGCTTCTACAAGAACTTTCAAGTTAATTCACTTTTAAATACGATATTTACTTAAATATTATCATTTGCATCGTTAAAAACGCGAGCCGCGAATAATTTTGCAAGTTGAAACTGTTTTGATTACCTTTTTTCTACACACCGCATTATGGAGGTGTGTGTACGAATCATCTATCATCGTATTCAGTGTTGTCGATTAAATTGAAACAAAGTGTGTAAAAACAATGCTTTTATTGCTTTTTAAGGTGGTTAAACTGTGTGCAATTTTGAAACCATCACTAATAAATGTTTAAAACAGTTTCTTATTTTGTTTCTCAAGACAAAAAAATGATAGTAAATGATCCTAGAAATCTTCCATAGAAAACATATGTGTCGTTCTGGTTGCACTGCTCGAAGCCATCAGCTGATATGCAAAAGGCGGCAAAGGATGATTCAAAAACAAAAACATACACTATAAGAAAAAATATCCAGCGGCCAGTTCATTTTTGCCTACTTTTGACTTTGAGTATAATCGTATTCACCTACTTTTGGGTACAACTAACTATTTATGGGTAGGAACGAATTGTCAGTTTCATACTAATTGAAAACAATCAAATGAAAACTCTTCGACCCACATTATCTACTTTTGGCTTCCTGCAATATAGTGCCGAGATTTGTGAAATTGAGTCACTTTGGGATCTTTTTTCTTACCGTGTGCCTGGAGGTTTGAGCTCTGGAATCACTTTTGGAGAGGTCGTATGTAACCAAAGTGTGATGTTGAATCAATCAACTGCTATGATGACTTGACATGTTGGTCTTGGTGGCTAGGCGCATAATTATTTTCTGTATAGGAAGGGGTGTCCTGGGAGGTGGTAGGTCGATAATATTGGCAAATTGAATGGAAATGTAATAATAATCTCTGTTACACATTCGACCTAATAATAACGAACTCTAGCAGCTAGGTTTACGGTAGTTGCGGTAGTGCATGATGTACACTCACACCACTACAGCATCAATGATAATCAATTCACTGACACATAGAAAGGAGAGAAAAAAAGCAAAAAAAGCGTGACGTATCGTATCACCTTAAGCGGAAGCTGAAAAAGACTGGAAAAGTAACTCGGCGTTCTACAGAGATGAAGGAGATGGTGGAATAAAATGGCCGCTCAAGTTAACGAACAGAGTGTCCAAAAGATGATACGAGGTATTTCAAGAAAAGTTCGTCATTTCATCAAAACCAAATCGGAATAAGACTGTTGATATTTGTTTTCCTGAAAGTGCAATAAAATCAGGCTTGCTGAAACCCTTCAAACTCACTGGAGGTTTTAAAACACTCATGTCCTGCGAGTTAAGCCAGCCCTCACCTCGAGTGAGTGGCAGCAGGAACATGGAAGAAGTAAACAAAAACTCCTCGAGAGAGAGGGATAATGAACTTCAGCGAGAGGATGATTTGACGTGAGGGGCACTTTTCGAGACACCAGATGACTTTTTTGTTCGACGCAAGAAGCTCAGAGTTCGCCAAGAGTGAGAAAGAGCGTGTGATAGAAAATATGACCATGACTGGCAGCAAACCTCACTCTCATTTTATCCCCCTTCCAGGGCTGGTAGCAGGTCACTTTTTAGTGACTTGGTCATTATTTTCAAGTCGGTCACTAAAAAGTCACTTTTTTCATCAAAAAGTCACTTAAGTCACTTTTTACGACCAATGTTAAGAGTAAATAATTTGACTTTAAAAACTCAGAGTAAAGTCTGACAAGAGAAGTTGCGAACATATGGAAACGTTTACTGTTCACGAAATCTAATGTTTTATTTATTTTTATCTTGAAATTGTAATAAACATATCATAAAATTTTCAGAGATTTCTAAAAAAAGTTCTAGACCCTATATTCTGGCTGTTTTACATTGAGACTTTAAAAGTCATGCAAGCCTACACTGCAACAAAAAGTTACGTAGAATTCACCTGAATAGGCACGTACATATTTTCCATCATACTTTTCAGGTGAATATTTCGTGTTTTGGGGGAGAGATTATATTTGACTGATTCACATAGAATTCATCGATAATCTTCAAATTGGCATCACTTAAAAGTTACGGGAATTAGCTTTTACTGGATTTTGTTGCAATAATAAAGTGAATTGGTGATAGACTATAGATATATATATATTTCGATTTATTTGAGTCACTAAATGATTGCATTCTAGAAAACTGAAATTTACTCATACTCTACAATTTTATTTTTAATTTATAAATTAGTGTTAATTTATAAAAATTATAAAATTTACGCTTGAAAACATGAAGAAGCCTGGGAATTCCAACTCGTCAAATAACGACGAATACGCACTTTCTTCCTTCGTCATTTTTGAATTACAAATTCGACGAGAACATTTTCATACCATGAAATCACGAAAAACTTAAGTGAATTTCACTTAAACTTCACCAGCATGACATGTGGACTGAACCAGTGTACCAGTGGAATTCATTACCATGTCATTAAAGTCCTATTTTGAAAAGGTTAGCTGAATGTCCGGGTATAAATTACCTCTCTCGTTATTTCAATGTATAATGTCAAAAAATGATCTAGGAAAATTTTCAAGCTCTCAACATTTGTTCAAAGGCCAGAAGTTTGAATAATCTTTGACCCTCGGTAGCTTTAGTATCCGTCCAAACATCGAGAAAAAAATCATGGCACAGATCTTTGAGTTCCTTTTTAAGTACAATAAATTGTACTGTATTTTTTTCCATACTAATATTCCGGTAATACAAAAAAAATCCAAGTCCAGGTTTTAAAAAAAAAAACTTTAAAATGTATTCCTAAGTCTCTAATTTTTCACGATCGAGATTTTAAGTCCTAGACGCATTCAATTGTATTTTATGTCATCTGGGAAAATTCTCCTCATGCCATAATAATGAGATTTTTTTCTTAAATTGCGATCGAGAAAAGTTGTCCCAGAGTTATGATTCTTTTCTATGTTGGAGATGTTACAGAAGATTCTATTCTTGGGAGGAATGGAGCAAAGTAAAAAGACGACCAGTTCGTTATAGCGACTACAAAGAAGAGAAGGGTCTTTTATTATATACTCATGGCTAACTTAGCTCTAAGTACATTTAATTCTAGACTGCAGTTCTTCATGTTGCTAAATGCATCGCTTCATATGCAGTGTATCGCAAAATTGAGCGTACACCCGAGGGGGACGACTCTATCTACGATGCAGAAAAGATTGTGTTTTGCTGTGGCTAGCTGCGCGCACGCTGAGTAGATAGAAAGAAGATTGATGACGATTCTGAAGATTTCCTTCGAAAAGATGATGCGCGATGCAAGTAGATGCGACAAATGAAAGAAGATTTTTCGAAGATTGATTCGCTAGTGTGAGATTTGTTGAGCATCTAAACTTGAGATTTAGATGTGTCGCCCCCCTCGTCACCCTGGACTATTTTTTGAAACATGGTGAATAGATATTTTTTTAAAAATCTCGGCTGGTGGTTGAACAGATGTTTTTTGATTTATCGCTATAGTTTTGGACTTTATTGGAAGAGCCTCTTTGAAATTAGATTTATTTTAGTAAAACGCTCGATTTTCAACTATTTACCTGGTGGACGAATTTTAGTAAAATTAGTGACATATGAATGATATTTATTAGGGCTAAATAAGAGTTCATTTAATTTCAAGAAAATAAGGATTTTCAACATAAAAGCATTTTTCTAAAATAGCTCTAACTTTTTATAAACTCAACCGAAAATTACCAATACTTTACTGATAATTGATAAATTTATGATGACTTAGGCCGTTCGCAATGCTGTTGTATTTTATATGGACTGTTTCAATTTGAAACTATAAGGCCGTTCGCAATGCTGTTGTATTTTATATGGACTGTTTCAATTTGAAACTATAACAGAAACGCACCTCTCGCAATGCTGAGTTGCAGTTTCATTATTCGAGCACTATTTTGCACCAGATTTGCAACTGCTCGACTATTCTGTTTTATTTCTGAGCGAGTTTGAAACACGAATGGAACTCTGTTTCAAATTTCTTTGGATGTGTTGAAGATGTTTCGAAGAGCTCCACAAAAAAACGGAGAACGTCATAGAGAACAGTAAAGTTTATGGAACTTGATGATTACAAACATGTTTTAGAACTGTGCGTTGCGCTGATCGTGTTGCAGTTTTATTTTTGACAGTTTCAAATTATAGAATTGACGAGTAGTTTAAAACAATTTTGAAACTCAGCATTGCGAACGGCCTTAGCAGCCAAAAACTTAGAGACGTATCTTTAAACCTTGTGCTTTTAGAGCCGTTTTGCTAAAAATGAAGGAAAGCTGTACGCTCAAATTTGAGATACACTGTATATCCTATATCTTCAAAAATTGCTTACTAAAATCGATACTTTGGACATTTTTCTCTGTGCCTCTATTTTGTGATCTAAATTCGTGATCTGCAGAGTGAGGAAATGGAAGTTAGAATTGGAACGAGCTCTTGCTTATTCGATTCATACTTATGTTTCGATAACAAATTTATGTGATCCTTAAATCATGTTTTATTTTTGAAAAGCATGAAAAATACCGGAATAACGGATGATTCGAACCATATCTTTCCGATCAATAAATGTCACTATTGGTCACTTTATTTTTGTTTAAAAGTCACTATTTGATCACTATTTTCGTAATTTTAGTCACTAAAGTCACTACTATTACATCACATACCCACTACCAGCCCTGCCCCCTTCGCTCACAAGCTCTGAGGCTCAGTGAAATAATTTTGCAGTAGGCATTCTACTCCTCCGGGAAATGCTACGCTCGGCTCATTTCAAACTCGCGAGCGAGGCTCCATCAAGCCTGAATAAAATACCTTTACTTTGACTGTTCAGCTGTTTTTTTTTAATCAAAACAATCCCGAGATAGAGCTGTTTTCATGCGTCCAGATGTTAAGTGAATTGAGCTTTAGGGTGAATGTTTCGATCATGGCTGTGGGCTTTGGATCGTGGTTCCTGATATAGTGTGCTTCTATTGTGGCATTTAGGAATACCATTTACCATGATAGAGCACGTAGTGGTGGAATCTTCTAGCCGTGATTGAAGCACTTACTCAACATCATATAATTAATATAGAACTGATCTTGAACTGAAGCATTTAGTCACTTAAGACGTACGAGAATTAATTATCAGGTCAATGAAGAAAGTTAGGCCAATAATGAGGACAGTGATTTTTCACTGGAGACCTGACTCTATGACCCCCTTCTGGTGTTTGAAAATTAAACAAAATGTTCTCGATTTCCCTGGTGGGCATTCTGTATCATTGTTCTTACCACACAACATACAGAACCAGATTGGCCTATAAAGCTCTCAATTAATAACTCTGGATCAACAATAGAATAGGGCCCTTCAACATTTGTAAGCAAACCATTCCAAAGCCCATTCCTCACAAATCGAAGGCCGCTCACAGAAACCAACCGATGATGGTCTTTGTTTGCGTGGGTGGCCTTCGTTTTGTGAGTAAAGGGCTTTGGAGCGGTTTGTTTTCAAATGCTGATGGGCCCTTTTCTATTTTTGATCCAGAACTATGGAAGTGCTTTTAAAAACACTAAGTTGAGAGTAGTTGATTGCTCGTGTTAACTCAGGTAGATAGAAGTAATTGCTGAGCGCTCAAGTGACGACGTCACTTACGTCACTGACAACAGCTGTTTCGTGTGAAAAGATAAACATTGCAATGAAATACGAACACCCTTAAACATTTGCACATTTCACTAACTCAGGAAAGGCCCAAGCGCGATGACAGCGGAAGCGAAACGGCAGCGGCAGCGGAAAAGCCCGTTCTGAGTAAAGCTGGGTTTAGACAGGGCAAGTCAATTATTGATCAAGTCAGTGGAATTCAACTGGCTTGAACGCGAATTGAACGTGTAAACCATGCCATTCAACTGACTTGATCAACTCACTTGAATTGAAAAAAGTTGAACCAGGCTCAACTTTTCAAGCCAATTGAATTCAACTGAATTGATCATTTGACTTGCCTAGTTTAAACCCAGCTTAAGCCTATTTGTCGGATTGAAAACTAGTTAGAACCAAATCGACATCCGTTAGGCTTCTTGATGTCATTTGTGACAACTGTCAAACTTTCCGTTTCCGTTCTGCTTCCGTCTACATTGCGTTTGGGCCTTAAGTTTTTTGGTCCAGACCTTATATAAATTACATTAATATTTGTCTTATCCAAAATTATCGCAAAAGTAAAAAATTGAAAATTTACCGTTTGCTACCTTTAGGGATGAATTAGTCCGTGGCTAAAAATCTTCTAAATAAAGTTTAAAAAAAAGTTTGGTACCTTTTTTTTCCGTTGTCGCTGTAAAGTATCGAAGAATACTACAGGAACTAAAATAAACCAAATAATTATTTATTCCCTGGTAACCTTGTTCATGTCAAGAGAAGTATGGAACAGTATTTAGAGCAAAACTCCGATATTAGAACGACCGGAATGGAGCGGGGATACAAAATAAGAGGGAGCTTCAATTGAAATAAACATTTATATACCTACCTACTGATTGTAAATTGCATAGATCATACAGAGGTGACCTAGGCTTCCTGCCTGTCATTTTTTGGATACGCTGCCAAAATAAGACTTGAACCATGATTACGAGGATTCTTATTTGAACGGAGAACTGGTATTCTCTAAAAAAAACAAAGCAAATCCAACCACAAATCCAAAAAGCAAAACCGGTGTAAATAAATGCCCAGTCAAAATATTGGCATTCAAAAGTCCGGTCACGCTCGACTATAGGCATAAAATTAACGCCAACGCATCCAATCGGCGACGTGTGACCGGCCCGCTCGTGTGTAGCTATTTAAATTTAAAAAACAACAAGGTGTCAACGGCCACACAGAAACGCCAAATTGCTTTCGCGATTTGCCAACAACAACAACAACAAAATCCCGTTGCCCGAAATTGCCCGAAAACAAAAGCAATGTGAGACCTATTCCCGCCGCATTGTCACGCCACGCCACGTCGCCGTCGATCTAACAGGATCGAACATGACGCATCATTTTTCGACACTCCCGGTGTTTCACGTTGGAACCACGTTTTCCCTTCGTATGTCGTATGAAATATCTCATGAATAGGTATTATAATGTTAGAATGTTTCTTTGCACGTGTTCCGTGACGATGGTTTAAAAACTGGTTAAAGGTGTACAACACCGGTAGTTTTCACCCTCCCCTTATGGGATATGTGTAGATTTTTTTTTGCAACCCCCTTTGGGTTTCTCCGAAAGTGAAAGGACGCACGGAAGAACGAAAGAACCAGGCCGGATTCTGTATACGGTGAATAGAACACAATAGCAGATAGAGGTAGAGATTGGACAGGTAAAACGCAGTGGTGATTGAAACCCTTCGGATTTGGATTTATGTAGGGTTCCTTCTTCTCTTGGTCGTTGCCACATCGGCTTTCTTCTAACAGGAGAGATTTGCAATGAATAAAAGAGGGATAGTTTTTTTGTTTGTTTCATTTTCGAAGCGTTCATTGCGTTGTAGATTTTATGGACCGGTGTTTCATTCTGGATATGGGCACAGCAAATGTGTTGTTTTGAGCTCGGTTGCATGTGTGTCCCTTTTGCTAGGGGATTTTTAATTTTTAAGCATGTGACTCGATGTGATGTGATTCCTTCATGAGTATAAAAAAAATCATTTTTTCTGCGACGCAATAATCAATATTTAAATTTAAATATCGTTCAAGATCTTCGTTGACTATGCAAATTGGTAAATGATTTTAAGTTTATCCTGAATTGGGTGGAACTTTTAATAAATTGACAGCTATTAAATAGCAGTTGTCCAATTTTTTCTCGATTCGCTCTGCATATTTTAAATGAGACAGGTTTTTCGAGCAATTTCGAAAAAGTTTTACGCTGCTTGCTGGAATTTAATAAATCTGTAACGACCCCTCTAGCTCCATCACAACTAGCTCTGTTGTCTAACGTTCCAAATTTATATCCTACCTTTTCAGGCGAACGTCCCTACCAGTGCGACTACCCGGGATGCACCCGAGCCTTCACCCAGAGCGGACAGCTGAAGACCCACCAACGGTTGCACACCGGCGAACGGCCATTCATCTGTGCCGCCGCCAACTGTCAGATGCGCTTTACCCATGCCAACCGACACTGCCCGGACCATCCGTACGATACGCTGAAACGATGCGACGACTTTGTCATCCAAACCGTACCGGAACAGAACTCCGAAGTTCTGAAATGGTTGGACAAATACCGACTGGAGCGTGAGGATCGAACACCCACGCGTAAGACTCCGAAGAGGCCCAATCACAGCGCCCAGAACGAGAATGAGAACCGAGCGCAATCGGTCGTGAACAACGAGAACTACGAAGCTAACGGAAGCGCATTCCAGTCGCCGATAACGCCGCGTTCGCCATTCAAAAGCCGCAAGGGATTGATGTGCGAGCTGGACATGAATGCCGGTATGGGTCTATCGGCCAGTCCGATCACAGCTAAAACCAAACCAAACCAACCCAAGCTTATCCAATGGCATGAACCGACCAGCCAAGAAGAGGACGACTCCGGTGATGAGTCCACTGGAGTGCCTGCTCGGTCGACGTTCAATCCAAAGAAGAAGTGGCTACGTGATGCATGGCAGGAAGATCTAGCTAAACCTTTAGAGCCCAGCATCATTTCACCACAGGCATTATCCAGTACCACCTCGACAGCCGCTCTGAAGCAGCAACTAAACCAGGAAAGCAACTACCTCAAACAAACGACAAACGGAGAAGCAGCGAAAGTAGCCGCTATCAACCCTAACCAGATGCGTCCAACAGTGCTAATGGTAGCCAGCAAGCACTGCGCTCGTCCGCTCAATGAACAACCGATGATTCCGGCAACCCAGCCGCATCGGCCGGAAGAAACCAATCGAAAACTCCAGGGAGCCCTCGCCCTAATGCAGCTAGCCACCGAAGATGCGGCCGCTTTTCTCGGTCAATACAGTCCGGATGCTGGCAATGAAATCATGGATAACCGCGAAACCAGTTCCACTGTTACATCCCCGTCGTCATCATCCTGCTCGCCACCAGTGACTACGGCAAGCTTCCTAACGCACCAACCCCTCCGAATACCGATGATTTCCCACTTGTCGGGGGACATCGACCATAGCATCCCATTCACAATCGCCGCCGAGGGCTACGTGAACTATCAGTAACAAGTGGTGTACAATTTTGCGCACCGTAGACCCCCCCAAATAATGTTCGATCTCTTTAATCTCTTTCGCATTTCTACCTACTGCATCTTTCGAATCGTTACTAAAAAAATTATCATTTTAAGTTTATCCAAAGAAGCAAAATTGAGAAATAACGGGGAAAAGTAAGTATATCACGTGCTCCGTAAACTTTACCCTGTGATGTGTCTGTGTATCTTTATTTTGTAAGTTCTACTCATTATTGTTTCACATTTAGAAGATTTTAACACGTTCGAACTTTTGAAATTATCAACGTAACTCCCGCGGTTCGATTCAAGAAAACACGACTTGAACGATGGCGTGGCTACTCCTTTGTAGCATACTTTTTACCATAATTACCGTTTATGCTTATTTATATTATATATTTTTGCTTTATATATTCACATAGAGTAGACCAGATGCAGATGAGAATGAGAGCTATTTATTGTTTTTATAAGACTTTTGACAAAAAGAAAAATGCTATGAGAAAGACAATCGCTTCAAACAAACTGACTCTTACCGACTCGATTGAAAGAAGGCTCTATTATTTAGACGAAAAATCACGGTATATGTCTTAGATTGTAAAAATAATTATCCAGTAACACGTGTACGACGTACCTATATATTTTATAACAAAAGCTCAGTGAGAATAATGTTTCAAGAAAATGATGTAAAATAACTGATTTTGCCTTTGTGTTGTCGCTTTGAAAGAAATCCTAACTGATAAAAAAAAATCTAGATATGCTATGACGTGGAGGTCAGCCCTCCTGTGCGGTGAATAAAATTATCGCGTAACATTTGAAAAGGGCCTATCAACGTTTGTAAATAAAACTTGCTAGGGCCTGCACGAACGAACCGAAGTACACCCACGGAAACCAACAACTCCATCGGGTAGGGGAGAATTTACGCTACCCGATGATGTTGGTTTGCGTGGGCGTACATCGGTTCGCGTGTTTAGGCCCTAGCAAGTTTTATTTACATAACATTATAGGCTCTTTTCAAATTCTACGTGGGAATTGATCTGAAACTGTCCATATACCACGTGGACATCTCAGAGGGAGGCTGTGCCGTAGAACCCCGTTAGTTTGAGTAGCTAAAATTGCAATTAAGGTGATTCCTTATAGAGTCCACAAATGGCCACCACCTAGACTATACTTGCACATCCACGTCGAATTTTCAATTACACAAACCTCGGATATTAATGCTCAATTTCACCTGAAATTGCTACTTCATATATGTTGCAGTACAGCAAACGTTTCATTGTGGTACTTGTCGCTGAAAGTTTCAAAGTGGTTACGAGAATAATACCCCGTTCACATTACAGCCTATATCACGTAATATAGGCTGTCTTGCAATGAGCACTCATACATAGGATATTCAGTGAAAACTAGATGTATGAGTGCTCATTGCAAGATATCGTATATCACGTGATATACGCTGTAATGTGAACAGGGTATAAGGATCTCACAGCGAAACACCTGAACCGACGCTCATTTAGAATTGGTTGAACTGACACCCCTGCACAGGTGCCCAATGGCGTTACGCACCTTTGTAGGGGTACCAGTTCAACCAATTCCAGGGCTGGTACAACAGGTGCGGATTTCGCGGATTTGAACTTTCAGCCGTGAAAATCGCAGAAACATTAAATGATGTCGCGAAAATCGCGAAGGGACTGATGTGCTATTACACAAATTGAGGAATTTTGTATTATCATATCAACTTTTTGTTTCACTATGTGTGGATGTCAAACAGGCAAGAATGCCATATGAAAAGAGAGAATTTATGATTTTCGTAGTGAAATGAAATAAATCCATACAAATTGAACCGATCGATTGAGTTTCACCTTCTTTACATCATCGAATGGCAATAAAAATACTTTGGTTTTTTCAGCTATATTTTGCTTTTGAATTTGATCAGCTTATTGCTTTGAGCATAGTTGTGCGATGATGGCTTGCCATGGGCCGTATGAATAACAAATGTTTACTTTCCAGTGTTTCTCTTACGGCGTAAGTAAAGTAAACGGTTTGAGAGGCTGAAATTGAAAATTAATCTAATTGAATAATAGGGGAATTTACGTATTCTCGTCAATCTAAGCAGCGTCTGCACTTCTACTAGCATTTTCTCAGCGTCACGCACATATATGATGAGTCTGTTTGTTTACATTCATCTGCTGCTTGCTTCTCTATCCATTCCAATCGACAGAATTTTTCAAAACGTTTTGAAAGCGTTTTTACAACGCTCCAAACTTCTCAGGTGAGTGTGACTATTGTCGGCAGCCTCTTTTTCTTCGGCAACCTTCCCATTAGAACTGCGTGTTAACCAGATGTTCTATTATCGGCAACTCGAAATCAACCCCATTTTGTAGTGCGTATTCTTTATTTGAAGAAAAATGTAGCATTACTGGATTGCTCGATCGTTCAAATATAATCAGATTGAAGCTGAAAGGCTAAACAATCGTTTGGACACATTCAGGGAAGTGCGTTGATGGGAAAACATAGTGAAATTAACGTTTAAATTTAGGTTGCCGAAAACAGTCAATGGGTGCCGAAGCCAACATTTACCCTATATCTTATATTTAACTTAAATGCATTTAAGGCCTTCGACCGACGTACAAAGTACACCATTGTACCAACCGGTGAAAACTAACGATTTTAAATTGGCGCACACTGGACTAGTCTATTGGTCCCAAGTACATCGATGAACGTACCCCATTCTAGTCGAAATTCTATGGTTTTACCAACAATCAATACAAAACTAACGATTTTAAATTGGCTCACTACTTGACTAGCCTATTGGTCCCAAGCAAACGATTAACGTACTCCATTCTAGTCGAAATTCTAGTACTACGCAATGTTTGTTTTGATTCGTTGACAGGTTTTTGAAGTTTGACAGGTAAAATTAGGGGTTATTGGTTTTTCCTATGTTTCGAAGGGTGAATCGATTAGCTTGGGAGTACCAGAGCTGAGCCAAAAAGTTGAGCACGTTTCTTCGGGACCTACTAGTCTTAGAGTTACCTCTATGGTTTTACTTACGTTGTACTATAGAGACCAGAAGGTCCCGGCTCAGCTCTAGTACTATCATAGAGGTAACTTTAAGACAAGAGGGTCCCGAAGAAACGTGCTCAACTTTTTGGTTCAGCTTGGTTTGATACTCTCTTCGGTCCCAAGCTAATCGATGCACCCCTCGTAACATTGGCGTTGACGGCACCGTCGAAAAATTGTCTCGTATAGAAAAGATTGACAGTTTCTTATGAAATTTTTTGTGGAGTGAAAGGATAGTACAAAGTCTGCCAAGGTTCACGCACAGTCTGACGTTTACTTATGGATTTTACCATAGGAGTAAAGAGCTACAGAGTCGTCGTCAACGCCAATAGGAAAATCCACGAACCCCTCATTTTGTCTGTCAAACTTTCATAGCGAATCAAAACAAACATAGTGTAGTACTAGAATTTCGACTAGAATGGGGACCTTAAACGATTTGCTTGGGACCAATCCAGTATTTTACGAGCGCTCATGGCCGCCACAATCTGGTTGAGTTTCTGGTAGGGAACATATTATTTGATGTTTGGCTTGTGTCGTTTGACCTGTAAACGGTCAAATTTGATCGTTTATACGTCAAACGACACAACCCAACGGCGCTGGTGGTGTAGTGGTAAGCGTGATTACCTCTCACCCCAGCAGGCCTGGGTTCAATCCCAGTCGGCGCCGCCGGGATGTTCTGAGGAATAACATCTCTGATCACGCCTTCCTTCGGATGGGAAGTAAAGCCGTTGGTCCCCGGTTCATGAGTTGATGGGTCGATAGGTAGGGTCCAGGTGTGGGAGCTGCCTTCCTGGCAAGTCGGTAGCATTGGTGCTCAGCACGGAAAACAAGATCGACGGAAAAAACAAACCAAAGGAAAAAAAAAAACGACACAACCCAAAAATCAAGTCAAATGTTCCCTACCAGAAACTCAACCAGATTGTGGCGGCCATGAGCACTCGTAAAATGCTGGATAGGCTAGTCAAGTAGTGAGCCAATTTAAAATCGTTAGTTTCCACCGGTTGGTATTAGCACAAACGAAGTGACAGCAGGGTTACTTCCACTCACTTCGCTATAAAAAAATGTTTTCCGGAATTATGAAATCATTGGATGCTATTATGAAAGTTTGTACTTGTCAGAAACAAGAAGAGGTTGGAAGGTATGTATTTGACACATAAAACCTGTCCATTTCGCTTTCAGTGCGTCACAATCAGCGAATTTATGACTCGTGAGCGTTCACTCAGAGTGAGCGCTCACGAATCGTAAAATCGCTGATTGTGACGCACTGAAAGCAATAATGACAGGTTTTATGTGTCAAACACCTAGTTTACAACCTTATCTTGTGACTTACAGCTAATAACTATCATTATAATATCTAATGATTTCATAATTCCGTACAGGCTTGCTTCCACTCACTTGCTATAAAAAAGTGATTTTCTGAATTTTGAATTCATTAGTTGTTATTATGATATTTTGTACTTGTTAGATACAAGAAAAAGTTGAAAGGCAAGTGTTTGACACATAAAACCTGTCAAATTCGCTTTGAGATAGTCACAATCAGCGATTTTACGACTCGCGAGCGCTCACTCTGAGTGAACGCTCACGAATCATAAAATCGCTGATTGTAACACTCTGGAAGCGAAATTGACAGGTTTAATGTGTCAGATAATTGCCTTTCAACATCTTCTTGTAGCTAACAAGTACACGTTATAATGATAATTTAATTATCATTATAACGTCTAATGATTTCAAAATTCAGAAAATCATTTTTTTTATAGAAAGTGAGTGGAAGCAACCCTGATTCCGTATAACATTTTTTTTATAGCAAGTGAGTGGAAGCAAGCCTGAGTGACTGACGACTAATTGGCGAAGAAATCAATTAAAATAATGTGATTCGCTGAAATAGAATTTTCTTAGAAGCTTGTGCCATCAGCCACCACCGACAAACCGACATGAAACTAAACTTAACTCTTGATCAAGAATCCATAACGGCGAATTCAAATGTGCAGCGATCCCATCTGTCAAAACCATAGAAATTTGTTATCTAGATAAAAATAATTTGCCCAGAATAGATTAGACACGAACCAACTCATACATTTTGTATGTGTGTTCGTGGCTAGGATACACATTTTTCGCGAACACGGTGGCAGATGTCAGTTTTGTGCTTTGTTCAGAAATTTGATGATACTTTGTATGGTCATTCATGTCGGTTTGTCGGTGGTATTAGCATAAAGGTAACTCTAAGACCGGAAGGTCCCGAAAAAACGAGTTCAACTTTTTGGCTCAGCTCTGGTACTATCTTCGGTCCCAAGCTAATCGATGCACCCCTCGAAACATAGGAAAATCCACGAACCCTTCATTCTATCTGTCAAACTTTCATAGCGAATAGAAATACTCAGAGGGAGAGATAGGCGGGAAAACAAAACACAATTCGGCAGCAGGGATTTGTTCCTAAATTATCTTGCAACCTTTGCTAGAAGCTAGTATTTCAAATGACTTTTATTTTTGATTCGATTTACGTGCAAAATAAAAATTGATTGCATCGCAATATTTTGCACATTTCTTGTTGCCATTCATTAACCAACGATCAATCAATAGAGTTAGAACATTGTTTTTGGTTCCAAAAACTAGAAATACTCAGAGGGAGAGATGGACGAATGTTTTGAGCCAAATGAACTGTCAAAATCTGAGCCAATCTAACATTCCCATTAGAATTTTTCCGAGGATTTCTTATTCTTACTAGAATAAATTTGAGAGTATTGCAATCGAAAAGAAATTCAATCACCTTTATGTTTTGTGTGCTTCTCAAATTCAACTAGTTTTTGGAACCAAAAACAATATTCCAACTCTATTGAAGAATATTCACGAAACGAAAATCAATTATTTTATCCATGTGTTTCACTTATACATTTTTGCCAAAACAACAGCCTTATACATTCCATAAGACAAACCACATAGCTCCTATAAGAATGCATAAAAGGTATGTTTGACCGCTTATACATTTCATTTGACACATGATCTTCATTAACTTTTTGTAAGGCGTCTGCTTATTACTTGACTTATACATTTTATGAATAATCAGCAATAGAAATTTGCCAAAAGGTATAAGGAGATTTCTATCCGTGATTGATCTTCGTTGGTTAATGAATGGCACCAATAAATGTGCAAAATATTGCGATGCAATCAATTATTATTTTGCACGTAAATCGAATCAAAAATTAAAGTAATTTGAAATGCTAGCTTCTAGCAAGGGTTGCAAGATAATTTAGGAACAAATTTCTGCTGCCGAATTGTATTTTGTTTTCTCCGCCTATCTGTCCCTCTGAATATTTCTAGGAAAAACGAATGAAAGTGAGCCAACTTGGCTCAGTTTCTGAGTTACATTCGACGGGCGTGCAATTCTGGCGTCCAAGATGTGCTCCCGACATTTTCAGATACGGACTTGCAACATTTTGCCTCATCTCCTCTCAGAATCGAAATCACCACCGGGGTTTACCACATGCGTCTCCTAACGTCTGACGACGACGCCCCTTCGCCGCAAACGCGGACGCTCCCCGTCTTCGGTTGGCAACATTGGCTGTCAGCTCTGCCAATAAGAAAATAGGAGCCAAAAGCGCAGCAAAACGAAGAAAATATAAATTTGAGTTTGAAATTTTTATTTGCTAGTTTGATTTTTCACCGAAATAGCGGCTGAACCTGATTTAATTTAAGTATAAAGTGTTACATTCAGCGAGTGGATTGGATGCAAAGTGAAAAAGTTCGCGAGAATTGGAAGACGGCGTCGGTTTGGGAGCGAGGAAAAAATCGGTCAAAAAACGACTTCGAGCTGACAGATTTCCAGTTGGATTCGCGGCGACGGCGGCGGCAGCAGCAGTGGCGAATGTGAGCTCGAGCCCGCGACCCCCAGAAGCCGAACGAAGCAGCAGCAAGGGTGTTTTTGTTGTTGCTGTCCGCGAGGAACGGTGCAGTTGGAAGAATCCGCGAACAGAAGGACCAGCTGGCACACCCTTGACCAGTAGTCTAAACGGTTTATTTTGTAGTAAATTTTGATCGTTTGTGAGGGCTTGAAAGGATCGAAAAATGGAAGTTGGTGAGTAACTACCAATGCTGTCATGGCAGTTTAATTTGAAAACGATTTTTATTGACGTGAATAATGTGATGTGCGACTTCCATTTGAAATGTGGCAATATGGGCGGTTGGACACAGAAGATTCTATCGCGGGTGGAGTAATTCGTGCTTTAGCATTTTATAAATAAAGCGAAAATGTAGATTGTTGTTGATATTCAGGTACCTACACTGTTGTCCTTTCCTTATCATTAGTAATGCTGGAGACTTCGGGATCTGTGCTTGTGTGCGTGCTATTCTTCAGCACTTTTTATGTTGCGCTCTCTAAACATAAATATTGCTCAAATTTACATATTCTGGAATAATTGAGGAATATATTTTTGCAGATGAGGACTACATATTTGACGATCAAGCCGCAATGGAGGAGCTTGGTATCGATTCCCTGGACGAGGGTATGCTCGTTGGTTCAGATGACCTTGTAGAGTATTCAGCTGGCGAAGACGAATTTGAAGAGGATACAGTTTATGTGAAAACGGAGGTAAGTTTCAAAATATACCTGTCGACCAAAAGTACGGTTCAACTAAATTGTCAACCTTTCCAGGAATGTTTTGAAGACGCAATCCCGAAAACGATGATTACCAGTCCAAACATAACGGTCAAACGTGTGGTCAACAACAAACCAGTGGCCCCGATGGTGCAGAAAATTGCGCCTAGGCCAACGAATCTAATTCGTGCTACCAATGCGGCTGGTAAGGTTGTTCTTATACAGAAGCAGCCGTCTACTGTGGCCCCAGTAAAACTGCTCAATAATGCTAAAACGGCTACTGCAGCCAGTACCACAACCTCCTACCATTTAGTAAAAAGCGAAGGCGGTGTAGTTATGCAATCGAAGGGTCAAAATCAAACCATGATCCGACGGGTTGTTCCTGCTACAGCCACCTCAACAACCGCTACCACAGCCGTAAGTCTGAACAAACCTAAAACGGTTGCTAGACCTGCTACCCACGTTGTGATCCATACGAAAATGGGACCCTCGGGTACTACCACTACCAAAACTCTAACCGTCGCCGAAGCCCATCAGATGGGCCTGCTCAACAATAACAAAACGAAACAAGTGGTGGCAGTGGCAAAGCCACGGCCCACAGGAATCTCAGCGGTAAAATCTCCGGTCAAGATCCTTCCCAGCACCACAACCAATTCTTCCATGGTACGGTTGAAACAATCTCCTGGAGCCACTGGTACGGCCGGGCAAGTGCAACGAGTTTCGACGATCGCCAAGTCCGCTGTGCAAAGCCACAAGGTCTTCCTGCCTCAGAGTGCCATCCAGGCAGGGCAGCAATCCGGACAAATTCAGGCAATAAACATTCCCGGCAAAGGAATCCAATACGTACGCTTTCTCAATCAGAGCTCTAGCTCGTCAAGTGCGACAACCACTTCTTCCGGTCAGAAAATGGTTCAAGTCCAAATGAATAAGACTGGTGCTGCAGTGCCAGGTTCGAAAATAATCGTGCAGAACAACAAAACCTACGTCGTAAGCAATGGCAATGTAGCGGCTGTGCGCACTGCTTCTGGCCAACCGGTCAGCCGAGTGATGGCATCCGGTTCGCAAACCGTCGTGCGAAAAGTCATCTCTGCTGGAAGTAGTCAAGCTGGGTAAGTTTACGTCTTTGTGCCAAACCCAACATTCCAATCTGAATGATGTTTTTCATTCTTCGTTTCTAGTATCGTTCGGCGTG